>NC_141695.1:1535489429-1536958179 GCF_964263255.1 Lissotriton vulgaris
TTAGGGTGACCGGATCCACGGCCATTATCACTCAGCGTTGATAGTATCCTTAGACCGTTGGTTGGAGAAAACGTATGACCATTTTAACCTACGCATATCATTTGTAGGGACAATCGAAGGAACACTATCCCTCCCTGGAGTTAGGGTCTCATTCAAAGGTGTACACCATTTGTGCTCTACCCACAATGGATTGTGATTGCTTTCAATCCTCCATTTGACTTCCATGTCACAGACTAATTTCCAGAGTTTCAAGCTACACAGAACATAGTCTATTCTGCTCCTGTGTTGCCCATTGTCAAAGGTGCATGCCCCCACCTTGTCACTCTCGGTCCTCCCATTTAATGCCCTTAAATCCCTTTCGAGTCAAGCAGATAATATCTTCAGACCAACGAGTGACAGGATTCAGTTCTAGTTTGGGGACCCCCCATTGCCTATCCTCTTCTTCCCCAGCAAAATCGTCACAAATGGCCAAAGGTTCAAAGGTGCGGTTCAGGTCACCAGCTATGATAATATTATTGTCCAGAGAATGGGTTTCTAGGAGGGAGTCCAAAGCTGCTAAAACTTCAGACCTCCCACCCTTATTGCCCTGGCATAGACATTATAAATGTCAAGCCGTCCTAGAGGGCCCATATCCACTTTAATGTATTGGATGTCTTTACTTCCGACATCTACCACCTTAACGGTTACCGGCATACTTTGCCGGACCCATATAGTCAGGCCACCCATAGGACGGCCCTTAGGACCTTTAGTTGCTTGGACCGAATAATTCAAATACCCCTGGGCAAAAGAGGGTTCACACAGCCACGTCTCCTGAAAAATGCACACGTCAAAAGTGTTAACAAAGGTTAGCCAATCCTGTGAAAACTAGCTTTCCCACACCATCCCTCACGCTATGAAAAAGTCCTGGGGGGATATCTACTGGGGGAGTTGAGAGGGCAGTAGCATTACAAATACCTGCAACAGGATCAGTGTTCCCATTCTTCAAGTTAGCCCGGCATAAGGGATAAACTGGAAGGGGGTTAAGGTCTTCCTGCAAGTGAGAGCTAACTCGGATACTACCCAGTCAGTCGCAGTCATTGAGGCCCGAAAGAACGTTAAATCTATTTGTGACCTCAACATCTGTGATTTCTCCTGGGACTCCTCTGTGCCAAGCTCTATTTGTTTTCATAGGTAATGTATTCCACCCTCCTGGTCCCATTGGAAAGCGAATGTTATTGGCGAGTGTCCTATTCATGGGAATACAGTGATTAAATGGGCCCTGGTAGCCTGGTCTATAAAAAAACCCAAAGGCAGTATTTCAATGCCCTGTCCATCCGACGTTGTACTTTGCTCTAGCTCCCTTAGGATCCTAGCGACTGGTATCGGGCTATTACAATTTACAGCTATACAATCGCCTTCTCTGTTCTTCCTAGAGCTTCCTAGCCATGCAACTCGGCTGGCCATAATTATGTTGTGACCTACCATATGGCCGCCTACAATGTTTTGTGAAAACCAGTAAGTAACCTTGTTCTTTAGTTGGTAGTAGTCCTCTCTTTCCCCTAAACTGAGAGGAGGGATTTTGGCCAAAACCACAACTAATGGAGTGCTTTGGGGGGGTAAGTCTAGGGTGGATCCATTGCCTGTACTTGGGCCGGCTTGTTAGAATGGATATGGCAAGTAGGCGGTTTCAATGGCTGAGCACCAACTTCCTGGTTTAACTGCAAACCCCCTGTGAGGCACTGGGTTGCCTCTGTGCCCAACACTCTACCCCTCGGTTCAGTTGCTCTATTGTCACTATTTATCACAGGCCCTTTTGCTGTTTGAGATACAAGGTTGCAAGGAGCTATTATTTGGGAATCATTATTAACTTCCCGTACGCTTACTTGAGTAGAGTCATTTCCCACCTTCTTGTTTGCGTTTAAAGAGTGTAACATTTTAGAATTATTAGTGGTGAATTGTTCCAGCTTGACTAAACTAACAGTGTTTATTTTCAATCTCTATATAATGGGGAGTAATTGGGATCTAATTCTGTGTTCTAGCTGCCCTAACAAGACCCCATCTCCTAATATAGGAGCTATAGGCTTAAACATTGGGTGAGGTTGTACCAGAATAACAGGCTGTATATGGTTCAACGCACCCAAAGATTTTGCCCCTTTATTCACTAACTTTGGGATTTTTGCTCTTTTACCTTTCTGTCCACCTCCCCCTCGCTTTCTTTTGCCTGTCGGTAAATTGCATGAAGATGAAGGATCAACTGTATGGCAAGCGGGAGTAATCGGGGAAGGTATCACACAAGGGTCAGCTTCCACCAAGATAGCATTACCTATCTGTGAATTCTGTGAGGTATTCCCCAAGGAGATATTACTGAGCGAATCTAACTCTATGCTAGTCTGTGGCAAATCAAGTCACTTAAACGTTGACTTATACGATTGTCTGGAGTAGTACAGTGCTGAATTAATCGTAGGGAGGACCGTTTAGAAAATATTTCGGTCGACAATCTTTTTTCAACATTGACTTTTTCTTGGTCCAAGGAAGCTGCAACCCGAGTGATATAGTTGTCTAGAGTTCCCATTAGACTGCCACTAATCGATTTAAGTCCAGACTTTCCCCCTTTATCCGACTGAACAGCCATGTTAAAGGAACAGAACTCCGGTGAATGAGTTGGCGTAGTACAAAATAGAATACACGAAAAAGAATTAGCCCTTAATGGTTGTCAGAACGACCTATACACTTAAGGTATTTGCAGTATGTTAAACAAAATAAAATCTTGGAGGGATGGCCCAGCCCGTCCTCGTCAGGCACCGGACGGCCACAGACGGCCCGCCCTTTGCCCGAGCTTTGCCCGGCGCCGGCCCGCGCGCGTCCCGCGGCCTGGAGGAAGTGAGGTGATTATATCACTTGCAGGCAGGGGCGGGAACACCGAGGGAAGTGGCAGCAGCTGTGTGTGGGAAAGCCTGCTGGTCCTCGCAGTCCCTTGGTGTTTGTAGTTCTGAAGTTTTTCTGCCCCGTGAGCGGCGCCCGGGAAGCGGCAGCCATGAAAATCACCAAGCGGTCCCTCAAAGTCCTCTTTAATCAGGCACAGCAGATGTTAGCAGGGAATCCAAAAAAAGCACAGTGAGCGGCACTACTGATGTTGTTTCATCTTTACCCAAAATCACAGAATTAGCCAATGAATTTGGCGAATTATCAGGATACAATCTGAATGTTGCGAAAACTCAGATAATCCATTCGTCTGAAGGTAGACCAGAAGGTGTTATACTGGCCCCTACTGCCACATATCTTGGCGTTACAATTTCTGCCAAAGTGGAGGATATTGTAGGGCTTAATGTAGATCCTCTGTTAATAACCACGAACAGCACACTTTAGAGTCTGAATAATTTGCATCTATCTTTGTGGGGACGTACTAATGTAGTTAAAATGATTATTTTTCCTAAATTTCTTTAGGTATTTCGTACCGTTCCTCTTTTTTTTCTTCGGCTTTTTAAAATAAATTAGACCGAATTATCTCTAGGTTTTTATGGGGATACCGGAGAACAGAAAGGTCCCTTAAGTGGTGTACTCTCCCGAAATTAAGGGGAGGTTTGGGGGTCCCGAATATTCGTTTATACTACTGGGCAATCACATTAAGACTAATGGGCATCCTATTATTTCAAGATTTCAGCTTAGATATAGCCACGTCACCATCAATCTACGAGATGCTTCTGGGAAAAGAAGCTCGACAATGTCTTGTCAGATTCTCAGAACCAACCTACTATAAAAAAACGAAATTTAAAATCATGATTTCAGCACAACAGTTATGGAAACAAATTAATAAGAGATTCCATTTTTTGTCCACACTCTTTTTTTACACACCGTTTCTGAAGAACCCGCTATTGCCCAAAATTTTTAACGACTCCGTGATGATTAGATGGAATAACCTTAAGATCTGTTCTATTAGGTCGATGTATCATGACGATCGATTTGTACCATTTGTTGAGCTTCAGATAAAAATATGGTATAAACAAAGCTGATTTCTTCAAATTCCTACAGATTCGTAGTTTTTTAGAGTCTAAAAATGTATTACATACCGAATTACATGAATAAAATAGATGTGCTAGAAAGCATAAAGAAAAAAGAAGGAATTGGTGTATTGTATCGAATGATGTTAGATAAAATTCCTGATGATCTTGATGCATTTACAGATAAATGGCAAAGAAGCCTAGGGACTGACAGAATTGACATATCAAGATCTCTAGAGGTAGGCTGTAAAGTGTTATTTAACAGATCACTTAAGAGCCAGCACTATATGTCTATCTTCGATCTGTATCATACGCCTTCTAAATTATTGAAATGGAAAACTTTGAAGGGTACTGACTGTAGTCGTTGTGGATTTCTGGCTGCTAACTCAACCCATATGTTTTTTTGTTGTCCGAAATTAACCCAATTTGTAACTAAAGTGCAGGAATTTTTAAATACTATTCTGGAATCAACTGTTGTTTTATCACCTGAACTGGTAATATTCAGAATTCAAACCGATCAAATAGAAAGGATGATTGATGAAGAAGGTTTCATATTTATTGCTATGTCTGCAATTCGTTTTTGTATAACTTCACGTTGGCTGGATGCCGACCCACCAATGTTTCAGGACTGGCAATCCAAATTATTAAGCATTTATCGATTAGAAAATGCAGTTTATAAACTTAAGGGTCGGAAAAGAAAGATCTTTGGTCAAAAATTATGGTTACCTATAGCAAACTGGATATAATCATGTTGCTTAGATATTAATCATCAACTATTTTCCTTTTCTGTTTGTGATTTTTTGATGAACTGTTGTTTTGCAATATACGAAATTCTTTTGTTTGTATTCCTTATTGTGCAACTTTCATCTGCCATAAAATCAATAAAAAAATTTTTTTTTTAAAACAATAATCAGGAGAGCAAGTTCTAGAGATTCCAAACATGGCAATCCAAGTCCCATAGCTCATTAAAGTTTCTACAGGTAGTAATTTTGGGCAAAGACATTTGGCAGTAGGAAAAACCTGTGTGGTTGTGCTGGGAATAGGTTACAACAGGAGGTCTGTTGCCCACTGCCTGCTGATGTCCATCACTGGTATGATAATCTATTCTCATGTTGAGGTCCTTTATTGCCAGTGAGGGGCATTAATATTGAAAACGAAACGCTACCTAATAGTAACCACTTGCATCGCTAGTTGTGAGCTGTGATTTGTGAGTTCTTGACTTACGATAATCTTGTATACAAACCCACATTTTACCCTGGGACCTCGACTGTTGAGTGGGCAAGGGGTATGGCTACAGCAGCTATAAAGTCAGGCCACATGATCGTACCCAGATCAAATTGTGGTGCACGATGGTGCATTTGAGAGAGGGAATTTATTTAGTACATTAAATATTGAAAAGAAAACATTGGGGAGGAAAAGTAAATTTTAGGACACATACAAGTCACATAATTCCATCAGAGGTATGTTAATGTGTGTCAAAGTTAAAGGTCTTTAAAATTGGCAGGTTTTGTTGTTCAGTCAAAAAATGTACATTTCTTGTTCAGACACTTGTACTTCTAATAGCTCATTGAAATACTCTGATTACACACACTGGAATGTCTGAGTAGTTGTTCAAAAGTGAAATATATTATTATTGTATTTGGATAGTATATTGCTTCATAATATTAACTGTATAACACAATAACTGTCACACATTTCTTTCTGTGCTTTTATTAAGTCCCTGGGGTCTGTGTCATGTGCTACCTGCCTCCCCATCATTGTCCGACCGCTTTGTCAAAGTGGAAAGAGAATTTGGGGGAATATTTCCAATAAAATGTTGTAGTGTGGTGTTTCTCCAAAGGTAACACCGCGCTTCAATATTTTTATTATCACAGGGTTGCACCGTATTTACAAAAGTACTGCACACCCCTGCGTTTCCTCTAGCACTGGTGCTAAAAAGCTGCCCAGCACCAGTGCAGGCACCCTTGTGCCATGTTGCAAGAGTGCCTGCACTTCAGAGGCGATCGTTTGCTCTCAGGAACTGACACCTTCCTGCACATAAAAAATCATTGTAGGCGATTTATTCTGCAGCACACATAGAAAGAACAAAATACGATGAGAAATATCGCCATTCTAAGGCCAGGTTTTACCTAGCCTTAGTTTTTGGCAGTGACCCATCATTGTAAATATGGGCCAGCACAAAAAAACGATGGGTGTTGCAGCAGAACGCCCACTGCAACACCCATTGCACAACCCTTCCATGCTAAGTGAAGCGTGAAAAGGGGCCTTATTTACAAGGCAGGCTAATCCACGTTAAGTGGCTTAACGTTACATTGTAAATAAAAAGGAGATACTAACATGATATCCCCTCTTTAAAAATGCCCATGACCCTTGACAAAATGGAGCGTTGTGTAAAGAGATGCTTCAGATTTCTGTAGAGCAGTAATTATGCATGTTAATTTTCTGTCCAAATCACAAAATGCTTGATTGTGTAAGAACAACCAGCTCTGACCTTGGCCAGCCGGTGCGATGGTTAAATTAAAGATAAAAAAAAATAAATATTACTGTGCATAACGCCGCCTGCGCGGCGTGTTCAGGGAGCGCACCTGGAGGTGGTAGGTTGAATAATTTACTGAGTTATTTCAAGCGCGGCTTTAGCAATATGTTTATAATTTATGTTCTGTCTGGAGTGCTTGAGTGTTTTAAAGAGTGATGCACACAACTGGCTGCACATAATGATGTTTGGTTCTGAAGCTCTGTTTTGCCTGCTTTTCCCACATTGGCGTTTCTCAATGGATTTCCGTCCCTTCCAAAGCTGCATGCTTTAGTGATATTATGAGCTCACAGTGCGATATAGGCGTTAATATCTTGGCTCTGGCCTCTACTATAGGCCTAGCATAGTTTCTGTGAGCATATCAATTTACCATGCTCTTGCATACTTAAGGCAATTAAAACAGGCTCTTTTAAAAACTATTGCACAACAGCTTTACCATCATTTTGCATTTATGAAGAAATATCAAGATGGGCTTTGCTAGTTTGCTGGCGCAGCTCTTACCAAAGCATTGTTTATGAGCTTGTGGTGCGTGAAGTGAATTTATTTTACCCAATGTTTCTCTTGAGTTAATGCTTTCTTTTTGGACAGTACAGCTCAGAAACAAAAATGTTGTATAGCGTTTTAGGCCCCTAGTGTAATTTTCCTGATTCACTCCCTTATATAGGTATAAAATATCATATCCTCTTATAGGCATAGAAATCATAACCATATTAATACATAGCTCAAGTAGTCCTAATACGGCTTGGCTACTTCCACTAGTTCTGAAAATCTACAACGATTTCTTGGAAAAACCTGCCTTTAGCAGTCAGGGACTTCCCCCTGCATGAATATTAATTTATCCAAGAACCTATGGAGTTTTCAGAGAATCAAGTCTCTAATGACGTTATTATTATTATTATTATTATTAATATATGAAACTTGTAACGCGCTCAGCTTACCCGGGGGCATCCCGGCGCGACAGACCAAAGAAGGAGAAACTCGATTACTCACTACTGTGGAAACAAGTAGGTTTTAAGGAGTTTCCTAAATAGTAGGATCTTGGGCTCTGAGCGAATCTTAAGGGGCAGAGAGTTCCACAGAGATGCCACCTGTACCGAGAAACGCCTGCCCCCAGTCCGAGCTCTCTTAACTCTCGCAGATTGCAAAAGATGTTGCTGGTCCGAGCGCAGAAGGCGTGGAGGTTTATAAGGACGGGCCATATTAAAAAGGATGGGGGGGGCCTTTGCCATGTAGAATTTTATGGGCCGTACACAGCGCCTTGAATTTCACCCGCTCCTTAACAGGGAGCCAGTGAAGCGCTTTGAGGGCCGGGGCAGCAGACTGCCTTCTAGGGATCTCCATCAAGACTCTGGCAGCTGCGTTTTGCACCTGTTGGAGGGTTTTAAAGGTCGCTTCAGGGGCACCAAGAAACAGGGCATTTCCATAGTCGAGCCTCGACAGGATTAAACCACGCATCAAAAGCTTCTTAGCTGGATCCGGAAGCAGTGGTAGCACCTTTCGGGCTGACTTCAGAAGACCGAAGCAAACCCCCGCGGTCTTCCTGGCGTGAGTCCTAAATGACAGATCTTCCTCCAACCATACTCCCAAGGACTTGATCTCCTTCTTGGGGGATGGTGGATCGCCAAGAGACCGGGGCCAACAGCTGGCAATAATGGAGGGACTGGAGTTGCCCAAGAGCATCAGCTCAGTTTTTCCTCCATTGAGTTTTAGAGCCGAGTTGGACATCCATTGGTAGACATTGGCCAGGCAGTCATGTAACACGTTGGGTTGTTCTGCCAGCTGAGTGAGGCCCACCACCAGCTGAGTATCATCAGCATAGCTGATGATCTTCAACCCCGAAGGGGATACCACTCTTTCAAGTGGAGTCATGTATGCATTGAACAAAGTAGGGCTCAACGATGAGCCCTGCGGGACTCCACATTGAAGAGGGAATCGGGAAGACTGCTCTGCCCCTTCCCAGACTTGGTAGAAACGGTTGGAGAGGAAGGATCCCAACCATTTCAGGGCCGTCCCTGAGACACCTACCTCTGACAGGCGTTGGAGGAGCACCTGATGACTCACAGTGTCAAAGGCAGCACTCAAGTCCAGGAGGATCACTGCCACTGATCCTCCAGTATCAAGAGTGCTCCTTGCTTCCTCCACTACCGCCAGCAGGGCTGTGTCCGTTCCCTGGCCGGGACGGAAACCAGTCTGGGAGTCTCCCAACAGGTGGTTGGACTCAAGATAGTAAGAAAGCTGACGGTTAACCAGCTTCTCGGCGATTTTAGAAAACCCCGGCAGAAGCGAGATTGGCCTGAAGTTGGTCAAATTGGCGGGATCCAAGACTGGTTTTTTTCAGTAAGGCTTTTACTACTGCCCTTTTCCATCTCTGAGGGACTATGCCATGAGAGAGAGAAAGATTGATAAGGTCGGTCAGCGGAGCTGACAGAGTGTTAGCCACCAGTTTAAGATGTTTCATAGGCACTGGATCACTCGGAGATCCACTCTTCATCTCCAACAAGACCTTTGTGACCTCCTCTTCCGAGAAGGGGCCAAAGGAGACAAGTTCGGTCAGACAGCTTATTGGACCAGCAGCCTACTCAGAGATTTGAGGCATAACGGGCAGAGAGGATAAGATTGTATCTATTTTTGAATGGAAGAAACTAGCCAGTTCTTCACATTTATCTTTAGGATTAGCATGCACGACTGGCGGGACCGGGGCTTTCAAAAGTTCTTTAAAAATTTTAAACGATTCTCTTGGAGAATTACTTGCCCTCTCAATCCTATCACTAAATAAATTCTTTTTGACATCCTTCAGTGCACTTTTGTATTTCCTCATCTCTCTTTTATAATTAGCCCGGCTTTCTTCCGTCTGCTCTCTCCTCCAGGCACGTTCAAGCCTTTTGCAAGAAGTTCTGCCACTCCTAAGTTCCGGAGTGTACCAGGGGGCAGAGGCGATTCTTCTCTCCCTGATAAGCCTCCTTTTTTTAGGAATCAATAGATCAAGAGGGTTAGTGAGCCAATTAGCCAGGAGTTGATCAGCAATATTGGGGTCATCTACAGGGTCAGGGCGAGTTATAGCTAGCTCTTCAACCCAACTGTCAACCGGCAGCTTCGACCAGAGTCGTTCCACAGTATGTTGTCTAGGCACGGGATCTCCCCGGTTCTTCAACAACCAGCTGAAAGGAATAAGGTGGTGATCCGTCCAGGGAAGGGCCAACATCTGGAGGGCTTGCAGGTTGGCAGTATTAGCAAAAACAGCATCAAGCTGATGACCTCTGTTGTGAGTAGCTCCCGAATGAGCGAGGTGAAGATCAAGAACACCAAGTGAGCTCAATAAATCTCTTGCTACTACATCATTGGGGTCATCAAAGTGAAGATTAAAATCCCCAAGAAGTACAAAGTTGCACGAGGCAGCAGCTAATGGAATGATGGCCTCAATGAGAGAGTCCACAAAATTCCCCAGCGTAGCGGGAGGCCGATACAAAAGGAGGCCGGAGATGGAAACGGAAGAAGATATGCCGAGGGAAAAATGACAGCTTTCAGTGTTGGTAATACCGCAGTCTACAGCTTTGCACACGAATGTGTCTCTATACACGATGGCCACTCCACCCCCTCTCCCATCCGGCCTATCAAGATGGAAGATGAGGTATCCCGGCGGGAGAGCATTGACAATGTTGGGACCAGAACACGCGGTCAACCACGTTTCCGTCAGGAGTAGCACATCCAGACAGTGGTCCAAAAGGAGGGAGTGTATTTCCATCGCGTGACAAGGCAGTGATCTGCAATTAAGCAGAGCCATAGTGAGTGAATTTGAAGTCACACAGCTATTAGACAAACGACACCCAAGACAATGTTTAAAGGCAGTACCCTCAACCCAGTAGTAACGGCAACTAGGCAGTTTAGGCGCGCGAAGCGAGAGCAGTGAATCCCGTGAATACCTGTGGGGGGGGGGGGCAGAAGTCTGGGTGGATTGAGCAGAGTGGTATGCCCTGAGCCCGTCTGGGCCCGGACGGGCACAGACGGGCTTGACTCTGGCGAAACTCCGGCGATATTCCGGCATCCCCGCTGCGCGTCTCCGCTGCGCGTGGACATGGCAGGTTTTAAGCCCTAGTCACCTCCTAGAGAGAGGACTAGCGCGTGCACCCTCTTCCCCAACCAAAGATGTCCGCCAACAAACAAACGAGGGCGAGGGACCCGCAAAGAGCGGTGATTCCACCGATTACAGTGCGTGTAAGATGATGCAGTTACAAGTAGGCGTGGGCCAACTAAATTAAAAGCAGGGGAAACAATTTAAACTCAAGTATACAAAAATACAAAAACGGGTAATTTAAAAGCTCAAGAGAGCAGCTAGCAAGTTCGCGCAGAGTGGAAGCGCTGCATGTCCAATCTTACGGCAAACTCTGCACCTTCAAGGTATAAATATGCCCACACTTGTCCAAACAAACACACAGTGGTTTGGAGCAGTTCGACTATCTACTTTCCTGACGCTCTGCTGCTGCAAGTGCCGAAGGAAGCCGACCCTCCAGCTGACGCACTGAGAGACGCTGTACTTTCTCCAGCCGAAAAAATCCAGGTCCAGTGTTTCCAGGCTACCCTGGTGGGTTGCTGGGAAATCGAGTCCTGAGAGAGAGAGATATAAGACCTCCTTCATTCTAAACCAAGGTACGGAGCCGATTAGACCCTAAGAGAATTCTTGGAATAGATTCTTGGCAAAAGAATACTAAACTTAAGCTACACCTCACTTACTTCTTCCCTTGTACTAGACCTAGGTTAGGTACACTGGGGTCAATGTATTTTAGAAGCAGCAGTTGAGCATTTTTAGTCATTATTTATCACTGTATGTATTTTATGCATTTTAGGTATTCTATGGCTTAGAAACCATATCATGCTTTTACAATATTATTTTATAATACTCTTCATACTGTACGCAAGTATTACGATTGCAGCAGTTCATTTCTTATGCTTGAGAAAGAAGACTGTTCAATAAAAAACCTTTTATTGAAAACGCCCGTCTCTCTATTACTCTGCACCTCTGGTGAAACGAAGCATGCACGATTTACTGAGTGAATTAACTATCTATTGTTTCTGCGACTCTAGAGATTGATTTCTGATTCTTGGGAAACAAAGTTGTCATGTTTAAAGTGGTTGTCAGAAGCTAATCCTTTCTTGTTCATTCGAGAAAGTTTCTAGTGACCTCTGAGCTAGCTGGCACACCCATAATTAAGTCTAGTATATTCGGTAGAGACCTAGTCGACTTCAGTACTACGTCTAAACTACAGGATACACTATTCCAATGCCCAGAGTCTATTGGGAATATAGGAACTACACTACATGGCGCACAACATTTGGTAAGGCGATAATTTAACACTAGATACTAGAGTAACTCAGTCGTGCTTTTCACACAGACCCCTTTTTCCTGTAAATACTCCAATAGATGTCTGGAGTGGGTGAAAGGATAATATACACCAAAACTGAGTAGGACAAAAATCCTATGTATTAGTTTTTAGTTTGTTCAGCGTTGAAGGATACAGCGTTCCAAAATATTCTGCACCTAATCTTTGTTTCCTTGAAACTTGCTCTGCAAACTTTCAGTCAACAAAATGACAGAGAGTGACGATGAGAGGGAGAGAGCTGCAGCAAGAGCTCAAGCCATCATACATGACACAAATCTCCAACAAAATGAACACAATGCAATAATAATTGCGGGGAATATAAGGAAAACCATAACTATAAAACTTAAAGAAAATGGAGTACCACTAAGAGGTGGAAAGTAATATTTGTTATAGAGGCACATGAATATCGGCAAACAGAGGTATTCTTTTCATGTATTCTGTTTCCTGCAGCAAATGCTGCAACACACGAGTTCCACTACTATAAATTAGAGGAACCACCAGCGGAATACGTTCCCTTCGAGGACGTTGAAATTCCATTCACTTACCAAGAGCATCAAGTCGGGTTTAATGGCGCCCTACAACATCAAAATCACATTACCAGGCTCGGTCCAGGAGCAACATGGTCGGTATTAGCCAGCTATACACCACATCCTGACATTGAAACAATGACAGGTCCTGAACTGTTAGTTCAGCTAAAACAGCTGATTAAAATACACAGGCAGTTGGCTCAGTATGTCATGAGGACTTTAACAGTTCAACCGGCTGTAATAATTCCGCAACACATCCCTCATCAAGGGAAAACAAATAAAATTACACCACAGACTATACAGTCAGTCATTGGTAAATTACCAGCAAAACGAGAACAAATTCCGTTCTGGTTAGCACAAAGAATTACTCAAATAGAGGCAGTATTCCCTGATAGTACACCTCATGAGAAACACAGGATTCTGACAATCTGTTTACCAATGGGGATTGCACCACACGTGGAGGACTGTGACACTTGGGGTACAGTCTTTGCTTCAATCTACACAAAAACACATGGTGTACCGTCCATGGCGGTAATACCAGACGTTCTGAGACAGATTCAAAATGAATACGGTCCAGAACCGGCCTTAAATCTAGGTATGAAATTACTGAAAGATTTCAAACAGGTCTCAGCTATATTATGAGCCAACATAAAATGTGAAGCAGTATCAGTGGCAATCTGCCAAAAACTAAAAGAAACAGATATAACTGAGCAACCATATGAGATTGCCAGAATTATTGAAAAATCCTATGAAGAACTAGGTAGAGATAGTTTGGGTGGGAAACCATTAAAACCCCAACTAACTGAAAATCCTGAAAAAGTTTTTATTAGAAATAATCTCACTACTCCAAAGAAGAAGTGGGAAAACACCAAACAGACACTTCCTAGAGAGAAGCCTTCACAGTCTAGAGGAAGGTCTCATCAACAGGAGCCCTCTGAAAAAAGATACAACCTTAGAAATAAGGATCATTTGAGAAAACCTGATAGATATCAAGATAATGATACACGTTCCTCTCGTACCTTTCAGACTTCCCCGCAGAAATCCGAAAGAAGAGGACGTTCAGATCAAAAAGAAGAACGAGTGAAGTCTAAAGACGAACAACACGTTCCAAAAAATGAGAAAACCCAATTCACCAAAAAGAAGGTAGCAAGTCTAAATATCAGACATGCTGAGGATCTTGAGGACACAGCTCAAGAACGAGGAGTGGGCCCAAAGGATGCTAGACAGCGCAGCAGAGGTAACCATAGCTCACAAGATCCTGAAGGGTCATCTGGAGACAGTGGACTTGAATGAAAGTATCCAAGTTGAAACTGCAGATGCCAGGGTTCGTGTACCACATAAGTTATATGAAGTAACACTCCGGATGGAGGGGGACAAACCTAGAAAAATTAGAGCACTCTTTTGGGAGAAGCTCTCTAAGGGTTATGACATCCTTCTAGCTGAACAAGACTGCCACCTGAGTTTGTCAGGGAGTGGCCACATGGCGAAGATATAATTATGCCAGTCTTCTCAAATCACATTCCAATACATAAAAAATACACAAATGCCAGGAAATGGGCAGTAGCTCAGGCTCGAGCATTATACAAAAATCATGTAGGATATGATGAGGATTCCCCTCACCATAAAATCCAGTTGAAAACTCAACCAACAATGCAAAGGCAATATCCTGTAAAACAGGAAGCCAAAAAACAGGTCAGGGAGATTTTAAATCAACTTGAATACCAAGTGGTGATTGAAACATGCACCTCACCAATGAACAATCCTTTGTTTTCTGTCTCAAAACCAGATAATTCATATCATCTAGTTTTGGATTATCCGCGCCCCCCAACGCAAGTCGTGGTAACGACTTGCGTTGTCACGGCCGCGTGGTAATGGTATGCGTTGTGACGGTACGCGTTGTACCGTCATATATCCGTTTAGATGGGATATATGACGGTACAACGCGTACCGTCACAACGCATACCATTACCACGCGGCCGTGACAACGCAAGTCGTTACCACGACTTGCGTTGGGGGGCGCGGATTTCGAATAGTTTAATTTACTATTCTAACACCAGTCCCCGTGGACCCTAGGGAAGGTGTTAGGATAGTAAATTAACTATTTTTAAACCTTGAGCACCCTCCAGCGCAAGTCGTGGTAACGACTTGCGTTGTCACGGCCGCGTTGTAAAGGTACCGCGTTGTGAAAACATCGTTGTAAACGATGTTTACCCATCTAAACTCTTGTTGCAAAACATTTGCAGTAGAAAATGCACATAGTGTAAGTTTGGGCGGAAAATTTGTTCCGCTCATGGAATTTCCGGATTTTCTGCAATTTCTCGATCCGCGAATCTCGCGAAATTGGAGAAAATCTGCAAATCCGCGAAACTGAAGTACATGAAGCACTTACAGGGTTACAGCAGGTGCCCAATTTGAAGTTAATTTCTTTGTAACCATTTACAAAATGGTTACAAAGAAATTAACTTCAACTTGGGCACCTGCTGTAACCCTGTAAGTGCTTCCTGAGCAGCGCCTCCAGAGAGTTCGTTGCCTACTTGCAACTATTCTCTGACCCTGCTCTGACCCTCGAAGCAGGGTCAGAAAATAGTTACAAGTATTGCACAATGCTCCTGTCACAAAAATTTAACTTCAACAGGAAGCACTTACAGATATAAATAAAGCAGGTGCCCGAGTTGAAGCTCAAATTCAGTAACGTTTTAATCAGCCCAAAACATTAGTGAGCACGGTCGGGGCTGGGCAAGTGTGATTTAACCCCATATTTGCAGTCAAAAATTAGCTGTAATGCTTGAGGGAGGTCTTTACATCCATGAGTTTCTCTAGCGCGATACCCTTGTAGTTCCTGTGACCAGGAGGCTGCATTCTCCTCACCTGCTGCCCTGCTCGCTCTCTGACCCTTTAGACAAGAGGCATGTAAGCACACATAGAAGCCCTGCCCATTTGCCCCGCACCACAAATTAGCGGTATCAAACGTCTTCTCGCCCTTTCCCAACTATGATGGACAGCTCACTCAAGGGACCTCGGCGCCTTTTAGCGCGGTGGCAAAGTTACAGGCACACATGGTCAGTGGAGACAAATCAACTGGCCCTTTACGCAGCTACAGTGTAGGAAAAGCACTATACATTTACCCAACGAGGTAGCACTTACTGATTAGCCAGTAAAAGTATTCCAGTTTAGTAGAGATATTGCACAAAACGGTGGAATCTTCGTGGATAACTATGCAGGGCAGGATTCATTATGGCACGAGACTCCTGTCATAAAAACTAATCCTCAACAGGAAGCACTTACAGATATAGCAGGTGCCCGAGTTAAAAGCTCAAATTCAGGAACGTTTTAATCAGCCCAAAACATTATTGAGCCTGGTCGAGTATGGGCAAGTGTGCTTTAACCCTATATCTGCCGTTGAATATTAGCTGTAATACTCGAGGGAGGTCTTTGCATCCATGAGTTTTTTGAGCGCGATCCCCTTGTAGTTCCTGTGACAAGGATGCTGCTTTCTCCTCACCTGCTGCCCTGCTCGCTCTCTGACCCTTTATACACAAGAGGCATGTTGACACGCATAGAAGCCCTGCTTGTTTGGCCCTGCACCACACACTAGCGGTATCAAACGTCTTCCCGCCCTTTCCCAACTATGATGGACAGCTCACTCAAGGGACCTCGGCGCCTTTTGGCGTGGTGGCAAAGTTGCAGGCACTCACGGTCAATGGAGACAAATCTTCTGGCCTTTACACAGCTGCAGTGTAGGAAAAGAACTATACATTTACCCAACGAGGTAGCATGTACTGGATTAGCCAGTAGAAAGTACTCCAGTGCAAATCGCAAAAAAATCAGCGATTTCACTGGAAAATCCACTAATTTGCGCATTTTTTTGAGATTTCGCGTGAATTCGCGCACCGCAGATTCGCAAAATTCGCCCATACTTAACATAGTGCAGCACTGATGAATAACATTGTGCGCAAAAAATATAAAACTACATTAGATATCTCAAATGGTTTCTTCTGTCAAAACATTGCACCAGAAAGCAGGTATTTGACTGCTTTCTCAATAATGGGGACACAGCAACAATTTTGCAGTCTCCCCCAGGTATTCAAGAATTGTCCAGGGTTATTTTCAGCCAGAGTAACGGAGTTACTACAAATGTACGATGATGAGGCAATATCCTATTTCGATGACATCTACCTTACAGACGATGATTTGGACGTACACTTGAAAAGGGTGAACACCATAATACTTGGGTTCGCCTCTGAAGGGTATAAATTCAATTTAAAGACATCACAAATTGCCCACCTCAATGTCCTATTTTTGGTATATGAGTTATCAAGTGAAGGCAAAAGCCTAGCAGCAAACTTCTTAGAGAAATGTGAGCTGCTCCAACCTCCAAAAACACAAAAAAGTATGTATATACCATGCTCTAGGACTCCTATGTATCACTTTCATAAATTACCCATTTTATCTGTAAATGTGTACATATGTCTTTTTATGGTTTTTAACCGATAATAAAAGCTTTTTGACTGACTGACTAAATAACTTACAGTCAATTCAAGGTTTCCTGAATTTTGTAATTGGACACAAAAACACACAAAAATTTTGCGTTCAGTGCAAACAGACATGTTAGTAAAAACACAGTTACAAACACGTGACAACGTGCGCAATCTCGTAAACCGAATCATCCCAGGAAGATGCGGATTCACATACCTAACCTTTAACGAAGGAGAAACGGTACCTATAGCATTCAAATCACACTTGTACACACAAGCTGAATTGAAATTCACTTCAACAGAAAAAATACTGACAGCGGTTCAGACTGCTGTGGCAAAAGAAAGAGCATTCGCACAGGGTAAACGTATTAAAATCGTTACACCTGTACCTGCCTTAGAGGCAGTGACAAAACAAGCATTCCAAATGCAAAGGCTCTACCTCCAAGATGGATACAATGGGTTAATTATCTTGCTGCAACAGATGTTGAATATGTTTTTGATCCATATTTAAAAAAACAAGAATTCCTACAATACGAATTAGAATGTCCTCTGCCGACTGAAATTCTGCCACTAGAACATTAAGGCTGTATAATCTACACAGACTGATCAGCACAGCCCGCAATTGGGGGTAAACAAGCCTATAGTGCTGCATGCGCGATTGTTAAAGGTCGCTGGCGTGAAGGTGAATTCAGACCTATGGTCACTAAAACTCAATCACTCGGAGACTGTACAGCTCACCGAGCTGAACTACAGGCTTTCAAGATGGCGCTTGAAAATATCGATAAGCGAATTCCCCACACTCATAGTGTGCGATTCATATTATTGCGTCCAGTCTTACAATGAATATCTGCAGAACTGGATTCAAAACGGTTTCAAGGACGCAAAAGGTGGCACAATTAAGCATAAAATGCTTTGAGAACAAGTAGTTCTTTTACAAAAAGAACTACAAAAGACTCATGTGATTCATACACTGAGTCATCAGCGTGATGGCGTTCACGTTGAAGGGAATTCATTGGCTGATGAGGCTGCAAAGGCAGCGGTGCAAACGGCTTCCGTAGCTGCAATCACTCGTTCAAAAACGAAAATAAACAGCGAAATAATGCAAGCTGTCACTGCTTAATTAAAAGACAGTGGTAAGACACTTCCGAAAGGCTTTCCAGTAAAATACTCATATATAACTGATGCAAACAATGTTCCTTTTGCTCGAATCCCTGGAGTGGGGGATAGGGTGATCCCAAACATGAAACATAGTTTAGGACTAATCTTAGCAGCACATGAAGGGCTTGCATCTGCACACGCAGGGGTTTCAGCCACAGTATCGTTGTTAAAACAGAGATACTGGTGGCCGCGCATGGGAAAACAAACCAGAAACTATGTTCTAGAATGTGAGATCTGCCAAAAAAAAAAAGTTTCAACAGTGAAACGACCTGCGCAGACGCCCCTTCTGATTTCAGATAAACCATAAGCATGTGTTTACCTGGACCACCGTGGTCCCTTACAGAGGGATGGTAACTTTAAAAATATCATGGTCACAGTGGATTCCTGCACAAGATTAATTTGTATGTGGCCACAGCGCTTGGCTGACGCCAGAACTGTTATAAAAGATTTGCGAGTCTTTATCGGCACATACGCAATTGGCATGCTACATTCTGACCAGGGTCCTGCGTTTAGCTCAAACGCTTACAAGGAGGCCATGGCTAGCTTGGGCATTGCATTGCGGTTTGTGAGTCCCTTCCATCCTGAGGGAAATGCGGTAGTGGAAAGAAAAAAACGTGACATAAAGAAATCTATAAATGCTAGGGTATTAGGTTCGGGTGACGGGTGGGTCAAACATCTAAATAGTGTCCAACGTAGTCTTAACAACCTGCCAAGAAATTCTCTGGGGGGAATCACTCCATATGAACTAATATTTGGTACTAGAATGCTTATCCAGGACCTTGATTGTCAAACTTCAGTGGTGGAACAGAAACCCTTTGATATCAAAGACCGTTTGGCTGTTTCACAGGACTTAAATGAAACAAGAAGAAGTCTGAGTAACACAACACAAAGCCCAACCACCACTGAAGAAAAACCACCTGTCCCAGCAAGACCTGCCTGGATTCCAAAGAATGGGGATCTAGTCAGGGAAAAGACTGTGGTAAAGAAGGAATTTGGGCCTTCTTATAGAAAAGCTGTACCTGTCTTAGCAATTCTTGGAACAAGATCAAGTTACTACCGCCGCTTGCTGGAAAAAGGGAGAACAGAACAGTATCAATTGACCTGGTAAAACCACATCATGTGGCCAATAATAAGTAGCAGGCCCAGTGTACTCCCAAGAAGTAGCAGACGACCAAATCTGGCTACTATTCAAGAGGTTCAAACTGAAAGACGTATCACCTTTGATAAACCTGCAGTGAGAAAAGAAGGACTTTGCAACACAGCCATGGAACTCGTCCCTCTTGATACCCAAATATCAGTTCGACAAGAAACTCCTGTCTACAATGATGTAGCATCTGACTATACAAACATGTCAAAGGAGGAAGCAACTGCAGTGATCTTAAAAAATCTGGATGCATTACCGACTATTGACAGAACTGCTTCTGGCTATTTTATCAACTTCGATAACTTTTCTGAGGATCCCAGTGAACCTGAGACTACACCAGTAAATAAAACTTTTAAAGAAAAAATAACAGAACTCTTTCATCAACTTGGAAAAACTTATCTGGTTTCACCATGGGTTGAATTTTGGATTGTGTTAGGTGTACTTTTTCTCCTGATCTGGCTCATTCTGGTGTTAAGTTTGGGTTAAATGATAGATGGAAAATATAGTACAATGGACACAGCAAGCCAGAACATCAACTTACTCCTGCAACCTTGCAAATCATCTCATCGTGAACGAAGAGACCTGTCATCAGTGAACATTACAGCCATTCCTATACCTGGTGGTATAGCAAAGGACACAACCGATTATGACATTTATGGCCCGGTGGAACTGTTAAAAATTCCACACCAGTTTAAGGTTTCTTTGAGTGACTTTGTCTCACCCAGCACATTTTCGGATGATTGGGACTTTGAAACTGTTCATGATATGATGTCAGACTTAGAAATGTCGGCAAAATTTCAAAAACATGAACACCTAGAAGGTTCAACAAGTTATGAAGAACTGTATTGTTATAATCATTTTGGTCACCATTATTTGCACAAATCTGTAAATCCTAGAAATGTTTTTACTTATAACCAATGGGAACATTGTCTGACGCTGCCAAAGGGCAGCTCAAAAACATTTTATGAAAACTTTCCATACTTCTCAGGTTTGAACGTTACAAATCCAGAAGCGTTTTATTTCAAAAATGTGATAAAGACAAGGAATGAAAACAATGTTGACCAACACTAAACAAATGTATTCTGCAAACTTTTATGCTCAGCTGTCTACATTAGGTTTTAACTTTTGGAAAAACAACATTGCGACAAAAACTGTCTGGGGCACAAAAGAATGGCAGGTGCAGGGTTTAAAAGCCTTGTTCAGAGCCTGCATTGTACCAGAACAAATTATATTTTTGAATGACACAGTTCAACAAACATCCTGTCTTGGCATAGCTAAGATAAAAGATTTAAACAAACCGTCCATACCTAAACCCATACCTGACAGTAATAACACTTCGGATGAGGAGGTAGACGTAAAACAGATTTTAAAACACAACAGAACCGATCATGATTGGAAACAATGGTTAATCTGGCCCATAGACAGAAATAACTGTCAAGATAGATCCATGAACAAAACAGAAGGGTTCAAAATGTATAGGCCAGATCCAAGATACTCCCAAGGACAACATTCAGGGATAATCACCACATACAGTGTAGGAAAACTATGCCTTGATTGGCTACAGAAATCCACACTTCCAGAAATTAAACAACACTTATCTCTACTTAAAGAAAGCGTTGACTTATGAGATTTTTTACTTGGGCCTCGTAAACAACGTCAAAAAAAGTTTCATATATGCCGATATATACGCTGTGTACAACGAACCTTGGAAAATAACGCAAATGGAAACTGCAGAAAAAATACGTGAAATTGATCGTATTAATTTAGAGAAAGCACTCTCTGTAGTGGACAATGGGTTAACAACTCTGTCCTCCAGAATTTATTCTTGGGACAGCATTGTATCATCTGCCATTGACATAATAGAGCAGGACTTGCTAATGTTACAACATGGCCAGTCTCAATTACGTTCTATAATGCTGCTAGGCTGGACGTTACAAAAACTCCGTTCAGGCTACGTACCATGGCGTCTCATCAATACCACTTCATTGTTTACTATTTTTAACCTTACAGATAAACAAATCTCTTTGGCACAAAGAGGAGCAGACTATACGGTGCTGAGCATTGAAAAACTGGATTACCCTTAACTGTGTCTGAGAAGCCTGTCATTGAATGGATAATACATGGCACCATTTCGATACCAGTGACGATTTTCCAATTTCAGTATTGTCTAGAGCATATACCAGCAGGCTTGTATGGAAGGTTGGGTAAAGGATACATTAAGTCAACCTGGATTTTACCATACACACACAGATGTTGGAGTGGGGGAAAGGAGGGATTTCTTAGTACAAAAAATTGTAAAAACTCACTAAGGGGTACACATTTATGTGAAGGTATTAATTTACATGGAGCCTGCGAAGGTTCGTTACATAACCTTTCTTGCCACATGCACGGTACTCCAGTGGCCATGATAGACCCAATTTTCAGGCAGCTTTCCAATGGGAGCTATGTTATGCTCAATAATCACAGCTGTTGTGGCATGTTGCCACGGAAAGCCTATCTGGTTAGTGTGTCGGCCAGGGTCACTTGTTGTATGCAAGTGTTGTATCCAAAGAGTAATACAGACAGGGAGACAGCGTTATGGCCTTCACTGAATATCTCTTCTATACAAATTGATACTTTAAGAAGAATGAAAGCCATTCTTTTGCAAAAAACTGTGCCACTGACCTCATCTAGAGAAACGTATGATCTGCAAGTTGCAAGGACTTCTGCAGAGATACATGCATTATTATCAACAAACTGCCCAGTACATTTCGCAGAAATGTTAGGTCATATCTTAAACATGTCTGATACCAGTGGCATCGCACATGTATTTAAGACGATCTTTTCGGGACTGTTAACACCGTTTGAAGCAGTCCTCGGCATTTTTCCAAATTTAGTGCACTCTGTGTTCAGCAGCCTGCCTCTCATTTTGCGACTCGTAGCAGGAATTCTATTTTTGTTCCTTCTGCTCCGATATGGCAAGTCCAGTCACCATCGATACCCAGACTACCATGGAACAAGCCCTCCTAGCCATGCGGTATCGTGAAAGAATTACACAGATTCTTGGCTTGGCTCGTTTGAGAGATCTGAATACCACTTGGTTCCTTTCATTCAGACCAATCTGACAAGATTGCACCTTACCTGTTCTACGATGCCTGTTTTGCGGAGAAGAATGCGTGTTGGACATCTGTCTTACACTTCCATCAGCACTGCCAACGGATATTGACACCTTGCAGGGTCATGTAACGACTCACACTTCGTGTTGCCCCCAACGGCTGCCAATCCTGATGACGGCATTCATTGAGATCTCACAAGCGAATCCAGCTATTGGTGAGGTCACACAGGTACCATCAACATCGAACATTGCTAATGCAGATGACGCTGACGGCGATGTTTCACATCTATGCACATTTGATCTACTTGACGGAGTAGTTCCACTTTCACCAACTGTGGTAGACAGTTTCTTTACCAGCTTAGATGATTTGATGTTTTCTCCCGACAATGAGAATAACTTTTGAAAGTGCACACAGCGTTCCATGAACTCTGAAATTCAGCCTTCGGTTTTTGAAAACAAACCCTCTAACTTTGGAACTCTATGTTTTTACAATCTACATTTGTAAAATTCTTTTCTCCATCCCGGAATAGAACTTTTTCCCTTGGCACAAAGTAATCTGCTTGAAGTAGAACTATTCTTAGAGAACAAGAAATTCATTTGATACTTCCTATGGACAAATATTTGGCATTATCTCATGAAACGATAACAGTTTATAAATCATGCTATGGAATGGTCTCGACCTTTTTTCTGTAAATTTAGAGCCATTTCATAACTGTAATTTCTTACGTTTTGTGTAGATACCGTTTTTAATAACAGCTATTGCTTGTAAAATGCGTGCAGGACAAATACTCATGTATGTGTATGAACCATGTTTAATGCATTTCATGTATTTTGGGTGGGACTATGAACACATGCCTTAGTTATGTTTTTTATGCTTATAGATTTAGTAATATTAGACATAATATGTGGAGTGGGTGTTGTATAGCGTTTTAGGACCCTAGTGTAATTTTCCAGATTCATGCCCTTATATAGGTATAAAATATCATATCCTAATATTGTCATAGAAATCATAACCATATTAATACATAGCTCAAGTAGTCCTAATACGGCTTGGCTACTTCTACTAGTTCCGAAAATCTACAACGATTTCTTGGAAAAACCCGCCTTCAACAGTCAGGGACTTCCCCCTGCATGAATATTAATTTATCCAAGAGCTCATGGAGTTTTCAGAGAATCAAGTCTCTAATGACGTTATTATGTCCAAACATACGTCAAACACGGCACATTTAAGGTATAAGTAGGCCCACACTTGTCCAAACATACACACAGTGGTTTAGAGCAGTTCAACTATCTACTTGCTCCACGGCCTGCTGCTGCAAGTGCCGAAGGAAGCCGACCCCCCAGCTGACGCACTGAGAGACGCTGTACTTTCTCCAGCCGAGAAATCCAGCTCCAGTGTTTCCAGGCTACACTTGTGGGTCGCTGGGAAATCGAGTCCTGAGAGAGAGATACAAGACCTCCATCATTCTAAACCAAGGTATGGAGCTGATTAGACCCTAAGAGAATTCTCGGAATAGATTCTTGGCAAAAGAATGCTAAACTTAAGCTACACCTCACTTCTTCCCTTGTACTAGACCTAGGTTAGGTACACTGGGGTAGGCGTATTTTAGAAGCACCAGTTGAGCATTTTTAGTCATTATTTATCACTGTATGTATTTTATGCATTTTAGGTATTCTATGGCTTAGAAACCATATCATGCTTTTACAAAATTATTTTATAATAATCTTCGTACTGTACGCTCTGTACTTTACCGCAAGTATAACGATTGCAGCAGTTAATTACTTATGCTTGAGAAAGAAGACTGTTCAATAAAAAACCCTTTATTGAAAACACCCCTCTCTCTATTTCTCTGCACCTCTGGTGAAACAAAGCATGCACGATTGACTGAGTGAAATAACTATCTATTGTTTCTGCGGCTCTAGAGATTGATTTCTCATTCTTGGGAAACAAAGTTCTCATGTTTAAAGTGGTTGTCAGAAACTAATCCCTTCTTGTTCATTCGAGAAAGTTTCTAGTGACCGCTGAGCTAGCTGGCACACCCATAATTAAGTCTAGCATATTCGGTAGAGACCTAGTTGACTTCAGTCCTACGTCTAAACTACAGAATACACTATTCCAATGCGCAGAGCTTATTTGGAATATATGAACTACACTACAAAAAAGGCAAACCTGGATCATTGTTTTTGAGCCGTACATTGAGAAAATGAAGCCCCGACTCAGAGAAATATCAGCTTAAATTAACTCATGTTACCCACTAGAGACCCATAAAACAGGCGTTTGGATCAGCGCTGCTCCACTAAATCTGTCATGGAAAGGCCTATGATATCCTACACTCACTCTCTGGTCATTAGGTCACAGTAGATATTGATTTGTTTACTATTTATAAACCACTGTATACAAAACTACATACAGAAGCATGTAGGTATAATTGGATCACTTTTGCCTCTGTCTTTATATACAAAATTCCAAGCATGATGTATGCCATGCTTTTCAGAGTTAAATGTTCTGCATGTCCCACTCCTTGACTGATTGCCAAACGCTCTGCTTTACATGTTTTAATAACACTTGATTTCTATGAACATATATGTTTATCACGATCTCACTGACAATAGATAAAAGTGGTGCCAAAATAAAAGACTTAGGTGCATATTACCAAGTAACGGCGATAATTATCGCCTGCTGCAAGTATCGCAAAATGTTGTATTGCTAACATTTCCTGCTCATTTTCGCAATATTGTCGACGTATTATTAACACATCAATAACATGCGAGACGGTCTCTGAAAGAAAGCGAAAAGTACCAGTAACGCGCGATAGCAATTCATGCAATAGCATGGGGTCACCGAGTTAGAAGTGCGTTAGCAGGTATAATATTTCAGCTAATGTCTTGTGATGCCTAAAAACCCCCTTAAACCCCCTGTATGAGACGATCAGTGGCCCAATGGCCTCACATGACAAACAGTTGAAAAGGTGTGATAATACCCCTTCACAACAACACAATAGCACCCTTGGACATGGTAAGAGTCTACTAATACGACATGACCTCTACCTCTGTGGCTCCTTACTGTCCCTCATGTTACACCATGTATCACCATGTTTAGTCAGTATTTTATCAGGTGTTATAATTGTGCGTTCATCCGGCCTTAGAGTAACTTTTTCTATTGCAGGACAACCTTGTAATACAGGGAAGTTGTGTTAGCGACTTTTAGCATGGTACTTTGGTTGGGAATGCCTACCTTGCATGCCATTAGCGATAAATATCGCTGGCATGCAAGGCGATACAAAAAGCGCCAGCTATCGCCTAGAAGCTGGCGCTAACGCATGTTAATGCAGGCGTGCTGATAGGGCAATAAAAATATCACGGCTTTCTCGGCAAAAAGTACCACTAAAGCAGGGATTTGGCCCTTGATAATATGTCCCTAGTTTTGAATATTTACTAATGATTGTGAGAATGTGGATCATTAGTAGGAGAGCATGTGAATCCTCGTCAAGTAATAACATCACAATTCTATACAAGGTTTAGTTAGGTCTCAATCATTTAAATCTGAGCTTAACCCTTGGTAACTGTAGCACATAGAAGAAATGCTTAACTTTGAAGAACCTTGTAAATGATGTGCAAAACAGTTAAAAAAAGTAGAAAACACAACACAATAAAAATTGCACTCCAGTTTATAAAAAATAAGTAAAATCTTATAAGCAAATGGACTCTAAAGTGACAAACATTGGATGTAGTGAACCAAAGATATAATTTTTATTTTTTTATTTTTTTCAAACTTTATTGTGCATGTAAATACAATTACACTCACGGGCCTACAACCACAGGGGCCGGCCGCTAGAACAAGTAAAAGCAATCATTGTTCAGCACAGATCTGTTGCCGACCTTCTGGAGGTCCGGCAGTAATACAGGATAAGATTTGTTGCAACACAGGATGAGATCAGGATATAATAGTATTTTGTTTTTTATAAAAAGGAACAAAGAAAAGAAACAAACAAGTCTCAAGGCCTAAGACATTGTATATGAAGTTGTGCTCATACGGGGGGGACCTCAATTACAAGATGAACAAATAAGTAAGCGGTAGAGATGGTCAGGGGGGGTCAGTGGGGAAGTCAAAAATCAGGAAGGAGAGTAGACTACACATGGAATGTCGGATCAGGGGGATAGGGAGATGTCTGGATTATCCTCAAACGGGGGTATACATATGTTCCCTTGATAGGCGTTCCACTGGCTCCAGATTCTAGTCCACGCCCCAGGCTTGCCCCTAGCCAAATACACAGTCTTCTCTCTAAACATACACCAATCCATATTCTCCTTCCATACTGACACGGTGGGCGGCCGTCAGGAACCCCACAACTGCGCAATGTCTCTCTTTGCGATCATGTTCCCAAGGGCCGCCCACCGGGTCTGGGCGACGTTGTAATCATTCGGCTCCCACACATTCAACAGACATCTCCGGGCCTCAGGCAGCAGAGCAACCCCAGTGACACACTCCATCACAGCATGCACCCGAGTCCAAAACACGGCCACCTGCCGGCATTCCCAGATGATATGGAGGAAAGTAGCACTCAAACCACATCCACGCTTACATAACCCATCCGCAGAGAAACCCATGGAGACCAGACGAGGACCGGTAACATACACACGATGAAGAATCATAAGCTAGACGAGACGGAGATGGGCGGGAATGGCTACTTCCTTCGGGGAAGACAGTGCAGACTGCCAGTCCTCATCATCCAGTTCCAACCAGTCCCCAGTCCAGGCCTCCCTGAGACGCACGAGGAGATCTGCCCGATTGTTGATCAACTTTTTATATATTAGTGAAATCGTACTATCAGGCAGATGACCATCGAGTACACGGTCTTCCAGTGGGGAGGACTCAGGAATATTGGCATCGGCAGCGAAGACTGATGTCAAGGCATGACGGACCTGTGCATATCTAAAAAACTCCCTTTCACTCAGCTCATATTCATTCTGTAATGTCTCAAAAGTCTTAACCGCACCCTTTACCCAAAGGTCACCCACTCTGCTAATACCAATCATATCCCATTTCTCAAAACCTTTCGTTGTCCAGAGGCATCCCAATCTCTCCGACGCATACAAAGGAGTCGCACGTGTCAATCGATCCTTCCAACCCGGGGCAGCATTTGCATCACACCAGACGCGCACGGCAATCTTAGTGGGCCCTGTTAAATTTCTCCCTGCTACTCTAGAGTAGAGCGCCCTGTTGTAATTCCCACCTGGCAACTGATACTTGTCCATCTCAAATGCCGGGTTTGGGCTGGGTACATACATTGCGTGATTAATCGCGCTCAAATGAGAGGCCCAATAGTACCGCCTGATATCTGGGAGCGCCATGCCCCCGTCATACCAGGGGAGGGCTAGCTTAGCAAGAGCAATTCTTGCACGTCCGTCCCAAATGAGCCGCCTTTGTAGGCTTTCCACCTCCCGAAAGTAACTTGCCGGGATGATGTTGAGTGAATTCTGAAGTGCGTATAAAAAACGTGGCAGGGACATCATTTTAAAGAGCGTGGCATGACCGAGCGGTGACAGTGGCAATCTACGCCAACGAACCACGTCAAGCTTCAACCTCTGGAGAGGGGGGAGCAAGTTGCGCTCATAATGAGCAACAGGGTCTAATGATATAAAGATCCCCAAATATTTGAATCCCGTCTGGGAAACCTGAATAGGAAATCTACGTGGCAAGGGAGGGAGACCACCCGAAATTACATATACACAAGATTTAGTCCAATTTATAACCAGACCTGAATTCTTGCCAAACGAGGTGAGAACATCGAACAAGATTTTCGGGGGGGAGGTAAGGTATAAGAGGATATCGTCAGCATAAAGCGAGATCCGGTCTTCAAAATCGGGAGTCCACTGAATACCCTTTATCGATGGCTCCCATCGGAGCCAGGCTGCAAGGGGCTCTAAGGCAAGCGCAAAAAGCAGGGGAGACAGCGGGCACCCCTGTCTCGTACCCCTCCCAAGAGAAAAGGAATTGGATACTCGGCCGTTAACGACCACCTGAGCCAGCGGTTCCCTGTACAGAAGTTTCACCCACCCGATAAACTCTGAACCGAAACCAAATTTCGTGAGGGCGGCCCAGAGATAAGGCCATTCTATTGTATTAAAGGCCATCGTGGTGTCCATGGAAGCCAAGATGGCCGGCTCTTGAAGAGACCCCACCCTCGCGAGAACACCATGCAAGCGCCGCAAGTTGAGTGCGGTGTTACGATGTGGGATAAAACCAGATTGGTCCGGATGGATCAGGTCACCAATCACCGTAATCAAACGATTGGCCAGAACTTTAGCTAGGACTTTAGGTTCAGCGTTCAACAGGGAGATGGGCCTGTACGAGGAGCAGCGATCCCCAGGCTTGCCCTCCTTAGGAATTACCACAATTGTAGCTAAACGCTGATCACAAGGGAGGGCGCCAAGGTCTTGTGACTCCAGGAACATATCGCGGAGATATGGTGCGACTTTATCGGGCGCAGTTTGTATAATTCGATGGGTAGACCGTTCGGGCCCATAGTCTTGCCCGAACGAACGGAACGAATAGCGATCGCAATCTCATCCGCAGACAATGGAGCATCCATTAAATCTCTGTCCTCCTCCGATAGGCAGGGCAGCGCAATATCACGTAGCAACAAATGGGAGTCTTCCTCATCTCTATCAGACACCGGGGAATACACAGTACGAAAATAATCCGCAAAACACTCCACAATCTCGCTCGGGTCAGTCACACACTCTTCATTCAAAGCCTGAATCACGGGGACCACACGATTCGCCCTTTCTTTCTTATCAAGCCACACAATCAATTTACCCGCCTTGTCCCCGACATCATACAATCTGCCCCGTTTGCTCCCTGTGCATTGTTTTGGCAGCATCCGTGACAAGGGACTTATAGTCCAGCTGCTTCAAACCAAGGGCGTTGAGTCTATCATGGGTAACGCCTGATTCTAAGTCATTATCCAGTTCGACTATTTCTGCCTCAAGACGCACAACCTCTTGATTCTTAGTTTTCTTGGCTTCAGAAATCAAGATCAAGGCATGCCCACGAATGACAGTCTTGAAGGCTTCCCATAGGGACACAGAAGAGGACACAGACCCCTTGTTTTCAAGGAAGTAGTGGTCTAGGGACTTTATCAGGCTGGTATGGGTCTTGGGATTACGCAAATACCAGGGGTTTATGGGGGCGAATCGCCCCGCATTATTCACCCCAGTATCCATACAAAGCCACAATGGGGAATGGTCTGATATGCCCCGGGCAAGGTGTCTGATCTCTCTAACAGAAGGGGACTGGGCAGCAGGCATGAGAAAGTAATCATGTCTGGAGAGACTTCCATGGGCCCCAGAGTGAAAGGTCTACTGACTCTGCGTTGGATGCATCAACCTCCAGCAGTCTACCAAACCAAAAGTGTCTAAAAAACCACCAAGCCATGACTGGGACTTAGGAAGATCCCTAGGGGGGTGACGGTCTACGGTACCAGAAACAACAGAATTAAAAACCCCACCCATAACCAGAGTGCCATCAGGGAGTTCCAGCATCACGCGCCCAATATCTGAAAAAGTGGAGGTCTGGAGACCAGGAGGAACATATACAGTGAGCAACGAAAGAGTCCTACCCTCCCATCTACCAGTGAGGGCGGCGTAGCGCCCCCTGTCGTTGAGGATTGCATCGTCTATCTCCAGGGGGAGAGAGGACCGAACAAGAATACCCACCCCCCTAGAACCAGTGGTGAACCCGGAGTGCGCAACAAGACTATAACCCCACCTATTCATGGCATGGCACATATTTCCCACCAGATGTGTCTCCTGTAAAAGAACCACATCGGGGAACAGGCGACGCAAGAATTGCAGTACCACTCCCCATTTTATTCGATCACCCAACCCATTGACATTCCAAGATATTAACCTCCACCCACTACCCCCATCCCAACAAGTGATGCAGAACTCACCCCACAAAGAGCACAACATTCGAATCATGGAGAAGAACAATACGTTGCCTTGAAAAAGAAAAACAAACTCACAAACACCCCTTCCCACCCCCCAACCAACTCCTGTTACAACTCCCCCCTCCCTGCACCCCTGCATTAGACTAAAAAGCCACCCCAACGTGCAGTGTGCCTGTCGCCCTAACATTTCCCAATCTACAAAAAGACCCTGGAGGAGGAAAGAGGCCCATCCCCCCGCCACCCTCGGGCGAACAAAAGTAAAATACGACCGTAAGAAAATTATAGAACCCAGCTGCACAAAGTCAAGTGTTCGGAGATCAGGGGCAGAGTCATCATTTCTGTTCCGGCTCACCACTCTCGGCACCACTAGGGTGCTCAATTCGGTCGTTCCGGGCAGGCAGAGAATCCAGCCAGTCACTCACATTCTCCGGCCGGTCAAAGAAAAATGTCCGGTCCTCGTACTCCACACGAAGCCTGGTAGGAAACAGCATTGCGTATTTCAGGCCTAAGTCACTGAGTCGTCGCTTCACACCCTGAAAACACATCCTTTGCCTCTGGACGAGCTGAGTGAAGTCCGGGTAAAAGTTGACTGTAGAGTTTTCGAATTTCACCTGGCCACTTACCCTCGAAGCCTGCAAGATAGCATCACGGTCTCTGAAGTGAAAGAGCTTGGCGATGATAGGCCTCGGAGGGGCGCCCGGTTTCGGATTTCCACCCGGAACGCGATGGGCACGCTCCACTGCAAAGAACTTGCTCAGTCCTGTAGGGGCAAGATGGTTCAGGACAAGGTCATCCACCAGGAGGTCCATCGAATGATTCTCGGGGTTTTCCGGGACACCTACGACGCGGATGTTTTTGCGTCTTGCCCTATTCTCGAAATCCTCCAGTCGATGAGACATGAGATTGTTAGTTGATTTCAGATTGCCAAGTTCGGTTTGAAGTTCCGACACATCGGCCGTAAGGCTAGAAGTCTTCAAATCCAACGATTTCACCTTCTCGTTGGTTTTAGACAGGTCGGCTCTGATCAAGGTGACATCGATAGCAAACGGGTCGATTTTATGAGCAAGAGCCTCATACTGCTGGCTGATGGTCTCCTTCATGTTAGCGATGGCGCTCATGACGTCTTGAAGAGACGGATCAGTAGGCGCGGTTGAATCTTCCTTGGCGTCCTCCGGGGTAGGGCTGGCGCCCCCAGGGGATCCTTTAGATTGAGTATAACGATCCATAATGTTGGTTTGGACTGGTCCCCCGCGAAGGGGCGCCTTAGTTTTTCGTTTCTCGGCTTCGGCCCAGGCCGCCATACTGGAAGATGCGCCCCGGAGGGGCCCGTGAGACCTAGTGAAAATGGCCGCCTGCGGGCAAGTCACCAAAAGTCCACAAAAGCAGGCTCGTGTGGCCGAGGTAAAGACACAGTTCGACACAACTGCGTGGAGGATAGAGTCACACGCTGACAAAACAGAGACTGGACAGATCTCCGACAGAACGGAACAGTCCCGCAGTCAGACAATGCCAGGACCCAAAAGTGAAACCGAAAGTTGATGCAGGGCTACTGGGGGAAGACCCCTCAGCCGTTGTTGTTCAACTTCGTCCCGGCTTTCCAATTTGCCAAGTCCCCGGCTTACCGCAGGGTGGGTCTCAAAAGTTCGGATCGACGTACCTTCGGTTCCCAAAGTCCAAATCAAAATTTTTAAAGAGCTAAGAGATCAGCCGAGGTTCCTCTTCAATAACCCATCTGAAAATTCAGGATTTCATCAGGATAAGTTGCGAAGAGTGGCGAGGGTCCCGGGAGCTCTGTGCTCACGTGGCCATCTCGGATGCTCGCGTAGCTCCTCTTCCAAAGACATAATTTTTAAACGTTTTAATTTACAATAGTGACTAAAAGTGCAAAGGCACCAACCATGGTTATCTGGTATCTCTAAAGTGAGTCCAAGTCAAAGGTTAAGGCTGAATGCGAGATAATGCCAAGCAGATACAGTGCCCAGGTTGGTCCAAGTGAAACGTTTACCTTCTGACTTAGAAGATTTTCTGGAAAAATGTTCTCCCTGATGGATCTCTGTTGGGTCAGGCTGCAGGCTGGGTCCATAAGAGAGTGAGACAGCAGAGGCCTGGTGAAGTGCAGGTCCTCAATGTGAGACTTGGCTCTGACAGGAAACTTGTGTGTGCCACATCTTCAGGGGAAAAGCTCTGACTGTTGGAAGTCAGGAATCTTTACCCACAAATGTCGTGTTGGAGGTCGGATGCTATTCGAAATCGGCCTTAACAAAGCCCCTCTGAATTCAGACTTGGAAACAATTCTGGAAGTCAAAATTCTATCAGCGGGGAAACCTGCTAGTTGAGTCCAACTGGCAATATGTCACCAGCAGCTGTAGCTTCGGTGTCCCATTCTCCACGAGTTCTCTTATTTTATCTTAAGTGGAATTTGTGGAGCGCACTGACACCATAAGTTTCCTGGCGCTGAGAGAGATAGTGCAGAGATTGCGAGGGGCGGACTAACCAGTTAAGATAAAGAGCCAAGTTTTCAAAAGTTTCCTAAAGTTCAATAAGGAGCAACTTAACTTAACTGATATGGGAAAAGGGTTCCATAGTTTGGGGGCCAGGTGTGCAAACCTGCGGCCGCCAAACTTTTTGAGTTTTACTGTGGGGGCGACCAGCAGGTAAAGATGAGCTGAACGGAGATTGCGCACCGGACGGTGCTGCGTAATCAATGTTTTAAGGAAATCAGGACTAGTGCAATGCAGAGCCTTAAAAGTCAGGCAGCCGATCTTGAAGGCCGCCCTTTGCTCAACTGCCAACCAGTGTAGTTTTTGCAATAGTGGTTTCTCTGGAGGAAAAGTTCTGAGAACTTTTCTAAGTATCCAGTTTTGCAGGTTTTTGGATCAAAAGAGTACACTCTAACACCAGCCAAGGGTCCAAGAACTTGTTGGCACCACTTGGAGGTTCAGACTCACTCTTTTAGAAGCCTTCGGCAGGGTCTAGAGCAAATCCAGTTGGAGCCGATCAGCTGGGTTCTTGGGAAAAAGAGTACGCCTCTTGCAGTTTTTGTGCACTTGTAGCTGATCAGGAATTAAGACAACTGGCCCTTGCAGTCCACTTCTCAGTTCTGGATACAAGTGGAAGCCAGTCCAGCTCTTGAGGTCTCACTCCACAGGTTCAGCAACAGGTGCAGTCCTTCTTCCGTGTTCCACAGGTCCAGATACGTTTTGAAGAAAGTATCCAGGAATGCCATACTTATGCCTGACACTACCATGTAGGTGAGGAGACTCCTCTGACCAATAGGTAAACATTTCCGGTGGCACCCTACCCATTTTTACATCACTTCCTGGGGGTTTGACCCTAAACAACCCCACAGTCCACTGCTCTGCCAAAATCCAACAGGGCAAAACATTTTTCCCCTAGGCAGATCTATGGTCAAACTCCTGAGAAATGAATAGGGAAAGGAGACATTCCTCATGTAAATAAGTTCTGAAACTGGATTTCCTCCCACTGGGCTTGGTGCCGTCCTGACTACCTGGACTATGGAAAAGGCAGGGCTAGATTTGAGTTATGCCTGCCTCGACAGGGGGTACACTTTTCAAGCTTGTGTAGGTGATGGCACATCCCAAAGGCTATACTGTCAGGAGAGATCACCTCTCCTCCCACCCAATGCACTTTTATTCTTTTTCCTGGAAGCCATTCTCACCTCCTTGCCAGGGGAAAGCAGGCTGCCACGTGACAGATGAGAATTGTAAAAAATTGGGATACTGGTTGAGAGCGATGAAACTCAACTGAAGCTGAAACCACAAACCTTGTCAGAGTGAAGCCACAAGCAAACCCTAAATTAACATAAGCTAGTTCCTCAGATGGCTAATCCTGGGCAAAGCACTACGCTATGCTCGCGTAGTTTGCGAAGTTTGCGCTACTTCGCACTACGCGAACTACAGGTAGCACAAGGCAAACATGCATAGCATAGCGTAGCGTAATGCAGCGGTAATTTTTTGCTTGCTCGCGGTCCTCAACTTCAAGTTGGCGACTGCAAGCAAGCAAAATGACATCCCGGCGAGACTTTTACCTCGTTCGCGATCAGCAACATCAAGTTGCCGATCGCGAGCGTGGAAAATAAACCTCATGACGAGACTCTCAACGCGGGGAGGTCAGGTTTCTCATTACGAGTGGTCACGAATGCTCGCGACCGCTTGCGATGAGAAACTACCAGTCCACGTTGAGAAAGCTGATGCTAGAGTAAAAATCTACTCGAGCGGCAGAAAACTACAGCTTGCACTGTGCAAGATGCCGTTTTCAATGATTACACAATGCCGGATGCTTGTTCCCACTGTGCAATCATTGAAAACGGCATCTTGCACAGTGCGAAGAGGGTACTACGCAGTTTGTGAAGTGCTACGCGTAGCTCGTGTAGTGCAAAGTGCACTTTGCGTAGCTACGCGTAGCGCTACTTCACGAACTACGCCCAGGGTTACAGATTGCTCGGCACTGAGCAGTCAGTATTAACTGAGAGGCAATGTTTAAAATATTTGTGTAGGACTTCAAACAGTGATAAAGTGAAAACACAACAATGAACAATCTCACAACAATTTAGAAATACAGAGTAAACTTTAGTAAAAAGATCAAGACCAAGACAACAAAAACCCAATCAGTAGAACTGGAGATACGCAATTTCAAAGTTTTAAGTAACAGTAGTGCCAAAAAGCACAAAACACTAACTGTGGTTACCTAGTTGACCTGGTTTGGGCAAAGTTACAAGTTCACCATGCCCTTGATGTAGCACGAGCGGCTACAGGGACCCACTTGTACTGACTGAACACAGCACCTTAAATCCTGGTTGGGAAGAGATGTGGAGTCCAGTGCTGAGGATGCTTTGCGCAGCCCAGATGATGAGGAATCTAGGTGAGAAGACTCATTTTGTAGCGACAGTTCCAGGGAGCTGCGAAGTATGAGGCGATGTCCTTGCATGTAGATGTGTTGGCTCTGATGGGTTGCGATGTGAAGTCCTTGTATCAGGAAAGTTTATGCAGCAGGCGATGAATCAGTTTCGAGTGAGATGCATCAAGCTGCAAAGGTGATACGCCGGTTCTTCTGCAGGAGATGCACTGCACCGCAGGGAAGATGTGTTGGTTCTGCTGGATCCACAGATAGGCTGACAGAGCATCTTCAGTACACCTTTTAAGGGATGGCAGTACTCACATATGGCAGAGTTCAGGTGTTGGGATCAAGGTTGTTGTTGGAACCCTGTTATGTCCCTCAGGCCTCTGACCAGGATGTCAGTCAACTAGCCCTTGGAGTGACTTTTGTGTCCTGGATTTAGTGATGCAGGTCCAGCCCTTGTTATCCATGCAAGAGGGCAGCAGGACAGCAGATGAACACAGCAAAGAAGCAGTCCTTTCAAGCAGGAGTTCAGCAGAATGGCAGCACAGCAGTCCTTCTTACTAGCAGTGTCCACACACCCCAAAGTATACTGAAGAGATTGGTCAAAGGGTCTAATATTTATACCTGGAGTGGAGGAAGCTCCCAGAGGTTTCCTCCACCCTGAGGTGCCAGCCATCCCCTTTATCCTTGTACGGATCCCAGCTTCTCTGGGGAGTCACAAAAAGTAGTGACAAAACCATTGTGAGAGTGCTCAGACAAAGCCTTTATGATGTGCAAATGTGTTAGGTAACAGCTATTCCCCCTTGTTATTTCAGAGTGGTCTATCATGTCAAAACCTCTCTTTACTTTGTCTCACTGTCTGGGAGCAATACACAAAGAACAATTGCTAGTTATACCTAGTCACATGACCCAGGATCAGTCTGCAGGCACCAAATAGTAGGGAAAAGAAAATGCCAACTTTTTAAGAGTGGCATTTTCAGAATTGTGACTGAAAAATCAACTTTACCGTTAAAGAGGGCTTTTAATTACAATTCTTTAGATATCAAACTTGACCTGTCCACTGGCTCCTAATTGGAAATTACAGCTTGTTAAATGTAATAAGTTAACTCCAATTGTATGATAAGGGAGAGGTAGGCCTTGCAGTAGTGAAAAATGAATTTAGGAATTTTGACTACCGGGACTTGTAAAACGTAAATGCACATGTCCTACTTTTTAAATACACTGCCCTCCGGGCTGTTTAGGTCATGCACTTGGGGTGATTAACTGCATTAAAAGTGAGAATTTGTGCCTTGTGATAAGGTTATTTTCCCAGGTCGAAATGGCACTTTTAAAAGTCCACACACAGGCTGCAATGGCAGGCCTGAGACATGTTTAAAGGGCTATTTAAGTGAGTGGCATAATCGGATCTGCAGGCCCACTAGGAGCATTAAATGCACAGGCCCTTTGGCACATGTAGTGCCACTTTACTAGGGACTTACAAGTAGATTGTATAGGCTAATTGGTTGTAAGCCACTTCTTCCATGCTTTAAGAAGAGAGCATAAGCACTTTAGCACTGTTTTGAAGTAGTAAAATCCTAAAAGCCAACAAAACGAGTTCAAAAGACAGGAGGGTGAGAGCAAAACGTTAAGAGATGGACCTGCAGAAAGGGCCAAATCTTACAGGGATTTACTCTGAAAACACCACTATAGTATGTAGGCATAAACAAAGCGACTTTCTGACGTCCATGGGCCTCATTTATGAGAAATGACGCATTGCTGCGTGAAAGCAGTGATGTGTCACTTCTCAGTGCGCACTCCTTGCGACATTCTTGATGCGTCATATTTAATGTATGACGCATCATGTCGCAAGGAGTTACAGATACGTCAGTATTTCTGACGTATCTGTAAGCGCAAAAATGACACATTGCTGGAGTGTGTCACAAAAGTGACGCAACTCCAGCAATGCGTCCTTTCACATGGGGCAAGCCCCATGTGAAAGGGCCTGCATCAGTCTAACGCCTGCTGTGAGGCAGACGCAAGATTTTGACGCGATGCCATCCTAAAAGTGACGCAGTGAAATCTCATAGATTTCACTGCATCACTTCCATGACCCTTTCTTGCGTCAAAACGCCCCCCTTGCATACATTATACCTGGTGCAGGTATAATGTGGCGCAGGGATTTACAAAGTGACGCATCTACCTAGATGCGTCACTTTGTAAATATGGCGCAACAAGGCGTATTTTTTACGCCACTGGTGCGTCACAAAAAGTGACGCACTGGCGGCGTAAAAGTGACACACAGCCTCATAAATGAGGCACCATGTTTTCTGAGATTGTTAGACAAATTTCGACTTTGGCATTAGGTTAGTTTTATTTTTTTTTATTTTTTTATTTTTTTTTGTTGTTGCTATCACATGGTACAGAGTAACGGTGAGTCGTTCTTCAGAGCAGCGTCAACATTCAGCTGCCTACAATCAAAAGAGCAACTTTTTACATTTTACCCCCCCAACTTTAAACTTGCTACTTCAAGGGTCAAAGTTCACGATCCGTAACAGGAATCTATTGTAACATTGGTGCGTCTAGAGGCATCTAGCAGCCTTTTAAGCAGTCACTGATAATAACACTCTCGCCTGCACTTACAGTTCCCAGGGCCTCGCGTCGTGTGCTGCTTCTGATTCCTACTCCTCGCTCCCTCCCACTACTCCATATCCTCATCATCCCCTGAGCTGTCCCCATCTTCCTCTTCAGGCAGAGGCTCACAAATGTCCCCTCTGTAAGTGTTCCAGGGTGTCCAAATTTTGTTCCATTTTCCGTGGATTAAGTCTCTGTTGGTACACTGCCCTCTATGTCACCATAAGCATGTCCATGTTTCTGCACCACTGCGCCAGTGTCGGAGTCTCCAGTGCCCCCCAATTTTTCACGATATCCCGCTTTGCCAGCATCACACTAATGATCACCCATCTTTTCGCATGCAGTGACAAGTCTGTTGGGCCCCATACATTTAAGAGGCAAACTCTAGGGTCAGGCGTGAACGGGTTCTGGAGGGTCTGGCTGTTCGTGCGTGTGACACGCCTCCAGTAGTCTTGTATATTTGGACAGGTCCATACAGTGTGGAACAGTGTACCCTCCCCCCCACAATTCCTCAGGCAATATGGGTGTTCTGCCCTGTGTATTTTATATAGTGTCGTGCGGGTGTAGTAAACCCTATGTAATACTTTGAATTGGACCAATCTGAATCGGGTGGAAATACCTGCCTCCCTGGGTGATGCCAGAGCTGCGTTCCAGTCTGCCTCATCCAGGTCCCCTATCTCGTCTTCCCAATATTCCTTCAGCTTCCCTAGTGGATCCGGCAGGTTGTTCAGTAGTTTGCGGTAAGTGAGGGAGGTTGCACTTGACTCCATGTAGTCCGTAAGCAGTCGGTCCTCTAACGGAGCCGATTCCGGAACTGTCACACCTGGCTCCAACACAGACATGAGTGCGTGCCTAATTTGTATGTATCTGTATGTTTCAGTCACCCCAAGGTTGTACTGCTCCCTCAGGGTCGCAAAGGAGAGCACGCCCTCTCTTGTCCATAGGTCGCCCACCGTGGAGATCCCGATGTTATCCCATTGATCAAACCCTTTAGAACTGCGCAGGTTACCGAGGGCCTTGGCATCCCATAGTGGTGTGAGTTTAGTGATCCCATGCCAGCCGCCTCTGAGCTTTGTGCCATATAGATACAGTGTGTCTGGTAGGTCCTTCCAACTTCCTCACCATTCCTTTGTTGTAGAGTGGGGCCAGAAGGGTGGTTGCGCCCAGTTGGTGTCTATCCGCCATGTAAGCCGGGTCGTCCTGTGCTGCGTGGACCCACTGGTTGATCACCTTAAGGTGAGCTGCCCAATAGTACAGTTCAAGGTTGGGGAGGGCTATCCCCCCACTGTACCAGTCTCTAGTTAATTTCAACTGCGCAACCCTGGCCGGTTTGCCTCCCCACAGGAGGCCTGACAATTGCGCCGACACGTGGCGGAAGAATGATACGGGGACCATCGCCGGCGTGTTTTCCAGAACATATAGGAAGCGAGGCAGCGCCATCATCTTAAAGAGCGCCGCCCTACCTAGAAGTGTCAAGGGGAGATTCTTCCAGAGGCGCACGTCTGCCTTCAGCCTGTCCAGCTGGGGCTTAAGGTTTAGGTCAAGGAAGGTTGTGTGTTCCCTTGTAATTTGGATCCCTAGGTACTTAAAGGAGATGGGTTCTACGAGCAATTGGCAATCCGCAGGTAAGACCAGAAGGTCGCCCTGCACCATATAAATTATGGACTTGGACCAGTTAAGTTTATAGCCTGAAGCTGCACCGTGGCTCTCGCACAGTGCCAGTAAGACCGGGATACCGTTCGTGAGGTCCATGAGGTAGACGAGCATGTCATTGGCATACAGGGAAACCCTATCTTCCCATCCACCTCCCCACTGTATGCCTTTCAGCAGCTGGGTGGTTCTGATAATCGTGGCCAGGGGTTCCAGCACTAAGGCGAATAGCAGCGGCGAGAGTGGGCACCCTTGTCTCGTGCCCCTTGCCAGCGGAAGCTCCCTTGAGATGTGTCAGTTTGCGGTCACCCTTGCCACGGGTTCGGTGTACAGTAGTCTGACCCATGATATGAATTTCGAGCCAATACCCATGTGTTCCAGGACCGCAAAGAGATAGCGCCACTCCACCATGTCAAACGCCATTTTGGCATCCAGTGACAGCACCGCTGCCGGCTCCTCTAACTGTGGGGCTTGGGCTATTACCCCGTGCAGCCGTCGCAAATTCAGCGCCGTACTCCGGTGTGGCATAAAGCCCGACTGGTCCGGGTGTATCAGGTGCGCCAGATGGGGCAGTAGCCTGGTGGCCAACAGTTTTGCCAGAATTTTACTCTCGGCGTTGAGGAGGGAGATCGGGCGGTATGATCCGCACTCTTCAGGGGGTTTGCCGGGCTTAGGTATTGCGATGATTGTGGCCGTGCGCTGATCAGGAGGCAGTCGCCCCTGTTCCTGACATTCCCGGAACATATGGAGCAATGGTGTGGATAGCGTTTCGGACATGAGTTTGTACCATTCTATCGGCACACCATTGGGGCCTAGCGCTTTCCCTGGGTGTAATGCTGCTATGGCTATCTGTATTTCTTCAGCCGTCAGGTCGGAGTCAAGCTCGTCCCGTTGGTCTGGTTGGAGAGTGCGGGTCGGCACTCCTATGAGAGAGCCCTCCGCCATCTCTCGTGTGACCTCATACTCAGGGGAGTATACGGAGTGAAAATGGTCTGCCAGGAGTTCTACTATTCGCGCCGGACTGGTATGTATCTCACCACTAGGGTCCTTCAGTTGCAGTATGGCACTCTGGCCTCCCCGCGTCTTCTCCAACCACGCCAGGAGCTTCCCTGCTTTATCTCCTATGTCATACACCCTACTCGTAGTTGCTGACATACTGTCCCTCACCCTGCGGCGTAGAAAGTCGGTGTGACGTTGCTGGCACAGTCGGAGCGTGTGTTGGGTGACCCCAGTCGGGTTCCCCTCGTGGTCCTGTGTTGCCTTGTCAAGTTGTTCCTCTAGACCTATCAGTTCCTGACGCTGTGTGTGCTTGTGCTGTGTGATTACTGAGATCGCCTGCCCGCGAAGAACCGTCTTGTAGGCCTCCCACAGGATTGTATGTGACGCCACCGATCCTGCATTTTCGGTGAGGTAAGATCGCGTACCTCTCTTCAAAGCCCTGGCTATGCCCGGTTCCCTGAGGTAACCCGGGTAGATAGGGTAAACTCGTCTATGGGTTCGTTCCTGACTGGACAGAGTCAGTGTCAGCGGGGAGTGATCGGAGACCCCTCGCGGTATGATCTGAGAGTCAGTGAAATTGAGGAGACCCCCCCAACGTCAGGAAATAGTCAATCCGCGATAGGCTGTCGTGAACTGCCGAGTAATATGTGTACTGCCGGTCTACTGGGTGGAACCGCCTCCATATATCTACTAAACCCTGCGCTTCCATGAAGTCATGTAATCTGGAGGGCCCCGGTGTTTGTGTACGCACTGGGTGGCGGTCTAGGGAGTCGTGTGCCACTGCATTGAAATCACCTCCCACGATAAGATCCCCTTCTGGAAGGTCTAACAAAAATTTCCCCAGTTCCGGGAGAGCTATGGTGTGCAGTGCCGGCGGGATGTACACCGAGACCACGTTAAGCGGCTTTCCCTTCCACTGCCCATGTACCGCCGCGAAGCGCCCCTGAGTGTCAACTTTAACTGATTGGGTTATGAACCTGGACGAGCGATGCATTAATATCCCTGTGCCCCGGGACCCTCTCGTAAACTCAGAGTGGACCACCATGCTGTAGCCTTTCCTGTCTAGGGCCCGTGTGGCTGTGCCGGTGAGGTGTGTTTCCTGTAGTAGGACCAGGGCGGGAGTCAACCTTTTTGTACTCTGCAGGACCAGCCCCCGTTTAATTTTGTCTCCCAGACCCCTCACGTTCCAGGACAAGAGGCTTAACGGGGATGCCTGCCCTATATTAGTGCCCTCCCCCATCATGTTTGGGTGTGCGGACGGAAAATTTGCGCGCGTGGAGGACCAGGAAGCCTGTGAAGTGAGCCTGTGCGCTGTATCGCGACACTACCATTCTACGCTCGTGTGCCCCATCATAGCTGTCTTGACCCTGTGTACAAACTAAGAACCAAAACCCCATCCTACCCCCAACTCCCCCCCTCCCTGCCCCCCTGCTCAACGGACTCAAAACTGCCCGCCCCCCAACTCAGCAGAGTGCCTGATCCCAACCCATAACATAGTACTTGCTCGCTGGGGTGAAGGACTCTCCGTGGTCAGCGGCCCCCTTCCTCAGCTGCGGAGGCCCCTCCGCCCAGTGTCCAAGGCGGCCCTGCCGGTCGTCGTCGTCATCAGTTCAACCAGACATTAGCAGTGACTCATTGTTCTCCGTCGGCACTTTCCTCATGATGTTCAGCCAAAGGGGAATGTATCTCTGCATCCTCGTCGTTGGCTTGGGAGCCCTGTCGGGATCCAGCAGTACGGTGTTTGTTCTGCCTGTTGGAGCGACGAGGGAGGCCCGCCGTCCTCCATCCCTCTAGCCAGTCCTGCGCCACCTCCGGGGAATCAAAAAACCAAGTTTTGTTGTCTGCCACGACCCGAAGCTTGGCCGGAAAAAGCATTGAATACGGGATTTCCCTGGCTCTCAGTTCTTTTTTGACTTCGAAAAAGGTTCTCCTCCTCCGTGCAACCTCGGCTGTGTAGTCCGGAAAGAATGCCAGTGTAGCATTTTGGATCTTAATAGGGGGCGAGTTCCTTGCCGCCTGTAGGATGGCGTCCCGATCCCTGAAATTGAAGAGCCTCGCTATGATCGGTCTGGGGTTAGCGCCCGTCTTATGGCGTCCCCCCGGGACCCGGTGCGCCCTTTCCACTGTGAAGAAGGCGGAGAGTCCTTTGGGCTTTAGGGTCTCCTTGATTAGGTTCTCTACATATAGGTCCATCGCCCTCGTGTCTTCCAATTCCGGCACACCTATTATACGGATGTTGTTCTGCCTCGAGCGCCCTTCCTGGTCATCGAGCTTGTCGCGCAGTTCCTTATTTTCTTTTGAGATGCGCTCCATACTAATCTGCAGCTCCGACACGTCTTCAACCAAGGATTTGGTCACCACCTCCATATTATTCACCTTCTCTGTCATCTTATGAAAGTCCGCCCTTATAAGTGTGATTTTGGCTGAGATCGACCCCACCGTGGCTTGCACCTGCGTGAGGGCCCGCATGACGTCGTCTATGGTCGCCTTCTTGCCACCGGTCGCTTCGGCCGTCTTGCCCGATTGTGATCTGGCGTCCGGTGAGGGAGAGCCGGGCTTTTTTTTTTCGGCCCCTTGCCGGCCATCTGCCGGTGTCAGGCATCATCCTTCATCAGCCAGGCTAGCTTGAATCCAGGGGTGTAGTGAGCACGGGACCCATGTCTAGGCATACCTTCCCACTTAGGGTGACATATGCAAAATAAACAATTGATGGACGGAATGTTTTACAATGCAAACATTCACCACCAGTCACCCAAAGTTGGTTGTAGGATGCTTGTTTCCAATCCAGGTAAGACCTGGCCTGGCAGTTCAGGCTAGACTGTTCCCATTGGACACAGGGTCAAGACTGATTTGCATATGGCTGGGTTCAAACTAGAATGGCATGGTGAGCAAAAAAGAATGGATTTAGGCCCAGATCTCTGTACTGGGGTGAATGTATGACATTGTTCTGCATTCTGTTCATCAATTGTTGTTTTTGCATTTTTTACTGTAAGAACATGTAAAAAGCTTAAGTACATGTGTCACAGTTTTAAATACTATCCACCCTGCATTAAGGCTGGTAAGGCTTACTTTCGGGATGAGTTACTACTATTGAAAAGAAAGGTTTAGGAATGTTAAAAGAAGTTTATTTTGCAGCCAAAATGGCAGTTTTAAAACTACTGACCCAGGCAGGCCTGGAGGCATGCTTAACAATGTCAACTTAGTGGTGGCACAATGGGTGCTGCAGCCCACTAAAGACATTTAACTTACAGGCCCTGGGTACTTTTTTGTAGCATATGCAAGGATTTATAAGTTAGTTGAATATTTTAATCAAGAGTGTAGCCAATTTCAACACATTTAAGGGGTCAGAGCACATGCACTGGGATCCTGGTTAGCGGTGTTAGTGTGGACAGAGTCAAATCAGCAACCAAATATAGCAAAAAAGAAATATGGGTTACCATGCAAACATTTACGGTTTTCTAAATTAATTTAATACAATGAAGTTTTTAGTTGAGCTTTTACCTGTTCTTCTATATTTTCACACTGCAACAGATTTGGTGGTTACATAACCCAATAACTAGCATTTGTACCTTTATTTAACCAATATTACATTTAGTTACTGTCTGACTGTATGCTGAAAGACAGGAGTGTCTACAGGCAGGATAAAGTATCTTAACATCACAATTGTTTTTTGTCTCACAAATGAAGTGTGATGGGGCTCACGTGTGGATTTTCAGTGAATACAATACTGAGTACAACCGCACAAAATAATGCTGGTTAAACCAAATATGGACCTAATAAAACAATGCTTTGTATTTCCCTTTATCATGCAGGCCAATTAGGAATGGTGGACACCCCTTCCACCTATTCTGCATTTATGGCCAAATACTTTTTTCGGCTTAAAATTAACTACATTATATCGATATAATCATACCTGATGATAAATGTTCATATATAGTGGGCCAGTGTCCTGGTCACTTCCTTGTGACACTTGGAGTGCAATTTCATTTGGGCAGAAATTTGCAAATGTGCAGCGAGGTCAAAGATTTAATGTACATACTGAGGACGTATAAAGCCTATTGCCCACCACAATGTAGTTCTAGCTGTTTCTTCACTTTTTGTTCCCCCACCGTTACATTCTCCAGCATACAACCAGCACAGGGGTTCAAAGAGCTCCCATAATTTGAGGTTAGAAGCCCACATCAGCACCTACATCTTGGCAACATGAGGAGGAGAGTTATACTAAATTATGTTGACTTTGGATGAGCAAGGTTGTTCCCAGTTACAGAAAGAACTCTCTTCACAATGTAGGTTAGATATGATTTCTATCCCTTGTCATATATCCAGAGTACTTGTGGTTGTAGATCACTTCAGGGAGGGTGGTCTGTGGATGTTTTTCCTCCTGTCTTTCTTTAGGTATGAGCTATTTAGAGCACTTACACTTAGAGAATTGTATTAGAGTATGTTTGTAGGGGTCATATCGAGAAAGGTGTGCTTCAATCTACCAACACCACAGTGCCTGCTTCTAATTTTCTCCAAGGCTTAATGAACTTGATGCAAGTGTTAGCTATGTATAAACAATTTTAATTCATTTGTCAATAGCCCCTGGTCTTAATATGTCCAAAATTGAATAAGTGTTAAGGACTTTAGTTTCCTTCTGAAGAGGCAATACTAACATATTCATGTTATAAGCTCCAGGATGTTCTGTAAATAAAGGTTTGGCTTTCAGACAATGTAGTGCCATGCTGAACCTGGAGACACATGAAGAACTATCTGCATTCTGATTTGTGGTCTTTCAGTCTTGATAGCCATGTCTGAACTAGCCTCATACGTGTATGTATGTCTCGCTTCAAAACTTTGAAACACTTAAAAAAAAACACTTTTCAATTATTAATAAAAAAAAATACTTGGAAATTGGAATATTTCCCAAAGTGTTTGTTCTGCAAGATATTTAAGCTGTTCACCTTTCTTTGCATTTGTAAAGAGGTCTGATGCCAGCGGGCCAGGCTCATGCAATAGAAAATCACCGAAATAAATGAGTAAGGACAGTGTGAAAGGAATTAAGAAAAGTCTATCAAGTTCGGAAATCGGTTCTACGAGAAAAGGATTACGCATTTGAGGAAACGGATTAAAGGCTTTGGAATATACGATTAACAGTTTAGGGCATGTTGTTTAGATTTAGCAGCAGACTTATAAGGTTTGATCTTTTGGAGTGTACAAGGTATAATGTGTTACAGGCATATGGTTAAAGGTTTATGATATATGATTTATGGGCTGTGGTATGGGTTTAAAGTATAGGATAGAGTGTTAAGGATTTGGGGTACAGCGTGAAGCGTTTGGTGAATATGGTTAAGGGTTAGGAAAATATCGTTTACATTGATTAGGATAATGGTGTATGGTTTAAGCGTTAAGGGGTTAAGTATATAGAGGTAAGGGTAAAGTGTTGAGGATAGAAATTAAGATGTTGTGGTATTTTGTGGTATTTGCTTAAGGGCTTGGTCTATATGGACCTGGGGAACAGGGCTGAAAGTATGAATTACAGTCTGACGTGCAGCATTAAGAAGGTATGAGTTATTTCTTAACATTTAGGGGTTACGGTAGATGGTTAAGGCACGGGTTAGTGGTTATGGCTATGGAGTTAGAAGGAATGTTACCTCAAAGTAACTAGCAATCGACTGCGCGCACGCTTTATTCAGTAATATCCGGAACCATTAACAGCAGCAAGTGAACAAATTAAATGCTCATATGGGGCGGGAGGAGAAATGTGAAGAAGGAGAGAGGAAATCACAAAGACTTTGTAAACTCCCAGCAACACAATTTAGGGGCCGATTACAATGCCGTAGTAAACTGCCCCGAACCTCGGTCAAGTCCATTTCTACTGCATCATAATCAGCTGTTTGGATTTACTTTCAACTGACCCATTTCAATGAAGGCGATCAGAAAGGAATCCAAACTGGATTTCCGAAGGGTTTCCGACGGGCTCGAAGACCCCGCCATTCGGAAAGCCTCCATTATTTCCAAGGGCGGCTCTTTCCGACCGAGGGATTACAATGTCAAATTCTACAGCCTTTCTGTGCCTGCCTTTCTGACACAGAAAGACTGTTGGAAGTTGACTTTGGGGCCCCCCACCAGTGCCCTCATCAGTGCACAGCCTCCGATTGGAGGCCGAAGGCGCACCTATGGTGCCCCCCTAATGATCCCTGCACACCGTGGCAGGCACCTTGAGGTGCCTGCCACAGGGTGCAGGGATCAACTACACCTCTTTTCTTGACAATGAGAACATGCATTCTGGTTGGTATACATGCTCCCATTGTAAAGAATAGGAGTACAACCGAACAGTGTTCGGTTGCATCTTAATTGTTGGGTTGGGACCCCCAACAGGAGGTCAGTTGGTCTCAGTGTCGAATTAAATAGAAATCTGGCCCTTAGTGTGTTTATGTTGCATCTAAACGTTTTTAGGTTTGAACCCTTATTTATAGTTGGATATTTTCACTGAAAATTAGTTTGCAATTGATGATTACCCTCACATTAGCTGCCCTGCGCACATATGTTGAAATGGCTGGATACAGAAATATGTTTTTATCACGCAAAAAAGACTAACACATACATATGTATGTGAAACTATGAGGGAGTTTCTAGCAAGGATCTCACAGAAGACTTTTCATGCGCTCATGATGGTATTAACGAAGATCTTTCTTGTATGCATGTTGGCTTTACTCTATTTGAAATAATTGGTAAATGACTGTGGGCAAAAGCTGCAGAATGCTTAATTATGAGAGTTTGTCTTCTATTATGACTAACAAGCAATACATTTGTCACTGAAAAACAGAGTAAAGAGGCCCGGAATTGTTTTGTGTGTTTTTCTTACAAAGTAAAGTGTGTATGGTTCCATTCACAGCATGAGAATGGAAGAACAGGTAACAGGTAATGACTTCTTCATTGAGCAGAAGAATGGTGAACTAGACAGTGGAATCATTTTCCTTAAAAATTGAGAACCAGAAGGAATGGAGAGTGACTATGCCATACCCTCTGCCTATCTTGGCCTGATACGCAGGAACAATATCCTTAGCTAATCACAAATCGCCACAGACAGTTGTGCTGGTACCCTAGTTGCTCTCTGTTCAACCATTAAGCATGTTTACAAATAACACATTCCCTCTCTTCATTTTACCCTCAATTGAAAATGTATACATTATAATGTAATTGGTCTGGTCCGGTACCGTCTTCCTAGGGGGTGGCCGCCTCTATGTGGTGTTTGCTGACCTGATATCCATGTGTTATCTCATATCCCATCTCTCCCTCTGGCAGATTTTGCCCAACATAGGGGTCCCCCGACATTTTACAGATATGATCATGCGGCTCCATGACAACAAATACGCACAGGTAGGATGTGGACAACAGTGGGGAAATGACCAGTTCAGTTAACAGAGGGGTAAGGCAGGTGGAGTCCTCCCACCTACTTTATTAACACTATTCATTAAAGATCTGGTAGCTTATTTGGACCAAGATGAGTTTGACTCACAATGCCTGGCAAACATCCTATCTTTGGGGCCGATTATGATAGCGTTTTTTCCGCATCCTCCGGGCCAGTGGAAGCCACCGCCGGCCCGGAGGATGCAGAAAAACCGCTGCGGAGCCTCCAAAGACCCACCGCCATATTAGGATGGTGGTGGGTCTGGAATTCTGTCCGCAGCTTTTCCGCCGCGGTCGCCTTCCGACCATGGCGGAAAAGCTCTAACATGGCTGGCGGTGTCTATCAGACACCGCCAGCCATATTAGGATGGTGGGAATGACATGCTTTTCTGCGGCAGCTTTTCCGCCCTGGAAAAGCAGATGGAGTTTCACTTCTGGGGCCCGTTGCGGAACCTATGGTACCCCCCCTGCATTTGCGTGCACAAAGCAGCAGGCACCGCCCGGTGCATTCCTTTATAACATTGCGGCGGGTGCAGCTTCAAGCTGCACCCGCCTCAATGTTAAAGATAGAGGAGATGGCGGTCACATCCTAATCTGCTCGGAGGGAACGCAGCAGCCCGGGCGGACGTTCCCTCCTCCTCAGGGGTCGGGTACAGACTCAAGTCTGTCCACGATCCTAATCGACCCCTTAATGTTTGCAGATGACATGCTGGTACTCTAACAAACAATCAATGAGGCTGCGCATAATACTTGATAGTTGTGTTTGCTTCTGTAAATTAAGGGGCTTACCGCCTGATTCATCATTCATATTTGCTCTCGCAAAGGGCCAGATTCTGAGAATCTGGCCCTTTGCGAGTACGATTTTTGCATTTGGGATTCAACATCCCAAATGCAAAAATCGCTATTTGCTAATTCGCATATTTGCGAGGTTTTACATTTAAGGAATCTCTATTTGAGATTCCTTAAATGTAATTCATCATCCATTTTACAAATGCGAAATCGCATTTTCGGGCCGCAATTTACCGCGAGGTCAAACCTCGTGGTAAATTGCGAAAACTCAGAAAAATGCATTTAAATGCATTTTTCTGAGTTGCACGTTACACACACACATGTCCTTTGGACATGTGTGTGTGCAACACCTGTGTTAATTTCCATTGCAGGGGTGCTACAGGGTGTCCTTTGGACACCCCTGGCACCCTTGTACTCGCAATCTCATTTGCGATTAGCTAATTGCTAATCGCAAATGAGGAATGACTCCCAATGCATTCCTATGGGCCTTTTGGCCCATAGGAATGCATGGGGAGTTATTCCTTATTTGCGATTAGCAATTAGCTAATCGCAAATAAGGAATCAGTGGGAATCACAATTAATATTGCGATTCCTACATGAATACCGTTTTGCGAGTCTCAAATAGCGATTCCTTATGATTCGCTATTTGAGCCTCGCAAAACGGCTCGTTCATGAATCAGGCTGAAAGACATCAAAATTAGAAAAACCAAATCAATGGTTTTTAACGCTTGTCACTCCACTTACATAAATCCTAAACTGAAGTGTTCCCCTTTGAAGTGTGATTTTGATAAACAAGGGAACCCCACTTAGTAGAACCTGGGGTGGAATGATGCTTTTTGAAGGCACAATGGTTCAGTTTTTGGCCTGATTAGGTCCTGGAGAGAAAAAAGGTCTGAGTAGCGAGTATTTAATAAACGCTGGGGAGCAAAGACTGTAGGTATTGGTGGAAAAATTATTTATTTTAATCTTCTTTTTTCTTTTTTCATAGAGTATACATAAATATTTATACTGTATTTCAGGTGCTCAGGTGAATAATATGGTGCAGGACGTGACGAAAGTGAACAAAGTGAACGAACTGTCACACAACAACAACAAGGTTAAAAAACAATTATATACAATAGAATGAGTGAAAAATCCTTGGGTATGTCGACGGCGTTTCGATCTATATGGCTTTAGATCATCATCAGGACTGATGAGCTTCCTGAAACTCGCCAAGGCATTCTCAGGCAAGGATGGTATTTGCAGAAAGTGAATTGGTGGTTGCTGTCTGGAGAAAATTTACTGCTAATATAATAATTAGTCAAAAGGGGTCTCTCAGATTGGATGATCCAGGTATCTTTATATATATATATATATATTTCAATTATGGGCACCTAAAAGTGGATACTGTCAATTTCTTGATGTGGGTAGGGGTCCGAGTGTATCACCAGCCTTAGCTCTCGAGAGCTAAGGCTGGTGATACACTCGGACCCCCTTCGTGCCTCGATCCAACGCCAGAATTAAATTCCAGGCGCCCACAACTGCAAACCTGACAGCGACGAACGCGCTTAAAGCAGATCCCCTACCCACATCAAGAAATTGACAGTATCCACTTTTAGGCGCCCATAATTGAAATATTGACAGCGAGGAAGACGCACATGCGGACCGCCTTGCTCTGTCTAAACCTCCAATCCTAGTAGGACCCTCGTCTAATTTACAGTGACAGAGAGATACCTGGATCATCCAATCTGAGAGACCCCTTTTGACTAATTATTATATTAGCAGTAAATTTTCTCCAGACAGCAACCACCAATTCACTTTCTGCAAATACCATCCTTGCCTGAGAATGCCTTGGCAAGTTTCAGGAAGCTCATCAGTCCTGATGATGATCTAAAGCCATATAGATCGAAACGCCGTCGACATACCCAAGGATTTTTCACTCATTCTATTGTATATAATTGTTTTTTAACCTTGTTGTTGTTGTGTGACAGTTCGTTCACTTTGTTCACTTTCGTCACGTCCTGCACCATATTATTCACCTGAGCACCTGAAATACAGTATAAATATTTATGTATACTCTATGAAAAAAGAAAAAAGAAGATTAAAATAAATAATTTTTCCACCAATACCTACAGTCTTTGCTCCCCAGCGTTTATTAAATACTCGCTACTCAGACCTTTTTTCTCTCCAGGACCTAATCAGGCCAAAAACTGAACCATTGTGCCTTCAAAAAGCACCCCTTTGAAGTGTGTGCACACCTTTGACTACTTGATAGTCACCCTAACCCAGCATTTTGACTGACAAATTCATATTGCAAAGTGCAGACTTAAGCTAGAGCAAACATCAGGGGGAAGAGTAAAAATGCACAAGGGCTTCCAGTACCGCCCAATATCACTGGCACTCCAATTTTACAACTGACAGGCCCTAGGAACAGCCCTATATAGTATAGAGATTTGGGGACATAAGGAGGTGTCCTCCTTGGCAGCAGTCGAAAGTCGCTTTATGATTCAACTGCCTGGCCTCCCCATTAGTACCCCACTGCTCCCCCTAGGACTGTATATGGGGTTAAGAAACATTTCTGACAGAACAAGTGTAAGGCCAATTTTGCATTGGAGGAGGCCCTGGAGGGCACCACAGCATTATTCATACCAGCTAGGCCTTGCTGAGATTGTATGCATCGCGGGTGCAGGCAATATACCCTGGCTCAGGCACCTAAAATCATCTCCTATTAAGATTGGGTGCGGGTTTGCATTATGGAGGCTTGTGCGATACCCAGATAATCAATTCAGAGAGCCTAATAGCAACAGAGACTTGGCATAATGCAAGGGCAGTCCAACATGAGTCCCCTGATGTTGATGTTTCTAACGTTGAAGGATGGGCATGAGGATTACCTGTTCCTGAATGAAATAGAACCTGCATCTGCCAGGAAGCTTCTACCTGCATTTAGGTATGGGATCTTAACACTTCTTTCTTTAACAGCTATTTGAGGACGAGAGCCTAGGCCAATAGACAGGTAGCAATTCAAAAGAAGCTGTAGAACATGTCTTATTCTTATGCCCTGCATACCAGATTATTAGGAAAACAAATATTTTACCCCTTTGCCGTAATATAGGGGTCCGGGAATTTAAAGAGGCATAAAGAATTTTAAAAACAAATAGAAGCCAATTTGTATTTGTGGTTTCCTGATTTTGCTGTCCATATGAAGGACCAGGCAGAAAATGAGGACTCCAACATGCACCGCAAGGCACTAATGATTTATTAGCTTGTTTCCAATGTGGCTATCCTCAGATATTATGAGTTATCACTGTGATGTAACACACAGTTGAAAACATAAAATATGTCTATAACTTAAAAAAAATATTCAAATCGTATTTATTGATAGTCACATTCTTGATTTTAATAAATGCATTATGACTTTTGTATGCAGTTTGGTGGCAAACTGCTGAATAAACTTTGTTTTGAACTGAACTGAACTGAACTGAACTGTAAAGTTTATCGAAAAACTAATTACTGCTAAACAACCTTCATTTGAAGAATTTCATACAATGTGTTATCACAATATGTGTAAATAGCAGTGAAGGTGATAACATAGCAAATAAGATATTTTTTTATACCATGGCATTTACTTAATTATTGGAAGATATCAAGATATGCATGTCAATAATCCATGGCACATGTTGACAATGTTAAGTAAATACATTTGAAAACATAACTTCTATGGATTAGTATATTTTTAAATAGGTTTTCGTAAATTACAGTTGATTCAACATTTTTAAACGTTAATTGGTTAGTTAAAAACAGCCATAAAAGTGCATACAATACATATACAATGTAATACAGTATGGCTACCTAAAAACAAATATTAAAATACAGCCCCACTTTGTCCTTTTGTTCATATCTAACACACAATCCTTTTACGGATTTGTATCCCCCTTAGAAAAAGTGTGACATTAAAACATACAAAGGGGTCTTCAAGTGCAAACAGATAGCTCAGTGCAATATTTATAGTCTCTCATATTTATTTTGGAATTTTATAAAGCGCATGGCATTACGCACACCGGCGTGTCCCCGCGCTAAAAAAGCGAGAGTGAGCATACACAACGGGGAGGCTACACCAAACCTGAACGGAAAAGATATGTTTTTAGAGCTCTACGGAATTTTACTTCGGAGGGTTCAAGACGCAGCTCCGTCGGAGGCATGTTCCAGCTCCTCGCCGCCAGTAATCTAAAGGATCTGCCTCCCATTCGGGTCCTACGTATTTTGGGGACTACAAGTAGCCCGGTACCAGAAGATCTAAGCCTGCGTCCTGGGCTGTAGGGAGTGATAAGGGACCGTAAGGGATTAGGTGCCTTGCCATTTAGGATGCGGTGACATATGCATAGAGCTTTAAAAGTTATCCTCTCCCTTACCCGGAGCCAATGGAGCATTTTTAACGCGGCTCTAGAGGCAGATCTTCAAGGAAGTCTTAGCACCAGCCGAGCTGTGGCATTTTGCAGTACCTGGAGTCGATGTAGGCTTTTTGCTGTTATTCCCAGGTAAAGAAGATTGGAGTAATTCAATCTAGATGTCACCAGGGCGTGCACAAGAGTCTGTCTTGCTCCAACTGGGAGTAAATCTAGAATCTTTCGTAGACTTTTAAGAATGCCAAAGCACATCCCGGCTACTCGATCGACCTGGGGAGCAAATGTAAGACCGGAGTCAAACATTACCCCCAGATTTTTTGCTTGTTGGCAAGGCATAGGGGTAGAGCCCAAACAGGCTGGCCACCATGCCGACGACCACACACTCGGACCATTCCCCACCATGAGCACCTCGGTTTTGGACCCATTCAGCTTCAGGTAGTTGTCAGACATCCAGGAGGCAAGCTCTTGCATGCAGGCACTGAAGCTGACCGCCGCAACATCCGGCGCCCGTGATAGTGAAATGGCCAGTTGAGTGTCATCGGCATATGACACCAGCTGGATTCCATAGCCCTCAACAATGGTGGCCACCGGGGAAACATACAGGTTAAACAGGGTGGGACTCAAGGATGAACCCTGAGGTACCCCCTGATCAAGATCGAATGACCGAGAGTAGTGTTCACCCTGTCTAACCTGAAAGCCCTGTGTAATAAAGTTGAAACAGTCCAGGTTAAGATGAGCAAGTATATTTTATTCAGCCCCAGCCAACAGTCAGCTAACAACTGACAATCCTGGAATTACCAGTAATGGGAACCTTGGTGATATATGGTTCCAAACACTAGGTTCCAACATGGAACCAGAATACCTGGGAAGACAGGTTATCACACTTCTCCCTCTTGAACATTAAACAGGTTTACATGTCCAGCAATGAACTAAGCAAAAGAAAGATAAATAAATCAAAGAAGAAACTACCTAGACATAATCGCGCAAGTGAAGAGGAGGCCTGCATACCCTCACACTCTTGCGAGAATAATTAGTACACAGATCAGGAACAGCAACAATATCATCACATTTCCCTTTACCCCCAAAATGAGAAACACGACTATTGTTCCAGATGCGACCATCCTCCGTCTTTACAGCATTTTTGAAAATTTACACAATGGTTCTAGGAACAGAAAACTTCGACCAGTTTTGACAGCCTACAGGAGCCCTGATCTTTACCATCTCCCCCACCACAAACTTTGAATCCTTAGCAGAATTTCTTCTATCCACATATATTTTCCTTTTCCTCTGTAGTTCCAATTCCTTTTCTCTCCATGCCCCCACCTCATTATTTTTTACACCCTTGTCTGCAATCATCCAGGCAGGACATAAACAAGTGTTAGGTGCTCTACCCTTGAAAAGTTCAAACAGAGTTTTTCCTGTAGTTGAGTGAGGAGAGAATCAATATGCTGAAATTCTATTCTGTAACTCCTTTCTCCAGTCCAAATTGTTGACCCTTGCCAATTGAATGCTTTCCTTCAAGGTTTTGTTGAGTCTCTCCAAAGCACCATTTGCCTCAGGGTGATACAAAGAAATCCTCTTGTGAACAATGCCACACTTACTGAGATACTCCTCAACTTTCCCTGAAAAAATTGTGGCCCATTGTCAGAAAGAATGGAGTTCGGAAAACTCTCACGTTTAAAGACAGACTCCAAAAAGGAAATAACAGACTCACTTGTAATCTCCCTTACCAAACTAACCTCAACCCATCTGGAATACAAATCCAATAAAACCAACATAAATGGAGTTTGGTGCTCACCATGTAAAGGCCCCACAATATCAACTGCAATTTCATCCCAGAGGGACTTAGGCAACCTCCTGCAAACCATTGGAGAAGACCTCGTCCTTAAAACTTTATCACTTGCCTGACAAGAAGAGCAATCTCTAACGGTGCGTTCCACCAGCAAATCGATACCAGGCCACCAGAAGTCCATTCGTATGCGTTCTTTCGTCTTTGAAATACCTAAGTGTCCCTCATGAGACATGTCAACCAGAATACTTCTGAGATTAACTGGTGGAACCAACCTAGTACCTCTCATGAGTAAACCATCCACAACTGCCAACTCATCAGCAATCAAAGACCAAGGTTTCTTTAAAGAACGAGACCTACCACCTTCCAACAATACAATGACCTCCTTCAACTCCTCATCCTTACTCAGCTCTTCTCTCCAAGCATCTTCTTTCACCGCCCCCAAGGTAACGTCACACACCTTTAAATCACCCTCAAAATCGTCAGCCAAAACTTCCTCACCATTCTCTACCACATCCACCAACCTTGACAGACAATCAGCCGAGACATTAGTTTTACCTGGTATGTACTCAAACTTGAACACAAACTCCTGCAATGAAATTACTTATCTCCTTATTCTTGCTGAGATGGAGTCTAACCCCTTTTTTTCAAAGACCTCCTTTAGTGGTTTGTGATCAGACCTGACGGTGAAGGAGGAACCCCAAACAAACTTCCTGAATTTGTTCACAGCCCAATATATTCCTAGTGCCTCTTTCTCTATGACAGAGTAATTCAACTCCGCCCCCTTCAAACACCTCGAAGCACAAGCTATCAGGACCTCCTTGTCTTTCCTCACCTGTAACAACAAAGCACCCAGACCCTTACTGCTAGCATCTGTTACAATAACCGTCGGAACCCCTGGAACAAACGCCTGCAAATTTGGTGCATTCCTCAGATCCATCTTCACCTGATCAAACTCTCTGCTACACTCCTCAGTCCAATTAAACACAGCATTCTTACACATGATTTTCCTCAGATTAACAGTCTTATCTGCGAAATTTCTGACGAACTTATTGTAAAATTCCGCCATGCCCAAAAATGACGAAACCTCTTCTTTTGAGCATGGTTCCTTCAACTTTTTAATTGTTTCCACAAGATCCTTTTTGGAGATATGCCCTTCCTTGAGATGTGGTGGCCCAAATAATCTAGCTCATTGACACCAAACTTGCACTTGCTCTGACGCAGAGTTAAACCAACTTCCAACATTTTCTTCAACACAAGGCAAACCCTCTCATCATGTTCCTGTTCGTTCTTACCAGAAATGAGAACATCATCCTGATAACATCTTACCCCCGGTATTCCTTTGAACAGATCTTCCATAATTCTCTGGAATACCGAGGCTGCTGAAACCAGCCCAAAAGGCATTCTTAAGAACTTGAATGCACCCATTGGTGTAATGAAACTAGTAAGCTCTTGACACTCTTCTTTTAGCGGGACTTGGTGATAGGCTGAAGCCATATCTAAGGTGGTAAAATAGCATGCCCCATCTAATGTAGAAACCAACTCCTCTATGTTTGGCAAAGGGTACTTGTCAACTATTACCTCTTTAATTAAAGCACGAAGGTCAACACACAGCCGAATCTCATTATTAGGCTTCCTCGCGACCACAATTGGTGCAAGCCACTCGGTTGCTTCCACTGGTTGTATAACCCCAGTCGACATAAACTTCTCAATCTCTTTTCCCACAGCATCTTTTACACAAATTGGAATGCGCCTTACTTTAGCAGCAACAGGCATTGCTCCTAACTTCAGTTTGATGTTGTGATTGTAACCCTTTATGCATCCTAGTTTCTCACTGAACAACTCTTTAAAGTTCTTTATAAACTTGTTCTCCACATTGTCTACAGCCTGTACTTGAATAACTGGATGAGCATTTGGATTGAGACTCACACCCAACCTTGCTTGATGAGACCAACTCAACAAGTTGTCTCCCCTGTTCACCACATAAACTTTTGCTTCTGTAAACCTTCCCTTATATTCAATGCAGTCAAAAAAGTAACCCATTATTTTTATGGGATGTTCTTGATAACCTGTTGGTCTTATATCCGGTTTACACAAAGTCTTTTTCTTTCCAAACACATTCACAAACACCTCATTTGAAATAAAAGTTACATGTGAGCATGAATCAAATTTCATCAACACACGTGCTTCCCCAATCAACACATAATCAGAAGGATGTTCTACAACATCATCATTAATCTGAAAGCTAACTAACTTAGTCTCAGTCTTCGTTTCTCTCCCAACTCTTGTTCTGCAATTTCTACCAATGTGTTCCTTTCTTCCACACACGTTGCAATTAAATTTAAGAGCAGGACAATCTCTCGCATTTGCCATATGCCCATATCTCCCACATCTGTAACAAGTTCCTTGAAAAGGAGTTGTGAATTTCTTACTTGTCTGAGTTTTAGAAAAACCACCATCAGCCTCTCGTTTCAACCCTTCCTCCTCACACACTTCTTTTTTCTTCTTCTGATCCTCTCTCTTCACAGCCTGACACACCACTTCTTGTGTTGAAGAACTACTTGGCTTTTCATCCTTTTTCTCCTTGCTTAGTTCTCCAACGCATTTTAACATGTGTTCAACCCTTTTTGCAATACCTACAACTTCTTCAAGTGCAGGTTCATCCTTTAGCCACAACTCTTCCCTTATTTTATCACTCACACACCTCAGAACAAACTGATCCCTCATTCGTTCTTCTACCAAAACCCCAAACTTACAACTTGATGCCACCTTTCTGAGCGCATTAATGTAGTCCTCAACACTCTCTTCCTTGCCTTGTTCTCGTAACCCGAAGTAGTACCTTTCCATGATGGTACTCACTTTAGGAAGATAGTGCAAATCCAACTGCCTAGCACATACCTCATACTCATTCAATCCCCTTTGATCTGCATTTGAAAGAACTGGAAGCGTCTCCAGAATTTCCTGGCCTTCTCCTCCCAAATAATGCATTAACAATGCATGCTTCCTTTCGCCAGACAAGTTCGCACCACACACTCTCGCATAGTTTTCGAATATTTTCTTCCACTTTTTCCACCTAATCAGTGGTTCCCCTGGTTCCATCAGAAAGAAAGGAGGCGCAGTTACATTCTGCATTTTGCTACTCCTATTCACCTTAATATACTTTGACTTTTTTTTTTTTACCTTTATAATTCACCATCAAAATACCTCCACCCTTCCCACATAAGGTGTGCCTATCACTGTTGACAGGCTTCAAATCACACACTCAGTTGAGATTGATTAGTCTCTTCAACACCTCTTGTCGCTTTTCCAGCTTATGCCCCTTAGTCTGTCCAAAATGCTCCTTCGACTTCACTCCTTCTTCTTCTCCACTTTTCTTTTTTTTTATATCAACAGGTCTGTTTTTTGTCAAATATAAACTCCTATAATGCCATTTTCCCAAATACCGTTTTTCCTGTTGAAACGCCGAATTTCCTGCCTCTCTCGTTGTCTTCTTCTTTATGAATTCGAAAAACGACAAAAAAAAAAAATTCAAAATGGCCGCCACCAACTTCTCTTATGTCGATTGGGCTTTTTTTTTTCCTGTTTGACCCAAAATGGCCGCCACACAACAATCAGACTTCTTTCTTCGACTGATCGGGCTTGTTTATTTTTTATTTTTAAAACGCCCCCATTCAAAGATGTCTGCCACTTTCCTCCAACAAACAGTCTTTTTTCTTTGGGAATTTACCCACGAAAATCGACATCACGCTTAAACTCCGTTTTTTTTTCCTTTTCCTTAGTAAATCAAAGAAAATGGTCTATCTTGGCCGATTTTCGCAGCATTTTCGTCTATCACTTCCTTATTTACAGCGCTTCCTTCGTTTTGCTGTAATCCTTCCTGCAATATGCCAATCAGCTTTCCTTCTTCCACACAGCAGCCAAGTGAGTGTTTTTTCTTCTTTTTTCTTTATACCTGTTGTTGAGGCTGACTTGCACACGTGGACCTCTCCTCAAAAGTCGCCAGTGTAATAAAGTTGAAACAGTCCAGGTTAAGATGAGCAAGTATAGTTTATTCAGCCCCAGCCAACAGTCAGCTAACAACTGACAATCCTGGATTTACCAGTAATGGGAACCTTGGTGACATATGGTTCCAAACACTAGGTTCCAACATGGAACCAGAATACCTGGGAAGACAGGTCATCACACCCCGGTCAGTGAGGAAAGACTGAATCCATCTCTGTGACGCCCCCATTGTTTAGACACTGTAGCAAGGTGTAATGTGCTACAGTGTCAACGCTGCACTAAGGTCTAGTAGAATGAGGGCCATAGTTTGACCCTCATCTACCCCTTGCCTGATGGTCTCCGTGGCCTACAGCAGCACCGATTCTGTGGAATGGCGGGACCGAAAGCCAAATTGAGTAGGGTGGAGAAATTGGCTTGCTCAACAAATGCCATAAGCTGAAGGTTCGCTACCTTTTCTGCCACCTTGGCCAGATAGGGAAGGAGTGAGATAGGAAGTAGGTCATCCATCCGCTCCCAACTAAGATTGGGGTTTTTTTGTAGGGGGAGGACTACCACCTGATTCCACTTCTTAGGTACAGTGTTGGATTTAAAAGATATGTCGAGAGCCTCCCTAATATAGGGTTCAAGAGTGTCGATGCTTTCTGCAAGAAGTTTAGGTGATGCTGGATCAAGAGGAGATCCTGACTTAATGATGCGGCATATCTGCTGAAGCTTGTCGGGGGTGGAGTATAGAAGTGGTCAAACCTACTAACACCGTCCTCTTCCAGTGTATTTTCTCTAAACTTGATGCCCCTTTTCATCCCTCCCGTGAAGGTGGAGTAGATAGTAGCCACTTTGTCCGAGAAAAAAGCAGCGATCCGGTTGCGAGAGTCTTCGGATACTCGTGCTGGATCAGCAGATGAGCCGCAAAAGGATATCTCCTTATAAATTTTAAACAGCTCTTTGGCTGAGTTCTTGGCTTCTCCTATCTTCCCTGAGAAATAAGTTGTTTTTGCACGTCTGATGGAATTATGGTATTCTCTCCGTTTATCTAGATAGCTCATTTTCGCTGGTTCTAGGTATGCCACCCGCCATTGCCTTTCTAATTTCTTGCATTGTGATTTCGCTAAGCGAAGTTCATTGCTGAACCAAGGGGCCGATTTCTGGGGTCTACTGCCAATTTTTTTCTGACATAGAGGGGCTATTTCATCTAAGGCAGCGTTGATGCGGCCTACTAATTTATCTGACACCATGTCAGCGTCCTCACCTCCAAGTCTGCCACCTTTAGACAGTGCCATCTGAAATTTAGTTTTGGCAAAAGCTCGCCAATTACGGCTCATATATTTGGGATTGGTATATTTATGAGTGTTTTCAGTGGCCATAAAAATACTAAAAGGTACTAGTAGGTGGTCAGACCAAGGGATGGGGACGGGAGTCTTTACTTCAATGCCTTCCCAATTCGCAAAAATGGGGTCTAGTAAATGGCCCTTTTGGTGAGTAGGGTCTGTAGATTTAATGTGCATTAGGAGAGAATGTAATTGTTGACAGAAGTCGGTAGCACCTTTATCAAGTTGGTTATCCAAATGGATATTTAGATCACCCAACAGCATAAACTTGTCCCTACGTAGGGTGGTTTCTGTTAAGCCTTCCATAAGGCTGACAGTAAAATTCGAGAAGAGACCAGGGGGTCGATAGACCAAAAAACCCCTCAATGTATTACTAGCATTGACCTTAATCGAGAAGGCCCCAGTCTCACTGTCCGCAATAATTCTGTGCAAGAAAAATTGATTAGAAGTAATAACTCCTAAGATTCTTATAGAATTTACAAAACAAAATAAAGTGCTGGGTGCTTTGCTTGGACGGACCATTACTGGGGCAGGACATCATATTCGGTGGCCAAAATTTCATTTTAGGAAAGGCAACTAGATAATGTACTGTGGCCATACATAAGCTGTTCAGGAGGTAACAATGCTGAATTATATTCACACAAGACAAGTAATATTGACAACCCTCCTGAAGGTTGATAAAAGAAGAAAAGGAAAAAGTGGGTTTTCTCACTCCTCACTCATTCTGCAGTCAAATGTATGTTTAAAAAGGGTTATCTTAACAAAACTCTTGTCAAGACAAAACACTTCAGATGGATCTTGCAGAACAGACATATTAAATAAAATTCTAAAGGATGCATTCATATATGAAAGCCAAGAGAAATTAGAAACATGGTACATGTCAAGACAGTCTAAACTAATCCTGTTTCCTCTTTATCTCCATTGAAAAACCAGAATAATACATGCTTCAATAGAAACAAACCTTCGAAATATTGCAAACCAACCTCCTATGAACAATTACAGATGAAGCTGAAGCAGGTAGGCATAACAAACATTTTAAGAAAGTGTTTTCCTCTGCCTAAAGGGGGTAACTAGAGGTATGAGCCCACAATCCTGCCCCAAATATAACAGTAGACACCCCTCGTGCCGTATATATATCTGCCATCTTCGTATCAGGTAGGCTACCCAACTTTTGGCAGAACCTAAACATTTTGTGACAATTTCTGTTCATCTTAGATCTAGCATTTAAGATCTGTTGGGACCGGGTACCTTTGCTTGAGATTAAAATCCCTAAGTAACAAAAGGATTTTACTCTTGTGTTTGGTGAATCCCCTATAAAAAAGGTGTACACCTTTGCACCTTCATCTCGCAAGCAATTGAATAACTTTTGGTTTTCTTAATCACAATTTTCTTAGATTCCCTAAAGGCACCACATTAATTCATCAGATTTTGCTGCCAATGGGTGACCTGGATAATAAAACCATGTCATCTGCTTATAGCAACACAACAACGGGATGTTCAGCGATGCTGGGCACTTGGTATGCCGAGCAAGGAGGGCACCATCAACCCCATTAATAAAGAGGGTCTCCAAATCAGGCATAGACAAGTCAGTGGGGAAAGTATATTCAGTATCATTAAGAGGCTCCCCAGAAGGTGTATTCAATAAAGGATTCACAATTGTATTCATCTCAATGGCAACATCAGGCCTGGTGGTAGGATCCTGGACCAAAATAGAGTGTCGCACTATTGCTGGATACGAAACCGCAGGTGTCATACTATAAAGAATCGGCCACCCTGTGTAGTTTGATATTGTCAATGGAGATGTACCTGTTCCCCTTTCGTGCAGGAAGAGGAGGTAAAATGACTGTTCTTGAACCCTGCACACCAAGAACGTGAACTGGAGCTCGATAGGAGGGACCGAATTCCTTCTCTCCGACCAGTTCTCCAACTTGGGGTAGCCAGCCGACTACCGGAATCTGAAACGCAGCATCAGACATGGAGGGCAAATTTTCCTTTGCAAGACTGTCTCTGGTCTTTTGTAAGTTTTGCAAAACATCAGAATGTTCATCTACGTCAAAGAATGCGGCTACCGCCGCCATGTTTCGATCATCAAGGTCCGGAACAAACACCTTGATGCCAAAGAGCATTTCGTATGGAGTACGCCCACCCAGAGACCTTCTAGGGAGATTATTTAATGTACGTTGAACGCTATTGAGGTGACTAAGCCAGTCTCGGCCAGTACCTAAAACCTTAGCTGTCAAGGATTGCTTTAAGTCACGGTTTATTCGCTCCACAACTGAATTACCCTCAGGCCTGTATGGAGATGAAGATTTGACTTGTATGCCTTAGAGGCAAACGCTGGACCCTGGTCCGAATGGAAGGTGCCACGCACAAAGAAATTCCCACAAAGGCACGCAAATCCCTTACGACAATTCTGGCATCAGTAATCCTTTGAGGTCACAGCCACACAAAGCACGTGCAAGAGTCAACTGCTACTATGATGTACTTATACACAGTATCAGATAAGAAAGGACAGCAGTGATCCAAATAAACGCATGCAAGTGGTTTATTATATATATTCAACTGAGTTTGGTGCGGGCGTGCAGCAATAGAAGGTTTAATTTGCTGAAAACGTCAAATTTAAGGACATAGGGCCATATGTATCAAGAAAACGATTTGCGATTCTGAAATAGCGATTATTACCGAATCGCAAAATCAGAATCGCAAATCGGGATGTATCAACGCAATCGCAAATATTTAGCGATTCGCCCAAAATCGCGAAATATTTGCGCGATGGATAATAGCGATTTCTTAAACAGCAAAAATCGCTAATTTGCGAGTTCGCATCCAGAAAATCGGAACATAGCGAGATCGCTGCCAGAAAATCGCTAAATTGCGATGTTCCCACGTGAAAAATCGCAATTTAGCGAATTTATGGAAACATCCAATTGCAATCCTGATGCTTTATAATGACATCACCATCCAGGAAGTGAGTGATTTCCCATGGTGCTTGAGGATTGAGACAGAGAGTGTGAGAGTGTTGTTTGGAACTCAGGAGCCATGTCAGAAGGTGGAAACCAGGATGTCCCAGCAAGACAGCAGGAGCAGCAAGAAGGGGAAGCAGGCAGGAAGAGGAAGCTCAAGTTCTCTGAGGCTGAACTAGAGACCCTCATTACAGAAATGGTGCCACACCATGAGGCATTATTCGGGAGGAGTTCCCACAAGGTGCCAGAAGCCAGCAAGAGGCGGATTTGGGAGGGCATCCAAGCCAAAGTGAATGCCCTAGGAGTGCCACACAGGACAGTAGAAGTGTTGCGGAAGCGCTGGTACGACCTGCACCAGCGCTCCAAGGAGAAGTTGGCTGCCAGGCTGGAGCAGTCCCAGCTCACCGGTGGGGGAACCTCCAACGTCCCTGACTCTACACCACTGGAGGAGCTGGTAGAGGGCACACTGCCTCCGCAGAGTGTTGCGGGCGTGTCCGTGCTCGACAGCTCAGCACAACCAGCTGCAAGACCAGGTAAGAAGCATGCCTCCCCACCATAAACCACCCCCAGCAACCCCCTGCAGCGACCTAGGGAATAGGGGAACCACATGTCAGCCTAGAGCAAGTACACAGGCAGTCACAGCAATGCATTATGGGAGATGTAGTCACAATAGTCTGTAATGTTGGATGTAGCATCAAAATTTTACCAATTACACATGTGCAGGTCAGGAAAGGTGAATGACACAAGTAAAGTCAGGGAACACTGTGAAAAAATGTATTTGAACATCACATGTAATGAAAAAAAAGTAATGTGTGCTGTTCTATCCACAGCACCTGCAAGTGGAAAGGCTACAGCCAGTGCAAGTGAGACAGGACCCCAAGCCTCAGGAGAAGCCAGCCATGGCCATGATACAGATGGGGAGGACAGTCCTTTCATCTGACCACAGGGACACAGTAGGAGGAACGTGAGGCCATTCAGAATTATGGATGATGAGGATGAGGACAATGAAAATGTGCAGTCTGATGCACCAGTACCCCACAAGCAGGAGTCCAGACCACAGTCCAGAGGCAGGCGTAGACCCCGCACGGCCATCAGCTCCAGTGTGCACCAGGAAAAATCTGTTTTTGCCGGCCTAGAAATGCACATGCTTCAGGTGCACCGCCTGCAAGCGAAACATATGAAGGCCATTCAGAGAGAGATCAGGGCAGGGAACAGAGAAATACGCAAGGAAATCAGGGGGGCTGTGCAGGAGCTGACTGCAGAGTTGCGAGCTGAACGCGCAGCCAGGCGCAAAGAAATGGCCCGCATGGACCACTACACGCGGGCTATTAACCGGCTGGCCTCCTCCACCAATATGCTGGCAAGGCATGCCATAGAGAGCCAACGTGAGTTCTCGCATGGAATCCAGGATATAGCCACTGTGGTAGTGCAGTCAACTGCCACCCTGGATGAACTGCGTGCGCTGCGTACTGCTGACCCAGGGGTGCTTACCCCCAGTGAGGAGGACTCACAGTAGGTGCGGAGCTCCAACACACCACCACCCACTGTTGAGAGGCGCTGTAATGGCCGGATCACCAGGCCTGCCACACAACAATAGGGACTGCAGCAAAATGACTATTGCACACAGGGGAGAAATGGGGCCAGCAACAGTGTTGCACTTGCTGTACTAATGACTGATTTTGTTGCACTGTGATTGAAACATGTGCTTTGGTTTAGGAGAGTTCATCCATGTTTATTTGGATGTGTGACATTGTTGCTATTGGGAATTAAACACGTTACCAGAGGCAGAAGTTGTCATTGTATCATTTTCACTCACCTAGAAGTAGTTCAGCATGATCTCATCACGCCTTTGTCGCCAAGCTGCAGCAGCAGCTACACCAGCTTCCATGTGTATGGGTCCAGGTCCCTCCACGTCAGAGGATTCTGAGTCACTCAACTCCATTGGTGTCCCTTTCCTGGTTACAATGTTGTGCAGCATGGCACAAGCTACTACAATTTTGCAGCACGTCTCAGGGCTGTATTGGAGGGCTCCTCCACTTTTGTGAATTCATCTGAATCTGCTCTTCAAAATGCCAAATGTTCTCTCGATGGTGCCTCTTGTTGAAATGTGTGCCCGGTTGTAGCGCCGCTCCCCAGCAGTGGCAGGATTCAGGTAGGGTGTCAAGATGAAATCCCGGACTGCATAGGCACTGTCCCCTGTGGGTGGAAATGTTTAAAGGTCAGTCACTGTGATGCACATGCTGGCCATGAGAAATGTGGGCTGACATTGTGTGCTGTTACCTAGTAGGTATCCGTCTCCAAATTCCCCTCTTGAGAGTCTACGGTATAGCCCACTGTGACGGAATATGAAGGCGTCATGTGTGCTTCCTGGGTACTTTGCCACTATGTCGGTGATTATGTTTTTGGCATCACACACCATCTGTATGTTCAGTGAGTGGTAGCATTTCCTGTTCCGGAATACATACTCTATGTTTGAAGGGGGTGAAATGGCAACATGTGTTCCGTCTATACATACATCCTATGACGTGGGGGAATTGGGCTATGTTGTAAAATTCCTGCTTGATCTGTGCTAGTTCCTGTGGGGTGCTGGGGAAGTGTATGTGGTGTTGCATCCTATGTGTCATGGCGTCGAGGAACGCATGGAAAAAGCGCGACAGGGCACTTTGTGACACCCCTCCTGCAGAGGCTATTTTCCCCTGAAACCTACCTGAGGCCAGCAGGTGTAGTGAACACAGGACCTGGATGTGTGTGGGTATGGCTTGTGTCCTGCGGGTGGGGTGTTCTAGGTGGGGCCTGAGTTCCTCAATCAAATCAAGTATGCTCTCTTCCTCCAGTCTGTAATGGGTGTAGATATTCTCCTCAGTGCGTTGGAAGATGGTGGTGCTCAACCGGAATATCCTCTCCTGACGTCTCCTCCTCTGCGCCAGAGCTCTCACTCTTCGCCTCCTCACTATCATGTACAGCCCGGACATTCTGGTAGAGAGTGTGTTGCATTCTGGGCTTCAATTTATACTTTGCACCTGGTTACCACCTGCTCCCACTTGATGGTAATTGCGATTCGTTATTTAGCGATTTTGCTCAATTCGCTATTTGTGATTGGTTGATACATTCCATTGCGATTTCTAAATAGCGATTTCCAGATTTGCGATTTTCGCTAACAGGCTTCAGCGCAGTTTTGGAAATCGCTATTGTAATCGCTATTTACCACTTTCGCAACGTTTGGGACTCGCTAATTTGCGATTCCTTAGTTTGCATGAGTTTTTGGCTTCATACATTGGGATTAGCGATTTTTTTGTCGCAAACGCTATTTTTAACGATTCACAGCGTTTGCGACTGATTTTTGGCTTCATACATATGGCCCATAATCATGCATTTGTTTGTACAAACCCCGCCACCAATACCGTTGCTGGAGAAGAGATACAGTAGCTGACACACCGGCATGCGATGAAGCCATCCCAGAGTGGGCTGCTGTAATTAAAGACTGTCTGCGGTCCGCGTTGGGTATTAACCTGTCACCAGCATCGTTAATTCTCACATAAGGAATTTTATCAGGGCCTAAATGATAAGAGTATTTAGAAGGGAAACTTCTAGGGTAATTACCTCCCTTCTCTGTTGCGGCAATGGCTGCCAAGATGTTATCATCAATCTTGCTTTTGGAACGTGTAACCGCTGCCACTGTGTATGTTGCAACTGCTGTCTTCTCAGCCTCGTCTGCTAGAGAATTGCCAACAGTGTGAACTCCAACATGCTGGTGACCCAGAGTATGAATGACAAAGACAAGTGGCAGCCGTTCTTTAAGCTCAGCCACTCGAACCCAGATCATTTTATGTTTTATTGTGCGACCCTTGGAGTCATGATAATCATTTTGAGTCCAACAGGGTAGATTGTTATTGTATGATTGAACACAGTTAGCGTAGTCCCAACAGGAACTGTGTACTCCAATGCAACCATCAGAGCTCAGAGCTCTGCCAATTGGGCGGTACAGTCCCCTGATATCTGTGTATGTATGACATCGGACTTGAATTCTCCATCCATCATAGTACCAATCACAATTGCGCAGGCCGAAGAATAGGCGTGCTTTGAACACATAGCATGTTGTGTGCTACCAACAGTGTAAATGATACAACGGAAATCCTCAAGTGGGCACATAGTCAGAGGTGCATGATGAACAAATTCGTACTGCAAAAACTCTTGAGTCTGCAATGAGGGATCAAAAATGAAAGTGACATCCGGGAATGTCAAGGATGTGGCCCATTGTATACTCCTTGGGTGCAAAACTTTGGAATAGGGTACTGTTATATCCTGCTCTTCCTCTCTCTTTGTGCTCTTCCTCTCTTTTTGTCCCTCCTTAGTGTTAGTGTCTGCTTGTCTATGTCATGTCTCTGTGATGTCATCCAGGATTCTACCTGTTGCTGTTCAAGGGATTTATCAGTTACCTGGAGGCTGAGCAGGAAGTTATCTGCTCCCGGTGGGGTTTCATACCATATTACATTCCTACCTGAATGCTGTACCTTCTATCTAATCTCAAGAATAAATATACTACATGAACATTACAACAAGGACCCTTCATCTTTATTTTACTGAATTTAACACGTACACTGGCTTTCGTCACTGCCTCTAAGGCAGGATATGGGGTAACAACCAAAATGCGCTTTCCCTGTGACAGTGCACGTTCCTTAAGAATTACCATCTGCACTGCTGTCAAAACTTTTTCCACAGTGGAGAACCGCAACTCAGCCGAAGTGTACAAGTGTGACTTGTAAACGATAGGGACCATGTCACCCTCATTAAAAGTGAGGTACGTGAAACCCACAGCCCCTGGTATGATTCTTATCACCAGGTTGATGTGGTTGTCACGGGTCAACAAGAATTTAGATTCTAAGGAGTCAGCCTGCAAAGATTGCAAAATGGCTGAGTTTTCTGGCAGCTAGCACGAAATCGGAGAAAGTAGGTTGTATCAAAGCGTAAAGTGGCTTGATAAGCTGGGCATATTTCAGGAATATAGGTATGCCCAAAATTTTAGCTTTTTCAGTGTCGTCGGATCTCGCTAAAGTGCGCATTTCTCCAGGAAGTGAGGAGCTAAACCTCAACCTTCGTTGTTGAGCTTGTAGCCCAGGAACAACACTGTGTACTCCGCAATGTGTGATTTTGCAAAGTTAAATTTGTAACCGAAGTCCGCAAATTGACAAAGTATGCAGTCAACGCGACACAGATGTGGCCGTAATTCTTCGTCTGTGAGATAGATATCATCCACATACGAACATGCATCTGCATCTAGTCTCTCCAGGAAAGAGACAACGCGGGCGGCAAACACGCCTGGACTATTTTAACAGCCCATAGCAAAACAGCGTAAATGGCGTTGTTTGCCCCCACTGGTAAATGCTGTCCATTGACTACTAAGAGAGGATAGATTGTGCGTAAAAAAACATTGGATATGTCAAGTGTGGTTTTGGACCATTTACGCACAAGACAATCCACAATAGCAGAACTGTAAGTATTCTGCACTGCCCACGAACGACAATGTGAGTTTAGGTGGCGGTAATCCAATACCAAACGGTACGAGCCATCTGGCTTGATCACAGTAAAAAGTGGGTTATTCATCGGAGACACAGACGTTTCAATCACACCCTGATATTCCAATTGTTCAGGGATTGGGGTTGAGTCTGTGGGATAGACCGCAAAGGAATCTCATGTTGCGGGGAAAATTTGTCCCATGCACAATGAGTACGGTACAACGCCGGCGCAAGCGCCTTAGCCCAATCTTCTGTAAACTGCAGTGCCTGCTCCTTCGGAACAGTGTGTGCGAAACTAGGAAGGATCACCTCCTCCCCTTCGGGAGCAGCTAAGACAAAGGGTGGGGGTCAGTCGACCTCCACCAACAAAATATCATATTTAGTAGAAAGATTCTCCCAAAATATCCCTTTTATGAGACGTTCTATGTCACCTTCAATGTTAAAGACAATTTCATGAAGCCTATCAGGGGGAGCCACTCTAGTGTCAGCCGTCTCTACTACAACGAAGGTATCAGTCACTGTCACCTTCAGTAGTGGACTCAGCGCCTCGCGAATTATGGTGATCTCCACCGCGTTGTCCAAAAGTGTCAGCGCCCATGTCAGATTCCGAAGCTGCGTTCTCACTATCTGTGGCATATCTCGCTGTTACAGCAGCAACTTTCTCTGCCGCTACCTCCTCCACCGGTGGATGTTACCGATGTTTCCTGCAAAGAGCGAGGAGAACGTTGTTCAGGGACCTGAAATCTATCAGCAGACTTAATCATAGCTCGGTCGCGCAACTCATATGTACCCCCCCTCCCCCCTGGTTTATTTTGCTGTTTCCCCTGTTTCTTGTTCTTACTCCAATTCTGTTTCTGAACTTTGGGTGGTCATCTTTTTCAGATGACGCTTCTTTAGTTTGCTGCTGTGTTTGTTTTTCTAGCAAAAGGCTTAACACCCAAACTATTATGGCCCACGGTCTTATAAGCCTCTGTAATAATCCTCGGTAACTGATGGGGTTTCTCGGCCTTTGGAATATCGCGTAAAGCATTAGACATCTGGAAATGTACCGCATCTCCCTTGACATTAGCAAGGACTAGATCGTGAACCGTGTCAAACGCTCCCACGAGACGCATTCCCAACTCCACAGCCGCCTCCGGTTCGTGTTCACCCTGAACACGCTTGATCACAGAGGGCAAGACAGCCATTGACGGGGTGCCAAAGCCCCTAGTATAGACTTCCACAAAAATCACACCCCAAGTGGTACAGCCATTTACGTCCGGCTCTAAGTCTTCCTGCAAACTAATAGTGAGAATCCTGTGCGTCTCCACAGGTGAAGTATTCAGGAATACTGCCTCCAGTTGGTCAAATTTCTCAGCAAGCCAAAAGGGCATCTCATTCCTATCCTGGGGATGCTTGCCCATGATCGCATTAACCAAATCCGGACTAAGCTTCAATCCGTTCGGCCCAACTGGATGCGTTGCTTTCCCCGGTGTCCCACCCAGGAGGTTGCGGGTAACATAATGAACCAGACCACTTATCACTGACACAGCAGATGCATAAAGGGGTCTCAACCCAGGCTCAGGAGCTGGCAATCACGGCACATTCGGATGCGGGGTATAAGCAGCCAACACAGGCCACATAGCGCCTGGGAACAACAACGGTCCATTTCTGACCGCCATTATAATGTGTGGGAGGGTGCCATCAAACCAAATGGCATGCTGCCAAGCAGAAATCGGAACTTCTTGTGTCCTATATGGAGTGTAAATATTAGGCACAGCAGTATGAGTATACTTGTGAGACACACCAGTATGCGCATCAACCGCAGAAAACGTGACCCATGAGTAGAACAGCTCGAACGGTACGCTGCATCAGCTGATAAACAAAAAAACACTGCCTGCCCTTCCGTAGAGACTAGGAACTCCTGCAAATGATTGCGCTGGGATGTCCACTACCATATTGACACAGTGCAAGAAAAGTACAATGCAATAAAAATGCACAACTGGGTAGTAAATCAATAGAAAACCGTTTTATATTATCAAGCTTGAACAGACCTATGTAACTATAGGTAGGTTTTATCCATCACCACCGTCAACCTGAAACAATAGTGAGGGGGTCGTGAACTGTTACAAGCACTACTCGAGAGTCTCACAATAAGACCACACTCATTGACGGCGCTATGTTGCGAGGATTCTGTTCCTACACAGAACTGTGCACAGAGACCTAGGACATTAGTGAATTGTGGTGTGCCAGAAACTCACCTCCATACGTAGAGAACCCAACCAGCTAGCATCAGTGTCTCATTAGCTCTTTGTCCTATAGCAAAGCAACCAATGATAAGACAACCTAGAACATGCGACTTAGCACAAACTCAGGAATGGTGGGAAGTGAGAATTTTTTTTGTTATACTCTCATACCAGTCCACAACAGGAAACAGGAGTAAAGAAGAGACACAGTAAGGTTAAAATATTTATTTTACGAAGTGATCTCATGTGCAGTATCTTAGCCAACATAAGCAGACATATGATTGAAAATAATAGGGTCAGCGTGGTTACAATTAATAAAACACAAAAGGAGAAAGCATATTATAATGCAGGTGAAAACAGGCCCTATAATGCCTAGTTTTAACACCCTCCCTTTATAGGAACTATGTATTATAAACTAAAGAAGGTCTCTTGGGCTTATTCTGGGGGACCCCATTACCTGTTCGCTCAGTAAGAGTGAATTACATCAGGATCAGCTCAGAGTCTCTGCATCCCTGGAACGACAATCTTCCAAGTCTCTGATATCATGGCGAGTGTGCAAATAATAAAGGCGCCAGAATCTTAGCTGGCTCGCAGCTGCCAAATTGTTGTGTCTAGAAAGTGTTACAAGAACATGAGGGAAAACAGCGACCATGTTTTGATAACCTTGACTTCTTCAGTATTAACTGTGCAGACTATGGGCACGATGTAAGTCTAGAGATGTCGAAAAAAAAAACCTTTTCTCATGTGAAAACCTTCGTGAAGGCTAACTTACAAAAACAGCTATGCAGTGTTGTGCGCAAAAAGCAGCAAAAGGTAAAATGGCGTTTAAACTTCTAACAAGTCATTCCAACATAACATGCACGCAAAGTAGGCCTCAAGCCATACTACAGTGCCAGAGGGCTACTTCTAAAGTTGAGGCATTGCACAGTGCTGGATGCATGCGAGTCATGCCAGGGCATGTGGCTGTGTGAAGAGCGGGCCCTTATATGCTCGTCTGTAGCAGGAAGAGGCTGAGTCAGCTCTCTTAGTTTTACTCTTTAGGGCCATTATCTAGGTACTGTGTAAATGCTGTTCCTTGTTTCTGAGCGACCATTCTGCCCCTATCCAATTGGATGATGGTTAAATGTAAGGCTCTTAGGCCTGCTAGGACTGGGGATACTGTGCTCTGAATAATGAAATAGAGAGTGTAGAATGACAGCTACCATGAACTTGGTCCCTGGCACCCATTCACACTGCTTTTAAATGAGGCCACATATTCTATTTCTGACCTCCTACAAGCCCCATAAGTACTCTCTGAAAAACCTGCTGGCTAGGACCATGGTCAGGATAGTAGTGAACTGCCAGCATATACCCCTGACATAGTTCCCCAGCCAGGAGAAAAAACATTAGGGGGCAAAAAAAAGCTTCTACCACAGTCTGACTCTGAGCCTGCTACTAATGATACCACCAGCTGGGTACTTACTAACATGCTCTCACCAGGGGATTCGGCCACCTTCCGAAAAAAAGCCCCTCAGTGTGTTAGAGGGTTTATGCTCAGTTTGTTGCTATCTGGTTCAATGTTGAGTCTGGGAATGGTTGAAGAACTTTTCCTCAATTTAATGGACTCGAGCACCGGTGGCCTGTGTGGTCATCTACTTTCTGCCTGCAGCAGGACTTGCGCACTGTGTTGGTCCAACCCAAGACAATGGTCCAAGACCTCCCACAAGATATGTTATTAATGGCACTGTTCACAGCCATGCCCCAATGTTATATCAGTCTAGTAATATCCACCATGCCCCCAAGCAGAGCACTATAGAGCGTTCATTGCATACAGCCAAGGCATTGTCTACTTTCAGTATCCATCAGCCCCAGCCATATTTTTCCTCAAGCCAGACATCTATACTGCCACTTGATTGTTCTGAGAGAAACGGTTAAGGAGGTTTCTTACGACAGAGCAACCATTAGTTTGCCACCAGCTTGTTGCCCGTACATGGCAGTTTTGGTCAATGTTCCCCCTCTGACTCATGTCATAACAGAATCTCAAGAGCTGCTAAACAGTGAAGGTTTTCACTTGCTTCATTCTAAATATATATTACAGCTTAGCAGACCCAACCAAATTCTGAAGACTAAAAGTGAGTGGGATGGATTGGCCCACTAAAGAAAGATTTAAAGGGGAATGTTATCATTATTAATGTTAAGCAACCTAGATTTGCAGGGGAATCTTTGTGAAGGTCAATGCCAATCAATCCTATTTTCGAGGAATAGAGCTTTTCTCTCACTGGGCTTCTTCTATCACCTTTTACGTGCTACTTTACTGCTGCCTGGTGGTAAATCAAACAATGAATGTTGCTGGGCATACTTGTTTGTATATTCCCCCATAGACTTTTCCAGCAGGTTGCAGGCCTTGAGTTCTTTGCAAGACAATGATTGACTCTACCACAGTGGGGACCTACTCTTTTTTTAGGTCGAGCAGACCTACCCTCAACGCGTGAGCATTGAAGGTGTCTGCTTCAGACCTATTGTGGCCCGTATTTAGGAATGTGGACAGCTCCCAGACGCGCGCTTTGACGAGGTCAGATTTCACCTCGGGAGCAAGCGTCTGGTAGCTGCGCATGCGCAAAGCCCTTGCTCACACACAGACACAGGCAGCCCCCACCCCTCTGCATGCACGCACACACACACACACACAGGCGCGCGCATGCACACGCAGGCATACGGCACCCATACAGGCACACATACAGGCACACTATCCCCTACCTCGCATTCTCTCTCAATCACACACAGTCACGCATGCGCACACACGTTCCCTCGCGCACACACGCACACACGCGCGCACACACTCTCCCACCCCCCCGGCATACACACAGGCACGCACGCACTTTACATCAGCCCTGGGCCCCACTCACCAACTGCGCTCTTCCGGCAGGGCTCCTCACGGCGCGTCTCCTCATCTAAATCGGGGCTCCCTCAGGTCAGAGGAGCCCCGCAACAGGCGCCACACTCCTCCTTCTCCCCGGTCCCCTCCTGGGGACCCGGGCTACACCGGACGGCAGGGCGCTCCATGCGCCGGCAGCTCGCGGACCTCGGGAGGCGGGACTTCCGGTCGGCCGCGAGCGGATTGGCCGGCCGGCCAAGAGCTTCCGGGTCGCCGCGGGCAGCGCGGCGGCACTCTCGTTTCTTACCTGGAGGGCGTCATACTCGCTCTGCGTGCCTGGTGCAGCTTGGTCTGGGCATAGGCAGCCTGGGCAGCCTGGGCTCACGATAACCATTTTACAGTACATGTTGTACAATCTTTTATGACAATGCTAACAAGTATAAACATGTTGTAATTGGGAAGTTGAATTATTACCGTTCTTAAAATTTGCTTGATTCTGTGTACATGAAATAATATTCATGTTTGAAAGAAGTGCCAGCTCCCCATTGCTCCACGTTGTTAAAAGTGCAGAAGTAATAAAAGAGACTTTTGAAATCAAGTAATATTGCTTACATTCCATATATTTGCTAAACGATATATAGCAGTTGTGCATTGTGCCGTATCACCCAACATAGTTATAAACGGAGTCAGGTATTGCGTGCAAGGTTTTCAGCCTGATGGAGCGCTCCCTAAACATTGAAAATAGACATTTTGCAACTTCCGTAGTTGGCTTCAGAAGGCTGCTCTCTTGTCTCAACTTAAGGAAGTGCTGACCGTAAACCGAGCGCAACCGAGTCTTATTGCATACACCTCCAACGCCCTGCCCCGAACTCTAGCTCTACACATCCTCTCTAATAGGTAGGAAGCTGAAGCCTTGGTTCTGGTGAAATTTCTAGTGAGCCTTTTCCAAATATTTTGCGCTAAATAGATTGCAAGTGAATTTTGCCTCGACGGAGTTGCTGGAACCACCAACAAACATCCTGTGACTAAATTAAATGGATGACAGACTTCACACCCATCTTGATCTTATTGGTGATATCACAGTAAGATATACCACAACCTTTGACTCTAGTGAAGTCACAAAAAGTGAATAACAGATCATGCAATCAGAATAAAGAAAACTTTAAGGTTCACACACCCTCTCACCCTCACACACCCTCTCACCCTCATACCCCCTCTCACCCTCACACCCCCTCTCACCCTCACACCCCCTCTCACCCTCACCCCCCCTCACCCACCCCTCACCCTCACACACACCCTCACCCTTACACCCCCTCACCCCCACACCCTCACACACCCTCTCACCCTCACACATCCTCACACATCCTCCCCCCCTCACCCGTCCCACTCACCCTCCCTCACCCTCACACCCTCTCACCCTCACACCCCTCCACCTCACAACCCCAAACCCTCCCCCTCACAAACCCTCACACCTCCTCACACCCCCACACCCTCACCCTCACACCCCCTCACCCTCACACCCCCACACCCTCGCACCTCTCACCCTCACACACCCTCACCCTCACACACCCCCTCACCCTCACACACCCCCTCACCCCCCTCACACCCTCTCACCCTCACACACCCTCATACCCCCTCACCCACCCTCACTCTCATGCACCCTCACCCTCACACACCCTTACATACCCTAAATAAACCTCACAAACCATCACACCCCCCACTCACCCTCACACCCCCTCACCCTCCCTCACCCGCCCTCATTCACCCCCTCACCCTCACACCCCCTCACCCTCACACCCCGTCACCCTCACACCCCCTCACTCCCCCTCACCCTCACACCCCCTCTCACCATCACCATCACCCTCACCCCCCTCAACCTCATCCCCCCTCACACCCCTCACCCTCACACCCCCTCACCCCCACACCCCCTCACCCTCACCCCATCACTCGCCCCCCCATCACTCGCACACCCTCTCACCCTCTCACCCTCACACCCTCACACCCTCTCACACCCTCTCACACCCTCTCACCCTCACACCCCCTCACCCCCTCACCCTCACCCTCGCACCCCATCACTAGCACCCCATCACTCGCACCCCATCTCACCCTCTCACCCTCACACCCTCTCACCCTCTCACCCTCACACCCTCTCACCCTCTCACCCTCACACCCTCTCACCCTCACACCCTCTCACCCTCACACCCTCTCACCCTCACACCCTCTCACCATCACACCCTCTCACCCTCACACCCTCTCACCCTCACACCCTCTCACCCTCACACCCTCTCACCCTCACACCCTCACACCCTCTCACCCTCACACCCTCACACCCCCTTACCCTCACACCCGCACCCACCCACCCTCACTCACCCTCACTCACCAGCATAGCATAACAAAAAATAGCATAGCATAACAAAACACAGCATAGCATAACAAAAAAAAGCATAGGATAGCAAAACTTGGCATAGCATAACCAAACAAAGCATATGATAGCAAAACGAAACATAGTATAACAAAACAAAACCTAGCATAGCAAAATACAACAAAGCATAGCATAACAAAACACAACAAAACAGCGTAGCATAACAAAACACAACAAAACATAGCATAGCATTCCAAAACATAGCATGGCATACCAAAACATAGCATAACAAAACTAAGCAAAGCATAAAATAACAAAGCATAGCAGAACAAAACATAGCATAACATAACATAAAATAAAACATCGCATAACAAAACATGGCAAAACAAAACATAGCATAGCATAACAAAACACAACAAAACCAAACAAAACATAGCATTGCAAAGCATAGCAAAACATAGCATAACAAAACATAGCATAGCATAACAAAACAAAGCTTGGCATAGCATAACAAAACATAGCATAACAAAACATAGCATAGCATAACAAAACAAAACCTAGTATAGCATAACAAAACAAAGCATAGGATAGCAAAACTAAACCTAGCATAGCATAACAAAACAAAGCATAGGATAGCAAAACAAAGCAGCATAACAAAACATAGCATAACAAAACACAACACAGCATAACAAAACATAGCAAAACACAACAACACATAGCATAGCTTAACAAAACACAACAAAACATAGCATAGCAAAACAAAACATATAATAGGATAGCAAAACATAGCATACCAAACACATCACAACAAAACAAAACATAGCATAGCATAACAAAACATAGCATAGCAAAAAAAACATAGCATAATAAAACACAAAACATAGCATAGCATAACAAAACATAGCATAGCATAACAAAGCATAGCATAGTAAAACATAGCATAGCATAACAAAACATAGCATCGCATAACAAAACACAGCATAGCATAGCATATCGATTCAAAGCATAGGATAGCAAAACATAGTATAGCATAACAAAACCAAGCATAGGATAGAAAAATAAAACATAACATAGCATAGCATACAGCATCACTCCGCACCACCACAGCATCACTCAGCGGCACCACAACATCACTATGTGCTACCACAGCATCACTGAAAGCTACAGCATCACTCATTCGCCATCACTCAGCACCACCACAGCATCAATCTGTGCAACCATTCAACAACACCTGGTTCAAATATGTTCTCTCAATGTTTCAAGCTTCAGTGCAAATGTAACAAAAAGATGTTAATATTTCACTTCTGTTCTTGGATTTTCTTCACAATAAAATACACTGAACATAATCTTCACAAAAGTTATTTACAAAACTTTAAGCTATTGCCATTATGAATTACAATAACTTTCATTTAAGTATTAATTATTGAAAAAAAATTAAAAGCCATTGTTATTTGCAATATTAATACATGTAAGTCACGTAAATACAACACATATTGCATTACAAATGCTATAGGTGTCACATTTGCCAAAGTTATAACTATTGGCATTGTAAATGACAAAGCTATTAATTTCGCTATTTTCAAAAACAAAACATAAATAAAAAATGTGTCATTTACAATACCAATAGCTCAAACTTTCCTAATGCGAGACCTATTGCATTGCAAATGCTTGTTGTCTTTGGGAGAGATGTGTGGCCTATTTGTTGGACATGGTGGTAGCAGGATCGTCTGTTTTTCACATGTCATGTAAATTACAGTAATAGATTTATAATTTATTGTACATATTAAACATCAATGCATATATATTTTTTTTTAAAACCTTTATTGAAAAAGACATGAAAATACAGTAGCAATCATACAGCCACTCCGGGTCAACTGGCAACGATTCCAAATCAAAGTAGGATGAAAAAAATACACAGCCCTTCAGCCGACAACCCTATGGCCCGGCGGCGATTAACAAATCATGCCAAGCCATACGTACATGTACAGGAGAACGGAGGTTTTGATTTTATCTTTTTTTAAATAAAAAACAACCCCCCAACCAACAAACATAAAACAACTACTGCAAGGGCTAAACAAAAAAGGGAACGACCTTGGTGAATCCTTCTGGAGAGGGGTACCATATCTGCAACTATACATAAGCAACAAAAAGAATGTCCAGGAGGGGAAGAGAGAGGGAACAAGTAGTAGGCAACAATACATCAACAAAATCTGGACAAGAGAAACCGTCATGCTAAGGGGACTGTAAACGCTCCGGTGGAGGCTCAAAAGGAGGGGTACAAATCTCACCACGGTATTGATTCCATTGACTCCATATCTTCCCCCATTTCTTGGGTCTGCCCCTGGCAATGTATACTGTTTTTTCACGGAACATGCACCAGTCCATGTTTCTAGACCAGGCTGACAGACTCGGTGGCTTCGCCGACCCCCACAATTGCGCAATGTCACGTTTAGCAATCATGTTACCCAAGGTGGCCCACTGCGTTTGGGCCACATTATAGTCGTTGGGCTCCCACACATTTAACAGACATCTCCGGGCCTCAGGCAGAAGCGAGACACTCGTTACCTCCGACATGACAGCAGGCACACGAGTCCAGAAGGATGCTACCGCAGGACATTCCCACATGATATGAAGGAATGTACCCACCATACCACAGCCAAGTTTACACAAAGCATCCGAAACAAACCCCATCCGCAGCAATCGAGGACCCGTCATGTATACTCGGTGTAAGATTTTCAGTTGCACAGATCTCAGACGAGCCGAGATCGCCACCTCCTTTGGAGAGGAGATCGCTGCCTGCCAGTCCTCATCGTCAAGCTCCAGTCCATCGCCGGTCCAAGCTTGCGAAGCTGCAAAATTAGGTCCGTTCGGTGGTTTATCAGTTTTTTATATATGAGTGAGATCGTACTGTCCGGGATGTGCCCATCAAGTACTCTGTCCTCCAGGGGCGAGGAGTCTGGAACGGGCGTCCCAGGCACCATAACAGAGTAAAGGGCGTGTCGAACTTGCAGGTATCGAAAGTGTTCGCGAGGGCCGAGCTTAAATTCTAGTTGTAACTCCTCGAAGGATTTAATCTTGTCCTTCCGCAAAAGATCACCCACCGAACTAATTCCGATAAGGTCCCATTTGACGAACCTCTTAGTCGTCCACAGATTACGCAACTTCTCAGAAGCATAGAGTGGAGTTGCCTGAGTAAGTGTATCCGACCAACCCGTGGCAGCGGTAGCATTGTGCCAGACCCGAACCACGACCTTGGTAGGCCCGGTTAATTCCACGTCAGACCGTTTCGAATAAAGTGCCCTATTATAGTCTCCGCCCGGAAGTAGCCATTTTTCCATCGCAAAAGCCGGGTTAGCAGCTGGACCGTACATCGCATGGTTAACTGGGCTCAGTTGGGAAGCCCAGTAATACCGTCGGATATCCGGTAGCGCAATTCCGCCATCGTACCATGGCAGCGTAAGCTTGGCCAAGGCAATCCGAGGATGACCGGCCCACACCAGTTTCCTTTGAAGTCATTCAATTTCATGAAAATAGCTGGAGGGTACTAGATCTAAAGTATTCCAGAGAGCATACAAGAATCTGGGAAGGGACATCATTTTGAATAAGGCTGCCCTACCCACCAGGGACAGAGGCAGCCTGCTCCGCGCCTTCACGTCCGCTCTTAACCGGGCAAGCGGGGGAGTAAATTGAGTCGGTATCTAGCAGTCGAGTCACGTGAAATATGAATGCCTAAATACTTAAATCCGGTGGACGAGATTTGTATAGGACAGCTTCGTGGTACAAGTGGGACATCATCCGTGAGCGAGTACACACAGGACCTGGCCCAATTAATGACCAGTCCCGAGTTCCTGCCAAAGGAGCTAAGGACATCAAATAATACTCCCAAGGATTTCTGGGGGGAGGTAAGATAAAGAAGAATGTCATCCGCATAGAGCGAGATGCGATCTTCGAAACCGGGGGTCCACCTAATGCCCTTAAGGGATGGCTCCCACTGCAACCAGGCCGCCAAGAGCTCGAGAGCCAGAGCAAAGAGCAGCGGAGAAAGGGGACATCCCTGCCGCATACCCCGACCCAGAGCAAAGGGAGCCGACACTCTACCGTTTACGACCACCTGGGCCAAGGGCTCCTCATACAACAGACGGACCCAGCCAATGAACACCGGTCCAAAGCCAAACTTAGCCAGAGCCGGCCATAAGTATGGCCATTCCACAGTGTCAAACGCCATGGTGGCATCTAACGAAGCCAAAATGGCCGGTTCACGCAAGGTATCCGCCCTCGCCAGTACGCCGTGAAGGCGACGCAAATTCAGCGCAGTGTTATGGGCAGGAATAAAGCCAGATTGATCCGGGTGCACCAGTTCACCTATCACCGTTATCAGTCGGTTGGCCAATACTTTTGCCAAAACCTTAGGTTCAACATTTAGAAGCGAAATAGGTCTATACGAAGCACAGAATTCATGTGGTTTACCCTCTTTAGGAATCACCACAATAGACGCAAGTCGTTGATCACGAGGAAGCTGGCCTCTCTCTCTAGATTCCAGAAACATCGAGCGAAGATATGACGCCAGTTTGTCCGGACACAACTATCAATGCATAGATAATGCTAATGTACACAATTTGACCACTAGCAAAATATTGCTTCAAAAAATTACATACAATGGTAATTTACTTTAAAAAGAAATGCAATTTCATCTATGTCCTCATTATGATACATGCATGCATTTGGAGTACGCAGCAGCCATTTTCCTTTGTGGGCTTCAATGTTTTCCAGGTAAATGTGTGTGTGAGCAGTTCCGAATTAATCAGGTAGATAGCTCCCATTTAATTACTGCATTTATTAGTGTTACTTTTTTAATACACTTCCATAAAGACAGCTTTAGCTGCCCTGGTGATCTCATGTTTTACTAAAGAAATTTTAACTAAAATCCACACAAAGATAGGGGCTCTCAAGCAACATCTTTCACCCTTGGTCTATTTAAATGGCACTCAAATGATGCTCCCTCCCAGTACAGTACACCATATAGATCAATGGATCAGCCAACATGAGCTATTGGATGCTTTCACTTTTAATGACCACATTTTGCCATTACACATTTATTCAAAAATCAAAATGTAATAGCTCCCCAAAAATACACATTTTTAGACACTTGTATTTCTAAATGAGTGCGAGTTCGTATGCATTTTAGGGTGTCATCAATTATTCCCAGAATTAGCTAGAATTTCTAGTAAATTGTAATGTTGACTTATGACTGTTTATAAGTGGGTCATCCACAGATTATGCATTCTTCAACAATGTATGTCTCATCATTTTAACTCAACTTCTATATTTTACAAATCTCCATTTTAAATAGAAACTGTTGGTTGGACTAGCTGAGAAGACTTTAACATTATTATATGCACAGCAATCCACAGGTGAATAATGTATAGGGAGAAGCATCAGGTTTTCTCTTATGTTGGCAACAAGTCCTTGAATTAACTCACAATCTATTGGTTTAACTTTTACCAATTAAATCAAATATGGTCACTGAATCAATCTTGCGACAAAAGTCTTGTTAGCAGGAAGCCATGGAAACTTGAAATAACTCTATGGCATAATAAGGAAACTCTCCGGCAGACACAGCAAGCCAGAACAACCTGTTAAGTACAATGCTCAGAAGACAATCATGGGTGAGGAAGGCCACTGGAAAGATGGGTGGAACACTTTGAAGAACAGCTGAACAAGCCTGTGCAGCAGTTTCCACCAGACATACAGCCAACTGACAAGAACTTGCCAATCAACTGCAGCAGACCAACCAAGGGAGAAATACATAAACAAGCAAACATCTGAGAAATGGGAAAGCAGCAGGGCCTGACATGATTCCTGCAGAGACACTGAAGGCAGATATTGAAAAATCAGTTGATACTCTGTACCCCATTTTTTGGAAGGATCTGGTAAGAGGCAAAAGTGCCATCAGAAGATATCTTATTAAGATCCCCAAGAAAGGTGGCCTGATTAACTGTGAAAACTACAGAGGGATAACTCTTCTATCAACCCCAGGTAAGTGTTCAACAGAGTCATCCTAAACAGGATGTAGGAGCAAGTTCACGCTCAGCTGTGAGACCAGCAGGTTAACATCTGCAAGGATACTCTTTGGAAACTCCTCCACGACTATGGTGTGCCATATATCATCACAAACTCTTATGAGGAAATGACTTGCAGAATAGTCCATGAAGGACAACTCACAGAAGCCTTCAAAGTGTGGACCAGCATCTGCCAGGGTTTTTTTCTCTCACCTTTTCACTTCCTGTGGGCCATAGGCTGGATCATGAAGACATCCACTGCAAGTAAAAGAAATGGAATCCAGTGAAAACTTTGGACGCAGCTCGATGACCTAGACTTTGCAGATGGCATGGCCCTACCCATCTGCAGATTCAAGAGAAGATTGACAATGTTGCAGCCTCAGCAACACATCTTGGCTTCGCCATCCACAGGAAAAAGACAGGATTGTGAAGGCTGACCCAGCCAGCACAAAAGCAGTAACTCTTTTGAAGGTGGTGCACTGGACAAGGTTGAGGCCTTCACCTTCCTGGGCAGTGCCATAGACAAGCAGGGCACACAGATGGCAATGTGAGGGCAAGAATTGGCAAAGCTAAGACTGCCTTCATTCTGCTGAAGAAAATCTGGAGCTCAAGGACCTAATGTGGCAAACCACGAGCAGACTTTTTAACACCAAAGTAAAATCGGTCATTCTGTAGGGAGCAGACACCAGGATAACAACCTACTAAATCCTTCATCCAGACACTTATACATCCACTCATTCTTCAATATGTAAAACATATTTAAACTTTACAGAAACACACAGTCACTGGATGATGTCATCAGTGATGTCATCAGTGATGTCACTGACCATGTCATGAATGATGTAATATGTGACATCATCAGCAGTGGATTGCGGGTGCGCGACATATAGTTATTGCAACTAACTATATATGGAATTTCATTGGGTTTTATGTCAATAAAATGTCCAGCTAACTATATAGGAGGAATTTCATTGGTTTTTTATATGTTAATTCCTAACTATATAAGGCCTAAAACCTATGTTTTTTTTAGTGAATTTCATTGGTTTTTTTAAAGGCTAATTCCTAACTATATATAGTATATAACCTTTGGTTTTTTCAGTGAATATATATATATATATATATATATATATATATATATTACCTACTGGCGGTCGCCAGTAGGTAGTTATAGTTAGGATTTTTTTCAATGTTAAATCTCAAAATTCTATTTGGAATAACTTTGGCACCGGTTGACGAATCTGCCTGAAAATTTCCTGAAAATGGCCTCGTCGAGCTCCGGTCCTTCCCTGAAAGTTTGGGGGGGATACGTCAAGCGGGGGCCGAGATAAAAGGGGGGTCCCAAAACGCATTTTCCCCATGTTAATTTCCATAGGGCGGTCAATTTCACTTTTAGCCCGAACGGCTGAATGGATTTACACCAAACTTGGCAAAATTGTAGGGACTGGTAGCCCGATGTGCCTTTGCTATGTCTCAAGATATGTGCTGCAGTGGATTTTGAGTAATTTAGGTTCAAAAAAATATATATATCTATAGGCGCTCTCCGGTGCGCGCACCGGAGTGCGCTCCAGGCGCGACACGCGACTTGCGCGCAGAAAGCTGATTGGCTCTTGGGTGTCTGTAAACATTCTAAACAGTCTGGAGCGGCCGCCATCTTGTGTCTCGGTAAAATCGAGACACAAGGGGTTTGAAAAAAAAAGGGGCAAATGACCATAAGGGGGAAGAGTAGACCCCCTCTGACCCCCTAGGTTTGATGTAGGGACTAAAATAGGGTCCTGCAGGGCATTAAAATTTTTTTTTCGTTTTGCGCGGGGGAAGCGCATGGTACGCGCACCGGCGAAGCACGGGAAAAATCCAGGACCATATTTATGAAGGCCTTGCGCTGTTAGTTTTGCGCCTCCTGTGCGTCAATTTTTGTGACGCACCAGCGGTGTAAAAAAATGCGCATTGTTATGCAATATTTAAAAAGTGACGCATCTATCTAGATGCGTCACTTTTTAAATATAGTGCAACGAGGCACATTTTATTACACTGCTGGTGTTATGCGTCACTTTTCTGTGCGCACTCCTTATGACATTCCAGATGTGTCATATTTAATGTATGACGAATCATGTTGCAAGGAGTTACAGATACGTCAGTATTTCTGACATATCTGTAAACATAAAAGTGATGCGAGGCAGGTGCAAGATTTTGACGCAACAGCATCCTAAAAGTGACGCAGAGAAATCTTATAGATTTCAGTACGTCGTTATTACCAAGCTTTTTGCGGGGGAATGCCCCCTTTGCATACATTATACCTGACGCAGATATAATGTGGCGCAGAGTTTTAAAAAGTGACCCATGTACCTAGATGCGTCACTTTTTAAAAATAGCGTCAGGTATAATGCATGCAGAGGGGGTGTTCTCCCGCAAAAAGCTTTGTAATAGCGACGCAGTGAAATCTTTGAGATTTCACTGCGTCACTTTTAGGATGCTGTTGCGTCAAAATCTTGTGCCTGCTTTACAGCAGGTGTTAGACTGAGGCAAGACCTTTCACATGCTGCTTTCCCCATTTGAAAGGACACATTACTGGAGTTGCGTCACTTTTGTGACGCACTCCAGCAATGCGTTACTTGGAATGTCATAAGGAGTGCGCACAGAAAAGTGACGCATCGCACCAGTGGTGTAAAAAAATGTACCTCGTTGCGTTATATTTAAAAAGTGACGTATCTAGGTAGATGGGTCACTTTTTAAAATCAAGCGCCACATTATATCTGCGTGAGGTATAATGCATGCATGAATGAAAAGTTAATAATAATGCAAAACATTTCGTACCATACAAATAAAATTAGTTTTTTTTAATAAGGAAAATGATTATGCATTTCTATAAAAGATTGATGACGTCACTTCGGCGCGCAACGTAAGTGCCCTCGGAAGCGCCTACGTTCGCGCCGCGTAAAAGCACCCAGAAGCGCCTACGATCGCGCCACGTTTGCGCCCCGGAAGCGCCTGCGATCGCGCTGCGTAAACGCACCGGAAGTGCTCCGGAGCGCACAGCGTAAACGTGTCGGGTCATGTGACCCTAAAATAACACTTTTCATTGGTTGCTAACAGTTTTTTTTTACAAAGAATGAAATCCCCACCCATTTCCTTCACTTCTTCTTTCACTTTTGTGACTGAAAGACCTGTTTTTTGCTCCTGGATTTTTCTTGATTTACCATGGCTGCCAGAGAATCCAGCAGTGAGGATGAACCTGAGTTCATCAATGAAGAGCCTCCTACCCCAATGGTGAAGGAACATTTTATATGGAAATTTTTTAAGATTCCAGCTGACCAGAAGAAGGTGAATGCTCCAAAAGTGGAGTGCAGGATCTGCAAACAGGTCCTGTCACGGGGTGACCCCCCAAAAAAATACTCATTTGGGAACTTTACGATGATCCGACATGTGGAGAGGAGGCACCCCCAGAATTTTGCCCGGGAAAGTGTCAGGGCTCTGGCACAAGAGGTTCCCAGAGATGGGGCCTCTACATCAACCGGAGGAGCAACTTCTTCTGGGAGAGGGCAATCGCAGGAGCAGGTGCCAAACATTCAACCTACTTTTAACCATGGTGTCCTCAGATGCAGATACTGCAATCAACTGCTTACCTTTGGAGAACAAAGTGTCCAGCTCATGGTTCGAGCATTAGAAAACCATCGCTGCCCTTTCCACCCCTAATTTTTTTTGTTCTTTTTGCTCCTGTTGAGCAGTTTCCATTCCCTGTTTTTGTTCCTGTTCAGTTAAAAGAAGAAAACCAAAAGTTCTTTTCAGAACTACCTCCAATTCTCATCAAAGAGCTATATTCTTAAAAAAATGAAGAGTAAGTAAAATATAGTGCATTGATAATTGAAAGGAGAATGAGTAAGAAAGAACAGAAAGGTATGAGAGGAAAAAAGAAGTGAAGTAGGAGGACTGAAAGAAGGTGAGTGTTAGAAAAGAAAGTTATGAGAAGAAGAGTGAATATGGGGAATGTTGATATTCAAAGAAAATGTTGAAAAGGAGGGGTGTGGAAGGGTAAGAAAAGATGCATTGCTGGAGTTGAAGGTAGAAGGCCTCAGTTATGAAGCCATGCGTCACTTTAACGCCACCAAAGCATCACTTTTTGTGACACAACATTCCAATAAAAAATGCACCTTATTTATTCATATTTACAAAGTGGTGTTTCTTGGTAAATACATCACTTTGTAAACCCCTGTGCCACATTATTCCTACGTCAGGTGTAATGTAGGCAAAAGGGACGTATTGACGCAAGAAAGGGTCGTAGAGGTGACACAGTGAATAAACTGGAGGCCTCATTTCTGAAAAGTGACGCATCACTACGTGAAAACAGCGATGCGTCACTTTTCTGGACGCGCTCCTTATGACATTCCAGATATGTCATATTTAATTTATGACTAATCAATTCTCAAGGAGTTACAGATATGTCAGTATTTCTGACGTATCTGTAAACACAAAAGTAACGCATTGCTGGAGTGCGTCACAAAAGTGACGCAACTCCAGTAATGTGTCCTTTCACATGGAAAAAGCACCATGTGAAAGGTCTGCTGTGAAGCAGGCGCAAGATTTTGACGCAACAGCATCCTAAAAGTGACGCAGTGAAATCTCAAAGATTTCACTGCGTCGCTATTACAAAGCTTTTTGCGGGGGAACACCCCCTCTGCATGCATTATACCTGACGCAGATATAATGTGGCGCAGGATTTTAAAAAGTGACCCATCTACCTAGATGCGTCACTATTTAAATATAGCGCAACGAGGTGCATTTTTTTACACCACTGGTGCGATGCGTCAGTTTTCTGTGCGCACTCCTTATGACATTCCATATATGTCATATTTAATGTATGAGGAATCATGTCGCAAGGAGTTACAGATATGTCAGTATTTCTGACGTATCTGTAAACACAAAAGTAACGCATTGCTGGAGTGCATCACAAAAGTGACGCAACTCCAGTAATGTGTCCTTTCACATGGAAAAAGCACCATGTGAAAGGTCTGCTGTGAAGCAGGCGCAAGATTTTGACGCAACAGCATCCTAAAAGTGTCGCAGTGAAATCTCAAAGATTTCACTGCGTCGCTATTACAAAGCTTTTTGCGGGGGAACACCCCCTCTGCATGCATTATACCTGACGCAGATATAATGTGGCGCAGGATTTTAAAAAGTGACCCATCTACCTAGATGCATCACTTTTTAAATATAGCGCAACGAGGCACATTTTTTTACACCACTGGTGCGATGCGTCACTTTTCTGTGCGCACTCCTTATGACATTCCAGATATGTCATATTTAATGTATGAGGAATCATGTCGCAAGAAGTTACAGATATGTCAGTATTTCTGACGTATCTGTAAACACAAAAGTAACGCATTGCTGGAGTGCGTCACAAAAGTGACACAACTCCAGTATTGTGTCCTTTCACATGGAAAAAGCACCATGTGAAAGGTCTTGCGTCATTCTAACACCTGCTGTGAAGCAGGCGCAAGATTTTGACGCAACAGCATCATAAAAGTTACGCAGTGAAATCTCATAGACGTAGATAATCTACCTAGATGCGTCACTTTTTAAATATAGCGCAATGAGGCGCATTTTTTTTCACCGCTGGTGCGATGGTGCTTTCCCCTTGTGAAAGGACGCATTACTGGAGTTGCGTCACTTTTGTGACGCACTCCAGCAATGCGTCACTTTTATGTTTACTTTTAGTTCAAAAATACTGACGTATCTGTAACTCCTTGCGACATGATTCGTCATACATTAAATATGTCACATCTAGAATGTCGTAAGGAGTGCCCACAGAAAAGTGACGCATCGCACCAGCGGTGTAAAATAATGCACCTCGTTGCGCTATTTTTAAAAAGTGACGCATCTAGGTACATGGGTCACTTTTTAAAACTCTGCGCCACATTATATCTGCGTCAGGTATAATGTATGCAGAGGGGGCATTCCCCCGCAAAAAGCTTGGTAATAACGACGTACTGAAATCTATGAGATTTCACTGCGTCACTTTTAGGATGCTGTTGTGTCAAAATCTTGCGCCTGCCTCGCGTCACTTTTATGTTTACAGATATGTCAGAAATACTGACGTATATGTATCTCCTTGCAACATGATTCGTCATACATTAAATATTACACATCTGGAATGTCATAAGGAGTGCGCACAGAAAAGTGACGCATCGCACCAGCAGTGTAAAAAAATGTGCCTCGTTGCGCTATATTTAAAAAGTGACGCATCTAGATAGATGCGTCACTTTTTAAATATAGCGTAACAAGGCGCATTTTTTTACACCGCTGGTGCGTCACAAAAAGTGACGCACAGGCGGCGCAAAACTGGCAGCGCAAGGCCTTCATAAATATGGTCCTGAATTTTCCCCGTGCTTCGCTCCCCGGTGCGCGTACCATGCGCTTCACCCGCGCAAATCGAAAAAAAAATAAAATTTTAATGCCCCGCAGGACCCTATTTTAGCCCCCACATCAAACCTAGGGGGTCAGAGGGGGTCTACTCTTCCCCCTTATGGTCATTTGCCCCTTTTTTTTTCAAACCCCTTGTGTCTCGATTTTACCGAGACACAAGATGGCGGCCGCTCCAGACTGTTTAGAATGTTTACAGACACCCAAGAGCCAATCAGCTTTCTGCGCGCAAGTCGCGTGTCGTGCCTGGAGCGCTCTCTGGTGCGCGCACCGGAGAGTGCCTATAGATATATATATTTTTTGGAACCTAAATTACTCAAAATCCACTGGAGCACATATCTTGAGACATAGCAAAGGCACATCGGGCTACCAGTCCCTACAATTTTGCCAAGTTTGGTGTATATCCATTCAGCCGTTCGAGCTAAAAGTGAAATCGACCGCCCTATGGAAATTAACATGAGGAAAACGCGTTTAGGGACCCCCCTTTTATCTCGGTCCCCGCTTGACGTATCCCCCCCAAACTTTCAGGGAAGGACCGGAGCTCGACGAGGCCATTTTCAGGAAATCTTCAGGCAGATTCGTCAACCGGTGCCAAAGTTATTCCAAATAGAATTTTGAGATTTAACATTGAAAAAAATCCTAACTATAACTACCTACTGGCGACCGCCAGTAGGTAATATATATATATATATATATATATTCACTGAAAAAACCATAGGTTTCACACCAGTTATAGTTAGGAATTAGCATTTAAAAAACCTATTAAATTCACTGACAAAACCATAGATTTCACACCATTTATAGTTAGCTGGAAATTTTACTGACATAAAATCATTGAAATTCCCACGTTATAGTTAGTTGGACTCACTATAACTTGCGCGCCTGTAATGCACTGCTGATGACGTCACATATTACATCACTCATGACATGGTCAGTGACATCACTCATGACATCACTGATGACACCATCCAGTGAATGTGTGTCTTTCTGAAAAATAAATTTGTTTTATATATGTATTTGTAAAGGTGGATGGAAGAATAAATGTTTAAATACGTGTGTAAATGGATGGTTTTTTTTAAAAAAATTGGTTGGGTAACTGGCTTATTACGTGTATCTTAGTGAATACATATATTAGCGAGTATTGTTTAAATATTTAAATGTTTGTATCAGTGTTTCTCTTTGTGTATAAGTGGCTGCAGGGGTTGGTGACTGACTCACTGTTTGTATGTGTTTTGAAGACAGCATATGTGCAGGACTGTATGGGTGGATGAGTGTGTATATGTGTGTGTTAGTGAGTGAATGACTGTCTCACTAGTGTCTTCATTAGTAACGACATATGTTTTAATCTAGTATATGTGAGTATTGATGTATATAAGTGAGTATAGTATATATAGTGAGAGATTGTAGAAGTTCCTGTTTAAATAAGTATGTGTTTCTATAAGTGATTGTTTAGGAGAGTAAGTATGGGTAAGTTTCCTTAGAAGTAAGGTGGTAGTGTGTGTATAAATGTATATGCAAATAAATGGATGTTCAATAGTTTATTTGCATGTGTGAGTATGTGTGTGAGTAACTTTTGGATGACTGCTGATGTGTAACAGGATGTATAGGTGTATCACTACATATGATGAGTGAGTATATATATGAGTGACTATATAGAACTGTTGGTGAATGAGTGGATGTGTATATAGATGGTGGAATTACTGAATTGGTTGTTGTTACTGGTTTGGGTATCTCCATTTTTTTGAAAATGTTTGTTTCTATTTTTGAATATGTGTTTCAAGCGTTACATTACACTGAAATTAGGTCTGTCACTCTGTCACAAGGATGGTGTCATCAGTGATGTCATGAGTGATGTCATTGACCATGTCATGAGTGATGTAATATGTGACATCATCAGCAGTGCATTACAGGCGCGCAAGTTATAGTGAGTCCAACTAACTATAACGTGGGAATTTCAATGGTTTTATGTCAGTAAAATTTCCAGCTAACTATAAATGGTGTGAAATCTATGGTTTTGTCAGTGAATTTAATAGGTTTTTTAAATGCTAATTCCTAACTATAACTGGTGTGAAACCTATGGTTTTTTCAGTGAATTTCAAAGGTTTTTTAAATGCTAATTCCTAACTATAACTGGTGTGAAACCTATGGTTTTTTCAGTGAATTTCAAAGGTTTTTTTAATGCTAATTCCTAACTATATAAGACCTGAAAGCCCACCAGGAATCTCCAGTATGCGCCAGGGGACTGCATTGCAGAGAGGTGTAATGAAGCCACAACCCTTTTTACACCTCTCTGCAACGCAGCCCCCGTGCATGTTTGAAGAGGAGGAACTAATTCCCCTTGCATACTGGGGGCCCCTGGGGGCCAATTAGCCCACCTGGAACCTCCAGTATGCGCCAGGGGCTGCATTGCAGAGGTGTAATGAGACTATGCCCCTTGTTACACCTCTCTGCAACGCAGCCCACTGCCGCGTTTGCAGAGGGGGAACTAATTCCCCTTGCATACTGGGGGTCCCTGGGGTCAACTGGTCCACCAGGAGCCTCCAGTATGCGCGAGGGAGCTGCATTGCAGAGAAGTGTAATGAGGCCACACCCTTGTTACACCTCTTTGCAATGCAGGCCACTGGCGCGTTTGTAGAGGGGGGACTAATTCCCCTTGCATACTGGGGGTCCCTGGATCATATCTGCCCAAACACCGATATTCCGAACGATTGTAAATTACTTTTACTACTCTCTACTACTCACTCTACTATTCACTCTACTACTCTCTACTACTCACTCTCTGCTACTCTCTCTACTGCTCTCTACTACTCTCTACTACTCACTCTCTACTCTCTATTACTCACTCACTACTCTCTACCTCTCTACCTCTCTCTTCTTCTCTCTCTACTAATCTCTACCTCTCTACCGCTACCTCTCTACCTCTCTACCTCTACACCTCTACCTCTCTACCTCTCTCTACACGCACACATATACACATATATGCATATATATATATATGCATATGCATTTATATATATGTATGTGTATGTATAAAAAAAACAACAAAACATTTTTTTTTTAAACAGCTACTTTTAAAACTGTCATTCTTTTTCCCCATGGTAAGCTCCCCGGTACGCTTACCGGTGCGCGTACCGGTGCGCGTACCGGGCACTCACCCCGCGAAAATCAAAAAAATTTTTTATTTTTTTTTTGCTCCGCGGGGCCCTTTTATGGCCCCCACATCAAACCTAGGGGGTCAAGGGGGGTCTACTCTGCCCCCTTATGGTCATTTCCCTCTTTGTTTTGGCCACCTCTCGTGTCTCGATCCTACCGAGACACAAGATGGCGGCCGCTCCGGACTGTTTAGAATGTTTACAGACACCCCAGAGCCAATCAGCTTTCTCTGCGCAAGTCGCGGTAAGCGCCCGGTGCGCGTACCGGTGCGCGTACCGGAGCGCGGCTATAGATATATATATTTTTTTGAACCTTAATTACTCAAAATCCACTGGAGCACATATCTTGAGACATAGCAAAGGCACATCGGGCTACCATTCCCTACAATTTTGCCAAGTTTGGTGGAAATTCATTCAGCCGTTCGGGCTAAAAGTGAAATCAACAGCCCTATGGAAATTAACATGGGGAAAACGCGTTTTGGGACCCCCCTTTTATCTCGGCCCCCGCTTGACGAATCCCCCCCAAACTTTCAGGGAAGGACCGGAACGCCGCGAGGCCATTTTGAGGAACTTTTGAGGCAGATTCGTCAACCGGCGCCAAAGTTATTCCAAATAGAATTTTGAGATTTAACATTGAAAAAAATCCTAACTATAACTACCTACTGGCGACTGCCAGTAGGTAATATATATATATATATATATATATATATATATATATATATATATATATATATATATATGTCCTACTGGTGGTCGCCAGTAGGTAGTTATAGTTAGGACCTAGTTTCCATAGGACATCCACAACATTCCATTTGGAATAACTTTGGCGACGGTTCACAAATCTTCGCAAATTCCTCGAAGAAAATGGCCAGCTCCGCTCCGCTCCTTTCATTAAAGTTTGGGGGTGATTCGTGAAGCAGGCGCTGAGAAAAAAGGAGTGTCCCAAAATGTGTTTAACTCGTGCAATTTTCCATACGACCTTTAGTCAGGGCTACAGCCCGAACGGTTGAACGGAATTACACCAAATTTGGCAGAGAGGTAGAGTTCGGTTCGCAGATCACCCTTCTTGTTAAATGGTGTAAATCTGTTCAGTAGTTCCTGAGAAAATCAAAAGTAAAATCATAGATATATCTAGAGGAGCTTACCGTACGCGTACAGTACGCATACCTTTCCGAGCACGAGCTGCATGCTCATTGCCTATAAACTGTCTGTCAACACTCCAAACCAGGAAGTGTTGGCAGCCATCTTGTGCCTCCATAGACTGAGGCACAAGAAAGCAAAAAGGGGGCAAAAAGGGGGCAGGGTAGAAAACACCCTGACCCCCTTAGGCCTGCTCAGGGGGTCCCAGAAGGAACCCCAAGGCCCCCCCCCAAAAATATATTTTTTAAAGATCGCGGGGTACGCATAGGTACGCGTACCTTTCCGAGTATGAGCTGCATGCTTATTGGCTGTCAACACTCCAAACCAGGAAGTGTTAGACCGAGGCACAAGAAAGCAGAAAAACAGAACACTAAAAGGGGGCAGGGTAGAAACACCCTTAACCCCTAGGTCTGCTCAGGTGATCCCACAAGGACCCCCAAGGCCAAAACAAAACATTTTTTTTAAATCACCGGGTACGGGTACCCTGTGAAAAAAACACGGTCTGCTTTTTTTCAAATTAGCCTCCGGGGGGACCAAATCCTTGGGGCATAGTGAAGTGTGGGGGGCCCAATCCCCTTTGTGAGACAAAACAAGGACCCCCTGATTCAGTTAAATTTCCTGGGTCAGGGCAAATTGCATATGTGAGTAAAAACCCAGGCAAATTATACAGAACAACTAACACATATGAAGTGGATGATCCACAAAAAGAATTACATACCACTACTAATTGTACATATCAAATTACATATTTAATACACATTAGAATCACATTCAATAAAAACTGATACATTATTTCATACACAATGATAAAAAAGCATTATAACATATGCATAACTTCAATCATAAAGATAATCATTAAAAATTAGTTAGATGGTTTCCTGTCTCCTGTCTACGCGTTTCGACACTGTAAAAGTGCCTTCCTCAGGACTGTACCATCGTGCGGTTGGGCAGACAGAAATGAACTAAAGATCACTTGGATTGGTATGAGAAACGGGATATGCCGAATCGTAATAGTGGGCAGGTCTTTGATTATTGCTGTTGTCAGGTAACTGGTCAAGTAGGGTTCGGAGTACATACGGTCAAAAATCTAAGTAGTTTTTTCAGATATGCGACCTGCTACCAGTCTCTGTTAGTAATATGCTCCCATTATTCCTACCGGTATACTGAACCTCATATGTTCTTGAGGACAGCCTAGTTAGAGCAACCTCTCTGTGGCTGTACAGCTCGGTATTTGAAATGCTGACACAGGGGTAATATCACGTTGTGAGGCAACTGTTATTCTGTATAGCTTGGCGGACCGGTTAGGGCGGCGTTTAGGCGATTCCGTTGTTCGTATAAGCGTTACACTGTAGAGCAGTATCCCTCGGCGGACCGGCTAAGGCGGCGTTTCTGTTGTTTAGACAAGCCCAATCCCCCTCACACTGCCCCGGGGACTGGCACCCCCGAGGCAAAGTAATTATAAAAGCAGGGGGGCACATGGCCCCCCCGTAGCCCCAGGGACCGCCACCCCCGGGGCTTGTATATGTATGTTGGGGGCTTCTAAGGCCCCCACACTCCCCAGGGACCGCCACCTCCCCAGGGCTCTAAAATGAAAAATAGACAGTCCGTGATGGACCCCCCAGCCACAGGTGGGGGGCCCCCTCCTGGAGCGTGTGATGGTCCTGGGGACGTCATCCACCAGGGTCCCGGGGTGCCTACCCCCGGGACACTGCTGTTTGCTATGGTAGGGCGAAAGCCTCGTGGCTCCCACCCTACCATAGCAAACTGCTTCGATTTTTGAAAGAAAGGAAACCTGCTCTCTCTTTCAAAAATTAAAGCATATTACTTTTCTGCATGGGGAGAAGCATGTTAGCTGCTCCCCAAGCGGAAAAGAAGGCTGCGGGGAGCCGGCAGGGACCCTGGGGGCCCTTGGGGACACCCCCATGGTCCCCAACAGAGAGAGCAGGCCCCGGGGGATGGGGTCCCCTGGGCCATAAGTTGCCCAGTAGGGGGGCCACGCAGCCCCTCTCCACCATTGATATAAAAAATAATTCAAAAAAGGCATGCCCTGGGGGATGGGGACCCGAGGGCCTTAAGGGGGCATTGTAGGGGGGTATGCAGCCCACCTGCACAAAAAAATTAATTTAATTTAAATGTTGCCATGCTCTGGGGGATGGGGTCCCCGGGCCCAGAATCGGCCATGGGAGTGGGGCCACGCGGCCCCGTTTCCGTAAAAATTGTTTTTTAAAGAATTGGGGGCAGGCCCTGGGGGATGGGGTCCCCAGGGTCAAAAACAAAAAGAAAAAGAAGTTGGGCTACACCCCATTCTTGAAAGTATTTTTTTTTTTAAACGGGATCGGGAGGCCACGCCCCTTCCCTGCACCTCTCTGCAAAAGCGCCCTCTGTCGCGTTTGCAGAGGTGGAACTAATTTCACATGCATACTGGGGGTCCCTGGGGGCCAACTAGCCCACCAGGAGCCTCGAGTATGGGCCAGGGGGTTCCCTTGCAGAGAAGTGTAATGAGGCCACGCCCCTTTATACACCTCTCTGCAACGCAGCCCCCTGCCGCATACTGGAGGCTCCCGGTGGGTTAGTTGGTCCCCAGGGACCCCAGTATGCAAGGGGAATTAGTTCTCCTCTGAAAAAGCACCAGGGGGCTGCATTGCAGAGAGGTGTAAAATGGGGCGTGGCCTCATTACGCCTCTCTCCAATGCAGTCCCCTGGCGCATACTGGAGGTTACTGGTGGGCTATATATATATATGCAAAAAAGAAGCAGAGAACTTAGGGTAGATCTCAAGTTTAGGTGGAAAGTAGCTCCTGTATGGAGCACTCTCAACACCAGCGACACTCTAGCTCTGCTCACCTCAAATGTCTGCTTTTCTATCAAAGTCTTTAGGCATAGGATTAGCAAAGTGCCCGCCACGCCGTGATAGAAAAGGACAAAGTCTTTTGTTATTTCCATAGCAAAGTCTTTAAGTCTTTATATATATATAAAACCTACTGGTGGTGGCTAGTAGGTAGTATAGGACTTTGTTTCTATTCAAAAAGTGTTTTTTCTCTTGCCAATATCTTAGGCGCCGTTTGACGAATCTTTGCGAAATTTACAAAACACATGCGGCGGTAAGGGGTCCCAAAACAAATTTTCTCCATGTTCATTTCCATGAGAAACTTTAGACATAGCTACAACGGATTGACACCAAATTTTGGGAAACAGTAGCTCTTCGTCCAGAAAGCACTCTTTTTGATAATTGGTGTTAATCCGTTGAGTGGTTCCTGAAAAATTTAAACAATTCTCAGATATACAAATATGGCCACGGAGGATCTGTGGACTCTTCTGATCTCCAGTCTGTGATGAGATTGTCTGCCAACACTTCAAACCAGGAAGTGTTTGGCAGCCATCTTGCGAATGGGTTGAACTGAGTCACAAGAAAAGAGGTTGAAAAAAGGATTAAAAGCAAGAAAAGGGGGCAGGTTAGAAACAGGGGGACCCACAAGGAAGTCCAGGGAAAAAAAACCCACATTTTTTTGGGGAGTCGCATAGTATCAGCGAATCCTGCTGAATTGCTATACAAAAATTAAGAGGGGGTGGGCCAGGTCCCGGGGGCAATGATTTAAATATATGTGGGGACCCTCATGGGCTCCTGCAGCCCCAGGGACAGCCACCTTGCTGGTGCAATGCTCATTAAATGGGTGGGGCCAAGCAGGCCCCCCAGCCCTGAGAACAGCCACCTCCCGGGGACATTATTTAAAAATAAAAACATGGGCGTCTCTTCCCCCCCACCCAGGGAGCACCACCTCCCTGAGGCTTTATTTTTTTTAAAAGGCATGGGGGCTCCTACCCCAATGCAGCTCTGGGGACTGCCAATAAAACAACAAAGACACACAAGGGGCTTGTACATCGACCCACACTATATACAGAGGGAGAGAAACGAGAAAGAGGACAGTACAGGGAGTATCAAGAACACAATGAAATATGAAGAGAAAGGGAAGAAAATGAGGAGACAAAAGGAATAAGAGGAGAAACAGGAAAATATAAAGACAAAGAAGGGTAATGTTAGATCTGGGGTCTCTAATTGGATTGACAGAGGTAAGTACCTTAGACCAAGTAGACCCTTGCTTCTAGTCAGGGTGAAGAAGTACACAAAGTAGATAACCCCTGCTCACCCTCTAGGTAGCTTGGCTCGAGCAGACAGGCTTATCCCCTAGTCAATGTGTACAATAAATTCACTTAACATAAACAATGATCCCCATCCACCACAAACTGAAACCACACAGGTAAGTATATTTATAAAAATATAGCTTTATCTAGTTTTTGGAATAAAAAAATGATCAGTTACAAGGTGATTGCTCTTTTCACCCAATGTTGCACGTTGTCTTGATGGGATCTTAATATCAGGAAGTTCTCAAAAGTAAAGAATAGTCTCAGGTCTCTTTAATCTCTCAATTGGCAAAGGCTGTGGGTTAAATACCTTTGAATCGGTTTCTGGCCGTACCTAGCGCTGCTTAGTAGGAGCGCCTCACCGTGTTACTGAAGCACCGAAGCCTCGGCGTATGGGGAAGACTTTCAGCAGGCCCAGCCGGTCCTGTTAGCTCTCCACCCGCTCTCGACAATACGGTGAGCGGCATGGAGCTATGCAGATGCTTGGTATTTGGAACGGCAGGCCGGGGGTCACAGAGGCACTCGCGGATCCCTCGGCGAGGACGGGTCTTCTCCGGGAAGGCTCTTCTTCGCGTCGCGGCTCCGGTGTCTTCCAGCGAGATTCTCGGGCCACGGACCAATGAGGTCGCGGCTCCTTAGACGAGCCCCTGCAGCCACCCGGGAGTCAGCCAATGACAGTGCGGCTCCCAGGACAAGCCCCTGACGGTCTCGAGCCGGCAGCCAATCAGTGCGCAGCCCCTGTGATGACGCGGCGGCGTTGGACCAATCGGAGCGCGGCTCTTGGGGAAAGGCCCACAGCAATGGCCAATCAGAGCGTGGCTTCGGTTGATGAACAGCCAATGAGGTCACAGCCCCTTCGCTTCCCGACTCGGCGATTTAGGAGCGGGGAAAGCGGCTCTTGATCAATTTCAGGCCCCGGGCCGTGGCGGTGAATTACGGGCAGATAAGTCTAACGCGCCCAGGGTCAGCAGGGCGATCTGAATTTCGCAAATCCCAACAGAGGATTCCTTCGTCCGGGGGATGCCTACGGGCTCACGACGCCACTTCACGCTTGCCAACGAGCACGTCGATACCATGGCACAGCAGCTGGTGGGCAGGCGATTCTCAGCGCAGCGCTCTCAATCAAAACAGAGAGCAGCCAGCGCTCCACACAGCAGATGATCGCAGTTCTAAGAAAACAGCTCACGATCTCTGCAGCACACAGCAGAGCTTTGTAGTCTTTGACAACCTTTCTGTCCCTGAGTTACCAAACAAGAGGCCAGCTCTTCTCAGGCCCTTGGTGATTCAGTTTAGGAGACACAGCACACAGCAAAGTCTCTGGAGATCAAGTAAGCAGGGTCACAGCACACAGCAAAGTCCCTCTTCTCCTCAGTTTCAGTTGGTCAGCAGAACAGGTCAGCCCTTAGAGCACACAGCAAGGCAATCTTCCTTCAGTTCTCCAGCAGTCCTTCTTCCAGCAGAGGTTCCTCTTGATTGTAGAATCTGATTTTCTGTTGTCAGGGGTCCTTCTCTTATACCCCTAAAAGTCTTTGAAGTTCTTTGAAGTCTTTGTGCAAGTGGGCCCTGTGCCCGGTCTAAACCAGTTCCGGGTGTTGCTGGGGCACTGGGCTTTGCTGGCTTCCTTCTTTCTTCCAGTATCAGGGACAGAGGTGACAGTCCCCCTGCAGGAGGTGGAGCCAGTATTGTGGTCAGGCAGGCACAGCCCTAGTCACTCCCAGGTGCTATCTCCTCCCACTTCCTTGGCAGCAGATGCAGCCTTTCATCCGCGGGCTGACTCAGACAACCTCCTAGGGGCTCTGCAGCCCATGTCACACTCAAACCAGACAGTCAATCCACAAACAGGCCCAGGCTCACAGAAAGGTTAGACAAGAGAACAGCCACTTTCTAAAAGTACTATTCTCAAACACAGAATGTATAAACAACCTTCTCTAAAAGATGTGTTGTTAAATTCTGAGTTCAGGGATATCAAACACTTATGTCCCATCTTGTTCCTATGGGAAGATAGGCTGGTATCCATTGGAACCAGCCTCCCCCATGTTAATCTATGGAGCAAGATAACCTTGCAGCAGTGAGCACACAAAATGGCTGCTGCTCACTACCAGAGCATGTTACCTGCACTAGTACATGCTCTACCTTACCCATGCACTGCACCCTGCCTAGGGGGGTACCTTGAGTCTTCCATAGGGGTGACTGATGTGCACAGACAGGGAAGGGTTAGTCCCAGCCAGTGGGGACACTGGCCAGGCGGACATGGACGTCCACTGACTGCACACAGGCACTGCGCCGGCAGGCCTTAGACACCATTTTAGGGCTACTTATGTGGGTGGCGCAATCTGCGCTGCAGGCCCACTAGTAGCATCTGTCATCACCAGCCCTGGCACACACAGTGCACTTTACTAGGGACTTCATGGTGTTACAAATATGCCAATCAGGTATACCCAATCAATATGACAATTTATATAGAGAGCACTTACACTCTGGCATTGATCAGCAGTGGCAGAGTGTCCAAAGCATCTAAACCAGCAAAAACGAAATCCAGCACAGCATCAAAAATACAGGAGGCAGAGGCAAAAAGATGGGGGAAAACCACGCCAAGGGTGTCAGGTCTAACAGGTAATATGACGACAGAGGACAATATAAGAAAAAGACAGTAGTACCGAGAGAGAGAAAGGAGTACGAGGAGAGAGAGGGGAGTATAAAAAGAGAGGCTAGAAATTATGGAAAAAGGGACAAATATAGGCCATATTATCAAGAAAGGGCGACACATTATCGCCGCTTTTATCGGCAGGAAACTGCTGCTAAAGCGGAGATAATGGGCTTCATAATATAGCCTTGTGAATTCCCATAGAAGCCCAGGTTAACTCCATAACCTGGGCTTCTATGGGAATTCATAAGAGCATATTATCAAGCCCATTATCGCCGCTTTAGTGGCAGTTTCCTGCAGATAAAAGCGGCGATAATGCATCGCCCTTTCTTGATAATGTGGCCCATAATTCCTTAATGTACACAGACGCACAATGTGATATTAAACAAAAAAACATAACAGCATGCATTATACCAAAACACATTTACTACTATAAAACGTTGAACAAGGGACAAATATAGGGGCATATTATCAAGACAGGCGATAAAATTATCGCCTCTTTATCGGCAGTAAACTGCTGATAAAGAGGCGATAATTTGCAGTAAACTGCCGATAAAGCGTCGATAATGGGCTTGATAATATGCTCTATGGAATTCCAATTGAAGCCCATGTTAGATGTCCTTCACATCTAACATGGGCTTCGATTGGAATTCCATAGGGCATATTATCAAGTCCATTATCGCCGCTTTGTCTGCAGTTTTCTGCCGATAAAGCTGCAATAATTTTATCACTTGTCTTGATAATTTGCCCCATAATTCCTTAATGTACAAAGATGCACCACATACATTCCCATACAACTTATCAACTCACCTTTCAAATTGATTTGTAGATTAAGAAGAATGCCACGCACACAGTAGATATTCTTATACAGAATCTTCCTAGTACAGTGTTTGCAGCAGAACCATGAAATGGAACATTTTCCCTCTCATTTTACACATACATACATATAAACAACCACACAATATTTTCGAAACGAAACACACATTTCTATTGCTTTAACATTTCAAACCTTTCCAACTAATTGACTTTCCACCCTACCCGCAACAGATCATGCAAAAGTCAACTGTCAACAGAGGACAAAAGTTCAGCACTGTATAAAACACTGCTCCTCAACAAATTTAGACTATGCATAAGCACTTACTTATAACTACCAGTACAGAGAAAAGGTCTCATTACAAGCAACCAACATATATACACATAAACTTGATAGATATCTGTAAAATATATATTTTTAATTGATTTTTTCTTGCTTACGTACGCTTATGAAACGACTTTCAGAATTCGCACAGTACGCGTGCACTAAAGATACCGTAAAAAAAAAATAGTATCATCTATCACTAATGTTTTATGACCCCCAGGGAACCCATCCCCGTGGCTCAAATATAACATTCAGGACCGTGGGGGGAGCCCCAAAACCCCCATGGTCCCAGCTGGATCCCTGCATTCTTCGGGAGCCGGCATTGCTTTTTGTCAGAGACACCAGTTACATGCTGCTCTCTCAGACGAAAAGCAATCTGCTTTCAAACTTGAAAGAGAACTCTCGCCCTACCATAGCAAACAGCAGTGTCCCAGGGATAGGCCCCCGTAACACTACAGGAACCGGCCCTGGGAGGTGGTGGTCCCCAGGGACATCAAAGGCTCCACAAAGGCCATCAAAGATTTTGGCCTTGGGGATCATTGTAGACCCCCCTAAGCAGTCCTAGGAGGACAGGAAGTCCTATAGCAAATAGCATACTTTTCCTGTCAATCTACACACTCAATCTACACACACATATACAAATAAATAAAAAATCACATTTATTTCCACATTAAATCAAAACGAAACACACTTTTATATTGCTTGAACTTTTGCAACCCTTCCCCCATTCCACAATCTGCCAGTTACCATAGAAACACTTCAGAGAACACCTAACTCAGCACACAGGTGAAAAGTTCATCATACATTGTTGCAAATTAAAACAGCAACTGTGCTTGACTTGAGAATATACCAGCTTATCTTATGTAATGTTCTTTTCTATCAGTTTTTCTTAACCAATAAAACTCAGGATTTTAAAAAACAGAAACATGCATCCTAGCTTAGTGTAGAATGTTGTCAAACAACCAATCATTTCTTATCTTTTTTCAAAACTGCATGTTGTCCACCATTTTAAAAACATCTTACTTTTCAAACTGCCATTTTATTTACAGAGATCTTCAGAGTGCATCCAGACCTCTCTTCAAGATGTTTACAGTGTGGATTGTGGGACACAGCTATATTTTCTGGAGCCAAAGGATGGAAAAGAATTCACAAAGACCTATGTTTACCAAATGTAGACATTAAATGAATTGTACAGAGAGGATTAAAGTGGCACCAATTGATGCCATTAGTGAAATCCTTTTTACATCTCCAACACCCTGACCTCATAATTGTGCACTGTGGTGGCAATGACCTAGGCACTTTGACAGGGGTAGGTGTGGAAATGCTTATGAAGGACACCTTTGCACAATTCATGACACTTTCCCCCAAAACTACCTTTGTCTATTCTAATATATGCCAACGGCAGAAATGGAAGTGGTCCAACCACTATTGTCCACAGTTGAAAAAGCTAGAAAACATGTGAATTCATCTGTTTCTGCCTTTCTCCGAGACTATAGAATGGGGTCCATCTACCACAACAATCTGCGTTTCAATATGCATGACATCTATAGGAGAGACGGTGTACATTTTGCAGATGAGGGAAACAGAGTCTTACTCTTGAACTTTAGACTCTGCATTGGTACTTACTTGTAGGTACTAAAATCTCCCAATAAACACAAGGGCTCTTTTAAGAGCCACTCAAAATCTAAACACATACACTTCATAAATATCTGAAAAATATTCTTCTTTTTCTTACTTCAGTACGCTTATCGGACGACTTCCAATCTTTGCACTGTACGTCGTCCATATATGCTTGGTACGGGTACGATAAATCTACCATAAAATAAATACCTTTATCACAAATTTTTTATAATCCCCAAAGACCCTATCCCTGGGGCTCAAATGTGCCGTGGGAAGAGCCCCAAGGCCTCCACGGTTCCATCCGGCTCCCCACTTCCTGCGGGAGCCGGCATTGCTTTTCTTCACAGAGAGCTGCTTACATGCTTACAGTCTACTTTCAAAGATGATTTCAACAGTTATGCATTTGATAAAATAATATAGTACTGCACGCTAAAGGAGAAAAGTCAGCACAATTATGATAGAATAGAAAATAGCAAAAAAATAAAAAATACTTCTACACTCAACAAACTCGTAAACAGAGTACAGAGTTTAATTTAAAAACACCCTACCACAACTAGTTTTTGAAACGCATTCTACAAAAAAAGGCGTCACAAAATAGGCTACATACATGGTGACTGTATCGTAACATCACATAGAAAAAAGAAAGCCACTCTTACGCTACCAAGAAAACACAACAACAGTACAAGCCCAAATTTCCATTGTAGTGACTTCTTATTTGCAAGTCTAGTTTTCAGATCGACACACACACTCCCTCATGGCTGGTATACACCCACACCACACCCATTCAGTGTATCCGTCACTACACACGTGACCCTATGTATAAAAAAGACGGAGTGCAGCGCATGTGTTGTACGCCATTTTAGAGTTGTTCCGATAGCACCGAACAAGGGGTCCTCTACTACATGCGTGCCTTCTTTGGTCACAGAGTTAGTGGTGCCCCAAGCACTGAGCGGGTGAAGAAACTACAATGATGATGATGGGATCACAAGTATGTTGTTAGCCATAGAGATGTCAAGACTCTACACCATATATGAGACTTCTTTGTTGGAGATCGGAACTACATCATGAAGGAGGTGTCTTTTCCATGAAACGGTGAGCAGTGAGACTTGAGTACGCATCGGAAGGAATCAATGGGTTGTAGCTGACTACATCCAAAAATGCGACTTACTATTTTAGACGAACGCACTCCTACATAATGTATTAATTTACATGTTAAATTTTTTTTCCCAAAAGCAGTAACGTTTTTATAATCGCTGAAAGTTCCGGAATACATTCACAATACAAACAGTTCGTAATAATGTGATAATAAACATCTATGAAAGCGCGATATTATCTAACTCTAAATTAATATAGCAACAATTACCAATCATAAAATCTTTCTTTTAATATCTTTTAGATATGCAGCTTCACAATGGGTTATGTAACAAGCACGGAGGCAATAGCACAAGGTGAGCAAAGAAGCTTGTTTCTGAAACATTACAAGTTATCTGTGAAAGGAGATAATGTGTAGTATGCAGTAGGCGCGCAAAACACACATTGGGCTAACGGGGCTTCAGCTAGGATGAGATAGCTTCCTGGGCCCACACACAGTCGCACCGAGTACATCACAGGTCTTTTAAAAACATTTTGCTTGTTAATGAGGCATTGATATCCCCCCCGCTTACAGCCCCTGCAGCTCCACTCTTCTTTTTGCTTGAACTTAAGCCCCCTCAAAATGTTTTTTAGCCCCCCCGATATTTTTGACTGTGGTTGCTCCTCTGTCTTCAGGTACCCCCTCCCCTGTCGTGTGTGTCTCTCCCATGTTTTAATGTCCTTTTTTTCTCTTTCTCTTTCTTACTCTCTCACATCACGCTGCTATCTCCCCTCTGCTGTATACAACCTTATCTGAATTGAAATGATTAACTCTCTTGATTACAATGAAGACTTCTTCCACACGTAGAGCACCATCTTTCAATCACACCAATGACACTAGGTGACAAAGAATTTTGTTTCCGAAACAACAATAACTTATTTGTGAAAGGAGAGAGCGGGTAGTATGCAGCAGCTTAACTGTGCAGAATGTATAATTACCTCCGAGCAGTGACAACAGATAGGTTACAACAGTCTGACAAACAGATCTACAAACTTATTACGCCACTTTTTTGTCACTTATAACATGGGGAAAGTGACGCAAGGAGTTTGTAAATCTTTGTCTCACTTTTCAAAAAATAATCTCAACTCCAGACTCTGTGAGACAGTTTCAATGTTGCTTTCTCTCTCTTTCTTTCTCTCTCTCTCACTCTCTGTGACATCATTTTGCTTTCTCTTTTAAACCTATAGACACTGCTGTCTGCTTTGACATGTAGAACAACAGCTAAAGTGAAGTTGTGAATTCCACTGGCTGCACTGCTTGGCCACACTGTTTATACAACGATAAGCACAGAGGCCTAGATATACAATGCCTTCATTGCAATGCATTAGAAATAAGTCGGCATATTTACAATCCCGTAGCGCCACTTTGTATCAGTAACGCAGTAGGCACTTCCATATAGACACCACTTGAACGCGGCTCTATAACAGAAGTGAAATGTACCAGGCACACTGCACATATAACATCATAGTGTTACCTTGACTTGTAATGCTTCAGCTCATTTACTCACATCTACATAATTCTAAACTCTAATTTTTGTTTTTTTGTTTTGCGGATTACCAATTGTACGTCTTTTGGAGTCCACTTCACAATTTGTTTATAATATTGTTTTTTTAAAGTTATTTTTCTAGTTCTTTATAATATACTTATTAAGATTCGTTTACAGTTATTGTTTTAATAAAAGTTAATAAAAAAACGACATACTTCTTTTTGTTTATGGGGGGGAGTGACGGTCCACAATAAAAATAATTTTTATAATGTTTAAGTACTATAGTAAGATGTTCAAGAGTAGAATTGAAAAGTACTGAGTTATATTTTCTCTGGATAGACTACAAAATGGTAAAGAAATCAAAGTAATGCAAACAATGTGTACTGCATTTACAAACCTCTTGCAACATTTTCCGATGCAAACCTACCCTCCTAAACAATTAAGGGTGTTGGCCTCAATGACGCTCCTCAAACCACGGAAACAATCACTTCACAAAGATTTCTATATTGTATGAGAGGAGCTGCGTGTCCTCCGCCTGGTGCCCTGGAGTCTGCCATACCCAGACCCGGTTGCTGCGTTGTCCTGGGGGAAACAGCCATTACAACGCGGTCCTAACCATGCGTGATCATCACCACAAAGCCATTAGCATGCATATGGCTTTACCACGCATGCTACAACTAGTAAACATTTACCACGCATTATAAACGCATAACCATAATAATGTCTTTGTGTTTACGAACATGCGTTGTAATGGCTGTGGCTTACGTGCTTCAAATTAGTTTTTAGGTATACGTGTGAACAAGTCTGATAACATCAGAGGCCAAGGACAAACACCGTGGTGTCTGTGGTAGGAAATCTCATTGGTCACAGAGAAGATAAGCGGAGCGTAAAATTAAAATAAAAGATATAATAAAATAACAGAGGAAAACTACTAAAATGGCAATGGAAGGAGTTTGTAATCAACGTTTGGCGCCTCAACACTACATTTCAAATAAAAATAGATACAATATGTTTATTAATATATTACAAAAGTATAGCAGTGGATGACACACACGGCCTGGGAAAAGAAAGCGGCAAATTTAATACCTGAAAAGAGAAGAGATTTGCTTGCCAAACTTGAAGAAAAAGAAAAAAACGTGAGCTTGGAAACCAGGCTGCGCATGCGTAGAGAGTACAACTGGTGCACACAAAAAACTGAAAGTTTTACATGCAATAATAGAAATATAGCTCTTTTTCTGACAAGAAAAGTTAGTTCTCCAAAATAACTCTTTTTCTTTTAGCCCCAATGCCCCCACGATAGCGCCCTACCATACCGAACAGCAGTGTCCCTGGACTACGCACCCCGAGACACTGCAAGAGCCAGCCCTGGGAGATGGTGGTCCCCAGGGCCATCAAGTGTTCCAGTAAGGGAGCCGCGCGACCACCTCCGAACATTAAAAAACCCCGGGGAGTGCAGGTACCCAGTGCTGGAAGGTCATTTGACATATTACTGCCTCAGGAAGGTAGCGCTCCCCGCGATGGGTACGGGGAGACAGGGAGGGAGAGCTGAAAGCATACTTTAAATTTTTTTTTTTAAAAAGCCCCGACGGGGTGCCGAACCCCGAGACTGAGGGGAGGAGGACCGTAAACCCCCCTGCATACTTCAAAATGAAACCACAGAGGGGTGGCGTTCCCTTTTCCACTGCGTACGAGTACGATACGCGTACCCAGTGATTTTTTTATTTTAAAAATAAAATGTTGGGCCTAAAGATCCATGTACGACCTTCTGAGCAAGCCTAGAGGGTCGGGATGTTTCTACACTGCCCCTTTCCTTATTTCTCAACTTTGTTTTACTGTTTTCTTGTGACTCGGTTCTAGTGACAAACAAGATGGCTGCCAACACTTCCTGGTTTGAAGTGTTGACAGACAGTTAACAGCCAATCCTCATGCAGCTTGTGCTCGTAATTATACGGATTTCCATACGCCTGCTGTATTTCATCTCTAGGTATTGCTATGAACGGATTTACACCATTTAACAAAAAGCACAATCTGCGAACCAAACTCTACCTCTTTGCCGAATTTGGTGTAATTCCGTTCAGCCATTCAGATGTCATCAGTGATGTCATCAGTGATGTCACTGACCATGTCATGAATAATGTAATATGTGACATCATCAGCAGTGGATTGCGGGTGCGTGATATATAGTTAGTGCAACTAACTATATATGCAAATTTCAATGGTTTTGTGCGAGTAAAATAAGGTTTTGTAAATGCTAATCCCTAACTATATATGGTCTATAACCTATGTTTTTTTCAGTGAATATATATATATATATGTCAAAGCTACCTAGTGCCCACAGCAACTCATCACTCGAGCAGCAGTAGTGGCGGGTACAGCACACCTCTGCACACCGTTTCTGAGCCTTCGCTCTCATCAGAGGCTCGACTTGAGGTAAGCATTTGGACACTCCCACTTAACAAGGTGATGGCCCGCCAATGGGCGATTCAGATGTGTCCTGCGTACTGCCTGATGGGATCTGCAGTTCATTTCTTTTCTTTAGATGGATGCTCACAATCACAGCTGTTGTTGGTTGTTCAGCCCTTGGATGGGTCTCGGGGTGCGCAGTGTGCCTTTATCCCTCAACTGGTGTTTCACATAATGAGCTCGGCATGATTCCGGGTTTGTGACCCCTATTTTCTTTGGGGTGGTGCATGCCTTTGTGGTATTTGTAATATGTGACGTCATCAGCAGTGCATCGCAGACGCGCAAGTTATAGTGAGTCCAACTAACTATAACGTGGAATTTCATTGGTTTTATGTCAGTAAAATTTCCCGCTAACTATAACTGGTGTGAAACCTATGGTTTTTTCAGTGAATTTCAAAGGTTTTTTTAATGCTAATTCCTGACTAAACGTCTCACTTTATAAGTAAGACTGTTAGCGCTCTAGTTGTTCTTTAGAACACTCTGCTACATACTATCATTGGGCTATAGTTGCGCTACATCTGGCTGATATTTGGGCTACATTTGTATTTTTTGTCTCTGGTGCCATCTTTGGGCTACATTGGGCTACATTTGGGCTCTAACATATATATATATAGCCCAATTTAGCCTAATATATATTTTTTAAAAGTTAATTTTCTTAAAAACAACTGGAGCATATATCTTGAGACATAGAAAACGCACATCGGGCTACCAGTCCTTACAATTTTTGAATTTTTTTTGTATTGTTCCAGTGAATGTGTGCCTTTCTGAAAAATAAATATGTTTTATATATGTATATGTAAAGGTCAATGGAAGAATAAATGTTTAAATAAGTTTCTTAATGTTTTTTTTTTTTAATTGATTGGTTAACTGGCTTATTAAGTGTATTTTACTGAATACATATATTAGCGAATATTGTTTAAATATTTAAATGTTTGTATCAGTGTTTCACTTTGTGTATAAGTGGGTGCATGGGTTGGCGAGTAACTACATGTGTGTGTATATGGGTTATTAGATGTTTTTTTAAGTATCAGTATGAGTGTCTGTATGGTTTGGTGGGGGTATTACTTAGCAAATAGATGCATCAATGACTGACTCACTGTTTGTATGTGTTTGGAAGACGGCATATGTGCAGGACTGTATGGATGGATGAGTGTGTATATCTGTGTGTTAGTGAGTGAATGACTGTCTCACTAGTGTCTTTATCAGTAACTACATATGTTTTAATCTAGTATATAAGTGAGTATATGTGAGAGTGAGAGATTGTAAGAGTTCCTGTTTAAATAAGTATGTGTTTCTATAAGTGACTGTTTAAGAGATGTGTAAGTTTCCTTAGAAGTAAGGTGGTAGTGTGTGTATAGCTGTATATGCAAATAAATGGATGTTCAATAGTTTATTTGCATGTGTGAGTATGTGTGTGAGCAACTTTTGGAAGACTGTCGATGTGTTACAGGATGTATAGGTGTATCACTACATATGATGAGTGAGTATATGTATGAGTGACTATATAGAACTTTTGTTGAATTAGTGGATGTGTATATAAATGGTGGAATTACTGAATTGGGTGTTGTAACTGGTATGGGTATCTTCTTTTTTTTGAAAATTTTAGTTTCTATTTTTAATATGTGTTTCAAGGGTTACAGTGAAAGGAGGTCTGTCACTCTGTCACAAGGATGGTATCATCAGTGATGTCATGAGTGATGTCACTGACCATGCCATGAGTGATGTAATATGTGACGTCATCAGCAGTGCATTACACACGCAAGTTATAGTGAGTCCAACTAACTATAACGTGGAATTTCAATGGTTTTATGTCAGTTAAATTTCTAGCTAACTATAACTGGTGTGAAACCTATGGTTTTTTCAGTGAATTTAATAGGTTTTTTAAATGCTAATTCCTAACTATAACTGGTGTGAAACCTATGTTTTTTTCAGTGAATTTCATAGGTTTTTTAAATGCTAATTCCTAACTATAACTGGTGTGAAACCTATGGTTTTTTCAGTGAATTTCAAAGGTTTTTTTAATGCTAATTCCTAACTATGTAAGACCTGAAAGCCCATCAGGAATCTCCAGTATGCGCCAGGGGACTGCATTGCAGAGAGGTGTAATGAAGCCACGACCCTTTTTGCACCTCTCTGCAACGCAGCCCCCGTGCATGTTTGAAGAGGGGGAACTAATTCCCCTTGCATACTGGGGGCCCCTGGGGGCCAACTAGCCCACCTGGAACCTCCAGTATGCGCCAGGGGGCTGCATTGCAGAGGTGTAATGAGGCTATTCCCCTTGTTACACCTCTCTGCAACGCAGCCCCCTGCCGCGTTTGCAGAGGGGGAACTAATTCCCCTTGCATACTGGGGGTCCCTGGGGGCCAACTAGCCCACGGGGAGCCTCCAGTATGCGCCGGGGGCTGCATTGCAGAGAGGTGTAATGAGGCCACACCCTTTTTACAGCTCTCTGCAATGCAGGCCACTGGCGCGTTTGCAGAGGGGGGACTAATTCCCCTTGCATACTGGGGGTCCCTGGGTGATATCTGCCCAAACACCGATATTCCGAACGATTGAAAATGACTTTTCTTGAGAAACATTTTGGTTTGGATTATCATGTCCATAACTTTGGAATTTTTGAAAATCTGACTTTGAGGATGCTATAAATTACTCAAGTTTGCCCAAATTGTGTGGGTAAAATTGATACCTAGTCACTTTGAATAAGAATGTACTTACGTCTCGTCTAACATTTGGAAGAACTATCTAGTTATATGACAACAAGATACCGACATAACTTGAAGGAAATAAGAACGCCCGGAAGAAGTTCTGTTGTACAGAACGAAACGTTTCGGCTGTCTGTGGTACATAAACTTAAGGAAAATAAAAGCATTTGAATATACACCAAGATTCAGCGCTTCAATAGGTACTCTAAGTGATATGATTTGATTGGACTCATTGTGAAAGTGGTGCTGTGCCAAACTTTGGAATATTCTCCACTACTCTCTATTACTTACTCTCTCCTACTCCACTACTCTCAAATACTCACTCTCTACTACTCATTCTTTACTACTCTACTACTCTCTACTACTCTCACTCCACTACTCACTCCCTACTACTCGCTACTCACTACTCCCTACTACTCACTATCTACTACTCTCTACTACTCACTCTCTACTACTCTCTCTCCATTACTCACTCTTTACTACTCACTACTACTCTCTACTACTCACTCTCTACTTCTCACTCTCTACTACTCAGTACTACTCACTCTCTACTACTCTCTCTCTACTACTCACTCTCTACTACTCACTCTACTACTACCTCTCTACTACTCTCTACTACTCACTCTCTACTACTCTCTCTACTAGTCTCAACTACTCACTCTACTTCTCTCTCTCTACTAGTCTCTACTACTCACTCTACTACTCACTCTCTACTACTCTCTACTACTCACTCTCTACTACTCTCTACTACTCACTCTACTATTCACTCTACTACTCTCTACTACTCACTCTGCTACTCTCTCTACTGCTCTCTACTACTCTCTACTACTCACTCTCTACTCTCTACCTTTCTACCTCTCTCTACTTCTCTCTCTACTAGTCTCTACCTCTCTTCCGCTACCTCTCTACCTCTACCTCTCTACCTCTACACCTCTACCTCTCTACCTCTCTCTACACTGACACATATACACATATATGTATATATATGCATATGCATTTATATATATGTATGTGTATGTATATATATATTTAAAAAAAACAACAAAAATATATTTTTTAAAACAGCTACTTTTTTTTAAAACTGTCATTCTTTTTTCCCATGGTACGCTCCCCGGTACGCTCCCCGTGCGCGTACCGGGCGCTTCCCCCGCAAAAATAAAAAAGACACATTTTTTTTGTTGCCCCGCAGGGCCCTTTTATGGCCCCCACATCAAACCTAGGGGGTCAAGGCGGGGTCTACTCTGCCCCATTATGGTCAATTCCCCCTTTGTTTTAGCCACCTCTTGTGTCTCGATCCTACCGAGACACAAGATGGCGGCCGCTCCGGACTGTTTGGAATGTTTACAGACACCCGAGAGCCAATCAGCTTTCCGCACGCAGGTCGCGTAGCGCACCTGGTACGCGCCCCGGTGCGCGTACCGGGGCGCTGCCATAGATATATATACTTTTTTTTACCTAAATTACTCAAAAACCACTGGAGCACATATCTTGAGACATAGCAAAGGCACATCAGGCTACCAGTCCCTACAATTTTGCCAAGTTTGGTGGAAATCCATTCAGCCGTTCGGGCTAAAAGTGAGTTTGACCGCCCTATGGAAATTAACATGGGGAAAACACGTTTTGGGACCCCCCTTTTACCTCGGCCCCCTCTTCACGAATCCCCCCCAAACTTTCAAGGAAGGACCGGAGCTCCGCGAGGCAAATTTGAGGAAATTTTCAGGCTGATTCGTCAACCGGCGCCAAAGTTATTTCAAATAGAATATTGAGATTCTGCATTGAAAAAAATCCTAACTATAACTACCTACTGGCGACCGCCAGTAGGTAATATATATTACCTACTGGCGGTCGCCAGTAGGTATATATAGTTAGGATTTTTTCTCTATGGGACTTTTGAAAATTCTATGTCTAATAACTTTGGCGTTTGTGGGCGAAATCGGCTGAACGTTTCAGGAAAAATCACATTTTGTTTCTGATCAGCCCCTTAAAATTTGGGGGGGGTTCGTCAAGGGGAGGCCGAGAAAAAAGGGGGGTCCCAAAACGTGTTTTTCCCATTCATTTTTCCATAGGGCGTTTGGCCTCACTTTTAGCTCAAACGGCTAAATGGATTTGCACGAAACTTGGCAAAATTGCAGGGACTGTTAGCCCAATGTGCCTTTGCTAGGTCTCAATATATGTGCTCCAGTGGATTTTGAGAAATTAACGTTTTAAAAAACAGATATATCTGTGACAGCGTCCCGGGTAGCGCTCCGGTTCGCGAACTTTTCGCGTAGCAGAACTTTGCGAAGCGAAGCTGATTGGCTCTCCGGTGTATGTCAACATTCTGAACAGTCCGGAACGGCCGCCATCTTGTCTCTCGGTAGGATCGAGAGACAAGAGGAGGAGAAAAACGAAGGGGGAATTTAATGAAAGGGGGCAAGGTAGACCCTTTTTGATCCCCTAGGAATGATGTTGGGGTAATTAAAGGGTCCCGTGGGGCAAATAAAAAAAATTTGATTTTTTGCGGTAGAAGCACTTTCCGGTTCGCGAACCGGGTAGCGAACCGGGTCGCAAAACGGGAATTCGCCATTTTGTGTTTCGTTTTAATTAAATTACAAGATGGAGAAAAAACAATGTGAGAAATGGGTATAAGGGGGTACGGGAGACGTATCCTGACCCCTATGTTTTTTGAGGGTGGCTGAGGATGCTCATATATGTTGATACTTGTCTTCCAGCGGCTGCGTGTGAGCGTTTTTTTTTGTTTTTTTTTTGCTGCTTGACGTCTGTTAACGTTCGATTCGAAGGAAATCAGGAAGTGTTGACCGCCATTTTGTCACTGCGAGTAAATATATTGTTAAAAATAATTGTTATAAATTAATCCGTATTGATAAACATTGTCTGCGCCATCTTGCCTTTTTTCCAATGCCACACTTTTGTCGTGCACGGCAGCCATTTTAGATGCCTTGACCAGACCCACTCTCTGCACGCCGCCGATCCTCAGCATGGCTCCCCACCTTCGCAAGCATCTCCCCCACGCACTGGTCACCCCCGCTCTCTCTCTCATGCATGGGCCATAAACCTCCCCCCATCTGCGCTGCTCTTCCCTGAGTATCACACCCTGTGCCCGCCCGACACCTCCCTTTCACCCTATTCACTACCGCACCCTCTGACACTCCTCTTCCTCTGTGTCTGATTGTCCAGGCCGGTCCCAGGCTATCACCTAGCCCTGCGGATGTAGTTTATGGCCCCAACTGTAAAGAATCCCCCCTCTTCAAAGGAGTTACAGTAGATCAAGGCCCCCACCCCATGAGATCCGTCACACCACACGCGTTCCTACTATCTGATAACGATCCTGTATTGTGATTGGGGAGGGGATTCTCACTGTGAAGGTGTGTGGGACCGAGCCTGAAGCGGAAGATTCCAGTGATGCCTTTTTGTACATCAAAGTCTTCCCAATTATGTGTCACATTAAAAATATATAGCACTCCAACAAAGTAGTAGGATTATAACACTTTAATAACTCATAAATATATACAACGCTCCAACAAAGTAAACACGTTAAAACAAAGCAACAATGGGCTGCCGTGAGGAGGCATCAGTAGCGGTCTGTTGTGCGAATAGTCCGAAGGCAGCACAACGCGCTGAGATCTGGACGGCACCCAGGTGATGTCCTTTACTTGCCGCACTGGTCTTGGCATCCTACAATGCTGCGCCGAAAAACGGCGTGGGGCGCCCCGGGGGGGGGGGGGGAGGCCGCGTGAACGGGCCTCCCCAGGTGGAGGCTCCTCTGTTGCAATGGGGCGCCCCTTTACCGTTTCAGTTGCCATTCAGCGGTTTTCCGCCCGCTTTTGCTGCACTGTGCCTTATCCGCCATTCAGCTGTTTACCGCCCGCTCTTGCGGCTACAGCGTCTCGCCCACCATCTAGTTGAATTGTGCCCACTCTTGTGGTGCAGTGATAGTCGGCTGCCACAGCACTCTTAAAATGGCGTCCGGCTCTTCGGATTTGGGCCTGGCCCACTTAAATGGCCCTGGGACACATTTGAACTCGGACATTTGTCTGCTAGGGCTTGGGCCCCATTCTCGAAAGCGTCCCCTCAGCCTTGAAGATTCTACAAAAGTCATCGGGGCCCCCGACTCCCGCAGGCTTCCGGTGGGGAGCGGCTGCCATGATTGCTTGCGGAATGGCCAAAACGGAGCTACGAGATGGTGGTGCTCTCATGCTGACGCCAGCTTCAGTTTGAAACAACCAGAAACACTGTAGACTATCAATTTGATGACTTCCGGTGGAGCCCCAACGTGACCCGGTAGGGAAGAACTTGCCCTCCCCTCTTTTGACTGATGGTTCTTGTTGCCTGTCCCCTCTGTTGTCATCTAAAGGAACCTTTTTGGATTGCCGAGTGAGAAAAAAAAGGGTGAGAAAAAAAAAGGGGGGGCTTTAATCCAATGAAAAGTGTTATTTTTAGGTCATATGATCAAGCATTTCATCATTAGGAAACCAAAAGTAAAATTAACCAATGAAAAGTTTTATAAACAAGTCACATGACCTGTTATGCGGCTTTGGGCTATAAAAAGCCTACAAAATCCGTTGGCCTGTGAGGCGGCGTCAGTAGCAGACAGATGTGCGAATAAGCCGAAGGCAGCACAACACGCCGAGATCCGGATGGCACCGAGGTGGTGTCCAGCAAGTTGCCGCACTGGTGTGGCCATCCTACAATGCTGCGCCGAGAGACGGCGTGGGGTGCCCGGGGGGGGGGGGGGGGAGGCGGCGCGAACTGGCCTCTCTCGCCTCCCCAGGTGGAGGCACCTCATGTGCAGTGCGGCGCCCCTTACCGTTTCACTCGCCGTCCAGCAGAGTTGCGCCCGCACTTGCTGCTACAGTAGGCCGAAGGCAGCACAACGCGCCGAGATCCGGATGGCACCGAGGTGGTGTCCAGCAAGTTTCACTGGTGTGGCCATTCTACAATGCTGCGCCGAAAGACGGCGTGGGGTGCCCGGGGGGGGGGGGGGCGTAAACGGGCCTCTCCCGCCTCCCCAAGTGAAGGCACCTCATCTGCAGTGGGGCGCCTCTTAGAGTTTCACTCGCCTTCCAGCTGAGTTCCGCCCGCTCTTGTGGCACAGTGCCTCACCCTCCATCCAGCTAAATTGCGGCTACTCTTGCGGTACAGTGACTCACCCGACATCCAGCTGAATTGCGGCTACTCTTGCGGTGCAGCGAAAGGCGGCTGCAACAAGACTCTCAAAATAGCGGCTGGCTCTTTGGATTTGGGCCTGGTCCACTAAAATGGCCCTGGGACACCTTGGAACTCGGACGCTTGCCTGCTAGGGCATGGGCCCCATTCCCGAAAGCGTCCCCTCTTTTGACTGATTGTTCTTGTTGCCTATCTCTTCTGTTGTCATTTAACGGAACCTTTTTGGACTGCCAAAAGGGGTTCTGGTCCGACCGCTGGTTGGTGGAGACATTTTGACTATATCATGGACCTGCCCGGCCTTGCCCAAAATGGCGTCGGTATAAATGGGACTCGTAACTCCTTGTTGTGTACTGGTTGCCCAACCTTGATATCACGAGATACGTATGCAGTTTTGAAGCACATGGCGGGCGGGGACGAGTACTGATTGAACATTTGGACATCCCTATTGATATTAAGTTCTGATGTGTTATTTATTACTGTACTATTGAAAGTTCGAATTAACGTCACCCATGGTACTTGCCCGCAAATGTATATCTAGATAATTTTATTGTAACTGGCCCTGTCGTACTTTAATTATAAAATGTACGTCCACCGAATTCGCAACTGTTAGACACCTTAGTTCTTCCAACCTAATGGGTCGCCCGTTACGTTCTTCTACAGTGTAAATGTCCCCTCATCATATACAATTCCAGTTTGCTCCGTGGCCGGCCCACGTGGTTATAGGCCCGTATTTGTATACTGACATTTTCACAATAAAGGTTTTTAAAACAAAACATGGTAGTAGTACCTAGATTGGTAAAGTTTTGAATAATAGCCACTGTTTTCGAATCAGTAAAAGGCAAGTGAAATAAAGCAGCCCGATTACATGAAGGTTAAAAGGTATAATACGCAGGAACGCAGTAAAGATAAATGGTAAAGGGCTGTTTTGTTTTCCACTCCTGCAACATAAAGTGATCGATAGGAATCCGATATTCATGCCTATCAGCGACTAAGACAGAAGGCCGAGCCTTTTTTATTTAACGGCTCCCTCATGGTACGAAGAAACAACCTTTTTCTCGAAATAGGAATATTTTACTTGCAGGACAGTTGTAAATTTCCCGGGAAAATACATTAGCCTGGAACATTGTTAGTGATAAACTGTAAATGCATCTGGGTCCTTTGCTTTACAAGTCAGAGTGAGAAAAAAAAAGGTGGGGCTTTCATCATTTGGGAAAAAAAATGTTCGAAAGCAATGAAAAGTGTTATTTTTAGGTCATATGACCAAGCCTTTCATCATTAGAATAACAAAAGTAAAATGAACCAATGAAACGTTTTATTAACAAGTCACATGACCTGTTATGCTTACATTACGCGCTGCGCGCCACGCTCTTGATCGTTTCCGGGAAGCTGCGTCTCTCGCACCAGAGCACTTCCGGGTGCGATAACGCTGCGCGTCATATGACGCATTACGCGACAACGCAGGTCCAGAATATAGTCAAAATGTCTCCACCAACCAGAACACAACCCCTTTCAGCAGTCCAAAAAGTTCTGTTAAATGACAAGAGAAGGGACAGACAACAAGAACCATCAGTCAAAGAGGGGAGGGCAAGTTCTTCTCTACCGGAACTGATCGAATTGATAGTCTACAGTGTTTCTGGATGTTTTAGACTGAAGCTGGCGTCAGCATGAGAGCACCACCATCTCGTGGCTCCGTCGTGGCCATTCCGCAAGCAATCATGGCAGCCGCTCCCCACCGGAAGCCTGCGGGAGTCGGGGGCCCCGATGACTTTTGTAGAATCTTCAAGGCTGAGGGGACGCTTTCGGGAATGGGGCCCAAGCCCTAGCAGGCAAATGTCCGAGTTCAAATGTGTCCCAGGGCCATTTTAGTGGACCAGGCCCAAATCCGAAGAGCCGGCCGCCATTTTAAGAGTCCTGTGGCAGCCCCCTATCGCTGCACTGCAAGAATGGGAGCAATTCAACTGGATGGTGGGCGAGACGCTGTAGCCGCAAGAGCGGGCGCAACTCAGCTGAATGGCGGATGAGGCACAGTGCCGCAAGAGCGGGCGCAAATCAGCTGAATGGCGACTGAAACGCTAAGGGGCGCCCCACTGCAGCAGAGGAGCCTCCACCTGGGGAGGTGGGGGAGGCCCGTTCGCGCCGCCTCCCCCCGCGGGGCGCCCCACGCCGTCTTTCGGCGCAGGATTGTAGGATCGCCAGACCAGTGAGGCAACTTGCAGGACATCACCTGGGTGCCGGATGGATCTCGGCGCGTTGTGCTGCCTTCGGCCTATTCGCACAACGGACCGCTACTGACGCCACCTCACAGGCCGACAGATTTTGCCGACTAAAAGACAGACCAGAGCAGCCCATTGTTGCTTTGAGATGGATGTTGCAGCAGGCTGCCATGTAAATAGTTGTTTAAAATGTTTTTTTTTAACGTGTTTACTTTGTTGGAGCGTTGTATATATTTATAAGTTATTAAAGTGTTATAATCCTACTACTTTGTTGGAGTGCTATATATTTTTATTGTGACAAATAATTGTGAAGACTTTGATGTACAAAAAGGCATCCCTGGAATCTTCCGCTTCAGGCTCGGTCCCACACACCCTTACAGTGAGAATCCCCTCCCCAATCACAATACAGGATCGTTATCAGATAGTAGGAACGCGTGTGGTGTGACGGATCTCATGGGGTGGGGGCCTTGATCTACTGTAACTCCTTTGAAAAGGGCTGATTCTTTACAGTTGGGGCCATAAACTACATCCGCAGGGCTAGGTTATAGCCTGGGACCAGCCTGGACAATCAGACACAGAGGAAGAGGAGTGTCAGAGGGTGCTGTAGCGAATAGGGTGAAAGGGAGGTGTCGGGCGGGCACAGGGTGTGATTCTCAGGGAAGAGCAGCGCAGATGGGGGGAGGTTTATGGCCTATGCATGAGAGAGAGAGCGGGGGTGACCAGTGCGTGGGGGAGATGCTTGGGAGGGTGGGGAGCCATGCTGAGGATCGGCGACGTGCAGAGAGTGGGTCTGGTCAAGGCATCTAAAATAGCTGCCGTGCATGACAAAAGTGTGGCATTGGAAAAAAGGCAAGATGGCGCAGACAATGTTTATCAATATGGATTAATTTATAACAATTATTTTTAACAATATATTTACTCGCAGTGACAAAATGGCGGTCAACACTTCCTGATTTCCTTCGAATCGAACGTTAACAAACGTCACGCAGCAAAAAAAAAAATCCTAATCATTACCGCAACCTCTGACACTCCTCTTCCTCTGTGTCCGATTGTCCAGGCCGGTCCCAGGCTATCACCTAGCCCTGCGGATGTAGTTTATGTCTTCAAAGGAGTTACAGTAGATCAAGGTCCCCACCTCATGAGATCCGTCACACCACACGCGTTCCTACTATCTGATAACGATCCTGTATTGTGATTGGGGAGGGGATTCTCACTGTAAGGGTGTGTGGGACCGAGCCTGAAGCGGAAGATTCCAGGGATGCCATTTTGTACATCATAGTCTTCACAATTATGTGTCACATTAAAAATATATAGCACTCCAACAAAGTAGTAGGATTATAACACTTTAATAACTTATAAATATATACATCGCAACAAAAACAGTAAACACCTTAAATTTTTTTTATTAAAACAGAAGCAACAATGGTCAGTAGCAGTCTGTTGTGCGAATAGTTCCAAGGCAGCACAACGTGCTGAGTTCTGGACGGCACCCAGGTGAAGAACCATCCCTTCTTTAAACCCCATGGTGACCAACTATAGTTTATTCTCTATTTCCTTCCCTTGCCATAACAAAATAAAAGTCTTGGGTTATTTATGGAAGGGAAGACTTTTTGTTTCTTCCAATTTTTTTTTAAAAACAAAGGTTTAAGGAAAGGCAACCCTTAATGTGCATGTTTTCCACAAAAATTTGCCTTTGAAAACTAGAGGCAATAAATAAGGCCGAAATCTGTATTTTGTTTTTGGATACACATGTTATTTGTGTCTGTGTATTCATTTTTATGCATGACTTTATATGGAATGGTTAAAATAACTTATGATGCAACTTAACAGGAAAGATCACAAACATTCCAGTGAGTGCTATGTCCCAGGTTTTACATAAAGTAGTGTTTACCTAGATTGGTGCTGTGTAGGACACTCTGAATGGAAATTAACCAGAACTATAACCATCTACTTCCAATAATATAACTTTTATGCCCAAATTACGCAAAGATTTAGCTAATCTGCTAAAGGGGGGAGTCGCCATTTCTTTTGATAATTTATTCACCCATCCGTAGCCTCTCTAATCTCCATTACAATGTGTTTGTTGCTGTCGCTAGCTGATGAAAAAACTAAAGTGACAACTTACTCATCCTTAATTTGTCTTTCTTTGTTCCTTAAGATGTCATCTGTGTCAACCTCTTCCGAGAATGCTGATGTGTTAGGGATTTCCTTGTGTTTCTTAATAGCATTGGTGTCTGCACACTTCTTTGTCAATTCTGTGAACATGACAGCTGCTTCATAGACAGACAATATCTTTGTTAAGTCATTAGTGTTAAGTGTGTCTGAAACTACAGTGCCCTTCTGTTTTACTTTCCTCAGACACTACAGAGTTTTGTGTGTTGTTCTTCTGAGCGACAATTATTCCAGAGGTTTCAGGTTCACTTGTTTTGTCCTGCAGTGAGTTAACAGCTTCAGAGACTTCATGTTTATTTGCTATGTCCTGCTGTGCGTCAACTGCTTCAGAGACGTCAGCCTCATTTGTTAAGTTTGACTATATCCTGGACCTGCCCGGCTGCGCCCAAAATGGCGCCGGTATAAATGGGACTCGTAACTCCTTGTTGTGTACTGGTTGCCCAACCTTGATATCACGAGATACGTATGCACCGTATGCGCCCCTGGGTGCCGCACTGGTTTTGGTACCCTACAATGCTGCTCCGAAAAACGGCGTGGGGCGCCCCGGGGGGGGGGGTGGTGGGGATGGGGAGGCGGCATGAACGGGCCTCCCCAGGTGGAGGCTCGTCTGTTGTAGTGGGGCGCCCCTTTAGCGTTTACTTGCCATTCAGTGGTTTTCCGCCCGCTTTTGCTGCACTGTGCCTCGTCAGTAGCGGTCTGTTGTGCGAATAGTCCCAAGGCAGCAGAACGCGCTGAGATCTGGACGGCACCCAGGTGATGTCCAGTAAGTTGCCGCACTGGTTTTGGTATCCTACAATGCTGCTCTGAAAAACGGCGTGGGGCGCCCCGGTGGGGGGGGGAGGCGGCGTGAATGGGCCTCCCCAGGTGGAGGATCGTCTGCTGTAGTGGGGCGCCCCTTTACCGTTTCAGTTGCCATTACACCCGCTTTTGCTACACTGTGCCTCTTCTGCCATTCAGCTGTTTACCGCCCGCTCTTGCGGCTACAGCGTCTCGCTCACCATGTAGTTGAGTTGCTCCCACTCTTGCGGTGCAGCGATAGGCGGCTGCCACAGGACTCTTAAAATGGCGGCTGGCTCTTCGGATTTGGGCCTGGTCCACTAAAATGGCCCTGGGACACCTTGGCACTCGGACGCTTGTCTACTAGGGCTTGGGCTCCATTCTCAAATGCGTCCCCTCAGCTTTGAAGATTCTACAAAAGTCTTGGGGGCCCCCGACTCCCGCAGGCTTCCGGTCGGGAGCGGCTGCCATGATTGCTTGCGGAATGGCCACGACGGAGCTACGAGATGGTGGTGCTCTCATGCTGACGCCAGCTTTAGTCTGAAACATCCAGAAACACTGTAGACTATCAATTCGATGAGTTCCGGTGGAGCCCCAACGTGACCCGGTAGGGAAGAACTTGCCCTCCCCTTTTTTGAGTGATGGTTCTTGTTGCCTGTCCCCTCTGTTGTCATCTAACGGAACCTTTTTTGATTGCCGAGTGAGAAAAAAAAAGGTGGGTCTTTCATCGTTTGGGAAAAAAAATGTTTTAATCCAATGAAAAGTATTATTTTTAGGTCATATGATCAAGCCTTCCATCATTAGGAAACCAAAAGTAAAATGAACCAATGAAAAGTTTTATAAACAAGTCACATGACCTGGTATGCGGCTTTGGGTTATAAAAAGCATACAAAACCCGTTGGCCCATGAGGCGGCGTCAGTAGCGGACCGATGTGCGAATAGGCCGAAGGCAGCACAACGCGCCGAGATCCGGATGGCACCGAGGTGGTGTCCAGCAAGTTGCACTGGTGTGGCCATCCTACAATGCTGCGCCGAAAGACGGCGTGGGGTGCCCGGGGGGAGGCGGCGCAAACGGCCCTTTTCCGCCTCCCCAGGTGAAGGCACCTCATGTGCAGTGCGGCGCCCCTTAACGTTTCACTCGCCTTCCAGCCGAGTTGCGCCAGCAGTAGCTGCTACAGTAGGTCGAAGGCAGCACAACGCGCCGAGATCTGGATGGCACCGAGGTGGTGTCCAGCAAGTTGCCGCACTGGTGTGGCCATCCTACAATGCTGCGCCGAAAGACGGCGTGTCCAGCTGAGTTTCTCCCACTCTTGCAGTACAGTGACTCGAAGGCGCTGAGATCCGGATGGCACCGAGGTGGTGTGTAGCAAGTTTCACTGGTGGGGCCATCCTACAATGCTGCGCCGAAAGACTGCGTGGGGTGCCCGGGGGGGGGGGTTTAATCATTTCATAAACATGTACATTAAAAAAACTAAATACGCTCCACTGTTTTAGAAAATCTTTACAGCTAGCTAGATCACCCTTTAAAGTTACAACTACGAAAACCTACTTACTTACTCAGTGAATATGTATATATAATTATATATTACCTACTGGCGATAGCCAGTAGGTATATATAGTTAGGATTATTTGTCTATGGAACTTTTGAAAATTCTATGTCTAATAACTTTGGCGTTTGTGGATGGAATCGGCTGAAATTTTCAGGAAAATGGCACATTTTGTTTCTGAGCAGCCCCTGAAAGTTTGGGGGGGTTTCATCAAGGGGGGGCCGAGAAAAAAGGGGGGTCCCAAAACACGTTTTTCCCATGTTAATTTCCATAGGGCCTTTGGCCTCACTTTTAGCTCGAACGGCTGAATGGATTTGCACGAAACTTGGCAAAATTATAGGGACTGTTAGCCCGATGTGCCTTTGCTAGGTCTCAATATATGTGCTCCAGTGGATTTTGAGAAATTAACGTTCAAAACAAGATATATATCTGTAACAGCGCTCCGGGCTGCGCTCCGGTCCGCTTACTTTTCGCGAAACGGAACTTTGCGATGCGAAGCTGATTGGCTCCCCGGTGTCTGTCAACATTCTAAACAGTCCGGAGCGGCCGCCATCTTATCTCTCGGTAGGATCGAGAGAGAAGAAGAGGTGAAAAACGAAGGGGGAATTTAATGAAAGGGGGCAAGGTATACCCCTTTTGACCCCCTAGGAATGTTGTTGGGGTTATTAAAGGGTCCCGTGGGGAAAATAAAAAAATATATATTTTTCACGGTAGAAGCGCTTCACGGGCCGCGAACTGGGCCGCAAACTGGTAGCGAAACGGGAATTCGCCATTTTGTGCTTCGTTTTAATTAAATTACTAGGTATAAGGGGGTGCGGGAGACGTATCCTAATCCCCTATGTTTTCTGAGGGTGGCTGAGGAGGCTCATATATGTTGATACATCTCTTCCAGCGGCTGTGCGTGAGTTTTTTTTTTTTTTTGCTGCGTGACGTCTGTTAACGTTCGATTCGATGGAAATCAGGAAGTGTTGACCGCCAATTTGTCAGTGCGATAAAATATTTTGTTATAAATGAATCCTTATTGATAAACATTGTCTGCGCCATCTTGCCTTTTTTCCAATGCCACAATTTTGTCGTGCACGGCAGCCATTTTAGATGCCAGGCTGGTCCCAGGCTATCACCTAGCCCTGCGGATGTAGTTTATGGCCCCAGCTGTAGAGAATCCAGACATGCCAACCCTCCCGATTCAGGCGTGGGACTACTGATTTCAGTGCTAGTCTCCCGCCTCCCGATTTCTGCAAGCAAAAACCCGGGGGCATATTACCAACAACTAGCGATAATTTTTGTCTCTAACTTTTTTAGAGACAAAAATTATCGCCGCACATCGGCGATTTTTATCGCAGATAAACCTTGCTATTAGCAAGGTTTATCGCAAATGCGAAAAAAAACGGCCGCAATGCATGAATATCGCTGAAAAGTCAGCGATATTCATGCATTATCGAGCAAATGCTCTTAGCCATGTTATCCACAACCCATTGGATAACATGGCTAAGAACTGCTCAGGTCAGGTGTTAGCTTTTGGAGATATTCGCGCTTAGCGCGAATATCTCCAAAAGTTGGTAATAGGAGATAGCGATGTTAGGGACTGTTTCCAGTCGCTAACATCTTGGCACGCCCACTTTGCATGTCATTAGTGATAAATATCACTGACATGCAAAGCGGGGCCCAAGATGGTCGCTATCTCCTTTTAGCTGTCACTAACTGGTGTTAGCGACAGCTTGGTAATAGGGAGATAATTTTATCTCCGCTTTCTTGGCTTTTAAAGCCAAAAAAGCGGAGATAAACCCCCTTGATAATATGCCCCATGATTCCTCGGGGGTTTCAGCTGACAAGGCTTGGTATTGTGTTACGTGGTAATTCTTCCAGGAAATGTCAGAGGGTCGATGCAGGTTTTCTAGAAGGGGTGATAAACCATTTAAGCCTCATGAACAAGCGCATGGTCTTTTAAAGATCTGTGAAGTACTCGGGGCGGCGGTGTGTGTGTGTCCTCTTTCAGGAGCGGGCGGGGGGGGGGGGCACTGCCAGCAGCTTGCCAGGCCAGGCAGTGTTCAACATTTGCATCACCCTTTCTCTGCCTGCTATTGCGCTCCATGCTTCGGAAAGGTAAGAAAAAGAACGTGCATTTGAGTATGAAATGTCCGATCCTGTAGCAGTACACTTGCAAAGCCCACACATGACAATAACCCGATTCAAGGCCCCATTCACCCGATTTTTAAAAAATATATAGCACTCCAATAAAGTAGGATTATAAAACTTTATTAACTTTTAAATATAACGAACGGAACAAAAACTGTAACAAACATTTAAACATTTTTGACAAAAAAAAGCAACAATGGTCAGAAGCTGTCTTTTGTGCGAATAGACCCAAGGCAGCACAACGTGCTGAGTTCTGGACGGCACCCAGGTGATGTCACCTGGGTGCCGCACTGGTTTTTGGTTTCCTACAATGCAGCTCAGAAAAACAGCGTGGGGCGTCCCGGGTGGTGCGGGGGGAGGCCTCGTCAGTAGCGGTCTGTTGTGCGAATAGTCCCAAGGCAGCAGAACGCGCTGAGATGTGGATGGCACCCAGGTGATGTCCAGTAAACTGCCGCACTGGTTTTGGTATCCTACAATGCTGCTCCGAAAATTGGCGTGGGGCGGCCCGGGGGGGGGGCGTGGGGGAGGCGGCGTGAACGGGCCTCCCCAGGTGGCGGCCATCCAGCTGAGTTGCGCCCGCTCTTGCGGCTACAGCGTCTCGCTCACCATGTAGTTGAGTTGCTCCCACTCTTGCAGTGCAGCGATAGGCGGCTGCCACAGGACTCTTAAAATGGCGGCCGGCTCTTCGGTTTTGGGCCTGGTCCACTAAAATGGTCCTGGGACACCTTGGAACTCGGACGCTTGCCTGCTAGGGCTTGGGCTCCATTCTCGAAAGCGTCCCCTCAGCCGTGAAGATTCTACAAAAGTCTTCGGGGCCCTCGACTCCTGCAGGCTTCCGGTGGGGAGCGGCTGCCATGATTGCTCGCGGAATGACCACGACGGAGCCACGAGATGGTGGTGCTCTCATGGTGACGCCAGCTTCAGTCTGAATCATCCAGAAACAAGGTGGGGCTTTCATCGTTTGGGAAAAAAAAATGTTCTAAACCAATGAAAAGTGTTATTTTTAGGTCATATGACCAAGCCTTCCATCTTTAGGAAACCAAAAGTAAAATGAACCAATGAAAAGTTTTATAAACAAGTCACATGACCTGTTATGCGGCATAGGGCTACAAAAAGCGTAGAAAATCCGTTGGCACGTGAGGCGGCGTCAGTAGCGGACCGGTGTGCGAATAGGCCGAAGGCAGCACAACGCGCCGAGATCCGGATGGCACCGAGTTAGTGTCCAGCAAGTTGCTGCACTGGTGTGGCTATCCTACAATGCTGTGCCGAAAGACGGCGTGTCCAGCTGAGTTCCGGTCACTTTTGCGGTACAGTGACTGGAACGCGCCGAGATCCGGATGGCACCGAGGTGGTGTCCAGCAAGTTGCCGCACTGGTGTGACCATCCTACAATGCTGTGCCGAAAGTCAGTGTGGGGTGCCCCGTTGGCTTATGAGGTGATGTCAGTAGTGGACCGATGCGTGAATAGGTTGGAACCAGCACAAGGCGCCCTGCACTGTTGAGCTTTTTTCAATGCATGTTTTTTGTTGTTTCCCCTCCATCAAAAACAAAAAAAATATATAAAACTGTGCAAAAATACAAAAAAATGTTTAGAAAAGCAGTGCTTGTAAGACTGTCTGAAGCTCTTTTGCACCTGCTGCAGCTTCACTATTGCCCTGGTGTGGCCAAAGATCGCCCATGACATAGGCGGCCGGCTCCCGAGGTCCGGCGGAACTTTTTTCCTTTTCCTTTCTGCTTCTTGTCCCACAATCCGTTTCACCTGAAGACACGACCAGGTTCCTGAATGTGTGCAGGGGGACGCTATTGATTGAATGAAAATGGCGGCTTTACACAAAGCTGACTCAAGCGTTGCTGTTGATGCTATACAGACTAAAATTGGTTTTCAGTTTGTACATTCTTCAGGATTTTTTTTTCCATCCAAGGCTGATTGAGAGTTTGTAGAAAAATGGCTTCAGATTTTCCACATATTACTCTTCAACATTCTTCCTAAATGTAACAATGTGAGACTCACTAGGAAAACGGCTGTTTATCTTTCCTTTCAAAATGCTGCCAACAATATTTTCTGAATGGAAGACACCATCTTGTAGCATAAAGGGCCGAAAGGGCTTCTGGTCTGGCCGATTGTTGGTGGAGACATTTTGACTATATCTTGGACCTGCCCGGCCTCGCCCAAAATGGCGCCGGTATAAATGGGACTCGTAACTCCTTGTTGTGTACTGGTTGAACAACCTTGATATCACGAGATATGAATGCAGTTTTGATGCTCATGGCGGGCGGGGACGAGAATTGATTGAATATTTCTACATCCCTATTGATATTAAGTTCTGATGTGTTATTTATTACTGTACTATTGAAAGTTCGAATTAACGTCACCCATGGTACTTGCACGCAAATGTATATCTAGCTAACTTTTTTGTAAGTGGCCCTGTCGTATTTTAATTACAAAATGTACGTCCAGCGATTCCGCAACTGTTAGACATCTTAGTTCTTGCAACCTAATGGCTCGCTCGTTACGTTCCTCTATAATGTAAATGTCTCCTCATCATATACGATTTCAGTTTGCTCCGTGGCCGGCCCAGGTGGTTATAGGCCCGCATTTGTATACTGACATTTTCACAATAAAGGTTTTTAAAACAAAACACGGTAGTAGTATTTACATTGGTAAAGTTTTTACTTTTAGTCACTGTTTTCTAATCAGTAAAAGGCAAGTGAAATAAAGCAGTCCAATTACATGACGGATAAAAGGTATAATATGTAGGAATGCAGTAAAGATAAATGGTCAAGGGCAGTTGTGTTTTCCACTCCTGCAACATAAAGTGATCAATAAGAATCTGATAATCAGGCGTATCGGCGACTAAGACAGCAGGCCGAGTCTCTTTTACTCAACGGCTCCGTCATGGAACGAAGAAACGTCCTTTTTCTCGAAAAAGGAATATATTTTACTTGCAGGACAGTTGTAAATTTTCCGGGAAAGTACATTAGCCTGGAATATTATAACATATATGTTTAAAAAAAAATAATGTTCGAAAACAATAAAAAGCGTAATTTTTAGGTCATATGACCAAGCTTTTAATCATTAAAATAACAAAAGTAAAATGAACCACAGAAACCTCCACTCTCTCCACGGTTCCTTTTTTAGGGGAAGGCCCGGGAGAAAGAGACGACCCAGGAGACGACCCAGGAGGAGCCAGGTCAAAGGAAAAAGAAAAAGAGAAAGAGAGCGAGAGAGAGAGGGAGTTGAGAAGCACAACATTGAATCGGAGAGTGGACAAACCAAAGAAGAAGACAACTTAATAATTAACATATCTTCATATACCCTAACAAAGCAAGAAGTCAATGTACTACAAAAAGGTACGTCATTTATTCCCACTAGCCATACCAACGAGCTTGAGCTGGAAATCAGCTTGTTCAAATTTATGCGTAACCTAGGTTTAAGGCATTTCTTTGAGAACATCTCTCCTCCACAAAATAAGGAACAGGAAGACCAATTGAGGGGATTACGGGCCAGAAGTACATACATGGCACCCACAAGTCACAAATCCTTTGACATTTTTGAAAGCTTAGTAAAAAATGACATCAACAACATCAACTTTACCAGGAAGAAGAAACATCTGAACTTAACCAAAAAAGAATACTCGTTGCTCAACAACTTAGCCAAAAAAGTGGAAATCACATACCAAACCGCTGACAAAGGGGGCGCGCTGGTCCTCATGGACACTACATTCTACAAAGAACAGGTCCGAGAACACCTTTCAGATAAGAGCACCTATGATCTAATTCATGCCAACCCTACCAACAGCTACAAAGAAGTGTTGATGAACATTTTAACCATGGCAGAAGAGAACGGAACTATTGAACCTAAAACCAAGAGATTCTTGACACCGATCAATCCGAGCACACCAAGCATGTACATGCTACCCAAGGTTCATAAGAGTGTCACCCAGCCTCCTTTTAGACCTATTGTGTCTACACGTGGAAGCATCCATGAAAACACGGGCAAATTCATTGACAGATATCTTCAGCCGCTAATTCAACAATCTTGCACGTACATAAAAGATACCACCCACTTCTTACAGATTCTCAACGAGATCAGGTTTGGAGAAAATGAAACTATCTGGTTGTGTTCAATAGATGTGAAATCTTTATACACAAGCATCCCTCATGACTTGGGCATGGAAGCAATTGAGAACATTTTGGTACACTCTGACCTTTCACAAGATCTGCAAATTTTCCTAATGCAACTCACGCATTTCACTCTTTATCAGAGTTATTTTTCTTGGGATGACCAATTCTATGCGCAGTTGTCCGGGACTTCCATGGGCAATTGTGCGGCACCTGTCTATGCTAACGCATTCATGATATACTTTGAGAACAACAACATCCTGAACCAGACACCTTGGATCAAGCATGCCATGGCATTCCTGCGCTACATAGACGATATCTTCGTCCTATGGCGAGGAGACTACAATTCCTTACACAAAGCAGTCACTGACCTCAACCTTATTAACAACCGCATTCAATTTACATCTGAAATGAGTCAACAATCAATCACCTTCCTGGATGTGAGAGTGACAAGATCTCAAGATCACCTGGAAACGGATCTTTATAGAAAAACAACTGACAAAAACAACATGTTGCACTACAGTTCTTTTCACCAAAAACCATTGGAAAATCACCTGCCATTCTCGCAACTACTACGTGTGAAACGTATCACATCTGATACTACCAAATATGAGGAACAAGCCACCAACATGTTGGAACGCTTTTCTAAGAGAGGATATCCACAATCCATCTTGGTTCAGGCAAAAGAACGTTGTGACAGTATCACACGGCAGGAAACCCTAATCACTAAACCTAAGGATAATAAAAACAGACCGGTGGTCGTATCTAAATATTCTGCGTCTTCAAGGGCATACAAAAATGCCATTTTGAAACATTGGCCCATTATTTGTCGAGAACAGGACTTCAACTGTATTTTCAGTGAACAACCACTGTTTGCCTATAAAAGAGGCAACAACCTGAAGGAACTCATAAAGAAACCCAAATCTACACCAACGATCAAATACAAAGGCAACCAACCTTGCCTGAACTGTCAAAATTGTAACAACATGATTAAAGGTCCAGTGATTAAACATCCTATGAAAGGAACTGACATCAAATTGAAATTGAATGCCACTTGTGACACTGAGAATGTGGTATATATTGTGAAATGCCCCTGCGGGCTGATATATACTGGAAAAACCACACGCAAATTAAAACAGAGAATAAATGAACACAAGAGCAATATAAGGACTGTCAATATGAAATCCAACCTGGCTGTACATTTCAAGGATAGCAGACACAACATCAGTCAGCTTAGGTTTGCTGCAGTGGAGGTGGTCAATAAGCGAGACGACAGAGACAATAACAATTTCTTATTACAGCGTGAAAACCATTGGATCAAATTTCTTCAATCAATGAAACCTTCTGGTCTCAATGATCGGATGGAATTTCAATGTTACCTATAGGAATCTCCTTCTATTTTTGTGTAAATATGGTTATGACATGTATAAATTTTCTGCATCTATCTATTGGTACACCAACATGCAATTACTTTAATCCTCTTATTTTCTAATTCCATGCACTCTGTTTATCCGTCTTATACTTCCCCTCATTGCCAGCTATTCATTGCATAGATATGTCACACCCACTCACTGTTACACCACCATTCTATCATTATAACTTCCCCATTTTCCAATCTAATGCCCCTTTACTTCATTCTTCATTATTTGCATTGCCTATTTACTTTTAGTTTATTGTTCACTTTTGTCCTCGGGTGTTCGTTTCACCACTCTAACATGGCCGCCTATACTCAGTCCTCTTTCTATGCACGCTGCTTGCTTCTTATCTACTTCCGCATACTCTGAACGTTTGTTGCACACCAAACGGCGAAGGGCGCACTGGCTAGACGCGCAACCCCGCTTTGAATTTCTTGTAAGTGTCTTTACTTGATTGTTCACGTTTTCCATTTGGGTTATCACACGCAGACCTCTTTATCACTGAGACCATCTTTCACTTACGGCTACCGCTGTAGACGCTTTTCTTTCTCGCTTTTGATTCCTCGTTAAACGCCAACACCTTGATTATTTGCGTTTTCAACTTGGGCTATAACGTGGGGCTTTTTCATCACCGAGACTATCTTCCGTGCACAATGACCTCTTTATCTCTTGCTCTTTATCGAACGCATTTGGTTGAACGTTTCATGTACATTGCAAACTGGGCTTGTTTTATCCAGGTTACACGAGCATGGACATTGGGATCTACTTCAATTAACACACGTTTTTGGGCTTATGCTGCATGCATTATACAGTACCATAGATTATTGACATGCATAATCGTTAGAACATATTTTGATTTGTTTGAAACTTGCTACCCGGTGAATTATACTTAGATTGCCTCATTTTCATTTTGTTTAGGATTCCCCTGACGAAGGACCATGTGTCCGAAATGCATTGGGATACTATCAGCATATGTTGATTTTGGATGTACATACATTATGGAACGTCATGGATATTGATGAAATTCGTGTGAATTAAATATGAGATAAACAACAACAATTTTGGTTCAACTTTTTTGGCAACATTTGGATTACATGATATAGAAACATTGTGTGTTTCTCCCAGGTTGTGCTCAGGGAGTTGACATCTACGCTAGGTGTCACTAACCACGAAAAGTTTTATTAACAAGTCACATGACCTGTTATGCTTACGTTACGCGCTGCGCGCCGCGCCCCGGATCACTTCCGGGTGCGCTAACGCGGCGTGTCATATAACGCATTACGCGACAACGTAGGTCAAGAATATAGTCAAAATGTCTCCACCAACCAGCGTTCGGAACACAACCCCTTTCAGCAGTCCAAAAAGTTCTGTTAAATGACAACAGAGGGGACAGGCAACAAGAACCATCAGTCAAAGAGGGGAGGGCAAGTTCTTCTCTACCGGGTCATGTTGGGGCGCTACCGGAACTGATCGAATTGGTAGTCTACAGTGTTTCTGGATGTTTCAGACTAAAGCTGGCGTCAGCATGAGAGCACTACCATCTCGTAGCTCCGTCGTGGCCATTCCACGAGCAGACATGGCAGCCGCTCCCCACCAGAAGCCTGCGGGAGTCGGGGGCCCCCAAGACTTTTGTAGAATCTTCACGGCTGAGGGGACGCTTTCGAGAATGGGACCCAAGCCCTATCAGGGAAGCGTCCGAGTTCCAAGGTGTCCCAGGGCCATTTTAGTGGACCAGGCCCAAAACCGAAGAGCCGGCCGCCATTTTGAGAGTCCTGTGGCAGCCGCCTATCGCTGCACCGCAAGAGCGGGAGCAACTTAACTACATGGTGAGCGAGACGCTGTAGTCGCAAGAGCGGGCGGTAAACAGCTGAATGGCGGAAGAGGCACAGTGTAGCAAAAGCGGGCGGAATGGCAACTAAAACGGTAAAGGGGCGCCCCACTACAGCGTGTCTTCAGGTCAAACGGATTGTGGGACAAAGTCCAGAATAGAAGAGTCATCAAAAGGCAAAAGGTTCCGCCGGACCCCGGGAGCCGGCCGCCTATGTCGGGGGCGATCTCAGGCTACACCAGTGCTATAAGACTTGGGGAGGGGGTCGGAGCCAAGCGTCTTCTCCGAGTCTGTGCCATCACACCGCCCCTCGGGGGCCTCCGTCAAGGTCCACAAACGACCCTCACTTACTTTGAGAATAGTGAAGCTGCAGTAGGTGGAAATAAGCTTCAGACAGTCTTACAAGCACTGCTTTTGTAAACATTTTTTGATTTTCTTGTATTTTTGCACAGTTTTATATTTTTTTTTTGTTTTTGATGGAGGGGAAACAACAAAGCACAGGCATTGAAAAAGGCTCAAACTCAGAACTCTGAACTATGGCACCCAACATCCAGGACTTGCCATCCGGATCTTGGCGCCTTGTGCTGCTTCTGACCTATTCACACATCGGTCCACTACTGACATCATCTTATAAACCAACGTAATGTAAATAGTTATTTAATAAAATGTTTTACCCTGTTACTTTGCTGGTGTGTTGTCTATATTTTTAATATTTGCATAGGGTTTGTCTTTATTTTGGGCGGGGTGGGTGACGGAGCCGAGCTGTCTTGCAGCCCTCATGGTGTGGCGCTCAGTTCATCTCACCCATGTCATGAATGATGTAATATGTGACATCATCAGCAGTGGATTGCGGGTGCGCGATATATAGTTAGTGGAACTAACTATATATGAAATTTCAATGGTTTTGTGTGAGTAAAATAAGGTTTTGAAAAGGCTAATTCCTAACTATATATGGTCTATAACCAATGGTTTTTTCAGTGAATATATATATATATATATATATTCACTGAAAAAACCATAGGTTTTAGGCCATATATAGTTAGGGATTAGCATTTACAAAACCTTAATTTATTCGCACAAAACCATTGAAATTCGCATATATAGTTAGATGCAATATGCAATAACTATATATCGCGCACCCGCAATCCACTGCTGATGATGTCACATATTACATCATTCATGACATGGTCAGTGACATCACTGATGACATCATCCAGTGACTGTATGTTTCTGTAAAGTTAAAATATGTGTTACATATTGAAGAATGAGTGGATGTATAAGTGTCTGGATGAAGGATTTAGTAGGTGCATGACTGACTGTATGAGAGAGTGATTAACCCCTTAAGTGCTGCCTTGGTGCGTTGGCCGACGGCAGCACTACCTCCCCAGTGCTGCGCACGACCATTGAACGTCCATTCAGCACTAGTTCGAATGGACAGCGCAGCACTGGGGAGAGAATTGCGCCGCAGCTATGACGTTAAATGTGTCTCACTAAGTGCATGGGTTAGTGACTAAACTGTCTTAATTTGTGCATCATTATATCTGTTGTTCTATGAACTGCTGCATGTGTTGATCAGTAGCTATATGAGTAACTATATGGGTTATTGATTGGTTGCCCAAGTATTTGTATGGGAGAGTGAGTGTGTGTGTGGGGGTGGCTGGGAGGTGTGTGACTCTGTGCATACATGTGTGAACAGTTGATTCACTAGATCTATGGGTTCAAAACTGCATGTTGAAACAGCTGTATGGGTGATTGACTGTGTACGAGTGTATTGGTGAGTGAATGGATATCTCAGTGCTACATGTCAAAGTAAGTACATATGTAAAACACAGTACATGTGAGAGTTCACATATATGAGAACAAGGTGTCCCCACGAGAAAACAGTCAAAGACTGTGTGTCACACCTAGTTCCTAGAATCTAGGGTGAGTGTTTCATTTATCTAGACGCGACTTTATAAAGCATGCCAATAATCTGGCGGGAAAGGTAAAGTTACAGTGATTCGTGCTTAATTACTATTAGTGTATGATCAAAAGGAGCAATGTGTACCTACTGTTCTAGTTACTAGTATCCCTAAAGATGCCAATGTCTCACCGTATAAAAAATGACCGTTTTCTAGTAATACCCACAATAGGTTAAAATACCTAGCTTTCAACAAACATGTACATAAGTCAATATCTTCAGTAAATGTCAAAGGAAAAGGAAAAGTTTACCACACCATTGGTTACTCTGTTACACATTTATTATACATACAAATTTAAAATTCCATCTTTACAAAGTATACAATCAATCAAAGAAACAGTGTTAATACATTTGTATAAAACAATTTTCAAAACAAAGAATCACAGGTCGACGCGGCGTTTCGGTTTCTTGTATTTCTACCTTCTTCAGGACAGATTCTACATGAGTTTAAAAAGAGATTTTAAGAAAACAGAGTTACTCTACGTAGCATTGGTGCAGACCATTACATATACACATTTCTAAATAATCATGAGCTAATTTAACTGAAACTTCATTCCTAGGCATCTTTAGTTCAAACAGACCTTAATACATCCCCCCGGATTTCCTATTCCATATTGTTGGTGATGTTTGCACACAGTTAGGCATATCTTTTCATACTGGTAATTCTAAAAAGCATTAGTTTAAGAACACATAACGACCATGTCTTTACTATTCATACACTTCGTACAAAACTAGTGGTGTTTACCTCTCCCATGGACTATATAGTCCAATGCTTATGAAGCCCACATGGAGCCACCCTATCACGACAATCTAAATAGTTGTATATCTGTTGCATACCTTAAAACAAGTGGAGTAAATTTCCCACCAGACAGTATTTTCTGTTTAAAACCTTGTTGCCATCTGATTTCTGGACTTATTTTCGGTTGTGTTCGGTGTATTACCTCTGGATAGAATAAATTCAATATAAGGGTAGCACATTAATAAATTTGCTTATTTAAATATGTTCATCTGTTTGTCACAATAGACATCCTTACAGAATATATAAGAGGTTTGTGGTAAATTCATATCTCCACGTATAGTATTACCTCTGGAAAGAATAGATTCAATGTACCAATTGCACATCAAAGATTATATCTATATGTCACAAAGGACATTATTGAAAACAAGTAGTTTTATGGCAACTTAATACCTGCAGGTATAACGTATGGAATTAGTTATGTACCTTATATTAAGACTTTTCACGCTTGGTCTTCGACTACCAGGAGGAGCCACCGTATTATCCTATGTGGGTTTCTTCAATGACCCTGGGAAGTATTTTAATTGTTTGGTTATAGGTTTTTATCATTTCAAATCTGGGCTCTATTTAATTAGCAGTGCCTCAGTCTTCACTCACCATTAAAAAAGTTGCTGATAATTGCAATTTCTTTTATGTTCAGGTTCTCAGGACCTCGTTGTGGATGTCGGGGTTCCTGTTGCCTAAAGTGATGGAAAAGACATTTTGCTATATTCTTTTAAATTCCAAATAGTTTTTCTCTTTTGCTAAAGTCCTTGACTTAATCATTGCTAGCGCTGTCAGATTATTTATCTTAAACCCAAAAACGCTTTTTGGATGTTGTTGTTAAACTATTTTAATGTTATCAGTAAGTTCATAGCGACCGGAATTATGCCCACTTTTTTTGAGTCTTTACCTTTAAGATTACAAGCGGCCTCCCTGCTCCTGGGTCCCGGTAGTCTTTAAACAGCGTTCCTCGGCGGTCCTATTCGATCCGTCACCAAAGTGGAATGGAACGCTAGTCTCTCTCGCGGTGTTAATATAGCAGCCGTGTGTTAATTGGCTTCTTTTCACACCCGCGCTTATTGGTTCTCTATCCTCCTATCCGCGTCCGGTTACCGTGGTAACCGAACACTTTCCGCCGAGTGCGGAACCGGCAATTGATTTGCCTTCCACATTCTCCATTAGCACCTCCGGTTGGATCGGCAGGTTGCTAAGTTACCGAACGCGTTACTACTGTCACTGTGCGCACAGTGTTTCGTGTTTACACTAAATAAAGGCTAACACGAGGGGGACTCGAGAGATGTCCCAACCACGCATTTGAAACAATACCTCCTAAGCTTCATGAGCGCTAATCCCTCAAGTACCGCTGTTTGTCTTACGTGTGGTTCGCTGAGGTATTTTGCAATTTTCTGTGTGCGCTGTATAAAAGGCTGACACGGAAGGGGCTCGAAGGATATGTCCCCCACTAATTTAAAACACCACTTCATAGGGTTTTTTTATTTACTATTTGATTTGGCAATGTGCTGAATCTACTATGTGATGTTTGGTTATTTTTGTGGGCCAGCAGTTCAACTAGACCTACATTGCTGATGCACATACCTATAGTGATATTACTAAGTCATACATTCTTATATTGTTTACCACTACCTCCGCAGTATACTGTTTGATTTGGTAATATACTGCAAGTACTGTATGATGTTAAGCTATTTTTGTATTAGAATTGTTTGCCATTCCCTACGCAGTATACTATTTGATTTGGTAATGTGATGAATGTATTGTGTGATGTTTGGTTATTTTTGTGGACCGGCAATTTAGCTGGACCTATATTGCTGATACACATACCTTTGGTGATATCACTAAATCATCTCTATTATTGTTGTTTACCACTCCCTACGCAGTATGGTATTAGATTATTTCCGCGGAGCAGGAGTATCACTCGACCCAACTTACTGCTACCTGTTTTGTTCAGATCTTGTGTATTGTGTCTGTCTGTCTTTTATCCTTGATAAAAGACAGACAGACACAATACACAAGATCTGAACAAAACTTGTGTACCTGTAAGCCTACAGAAGAGATGATGTAGCAATACAATCAAACAGGCAGGTAGCAGTAAGTTGGGTTGAGTGATACTCCTGCTCCGCGGAAATAATCTAATACCATACTGCGTAGGGAGTGGTAAACAACAATAATAGAGATGATTTAGTGATATCACCAAAGGTATGTGTATCAGCAATATAGGTCCAGCTAAATTGCCGGTCCACAAAAATAACCAAACATCACACAATACATTCATCACATTACCAAATCAAATAGTATACTGCGTAGGGAATGGCAAACAATTCTAATACAAAAATAGCTTAACATCATACAGTACTTGCAGTATATTACCAAATCAAACAGTATACTGCGGAGGTAGTGGTAAACAATATAAGAATGTATGACTTAGTAATATCACTATAGGTATGTGCATCAGCAATGTAGGTCTAGTTGAACTGCTGGCCCACAAAAATAACCAAACATCACATAGTAGATTCAGCACATTGCCAAATCAAATAGTAAATAAAAAAACCCTATGAAGTGGTGTTTTAAATTAGTGGGGGACATATCCTTCGAGCCCCTTCCGTGTCAGCCTTTTATACAGCGCACACAGAAAATTGCAAAATACCTCAGCGAACCACACGTAAGACAAACAGCGGTACTTGAGGGATTAGCGCTCATGAAGCTTAGGAGGTATTGTTTCAAATGCGTGGTTGGGACATCTCTCGAGTTCCCCTCGTGTTAGCCTTTATTTAGTGTAAACACGAAACACTGTGCGCACAGTGACAGTAGTAACGCGTTCGGTAACTTAGCAACCTGCCGATCCAACCGGAGGTGCTAATGGAGAATGTGGAAGGCAAATCAATTGCCGGTTCCGCACTCGGCGGAAAGTGTTCGGTTACCACGGTAACCGGACGCGGATAGGAGGATAGAGAACCAATAAGCGCGGGTGTGAAAAGAAGCCAATTAACACACGGCTGCTATATTAACACCGCGAGAGAGACTAGCGTTCCATTCCACTTTGGTGACGGATCGAATAGGACCGCCGAGGAACGCTGTTTAAAGACTACCGGGACCCAGGAGCAGGGAGGCCGCTTGTAATCTTAAAGGTAAAGACTCAAAAAAAGTGGGCATAATTCCGGTCGCTATGAACTTACTGATAACATTAAAATAGTTTAACAACAACATCCAAAAAGCGTTTTTGGGTTTAAGATAAATAATCTGACAGCGCTAGCAATGATTAAGTCAAGGACTTTAGCAAAAGAGAAAAACTATTTGGAATTTAAAAGAATATAGCAAAATGTCTTTTCCATCACTTTAGGCAACAGGAACCCCGACATCCACAACGAGGTCCTGAGAACCTGAACATAAAAGAAATTGCAATTATCAGCAACTTTTTTAATGGTGAGTGAAGACTGAGGCACTGCTAATTAAATAGAGCCCAGATTTGAAATGATAAAAACCTATAACCAAACAATTAAAATACTTCCCAGGGTCATTGAAGAAACCCACATAGGATAATACGGTGGCTCCTCCTGGTAGTCGAAGACCAAGCGTGAAAAGTCTTAATATAAGGTACATAACTAATTCCATACGTTATACCTGCAGGTATTAAGTTGCCATAAAACTACTTGTTTTCAATAATGTCCTTTGTGACATATAGATATAATCTTTGATGTGCAATTGGTACATTGAATCTATTCTTTCCAGAGGTAATACTATACGTGGAGATATGAATTTACCACAAACCTCTTATATATTCTGTAAGGATGTCTATTGTGACAAACAGATGAACATATTTAAATAAGCAAATTTATTAATGTGCTACCCTTATATTGAATTTATTCTATCCAGAGGTAATACACCGAACACAACCGAAAATAAGTCCAGAAATCAGATGGCAACAAGGTTTTAAACAGAAAATACTGTCTGGTGGGAAATTTACTCCACTTGTTTTAAGGTATGCAACAGATATACAACTATTTAGATTGTCGTGATAGGGTGGCTCCATGTGGGCTTCATAAGCATTGGACTATATAGTCCATGGGAGAGGTAAACACCACTAGTTTTGTACGAAGTGTATGAATAGTAAAGACATGGTCGTTATGTGTTCTTAAACTAATGCTTTTTAGAATTACCAGTATGAAAAGATATGCCTAACTGTGTGCAAACATCACCAACAATATGGAATAGGAAATCCGGGGGGATGTATTAAGGTCTGTTTGAACTAAAGATGCCTAGGAATGAAGTTTCAGTTAAATTAGCTCATGATTATTTAGAAATGTGTATATGTAATGGTCTGCACCAATGCTACGTAGAGTAACTCTGTTTTCTTAAAATCTCTTTTTAAACTCATGTAGAATCTGTCCTGAAGAAGGTAGAAATACAAGAAACCGAAACGCCGCGTCGACCTGTGATTCTTTGTTTTGAAAATTGTTTTATACAAATGTATTAACACTGTTTCTTTGATTGATTGTATACTTTGTAAAGATGGAATTTTAAATTTGTATGTATAATAAATGTGTAACAGAGTAACCAATGGTGTGGTAAACTTTTCCTTTTCCTTTGACATTTACTGAAGATATTGACTTATGTACATGTTTGTTGAAAGCTAGGTATTTTAACCTATTGTGGGTATTACTAGAAAACGGTCATTTTTTATACGGTGAGACATTGGCATCTTTAGGGATACTAGTAACTAGAACAGTAGGTACACATTGCTCCTTTTGATCATACACTAATAGTAATTAAGCACGAATCACTGTAACTTTACCTTTCCCGCCAGATTATTGGCATGCTTTATAAAGTCGCGTCTAGATAAATGAAACACTCACCCTAGATTCTAGGAACTAGGTGTGACACACAGTCTTTGACTGTTTTCTCGTGGGGACACCTTGTTCTCATATTGAAGATTCATTATCCCCCCAGTCCCCTATCAGTCTGTGTGGGGTCCTCCTTTTCTTTTTAACGTAGAGTTCACATATATACATTACTGTGTATAAGAGCCAGTAAATGTGTGAGTGACTGAATGGATCATTGAAAACTTGTATCAGGAATTGTATAAGAGAGTAAATATGTGTTAGTATATGTTTGAATAAGTAAGGTGTGTATAACTGTATAGTTGATGAAATGGAGGTGTGATTGATTCAGTGCATGACTGACTAGGTGTGTGAGTAACTCCATGGATGAGTGACAGTCTGTGAGTGTCTGTTTACTCTGAGTGTATCTAAGGTTATATTAGAGTCTGAAGAGGTTGATCGTATTATCACATGATTTATGTCATCAGTGATGTTGTCAGTGATGTCATTTGAGTTGTCATCAGTGATATCATTTGAGTTGTCATCAGTGATGTCATCAGTGATGTCACTGACCATGTCATGAATGATGTAATATGTGACATCATCAGCAGTGGATTGCGGGTGCGCGATATATAGTTATTGCATCTAACTATATATGCGAATTTCAATGGTTTTGTGCGAATAAATTAAGGTTTTGTAAATGCTAATCCCTAACTATATATGGCCTAAAACCTATGGTTTTTTCAGTGAATTTCAATGGTTTTTCAATAGCAAATATCTATAGCTGTAACATATATTCTTATTCTAATTCACAAATATATTTTATATATATTTTTTTAAGCAAAGGACCCAGATGCATTTACAGTTTATCACTAACAATGTTCCAGGCTAATGTATTTTCACGGGAAATTAACAACTGTCCTGCAAGTAAAATATTCCTATTTCGTGAAAAAGGGCGTTTCTTCGTCCCATGAGGGAGCCGTTGAGCAAAAGAGACTCGGCCTGCTGTCTTAGTCGCTGATAGGCCTGATTATCGGATTTTTATCGATCACTTTATGTTGCAACAGTGGAAAACAAAACAGCCCTTGCCCATTTATTTTTACAGCATTCCTGCGTATTATACCCTACCCCCAAACAGTATTTTGCCTGTTACCATAGTAGTAGTTTATGGAACACTTACGTCAGCACATAGGTTAAAATTTCACCACAATATGTTCCTAATGAGTGAGCTTCAGCATTATACTTCAAATTTTAAATATCATTTCTATTGATGACTGCTACCCCCACAAAAAAACAGACGTATGTACCTTTTTAATTAACTTTTATTAAAACAATAACCGGAACAATAACTAAAAGATAACACTACAATAAATAACTAGAACTATAAGTAACAAAACAATATAATAAACAACATATAATATGGAGTCCAAAATAAGTATTGTAGTTAATCTGCAAAAGAAAAAGAAAAATTAGTGTTTAAAATTAGATTGATGTGACTAAATGAGATCAAACATCACAAGTCAAAGTATGCCATCCTAATATCTAATTATCCATAGTTATACAGAGATCCGCCCTGTATCAGACTCATATGTACAAGTGTATATTGTAGATTATCTGCCACCGAAAACCTCTCAAGTACCTATATCCGTTACTTTTTAACTTCGTTGAGTAGTCATATTGTGAGTATTTACCTTAAAGTTGTTAATTTTTTATTGATTATTGCTATTTGAGATATTCCCTGTCTACAAACAGAGAAGAATAGGAATATTCTGTCTCCCTTTGCAGATAGTGAAGGATAGGTAATGCAGACTTTTGTCCCCCGTTGTAATCCGTCATGCCTGTTTTTCTCCCCACTGATTGATTGATTGGCTGGACATTTATTGTTCAAGGAATAGTTCTAACGAGGTATTCTCTGTTTGCAAATAACGTGGAATAGAAATATTCTGTCTAGTCTTTGCAAGTAGTGAAGGGTGGATAATGCGGACCTTTGTCCCCCCTTGTAATCTGTCATGCCCATCTACTCCCCACTGATTGAGAAACTAGTTCCACCCGGACCATTTATTAGAGGTACATCATCTGGCTCAACCGGAGAGTACCCCTAATAAAGAAGACATATGTAAAATACGAAGTAAAAACTGTATCCTGTTAAACAGAAACTTTACAATGAAACACACTTGAAAAAGAAGGGAAAGAAATCAAACAAAATCAGTAGGCCACTGATGAGTTTTTGACTTCGCTAGAAATAAGAAACATGGAAGTGGTGAGAGAAGCCAAGCTTGACGTTACGGCAGCCACGAGGTAGCTAACCTCCGCCACCCCCACACTGCTCCAAGCATGTTTATTTATTTATTTATTTATTTATTTTTAATATTTATAAAGCGCTACTTATACCCGTGGGCGTCAAGGCGCTAAAAACCAATATTAACAAGGAAATATGAGGGCAGAGGTTGAATGGATCAGATATGACGGAGTGGAAAAAGAGATTACTGAGAGAACAGTAAATGTCTGTCCCACCGCCCGCCACGCCCAATAAAGGTAACATGAAATAGATACAAATCAGCTGATACCTACCCCCATTCCGGAAACTCCCGAAGTGCAACAGGTCCACGGTTACGCCCATCCGGAAGATGAGGCCTCGACACGTGCAGGGCGGGGCCCGACTAGCCGCCATCAGCCGGAGAAGTCGTGGGATGGTCGGCCCGGAATGTGCTAGTCCTCCCTTTCTCTTCTGGAGCCCTGCAGGCCACGGGGGGGGATGTCTTGCCTCTGCCTCCGACCCCCCCCCCCCCTCTTATCGCCTGGTCCGGACATCACGGATATCAACGCCTGACAAAATGGCGGCCAGCACCCTGTATCCGGGACTCGTTGATGACGGCGCGCTTGCTGAATACTGTAAAGGTTTTCCTACACTTAGCTGCCTTGAATTCCTTGCGTGAGTCCATGAAGTTTCAGTCCGCCAGGCCGGAGGGTGTTCTTCTAGACGGGCTCGCTGAACCGCTTCCCACGTGTGCTTGATAAGAGCTCCCCGTTCGGGCCTGAAGCGGCGCCCTGCAGGCCACTGGGGGGGATGTCTTGCCTCTGCCTCCGAACCCCCCCCTCTTATCGCCTGGTCCGGACATCACGGATATCAACGCCAGGTGTCGACGTGGGGTGCACTGGGAGGGAGAGGCGGCGCGAACGAGCCTCTCCCACCCCCACAGGTAGGGGCCCCTCAGCTGCACCCGCAACGCTCCACTCACCCAACAAAAGGGTTCCTCCACTCTTGCGATACAGCGGCGCTGCACTCACCCAACAAAAGGTCTCGTTCACTATTGCGAGGCAATGATGCTCCGCTCACCCAGCGGGGGTCTCGTCCACTGTTGCAGTGCAACGACGCTTCTAGTTTCCTGCGTCCAGAAACGTTCTCCTCAACTTTAAAGATTCTATAAGAGCCACGGGGGCCCCCGACCCCCGATGAGGAATGACTGCCATGATCACCCACGGAACGACCACGACGTAGCCGAGGGACGTCGGCGCGCTCATGCCGGCGCTGGCCTCAGTCTTGAAATGATCAAAATCCTGCAAGACTAACAACTTGATCAGTTCCAGTGGGACACCAGTATGACCCGGTAGGAGAGATTGTTTCCTCCCACCCAACTTTCACTGATGGTTCATGTCACCAGTCCCCTCTGCTACCCTTCAACAAAAACTTTTGGACTGCCGAAAGAGGTCCCGGTCCAACCACGAGTTGGTGGAGACATTTTGACTATACTTGGACCTTCCTGACCTCACCCAAAATGGCGCCGGTACAAATGAAACTCTCAACTCCTTGTTGTGCCCCGATTGCTCAGCCTTGATATCATGAGATATGTATGCAGTTTTTACCACATGAATTGATATGGGATAAGACTGATTACACGTTCGAACAATGAACTGATATTAAGTTCTAATGCATCATTGATTACTGTATTTATTATTGAAGGTTGGAATTGTCGAGACTAATGGTACTTGCTCACAATGAATTATCGATATGATTTTGTTACACTTGTCGCACTTTTTACTATGAAATCAACGACCACTGACTCTGTTATGTTTTCCACAAATAAATACCCCCCCCCCCCATTTACAGTTCCAGCCTGCTCCGTGGCCGGCCCACGGGGTTGTAGGCCCGTATTTGGGCACCAACATTTTTATTAAAGGTTTTTAAAAAAGCAAACGTAGTTGTAACGCGTACATTGGTAAGTTTCGAAGAAATGGCCACTGTTTCCGATTTTTTTTTTTTTTAAAAGCTGGTGAAATGAAGCAGCTCAATTAGTTAAGGGTTAAAAAGTATAGTAGGCAGAAACATTGAAAATATGAATGGTCCAGGTTTGTTGTATGTGTTTTTCATTTTTGTACAGCATAAAGCAATCGATAAAGATCCTGGTATTTAACCTCTACTTTATATGCTACCTGTATCAGGGAAGTTGTTTTAAATGCCCCTAAGCCACCCCGAAGGAATGTCACCTGGCCCCCCCTAGTACGAACGAAAACGACCCCGTACCACTGTAGGTTATCTCTCTTGCTCAAAAATGACAAAAATTACTTTCTAGGACGTTTTGGACATTGATGATTTTCATATGACCTATTTATTAAAGTAATACTCATCTCTCCGCATGAAATTAATTTTCCACATGCTACACAAGTCAATCTCATCTGCCCAAAGTTCTTTTGCAGATTTGGGACCGTTTCCCTTGCCTCTGACTCACTTATTGCTAAGTCATTGATGGATGTTTTTGCCGGTCGGGGGTTATCCACCAAATCTCGAAGTTGTGCTTTAGAATAATTAGGAGGGTGCCACCTCTCCATGTGCCGATGCATGGTATGATTACCATAGCTATATTTTTTTTCGGTCCCTCTCGAGAGTTTTTTTTTTGCAGATGAGGCAGGTAACGAACCTGGCATTAACTTTCTTTTCATGAGAAGGAAAAGAAAAAAATTGCCAGATAAAATTCACTTTCACATGGGACGTTCTTGGCATTTCTTTCAGAAACTTTTACATCACTGTGTCATTTTTTTGTCTATCCTGGTTAAAGCAATGTCATATAAATAGTTGTTTAAGAAGTTTTTTTTAACGTGTTTACTTTGTTGGAGCGTTGTATATATTTATAAGTTATTAAAGTGTTATAATCCTACAACTTTGTTGGAGTGCTATATATTTTTAATGTGACACATAATTGTGAAGACTTTGATGTACAAAAAGGCATCCCTGGAATCTTCCGCTTCAGGCTCGGTCCCACACACCCTTACAGTGAGAATCCCCTCCCCAATCACAATACAGGATCGTTATCAGATAGTAGGAACGCGTGTGGTGTAACGGATCTCATGAGGTGGCGACCTTGATCAACTGTAACTCCTTTGAACAGGGGTGATTCTTTACAGTTGGGGCCATAAACTACATCCGCAGGGCTAGGTGATAGCCTGGGACCGGCCTGGACAATCAGACACAGAGGAAGAGGAGTGTCAGAGGGTGCGGTAGTGAATAGGGTGAAAGGGAGGTGTTGGGCGGGCACAGGGTGTGATACTCAGGGAAGAGCAGTGCAGATGGGGGGAAGTTTATGGCCCATGCATGAGAGAGAGAGCAGGGGTGACCAGTGCGTGGGGGAGATGCTTGCGAGGGTGGGGAGCCATGCTGAGGATCGGCGTCGTGCAGAGAGTGGGTCTGGTCAAGGCATCTAAAATGGCTGCCGTGCAGGACAAAAGTGTGGCATTGGAAAAAAAGCAAGATGGCGCAGACAATGTTTATCAATACGGATTAATTTATAACAATTATTTTTAACAATATATTTACTCGCAGTGTCAAAATGGCGATCAACACTTCCTAATTTCCTTCAAATCGAACGGTAACAGAAGTCAAGCGGCAAAAAAAAAAAAAAAAACGCTCACGCGCAACCGCTGGAAGACAAGTATCAACATATATGAGCCTCCTCAACCACCCTCAGAAAACATAGGGGGTCAGGATACGTCTCCCATACCCCCTTATACCCAATACTCACATAGTTTTTCCTCCATCTAGTAATTTAATTAAATCAAAACACAAAATGGCGAATTCCTGTTTCGCTACCAGTTTGCGACCCGGTTCGCGAACCGGGAAGCGCTTCTACCGCGAAAAATTAAATTTTTTTTATTTTCCCCACGGGACCCTTTAATAACCCCAACATCATTCCTAGGGGGTCAAGAGGGGTCTACCTTTCCCCCTTTCATTAAATTCCCCCGTCGTTTTTCTCCTCCTCTTGTCTCTCGATCCTACCGAGAGACAAGATGGCGGCCACACCGGACTGTTTAGAATGTTGACAGACACCGGAGAGCCAATCAGCTTCGCTTCGCAGCGCTCTGTTACGCGAAAAGTACGCGATCTAGTGCCTATCCAGGACGCTGTCACAGATATATCTGTTTTTTTAAACGTTAATTTCTCAAAATCCACTGGAGCACATATATTGAGACCCAGCAAAGGCACATCGGGCTAACAGTCCCTACAATTTTGCCAAGTTTCGTGTAAATCCATTCAGCCGTTCGAGCTAAAAGGGAGGCCAAACGCCCTATGGAAATTAACATGGGAAAAACGCATTTTGGGACCCCCATTTTTTCTCGGCCCCCCCTTGATGAAACCCCCCCAAATTTTCAGGGGCTGATCAGAAACAAAATGTGCCATTTTCCTGAAAATTTCAGCCGATTCCGTCCACAAACGCCAAAGTTATTAGACATACAATTTTCAAAAGTTCCATCCTAACTATATATACCTACTGGCGACCGCTATATATCGCCAGTAGGTATTTATAGTTAGGATTTTTTTCAATGTTAAATCTCAAAATTCTATTTGGAATAACTTTGGCACCGGTTGACGAATCTGCTTGAAAATGTCCTCAAAATGGCCTCGTCAAGTTCCGGCCTTTCCCTGAAAGTTTGGAGGGGATTTGTCAAGCTGGGGCCGAGATAAAAGGGGGGTCCCAAAACGCGTTTTCCCCATGTTAATTTCCATAGGGCGGTCGATTTCACTTTTAGCTCGAACGGCTGAATGGATTTACACCAAACTTGGCAAGATTGTAGGGACTAGTAGCCCGATGTGCCTTTGCTATGTCTCAAGATATGTGCTCCAGTGGATTTTGAGTAATTTAGGTCCCAAAAAATATATATATCTATAGGCGCGCTCCGGTACGCGCACCGGGGAGAGCACCAGGCGCAACACGCAACTTGCGCGCAGAAAGCTGATTGGCTCTCGGGTGTCTGTAAACATTCTAAACAGTCCGGAGCGGCCGCCATCTTGTGTCTCGGTAAAATCGAGACAAAAGAGGTGGCAAAAACAAAGGGGGGAATTGACCATAAGGGGGCAGGGTAGACCCCCTCCTGCCCCCTAGGTTTAATGTGGGTGCTAAAATAGGGTCCCGCGGGGCATTTTAAAGAAATATTTTTTTCGATTTGCGCGGGGGGAGCGCCCGGTACGCGCACCGGGAAGCGCACCGGGAAGCGCACCGGGGAGCGAAGTAAGGGGAAAATCCAGAATCATATTTATGAAGGCCTTGCGCTGCCAGTTTTGCGCCGCCTGTGCGTCACTTTTTGTGACGCACCAGCGGTGTAAAAAAAATGCGCCTCGTTGCGCTATATTTAAAAAGTGACGCATCTAGGTAGATTGGTCACTTTTTAAAACCTGCGCCACATTATACCTGCGTCCGGTATAATGTATGCAGAGGGGGTGTTCCCCCGCAAAAAGCTTGTTAATAGCGACGCAGTGAAATCTATGAGATTTCACTGCGTCACTTTTAGGATGCTGCTGCGTCAAAATAAATCTTGCGCCTGCCTCACAGCAGGTGTAAGACTGACGCAAGACCTTTCACATGGTGCTTTCCCCATGTGAAAGGACGCATTACTGGAGTTGCGTCACTTTTGTGACGCACTTCAGCAATGCGTCACTTTTGTGTTTACAGATACGTCAGAAATACTGACGTATCTGTAACTCCTTGCTACATGATTCGTCATACATTAAATATGACATATCTGGAATGTCGTAAGGAGTGCGCACAGAAAAGTGACGCATCGCACCAGCGGTGTAAAAAAATGCGCCTCGTTGCGCTATATTTAAAAAGTGACGCATCTAGGTAGATGGGTCACTTTTTAAAACCCTGCGCCACATTATATCTGCGTCAGGTATAATGTATGCAGAGGGGGGTTCCCCCGCAAAAAGCTTGGTAATAGCTACGCAGTGAAATCTATGAGATTTCACTGCGTCACTTTTAGGATGCTGTTGCGTCAAAATCTTGCGCCTGCCTCACAGCAGGTGTAAGACTGACGCAAGACCTTTCACATGGTTCTTTCCCCACGTGAAAGGACGCATTACTGGAGCTGCGTCACTTTTGTGACGCACTCCAGCAATGTGTCACTTTTGTGTTTACAGATACGTCAGAAATACTGACGTATCTGTAACTCCTTGTGACATGATTCGTCATACATTAAATATGACACGTCTGGAATGTCGTAAGGAGTGCGCACAGAATAGTGACGCATCGCACCAGCGGTGTAAAAAAATGCGCCTCATTGCGCTATATTTAAAAAGTGACGCATCTAGGTAGATGGGTCACTTTTTAAAATCCTGCGCCACATTATATCTGCGTCAGGTATAATGTATGCAGAGGGGGCGTCCCCCCGCAAAAAGCTTGTTAATAGCGACGCAGTGAAATCTATGAGATTTCACTGCGTCACTTTTAGGATGCTGTTGCGTCAAAATCTTGCGCCTCCCTCACAGCAGGTGTAAGACAGACGCAAGACCTTTCACATGGTGCTTTCCCTATGTGAAAGGACGCATTACTGGAGTTGCGTCACTTTTGTGACGCACTCCAGCAATGCGTCACTTTTGTGTTTACAGATACGTCAGAAATACTGACGTATCTGTAACTCCTTGCGACATGATTCGTCATACATTAAATATGACACATCTGGAATGTCGTAAGGAGTGCGCACAGAAAAGTGACGCATCGCACCAGTGGTGTAAAAAAATGCGCCTCGTTGCGCTATATTTAAAAAGTGACGCATCTCGGTCGATGGGTCACTTTTTAAAACCCTGCGCCACATTATATCTGCGTCAGGTATAATGTATGCAGAGGGGGCGTTCCCCCACGCAAAAAGCTTGGTAATAGCGACGCAGTGAAATATATGAGATTTCACTGCGTCACTTTTAGGATGCTGTTGCGTCAAAATCTTGCGCCTGCCTCACAGCAGGTGTAAGACTGACACAAGACCTTTCACATGGTGCTTTCCCCATGTGAAAGGACGCATTACTGGAGTTGCGTCACTTTTGTGACGCACTCCAGCAATGCGTCACTTTTGTGTTTACAGATACGTCAGAAATACTGACGTATCTGTAACTCCTTGCGACATGATTCGTCATACATTAAATATGACACATCTGGAATGTCGTAAGGAGTGCGCACAGAAAAGTGACGCATCGCACCAGTGGTGTAAAAAAATGCGCCTCGTTGCGCTATATTTAAAAAGTGACGCATCTCGGTCGATGGGTCACTTTTTAAAACCCTGTGCCACATTATATCTGCGTCAGGTATAATGTATGCAGAGGGGGCGTTCCCCCACGCAAAAAGCTTGGTAATAGCGACGCAGTGAAATATATGAGATTTCACTGCGTCACTTTTAGGATGCTGTTGCGTCAAAATCTTGCGCCTGCCTCACAGCAGGTGTAAGACTGACACAAGACCTTTCACATGGTGCTTTCCCCATGTGAAAGGACGCATTACTGGAGTTGCGTCACTTTTGTGACGCACTCCAGCAATGCGTCACTTTTGTGTTTACAGATACGTCAGAAATACTGACGTATCTGTAACTCCTTGCGACATGATTCGTCATACATTAAATATGACACATCTGGAATGTCGTAAGGAGTGCGCACAGAAAAGTGACGCATCGCACCAGCGGTGTAAAAAAATGCGCCTCGTTGCGCTATATTTAAAAAGTGACGCATCTAGGTAGATGGGTCCCTTTTTAAAACCCTGCGCCACATTATATCTGCGTCAGGTATAATGTATGCAGAGGGGGCGTTCCCCCGCAAAAAGCTTGGTAATAGCGACGCAGTGAAATATATGAGATTTCACTGCGTCACTTTTAGGATGCTGTTGCGTCAAAATCTTGCGCCTGCCTCACAGCAGGTGTAAGACTGACGCAAGACCTTTCACATGGTGCTTTTCCCATGTGAAAGGGCGCATTACTGGTGTTGCGTCACTTTTGTGACGCACTCCAGCAATGCGTTACTTTTGTGTTTACAGATACGTCAGAAATACTGACGTATCTGTAACTCCTTGCGAATTGATTAGTCATAAATTAAATATGACATATCTGGAATGTCATAAGGAGTGCGCCCAGAAAAGTGATGCATTGCTGTTTTCACGTAGCGATGCGTCACTTTTCAGAAATGAGGCCTCCAGTTTATTCACTGTTTCACCTCTACGACCCTTTCTTGCGTCAATACGTCCCTTTTGCATACATTACACCTGACGTAGGAATAATGTGGCACAGGGGTTTACAAAGTGATGTATTTACCAAGAAACGCCACTTTGTAAATATGAATAAATAAGGTGCATTTTTTATTGGAATGTTGTGTCACAAAAAGTGATGCTTTGGTGGTGTTAAAGTGACGCATGGCTTCATAAATGAGGCCTTCTACCTTCAACTCCAGCAATGCATCTTTTCTTATCCTTCAACACTCCTGTTCTTTTTCAACATTTTCATTGAATTACAATATTCCCCATATTCACTCTTCTTCTTATAACTTTCTTTCCTAACACTCACCTTCTTTCAGTCCTCCTACTTCACTTCTTTTTTCCTGTCATACCTTTCTGTTCTTTCTTACTCATTCTCCTTTCAATTATCAATGCACTCTATTTCACTTTTTTAAGAATATAGCTCTTTGATGAGAATTGGAGGTAGTTCTGAAAAGAACTTTTTGTTTTCTTCTTTTTTCAAAACAGGAACAAAAACAGGGCATGGAAACTGCTCAACAGGAGCAAAATAAAACAAAAACAATTAGGGGTGGGAAGGGCAGCGATGGTTCTCCAATGCTCGAACAATAAGCTGGACACTTTGCTCCCCAAAGGTGAGGAGTTGATTGCAGTATCTGCATCTGACGACACCATGGTTAAATGCAGGTTGAATGTTTGGCACCTGCTCCTGTGATTGCCCCCTCCCAGAAGAAGTTGCTCCTCCGGTTGATGTAGAGGCCCCATCTCTGGGAACCTCTTGTGCCAGAGCCCTGACACTTTCCCGGGCAAAATTCTGGGGGTGCTTCCTCTCCACATGCCGGATCATTGTGAAGTTCCCAAAAGAGTACTTTTTCAAAGGGTTTCCTCTTGACAGCTCTTCTTTGCAGATCTTGCACTGCACTTTTGGAGCATTTACCTTTTTTAGTCCAGGTGGGATTATAAAAAATTTCCAAATGAAATGTTTCTTAACTTTTCGTTGAGGAGGCTCTTCATTGATGAATTCACTGGAGTCATCCCCACTGCTGGATTGTCTGGCAGCCATTGGAAAACCAAGAAATATCCTGGAGCAAAAAGGCAGGTCTTTCAGTCACAAAAGTGAAAGAAGAAATGAAGGAAATGGGTGGGGATTTCATTCTTTGTAAAAAAAACTGTTAGCAACCAATGAAAAGTGTTATTTTAAGGTCACATGACCCGACGCGCTTACGCTGCACGCTCCGGAGCGCTTCCGGGTGCGTTTACGCGGCGCGAAGGTAGGCGCTTCCGGGGTGCAAACGTGGCGCGAACGTAGGTGCTTCCGGGTGCGTTTACGCGGCGCGAACGTAGGCGCTTCCGAGGGCACTTACGTTGCGCGCCGAAGTGACGTCATCAAACTTTTACGGAAATGCATAATCATTTTCCTTTTTAAAAAACAACTGATTTTATTTGTATGGTACGTAATGTTTTGCATTATTATTAACTTTTCATTCATATTTTTTTCACGAACAAAAGTAGCGCTCTGGGTGCGCTTTCAGGTGAGCTCACCGGTTAGCTTACCCGAAAGCTTACCAGAGAGCTTACCGGAGCGCGCACCCAGAGCGCAAATGAAAAAAATTATATATAAAAAAAAAAAAATGAATACTTACACAAAACAGCAAATTGTAAAAAAAAAAAAAGGTTAGAAACTCGATATAGAAAGGAATTAGCATTTAAAAAACCTATGAAATTCACAGAAAAAACCATAGGTTTCACACCAGTTATAGTTAGGAATTAGCATTTAAAAAACCTATCAAATTCACTGAAAAAACCATAGGTTTCACACCAGTTATAGTTACCTGGAAATTTTACTGACATAAAACCATTGAAATTCCCACGTTATAGTTAGTTGGACTCACTATAACTTGCGCGTGTAATGCACTGCTGATGACATCACATATTACATCACTCATGACATGGTCAGTGACATCACTCATCACATCACTGATGACACCATCTAGTGAATGTGTGTCTTTCAGATAAATAAATATGTTTTATATATGTATGTTAAGGTCGATGGAAGAATATTTGTTTAAATTATTGTCTTAATGGATGTTTTTTTTTTAAAAAAATGATTGGATAACTGCCTTATTAAGTGTATCTTAGTGAATACATATACTAGCGAGTAATGTTTAAATATTTAAATATATGTATCAGTGTTTCACTTTGTGTGTAAGTGGCTGCATGGGTTGGTGAGTAGCTACATGTGTGTGTATATGGGTTATTAGATGTTTTTTTAGTATCTTTATAATTGTCTGTTTGATTTGGTGGGGGTGTTACTTAGCACAAAGATGCATCAATGACTGACTCACTGTTTGTATGTGTTTTGAAGACAGCATATGTGTAAGATTGTAAGGGTGAATGAGTGTGTATATGTATGTGTTAGTAAGTGAATGACTGTCTCACTAGTGTCTTTATCAGTAACTACATATGTTTTAATGTAGTATTTGTGAGTATTGGTGTATATAATTGAGTATATGTGAGAGTGAGAGATTGAAAGAGTTCTTGTTTTAATAAGTATGTGTTTCTAAAAGTGATTGTTTAAGAGAGTAAGTATGTGTAAGTTTCCTTAGAAGTAAGGTGGTAGTGTATGTATAGCTGTATATGCAAATAAATAGATGTTCAATATTTTATTTGCATGTGGGAGTATGTGTGTGAGCAACTTTTTGAAGACTGTCAGTGTGTTAACGGATGTATAGGTGTCTCACTACATATGATGAGTTAGCATATGTATGAGTGACTATATAGAAGTGTTGGTGAGCGAGTGGATGTGTATATAAATGGTGGAATTACTGAATTGGTTGTTGTATCTGGTATAGGTATGTCCACTTTTTTTTAAATGTTATTTTTTATTTTTCAAAATGTGTTTTAAGGGTTACTTTACAGTGAAAGTAGGTCAGTCTCTCTGTCACAAGGATGGTGTCATCAGTGATGTCATGAGTGATGTCACTGACCATGTAATGAGTGATGTAATATGTGATGTCATCAGCAGTGCATTACACGCACAAGTTATAGTGAGTCCAACTAACTATAACGTGGGAATTTCAATGGTTTTATGTCAGTAAAATTTCCAGGTAACTATAACTGGTGTGAAACCTATGGTTTTTTCAGTGAATATATATATATATATATATATATATATATATATATATATATATATATATATATATATATATTCCACAAATCCATCATCCGATAGAGAAAGTCCGCACTCACAAAGGTTTTTGATTCCCAATTTTCAAAATTTATTTGGTCAGATTTCAAGCATATAAGCACAACACCAACGCGTTTCGCAACCCACTGTTGCTTGCTCACGGTAAGGGTACAGGGTCACAGACTCCTCCTGTATTACAAAAAAACCCGCCACAAACAAATGCTGCTGATCTCACTTCCTGTCCAACGGCCGGAAGTAGGATGGGAATTGTAGTTTTTCCATGTGTTTATGGACATCGCTTTTAACAAAAGGGTTACGCTTTCACAAATACATAGCAATTTAGAATCTTCTAATAAGGTGGTGATTGTGCAAAGAATATTAAATTATAAATTATATCATTCTGTGTTTGGGTAATAAAGGGATAAATTGCACAATGGCAAATTAGCTTAAATTAAATTAAATTAAAGCCCTCTGATGGGCATATTGCAATTGGGGATTACAAGGTTGTATGTTTATGTAAACACAGCTCTCTGGTGAGCGTTTTAACATTTAAATCTTTATTGCTTATAGTCACCCATATTCGGATGAAAACCTGTGATAAAGCCCTTTAGTGGGCAAGAAACATACTGTTGTAATTCACCCAATGGTGTGTGTTGTAACCCAAATTCATTGCATATAGTTAAAAAAACTTCACATCTTATAATTTATATCCACCATGTATTGTATTTGTCACTATTAATTCATAATGCAAAAACCATCGTCCATTAACTTGTTAACTATCACCAAAACGTAGTTCCACCCAAGGTTCCTATGTAACCAACATTTTCATCTCTGGATTCCTACTCTTGTCTCTCGCTTCCATTGCAAAGAAATAGTTCAAATACACAAAGAACAAATCTCCATGTGTCCAATTATTTACAAATGCTCGTAAAGTTCTTCGCTCTGATTTAGTCCCCAAGGGCTTATTGTTCGGAAATTTAGGATCTGTCTTGATTCCCTGCATCTTAGTTGTTTTTCCTGATCTCCGCCCCTTTCGTGTGGCAAAATACATTCCAATGCATCTGTCTTTAGGAGTTTCCAGTCACTGTTATGAGCCAACTCCATATGTTTTGCGACAGCATTACTCCTATCTTTATTCACTGTCGCTCTAATGTGCTCCAGGATGCATTTTTTAAATACATTTTTCGTACTTCCGATGTATTTTAACACACACAGACATTCAATCACATATATTACGTGTGTGCTCAGGCAGTCAATTAGTTGACTGATCTTCCACATCATTTTTTTATTCGGTAGCATTACTTCTTTCTTCTTTCTTATTGATTGCAATTTGGCACACTTTGCAACGTTGACATTTGATAAATCCTTTAGTGTTTAACCATTGGATTCCTTTTTTCCTTTTGGTCCTATCTTGATGATTACTCTGTATAAGTCTGTCTCTTAGGTTTCTAGCTCTGCGATATGTGACAAGTGGGTGCTTCCCCATTATTTTGCCCATTGTATGATCTAATTGTAGTAATTTCTCAAAATGTTTACAATTTGTTTGGATTCTCTGGTGTAATCAAGAATCAATCTCACTTTTCTTTCATCCAGTTCTTTGTTTTGAATGCTATTTGTTGTTGCTTTTTTGGTGGTCAAGGCATCTTTTCTTTCTTTCGTATTTGCTCTTTGTCATCCCTTTTTTATATTAGTCTTGTGGTATCCTCTGGTCACGAATCTTTGTGCCATGTCTTTGCTAGTTCTTTCCCATTCCTTTTCTTCTGAACATATTCTTCGTAATCTGAGGAACTCCCCATACGGTATATTTTCCTTCACGGATGGTTTGTGAAAGCTATTAAAGTGTCAAATTGAATTGGTTGCAGTGTCTTTTCTGTGAAGTGTTGTTTCCACCTTATTGTCTTGGATATAGATCTCCGTGTCAAGGAAAATGGCTCTATCTTTACTGATTTTGTATGTAAAGTGTATGTTTGAAGTTGAGGAGTTCAGGATCTGGAAGTAATTTTCAAATTCTTGGGCTGTTCCTTCCCATATTATCAGAAGATCGTCTATATATCTTGTCCACTTTGCTATTTTTTCAACAAAGAAATTATTGTCTGTATGCCAAGCAATCTGTTGTTCCCACCACCTCATTGTGAGACAGGCGTATGCATATATATATTCACTGAAAAAACCATAGGTTATAGACCATATATAGTTAGGAATTAGCATTTACAAAACCTTGAACATTCACTGAAAAAAACATAGGTTATAGACCATATATAGTTAGGGATTAGCATTTACAAAACCTTAAGTTACTCGCACAAAACCATTGAAATTCGCATATATAGTTAGTTGCACTAACTATATATCGCGCACCCGCAATCCACTGCTGATGATGTCACATATTACATCATTCATGACATAGTCAGTGACATCACTTATGACATCACTGATGACATCTCAAATGACATCACTGATGACATCATCCAGTGACTGTATGTTTCTGTAAAGTTAAATTATGTCTTACATATTGAAGAATGAGTGGATATATAAGTGTCTGGATGAAGGATTTAGTAGGTGCATGACTGACTGTATGAGTGAGTGATTAAACGTGTCTCACTGAGTGCATGGGTTAGTGACTAAACTGTCTTAAATTGTGCATCATTATGTCTGTTGTTCTGTAAACTGCTGCATGTTTAAATCAGTAGCTATATGAGTAACTATATGGGTTATTGAATGGTTGCCCAAGTATTTGTATGGGAGACTGAGTATGTGTGTGGGTGGCTGGGAGGTGTATGACTCTGTGCATAGATGTGTGAGCAGTTGATTCACTAGATGTATGGGTTCAAAAGTGCAGGTGGAAACAGCTGTATGGACAGTTGACTGTGTGCATGAGTGTATTGGTGAGTGAATGGATATCTCAGTGCTACATGTCAAAGTAAGTACATATGTAAAACACAGTACATGTGAGAGTTGACATATATAAATAACTGTGCATAAGAGCCAGTGAATGTGTGAGTGGCTGTATGGATCATTGTGAACTTGTATCAGGGATTGTATAAGAGAGTACATATGTGTTAGTATATGTTTGAATAAGTAAGGTGTGTATAACTGTATAGTTGAGGAAATGGAGGTGTGATTGATTCTTTGCATGACTGACTAGGTGTGTGAGTAACTCCATGAATGAGTGACAGTCTGTGAGTGTCTGTTTACACTGATTGTATCTAAGGTTATATAAGAGTCTGAAGAGGTTCATCGTATTATCACATGAATGATGTCATCAGTGATGTGATAAGTAATGTCAAATGAGATGTCATCAGTGATGTCATTTGAGATGTCTTCAGTGATGTCATCAGTGATGTCATTTGAGATGTCATCAGTGATGTCATCAGTGATGTCACTGACCATGTCATGAATGATGTAATATGTGACATCATCAGCAGTGGATTGCGGGTGCGCAATATATAGTTAGTGCAACTAACTATATATGCGAATTTCAATGGTTTTGTGCGAGTAAATTAAGGTTTTGTAAATGCTAATCCCTAACTATATATGGTCTATAACCTATGGTTTTTTCAGTGAATTTTCAAGGTTTTGTAAATGCTAATTCCTAACTATATATGGTCTATAACCTATGGTTTTTTCAGTGAATTTCAATGGTTTTTTAATAGCAAATATCAAAAGCTGTAAAATGTGCTTCAATTTATTCCGCGACCCGGTCCGCGAACCGGTAAACGTTCCGTTAGCGCAAGTACCGCGTTAGAAAGCAATATCGTGACGCGTCGCATAAGCGCGACGTATCACCTTACTGCGTAATGCGTCTTATGACGCGCCGCGTTAGTGCACCCGGAAGCGCTCCGGAACGCGAACCAAGGCGCGAAACGCAGAGCCCCGGAGACGATCTGAGGCGCGGCGCGGAGCGCGTAACGTAAGCATAACAGGTCATGTGACTAGTTTATAAAACTTTTCATTGGTTCATTTTATTTTTAGTTTCCTAATGATGGAAGGCTTGGTCATATGACTTAAAATTAACACTTTTCATTGGTTTAGAACATTTTTTTTTCCCAAATGATGAAAGCCCCCTCCTATTTTTCTCACTCTGACTTTCAACTTTGTGAGAGGAAGAACTATTTTCATTATTGGAAGATGGCTTCAATTGTAGCTGCAGCTGGTGGACCCCCACCAACACCACAACCTCCTAGGAAGGATGGACCACCTCCCCAGTTTAATCCCAACCCTGAAGAAGAGGAGGAAGAAGAAGAACAAGATGTACATCAAATAGAATTTTTGCCTAAAGAGCCCCGGAAATCACACCTCAAGGACAATTTTATTTGGCAGTTTTTTTCATTTCCTGCAGGCCAAAAAAAGGTGAATGCACGTTATGTTACATGCCTTATATGTAAAGAACCTCTGTCCCGAGGCACGGATAAAAAGTATAGCTTTGGTAACTATACTATGCATCGCCACATGCAAAGGTGGCATCCAATAAATTATAGTGTGGCGGAGGTGCGTAACCTACGTGAATATCCACCAACTCCTGTGGCCACCACCTCAACCCATGAAAGTTTTTCGGGACCAGAGGCGAGGGATATGGTCCCCACTATTCAAACTAATTTTTAACATATCAAGCTGGTGTGCATTTATTGTGGGGGTTTGCTTTCTTACGGCGAGATGAGCGTAACATTAATGAACAGAGCATATGAAAATCACAAGTGCTCAAAACGCCCCAGAAAGTGATTTTTTTTTTGTTGCTCCTGTTGAGCCGTTTCTAATGCCTGTTTTTCGTTCTTCCCCCTGAAAAAAAACAAAAAAAATATAAAACCGTTCAAAAAATACAAAAAAACTATAAAAATGTTCAGAAAAATAATAAAAAAAATATAAAACAACAAAAATAATAATAAAAAAGTTCTTTTCAGAACTACCTCCCCTTTAGGAAGAAATTGCTAGAATGTTTAGCACTCTGGCAACCTCTATTTTTTTTGATTCGCTTTCCAGTTCGCGTGCCGGTACGCGAACCGGAAGCGAACTAAAAAAATTTTTTTTAAAAAAAAGAAGAGTAAGTAAACAGAGAGTAATGTTAAAAGAAAGACAAATAGAGGGAGTAACACACAGTTACTGTTGAAAGAGGGACTGAGAAAAGGAGTGGAAAGAGTAGTATAAGTAAGTAATAGAAAAAGAAATGATTGAAGTAGCAGTGGCAGGAAACTAAGGGTTAAAGAAATGAAGCAGTGGAACTAATAAAAGTTAAATGAGATAGAGATGCAACTTAAAGAGTACTAAACACTTACCTTATAATTGTCGTTAACTTAGTCAATTGTCATTTTTATTTTTTTAATCTGTGTAAGAAAGAACAAAAAATTTTAAATTAATAGAAGGTAGTAAAAAAAGAGTGAGCATGAGACAAGATGAATACATATTGTAAATCACAATTCAAAGTACAAAATTAATTATACATTTTTAATGGTTTATTTTTGCTGTTCTCAGAATATATCAAATTTCACTGAAAACAGTGAGTTGAAGGTATTCATCATATAACAGCAGGGAAAAAAACACAATCAAAATGATTGTGTTTAAAAAACCCTTAAAATATAATCAATCAGAAATAAGAACTCCTCAAAAGTAACTTCCTTTCTATGATTCAAAGGATGTCCTATGAATAGCTTATACTCTGTTGTGCTGTTACTATTTTGTGCCCGCCAATTTCTGAAAGATAAACTCCATCGTTTTTAGAAAAATGAGACATACAAAGCAATTTAAAACAGCACACTAAATTACAGCAACACCTAGAATCATTATAGTCCAGTTACCTACCCAAAATTCTCACTTCAGAAAACAAGTCAAAATGCAACATTGCTTCATACTCAATTGGTAATGTTTGCTGAAAGACTAGCCTTTTTTTTATTTCAAATAAGCTGTGTAATATTCTGATGTTGTCAAAGGACCATCTTAAAATATAATAGCTGCAGTTGCAAATGTTCTTCCTGAAATCGAGGACTGTGTAGCCAAAACATTTTTAATTAGACTTAACAACTTTTTTTCATCCAGTTTATGTAGTTGAAATTGTAAAATGACATTTTACCCATAAGTTTCCATAAATAATATGGACAGCATTGCAGACTTACATTTCCTCTACTCCTTATTTTGATCTGCTGCTTGAATTAGCTTATAAACACAAACAGTTTTCGCTCTGTACTACACTTATCCACAAGGCCATATAGAGTAGGAGCCATTAGAACCTCTTGAAATTCCTCAGAACAAATCCCAAGATTCCTTTCCTAAAATTTTGGTTGTAAGAACACCAGGTAAGAATTTTGAAGGTGGAAAGGCAATCTTTTTTTGAAAGTTAAAACAGAATCATTGCAGAATGACCAGCCGTTTCCAGATTTTAAATAAGCTGTGTAATGTCCTGAAGTAGTTGAAGGACCGTCATGATATATAATTGCTGTAGTTACAAAAGTCCTTCAAGATATTGACAACTGCGAAGACAGAAAATTATTAATTAAAGTTGTCAATTTAGTTCCATCAGGCCTACATCGTTGGAACATTAAAATGACATACTGGCCATAACTTCGTATAATTAACGTGGACAGCATTGCAGACTTACTTTGGCTACACTCCATGTTTTGATCGGCTGCCTTTACTAGCTTATTGAAGGATACTGATTTACTGTCAGGCAAAGTTAAATATATAAATCTTTCTGAGTCTACACTAGTAGTACTTGATAGCCTACAGTTCTCGCAATCATGCTGCCATTGATAAGAAAGGCCAAACAGATAATCTACATCTACACCTTCATCTTGCAATACATCAAGCATATACATTAAAAACTCCTGACAATCCTGCTGAATATTTTCAGAGAATTGTTTTTGACCTGAACATTCGTCTAACAGATACCGAATTTCAGACACACTTTCTACTCTTGTTCTATCAGCGCTACATTTCTCTAACACAGAATTCAACAAACAGCATATACTTTGTTCCGAATTGATCACAATCTGTTCTTTTAAAGTCTCTAGTGAAAAGAGAACATTAACAACTACATTAGCATAGCAGTTGACACCAGAACTATTTTCAAATTGAAAACCAACAACATTTTCAACAGAATTCATTTTATTCCTGCTTACAATTTTTGGTTCATCGACTTTTGGTCTTTTTGCTTCAACCTCTCTACTATTACTGATATTTCTTCGTTTCGGGCCTACCACACGTTTCTCAAACAAAGGATATTGAGGCAAATGTGGCGCATACTCTCTTCTTAACCTATTGTATTCCTTAACACAATCTAGATCCGCACAAATGTTTGTGACATCACAGTTAATCAAGTACAATCCCGATAAAGTTCTGACTCGTGACAATGCTACATAAGCCATACCCTCTTTGAACACAGAACTGCCAATATTCACTAAAGCAGTGTCTACACTTAAACCTTGCGATTTATGAATTGTCACTGCATATGCCAAGCAAACAGGAAACTGCTTACGGCGAACATATAAGTCTTTTACAAGCAAAAACCTAGCTGTGCAACGACCAATTAGCTGTACTTCCTCAATGCCATCAAATTTAAATTTTAAAAATTCAATTCCATCTCTACTTCTGTATTTCTCAAAATCAACAACATTACCCATTGATCCATTTACCAGACCTCTTTCAACTTGTAAATTTCTTCTCAAAATGATACGCCAATTTAAGCACACATTCAGAGTCTTTTCAAAACCCGCAGTTTTAGATATAGTCTTCTCTAATGAATCCAATTTAGATTTCAAATTCTCAGACAAAACAAAAGTTGAACCCATATGCTCTATTCTGTCAATAGCTTCCAGTTTCACAATCTCTTGGTTTTCTAAATTCAACATTTTGTTGTTGAAGATGGAACATTCTGCAAGAGTTGGCATCAAACATATTCCAGATTTTTTCTCAGTAATTTTCTGAAAAATATCCTCTGGCAGAACATCTTCTTCTGATACAACTTTGACAGTAATTGTGCTTGTAAAGCTTCTTTCCCACGCTCAGTCACTTTCCCGATTCTAACATCTTGTAGAATATTCTTGTAATCTTCGTCCTTCGCCTGACGCATATTTTCACGCAACTCAGCATAATTGAAGTTTAACCATATGTTAACGTTGCCAATGCTTCCTAGGCACTTCTTGGTATCTTCATGTGTAAGCAGTTTAAACACTGGTTGTCCTTTCACTGGTGTCAGCTGCAGAAGATCACCGAAAACAATGATGTGTTTGCCACCGAATAACACATCATACTCTGTTTTAAGAACTTCCTGCATTCTCAAATGCACAAAGGCAAGCATGACATTGGAAACCATGCTTACTTCGTCAATGATAAGAAGTTTCATCTTCTTCAAGACTCTAGATACTTCACAACAAGCATCTCCAGATAACTTGTGGTATTGTAATTTGTTATCATGCTCCACTGGCAGCATCAGTAGCCGATGCAAAGTAATCCCTTTAATGTTATGTGCTGCCAGTCCAGTTGGAGCAGTGACAACACAAGACAGCGATGACTCAGTCCTTTTCTGCAGATAACATGAAATTGCTTTAATGAGGAAACTTTTTCCAGTTCCTGCTTCTCCAGTCACGTACAGTCGGACAGGCTTCAACGACGTACATGAGCACTCTTTCTTCTCATGACTTAATCCATGCTCAATTTGGTTGGTAACTTCGTCATATATTTTCCTCTGCTCAACGTTGAGTTGTCTTTCCAAATCTTCTAAGTTAACCGCATCCTTCTGAGCATGTGCCATGGCTCTTTCCACTTCAATCATAGCAGTGGCAGCTTAATTTTCGATAACTGGTTTTCCTAGTAGATCCTGACTCAATGAAACAGAACTCTGACTGTCCTGAGAAATGTCTCTAGCAATCTCAGCTGCAATTGTTGCATCCTGCTCGATTTCTGCATTCAACATTTCTAGATATTTTGGAAAAACAGGACATTCTATGGACTCCTTGGCTGCATTAAAAGAGTCTTCGTAACAGAGGAAATCTCCAAGCAGTTCCTCTTCTGCACGCCAAGGCTTGAAAAGTTGCAAAAGAGCTAAATAGAAAAACTCTTTTCTTTCTGGAGATTCGCAATTCAATTTTCGATGATTTACCAAATGAAATTTTCTTTGCTTGACCAGACATCCCTCACTTCCAATTACAGCATACACTCCTTTATCAATATCTTCTTTGATGTTCCTCTTGAAAATGTAATTTTGTAGAACATCATACAGACAAATATTCTCCAGGTGACTGCTTCTATTTGGATAATATGTATCCAACATGTTGGTCTTCAAAATATCTGTACTGCTTGGCTCCTTCTCCGCCAAATACTCAATTTCCCGTACAGGTTTCAGAACTCGATTACGCGTTGCAGCAAGACCAAGACTCGCCCAAATGATACTCCTAGATTTGGCATAGAGACTTGCTGAAGATAACCGGTCAGAACATTCGTAAGCTCCGATTTCTCGATGCGACAACATCTTCAGACTGAAACTGTACAACTTCTTACTGAGGCTCTTCTCATGGGAAATATCCTCCCACATATCCTTCAGTTCTGTCTTTTCTTTTTTGGTGATGTAAGACGTCACATACCGAGCCACAGCCATACAGTTGTCAGCCACAAACTGTATATCCATGTTAGCATTCCACATGGACAAAATCACTGGGTTGTAGACGTTAATGTACTTGGACTCTTCGTTTCTTTTCAAATTGTATGTGTTTTTGGGTGATTTCCACGTCACATTATGTCGCAGCGAAGACATCAAATTGTTAACTCTTCCTTTTGATATCACCGACCGTGGAAATGCAAAACGACATTTGGTGTAGTACTTGTCCTTGTTTCTGAATTTACGACAACAGTACTTTCCACAACGATGGCTTTGAAACCGTAAAACTTGTTCTCTTAGACTTTTATCTTCGTTTGTCTTTGGAACAGCGCATGTAGCATACTGTTCTATGAAACTCATCACTAAGTCATCCGGATCTGTTCCAAATATGGGTGCATCTTTGATCCATAGCAGCATATGTATATGAGGAGCACCTCTTGCTTGATACTCCTTTCTCCAGAAGAAATCCAACACCTCTCCAAGAGGTGGATTTTTCTTGTTCATGATGAAATACATCATAGCTTCAAATCTATGAATGAAGTATCTGCATACATTCACTGGATCCAAAGAGCACAGTTCTCCGGGTGTCTTGAATTCGATATTTTCAATGTTTCCATTTGCCTCTCGTAGAAATTCAAGTAAGTCTTCTGAGCCATACTCAGCACAGCTGAGAGTGAGGAACCATGTGGGAGTTCCTAAGTTCCTCAGCATACATTTTAAGTCACCATGACGGCGGTACCAATACTCATTAATACCACGCTGACAAGCCATGAGATTAATCAGGTGAGAATCCAAAATACTGTCTTGCACATTGACTTTATCCATAAAGTCCCTTGCCGAGATATTTCGCAGTTGTACACCACTTTTCAAGATGTGGTTCACTGCATAAGACAATCCAGAGAGATCACTTTCAAACAGTAGATGAAATAAATAGGGAATGCATTGACGAAACCTAAGATCTTCTGCATACAATCGTAAAGTCCGGTATTCTGAAGCAGGAATTTGAACAGGTCGCTCATCATATCGTCCTCCTCGACCTGTGGGAAATAACTGTGGGAAACATCGAGCTTCCAAACTTTCCTCCCAAACACTAATGGGACTCCCTTTGGCTTGTTTCATTTGAAACAACTCAATAGCATTCCCCATGACTTCCTTGGAATGCAAAGGATGATCACTATAATGTTCATATATTTCTTCATTTTTAGAGGCTTCTACTTTCTCAATTTGTCCAGCACACAAATCGCTGTCCTCTTCTTGACTTACTTCCTCTTCTGCAACACATACATTCTTGTAGTATTCATTATTTTTTATCAAATACAATGTTGCCTTTTTGACTTTCCTAACATCCACTAAATCTTGCCAGATTTTCTTACTCTTTGTCGGAACACCATTAACTATGAAAACCAGAGGTTCCTCTTCCACTTTCTCTACTCCAATTGTATTAATGTTTTCCTCAAATCTAAAGGCAAATAAACAACTCTTCCCTTTAATCCTCTCTGTAAATCTGATGGAGGCAATTTCCCTGTCTTTGGCTCCATTCGTACAATAGCCTGGAAGGGATGGACACTTTGAATCAAAATAGATTCATAAGTATTTAAATCCTTCAATTCAGAAGAAATGTCAACCAATTCCAGATTATTATAAACCGCTCTAGCAGGCATCTGGTTTTGGTTTCATTTGTTATAACAATAAGTACACATACGTTGGTCCGCTCCCAAATCAAAACAATTTTCTACCATCAAGTATGTGGCAAAATCCTTCCATTCACTATTGTTTTCCATATCACTTTTTGCATATAAATCCACTAACTTAGTCTGATTCTTATAATAAGTCCGTCGACAACACACACAAGTGAAATTAGGCCTCTCACTTGATTTCACCATAAACGTGGAAATTTCCTTGTGAAACTTTGGTGTACTGAAAATCTGTACACTCTCTTCCACATTACCTTCTTCTAGTGGGTCAATTTCAACATTGTTCTCTTTACCAGCAAAGTAACAGAACTCAATTTCTTGACAAATATTCTTCACATCTACTTCAGAACCATGCAAAAGAGCACTGCTTAATTGTTTAAGCATAATTGCTGGACTCTTAGCATAATACAACATTCTAACTAATTTCCTCACTTTATTATGATGCACTGCTAGCATCCTGAAATGATGAAAAACACTCTGGCATACTCTCCTGGAAAGACAAGCCAGTGAATGACCATGCAAACCTGTCACTTGTCTCACTGTGCAAGGATCTAATTCTTGCAACAACTTTATTTTTTGTTTTAAACTTTTCTTATTAAATGTCCGTACAAAATCACAAAGCAAATTGATGGAATCCTGTCGCACACTGCAAATAGAACTACACTTCCAGGTGTATACTGGTCCCTTAGGACATCTCCCTAAAACCTCATCACTTAACACCTATTCTGCATCTGCAGACACAAGTTTTTCTTTTTCAACCGGACGACCATCTTTTACCTCATATGCTCGACCACTGCTGTCAACTGCATGCACCAAATCATTGTCCTGAAAATAACTCTCCTCATTAAAAAATGCCTCACTATTTGAACTATGCATCCATTCTCCTGAGAAAACTTCACAAAAATTACTTCGATTAACTACTCTCTTCCATCTACTATTTAATTTGAAAACATAAATTACCTTGTTTAGTTTCCTAATTCTATTAATTACCAAAATAAATAACTTTCGCTTAATTTCGAAAGCCTGATCAATAATTTTCTCTACATTTTTCTTTTTCTTATAAAATGGCACTTTCTGTTGGCCTTTCTTAAATTGTTTTAGCAAATTAACAATTACCCTGTTGCGGAACATTCACCTACGAATGTCCCTGAATGTATTTTCCCTTCTACTGCCATGCACAGAGTTACTCCTGTTCTAGCAGAAACTTTTTTGACGGGCCTTTCCTTTCCATTTAAATTGGCTCTTTTTTTCTGGACTAAAACTTGTTCTGTAGTTATACTTTTGTTTCTACAAATGTTTCTAAGGAATGATTTCATTCTCTTACCCGGAGCTTTCTTCGTGCGTTGACGTGATTTTAATGTAGAGGACTGCTGCAAGCATTTAGTAATCTGCTGTCTTTTACATTTCGTAGCCTTTCGGATTCTATCCTTAGACGGCATTGTCTAATTTCTAAATAATCTGCAGTTGAATCTGTGGTAAAATATAATAAAAAATGTTATTAACCACTATTACCAAACAGTAAATCAATAACAGTAAGGATTTGTTTCAGCAATGCCATAAAGATGATTCAGTGAAATCTTCTTAATTTTACTGTGATAGTGAGAGTATTACAAGGCTTTCATGCAAATGACTGCCCACCCTGCAACAAAAAGCCCACATGAAACTTGACGCACATTAAATTGTGTACTTACCTGCAATAATCCATATGCCAGTGTTTAGGTCCCTCCACCCTGCCTCTCCCCCTCCCCGCCTCCCTGCCCCACCGTAACTCCCTCCACGACCCGCGGCTGCTATCTTGCAACATGGTGCATCTTGAAAATCTCTACTGCATTATAAAAGTGACGCAACAGCAGCACAAAATAGGCGCACAGCCATCATAAATCTGCCCCTAACACTTTAAATGATTGATTCAGGATGACGATAATGTGTGGACTATCTAGAAGTTTGTTTCAGGTGAGGCCTACTCAGGGTTGCAGATGAAATTTAGGCTTGTTGAAGAGTACAGAGGTGATAATACATGTACAGGCCTACCAATGAAGTGAATCATGTCCACTGCACTCTTGAACAAAGGCCAGACCTCCTCTATCTCCCTGAACACGCCTAAACCTCATCTGCACAATGTGATTCGTAATGTTAGGAAACACAAGTGATATAATTGAAAAACGTGCAAATATTTTTGCACATTTAACAATCACATCACCTGTATTTCTTCAGCTTACTTATCTCATTGTGCAGATGTACTCAACATCCTATGTAGAAGCACACCCTATCAATACTTAAATTACCCAAGCACACATGGGAGCGTATTTACAAGGACCTTGCTCCAGGGGAAATGTCTTAAATTAAAATTGGAAAAATTACATCAAAGGGACTCAAAGGCCTTGTAAATGTGCCCCAAACAACCTATGAAACACTAGCAGTACATATCAAGAAACCTAATTGATTTCAAAAAACGTTTTTAAACCTTTTATGTAAAACAATTATATACCTACATTCATGGGAAACTGACTTAAAATGCCCTAATACACATGAAAACTTTTTTTAAGGTCCTTGCACCTTTTTTTCAATCACTTTTAACATGGCTATGTAACTCAAACAATCAAAATCAAAATTTACCAAGCACACATGGGGGCGTATTCACAAGGACCTTGCACCACGGGGAAAGTGACTACAAATAGTAAGCTATGCTGACGACACCCAGCTAGTAGTTTCTCTTAATCAGGTGGAGTCCTTTCCTTCCAATCTTTGCAGCTGCCTGGAGACGGTTGCGAAATGGATGGACTCGTCCCACCTGAAATTGAATGGAGGAAAAATGGAGCTGATGCTACTAGGGAAAAAGGCCATATTTGACAACTCAACATTCTGGCCCTCTTGCATGGGCCCTGGACCCACTCCAAAGACTGAGATTAAAAGTCTTGGGTTTTGGCTTAATGCAGAGCTGTCATTTAAGATCCAGGCAAGGAAGACAGTGGCCACCTGCTTCGGGTTGCTGAAGACAATTCGAAAAATCCTCCCCAAGCTACCCGAAGCAGCTAAGAAAACCATAGTCCAGTCCCTTGTCCTATCTAGGCTGGATATGGAAATGCGCTTTATCTTGGAGCCCCTGTCTCGGTTATCCGCCAACTTCAGGTTGCCCAGAACTCCGCAGCAAGGCTACTTACGGGCACTAGCCATCGCACATCAGCTAGACCCGCGCTTTGCACCTTGCACTGGCTCCCGATAAAGGAGCGAGTCCACTTCAAAACACTTTGCACGGTCCATAAGAGGCCCCCCCATTTTAGATGACATGATTAGGCCATACAAACCTCCTAGGAATCTTCGCTCGAATCAACAAAACCTTCTGGTAACACCCAGGATCAACAGGACCCGCACAGGGGGCCGTCTTTTTTTCGTATAATGCGGCTAGGTTATTGAATGCTCTTCCTCTATCCCTTCGTCAAGAACCTAACCTACTCGCTTTTCGGAAAAAGTTAAAAACTGTCCTGTTCCCAAAAAGCTAGATAACACAATCCTCTGCATCTTTGTAATCCATCTCCTTCTGGTTAGTCCTAAGCGCTGGGATGCTTCCGAGTAGCCATGCGCTATAGAAGAGCCTTTTAATAAATGACCAAACACACATGGGGACGTATTTACAAGGCCCTTGAACCAGGGGAAAGTGACTTGAAATGGCTAAGCACACATAGGGGTGTATTTACAAGGCCCTTGCACCACTTATGCATCACTTTTAACATGTACACTGTAGAGCAGCATGGGGCAATAACAACACAGATGCATCATGCCTCTGTTCCGCAAAAGCGACGCATTGCAGGAGTCACATCGCAAATAAATAAATTCTCATAATTTTTAAAAGCATTCCTTTTCCTTAAAAACGATTTTCTGATCATAATTTGAAAACACAGCACAGCTCCTATGTACAACCACACCTTGTCAGTACTAATACTTTACATTATCTGCAATTACAATTGGTAAAAGAATGCAAAATCTTCTTTGAAAACATAATGCAAAGACTTGACTCAAAACATCATTTTAAATGCACAGCTGGCTTTCTTATTTTCTCAAAAAAGCATACTAGTCTCTATCTAAAATAAAGAAACAATAACTCACTTTAGCAGAACAAAAGGTATGCACTCCAGAGGCTGGAACCAACAAAGGCACTGAAATGCTGATATTCATCACACATATCTCTCATGTCAGCCAATCAAAACTCTTCCCTCACTATTTTCAAATCAACACCCTTCCCCCCTCCGCCCTTTCTGCCCTTTTTCCATAGCAACTACCGCCTGCCAGACCTCTCATGTTTACAAGTTCACACAATAATGTTTCAAATGAACTCTGAACTCTCAGTACACCTGCTAATCCACTGCAATCTTTCATAACATCATTTTTTATTAACCATTCAAATTACATCTTTCAAAGAACACATCCATGCACCCTAACTTTCTGTTTTCAGCAATGGAAATCCACCAATCACTGCTAATGAATCATTAGCACTCAAACTCCACAGTTTTTTTTCTTTACAAACTCCACTGTTTCAACTGTCATTTAATTCCCATACTTCATCTGACTGCAGCAGAACCTCCTCTCGCCATGTTTTCTGTCTGGATTCTAGGACATAGCTACATCCACTGGGCTCACAGGTATGCTGATAACAGAAATTTACACAACCTCAATTTACAAAATGTGGAAATCAAATGGATTGGCCAAAGAGGATTGAAATGTCACCAATTGATACCATTGGTGAAAACCTTTTTACATTTGCCAAACCCTGACCTCATAATAGTGCACTGTGGAGGAAATGATTTGGGCACTTTGACTGGGGTAGTTCTGGAAATGCTCTTAAAAGACACCTTTGAGCAATTGATGGCACTTTTTCCTCAAACTGCCTTGGTATGTTCCAATATATGCCAAAGACAAAAATGGAGGTGGTCCAATCAATTTTGTCCACAAATTGAGAAATCGAGGAAGCATGTAAATAAGTCTGTTTCAGCTTACCTGAGAGACCATGGAATGGGCTCCATCTACAACAATAACTTGCGTTATTACATGCAAGATATCTACAGAGGAGATGGTGTGCACTTCTCAGATGAGGGGAACAGAGATTTCATACAAAATGTAAGACTGTGTATTGGTACCTACTTATAAGTACCTAGAACTTACACAGAACCCAAAAGCTCTTTTCAGAGCTACCTTAACTTTAATTACTCTTTTGAAATTTCGAATGTACCTTTTTTCACTAATTTTCACTTATGTTCGCTTCCCGGTTCGCTACCTGATCCGCGTACCGGCAGCTAACAGCGCGAAAAATTCCAATTTTTTTTTCGATATATATGTGCCTCCTCAGCCACCCTCAGAAAACCTAGGGGGTCAGGATACGTCTACCGTGCCCCCTTCTACCCATTCTAAACATTATTTACCCTCCATCTTGTATCTCAATTCTACCGAAACACAAAATGGAGGACTCCCGTAACGCTGCAGGTTCGTGTACCGGGACACGCACTGACAAGCACTCGCTCAAAAAAGGTGGGAAAGTACTTTACAGAAAAGCCCCTGGACACACTTTCACCAATTATACATTAGCTCATACTACATACCAATCCCTACCATTTTCACAAATTTGGTTGGAATTCCATTTAGCCATTTAGCATGTAGACCTCTCTAAATTCCCTGAGGTAAATTACTTCACAAAACACATATGAAGTGTTGGAATTGCAACCAATTAAAATGTTACTTTCATTTTCTACTATTATATCATGACATTTGATTGGTTATGTACCTGAATATATATAAAGAAAGAGAGAGAAACACAGCCATTTTGACTACTACTTCCTGAAGTACATTTCAAGAGCATTTTCACTGATAAATTAAACTTCTTTTTGAAAGGTAAGAAGTTATTTTAAAAATTTGAAATGAGAACTATGTTATGGTAATTTGTGAAAACGTTTTCAGATAGTTATATACTGTCCCTCTGTAAGAGTTAGAGATTGAGATAGGCTTCTCTGTTATAATTATGGATTGAGTTAGGCTTCTATGGTATAATTATGAATTTACTTAGTCTTCATCACAGGCACTTTGTAATAGTTCTACTTCCTGCCTGAATCCATACAGTGCCCAAAGATAACTTCACTGTTAAAAACTCACAAGTACCTGCCTAAACCTTAACCCAACAGTAACCTATCTCTACTGATATATTTTTATTTTTTATGCAATTTACAGCAAGAAAATGGAAGCACAACAGAAAGAAAATAATATTTCCTTTCAAATAAATATTGAAAACAATCCAAATGAAGAAAAGGATGAAAATGACTTTTTGGATGACACATTAGACGAAGAATTAATTGAATGTGTAGAAGAATATGAATCATGGAATGAAAAGGAGGACATACCTGATGAATTGATGTTACAAATTCTTTTAGATTTTGAAAAATCTGAACAATAAATGTAAATTTTAAAATTAAAATTTTTTGAGACATTATTCTTTTTTATATGTAAATTATGAAATAGTACCAAAAATAGATATAATATAAAGTGAGACTTAAAATATACTGTACAACTTTTTTGTGTTGCATAGTAAGTTTGCTCATAGTTACTTCCTTTCTCCAACTATATTATCTCCAATGTGTATTTAACATCTCTTTATCATCTCCTGCCTCCATATTGTTTCGGCTTTCCAGACAGACTATGGTATGAATTCCATATACCACAATAACTTCTGAAACAACTTGCAAGATATCTACAAAGGAGACGGCGTTTATTTATTTTTAGACTCTGCATTGGTACCTACATGTTGCTACGTAAATAAAAAAAAACAAAAAAAAACAACAAAACGAACAATCAATAAACATACAATATTTAAAAAGTCTATCATTCTTGTTTCCTTATAGTACGCTCCCCGGACCGCTTTCCGGTGCGCGTACCGGGCGCACCCCACGCAAAAAAACCAATTTTTTTTTGTTGCCCCTCGGGGCCCTTTTAAAGCCTCCACATCAAACCTTGGGGGTCAGGGAGGATCTACTATGCCCCCTAATGGTCATTTGCCCCTTCGTTTTGGCCTCCTCTTGTCTCTCGATCCTACCGAGAGACAAGATGGCGACCGCTCCAGACTGTTTAGAATGTTGACAGACACCGGAGAGCCAATCAGCTTCGCTTCGCAAAGTTCCGTTACGCGAAAAGTACGCGAACCGGAGCGCTACCCGGGACGCTGTCACAGATATATCTGTTTTTTAAAACGTTAATTTCTCAAAATCCACTGGAGCACATATATTGAGACCCAGCAAAGGCACATTGGGCTAACAGTCCCTACAATTTTGCCAAGTTTTGTGCAAATCCATTCAGCCGTTCGAGCTAAAAGTGAGGCCAAACGCCCTATGGAAAAATGAATGGGAAAAACGCGTTTTGGGACCCCCCTTTTTTCTCGGCCCCCCCTTGATGAAACCCCCCCAAATTTTCAGGGGCTGCTCAGAAACAAAATGTGCCATTTCCCTGAAAAGTTCAGCCGATTCCGTCCACAAACACTAAAGTTATTAGACATAGAATTTTCAAAAGTCCCATAGAGAAAAAATCCTAACTAAATATACCTACTGGCGACCGCCAGTAGGTAATATATGTATATGTAAAGTGTCAAAATTGTTACCAAAGGGATAAGTGGATAATGGAGAACAAGCATTGACAGGAAATTGCTTTTTGCTTTTTCAAAGTCAGCTCATCCTGTCATAGTGAAGTGAATGCTCTTTAAGCATTGGATTGTTAACTCACTAACCTTGATTATTATCTCTGACAGCAGCATGTTCTCAGATATAAGAAATCTCTCAAAAACACTGAGGCAGACGGCACATGACCCAGAATCAGTATGAACCGCTTCCAGATCGGGCGTCGCTCTAACGCCGGCAGAACTGGCTGCCAGCACCCAAAAGTCTTTAAGAGACTGTGGAGCAGTGGGGACATTCTCTTTCCTCGCCGCTCCACAGCTGACTACATGCCAGGACATCGATCGGAGGTCGCAACAAATTCCTTTCTTCTTTTGTCTCCCCTTGCAGGTGCAGTTTGGATCGTCTGGAGCAGGAGCTCCTTTCCCTTTTTGCCCTACCTTTTCTTCTCATTTTACACAGGGTTATCGCCTTGATCAGTACCTTGGAGCTGCATTTTGCGGGGGGACCTACAGCACGTGGACATTTGGGAGCAGCTCGCCCCCCCCTTGCTCAGAATGCCCTTGTGGGCCAGCTTGGGGCCACGCAGGCTAAGTTTTTACTCGCCGGTCCCACATGGTGGTTTGAGGTGGTGCCTCCAGCTGGTGTTTTTGGCACCCAGGCACATCGGTGCAGTAACGGTGGAGATTGCAGGATTTATCAAGTGATGGGCTTCAGTGTCTGAGGGGGCTGGCTAAACTGGTTATGGTATGTAAGACGGCAGGGGGCGTGGCTTGGACGCCGATCGGGATGGCGGCGTGAGCTTTCAGCTCCGCGCAGGGTCCCGCTATTTCTCCTGAAAACTGCACCCGGAGCGACCCCTGGTCAGTGTAACTGGCCTACGAAGAGTTGGGGAACCACTGGAGAGCGGCGGAGAGCACTTTGGGGTTTGCTGGCCCCGAAGAGACCTAGTAAGACGACGGCCGAGGTGTTGCCCAGAGTGTGAAGAAAATGGCGACGGCACGGGTCGATGGCCTCTGAAACCGAAACTGAGTAGAATTGGCATTGGCTGGCGGGGTGGCCCGCCTCTACGAGATCGGAGTAGTAGGAACTGTAGGTGCGGACCCGAGAGGTGGGGAGTTTGGTGACCAACATTGGATCGGGGTACTGGGGGCGAGCACTCGTCTCTACTTCTTCTCCCCCTCCCCCCGGATCTGGCGACAGTGGGGTGGACGGCGCTGGACCTTCTGATCCTTAGAGTTGCGGACATTGCGGAGGCACTCTGTCGCGATCATTGCTGATGCACACGTCCCCCTGGGTGGAGGTTATATGGACTTGGCGAGGCCCTATGCCCGGGTAGAGGCGACGGAGACACCTAAGATGGCGGCTGCGGGGGGAGCGACCATCACGGAGCAGGGCCGGGAGGACACGGCCGCACTATCCCAGGTTGGTGAGGCCTCCCCGCCGATGATGAACCAAGAGCAGAGACTGCATCGGCGCCTGGATGCTATACTGGATGCCATCACCTCGACCAAGGAGGCATTGCAGCAGGACATTGCGCAGGTCGCTACGGGGCTGGGGTTCCTGAGAGCGGATCATGCCAAGTTGGCGGATAAGGTAAAGGACCATGAGCAGCTCTTATTGGACCTGACGACGAGCGGAGGATGCCGAAAGCAGCAACAGACGGAACAACGTGCGGGTCATAGGCCTGCCGGAACGAATTGAAGGGCAGGATGCGGTGGCCTACATGGAGGAATGGTTCCGGACTGTGGTGGCACCGGAGGGACTCACTTCCTTCTTTACATTGGAGCGAGCACACAGGGTGCCGGCTCGCCCACCAGCGTTTGACCGCCCCCCCAGACCGATGGTTGTGAAGCTCCTTCATTATAAGGACCGGGACCTCCTAATCCAGAAAGCTCGGGCCTCGGGCCCATATGAGGTAGAAAACAGCAGAGTCACGATCTTCCCGGACTACACTCAGGCGGTCCAGAAGAATAGGGCATCCTTTCTGGCAGTGAAAAAGGAGCTGAGGGAGGAGGGCATCCAATACTCCTTGCTCTTCCCGGCCACGCTGCGGATAATCCTGGATGGGACCACGCACTTTTTTCAAACTCCGGATGAAGTTGGAATCATATCGAGCTGGCACGGACAGGAATAACAAAAGTCAGCGAGATAAGCCTAAACCGCCTTAGGTCCGGAAGTCTCAGAGGATTCGCTCCCGCACTAGGCTTCAGCGACACAACGGGAGGCCCAAATGGCTGCAGACAAAAGAGAGGCGCTTGCAGCGACGGCGGCCATCACGAGATCGCAGCCGGAGAGTGAACTGGCGGCGACGGACTCTGGCGAAGACGGTGGCAGGACCGGAGAGGAACTTTCGGATGCGGAGAGCTTGAAGGGGCCAGTAGTCACCCCCCAGACGTCTGATGAGATTTTTCATGGCTGACTCTTCAATGGGACTTGGACACTGTTTTTGGTAGGGTGACATCCTGTTGGAACTAGTTGGGTCGCCAGGTAGGGTGCCGCATCGGCATTGCGGGATGGAAGGCGCAGGGCGCGGGCTCCGCTTGCCGGGGTCGGCGATAACTCACCCCCCAAGGGCCCTTAAGGCCTTCTGTGGTGGCGACCACAGGTTAGTCGGATGTGTGTTTGGTTAAAGGTTTGGATCGGGGCTGACACCGGGTTTGTGGGCTCCGTCCTGGGGAGTGGGGTTTGGGGAGTTTCTTTTTCTATAGTTTGTTTTGGGGGGGCAACTGCTATGATCCAGTTCAACTGGCTGCACTTGAACTGGATCGCTCTATGCTGGTATGGGGACGTTACCTAACTTGAAATGCCTAACGTGGAATGTCCGAGGACTGTGAACTATGGTCAAACGCCACAAAGTGCATGCTTATTTGGTGAGGCGGGGGGTTCAGGTTGCCATGTTACAGGAGACTCATTTAACGAAACAGGAATGCACCGCACTACAGAAGAGATGGCGGGGTCAGGTCTTTGGCACCACTTACTCAGCGTTTGCTAGAGGGGTATTGATATGGGTGAGAGCAGGGATACCATTTCAGGTGCTGAATCAATTGGTGGATCCTGAGGGCAGATATGTGGCGGTAGAGGGGAGGTTGTATGGTCGGGATGTGGTTCTCAGCTGTGTATATGCTCCGAATGTTGATCAGGCCCGCTTCTTCGATGGTTTATCCGGATCCTTGGCTTCCTTCCTAGCGGGTCCTGTGATTCTGGGGGGGGACTTCAATTCGATCACGGATGTGGCCTTAGACACATCTCACCCTCCCCTTGTTGATTCCCCGGTACGTAAGCTGGCCATGCATAGGAAGGATTGGCAAGAAAGATGGGGACTGTTGGATGTGTGGCGGGAACAACACAGGGATGTTAGGGACTACTCCTTTTTCTCAGCACTCCATGCTCTACATGTTAGAATTGACTCGGTACTGTGCAGCGGGTCCCTGGCCCCATTGGTCTCCCACACGGAGTATCTGGCCAGAACCATCTCGGATCACAATCCTCTGCTGGTGCATGTCCAATGGCAGCGGGCGCGTTCCGCGATTCCAACATGGCGGCTCCGGCCCAACACCCTGGAGGACTCGGTGTTCAGTGAAGCAGTCCAACGGGGCATTGATCAGTATTTTAGTGAGAATGAGGGTACAGCTACGTGTAGGTCCACTGAATGGGACGCGATAAAAGTGGTGGTGAGAGGAGTATGCTTGGGTAGGTTTTCGAATGCTCGATTGTCGGTGTTGAATGCGCTTGCCAGTGCGGAGGAGAAACTGAGGGAACTGGAGCGGCGTAGGCCGGACCAACCGGAATTGCAGGCCAGGTTGCTGGAAGCCAAGGAGGTGGTGGCCACTGAAACGGAACGGTTACGGAGCTATGACTACAGACAATACGCCATTAGAGCGCATGCTGAAAGGGATAAGGTGGGTACGCTCGTGGCTAGGCTCGCTAATCCTGAACTCAGAGGCGGCCCGGTCTTGAGCATCAAAAATGTACTAGGGGAGACGGTATATTCCCAAACGGCGGTGCTAGAGTGCTTTCGGGCCTACTATGCGGCGTTGTACGAGAGTCAGTTAGGAGTGGAGGCGTGCGAAATCGCGGCATATCTGGAGTCAATGCAGCTTCCGGTTCTTGACGATGACGATGCAAAAGACTTAGGTGGTCCTATCACGCTGGCCGAGATCAGGGCGGCCATTAAGCATATGGCGAGGAATAAAACGCCCGGGGGTGGATGGCCTACCAATAGAATTCTACCAGAAGTACGTTGATAGTTTGGCGCCCAGACTACTGGTGGTGTATACGGAGGCTCACAGGTTGGGGGGTCTGCCCGGATCAATGAGGGAAGCACTGATAGTGCCGTTGCTAAAACCCGGTAGGGAAGCGACTGATGTGAGGTCTTACAGGCCATTGTCCATGCTGACGGTGGACTACAAGATATTAAGCCGGATCTTGGCCACCAGGTTGGCCCCACATATGACCGGCCTGGTGCACAGGGACCAGGCGGGGTTTATCCCCACGAGGAGCACGGCGTTAAATATTCGTCGCCTGGTTGGGATACTGGATGGTGCAGTGGGTACGGACGATACCCAGGCGGTGTTATCTGTAGACATTGAGAGAGCTTTTGATAGTTTGGAATGGGTCTATCTGGATGAAGTACTAATGAGGTTCGGTATTGGTGAAGGGTTCCGCAGATGGACGAAGGTGCTGTATTCCTCGGCAACGGCGCGAGTACGCCTGGGCAACCTGGTGTCTGCGGCTTATCCAGTTGGTAGGGGGACGAGACAGGGGTGCTCCCTTTCCCCTCTTCTGTTCGCACTGGCGATGGAACCCTTGGCGGTGCATGCCAGGTCGGGAGACATGTATGCAGGGATTGCAAGAGGAGGGCAGCTGCACTACATTTCACTGTATGCGGACGATCTGCTACTGTATATGGAGGACACGGAACGGGCTCTGGAAGGGGCGATGGAAATGCTGTCTGAGTTTGGCCGGTTGTCGGGCCTCAGGGTTAACTGGGCGAAGACCTGTGTCTTTCCGCTTAGAGCGGACGCGCCCTGCCCCGCCCATGATGTAGGGGTGGTCTGGGAGCCATCTTGCTTTACTTATCTGGGAGTCCGTATCTACCACGAGGCCGCGGACCTATTAGAGGGCAAAGTTGGACGGTGCGTACGGGCGCTGAGAGGTTGTATGTCTTTCTGGGCATCCCTCCCCCTGACGGTATTAGGTAGGATTGCTCTGTTGAAGATGGTGGCGCTTCCACGGCTCTTGTACTATTTTTGAACGCTGCCCATTTGGATTCCTCAGAGGATCTTTAGGGACTTGCGGACGATGATCATTGACTTCCTTTGGGGGCACGGCCGCCGTAGAGTGGCACTGAACACGTTGCTTCGCCCCAAGCTTGAGGGGGGGGATGGCCGTCCCTGACTTTGAGTTGTATTATTTGGCAGCGCAGCTTCAGGTTCTTACGCAGCATGTGGCTAGGGTGTTCAGAGGGCCGGAGTGCGACCGAGAGCAGGGGATACAATGCCATGTCCTGGCCTATATCATTATGCAGCAGAAACTGGAGTTGCGAGGCCTCACTATGGAGGAGCGGACGCTCAGGTTATGCTGGCAGAGGAGTCTGAGGAGGGCGAAGGCGACCCGACCGTATGCCCCGGAGATACCGATAGGCATGCTGACGGCGCTGCCGCATGGGGGCGACTGGTCCCCATTATTAGAGTGGGAGGAGTTGGGACTGCAAGTGGTAGGGGACCTGTATATTGTTGGGACCTTGGTGCCCTTCAGGGCGCTACAGGAACAGTTTGGGCTGCCGGAGGGGAGCTTCCTCTTGCATGCGGCCGTGGTGGCGGCCATTCAAAAGCATTGGAGAGGGGGGCTCATCGAACCGGACACGACTATGGCTTGCCGGTATGTAGTGATGGCCGCCGGCACCTTTAAAGCGGTGACCTGCCTCCATAATAGGATGTTGCATGAGGGGCTGGAACCGCTCCTGGGTCTGAAAGCGAAATGGGAGGTGAGCATAGGCAGGCCCATTCCGGACACGGTGTGGGGCCATATTCTTAAGCGCACGTGGAAGGGCACGAGGAATGCGCGCTTCCAGCAGGTGCATTTTTTTGTGTTACATAGGGCCTACTTGACTCCGGAGAAGATCAAACAGTACTTCCAGGTACAGGAGGCACGTGTCCGAGGTGCTTGGCGTTGGAGGCGGATATGGATCACCTGTTCTGGGGCTGCCCGAAACTAGAGGCTTACTGGGCGGAGGTAGGGGAACTCCTCAATGCAGTGACCGACAGGGAGGTGGAGTTTGATATGGCGGCGTGCTTGTTGCTCTGGTTCCCACACACAAAAAACACAAAGGTGACAAGTAAATGTATTGACCTAGGGCTGATACTGGCGCAGAGAGAGATTACCTGGCACTGGAAGTCTAGGGAGGGACCGTCTGTGAGGAGGTGGACGAATGACTTGCTGAGGTGGTCCGAATGCGAGAGTGTGCTCTGTATGAGGCAGGCTGTCAAGCTCGACAACGAAAAGAGCCTGGAATCAGCGCGTGCATGGGAATTGATAGTGCAGGCTCCACGTGACTCCTTGGTGGACGATGAGGACTAAATGGATAGGACATGAGGACACTGCGAGGCTTACGAGTACGGAGGTATAAGCGGATCTGTAGCGGGACCCATGCAAGAGTCAGGAAAATGGCACACACCATTAGCGGTTGCTGGGGGGGAGGGATCAGGAGTTGTTCTAGGGCTGTTGAGGGGTGGGTTGGGAGCCGGGATCCAGATCGGGTACGGTGGCAATTTTGGAACTGGGACTGTTTAATGGGTCTGTGGAGCGTGGGTAGATAGCAGAGCAGAGGCAGGGGCGCATGGAACGGACACGATAAGGCCCTCGCAGGGACTGGGGGACGGGATTGCAGTATCGCCATGGCACCGGGATGTTAGACTATGATGGCTGGTGTTGAGGACGGGTTAGGGGTTGGGGGGGGTAAAATGCAGATACATAAAGAGATTTCGACCATTGTCCCTCAGGGACGCTCACCATGATGTCTTGCTAACAACTGGGACACTGTGCCGCCCGGCCTCCGGGATGCGGGCTGAATGGCTGTGTATGACCTAAGCTCCTCCGATTGATGCGGGGGGACACCATGAGTGTGCTGGTTAAGCATGGGCGGAAAATCCGTTTCGCTCGCGGATTTTGCGGATTTTCGGTAAATTCGCAATCCGCGAGATTCGCGAATCTCGCGCAAAATCCGCAAATCCGCGAGCAGCGGATTTTATGGCTTGCTCGCACTGTTTGCGTGAGTTCGCGGCTTCCCAGTACAACTTCGCGCCCCGCGAATAAGCGCAAAATTGCAGAAATACGATCTTAGCAAAACTGAAACTACTTACCAGGTTCAAAAGTTCAGGCTCATCATTAGTAGCCATTTCCTGTAGTGCTTCCTGAGGGGCCCCTCCAGAGTTCAGTTGCCAGTTGCAACTATTATGTGACCCTGCTCTGAACCTCAGAATAGTTACACATATGCCACAAAGGTCCTGAATTACAGCTAAGGGAGACAAGCAGGAGCCAGGCTGGAAGTTCAAATCCATTAATCAGCCCCTTATTCATTATTGTCAGTTGGGGCAGGGCAGGTGTTGTCACTAATTTTGCAACAATGAAAGCACTTAGCAAGTGCAAAAGATCACTAATCAGGAAGCACTAAGGAAGCAGGTGCCAGCTAAAAAAATATTCTGTGACACATTAATCAGCCCCAAATTAATTCAGGTCACTTGAGGCAGGGAAGGTGTGCTTGCTTTGCCACAATAATGTACACTGACTGGACAACCAGAGGGTGCTGTGATGAAACAGAGGGTGGCATGGGTGGGCCAGAGGGTGGCATGAGTAGTCAGAGAGTGGCAGTGGTGACAGAGAGTGGCAGTGATGAAGAAGAGTGTCCCAAACAGGCTGGACACGTAGAAACAACAAGTTCGCGAAACTTGCGACCCGACAGGTAAGTTCGCGTTTGCGAAATTGTACAAAACTCTCGCGAACTGGCAGAAACCCGCGCGAACACACAAAAAAAAAATCCGCAAATTCGCGAGAATTCGCAGATTTTGCGAATTGCGAGTTCGCAAATCCGCAAAATTTGTGAACGCGAGATTCGCAAAATTCGCCCATGCTTAGTGCTGGTTGAGCTATTGTATGCAATGGTTTCTAATAAAGAATGGTATGTAAGAAGGCATTGCCAGGGTAGCAGGGGCTGTGTTGGCTAGCTTTGGACAGGCGCTTTATGGTAGGATAGCCACAGGAGTGTGCCCACTGTTTAGTTGGTCAGGATATTTGTGTGGATCTTATTTAAAACAGTACAGTTGGCAGTCGGGGAAGCTGCACTGTAGTTGGTTGGTTCTATGGGCTGCTCAATAGTAAATTATTACTAGGAAAAAGGGGTTGCTTCTTGTGGTGGTACCATGACCCTTAAGGCAAATCGAAGCAAACAGCGCTCGTACCTGGACAAGTTTATGTAGTCCATGATGCAGAAAATGGAGGATATGAGTCAAGTTATAATGGAGTTGAGGAACAAGGTGGATGGGCAGGTTGGGACAGAAGACAGGCCCAGGTGAGTGGGGGTGGCCCCGAAGGCAGCATTCCCCCCTGTGCCCAAAAGGGCTAAACCTAGGAGGAGGGTGGTATCTGCCACAACTCCACTGAAGGTAGGTGGAGTGGATGGGTCTGCGATACCTGCGCCAGTCGGGGGAGGTGCTGCAGGCAGCACCCCCTGTGCCAACAGGGGTGGTACCAACAGGCTACTGATGGGTGTGGTCAACCAGGTGCAGTGGGTGCCTCTCCTCTGGGGTGTACTTTCCTAGGCCCCAGTTATCCCTATGGTGGAAGGCCAGGCAGGGAGCTAACCAGGGACATCTGATACAAACCCTCTGGCAACAGGTGGGATGTCAGGGGGTGCCCCAGGGCAGCCTGATTTAGTGGCAAGCCTGGCAGCAGTTCCACCCTGGTTGGAGAACTCGGGTACTTGTACCCCAGCAGCAGGGGTGCTGGGTGGCGGAGAGTCCGCTCTTGAGAAAGCAGCAAGGATGGTGGCGCAGTCTGAGGGTGGGAAACCTGGGGAAGGGCAGTCAGTTCCAGCAGGTGGGGCAGCAGCAAGTGCAGCAGCTCCCCAAGGAAATGAAGAAGAACAGCGAGCATTAAGCACACCATGGGACACAGGAAAGGAGAAATCAACTAGAAGCAGTTCAAACCGGTACGCTGCGGACATTGCCAGTGTTAGGCTTAGGCGAAGGGCACTCGTCCAGAAAAAAGTTGGCGAGACATCTTTCACAAGTGATGAAGGAAAACATTTGGAAGGGAAGTTATGTGAATATGTTCTCCTTGTTGATGAGACTGAAAGGGAGGAGGCCAAAACAAACAAAGAGAGGATGCACCCGAGGGAATCGGTTGCAAAATATAGGGTTGAGGAGTCTTTGGTTAACTGGTTCAGGGGTTTCTCAATTTACATAAAGGTCATGTCCGAGCACTTTACAGGCTTGTGTGCGGAAATGGCATGCTACCAGAGTAGGATTGCGGGTGCTTACGATAAATATGGTGGTATCAGATGGAAGGAATATGATAAGGACTTTAGGAGAGCGAAGGCTAATGACCCTTACCTCACTTGGGACCATATTGGCATAATTTTTGGGTTAGACCACTTGGGGCACGGATCGCAGAACAGCCCAGAAGGCCAGTCCTTTCGGTCAGGCCCTCCTGTTGGCTCGGGGGTGCTGGAGGAAAAAAGGAGGCATGCTGCGACTTTAATAGGTGTAAGTGTACCAGGGCAGCAGCAACGTGTAAGTTCAAGCATTTATGTTCCTTCTGTGACAACACCTCCTACCCAGATTCCAAGTGTTTTAAAAAATCAAAAGATAGAGGGGGTAAGAAACAAGAATGATTGTGTTAACCTCACGAAGGCCTGGTCCCCCATAATAACCAGTGCTCTTATCCCATGGTTGAACATGTACAATTGCCTTATGTCCACTGGAATTTTATTGGAAGGTTTAAGAGATGGCTTCAGAATCCCCATGCCTGATTACATAGGGGTGTCACAATGCCAGAATCAGTTATCAGTGAGGGCTAATCTGGGGTGGCATCAGCGAGAATTGAAAAGGAATTGCGCCCGGGCAGAGTATCTGGTCCATTTGACAGATTACCAGTGGAGGGCTTTGTCTGCTTCCCACTTGGGGTGGTCCCCAAAAAAGAGCCAGAGGAGTTTAGATTGATTCAAAAACTTTCGTCTCCCAAGGGGCCAGTCGTTAAACGATGGGGTACAAAAGGGGGTGGTGATTGACGGAGCATCTGAACCAATCAAACACTCACACCCAGTCAACAGATCTGGGTTTAATCCATCACCGTTCTTTGGCCCACTCTGCCACCCCAGTTCAGACATGGCCATATGCAAATCAGTCTGGCCCTGTGCCTCATTGGAACAGTCCAGCCCGAACTGCCAAGCCATGCCTTCCCTGGACCGGAAAAAGGCTTCAGAGGACCGGTTTCTGGCATTTCAGCCGTCTTCAGCCCGGCTTGCTTGAAACCAATGGCAAAGTGAGCAAGGGACTCTCGTCTGAGCAAACCCTGCCAACTTATGGCGAACAAAGCGGTACAAAAGGGGGTGGTGATGGACGGAGCATCTGAACCAATCAAACACTCACACCCAGTCAACAGATCTGGGTTTAATCCATCACTGTTCTTTAGCCCACTGCGGTGGCAGAGTGGGCTAAAGAAAGGTGATGGATTAAACCCAGATCTGTTGACTGGGTGTGAGTGTTTGATTGGTTCAGATGCTCCGCCCATTACCACCCACTTTTGTACCATTTTGTTCGCCATAAGTTGGCAAGGTATGCTCAGACGTGAGTCCCTTGCTCACTTTGCCACTGGATTCAAGCAAGCTGGGCTGAAGACGGCTGAAATGCTATAAACCGGTCCGCGGATGCTTGTTTCCGGTCCAGGGAAGGCATGGCTTGGCAGTTCGGGCTGGACTGTTCCCATGAGGCACAGGGTCAGACTGATTTGCATTTAGCCATGTCTGAACTGGGGTGGCAGAGTGGGCTAAAGAACGGTGATGGATTAAACCCAGATCTGTTGACTGGGTGTGAGTGTTTGATTGGTTCAGATGGTCCGTCCAACACCACCCTCTTTTGTACCGCTGTGTTCGCCATAAGTTGGCAGGGTATGCTCAGACATGAGTCCCTTGCTCACTTTGCCACCGGATTCATTCAAGCCGGGCTGAAGACACCTGAAATGCCAGAAACCGGTCCTCGGAAGCTTGTTTCCGGTCCAGGGAAGGCATGGCTTGGCAGTTCGGGCTGAACTGTTCCCATGAGGCACAGGGTCAGACTGATTTGCATATGGCCATGTCTGAACAGGAGTGACAGAGTTGGCTAAAGAAAGGTGATGGATTAAACCCAGATCTGTTGACTGGGTGTGAGTGCTTGATTGGTTCAGATGCTCCGTCCAACAGCACCCCCTTTTGTACCGCTTTGTTTGCCATAAGTTGGCACGGTATGCTCAGACTTGAGTCCCTTGCTCCCTTTTCCACTGGATTCAATCAAGCCGGGCTGAAGACGGCTGAAATGCCAGAGACCGGTTCTCGGAAGCTTGTTTCCGGTCCAGGGAAGGCATGGCTTGGCAGTTCGGGCTGGACTGTTCCCATGAGGCACAGGTTCAGACTGATTTGCATATGGCCATGTCTGAACTGGGGTGGCAGAGTGGGCTAAAGAACGGTGATGGATTAAACCCAGATCTGTTGACAGGGTGAGTGTGTGATTGCTTCAGATGCTCCGTTCATCCCCACCCCCTTTTGTACTGCAGTCGTTGAACAATGCCATTGATGGAGAACAGTGTGCGGTCAGGTGCTCGTCCTTTGATCAGGCAGTTGAGATGGTCAGAGGACCGCGCCCTGGTGCACTTACGGCAAAGCCAGATATCGAGTCAGCTTTCCGCCTGTTGCTGGTGCATCCTCTAGATTTCCATCTGCTGGGTCTCCAAATCCAGGGGAGGTTGTACATGGATAAATGCATGCCTTAAGGGTGCTCTGTTTCTTGTGCTCACTATGAGAAGTTCAATTCCTTTTTTTAATGGGTTTTCAGGCAAGTGACGGAGCACCAGTACATTTTGCATTACCTAGATGACTTACTCTTCCTGGGAGCTCCAGGCTTTTAGGACTGTGGCTGGGCGCTATGGAAATTCTGTGCTCTCATACAGGATTTTGGGGTATCCCTGGCGCAAGTTAAAACTGTCAGACCATCCACTTTGACAGAATTCTTGGGGATAATGCTGAATTCTGTTCAAGGTCTCTCACGTCTGCCCAATGAAAAGATCATGAGTTTCAGGTCAGCTTTGCAACAATGCTTGGCAAAGGAAAAGGTTACATTGCTTTAACTCCAACACAGAGTGGGACAGTTAAACTTTGCACTAATGGTCATTCCAATGGCACAACCATTCTCACGCCCTATAGCACAGGTTATTTCAGGACTCAAAGAAAACACCACCACACCAGGTTATCCAGTGAGGTCAGGCAGGATATGCGGATTTGGATGTAATTTCTGCATGACTTCAAAGGTGAGGTACTCTCGCCCGTCCCTCCCAAGCCCAAGACCGGCATGGTGGATGAAAGCCGGGTTAACAGATAACATTGGTTTCTTGGAGCTGTTTCCCATCTTAGTGGCATTGTCTGTCTTGCCAGAGCAACTGAGGAACCAATCAGTGGTTTTCCGGTCAGATAACATGTCTGTGGTGGAAGGCATCAATCATCAATCAGCAAAGTGTAAGATGATCCTGCATTTTTTGAAGGAAATAATACTGCTGTGCATGAGAAACTGAGGAACCAATCAGTGGCTTTCTGGTCAGATAACATGTCTGTGGTGGAATGCATCAATCATCAATCAGCAAAGTATAAGATGATCCTGCGTTTGTTGAAGGAAATAATACTGCAATGCATGAAACTAAATATGCTGTTTAAGGCCAAAAATGTCCCAGGGATATTGAATCATGCTGCTGATGTGCTCTCTCTCTTTCGGATGCAGGTATTCAGGGCCCATCACCCTGAAGCAGCAGAGTACCCAATGCCTTTCCCAGAAGAGCTTTGGCAGCTTGGTGCCCCTAATTAACAGACCTTGTGGCAGCTAGCCTAGCACCCAGGACCAGGAGGACATACGAAGGGGCGTTTTGGGCTTACTGTAATTTTTGGGGGGAGGAATGGGAGGAGTGCTGGCATGATACCAGGGCAGTGTTTTCCTACCTGAGAGCAATGAAAGATGAGGGGCGCTCAATGGCATCAGCAAGGCGACACATAGCAGCTATCTCCTTTTTTTGCAAAAGTGAAGGGAAGAAGGGATCCCACCAGCCGCGGCTGGTGGTGGGAGGACCTGCCCGGCGGTGACTAAATATGGGCGAATTTTTCGGATCTGTGATCCGCAAATTCGCCCGAAATCGGCCCAGAAAATCCACGAATTAGCGGAATCCGCAGATTTTTACATGTTTAGGGCTTTTCTGACACTACAGCTGCGTAAAGTGCCGTTTGTTGTCTCCAGTGACCATGTGTGTGTTACTATGCCATCGCGCTGAAGGGCGCAGGGTTCCCTTGAGTGAGCTGTCCATCATAGTGGGTAAATGGCGGGAAGAAGGTGCACACTGCTAGTGTGTGGGCGGGGCCAAACTGGCGGGGTTCTCTGAGAGCAGTAAGCAAAAGGGGCCCCCTGAAAGAGCAACTAAAGGGCAGACAGGCAGGGCAATCAAGAACTATATAAAGAAACAAAATAGTCTGACCTCTCTGATCAAAAAGACCCGGCTAGAGTCCTTCCATTAAATTTGCAGTAGTAAGCTCACCAGGTCCAGAAACAAATCAGGATTTCCAATACCAAATCATTATTAAAAGATATTCATCGTTTATTTCATTTTCTTTTTTATAAATATATCTTTTTACAGTAACAAAACATAATTAACAAAACATACTAATAGAGACACAAGGCGGTTATACCATTCAATCCGTATCCCACACATCCCTCCAAACACAAACTAGGATTCAAACATACTCACACATTCTTCGGTCATTCAATAGATCAAGAAAATCAAACACACTCACATCTCATTCAATCATCCAATACATATCAAGCTTAGGTTGCTAAATGTTAACGATGTTTCCAGTCCTGAAAACGTCTCCCAAAGAAACATAGGAGCCTAGTTGACCAAATATCAGGACAGACATGGGGCGCCAACGCGCGTTTCGGTACTCGGCCAGATCTAGGACCACACCTTCATAAGGGCACACAGAAGGAGGAAGGGGGGAGGATAACCGCAGACAATCTCGTAATTTACAAGCCAAATATTACATAAATTGAAAACACAATCCTTTATAGGAGGTCCGTCACGTGGATCAGACTCAGAGGACACGCCGACCAAGAAGGTCCGGGAGCTATGGAGAGCAAATTAAGTGGTCTAAAATTTTGCGATATGTTGAGGAGCAGAGATGACCCACTCCGTAGCGAAAAGAATCCAAAAGTTAAATCGTCAAAACTAGTAAACTCCAGCCCGTAGCGAGGATGAAGATACTTCCAAATCTCAAGAAATTTGTCAGGGAGTCCCTCTTTCTAGAAGGGCACAACCGACGGTTTTCCAGAAACCTCTTCAGGAAAGCGAGTAGTCCCCTACAGATGCTGGTTACTGCGACTTGCGGCGTGACGTTAGGCGCAACTGACCATACACACAAGAGGCATGTGAACGCGCATACAAGTATGCGAGTTCACATGCCTCTTGTGTGTAAAAAAGGTCAGAGACTGATCAGAGCAGCAGACGAGGAGAAATAAGCTCCTGGACACAGAAACTGCACATGGATTGCGCTCGTGAAGGTGAAGGATGCACTTTGCATCCTTCACTTTCACGAGCACAATGGTCTCTGACCTCTTTTTACACACAAGAGGCATGTGAACTCGCATACTTGTATGCAAGTTCACATGCCTCTTGTGTGTATGGTCAGAGACTGATCAGTGCATCAGATGAGGAGAAAGAAGCCCCTGGTCACAGGAACTGCACAGGGATTGCGCTCGTGAAAGTGAAGGATGCAGAGGCCTCTATCCAGCATCACAGCTAATTTTCGATGGTAGATATGGGGAGAAAGCACACCTGCCCAGCCTCGACAAAGCTCATGATTGTTTTTGGGCTGATGAATGCGTTACTGAATTTGACCTCCAACTCGGGCACATGCTTACCTGTAACTATTCTCTGACCCTGCCTGACCTGTTTAGGGTCAGGACAGGGTTAGAGAATAGTTGCAAGTAAGCAACTTAAAGTTTTGCATCTTGCCGGCACCATCTGCAACTATTCTCTGACCCTGCCTGACCTGTTTAGGGTCAGGACAGGGTCAGAGAATAGTTTGAAGTAAGCAACTCAAAGTTTTGCATCTTGCCGGCACCATCTGCTTGTGAGAAGTTGGCCTGCTATATAATGCTCACTAATTCTTAGTCATCACTTTGTACCATGCCAAGCAACCCTTATGATGATTGTTGTAATTCAACCTTGTAGACCAGTTATCCTAGTGGTAACGTGGACAAAGCAGTCTTAGGCTAAACTCTGAAACGCATGTGAAGCCAGCTGTATTACCATACACAACCCCCTTGAATACCAAATGAAAGGACACCACACAGATATATATTGAAAATATATATTGATTTATTAACTTTAAAATCCCCTGGACTCTTTATGAGCACAGAAGCACAAGCGTAAAATCACAAGACAGTTTAAAATACACAAAAGTTGCACAATATGGATGAGCCCTATGGGCCACCTAAACCATATACTAAGAAAGTGGTATAAGAGATACCAATCAGAAAGGGAACAGGCCTAGGGCCTTGGGAATCGCTGGAGCTATTCGAGACTAGCAGTGACTAAGTCGGGAAAGGCCCGCGGGACTCGGGTGCAGTGTTCAAAGTGCACGCACTTTCCAATGTAAAGTCTATGGTGCGTAAAAAGTACAAAGTTAGATAGTTAGGAACCTTCCGAGTGACCTAGAACGCTGAAACTTAAGACACAGGCCCTTGAGATGTGTACCAGTGTAGGAACACCAGCGGAGCTGAGTTATCTCACCCACAGGAAGCGGGTGCACAGGGTCGAAGTAGTGTCGGGTTTCGTCACGCTGGTCGATTGTGCTTGGAGCTGAAGATGCTGCAGGCGGCTCGATGTGAAGAGTTCCGGTGGATCCGAGGGTGGATCTGAAGTTGTGAAGACCTGAAAGCAGAGGGGACAATGTTCAAAGTCACTAGCCAGTGACTACCGTGGAACCAGATTGGAACCAGGCGATGTCGGATGCAAACAGGCGTTGTCAGGTAGCTTCTCTCTGCAGCCACGTGGACACCGGGGGTCGAGGACGTCCAGGAGTCAGTCACGAGCTGTCCCACGCAGGCTTCTTGCTGTTGGCGGTGTCGGCGACCTGATCGGAGCAAACAGGCCTTGGCTAATGCAAGCCACGCAGAAATCGAAAGATGCTTAACACTCGGACCAGCAAGGTCAGAGCGAGTGCTCCTTTTCGCAGGAGCTTGGGTGAGTCTGGAGCAACCAGACCCGCTGTGTAGTTTGTCGGTTTCGTCGCCAAGATGGCCGCTGACCACGTGGCTAGTGACCGGGATGGCGCGTCGAGTGGCACAATGCAAAAGAGCCCCACGCAGATCGTGGAGATGCTGGAGGGCTCTTCTTCGGTGCAAGGGCTGCTCGGTGGTGGGGGTTCTCAGTCTCCAAAGCACAACGTCGAGGATGCCTCAGATGCTGCGCAGTCAGCTTTTCGAGTGTCTTCCAAGAGGTCCGGTCCCACGTCACTCGGTGCCTCCACGGGTCCCTTCTTTGCAGGGACTGTGGATCGGGCTCTGAGAGGTCTGGGAGTCTAGTTCTTGTCAGGCTCTGGGCTCGGGCTCCGGCGGGAGGAGGCGGCAAAGCAGACGTCGAGTTGCTGGTTGGTGCCTGTATTCACAGGGTGGCCACTCCTAGGCCACAAGGGAGATTCTCTTCAGTCTTCTGAGCAGCAGAATGTCGAAGTCCAGTCTTCTTCTTGTTTAAAGTTGATTTCAGGATGATCTGCTGTGCAATGGCACTGCTCCCACTCTTATTCCCAATCTGAGGGGTGGATCACTTACTAGGTCCCTCCTCTGGGAGGAACCAGGAAGGGGGGCGGTTACACCCCCTTTCCTTTGTCCAGCTCCTCGCCAGGCCTGGGTCTGGAAAGTCCCAGGACCGGTTTGGACTGGTCTATGCACGGGGACACCTTGTGTGCCCCGGGCATGTCTGATTCTATTCAGCCCTGTCCTACCCAATACACAAAACCCTGTCTGGGGTGGTGCTTGCACCTCCCAAGGCAGGAAACCCTTTGTCCAGGCCACCATCTGCCGAGTTTCGGTCAGCAGCAGGAGGCCAGACTCGTGTCTGTGGTGGCAGCATCCATTTTTTGATGCTGAGGCTCTGGTTAACTTTAAGGCTACACACATGTCGTGTCCCTCTAGAAGGGTGGAATGCTATCCCCGTCGACAGAACTGTCGAGGAGATAGTATTCCAATTCGTATGACACCTTACTCGACATGTTTTGATAAAGCCAAACCAAAGATAGCATTTAACCGCGAGGATTATAATGCACTTAAGAGTATATGGTATGGCAATATCCCGGAACAGCTTAGGGAGTGGTTCCCGACAGCTGCAGACAGGCTCAGCTCATGCTAGAGCACCATCTCACATATTTCCGAGCACTCTGCCTCCAGGATTGATGGGGCCTTCCATAGGAGTGGCTGATAGGAACATATGTGTCCAGTTTAAGGGTAGATATAGGGAGACTATACCTAAGTAAGAGGTGATTACACCAACTTACCCCAGCTGAGTGATCAGCCAGTTGTGTCAAATATGGAGGCCAGGCCAGGGGTGGCACAATACATGCTGCAGCCCCTGGTAGGCCTTGGAAACACCTATGTCCTGGGTACCTAGGGTACACTGTTACAGGGGCCAATAAGGTGAACCAGTTCCAATTCGTAATGCACCTAAAGTGCATTGGCAGTAATTTAGAGAGAGAACAGCAGGCTGTGGGTCTGATTAGCAGGCCCACAGTCACATTAAGTCATAAACCAGTGAAGCAAAAAGCAAAAATTTGGGGTGACCATAGGATAGCAGACCCTACTCTCCTACATAACCCCCCCCCCCCCAAACGCAGGGACATTAGACTAACCTTGACCAGTTGTGTCTTCATGTTCTAAGTGGAAGTACCTGGAGAGACCATCTGCGTTGCCATGGTCAGTCCCTGGGCGGTGCTCCACTGTAAAGTCCATCCCCTGTAGGGAAATGGACCACCTGAGTAGTTTGGGGTTTTCACCCTTCATCTGATTAAGCCATTAGAGGGGATTATGGTCGGTCTGAATCTTGAAGTGAGTGCCAAATAAGTATGGTCTCAACTTCTTCAGGGCCCACACCACAGCAAAGGCCTCCCTCTCTATAGCTGACCAACGTTTCTCCCCTGGGGTCAGCCTTCTGCTAATAAAAGCAATGGGCTGGTCCTGGCCATCTACATTAAGCTGTGAAAGCACTGCTCCCACTCCCAACTCAGAAGCATCTGTTTGGACAATGAACTCTCTTGAGTAGTCAGGACTCTTCAGGATAGGTGCAGAGCACATGGCCTTCTTCAGGTCATCAAATGCCTTTTGACAGATTTCTGCCACTGAACCTTTTTGGGCATCTTCTTAGATGTCAGGTCATTAAGAGGAGTCACAATGGACCCATAGTTCTTAACAAACTTCCTGTAGTACCCAGTCAGGCCCAAGAAAGCTCTGACCTGAGTCTGGGTAGTTGGAGGGGACCAGTCCTTGATGGTCTGGATCTTACTCTCCAGTGGCTGAACTTGGCCTCCACCTACAAGGTGGCCCAGGTATACAACCTTGCTCTGCCCTATCTGGCACTTTGTTGCCTTGATAGTGAGGCCTGCCTTCTGCAGAGCCTCAAGCACTTCCTTCAGGTAAACCAGGTGATCCTCCCAGGTGGAGCTAAAGACAGCAATATCATCCAGATAAGCTGCACAAAAGTCATCCAACCCAGTGAGGACTTGATTCACCAACCTTTGGAAGGTGGCAGGTGCATTTTTCAAACCAAAGGGCATCACCACAAACTGATAATGCCCACTAGGGGTAGAAAATGCTGTCTTGGCTTTAGACTCCTCAGATAACCTGATTTGCCAGTAGCCAGCTGTCAAGTCAAATGTGCTCAAATATTTGGCAGAAGCCAACTTGTCAATGAGCTCATCTGCCCTTGGAATAGGGTGTGCATCTGTCCTGGTGACAGCATTGAGTCCTCTGTAATCCACACAAAACCTCATCTCTCTCTTGCCATCTTTGGTGTGAGGTTTGGGGACCAGAACCACTGGGCTAGCCCAGGGGCTCTCTGAAGGCTCAATGACACCTAATTCCAGCATCTTTTGCACCTCAGTCTTTATACAGTCCCTGACGTGGTCAGGTTGCATGTAAATCTTGCTCTTTACAGGGAGACTGTCACCAGTGTCCACCACATGGGTACACCAGTTAGTCTGACTGGGTGTCAATGAGAACATATGCCTGTATGCCTGTAGAACTTGTCTGCAGTCATGTTGCTGATGTTCAGTGAGGCTGCCACCTAAGGCCACACCATCAACTGAACCATCCTCAGGGTTCTGAGTGAGCAGGTCTGGGAGAGGGTCACTCTCTTCCTCCTGTCGCTCATCTGTAGCCATGAGCAAGCCCATGTCTTCCCTGCTGACATATGCCTTCAATCTGTTTACATGGAGCACCTTGTGGGGGCTCCTGGGAGTTCCTAGGTCCACCAAGTAGGTAACCTCTCCCTTCTTTTCCAGAATTGTATGGGGTCCAGACCATTTGTCTTGGAGTGCTGCTGGGGCCACTGGCTCCAACACCCATACCTTCTGTCCAGGCTGAAACTCAACCAGGACAGCCTTTTGGTCATGCCAAGCTTTCTGTAATTCTTGGCTAGCCTCAAGGTTTTTGGATGCCTTTTCCATGTACTCTGCCATCCTGGAGCGCAGACCAAGTACATAGTCCACTATGTCTTGCTTAGGCTTTTTGAGAGGTAACTCCCATCCTTCCTTCACCAGACACAGGGGTCCTCTTACAGGGTGCCCAAACAACAATTCAAAGGGGCTGAAGCCAACCCCCTTTTGAGGGACCTCTCTGTAAGCAAACAAAAGGCAGGGCAGTAGGATGTCCCATCTTCGCATGAGCTTTTCAGGTAATCCTTTAATCATGCCCTTTAGGGTCTTGTTAAATCTCTCAACAAGCCCATTGCATTGTGGATGATAAGGGGTGGTGAACTTGTAGTTAACACCACATTCCTTCCACATAGCTGTTAAATATCCTGACATGAAGTTGGCACCTCTGTCAGATATTATCTCCTTAGGAAACCCCACTCTGGAGAAAACTCCAAGTAAGGCCCTGGCCACAACAGGAGCTGTTGTGGTCCTAAGTGGAATTGCCTCTGGGAACCTGGTGGCATGATCCACTACCACCAGTATGAATCTGTGCCCAGATGCTGTAGGGTGATCCATTGGACCTACAATATCAATCCCCACTCTTTCAAAGGGAACCCCCACCACAGGTAGTGGTATTAGGGGGCCTTTGTTGTTCCACCTGCTTTACCACTGGCTTGGCAGGTTTCACAGGAGCGACACAACTCCTTGGTGTCTTCAGACATGTGAGGCCAGTGAAAATGAGGGACAAGCCTGTCCCAGGTCTTATTCTGGCCTAAGTGTCCTGCTAAAGGAATATCATGGGCCAAGGTGGGAAGGAAACCCCTAAATTGCAGAGGTATAACCAACCTCCTGGTTGCACCAGGCTTGGGGTCTCTACCCTCTGTGTAAAGGAGTCCTTCATCCCAATAAACTTTATGGGCACCTTGAGCATTCCCAGCAGCCTCAGAAGCAGCCTGCTGTCTGAGGGGTTCAAGAGAAGGACAGGTTAACTGAGCCTGCCCCAAGTCTGCCCTAGAAGGTCCCCCTGTCCCCAGAAACTCAACCTGATCAGGTTCAAGTTCTTCAGAGACAGTTCCTTCAGGGGTCTCAAGATCAGTTTCCTATGAAGCCTGATCCTCACTTGCAGGCAGTTGGGAAGGCACAGCCTTTACCCTCCTGTTCTTCTTCTTGGAAGGTGCTTGGTCCATTGTTCCAGGATCCAAGACCTGAGGTTCAGAGAGGCACTTTTTGGCCTGTGACCTAGTCACAGCAAGGACATGTCATGATATCCCTAACATCTCTGCATGAGTCCTGTACTCAACTTCTGACCATAGAGAGTTCTCCAGGTCATTGTCCAACAAACATTCTACTGGGAGATCAGCACTAACCACAACTCTTTTTAGGCCAGTTACCCCTCCCCAGGAAAAGTTAACAAGTGCCACACTATGTGTAGTAGTGACATTGCTGGCATTGGTCACCAGGTAATTATCACCTGGCATGTATTGTCCAGGGTCCACAAAGTTAGGTGTCACCATAGTGACACTGGCACATGTGTCCCTGTAAGCTTGAGCCACTTTGTTATTAATCAAATGTGTCTGTCTGTATTTGCCCAGGTTACTGGGACTTATGTCAGGGGTCAAATCTATGTCCCCTTCACAAATCAGAACAGCCTGTGTAAGGGTTCTGACTAGGTCAGAATCTCCTTCAGTTCCCAAGGTGATACCCACTACCCCCTTGGTTTGTGGACCAGCACTGCTAGCTGTACTAGTGGGTGCAGTTGCCATAGGGGCTGCAGTACTGGGGGATCCACCCTTTTTACACTCACTTGTCCAGTGAGAGGTGTTCTTACAAGTTTTACACCAGGGTTTCTTCTGACCTTCTTTCTTCTTCTTCTTGGAAGTTTGGGACCCACACTCTGTTTCAGTTTGGGGCCCTGTTGAAGACTTCTGGTCTTTAGATTTCTGCTCCCCACCCTTCTGGTCTGTTTTCTTCTGGTCACCACCCTGGTTCTGGTTCTGGTTCTTTTGCTTAACTCTGGTTCTTACCCATTTATCTGCCCTCTTTCCCAATTCTTGGGGAGAGGTCAAATCTGAGTCAACCAAATGTTGATTCAACTGCTGGTTCTGACAATTATTTAAAATTTGTTCTCTCATCAGCAAATTATACAATCCTTCATAGTATGTAACCTTGCTTCCCAGCAACCATCCCTCCAGAGCCTTAGTGGCACACTCAACAAATTCAGACCAGTCCTGAGTCTGTGTCTTTTGGGTATCTCTGAACATTAACCTGTACTGTTCAGTGGTTAAGCCTAACCCATCAATCAGAGCACTCTTCAGGACCAGGTAGTTTCTAGAATCCCCATCACTAACTGTGAGGAGTCTGTCTCGGCCTCTACCTTCAAAGGAGAGCCACAAGATTGCTACCCACTGCTCATGAGGGATCTGCTGTACTCTGCAGGCTCTCTCCATTGCAGTTATCCATTTATGGATGTAATCCCTAGCTTTGTAGGGGGCACAATCTTACTCGAGTTTCTGTTATCAAAAGACCTGTCTTTATCCTTGTGGATATTGCTGCCACCAGTGGGTTCTATTACCCCACTCTCTCTAGGCTGTCTTGCTCTAGCAAGTTTCTCTTGGGCCAGGGCAACCTCTAACTCTTGTCTCTGGATCCTCAATTCAGCCTCTCTCATTTTGGCCTCATGTTCCCTTCTCTGAGGGCTAGTCATCTCCCTTCTGGAGTGACCATGAGAACCTCTAGAAGCATGGGAGTTGTTAGAGTCACCTGAGTGAGTCCTTCTCCTCCTAGGCTTCTGGTTAAGTCCACCTGGCGGTCTGAATGGGTTGTTACCTGATTCAGTCCCAAATAGGCTTAAGTTAGCCTGGTTCAGTCTACTGACCAGCACCTGACTATTTCTGTCATCATCTGACTCACTGCTCCCCCTTCTGTCTCTTCTTCCTCTTCCTCTTCCTCCTCATCTACCCGAGGAGCTCCAGTGATGGGGGCTTCCTCATCTACCAGGATGATAGGGACAGGGGTGTCTACAGTGTCATCCTCTGAAGGATGGCCTCCTTCAGCATCCCCTGTCTGGTTTGCCTTAGAGGTCTTTAGAGTCTCAGACTGATCCAAGATCTCTCTAAGGTGGTCTGTGGTAGGGGTAGGCCCTGTCCTCAGACCCCTTAAGACACAAAGCTGTCTTAGTTCCTTAAAGGAAAAAATAGCAAATTTGGATGGTGCCCTTGGAGGGTCACTCTCAACAGGGATGTTCCCAGTGGAACCCTCTGCTCCAGACATTGCTCTAGTGTGGATGGATGTGTTGCAATCTACCTACACGGGTGTTTACCTACTAAACCTATCTAGTAGTTGTAGTCAGGGTGTGCTACTCCCTTTGCTCTACAACAACTAAGTTCAGTAGAACTTAACTATACTAGTCTTGTTTTATATGTACCTAGCAGGTACCTGTATGATCTTTCAAATGATAATCTCAAAGATTGTAATGGTAAAACAACAGCAAGCTCAGATCCCAATCCGCTGCTCACCAATGTGAGAAGTTGGCCTGGTATATAATGCTCACTAATTCTTAGTGATCACTTTGTACCACGTCAAGCAACCCTTATGATGATTGGTTGTAATTCAACCTTGTAGACCAGTTATCCTAATGGTAACGTGGACAAAGCAGTCAGCTGTATTACCATACACAACCCCCTTGAATACCAAATGAAAGGACACCACACAGATATATATTGAAAATATATATTGATTTATTAACTATAAAATCCCCTGGACTCTTTATGAGCACAGAGCACAAGCGTAAAATCACAAGACAGTTTAAAATACACAAAAGTTGCACAATATGGATGAGCCCTAGGGGCCACCTAAACCATATACTAAGAAAGTGGTATAAGAGATACCAATCAGAAAGGGAACAGGCCTAGGGCCTTGGGAATCGCTGGAGCTATTCGAGACTAGCAGTGACTAAGTAGGGAAAGGCCCGCGGGACTCGGGTGCAGTGTTCAAAGTGCACGCACTTTCCAATGTAAAGTCTATGGTGCGTAAAAAGTACAAAGTTAGATAGTTAGGAACCTTCCGAGTGACCTAGAACGCTGAAACTTAAGACACAGGCCCTTGAGATGTGTACCAGTGTAGGAACACCGGCGGAGCTGAGTTACCTCACCCACAGGAAGCGGGTGCACAGGGTCGAAGTAGTGTCGGGTTTCGTCACGCTGGTCGATGGTGCTTGGAGCTGAAGATGCTGCAGGCGGCTCGATGTGAAGAGTTCCGGTGGATCCAAGGGTGGATCTGAAGTTGTGAAGACCTGAAAGCAGAGGGGACAATGTTCAAAGTCACTAGCCAGTGACTACCGTGGAACCAGATTGGAACCAGGCGATGTCGGGTGCAAACAGGCATTGTCAGGTAGCTTCTCTCTGCAGCCACGTAGACACCGGGGGTCAAGGACGTCCAGGAGTCGGTCACGAGCTGTCCCACGCAAGCTTCTCACTGTTGTCGGTGTCGGCGACCTGATCGGAGCAAACAGGCCTTGGCTAAAGGAAGCCACGCAGGAATCGAAAGATGCTTAACACTCGGACCAGCAAGGTCAGAGCGAGTGCTCCTTTTCACAGGAGCTTAAGTGAGTCTGGAGCAACCAGACCCACTGTGTAGTTTGTCGGTTTCGTCGCCGCTGACCACGTGGCTAGTGGCCAGGATGGCACGTCAAGTGGCACAATGCAAAAGGGCCCCACGCAGATCGTGGAGATGCTGGAGGGCTCTCCTTCGGTGCAAGGGCTGCTCGGTGGTAGAGGTTCTCAGTCACCAAAGCACAACGTCCAGGATGCCTCAGATGCTGCGCAGTCAGCTTTTCGAGTGTCTTCCAAGAGGTCCAGTCCCACGTCACTCGGTGCCTCCACGGGTCCCTTCTTTGCAGGGACTGTGGATCGGGCTCTGAGAGGTCTGGGAGTCTGGTTCTTGTTGGGCTTTGGGCTCGGGCTCCGGCGGGAGGCGGCGGCAAAGCAGACGTCGGGTTGCTGGTTGGTGCCTGTATTCACAGGGTGGCCACTCCTAGGCCACAAGGGAGATTCTCTTCAGTCTTCTGAGCAGCAGAATGTCGAAGTCCAGTCTTCTTCTTGTTTAAAGTTGATTTCAGGATGATCTGCTGTGCAATGGCACTGCTCCCACTCTTATTCCCAATCTGAGGGGTGGATCACCTACTAGGTCCCTCCTCTGGGAGGAACCAGGAAGGGGGGCGGTTACACCCCCTTTCCTTTGTCCAGCTCCTCGCCAGGCCTGGGTCTGGAAAGTCCCAGGACCGGTTTGGACTGGCCTATGCACGGGGACACCTTGTGTGCCCCGGGCATGTCTGATTCTATTCAGCCCTCTCCTACCCAATACACAAAACCCTGTCTGGGGTGGTGCTCGCACCTCCCAAGGCAGGAAACCCTTTGTCCAGGCCACCATCTGCCGAGTTTTGGTCAGCAGCATGAGGCCAGACTCGTGTCTGTGGTGGCAGCATCCATTTTGTGATGCTGAGGCTCTGGTTAACTTTAACCGGGGTTAAGGCTACACACATGTCGTGTCCCTCTAGAAGGGTGGAATGCTATCCCCATCAACAGAACTGTCGAGGGGATAGTATTCCAATTCGTATGACACCTTACTCGACTTGTTTTGATAAAGCCAAACCAAAGATAGCATTTAACCACGAGGATTATAATGCACTTAAGAGTATATGGTATGGCAATATCCCGGAACAGCTTAGGGAGTGGTTCCCGACAGCTGCAGACAGGCTCAGCTCATGCTAGAACACTATCTCACAAATTTCCGAGCACTCTGCCTCCAGGATTGAAGAGGCCTTCCATAGGAGTGGCTGATAGGAACATATGTGTCCAGTTTAAGGGTAGATATAGGGAGACTATACCTAAGTAAGAGGTGATTACACCAACTTACCCCAGCTGAGTGATCAGCCAGTTGTGTCAAATATGGAGGCCAGGCCAGGAGTGGCACAATACATGCTGCAGCCCCTGGTAGGACTTGGAAACACCTATGCCCTGGGTACCTAGGGTACACTGTTACAGGGGCCAATAAGGTGAACCAGTTCCAATTCGTAATGCACCTAAAGTGCATTGGCAGTAATTTAGAGAGAGAACAGCAGGCTGTGGGTCTGATTAGCAGGCCCACAGTCACATTAAGTCATAAACCAGTGAAGCAAAAAGCAAAAATTTGGGGTGACCATAGGATAGCAGACCCTACTCTCCTACAGTGCTTAGTCTGGTTTGCAACACAGAGGCCGAAACACTATTGTTTAGAGCTGCCTTTTCGCTGGCATTTTACTGCGCTTTCAGGATTTGGGAACTGTTGCCAAAGAATAAGCCAGACTGGCACAAGGGGCTGCAGTTTAGCCATGTAAAAGTGCAAGGAGACTCCTTACTCATATCAATCCCCAGGTCTAAGACTGATCAGGAGGCCAGAGGAGAAGGGGTGGTACTGCGACAGGCACAGGGTAGCACTTGCTTCCCCATCACCAGGCTGGAGGCATTCCTGGAACAGAGGCCTAAATGCGCGGGGACCTTTACTAATTCATGCAAATGGTACCCCACTCACTAGATTTCAGTTCAGGAGAGTCATGGGCTTGGACATACGTAAAACTGGTTTAGGCTCAAGCTGTTTTGGGACCCACTCTTTCCCGATAGGGGCCACCATTGAAGCAGCAGCTAGAGGTTTTGCTAGGAGTAAGGTGCAGAGGATCGGAAGGTGGTCCTCTAATTGTTACAAGCGCTATGTGTGGCTCCATATGCTTTAGGGGTCGAAAGGACGGTTTCAATGACGTTGTTTTCGTCTGGTTTGAATTGCAGTTTCTACATCCTGTTACTCAGGAGGGAAACTTGCAGTGGCTCGTCATCTGCCAGCATCTACGGTAGACCATGGACCCTCCTGGGAACATGGAGGAAACAATGTATGGGTTATTGGCCTCTCCTATGTGAAAAGGTTGCAACAATTTTTTCTTACAGGCAATTATGAGCTTAGAGTAAGGCAGGCAGGTTTAGGGTTTCTTTTCATGGGCAGGGGGCCTCTGCATTGGCCAACTCAGGGATGTGGTTGTAGGCCTGCTGGACCGGGAGAGGACTCCCCCTAAAGATTTATTCTGCTCCTGGAGGGGAACAACTTGGTACATCTGGGTAGAAGGAGGTTAGGGGAAACCTTGATCACTGAAGTGGGATGGTTGGCCAAAAGTTGCCTTGCGGCTATACTGGTATGGTCACATATGATTCCAAGATTTCAGTGGAGGGGGAGTCCATGTGGGCCTTGAACCATTCAGTTAAAAGAATCAATACCCGGATTGATAGACTATTCAGATCCCCAAAATTGCAGACGATAGCGCATGGGTGCATTAGGGGGGAGACATTTTTCTACAGGATGGCGTGCACCTCTCTAAGCTGGGTAATGAGCTGTTCATGGAAAACCTTCATGTCTGTTTAGTAGGGACATGGAACTGGGCATGACCTTCAGAGGGACAGAGGGGGGGAGGCCAGATAGTCTTGCAACTATCTGACCTATGTCTGTAAGGTCATGATTAATGTGCATAGTTTTACGGTCCTTATCGGGCGTTGTCATTGTAAAATGGGGACACCCGAGGGGGGGACAGATGGTCTCTCCTGGAACTCCAGGGGCAGTTACAGCTGGTAGGATGGAAGGGTGTGGGGGAGGGATGTTACGCTTCCGGTAGGCTGGTTGGCCACATTGCACACGCACAATGGCGCAAGTAAGTTGCGCATAACTGCACTGACCCCTTATGGAGATAATTTTCAGGGCGTAGGGGATGCTGGGGGTGTGAGGTATCCTTCAATGAATGGAACCCCCTGGGCAAGGTCACTCCAGTAGGAGTTTGGGACATAGGTTAATCAGGATCTGTGGCCTGTCATTGACCTTGCCGTAGGCTCAAACAGGGATATGCAGAAAGATAATGTTATGTTGTTAAATGATTAGCTTAGGTTAGGAATGGCTATGTATTAGAAACATGTTAAGGTTGGCCAAATGACATTCTGTATCTATCATTGTAATGGACCAGACTTTCTGCGTATTATGTACATAATGTAAATGTATTAATGTTTGATTATTGTTGTGTAATAAATACGGCCGGGGTTTACGACCCTTAATCCAAAATTAGTATTGGTGAAGTTGTTTACCTTGGGGGAAAAAGTGTGGTGAGCAGCTTGTGCCCTGGGAAATGGGGCCACCACCCCAAGAGCGGACGTTAAGGGAGGAGGGGGACTCTGCTGTACCTGAGCATATTAAAAACTTGCATACACACACAGTCAGTAATTTACAGCTGCAGAAAAAAAATGACACTTCCTGCCATCATACGGTCTGTACAAAATTCAATTTTTCCGTCTCCATCTACAGAGAGCCTTAGCTGTTTCTTTTAGATCTCTTGAATACAATACACTATATATAGAGTAGACTTTGGCTCAGACCCCTGTTTTTGAATGAACGGTGTCCTTGACTATCTCAGTTCCCTGTACCTTATTCAGTGGCATTTCTCATGTTTTTGTCAACCCTTGAGCATTGCTTCTTTACTACTATTTTGAGATTTCTTCATTCTGTTTCCTATCTCTTCACAAATTTCACATAATTTTCTTTTTTTTCCCTGTGACCTGACAGCTGCACACTACTTTTGAGTCACTTACTTCTGGGCCTTTGAAAAGTATAACACTCCCTTTTTTTTTTTCCTCTCTTTTAAAAAAAAAATATTTCTTTACAAGGGCCAGCAGTTACAATACTGGGTTCCATGCTTGTGGGCCTTCTCTATATAATCTCCCTTTTTTCCCACCACCTCCTGTGCCACCCATTGCCCTGCTTCCCACTTTTTAAATGGCTTTTTAAATTAATATTTAGCAGGGGTCCAGAACCTGCACTTAACTACAGGCACTCTCTGCCCCCCATCGCCTGGCAACAAGTGCATATTTTATTTAATATTCTGAACATAAAAGTCTTTGAATTTTAAAACTATGAATCAACAAAGAAAACAAAAGTTGTTCATCAGATATACATGATGGCCATCTCAGCCTGCTTTTTCTAAAAGCATTATTTGCTATTGTAAGATGGCATGCCGTCATATTCAAAGTGTACAAAATATAACCATTGGCACCTCCAATAAGTTTCACAGGTGACACCTACTGGTGTTTCCTCAAGTCCTTAAATCACATCTCTTCTAGTTGGATCTACATTGGATCCACATTGGATCTACTGACACGTCATATGTTATTACCTACTTTTGAAATTCCAGCACTCACTTACTATGTGCCATGGTAAGCGTACACATGTGAAGATGTATTTTCCCGCATATGTCATCTCACAAGTGCCAATGTAGCATTATAAAGACTTTTAAGGAATGGGTGACCCAATTGACCCTTGTAGGTATGGGCAGTGAAACACAATTGTACAAGAAATCTACATGGAATTTGTTTACAAATTCTAACTCAAATAAGTAATATGAATCAAATCATCGAGTCAGTCCTAAAATCAAACTCAAATGTGTCCACAGGAAAACCACAACAAATGTTGAAAAGAAATCATATAAAGCACACAGACAATCCTGGTTTTAATGAAAACACTGTATTTTAGATTATAATATATAAAAACTAATTAATGCGAAAATATTTCAACAGAGAAATAAATAAAATGCAATAGGTCATGAACAGGTGTTAAAATCAATTAAACAGAACAGTTCATGATAAACATTCGCTGCTAAAATCGGAAAAAGCAACTAAACACACAAGCGAATAAGTTACTAATAGAAAAATACATTTCTAAAGGAGATGATGCAGCGGTCGACGTTTCAGTCTTGACTGCATACTTCTATAAGACCATCCTCAGGACATTTGTTTTATTGCAGAAAAAAGCCCCCTATGTAAAAACAATACCATGTATTAACAAATCATGCATGCCATTGTGAAATAGAATTCATCCATTTTTATACATATGTATAATCAGTAATATTTTACAACAAAGGAAAAGGAATCAACCGTGTGCAAAGGAACCAATTTGCTAACAATTGATGTGATCTTCAAGTATATATAAACAATTACACGCATGAAAGTGCACCTTCACCTTCAAAGCCCATTTGTTAGACCGGAACAAATCTTACTTTTACGTAGGGAGGTGACCTGACCCAGGACACCCCCCTATGCCGCACGGCTCTCCTGCTTAGTGCGTCCCCACGCCGGCGCCACAGGCTCGCCCCTGGCCTCGGTGCCCCTCGCTACTGCTCGCTTCTTCCCCCGCTGTAGCCCTCTCTGTGATTTTCGTGACTCTACTTATCCTGGTCTCTGTTATTCAGTGTTATAGATTTTGTGCCCCTTTTGTGATTATCGTGTTCTACTCTTCTTGTACTCGTCTTGGTTTGTCATATCCATTTTGTGCCTCCGTTAGCTCGTCCCCCTGGTGTGCCCCCTCCCGCTTCCCGCCGCTGCTCCATCGCGGCTCTGCCCCCTTTCTCTTTCAGTGACCCCATTGGCTGCCCCGCTCCCACCTCCCAGCTGCTCCGCCCTCCCAGTTCGCCTCATATGGAGCCCACGCATACATGCAGCGGGAGCGCCAATTGTGCACCGAAGGCGCGCCACAGGCAAGCCCGTCTACGCCCGTCCATGCCTGGACTGCGCCCAGCACCAGAACACCTGGCCCTCGCCGAGGCCAGTGCACCCGAAGAACCTACGACCTACGACGCCGCAACTCTCCACGCACTCAATGCCAGTCGATACCCCGCCTTCTACCAAGCCACCCCGAGGCACACCCACGGACCCTTCACCTGCCAAGCCTGCAAATTCTCCTGCCTCTGAACCTGTACCGCACCCGCCAAGCCGAGCACCAGCAACAACCACCTCAAGTGCATCCTGCTCAACACCCGCTACGTCCACAGGCATGCCGTGAAACTCTGGAACCTCCTCAACACAACATCACAAGACGTCGCCTTCCTTACGGAAACCTGGATGAACGCCTCCTCAGCCCCCGACATCGCCATAGCCATCCCGGAGGGCTACTAGATCACCCGGAGGGACCGAGTCAACCAAACCGGAGGAGGCATCGCCATCGTACACAGAAGCACCATCCGCATCACGACCAACTCCGACGACACCCTCACCGCCGCCGAACACCTGCACTTCCAGATCCACACAGACCCCAAGACCACCCTCAGAGGCACCCTCATCTACAGACCCCCGGGAACGCACACAAATTTCGGCTAAGCCGTTGCAGACTTCGTCAGCCCGCACACCCTCACCTGCCCAGACTACATCCTCCTGGGGGACCTCAACTTCAACCTGGAGAACAACAAGGACTGCAACACCGCCGCCTTGCTGGACAACCTCGACAACCTCTGACTTAAGCAACTGGGGAACACCCCCACCCACTACACCGGCCACACAGACAGCAGAACACATGACCGCCCTCAATAACGCCACCCGCAAACACCACCAGCTGACCCGTACCACCAAGAAGACAGCATTCAAAGAACGACTGGACAACAACACCCACAACAGCAAGGAGCTATTCAGCATCGTTAAAGAGCTCTCCAACCCCAGCGCCTGCAACACCGACATCACCCGCTCGCAAGACCTATGCGACTCTCTCGCCTTGTTCTTCCACCGCAAGATCGCCGACATACACAACAGCTTCGGCGCACTGACCACACACCCAACCACCAAACCAGCACCCCCCACCACCACCCTCTGCACCTGGACCCCTGTCAGCACCGAAGACACCACCCGCATGATGAACACCATCCACTCCGGATCCCCCACCGACCCCTGCCCACACTACTTCTTCAACATCATAAACAGCTCCTTCGCATCCGCCACCTTCCCGGAGCGCTGGAAACATGCCGAGCTGAGCGCCCTCCTGAAGAAACCCACCGCAGACCCCACAGACCTGAAGAACTTCCGCCCCATCTCGCTCCTCCCCTTTCTAGCCAAAGTCATCGAGAAGACCGTCAAAAGACAACTCTCCACCTTCCTCAAGATCAATGGATCCCTCAACCCCTCACAGTCCAGCTTCCGAGTAAACCACAGCACCAAGACCGCCCTCATCGCAGCCACCGACGACACCAGGTCCCCGCTCGACAATGGGGAAACAGCTACCCTCATCCTCCTGGAACTCTCAGCAGCCTTCGACACCGTATGCCACTGCACCCTAATACAGCGCCTCAGCAACACCGGAATCCAAGGAGCGGCCCTGGAGTGGATCATCTCGTTGCTCGCTGGAAGAACCCAGAGAGTCCTCCTCCCCCCGTTCCGATCCGGGGCCACCGAAGTCATCTGCGGCGTCCCGCATGGATCCTCACTTAGCCCCACCCTCTTCAACATCTACAGGAGCCCTCTCTCAGCCTTCGCCCGCCAACACAACCTCAACATCATCTCCTACACCGAGGACACCCAGCTGATCCTCTCCCTCACCAATGACCCCGCCACCACCAAAGCCAACCTCCAGGAAGGAATGAGAGACGTCGCAGAATGGATGAAGCTCAGCCGTCTGAAACTGAACTCAGACAAGACGGAAGTCCTCATCCTCGGATCATCTCCCTCCGCCTGGGACGACTACTGGTGGCCCCCTGCCCTGGGCAGTGCACCCAAATCAACGGACCATGCACGCAACCTGGGTTTCATCCTGGACTCCTTCCTCACGATGACCAAGCAAGTGAACCCCGTCATATCATCCTGCTTCAATTCCCTGCGCATGCTCCGAAAGATCTTCCGATGGATACCCATCGAAACCAGGAAGACGGTCACCCAGGCCCTCGTCACCAGCCGTCTGGACTGCGGGAACACTCTCTACGCTGGAACCACAGCCAAACTCCAGAAAAGACCCCACAGCATCCAGAACGCCTCAGCAAGGCTCATCCTGGGCATCGCTCGCCGCAGCCACATCTCTGCCCACTTGAAAGACCTTCACTGGCTCCCCGTCAACAAGAGGATCATGTTCAGACTCCTCACCCATGCACACAAGGCTCTCCGGCGACATAGGCCTGAAGTACCTCAACAGCCGCCTCACATTCTACACACCCACCCGCCAGCTCCGATCCGAGAGTCTTGCCCTCACCTCCGTCCCACGATTTTGGAAAACCACCATCGAGGGAAGATCCTTCTCCTACCTGGCAGCCAAAACATGGAACTCCCTCCCCACTCACCTATGGCTGACCAAGGACCATCTCTCCTTCAGGAAACAACTCAGGACCTGGCTGTTCGAACAGTAGCGACCCCCCCTCTCCTCAGCGCCTTGAGACCCTCACGGTTGAGAAGCGCGCTATACACATTTTTGTGATTGATTGATTGACTTTGCTGTATATGGTCGGTACAACTGAGACCCAAAGAATCCAGATGATATGCTCAGTCTGTTAAATGAATTAAGACGACTGGAAAAGAGAAATGAATCATATTTACAAACTTTACATAAAGTTGTGATACAAATTAAAGGTAATAGGCCATGGGCATACCTGGCGGGAGTTTAAAATAATCACCGGAATCACTATAATGCACAGTAGCCTGGATGAATGACGACTATGTGATAATCCACAAGTCTAAAAAGCAGAAAAAAAGTGAAACACGATTTATCACCAGGATTTCATTTTTGGATGTGAATACAGAAAAAAGATGAACCAAATTATGAATGGTAAAACCGGGGATTTTAGGTATACCAAAATGTAAAAATAAGCTGTGATCAGCGTGATTCTGAAGTCAAAATCAATGTGTTGGTCTAAACCTTTTGGGAGACTGAAAAGATTCCCTAAACAAGCCGGATGTATAACTTAACGTGGTTTCGTGTCCGTGGGAAGTAAGAATTTGGACACGGCAAATATAACTGCTGGGTTTCTCCTCTATTATTAACTGAATATAGTCAAGTACATACGTACTGATACTAAATGGTGGATGAATAAGGAAAACACTACTTCACATTTAATAAAGAGACAGACATGTCAAACGATTTGACTATAAATCTACTCATGCTTTCCTTACCTTGTAGATATACATAAATGTAGTCCCAATTGAAAGGACTTGATAATCAAAAATGATTCAGTATCGACTCTATGTCTACTCTAACACTACATGTCTAGAAAATAGGGGAGCACATGGTTTGACCATTACAACCGGTATTCAATGGACTAGCGTTATCTCTTTCAACATAGCCTATCTGAACAGACAGAAGGCTCTTTCAAAGATACACAGACTAAAACAAGAATTAGCTAGCAGAGCTACTTACTTCCAAACAGGTAGATTTGCGTGTCGGCCATTTTGACGATGTCAATGTGGTCAATAGCGAAACACAGAGGGGACGTCTTTGTGCATTATAATCATTGATACTATTTAGAATTAATGAAAACGCACTGAACTCCATGCAATATTTTTAACAGATTTTCTGAATGCAAACATCATTCCTATGGGTTTACAAATCAAAAACATTCCCATCATCTTTATAGAAGACGAAGACTTCAAGCTTGGGTTTAGCTACGCATCAAACAAGTGCTCTCGCACTTGGATGGTGCTTAGCATCGAGACAGCCCTTAAACATATTAAGTTGCATACCCAAGAAATAGAAACCCTTGAGAATAAAATCTGTTCAGACACAAATATAGTAAATGCTAAAGCCTTGTTAGACAAAGTTGCTTCAAAAATCAAGGATTTTGAGGATTTCAATTCTCATGAGAAAATAATAAATTACACCTTGACATTAAAAGATACAGCAGAGAAAGAACATACCCGTATCTCGCTAAGGATTTCTATCAACCTCAAGGTCCCTTTCATGGTCCGAAACATGGACAAGACAAAAGAATCACATTCTCAGCCACTGATTCTGATACAGACAGTGAAAGAGGTCCTGAGTATCAATACAGACAAGCTCAAGAACAGCAACCATCTACATCCGGCAGGCTTTTTTAGGTCAGGGCCGGAGAGGCTCCGGTCAGCCACCCCGACAAACAACGTCACGGGGAACATGGTCCTAGGACCAGTACATGCCAGGTTACCGTCGCACACGCAACCAGTACTACGAATGGTAGAGAACAACACTACCACTCCTATTTTCAACCTCTCGAAACACCACCTCTCAGAGGTTGAATTGACTGTCCTAACTGCAGGACTCTCATTTGTACCCACGAACAAGAGTGACCTGTTCCGAACCCAGTTGGAACTGTACAAATTTTTCAGAACAGTTCGATGAAAAAATTTCTTTGCCAACAAACCAGTACCACCACGGTTAGATATGACTGGACTACATCCCAGTTCTAACTTCTTCCCCCTGAATGGGATGGTGGCCAAAGAAATAATTACCTTTGAAAACGCAGTTCTTACAGAAATTGAACATTCATTTAAAAAGTCCACACATGTCAATTTCAACCTGACCAGAGAACAACAGCTAGCTTTGACAAATCTACAGTCTTTGCCTGAAATAATAATCAAACCAGCCGATAAGGGCAGTGGTATTGTTTTGTGGGATGAGTCAGCCTATAAGGCTGAACTCCAGAAACAGCTCTCGGTTGAAGCACATTATCAGAAGCTTCCCAGCAATCCAACAAACAGACTTAGAAAACTGATTTTCGAATTAAGTCAAGCCGGTCTCGAAGGAGGTTGGTTGAGCGATAAAGAGGCAGCATTCTTAAGTAATAAGACCCCAACAGTCCCGGCTATTTACATCTTGCCCAAAGTACGCAAGAATGCCCTAGCTTCACCAGGCAGACCCATTGTCTCTGGGTGTAATTCTAATTTCAAACCATTGGCTCAGAATGCAGATTTTTTCATACGCCCTTTCGCTACTGAGTCAGTCAATTACATCAGAGATACCACGGCCGTCATCAATGTGGTTGACAACATGCCATTCGATGGGTCATATGAACTCTTGGTGTCCATAGACATCGAGAGTTTATACACAAACATTCCACAATCTAAAACCCTATTAATCTTAGAGAATCTTCTTGACACCAGACGAAGACCTCATGCAGTACCAACGCAAATTATACTTGAACGTCTAAGGATCTCACTGTGTGAGAATTTTTTCCTTTGCGTAAAAACGTTCTTTCAGCAGTTGAAAGGAGTAGCAATGGACACAGTGTACGCCCTGGACATAGCTAACATCTATGTGTCCGAGTTTGAAGGTAAATTCATCTATGATCCCACCAACCCATTCGCAGCCAGCATTCGATGCTGGTTGCGATACATAGATGACATTTTCTTCATATGGAGAGGTACCGTTTAGGCCTTAATGGACTTTCACCACTGTGTTACCTCTAGAAACCCTAACTTACAATTTAAAATAGTCCACAATAACATCAAAAAGGATTTCCTGGATGTATCCATTATAGCTAGTGAAGATAACACACTTTACAATACGCTTTTCACCAAGCCTACATCAAGGATTACTTTATTAAAGTATAATAGTCATCACCCCCAAGCTTTGAAGGATGGTCTCCCCTTTGGACAGTTCCACCGACTCCGCAGGAACGTTCAAGGTGGGATGACTATTTCCTCAAGGACAAAAAACTGAAAGAAAAACTGCATGCCCGCGGCTACCCAAATAAACTGTTGAAACGTTCACTTAAACGCGCGTGGTACAATGATCGCGAAGCTTTTTTACAAGTTAAATCGAAGAAATGTACATCACAATTGGTCTGTGTGACCACGTTTGGAACAGCTACCAATGTTATTAAGAAACTGATTAATAAACATTGGTCTCTAATGTCCAACTTGCCTGAACTGATACAAAAACCGATGTTCGCTTTCAAAAGAGGTTCCAACCTTAGAGATCGGTTAGTACATGCATACAATAACACAGAACACAATCTGATTGACAATATGTGACAACTGAGTCCAGTAGTTGGTCACTTTAAGTGCAATCATTGCACAGCATGTCAAACAACCAATAACATCAAATCCTTCATCCTAAATGGGAAGGATGTCATACTAAAAAGATTTTCTAACTGTAACACCTCCAACTTTGTTTACTGCATCGAATGTCCTTGTGGACTCAAGAATTTTGGCGAGACGACCCAGATGGTGAAGAAGCGTATACTTCAACACCAGTCTAGGATACGTTTCTGTTAGACGGACCGGGAGGGTCGGCCGAGAATAAGGGGAGAGGTCTCCGGGGAGAGCCGTCTCCAGCGATCGTACAGACGAGTAACTTCCCCCCCACAGATGTACACCACACACGGATAAGGTTTAACGTTCTTTATAAGCAATTCTTTAAGTACGGTGAAATGGTACAAGGAGGTCTGGACTCAGGGGTCCCCTCGGTTCTAGTCTCTCGATTGGGAAAAGGGTAGCGGGACAGTCTTGTTACCAATCTGGTAGATGAAATAGCTCACAATCCTCGAGCTCGGCGTTCTAGATGATCGGGTCGCGGCGGAGCCAGCAGGTCCCGGGATGGTTGAAGGTAGCGACGGTCCGCGGCGGAGCCAGCAGGTCCCGATGAAGGTGGTGGTTACAAACGGTCCGCGGCCACGCCAGCAGGTCCCGACGACGATGAAGGTTTCAGAAGTTTGCGGCAGCGCCAGCAGGCAGGACAATAGTTCGCAAGGTAGGACTACGGCAGCGCCAGTAGTCCGTCAAGGATGAGTTCTTCACTGCGTCTCTCGACTCCAGGATACAACTGCCTTCCTGCTCTGGAGCTGCCCCAGTTATAGGTCTGGTGCCCTTTGATATCCGGACCCTCGCACTTGGAGGTCGGGAGGTCCGGGATGAGGGAGTCCAGACACCCAGCAGGGGGGTGGAGCCAGCGCCCGGGGGAGCTGGGTGCGATCGGCACCTGGCAGGGGAGAGCCATCGATACTTCTTTCTCCCATCAACCTGCCAAGTGGGCCGTTCACCTCCTGGGTGGATGGTGGTGCCGGGATGTCGGGGCCTGGCCAGGCCCAGGGTTAGGGTCGATCTGAGGCCACGCGGCCTCGTGGTGCAGTGTCCAAGATGGCGGCCGGGCCGGCCGAGGGAGCGGGAAGGAATTTGGCCCCATGATACAGAGATGTCCGCGGCAGGAGTCCCGCATGGGACGGGGTGCGGGTTGCCTGTGTGGGTAGCATCTGGAGGACCGGGGCCCGGGTCCTGTCATGTGGGGAGGAGGCAAGCCCCTCACGTGGCCTGTCCAACATGCGTCCCCCCCAGCTGAAGGCGGGGAGAGTCACCCATCCTCTTGGGGACTCTCCTCGTCGAGGCGGAAAAATCTTGACAGGCCATCTGCGTTGGCGTGGTCTTGGCCGGGTCGATGTTCCACGGTGAAGTCCATCCCCTGCAGGGAGATGGACCAACGCAACAGTTTTGGGTTTTCCCCCCGCATCTGCATTAGCCACTGCAGGGGCCGATGATCTGTTTGCACCCGGAAGTGGGTGCCGAAGAGATAGGGTCGGAGCTTTTTGAGAGCCCACACCACTGCGAAGGCCTCCCTCTCGATGGTGCTCCAGCGTTGTTCTCGGGCCAGGAGACGTCTGCTGATGAAGGCCACTGGTTGGTCAAGTCCTTCGGGGTTCAACTGGGAGAGGACTGCCCCAATGCCATGGTCGGAGGCATCCGTTTGGACGATGAATTCCCGACTGTAGTCGGGGGCCTGGAGCACAGGGGCAGTGCACATGGCGGCCTTCAGTTTCTCGAAGGCCACTTGACAGTCTGGGGTCCAGTTGACCTTCTTTGGGTGGTTTTTGGAGGTGAGCTCCATGAGGGGCCCCACAATGCTGCCATAGTCCCTCACGAACCGCCTGTAGTAGCCTGTGAGCCCCAAGAAGGCGCGGACCTCGGTCTGGGTGATGGGGGGCTGCCAAGACTGGATGGCAGCGATTTTGAGTTGCAGCGGGGCCACCAGACCGCTTCCCACCTGGTGCCCGAGGTAGGTCACGGACCCTTGGCCAATCTGACACTTGCTGGCCTTGATCGTGAGGCCGGCGCGTTGGAGGGCCTGCAGGACCTCTCGGAGGTGGTTGAGGTGGTCGGACCAGTGGCGGCTGTACACAGCGATATCGTCCAGATAGGCGGCGCTGAATTCTTCGAGTCCCGCCAGGACCTGATTTACTAGCCGCTGGAATGTTGCTGGAGCATTCTTCATGCCGAATGGCATGCCCTTGAAGTGGTAGTGGCCATCAGGGGTGGAGAAGGCAGATCGTTCTTGGGCTCGGGGTGTGAGACCGATCTGCCAGTAGCCCGCTGTCAGGTCGAAGATGCTGAGGTAGCGGGCAGCTCCCATACGGTCGATGAGTTCATCTGCTCGGGGAATGGGATGTGCGTCGGTTCTGGTGACCGCATTGAGGCCCCGGTAGTCAACGCAGAACCGGAGCTCCGGAGTGGTGCCGGGGGCGGCGGCTTTGGGGACCAGTACCACTGGGCTGGCCCAAGGGCTGTCTGAGGGCTCGATGACCCCGAGCGTGAGCATCTTGGACACCTCCTCTTGGATGCAGGCCCGTACCCGATCTGGTACGCGGTAGGCCCGATGTCGGACAGGGGGACTGTCTCCCGTGTCTACATCGTGGGAGCACCAGGGGGTGACCCCTGGGGTGAGGGAGAACAGAGCGGCAAACTGCAGTAGGAGGTCTCAGCAGCCTTGACGTTGCTCCTGGGTGAGGGCCTCCGAGAGTCGGACCCCATCCACGGAGCCGTCCTTCTCTCGAGTCCGTAGGAGATCAGGGAGTGGCTCGGAATCCTCTTCGGTTCCGCTGTCTGTTGCCATCAGGAGGCTGAGCTCCGAGCGCACAAAGTGGGGTTTTAGTCTATTGGCGTGGAGGACCAGGAGGGGGTTCCGTGAAGATTCCATATCGATGAGATAGGTGACAGGGCTCTTGCGCTCGACCACTTTGAAGGGCCCTGTCCATTTGTCTTGCAGGGCGCATGGTTTGGTGGGAGACATCACCCATACCTGTTGGCCGGGTTCAAATTCGATGGAGGAGGCATTTTGATCGTACCACCTTTTCATGTCTTCCTGGCTGGCCTCCAAGTTCGCTTTAGCCATTTCTCTGAACCTTCTGGTCTGGTTGCGTAGGGTCAGGAGGTACTTGAAAACATCTGGAGGGTTCTTCAGAGGGGGCATTTCCCAACCTTCTTTGACTAGGCTGAGCGGCCCTCGCACCGGGTGTCCATATAAGAGTTCGAACGGGCTGAAGCCGAGGGACTTCTGGGGAACTTCTCGATAGGCAAAGAGGAGGCACGGCAGTAGCACATCCCACTGGCGACGGAGGGGCTCTTCCAACCCCCCAATCATCCCTTTGAGCGTGCGGTTGAACCGCTCAACTAGGCCGTTTCCTTGAGGGTGATAGGGGGTCGTGAATCGGTAGGTGACCCCACACTGTTGCCAGAGGGATTTCATGTATTTTGAGATAAAGTTCGTGCCTCTGTCGCTGACGACTTCTCGGGGGAAGCCCACCCGGGAGAAGATTCCCATCAAGGCCCGGCCAACCACCGGGGCTGTCACAGTTCGCAGGGGAACAGCCTCGGGGTAGCGGGTGGCGTGGTCCACCAGTACCAGGATGAACCGATCTCCTTGTGCTGTACGGGGGTCCAGGGGCCCCACAATGTCTATTCCCACCCTCTCGAACGGGGTGGTGACCACTGGAAAAGGTTGCAGAGGGGCTTTCAGCTTGCGGCCGCTCTTCCCGCTGGCCTGGCATGTGGGGCAAGACCGGCAGTGCTGGAGTACGTCATTCCTCATCTTTGGCCAAAAAAAGTGGGTCACCAGGCGACTGTAGGTTTTGTCCTGACCCAGGTGACCAGCCAGGGGGACATCGTGGGCCAGGTTTAGCAAAAAGTCTCTAAAGCGGAGGGGCACCACTAGCACTCGACTGGCCCCTAACTCCGCGATTCTCTGTTCACTGTACAGCAGGTCATTGTCCCAATAGATCCAATGGGTTCCGGCGGTATCCCCGGCGCTTTGGGCGAGGGCTTGTTGGCGGAGTCCCTCGAGGGAGGGACAGGTCTTCTGCTCTTGACGAAACTGTTCTTGGGTGGGCCCCCCTTCCTGACGCCACTGAGCCAGGTCGGGAAGGTCCTGGAGCTGGGCGAGACCTTCGGGGGTTTGCTCGGGAAGGTCGGCACGGACGGTGTCTTCGACTGGAGCGACCGGGGGAGGAGGTGCCGGCCATTCGTGTTCTTCGGGTCTGGGGATGGCACGGGCGGCCATGGACCGGGTGGTTACGCACTAAGCATGGGCGAATTTTGCGGATCTCGCGTTCGCGAATTTTGCGGATTTGCGGATTCGCAATCCGCAAAATCCGCGAATTCCCGCGAATTTGCGGATTTTTTTTTTTTTGTGTTCGCCCGTGTTTCTGCCAGTTCGCGAGGGTTTTTACAATTTCGCAATTTGCGAACTTACCTGTCGGGTCGCAAGTTTTGCGAACTTGTTGTTTCTACATGTCCAGCCTGTTTGGGACACTCTTCTTCATCACTGCCACTCTCTGTCACCACTGCCACTCTCTGACTACTCATGCCACCCTCTGGCCCACCCATGCCACCCTCTGTTTCATCACCACACCCTCTGGTTGTCCAGTGTACATTATTTTCGGCAAAGCAAAGCACACCTTCCCTGCCTCAAGTGACCTGAATTAATTTGGGGCTGATTAATGTGTCACAGAATATTTTTTTAGCTGGCACCTGCTTCCTTAGTGCGCCCTGATTAGTGATCTTTTGCACTTGCTAAGTGCTTTCATTGTTGCAAAATTAGTTACAACACCTGCCCTGCCCCAACTGACAATAATGAATTAGGGGCTAATTAATGTGTCACTGAAAGAATTTAAAGTTCCAGCCTGGCACCTGCTTGTCTGCTCCTTTAGCTGTAAATCAGGACCTTTGTGGCATACAGTTAAGGTCAGAGCAGGGTCACACAATAGTTGCAAGCAGGCAACCGAATTCTGGAGGGCCCCCTCAGGAAGCACTACAAAGAATCGTTACAAATCATGAGGTTGACCTTTTGCACCTGCTCATTGCTTTTGCTTTTGCTGAAATAGTTTTTCGGTTTTTTTCGCGCTATTCGCGGGGCGCGGCGTCGTGCGAAACCGACCGCGGAAGCCGCCAATTCGTACGAATGAGCATTTTATTTTTTTGCGGCTTGTTGTTTCGCGAGTTTTTTTGCAGTATTCGCGAGCCGCTTGCAGCGCAACACGCGAATTTACCCCAAGGTCGAGTACGGGCGCGGCCATTTTGTTTGCGTGACGTATTTCCGTTTCCGCCCGCTATGTATAATCTCGCGCAGTAAGCGCATTGCGAGTAGAGGTTCGCACGAGATCGCGCGGGAAATCTAGAGGTTCGCACGAGATCGCGAGGAAAATCTCGGGCGAACTTACTTTCGCGCTCGTGAACGGGCGCCGGCCATCTTGTTTTTCATTCATTTCCTGTGTCTGGGCATGGTGTTTAATCCTCTTGGTATCTTTGCCATCCTTTGCTTGTTTTCAGTTTTTTTTTTTACGATTTTGCTTCTTATCTATCCCTCTCTTTTCCTAGCTGTATATTTTTGTCTTTTCTGCTATTTTTCTTTACTTTTAAACTACTTTTTTAAACTCTTTTCTTTTCTTCTTCCCTATCCTATTCTTTCTTAATTTTCTACTTCTTCCTACCTTACCTGCCCAGACCATGGTCAAGCCAGGCGCCGTGAAGCTGCCCAGGCACTTGAGGGCCGCAGCGGCGGCGGGGAGTAGTGCTGGACCCAGTGGCAGGACAGCATGCGGGAGATTGAGGGGGGAGCAGGTGACGCGCGGGAGATATTCAGCCCGGAGGAAGTGGGCGCGCTGGTCTACTTCGTCCAGCGCCGCCTGCCCAGGACCATCGCGGGAGGCGGCAGGATCGCGGCCGGCGGCTACAACATGCGGGAGCGCCGGAAGCGGTGGGAGAAGGTGTGCTGGGCCATATCCCACCTCTACGGGGTCCAGCGCACCTACAGCCAGGTCACCCATCGCTGGACGGACCTCCTGGACCGCGAGCGCGACCTGCTGGACCAGCTCGGCTTGGAGATCCCCGGGCTTGGTGAGTAGTAGTAGCCATTTAATCACTCACTACTATGATGTTTTCTCCTGCTCTGTGTTGTTGTATTGCAAATATTTGTTTTTTACATGGAGCAAGCCAATAATGCCGCTGATGACGATTACATTGTAGTTAAATTATATTTCAAAATCTTCTGTGCATTTCAGGTGCACTGCTCTCCTTCTCAGTGGCGTTGCTACTATGCTTATTTGTTTTCTATTTCGTGGTCTCATTGGCCTGAGTAACTATTATGTATGAGTGTACTTTACAGAACTGCGTAATGCTAGACACTAGGGGGCAGATTACATTTACAAGCCCCTTGCGCCACGTTTACGTTGCCTTGCGTGACGCAACAGCGGCGTAAACGTGCCGCATCCCTGCGAGTCATTTACAGCATGACGCATCTAGGGAGATGCGTCACGTTATAAAGCCATGGGCCTGCACCACAATGGGTGCGTTCCTAGTACGCAGGGTGGGCGGTCCAGCGGCTGTGCGCCTCGCAAAATTGCCTGCGTGAAATGTACAAGATTTAACGCAGGCACTTCTGCGACGCTGCTACGTCAATTCAATTCCTTATGTCTGCTCGAAGCAGGCGAAAGGACTGACACAGCATGTTAAGTATTGGGTGGCCCTGAGCATTACTGGAGTTGCATTGCGTTGGCGACGTGACTCCAGCGATGCGCCGCTCTTACGTGACGAGATGCGTCACGCAAGTGCCTACCCTTGCGCCAGGGCGCGCCGCATTGTAAATGAGGCACATCTGCCGTGTCGCAAGGGTAGTTTTGCGTGACGCATTTGATGATGATCTGGCGCATCTCTGGAGATGCGCCAGAACGCGTAAGTAAGTATGCCCCTAAGGGGCAGAATTGCAATTACCGTCGCATCCCTGCAAAGTAGCAGGGATGCGCCATTAATTGTGCGGCCCGCTACCACCACCAAACATGGTGCGCCGTATTTGCAATGCGGCGCACCATGGGCCCAAAACGTCACCGAAGCTTTACTGCTGGAGTTGCGTCGCAACGATGGCGCAGCTCCATCAATGCTCTGGGGTACCCTATCTCCCCAATGCTGGGTCAAGCCGTACGTCTGCTTCAAGCAGGTGCAGGGTTTGTGTGACGCATCATTGTCCTAAAGGTGACTGATTGATATTTTGTAGATTTCCCTCAGCCACTATTAGGATGTGTTCCAGCGCAGGAATGCCCTCCCTTGCGCCGGAACGCCCCCTGATGGCGCAGGGCTTTATAACGGGATGCATCTCCCAAATGCGTCACGTTGTTATAATATTATACGCCGCACCATGGCGACCTTTTTTGTTTAGCTGCTGCGTCACAAAAGTCACGCAAGAACGGCGCAAAAGAGCCGCAAGGGCTTAAATCTGCCCCTTCCTTTGTAACCCTGACAATAAGAAAAATAGTGGCGGTGGATTGATAGTTTGACTATTTAAATGACTGGTAATGTAGCAGGCAACTGTTAGTGTTGTCACTGATCTGACTGAAATCACAATGGAGTTTGTCTGTCACTTTGCGTCTTGCCTGCGGACTGCGGACTGCCAGTCCTAGGTGAACGTTTCAGTACTTTGTTTAGTGAGTTACGTGACTTTCGAAGTCACAGGTCCGCAAATAAATGAAAAGTAACCATAATCAATATAATTTCGCGAAAATATTTTGTTATTGTTCTTTTGAAATGTTTGATTTGGTTGACATTGACAAGCAACAATCATCCATGTTTTCTGTTCTTTCTTTCATGTTGTACGTCAGCTCCCCCCAGGGGCGAGAGGAGGACACAGGAGCAGCAGGCGGCGGATGCTGTTCAACAGGGCCAGGATCGGGCAGGCGAGGGCTCCTCTGCTGGCCCCAGTAAGTTTTCATTTTAGACTAGTACCTATTTTTACTAGCGTTCCTCATTTGACTTTTTTCAAAATTGTTTTTGCTCTTCTTGTAGACTGTATCTAAATTCTTATCCTGCCTCTACTATGACTCCCTGTGGTATTACTAGATTATTCTTATTAGTCTGTCTGTGTAGCTAACTAAGATTGCACGGTTGGCGAAACTCCCATGATTCTAGTCAGCAATAGCTCTATCAACTTAGTGCAGTCCTCTGGGATTGTCCATAATGTCTTTTGAAGTGTTCTATCTGGACTCATGCTTGCAAAAATTGCAAAACCTTTCGCTCAGTCACTCTAGTCTGGACCAAAAAACACAGATTGTATTTAAGTTTAAAAGCTTTATTAAAAGTAAACACATTTATTAAAATGAAGTCATAATAAAACTAAACGTTTAACTGATAATGGAAAAGTGGTTAGTGCTGACGATTAATTGAAGACATTTCTTGTGGTCGAGCCGAGCTCTCACCTGGTTTCAACTTGATCTTGTAGTTAGAAGTCCATCTTCTGTCTATGTGGAGAAAAATGGTGCCTGTTAAAAAAACAGCCTTCATCAGTTGTGCCAAAAAGTGCAGCAAGACAACCTTCCCTGGAAAAAGGGACATTTTTTTTAACTTTAACGTAGACAGTCACAAATTACATTGTTTTCACATGTCTTCATTCCTAGACCAAATACTAGTGACTAGTGAGTGCTTTATTCTAACATTGTTACATGTACTTTGTAGGTGGAACATCTGGTGGCGGGGCCAGTGTGGAGGTGGTGGTGCTGGACACGGAGGCGGAGGCCGATTGTTCAGGGGAGGAGGCGGCGGCGGCGGCGGCTGTGAGAGTTGAGACGGTGGTGGTGGCGGCCAGAGGTAAGCTCTTATATATTCCTTACTTATTGAGATTGAAGACTAGCTGGGAAGGCAAGAATATGAGATGCATGGCTGGGTGAATGATGAAGCAATGATGGGTGGAAGGACAACAGCCTGGGTGGGTGACACAGAAACTGTATGTGTCCATATACCTGGATCATGCTACTATCTGACTCTTAGATAGCATATGTGTATCTAGAGCAGGGGTACTCCTAGTACGGCCCGCGGGCCGGTGGTGGCCCGGCAAGCCTTCCTTGGCGGTGCGCAGACCTTGCAGACAATCACTGCTCCCCCGGCCCCCACAGAGCAGAGGCTTTTTTGTATTTCACCTGTTAGCGCCCCTGCATCTCCACTCTGACAATCACTGCTCCCCCGGCCCCCACAGAGCAGAGTGGAGATGCAAGGCCACAAAGAGGTGAAATAGAACAAAGCCTCTGCTCTGTGGGGCCGGGCAAGCAGTGATTGTCAGGGTGGAGAAGCAGGGGCGCTAAAACAAACAAAGCCTCAATAATATGTTAATGGTCTTTTAAAGACCTGTTAAGTACTTTGGTGTTGTTGTCTGTGTGTGCGCGTTGAGGAAGCGGTCTCAACCCGGGCTGAAGGCTGACACAGATAGACACACACACAGTGAGATGACAGAGGGGGAGGGAGAGGGAGGGCAGGAGGGAGAGAGAGATGGAGGGAGGGCAGGAGGGAGAGCAGGAGGGAGAGAGATGTATGTAAATGCTGGGTCTGGTGGCTCAGTGGATGAGGGCATCTGCTGCAGGGACCTGTGTGCAACCTCATGGTCACAAGTTATCGTTTTGCTTTAGCCCCGCCCCCTCTGACTCCGCCCCCACCAGTGCGGCCCTCGGTCCCAAACTACACTGTAAATGTAGCCCCTGAGAGAAAGTTTGTGAGTACCCATGATCTAGAGAGAGTAGACGGTCAGTGGATGAACTAAGTGTAACTTTGAAGAGCATGTAACACTGCACCCGCACGTCCGTTCCAGTGTAGGAAAGGCAAGGAAAAGAACTTTTAATTTTGTCCAAATACTACCATAAATAGTAGCAGTAGTTTGTATTGCAAGCACTGCATAGATCCGGTTATTATGGTGGCCACTCCCTACCTCTCTTAATAAGTTTAGTAGTACTCAGTCATTCATGTGTGGATGTATCACTGGTCACTCAATAAAAAGCAAAGCACCTAAAGTCATCCCATATATAAGCAAAAACATCCCATGTGAAGTGATAGATAATCAGATTATTTATCTTCTTCAATTTTCCATTTCTAGTACTCATTTCCACTGTAGGGTGAAAGTTAAATTAATTAAGCAGTAGCCCTTGAGTTGTAACAGAGTATTCTCAGTGCCACCCGTAATAGAAAGTAAGAGCTTCACCACCTGCATGTACTGGACGGGTACAGTAACGCAACGGCAACGCAAGTCTAGGTCACTCCTCATGGCGTGCGTCTCTTTTTCTCGGGTGCAAGTTTACTGCGCTGGCATTATGCCGGCTTGCAGAAAATAACGTACCAATTTTCCAAAACAAGAGATAAGAAGAAGAATAAGACTGGTGTACTTTCATAGTCGACTCCAATGGAAGTCCACAGTGCTCGTAGAATTTGTTCCTTAAACTCCCACTAATGTTAGAGCAAGGATGAAGAAGTGTGAGGTTAGATAGATACTGGCCTCAATAGTTATGTAATGCGCTTGCAAGTTGCTAGTTGTACTGCAGCACAAATTTCTGCTGAATGATTGAGTTAATCTTAAAGAGCATTGGTTACAGACTATGTCTTTCTTTCTTCATATAGGTTCTCCTTCCAAACGAACAAGGAGGAAGGAGCTGGCTAGAGCGGCCCGGCAACGGAGGATCGAGGCCACTGTTGCGGAATATCGGCGGCTGGTGGCCCTGGAGGACGTGGAAAGTGTGCAGTCGACAACTACAACAACGTCGTCTGCATCGGCCTCCGTGGCCCCACGGGCTGCCACCCAGCACAGTGGTCCACCGAGACTGAGCCGGGCTGCCAAAGGCAAACGCCACCGCCGAGCAGCAAGGCCAACAGCTGCCTCTCACAGGCCTTGCACCTGCAAGGCAGTGAAGGCACGCCTGCGCCGCACTACCCTGATGGTGTCCCGCCTTCAGCAGGAGCTCGCCTTGCTCCGCGAGGAGCATGATGCCCTGGCCCAAAAAGTTAACAGCATCCACCCATAGTGTCCCTTGCCCCTTTTTTAGAGACTTTTGGGGGGTGGGAATTGGGAGTTGGGTTTTTGGGGACTTTTGAAGGACAATCGTTGGGGTTAGGGAGGGTCTTGCGGGAGATTATTTTGTTAGGGATATAAATATACTTTTTCAAACTTTATCTGAGCATACCTGTTTTTTACTGCTTGCCTGGTGGGTGGGGGTTTAACGTTGACTGTTTTCCTGAAAGTTTAGTTCCATTTTCTTCCTTTAAGTGTAAATGCCCAAATGTTTTCAACACTAAGTGCCTCTCACAGACTAAGTGAAGTGAATCCAAGAGTCCTAGGACTTTAGTAGTACTACCTTCAGTCTCTCGTCTCTCGTACTAATACTCCATTATACCCCCAAACCACCAAACGCTTATCTTACCTGTAATTTGTGTTTGAAAGTAGGGCTAGACCCAGGGCTGGCTCCACGGGAAACACCGAATAACGTTGGCAATCTTGGTCGGATAAAACTTCCTCATAGCGGTGGTACTAGTGGTGTGACACAGTGGCAGTTGCATGCCTATGAAAAAAAAGAAAATGAAATCTGGTTTGTCCTCCTGAGCAATTCAACGGTACAACTGAGAATATAGCAGGTGACAGAAGTACAGTAGAGCAGTGCCACATTGTAGCCTAACAAATGGTAAAGTATAACTACTAATTCGGTTGAAGTTCTTTCACATTAGCAATGGTTCTTTGTCAAGCAGAGTAAGAATATATCATCAACAACTGTGGAAAGAAAGAATGCGACAGTACATGGCCTGTGTGGAATTATTGATAACGATATTCAACATAAGGTCTCTGTAGCCAGATACCCGAGAGCCTTGCTGGTCACTATAAATCCATTCACAACAACACTCAATGGGGTTGGTCTGGAAGGTGTCAGGTTTACTCCCCGTGATCCAGTCGATGCAAATATGGTTCCACCTCCAAATGTCACCAACACCCAGAAGTGTAAACACAGGGTGTTCGAGGCATTAGGCGGGGGAGAAAAATAACAAACTAAAATAAAAAATGTGGGATGGGTAAAGGTAGGGTCAGCAGGGAAAGGATACCTGTAACAGAAGACAAGACAGGCATCAGTGAAGTGCTGTCCTAACATACAAGGGTACTCTCATATAGTCTCACTAAATAGTCTGCAAGTCTCCCGCCTACTCATGGGAAATGTAGTTTCATAGTACGGTAGGCGCTTAGGGGCTGCGTAACCTGACAGAAGGTATAGTAGATAGAAAAGGAGAAATTGCTTTTTTTCTAGGTGTCCCCTCACTCACCAGGGTTGCCCCTTGGTGACATGCTTCATCATTGGGGCCATCCCAGTCCTCTATGGCCTGGGGCGTGCTGCGACTTGCGAATTACGTAGGAGCACTTACAAATGACTATGTGTGGTGCAGATAGTGGAGTGGACTAAGTGATGTGTTAAGGGATCAATGTAGAAGCCGAGAGAGAGCCAAGAAATGCAGTCACAGTCAGAGAAAAAGGCAAGGGATACTGTATCTATGTGGTTGTAGTGGTCCTGTTGGAAGTGGTAAGTAAGTTGCCCGCAGAAAAAAAATCCTCCTATTAGCGGCACTCCTCCATTGCAGCCGACGCTTCGTCCACCGATGTTGGTCACCAGAAGACACCCTGTCCACTGCCTGCCTGATGCTGAATTGTGGCTCGCTACTGTGAAGCCTGACTCCATCCTTTTTTCCCCATTGCAGAGACTGAAACCCGGCCTGTAATTATTCAACGAAAAACAGGAAGTGATATAATATTACAACACCACTGATAAATAAATATAAGGTATGTAGGCTGTGGAGTGCAAAAAGTCACAATTTGTTTTTCCTAGTAGACAGTACAATGTTTTTGAAAGTGCGTACTCTGAGTCACCTTTTGAAGGATAAATAAGTATGGGCAAATTAATGTAGCGGATCTTGCCCCTCAAGCTAGGTGTACTGTAAACTGTGTTTTAGAACAAAATTAGATCTTCCTAGCAGTGCTCCCACCCAGACCCTTACTAAAGCCAGTCGCAAAAATGTAGAAGACCCCCAATCAAATCTCAAAAAACGAGGCCTAGCAGAAAACTGGTGACAAAACTTACTTTGAAAGTAAAAGTAGGCCGAAGTACCCTAATTACCCATTACCCACCGTGGATTGTATTCAAACCACTTGCAAGCAACCAAGCAAAAGTAGCCATAGCCAGCATCGCTCCAAGACTCGAAATCCCCCCCACTCAAACACATGCAATAGAAATACTGCTAACCCTAACGAACCCTAAGTTAAGAATAGTGGCAAAGGCTTTCTTTAACTATGCCAAATCCCCCCTTTCCCACCATGGATTTTCTTCAAATGACTTGCAACCAAAATTACACATTCTCACGAGTGCTCTAAGACCCCAGAACTCAGTTTGAAAAATCTAGAACACCCCGAAACACATGCAATCCTGCTGCTAGGGCTAACCCTAACGAACCCTAAGTTACAAAAAGTGCCAAAACTAAAGGCTTTTCCGCGCGGATTTTGTCCCAACCACTTCTACCCGGTATTAGACCTTCCCAGGAATGCCCCAAGACCCGTCAACCCACCCGCCAAGAAGCATAACACCCCCAAACAGGCCAAAAGCAAAATCTCATACTTGCAATATTTCTGGGCCTTCGGTCCAAACGCGCTGCGTAGCTAGGCCATAAGTCGGGGTTGGCACGACGGATTTCCTGAAAAGCAAATGCAATCAAGATTAGAGTGTCCCAGCAGTGCTCCCAGACCACGAAACTCACCCGCAAACACCAGGAAGCCCCCCAAACAGGCCCCCGAAAACGCTACATAGAGCAAAATGTCAGAAATAGCCCAAAAAAAAATCGGCCTGGATTTTGTCCCAACCACTTCTACCCGGTATTAGACCTTCCCAGGAATGCCCCAAGACCCGTCAACCCACCCGCCAAGAAGCATAACACCCCCAAACAGGCCAAAAGCAAAATCTCATACTTGCAATATTTCTGGGCCTTCGGTCCAAACGCGCTGCGTAGCTAGGCCATAAGTCGGGGTTGGCACGACGGATTTCCTGAAAAGCAAATGCAATCAAGATTAGAGTGTCCCAGCAGTGCTCCCAGACAACGAAACTCACCCGCAAACACCAGGAAGCCCCCCAAACAGGCCCCCGAAAACGCTACATAGAGCAAAATGTCAGAAATAGCCCAAAAAAAAATCGGCCTGGATTTTGTCCCAACCACTTCTACCCGGTATTAGACCTTCCCAGGAATGCCCCAAGACCCGGCAACCCACCCGCCAAGAAGCATAACACCCCCAAACAGGCCAAAAGCAAAATCTCATACTTGCAATATTTCTGGGCCTTCGGTCCAAACGCGCTGCGTAGCTAGGCCATAAGTCGGGGTTGGCACGACGGATTTCCTGAAAAGCAAATGCAATCAAGATTAGAGTGTCCCAGCAGTGCTCCCAGACCACGAAACTCACCCGCAAACACCAGGAAGCCCCCCAAACAGGCCCCCGAAAACGCTACATAGAGCAAAATGTCAGAAATAGCCCAAAAAAAAATCGGCCTGGATTTTGTCCCAACAACTTCTACCCGGTATTAGACCTTCCCAGGAATGCCCCAAGACCCGTCAACCCACCCGCCAAGAAGCATAACACCCCCAAACAGGCCAAAAGCAAAATCTCATACTTGCAATATTTCTGGGCCTTCGGTCCAAACGCGCTGCGTAGCTAGGCCATAAGTCGGGGTTGGCACGACGGATTTCCTGAAAAGCAAATGCAATCAAGATTAGAGTGTCCCAGCAGTGCTCCCAGACCACGAAACTCACCCGCAAACACCAGGAAGCCCCCCAAACAGGCCCCCGAAAACGCTACATAGAGCAAAATGTCAGAAATAGCCCAAAAAAAAATCGGCCTGGATTTTGTCCCAACCACTTCTACCCGGTATTAGACCTTCCCAGGAATGCCCCAAGACCCGTCAACCCACCCGCCAAGAAGCATAACACCCCCAAACTGGCCAAAAGCAAAATCTCATACTTGCAATATTTCTGGGCCTTCGGTCCAAACGCGCTGCGTAGCTAGGCCATAAGTCGGGGTTGGCACGACGGATTTCCTGAAAAGCAAATGCAATCAAGATTAGAGTGTCCCAGCAGTGCTCCCAGACCACGAAACTCACCCGCAAACACCAGGAAGCCCCCCAAACAGGCCCCCGAAAACGCTACATAGAGCAAAATGTCAGAAATAGCCCCAAAAAAAATCGGCCTGGATTTTGTCCCAACCACTTCTACCCGGTATTAGACCTTCCCAGGAATGCCCCAAGACCCGTCAACCCACCCGCCAAGAAGCATAACACCCCCAAACAGGCCAAAAGCAAAATCTCATACTTGCAATATTTCTGGGCCTTCGGTCCAAACGCGCTGCGTAGCTAGGCCATAAGTCGGGGTTGGCACGACGGATTTCCTGAAAAGCAAATGCAATCAAGATTAGAGTGTCCCAACAGTGCCCTCAGACCACGAAACTCACCCACAAACAGACGGAACCCCCCCTAAGAGCACCTCAAAGGCAAGCAAGTCATCAAAAACACAAAAAAATTTCCGCCTCGGATTTGGTCCAAACCACTTTTAGTGCTTCCCAGCAATGGCCCCAGACCCGTCAACTCACCTGCAAAGAGGTAGAACAACACCCCCACAAGTGCTGAGTCTTTCTTCATTGGGCGTAAACCAGCCCTCTGCTTTGATGGAAATAGGAGTCTGGAGGAGGAGGATAGAGGAGCATGTTCTTCTGAACTTGTGAACCTGAGGAATGCAGACTGCGGCACCTTCAAATAAATTAGCAAACAAGTGAAGACAGTTCTGCTGATGGGCTTGTTTTTGTGATTATCTGATTAAAGTTTGAATTATATTAACTGTGCACAACAAAGAAAGACAGACACACAGGAATAAAAGTGAATAAGGATGAAAAAGAAAGTTATTGATTCGTTGTCTCATTTTCAGGGCTCGAAGTCGGTATCACGGTCCAGGAATAAGAATAAGGCTTCGTCATCATACTCTGCGAATTCAGCCAGGGTGAGGTCAGTGCCACCTGACAGAGTAGAAATTCCCTCATCTATGTTGCTGGCCACCTGCTCTTCATCCGGCACGCTCTCTCGTACTCTTATATCTGGTGGTATGAGGTGCTGATTCATCTTGATCATTGTTAACCTCTCCACATTTTTGGGCGAGAGGCGGCTCCGTTTGGGAGTTACAATCCCACCAGCCGCACTGAAAACCCGTTCAGAAGACACACTTGCGAGTGGGCAAGACAAGTAGTTTAAAGCCAGGTTGGTGAGCTGTGGCCACAATTCTTTTTTCCCATGCCAATACGCCAATGGGTCAGAATTAACATAGACCTCTGTGGAGTCATTCAGATAGTCCTTCACCATCGACTCAAGGTCCTCCTCCAAGGTTCCTCCACTTTGCGTAGCTCTTGCTGTGCCTCTGACCTTTTGAGAACCAAACCCACGCAGAGCTAGCCAATCCTCTTCAGCCTCCAATGTTTCTGTTGTCTTTCGTGCAGATGATCCGGTTGCCGGTGTCTTTAACGGCTGAGAGGTCACTTATGCCACAGCCACAGGTGCAGAAGTGGATTGTTTTGACTGGGGATGGCCTGCTGATGTACTGCCATTTCCTTCAATTTCCAGCCGTTCTGTTTCAAACTTCTTGGCTGACAAGGCTAGCCAACGTTTGTACTTTGTAACATCTTCATCACCAAAAGGAAAGAATGCTCTGCCTGCCAGCGCCTTTTTGTAGCGTGGATCCAGAATAGTAGCACAAATGTAATGCTGTTCTGAGTGGATCTTTTTAAGACGTTCATCACCTTGTAGGAGCTCTAATAATTGCTCAGCCAGAAGCAAAGAGTCTTTCTTTTTGTCATCTTTTCCAAACACAGAACACACCTCCTTCAGTTGGTCCTCCAGCATGTACAACAATGGGATAGCTTTTCCCAAATTAGAGTCCTCCTTGCTGACTGCACGCGTGAAGACCTCAAAAGGACGAAGCATGCGTGTTAGGCTTTCAACTATGTTCCATTGCGGCCCACCCATCCTCAGCTCCTCTATACCCTCTTTCAAGAAATATTGATCGAGTTGCGTATACTGCTCATACAGACGCTCAAGCATGTAGAAGGTTGAGTTCCAACGTGTTACCACCTCCTGGATGAGTGCTTTCACTGGCATTTGACATTGATATAGCATGCTCCTCAGCTGCTTCCGGGCCTTAAAAGAATGCCTGAAATGCTTGCAAATTTTTCGGCAGTTCTCCAATACACTGTACGCTGCACTGCGTTTATTACTCAAGAATTTTTGGACAACCAGGTTTATACAGTGCGCCAAACACGGCACTCTGAAATAGTAACCGTCCCTCATGGCCTTAATTATATTGGAGCCATTGTCCGTGGAAACATAACCAACCTTGCGTTTTAGTGGGGACAGACAGTTAAGGACCTTTGTGTTAAAGACATCCAAAATGTTTTCTGCTGTGTGACGTTTCTCCAAACCAAACATGGCTAGTGTTGCATGTTTCCGAGCACCTTTAAAAACAATGTTAGTGTCAACACCTGAGTTTAGCTTTGCTTTAGCCCCTGAAAAAGAGACCCAGTGTGCAGTGATGCACATGTAATCAGCGCCTGCGCCACTGGTCCACATGTCTGTTGTCAGATGTATAGTGTGAACAGCACTCTTCTGCAAAGCTGCCCCAATCACCTTCAGAACATATTCATGTAGTGCTGGAACCGCAACTCGGGCAAAATAGAACCAGCTAGGAACCTTCCATTTAGGGCAGAGCGCTGTCACTAATTCTAGAAAACCAATCCCTTCTACAAAAGAAAAAGGGAGAAGGTCCAGAGCTAGCATTTTAGCCAGCTTAGTGTTATACAGACGGGTCATTGGGTGGTTGCGTTCATATTGCGCTTCTGTAAACAACATCTTTTTAATGTTGCCCTGGACCAATGATTTACGGGATGATGATGATCTCTTCGACCCAGTTACGCTCGCTGATGAACTTTCCCGCATTGATGTCTCACTCTCTCCCACACTCTTAGTGTGGCTCCCATGGGGTGTGCTGCTGACATGGGAACTGGGTGTAAGTGAAGTGTTTGAATCGTCTTCTTCTACCTCCTCGTCATCAGCAGATGAGAAATCAACGTTTTCATTACGTGCAATTCCGGCTTTCTTGACCGCCTCTAGGTGCGGAAACCATTGGACAGCGTGCCTTCTCTCAAGATGACCTCTCTGGCCTCCGGTACCATAGTTAGAACCAAGCTTACCACGACTAAATCGAAGCTTACAAAGGCTACAAATGGCTACGTTTTCCTTTTTTGGGCAAACACTAAAGAAGTCCCAAACTGGAGACTTGAAATGTCTTCGGGGGCCGGAGGAGGCGGCGATACTGGTGGTGGTGGTCCTGCTGCTAATGACAGATGAAGTGGAGGATGTGGATTGCCGAACTTCAGTACGTTTTGCACTTTCACCACCACGAATTGAGGTCGAGGACGAGGTGGGTACCTTCTTGCGAAGAAATATGGAAGCGGTAGGTTTTGGTGTACTACTTAACTCCAAATCTAATGATTCCATTTCCATTGCCTCCTCGCCGACATCATCATCACGCTCAGCAGCTTCTCGGGATAGGGTCAAAATGTCTCTTTGCTGCATGCCCGGTGGGGCTGCAGTGACCTTTGTGATGACTGGCTCGTCGTCATCGTGAGAGGCTTCATCACCAGCAGTATCTGTCACTTCTTGTTGAGCCTCATCACACTCCATAGGTTTGAGTTTTTGGACGACCTTCCTTTTACGCTTAGGTACCGGTGTCAGATCATGGTGTGCCTCACTGTCAGACAGCTGTTGTGGTTCCCAAGACGGATCACTTGCATCAGAACGAGGTGGGCTTGAAGAAGATGTAGACACCCCCCTTGATCTTTTCCTTGCTAGGGATGTGGAAGACAATGAATGATCATCAGGAGGAGTGGCTTCCAATGATACCTCAGCTTCATTGTCGATTTCCAAATGTGCCCCTACTTCGGGAGGAACAACTATTGTGGGCACTTGTGAACCTCCATGCACCTTTGCTTGCGCATCTCCTTTTGCTGCCTCTCCTTCCACATGTACTTGGGCGTGTACTTGCACATGGTGTTGTTGTTGCGGCTGTGGTTGTTCAACACTTGTCAGATGAGTTACAACAACCTGTGTTGATTCAGGGACATTGCTGCTACTTTCTTGCGATGAGCCAACATCACTGGTCGATGGTGATTGGAGAAGTACACTGACTGCCTCTGAAGCACTCAAGGGCTTTGACTTAAGTTGGCGTGGTGGTGGAGGCACTGAACCCAATGGAGCAGGGGTGCTGCTCTCAGCTTGGTCCCCAGCAGATCCTGCTGCTGCAGGCGTACTTTTTTTTTTGCTCCCAAAAAAAGTGGCGGGTGGCACACCAGCCTCCTTGGTAACTTGCTTCTTCTGCTCCTTACTAGCAACTTTCTTGCTAGAGGAGCTACGGAGAACTTTCTTTGGGGGCGGGGCCATCTTCTTCAGAGCAGGTCAGACAGCAGGCCGCAGTTGCACGAATTGTAGAGTTGTCTGAGGCCAGACGTGACGTCGCGTGACGTTATGCTGCACACACACACCGCTGCAGGACTTCTTCCTGGCACTGGTGGTTCTCTTGAGTCTTGTGCACCTAAAAAAAATGGAAGACAGAGGAACATCAGTTCAGTTATAGAGCACAAAAAAATCGAAAAACACTGCAAAATCAGCACAATCCCAATCCATCCATGCCCTCCATAATGTTTAAATTCAAGACAACCCACAGAAAGACTAGGCCCATGCAAGACTCACTACCCCTGGGCATAAATAAAGGTTGAAAAGTAGGCAAAATGGTTGGAGGCCTAACAACAAAGCCTGCATTTAAAATGGCCACTTGCCTGCCAGCACATGGCCAGTGCCTGTAGCTGCACTCAAAATGGCCACCAGCCACATGGCATGTCCCTCCCCATGAACACCCCCAAAAATCGAAAAACACTGCAAAATCAGCACAATCCCATTCAATCCATGGCCTCCATGATGTTTAAATTCAAGACAACCCACAGAAATACTAGGCCCATGCAAGACTCACTACCCCTGGGCATAAATAAAGGTTGAAAAGTAGGCAAAATGGTTGGAGGCCTAACAACAAAGCCTGCATTCAAAATGGCCACTTGCCTGCCAGCACATGGCCAGTGCCTGTAGCTGCACTCAAAATGGCCACCAGCCACATGGCATGTCCCTCCCCATGAACACCCCCAAAAATCGAAAAACACTGCAAAATCAGCACAATCCCATTCCATCCATGGCCTCCATGATGTTTAAATTCAAGACAGCCCACAGAAAGACTAGGCCCATGCTAGACTCAAATACCCCTGGTGAAAAGGCCACAAGTACAGGCCCAAAAATCGAAAAACACTGCAAAATCAGCACAATCCCATTCCATCCATGGCCTCCATGATGTTTAAATTCAAGACAGCCCACAGAAAGACTAGGCCCATGCTAGACTCAAATACCCCTGGTGAAAAGGCCACAAGTACAGGCCCAAAAATCGAAAAACACTGCAAAATCAGCACAATCCCATTCAATCCATGGCCTCCATGATGTTTAAATTCAAGACAACCCACAGAAATACTAGGCCCATGCAAGACTCACTACCCCTGGGCATAAATAAAGGTTGAAAAGTAGGCAAAATGGTTGGAGGCCTAACAACAAAGCCTGCATTCAAAATGGCCACTTGCCTGCCAGCACATGGCCAGTGCCTGTAGCTGCACTCAAAATGGCCACCAGCCACATGGCATGTCCCTCCCCATGAACACACCCAAAAATCGAAAAACACTGCAAAATCAGCACAATCCCATTCAATCCATGGCCTCCATGATGTTTAAATTCAAGACAACCCACAGAAATACTAGGCCCATGCAAGACTCACTACCCCTGGGCATAAATAAAGGTTGAAAAGTAGGCAAAATGGTTGGAGGCCTAACAACAAAGCCTGCATTCAAAATGGCCACTTGCCTGCCAGCACATGGCCAGTGCCTGTAGCTGCACTCAAAATGGCCACCAGCCACATGGCATGTCCCTCCCCATGAACACCCCCAAAAATCGAAAAACACTGCAAAATCAGCACAATCCCATTCCATCCATGGCCTCCATGATGTTTAAATTCAAGACAGCCCACAGAAAGACTAGGCCCATGCTAGACTCAAATACCCCTGGTGAAAAGGCCACAAGTACAGGCCCAAAAATCGAAAAACACTGCAAAATCAGCACAATCCCATTCCATCCATGGCCTCCATGATGTTTAAATTCAAGACAGCCCACAGAAAGACTAGGCCCATGCTAGACTCAAATACCCCTGGTGAAAAGGCCACAAGTACAGGCCCAAAAATCGAAAAACACTGCAAAATCAGCACAATCCCATTCAATCCATGGCCTCCATGATGTTTAAATTCAAGACAACCCACAGAAATACTAGGCCCATGCAAGACTCACTACCCCTGGGCATAAATAAAGGTTGAAAAGTAGGCAAAATGGTTGGAGGCCTAACAACAAAGCCTGCATTCAAAATGGCCACTTGCCTGCCAGCACATGGCCAGTGCCTGTAGCTGCACTCAAAATGGCCACCAGCCACATGGCATGTCCCTCCCCATGAACACCCCCAAAAATCGAAAAACACTGCAAAATCAGCACAATCCCATTCCATCCATGGCCTCCATGATGTTTAAATTCAAGACAGCCCACAGAAAGACTAGGCCCATGCTAGACTCAAATACCCCTGGTGAAAAGGCCACAAGTACAGGCCCAAAAATCGAAAAACACTGCAAAATCAGCACAATCCCATTCAATCCATGGCCTCCATGATGTTTAAATTCAAGACAACCCACAGAAATACTAGGCCCATGCAAGACTCACTACCCCTGGGCATAAATAAAGGTTGAAAAGTAGGCAAAATGGTTGGAGGCCTAACAACAAAGCCTGCATTCAAAATGGCCACTTGCCTGCCAGCACATGGCCAGTGCCTGTAGCTGCACTCAAAATGGCCACCAGCCACATGGCATGTCCCTCCCCATGAACACCCCCAAAAATCGAAAAACACTGCAAAATCAGCACAATCCCATTCCATCCATGGCCTCCATGATGTTTAAATTCAAGACAGCCCACAGAAAGACTAGGCCCATGCTAGACTCAAATACCCCTGGTGAAAAGGCCACAAGTACAGGCCCAAAAATCGAAAAACACTGCAAAATCAGCACAATCCCATTCCATCCATGGCCTCCATGATGTTTAAATTCAAGACAGCCCACAGAAAGACTAGGCCCATGCACCACTCACTACCCCTGGTCAAGGCCCCAACAACAGGTCAAAAATCGAAAAACACAAAATTTTACAAAAAAAAAAATCGAAAAACACAGAAAAATCAGCACAATCCCAATTCATCTATGGCCTCCATGATGTTTAAGTTCAAGACAACCCACAGAAAGAATCAGTCCACCCACCACTGAGTACCCCTGGGGAAAAGGCCCCAAAACAGCCCAAAAATCGAAAATCCCAAAATTTTAGTTGCAGCAACTGTAATGCCCCAAACAAACTTACTTGTAAAATTTCTAATCCAACAGTGATCCAAAGAAAGTCAAAAAGGCCTCAAATCCAAAGATCCAGCAGCATCCACAAAAAGTAATCCTTCCAGGTCCACATCCGAATGAAAAGTGACCAGGAGATGGACAAAGCACTGGGAGGAGCCTGCTGAACAGGAACAGGAAGTTGAAGACTATAGGGCACTTCCTTCCTCCCACCCCCCTGCCCCCTCCCCAAAATGGACTCCTCGCTAAAAAAGTGCAGGCAAATGTCAAACTAAGGAGTTATTCACATAAAAATCATCATTTCTAGAAGGTTTATGCTGCTTGCTGGTGGATTTCTTGTGCAGAATTGCAAATTTATATTTTCGCTCGCCGCATCTCAAATCTCGCAATTGCGAAGTACCGCGAGACGTGATCTTGCCGTACTCGCGTTGACAAACTATCGCTGGCAAGCCGCGATGACGTAATCGCGCTCGCCAATTCCCGCGGGATCACACAGCAAGATCCAAAATGGCGCAGCACTCGCAAACTATCGAAAAAAACAACTCGGCAAACGATGATAAACGCCGCGCGCCGCAAAAATTGTATCACCAACGCCGCGCGCCGCCAAAAAAATCCGCTGCGTGCGAATTTGCGGATTTTGCGGGAAATCCGCAAATCTCGCGGATTGCGGATTTCCCGAAAATCCGCAAAATCCGCGAGCGGAACGGATTTTCCGCCCACGCTTATTACGCACGCCCAGTCCGGGAGACCCAACATCCCCAGGTGCTCTCTTCTCTCTACGGCGGCCCACGGGGAACTCTCCAGATCATTTCCCAGGAGGCAGTCTACGGGGGCATCATCTCGGACCGTCACCTTCAACATGCCGGAGACTCCTCCCCACTCGAAGGGGACGCAGGCCATCCGACAGAGACTCTCCGAGTTGTCGGCTGAGCGGACAGGGCAGAGAACGTTCGGCAGGATCTGTTCTGGGGTCACCAGGTGACAGCGGACGGCTGTCACACTGGCCCCGGTGTCACGTAGGGCTTCGGCCCGGCGCCCATTAATGCTCACCCACTGACTGTACTTCCGGGTGTTGGCGGGTAGGGGGGCCCGCGGGACCATGTCTTTTCCCCCTAGGCATGCTAGAACCATGGCGGCCGGTTCCCATTCTGGGTGGTCTTGCTCATGTTCCTCGTGTTCTTCGGAGATTTGCTCTTCCCCCAGGGCGGCGGCAGCCATCTGGCGGGGTCTCGGGCTCTGGTTCTGTGGACAGTTCGGGTCATTGGCGTAGTGGCCGACTCGCTGGCATCGGTGACACGTGACATTGGCTCTGTACCCCGGGCGCGCCGGGGTGTTGCCCCGGTTGGCCGGGGGTGGAGTGTTGGCAGCGGGAGCGGCCGGGGCGTTGTCTCTTCCTCGTCCCTGGCCCCCTCCTCCTCCTCGGGGACGGTGCTGACCGTGGTTGTTCCGGTTCTGTTCATGTGGCCCATTCCGGCCCACTCGGGTGATTTCCCACCGGTCAGCCTCGGCGGCGAGCTGCCGTGGATCAGTCAATTTACTGTCGAGGAGGTGCTGCCTGAGCTCGACGAAGCAGTTGTTAGATAGGTGCTCCCACACCATGAGATTGAAGAGTTGCTCGTAGGTCGTTACATTGCTTCCCTTGATCCAACCCTCGAAGGCTCGACTGAAATAGTTCACGTACTCCACCCAAGTTGTACCCGGGATCCGGGTGCAGTCTCGGAACCTCTGGCGGTACATTTCGGGTGTGAGCCCATAGCGGGTGAGGAGGGTAGCTTTCATGTGGTCATAGGAGGTCATTAGATGGTCGGGGAGCTGTAACAGGGCATCGCGGCCCTCATTGACGAACCTCCCCCATAGGCCGGCTCCCCAGTCGCTTCGGTCGATCCGGTGGGAGGTCATAGCGATCTCGTAGGCCTTGAACCACTGCTGTATGTCGTCATCTCGGAAATATTCTCGCACGACATCCTTGGGGATGTGTACTTTCTTTTCTGTTGCTCCCGGGGTGCGCGGTTGCTCGGGCACTCCTAATTCTTTGTTCTGCTTACGTAATTCGATCTCGGCTAGGTTGCGTTCGTGTTCATACGCCAGTCTCTTCTCTTCGAGCTCTCTTTGTCTCTGTTTTTCTTCCCTTTCTTCTCGGAGCCGTAGATGTTCTAGGTTCAGTTTTTGTTCGGCTAATTTGAGTTTGCCCTCCATTTTGAGCCAGGCCATTTCTAGTTCATGTAGTCTGCTTTTCTCTCGCTCTTGGATTTCGTTTTGCGAAAGACCCGTTCTTCGCTCCTCGGGAGCCGTGGCGTTTTTCTCGGCTGCTGTGATATTTTGGTCCGGGGTTCTGTCGGTCCCGGTTTCTGCCCATGACTCAATGGCGTGCTTGAAATCGTCCTTAGTACTAAGACCGGTGGTAGCGATACCTAGTTCAATGCAGAATTGCTTCAACTCACGATGGCTGTACTCTTCCAATTTCTCCATCTGGAATTTCTCGGTGGATCCGTTCTCTTTGGTTGTCATCGTGGTTTTGTCGTGGGGTGAGCTACTCTCTGTACGATTACGCGTTGATTCGGATCGCGCCGCTGGCCACCAATGTTAGACGGACCGGGAGGGTCGGCCGAGAATAAGGGGAGAGGTCTCCGGGGAGAGCCGTCTCCAGCGATCGTACAGACGAGTAACTTCCCCCCCACAGATGTACACCACACACGGATAAGGTTTAACGTTCTTTATAAGCAATTCTTTAAGTACGGTGAAATGGTACAAGGAGGTCTGGACTCAGGGGTCCCCTCGGTTCTAGTCTCTCGATTGGGAAAAGGGTAGCGGGACAGTCTTGTTACCAATCTGGTGGATGAAATAGCTCACAATCCTCGAGCTCGGCGTTCTAGATGATCGGGTCGCGGCGGAGCCAGCAGGTCCCGGGATGGTTGAAGGTAGCGACGGTCCGCGGCGGAGCCAGCAGGTCCCGATGAAGGTGGTGGTTACAAACGGTCCGCGGCCACGCCAGCAGGTCCCGACGACGATGAAGGTTTCAGAAGGTTGCGGCAGCGCCAGCAGGCAGGACAATAGTTCGCAAGGTAGGACTACGGCAGCGCCAGTAGTCCGTCAAGGATGAGTTCTTCACTGCGTCTCTCGACTCCAGGATACAACTGCCTTCCTGCTTTGGAGCTGCCCCAGTTATAGGTCTGGTGCCCTTTGATGTCCGGACCCTCGCACTTGGAGGTCGGGAGGTCCGGGATGAGGGAGTCCAGACACCCAGCAGGGGGGTGGAGCCAGCGCCCGGGGGAGCTGGGTGCGATCGGCACCTGGCGGGGGAGAGCCATCGATACTTCTTTCTCCCATCAACCTGCCAAGTGGGCCGTTCACCTCCTGGGTGGATGGTGGGGCCGGGATGTCGGGGCCTGGCCAGGCCCAGGGTTAGGGTCGATCTGAGGCCACGCGGCCTCGTGGTGCAGTGTCCAAGATGGCGGCCGGGCCGGCCGAGGGAGGGGGAAGGAATTCGGCCCCATGATACAGAGATGTCCGCGGCAGGAGTCCCGCATGGGACGGGGTGCGGGTTGCCTGTGTGGGTAACATCTGGAGGACCGGGGCCCGGGTCCTGTCATGTGGGGAGGAGGCAAGCCCCTCACGTGGCCTGTCCAACAGTTTCCATACTGAGAACGCTCCTTTAGTTGACCATTACGCCATGATGAAACACACTGAGAAAGAACTACTCTGGTGGTAGAAACTGTCAAACCGACCATCAGACAATCTAATGTGGATCGTAGTTTGACAATTAAAGAGCAACGCTGGATCTTAGGCGCAGATTCTGTCAGGCATGGCCTTAACTCCTCCACTGAGTGGCATGCACTTGCATGCCTAACCTGAAATAGTTTTAGTAGTACATGACATACAGTGTTTAGTATATGACTATATTGATCTGGTCATACTTTTCTAATGCACATGTCTAGTCTACGAAATAATCAAGTACCCAGTAGAACTACAGGATATATCTTTATAGTCAGACTATAAATTGATGTGGAATTTCTTTATTAACCGGTGTCTAAATGCATAATTTGTTTCAACTATTTTCTTTTTTAAAAAGGAATTCATCAAGTAATGAAGAGAATTGAGGTGGTTATTAACACAATTATACTGTAAATTGATGTACCTTTACTGTAATATTAAATTGTAATATATGTCATTTCAGCATTCTAAATGTTGCGTTAAGGCTGTAATGTTAACAAGAGTTCATGGTACGATTAACTAATTAGTAACGGTGTAATCATGTATGGATTTTCACTGATGGATTCATTTTTTATACTATTTCTTTTGATACCTCGATGGTGCATTGGCTTTTACCTATATTTATTATTCCTGAACAAACACATCTTTTATTCACTATAGGTCTCAGATATTACTACAACTTAATTACTTCGTTTTCATTCAAGTTTTTTCAATAGGACTATTCAAAGCTTACTTAATAGTTATTCACATGTCACATCAGTCCTGTGGAACAAATGTATTAGTTCCATATTGGTCTTTTTCATTCATATGCTGTCAGCTTCACCATTCAATGATGGACGAAGTGAAGCTTTAATTTCCAAATCGAGGCATGCAACGCAGCCACTTGTAATCACGGTACGATCATACACCCATTCGACCTACATACATTTTTTCAGCACACGGTCTTCTTTCTTTCATTAATCTCATTCTTTCATTTATCTCAAAGATAAAAATATCACCATAAAGAGTGTCTCTTCTTCTTTTTTTGCTTTTCACTATTGTTTATACAGACAGTGTTAATATGGCCGACACACAATTTCACTATTCCAAGATGAAAATGCAGTAATCCCCATCACCCAAACAGGCTTTCGGAAAAAACTAGGAACAATGACAAACATTATGGCCCTAACTCTGCTAATTGAATCCGCCAAACTCGCCAGTTCACCCCTCTATATATGCTTCATCGACTTCACCTCCGCTTTCGATAACATCAGCAGAAATTTACTATGGGAGAAGCTTGCCAACAGGAAAATGCCGACAACTTTACTATCACAACTGGTGCTATTACACACGGACACATGGGTACAAATCAAGCTAGGCTCAGGAGACTGCCTGTCAAGAAAAGTACAGACGACCAAGGGCCTCAAACAAGGGTGCGTTCTAGCCCCGACCCTCTTCAATATTTTTATGTCGGATCTTTCTCCAATGCTAGACGAATGCAACCCTCACGCCCCAAAACTAGGAGGACTTACAGTCTCAAACTTGATGTACGCCGATGATATCGTGCTCATTAGCCGGACGCCGATAGGGCTACAACACCTAATCAACACAACATACACCCACGCAGCCACGAACGGCCTCAGCATAAACCTCTCCAAAACAAAAGCCATGAGAGTAAATGGGAAGCCGGCCACATCTAAATTTCTCTGGCAAATGGGAGGCCTAACAGTGGAAACCGTGGACGAGTACAAATACCTGGGTGTAATTGTTGACAGTAAAGGGACATTCCTCCCTCAGAAGGAAGCAATATCAAGGAGAGGTACCACAATATCAGCTGCACTGAGAAACCTTAAAAAGAAAGTATCTGGCCGCAGTTTCACTCCACTCCTACAAATAATCCAAGCAAAACTAACACCGGCTATTACCTATGGAAGTGAATGTCTCCGAGGAAGGGACGCACAGATACTGAACAAAACAACAGCCAGGGCAATGCGAATGTTATTCAATCTGCCCAAATACACTTCACAAGCACAGATAAGGCTCGAATTTGGCCTGAGAAACCAAGTAACAGAAAGAATGGGGGTCTATGCCAAAAGTTGGCACAAAATACGAGGAGCCGATGCCTCATCCATGGATTATCATCTCTGGAATGAGCTATCAGGGAGAAACACGAGCGCTGCCGCAAATTACCTAAAGCACTCCATAGAAACTTTGGAGCTACAAGAAGCCTGGAAGAGCAACATCTCTCATAATTTGTTCAAACAACTAGCAAATAAATCTGTAAGGACCAAGTCTCTAATAGAGGACAAAGCTGCACTAACGAAAAGGGCACACGGCTGGATCGTCATCCAAAACTACACCAGCAGCTCATGCCAAAGCTACTTAGGAGCCGGTTTCACACGGTCTACAAAGGAGAAACTCATACAACTAAGGCTGGGCATCCTCCCATCTCAAATCCATCTTCCCCCGTGGAAACGGCCACAAATGCCACCAAGTTGCCGATTATGTGGGGACACAAAAGAGGATATCCTTCACTTAATATGCATCTGTAAAGGTCTGGATAAAGAGCGCCGACAACATCTAAAGCCAACCCTAAAGAAACTGGGAATAAGGACATGCCGGCAGGCAGTCAAAGCATGCTTTGATGGAAAAAACATCCAATTAGCAAGTCATCTGGTAAAATTCCTGGAAAAAGCTGGTAAGAAGCAGAATGACAGAAGGGAGAGCCCGGAAGACACTAATCCACACAACATCTAACTCCGACTACCGTCCCATCAAGCCGCTACCACAAACTCAAGCCACAATTACCACAGATGGATTACGAACCCCAAAGAATCTGTAAAGGCTGCAGGGAGTCTGCGAGCTTGCCTTTTATTCTTTATTCTTTATTCTCTTCCAGTTCACAAAATGACTTAGTATTTAGATAACCGAAAGCCTAATCGTTTTCTAACATATATATATATATATTTTTTTTTTTGCTCAAGTAAGCTCTTAGAACATTTTTAAAATTAATCTAACTGAAATGTTTGATAGTCATATTTTACTAGACAAAAGTTTTATTTTAAGTTCATTCACATGTAAATATGCTGATTGCAATGGTTTTAATTAACTGAGCAATAAATTATTCTACTTCTATTCCAAGATGAACGCGGCTCAATACATATCTTGTAGTTGAGGCTTGAAACGCTACCAATTGTTACCATGGTACAATTCTGTATTCACTATACACAAATCCATTCACCATATATTTTTTCATTTTCATTGATTCTAAGTAGTATCAATGATTATAATGCAAAAAGACGTGCCCTCTGTGTTTCGCTACTGACCACATTGACATCGTCAAAATGGCCGACACTCAAATCTACCTGTTCGAGTCGGCCGTCTTTCAAGACGCACCTAGCGATTTACTTCCTGGTAATGCCAGCTATAAGAACGGTAAAGCTAATCAAGCTTTACCAAGAGGTTCCTGATCTGTTTCGGACCCCACCACGCTTCGCGCGTTGGAATTAAGTACCTCTGCTAGCTAATTCTTGTTTTAGTTTCTGTATCCTTGAAAGAGCCTTCTGTCTGTTCAGATAGGCTATGTTGAAAGAGATAACGCTAGTCCGTTGAATACCGGTTGTATTGGTCTAACCATATGCTCCCCTATTTTCTATACATGTAATGTTAGAGTAGACATAGAGTCGATGCAGAATCATTTTTATTGATCAAGTCCTGTCAATTGGACTACATTTATGTATATCTACAAGGTAATCAAAGCAAGAGTAGATTCATAGCCAAATCGTTTGACATGTCTGTCCCTTTCTTAAATGTGAAGTAGTGTTTTCCTTATTCATCCACCATTTAGTATCAGTGCGTATGTACTTGACTATATGCAGTTAATAATAGAGGAGAAACCCAGCAGTTATATTGCCATTTCCAAATTCTGACTTCCCACGGACAGGAAACCAGGTTAAGTTATACATCTGGCTTGTTTAGGGAATCTTTTCATTCTCCCAAAGGGTTTATACCAGGGGTACTCATAGTACGGCCTGGCGACCCGCGGACCTTGCAGACATTGTACCCGAGTTTAAAAAAAATCTTTTAATGATGTCTGCAGCCAGAGCGCGACTCAGATTCTGCTGCTCTGTGGGGCCGGGTGATTCCCTCCATAATCAGAGTGGGGCTGCAGGGGCGCTGAGAGGTGAACAAAGCCTCATTAACATACGAATGGTCTTTTAAAGACCTGTGAAGAGCTTAGCTGCGGCAGTGTGTGTGCGCCTGGAAGCTGTCACAGCCCAGGCACACACAGGCAGGGTGAGGAGGGAGAGCGAGCGAGGGAGAGGGAGAGAGAGTGAGGGAGGGAGGGAGGGAGCGTGAGGGAGCGTGAGGGAGGGAGAAGGAGGGAGGGAGAGCAAGCGAGGGTGAGTGAGGGAGAGAGAGTGAGGGAGGGAGGGAGAGTGAGGGAGGGAGGGAGAGCAAGCGAGGGAGAGGGAGGGAGAGTGAGGGAGGGAGCGTGAGGGAGGGAGAGCGAGGGAGGGAGAGCAAGCGACAGAGGGAGGGAGAGCGAGGGAGAGAGAGAGGGAGAGTGAGGGAGGGAGGGAGCGTGAGGGAGGGAGAAGGAGGGAGGGAGAACAAGCGAGGTTGAGTGAGGGAGAGAGAGTGAGGGAGGGAGGGAGAGTGAGGGAGGAAGGGAGAGCAAGCGAGGGAGAGGAAGGGAGAGCAAGCGAGGGAGAGGGAGGGAGAGTCAGGGAGGGAGGGAGCGTGAGGGAGGGAGAGTGAGGGAGGGAGAGCAAGCGACGGAGGGAGGGAGAGCGAGGGAGAGCAAGCGAGGGAGGGAGAGGGAGCGCAAGGCAGGGAAAGCGAGGGAGGGAGAGAGAGAGCGAGGGAGAGGGAGGGAGGGAGAGTGTCTGCAGCCAGAGCGCGACTCAGACTCTGCTGCTCTGTGGGGGCCGGGTGATTCCCTCCATAATCAGAGTGGGGCTGCAGGGGCGCTGAGAGGTGAACAAAGCCTCATTAACATACGAATGGTCTTTTAAAGACCTGTGAAGAGCTTAGCTGCGGCAGTGTGTGTGCGACTGGAAGCTGTCACAGCCCGGGCACACACAGGCAGGGTGAGGAGGGAGAGCGAGCGAGGGAGAGGGAGAGAGAGTGAGGGAGGGAGGGAGGGAGCGTGAGGGAGCGTGAGGGAGGGAGAAGGAGGGAGGGAGAGCAAGCGAGGGTGAGTGAGGGAGAGAGAGTGAGGGAGGGAGGGAGAGTGAGGGAGGGAGGGAGAGCAAGCGAGGGAGAGGGAGGGAGAGTGAGGGAGGGAGAGCAAGCGACAGAGGGAGGGAGAGCGAGGGAGAGCGAGAGAGAGAGAGGGAGAGTGAGGGAGGGAGGGAGTGTGAGGGAGGGAGAAGGAGGGAGGGAGAACAACCGAGGGTAAGTGAGGGAGAGAGAGTGAGGGAGGGAGGGAGAGTGAGGGAGGAAGGGAGAGCAAGCGAGGGAGAGGAAGGGAGAGCAAGCGAGGGAGAGGGAGGGAGAGTGAGGGAGGGAGGGAGCGTGAGGGAGGGAGAGTGAGGGAGGGAGAGCAAGCGACGGAGGGAGGGAGAGCGGGGGAGAGCAAGCGAGGAAGGGAGAGGGAGCGCAAGGCAGGGAAAGCGAGGGAGGGAGAGAGAGAGAGCGAGGGAGAGGGAGGGAGGGAGAGGGAGCATGAGGGAGGGAGAGCGAGGGAGCGCGAGGGAGGGAGCGTGAGGGAGGGAGAGTGAGGGAGAGCAAGCCAGGGAGCAAGGGAGGGAGGGAGAGCGAGGGAGAGCAAGCGAGAGAGAGCGAGGGAAAGCGAGGGAGAGTGAGAGATCGAGGGAGGGAGAGCGAGGGAGGGAGAGCTAGGGAGGGAGGAAGAGAAAGAGAGAGAGCGAGGGAGGGAGAGCGAGGAAGGGGGAGCGCGAGGGAGGGAGCGGGAGTGAGGGAGCGGGAGGGAGAGCGAGGGAGAGCGAGACAGAGCAAGCAAGGGAGGGAGAGCAAGAGAGGGAGAGTGAAGGAGGGAGAGGAAATGAGGGAGGGAGAGGGAGGGAGAGCAAGGGAGAGCAAGGGAGGGAGAGCAAGGGAGAGCAAGAGAGCACAAGGGAGGGAGAGCGAGGGAGAGCGAGAGAGAGCAAGCGAGGGAGAGCAAGGGAGCAAGGGAGCGAGGGAGAGCAAGCGAGGGAGAGGGAAGGAGAGCGAGAGAGGGAGAGCAAGGGAGGGAGGGAGAGGAAACGAGGGAGGGAAAGTGAGGGAGGGAGGGAGAGCAAGGGAGGGAGAGCAAGGGAGAGCAAGAGAGGGAGTGAGGGGGGAGAGGTAGCGCAAGGGAGGGAGAGCGAGGGAGAGCAAGGGAGGGAGAGCAAGGGAGGGAGAGCAAGGGAGAGCGAGGGAGGGAGGGAGGGGGGGATGGAGCACTAGGGAGAGAGCGCGAGTGAGGGAGAGCAAGGGAGGGAGAGGGAGCACGAGGGAGGGAGCGCAAGGGAGGGAGAGCGAGGGAGGGAGGGAGAGCAAGCAAGGGAGAGCGAGAGAGAGGGAGCGAGGGAGGGAGAGGGAGGGAGGGAGGGAGAGCAAGCAAGGGAGAGCAAGAGAGAGGGAGCGAGGGAGGGAGAGCGAGGGAGGGAGAGCGAGGGATGGAGAGCAAGGGAGGGAGAGCGAGGGATGGAGTGCGAGGGAGGGAGAGCCAGGGAGGGAGAGCCAGGGAGGGAGAGCAAGGGAGGGAGACAGAGCGAGGGAGACAGAGCGAGGGAGAGAGGGAGAAGGAGAGAGGGAGAAGGAGAGAGAGGGAGACTTCAGAGAGAGGGAGACCTCAGAGTGAGGGGGAGAGAACGAGAAAGAAGGAGACCTCAGAGTGAGGGAGAGGGAAGGAGAGAGAGGGAGACCTCAGAGTGAGGGAGACAGAGGGAGGGAGACCTCAGAGTGAGGGAGAGCTCAGAGTGAGGGGGAGGGAAGGAGAGAGAGGGAGAACTTAGAGTGAGGGAGACCGCAGGAGAGAGAGGGGGACCTCTGAGTGAGGAGACCTCAAAGTGAGGGAGAGGGAAGGAGAGAGAGGGAGGCAGAGGGAATGAGGGAGAGGGAAGGAGAAAGAGGGAGAGAGAGGGAAGGAGGGAGATGGAAGGAGAGAGAGGGAAATACAAGTGAGGGAGAGGGAAATAGAGTGAGGGAGAGGGAAATAAAGTGAGGGAAAGGGAAATAGAGTGAGGGAGAAGGAAACAGAGAGAGAGAGGGAGACAGAGGGAATGAGGGAGAGGAAAGGAGAGAGAGGGCGACAGAAGGAAGGGGAGAGAGGGAAGAAGAGAGAGGGAAATAGAGTGAGGGAGAGGGAAATAGAGTGAGGAAGAAGGAAACAGAGAGAGAGGGAGAGAGAGAGTGAGACAGTCAGGGTGAGTGAGACAGAGGAGGAGAGGGAGTGAGACAGTCAGAGTGAATGAGACAGAGGGAGAGATGGAGAGAGGGAGTGAGAGAGTCAGAGTGAGTGAGACAGAGGGAGAGAGGCAGAGAGAGAGAGTGAGGGAGAGGGAGAAAGAGGGGGAGGGAGAGAGAGAGAGAGAGAGAGAGAGAGAGAGAGAGAGAGAGAGAGAGAGAGAGAGAGAGATGTGTGTATGCCGGGTCCGGTGGCTCAGTGGACGAAAGCGTTCGCTGCAGGGACCTGTGATCAACCTCATGGTCACTGTTTTTTTTTGCTCTAGCCCCACCCCCTTCCCCACTGACCCCCCCCCCCCTCCCCCACTGGTGCGGCCCTCGTACACAAACCACACTGTAAATTTGGCCCCTGAGAGAAAGTTTGTGAGTACCCATGGTTTAGACCAACACATTGATACAGACTTCAGAATCACGCTGTTCACAGCTTATTTTGACATTTTGGTATACCTAAAATCCCTAGAGTTACCATTCATAATTTGGTTCATCTTTTATCTGTATTCACATCCAAAGATGAAATCCTGGTGATAAATTTTCTTTCACTTTTTCTGCTTTTTAGACTTGTGGATTATCACATAGTCGTCATTCATCCAGGCTACTCTGCATTATAGTGATTCCAGTGATTATTTTAAACTCTCGCCAGGTATGCCCATGGCCTATTACCTTTAATTTGTATCACAACTTTATGTAAAGATTGTAAATATGATTCATTTCTCTTTTCCAGTCGTCCTAATTCATTTATCAGACTGAGCAAATCATCTGGATTCTTTTGGTCTCAGTTGTAGCGACCATATACAGCAAAGTAAGATTTGTTCAGGTCTAACAAATGGACTTTGAAGGTGAAGGTGCACTTTCATGCATGTAATTATTATTATTATTATTATTATTATTATTGCATTTATTGAGCGCACAGCTACCCGGAGGTTTCCCGGCGCTTGCCTTGGGAACCCGTCCTGGCTTTTCCCTGTGAGATAGCCCCTACAGGGCATCCCCAAGGTGAAAGCCAGGCATCCCGCCGCGGGGGGCCGTTGTGGAGATTAAGCAAGCTTAATGCCCAGAGTTGCAGAGTGTGAACACCTGATTAGGTCAGGCACCGAAGCGAGAATTATCGAGTCCGTGGACATTTGAGCTCAAGACCCTGCCGCGTCGGGAATTGAACCCTGGTCCCGGGTCTGACCGCAGCTTCCGGGTCTGCCTGCTCTACACCGTGAGCCACACTTCTCCACGTTGTTTATATATATAGTCGTAGATCAAATCAGTTGTTATCATATTAGTTCCTTTGCACACAGTTCTTTCCTTTTCCTTTGTTGTAAAGTTTTACTGATTATAAATATGTATAAAAATTTATGAATTGTATTTAACAATGGCATGAATGATTTGGTAATACATGGTATTGTTTTTACATAGGGGGCTTTTTTCTGCAATAAAACAAATGTCCTGAGGATGGTCTTATAGACGTATGCAGTCAAGACCGAAACGTCGACCGCTACATCATCTCCTTTAGAAATGTATTTTTCTATTAGTAACTTATTCACTTGTGTCTTTAGTCGCTTTTTCCCATTTTAGGAGCGGATGTTTATCATGATCTGTTCTGTTTAATTGATTTTAACACCTGTTCATGACCTATTGCATTTGATTTATTTTTCTTTTGAAATATTTCCCCATTAATTTGTTTTTATATATTAAAATCTAAAATACAGTTTTTTCATTACAACCAGGATTGTCTGAGTGCTTTATATGATTTTTTTTCAACATTTGTTGCGGTTGTCCTGTGGACACATTTGAGTTTGATTTTAGGACTGACTCTATGATTTGATTCATATTACTTATTTGAGTTAGAATTTGTAAACAAATCCCTTGTAGATTTATTGTACAAATGTAGCATTATGACCCATTTGTGTACATGTTTTTCAATATAATTGTGCATATACAAAATTGAATTTCAACTCTTTTTTTATCTTGTACTTTATTCTACTAATTGATTCATCCGAAAAAAGCATTGCTCTAATCCAAAAGTAGCGACCGATTAGCTTTGACAGTGCTTGGTTATGACAGCTCAGAGGCTATCCAAGATGAAGAGAAATGAAGAAATTGAAGAGTGTCAGAATGGGAATCCTCTCCCATGCTAGGTTTATGAGAATGCACCTCTGTCTTGAGCCGCTGCTATCCTGATTACTTTTTAGCATGGCTAGAAAGCTAATGTAGTATGTTAGCAAAGGCCTAGTCCTGTCCATTTTTAAACACAATGTTGCCTCACCTGGAGGAGTCCAATAAGCTCTATAATGATATGGAAATATAGGGAAAACCAAATTTTTGGTTCTTAATCCGCCCAAAAAATCTGTCTTTCCCCGCTCCTAGATTCTGTTCCACTTGATCGCGTCAAAGAATTTGACTACCTGGAATACGCATCAGTGACAAAATGACCTGGAAGGCACATCACCACAAAGTGTTCTTGACGCATAAAAGGGTGGCAGGTGCCTTGCTCAAGGAGCAGCGTGCCTCACCATTAAAACCTATTGGGCCGCCCTTGGACATTTATAGGGCAAGGGTTGTGAGCGCCGCACTATACGGTGCCGAACTGTGGGGCACCCATAAAGTCGATACTCTGGCTCGCCTTGAGAATAACTTTCATAAAGACCTTCTGGGGTTGCCCCACAGCACACCAACCATCCCATTGTTGCTAGATGCAGGTTCCCGGGCTATCTGCGATCAAGCGAAACTACGCCCACTCCTGTTATGGTCCAGAATCTGGAATGTGCATGAGCTCCGAAGTTATGCAGAAGCTCTGAATGACATTATATCACTGCCCGGCTCGCAAAAAATCATCTGGCTCAGAGAAGTCAAGAAGTTGTTGCATAAACTAGGATTAGGAGAGGCTTGGGCTAATAAATCTGCTCCCCCGAAACACCAGCTCAAAAAGATCTATTGGGCTTGGGTAGATAGTGAGAGGGTTTGCAGTACAACTCACTGCAAATCTGTATCACTGTTCTTGTTGATCAAAGAGCTACCATCCAGGGAACCTTATTTGGATACTATCCAGAACCCATGGGACAGATCATTGTACATTAAGTTTAGGTTGGGGGTGCTCCCATTATGTGAGTTTACGTCCACTTGGAAACCGCCGGCCCAAACTGTACCTCACTGCCCTTTCTGTGACCTAAGGATTGAGTCTGTGTCTCACATGCTGTTTGAGTGCAATGTTTATGCTGCCCCGAGACGTAGGTGGTTGAAGCCCCTCTGCAGGTGTCTGGGTACTCGCTCCCATTTAGAAGCACTGCGTATTTTACGTACAGATGCCAGACCTTTCTTTTCTACTTGCATGGCAAAATTTTTGGGTTGGGCTTGGCGCCTTAGGACTGCAAGGAAACTCTTAATCCAGTGACTGAATCTTCACATGTAACATGCTGCTATGACATGTTTTTATGCTGTTGACTGCTATTTTAATGTTTTTTATATATAATGTATGAAATGCTTTAATGATATGAATTTTATCGAATAAAGCTTATTACTACTACTATAATGATATGGGACTACAGTCTGTTACCTTGGTTTTTGACATAAAGTGGGAGGTGCAACATACCACATTTTGGAGATTAGTACTCCTTAGTAGACTTTTTTTAAATTCTTGGGGATAGTGTAACCTCTCACGAAAAGTACTCATGAAAAGTGAAACTTACAACTTCCAGAACCTTGTGCTGATATTATGTGTGCCTGTCTAGTGCATGTGTACATGATAATGAGACTATGGGACTGATTTGGAGTTTGAAAGGCGAAGGTAAATCTGTTGGTAGGGTAGAGGACTTTACTCCCACCATACGGAGATTCCTTCGCCTGCTACATCTATAGCTCTTCACCTTCCCTGTGAACAACTCTACACATTGCTGGCAATGGCTATCATGGTGGTTTCTGTTATTGTTTTAACATTTGAAACTTGAGCTTTGTCAAACATGAAGGCCATCCGCTGAGAGGGAGATTGTTTTTTAATTTGTTTTTGCAAAAAGTAAAAGTAATGGCCTCTACACTACCGGAGTTGTGTAGAGTGGTGAATATTTTTTTAATGTCCCTCACAGGCATTTTTTACCTTGGGTTGTTGAACAGCATAAGAAAAATATACCACTGTCCACTGTAAATCAAAGTGGACAGTTTTATATGTGAACCTCTGATGAACCATACTCTGTTGGGCCATGAAAAGAGTATGTCAGCAACAGAGCTGAAGTAGGTTCCATCACTGACATACTTAAAGTCCATCCACCTGTTAATGTAGCAGGTGGATATTCAGTATGGTGGAGAGGGTTCTCAGTCACCACTGTCCAACAATAAATTAGACCCTGTGTGTATTGTATGCTTGCTGGGATCAGTGGAATCAGTTTTGTGTGCCCTCTGGTTTAGCATGGCTCAAGATGAAAGGTAGATCCAGTTTACCCATATAGTAGATGATTATTGCCTGCATTCTTGAAAATGGAGGGCAGAGACCATTATCCTGCAGTGAAGGAAATGCGGACCGGGCTATCTTTAAATATACTTTTTAGGACCTTTAAGCAAGGAATTGTTAATTAGATTTAGCTGAGCCTTGCTATTTGGTGGATATTGGGGGAGAAAGGGTGAGTCAGCAGGTTTTCTTGTTAAAGTTAAGAAATGTTAAGAAGAGTTGCTCTTCTGTTTTTCCCTGATTGCTTTTTAGGAAGGCAGATGACAGTCGCTTGCAGAGCCTTCACACTTCATTGAACCAATGATTTAGATACTGCTGCATGGATCCATCGTGCTCACTACCTGCTGTGATTATCATTATCTTGCACACATGCTACGTCAGATCTACAATCAGAGAAAGGCATTTGAAAGATACCGTCCAAAACCGGATTCAGGATATTAGACACTAGGTCAACATCTGCTAACTGGAAAATAAGTGTGAAAGTGGAACTAACATTACTCTACTTTGTTCCATTTTCAAAGTGATTAACTGTCCATGGAAGGGACTTGTTAGAAGGCGACCTCAGGGGAGGGCAGGAAGGGTACCTGACCAACCTGGGACCCACCTCCCTAGGTACGAAGACGTGTACTGGTGGGAGACTTCTCAGAGGGAGAGTCTCGAATCTAGGATCGTACACACCACACAAGCGCCACATGACAAAGAGACACCACACCGGAGCTTCTTAAGAACGTTTCTTTATCTCGTGATTCAAGGGATCTTTATGATCAGCGAAAGCAGGTAGTACAAATAGAGCAAGGACTCAAAGAGTCTCGGTCAGGGTAGGGGTAGCAGGACAGTCTTATAGGATCAGTGTCAATATCGTTGAGTATCCGGCGCACAGCTCTCAATCCTCAAGCTGGGGGATACAAGGCGATCCTTCAGGGTCCAGCCGGACCAGGAGAGTCAGGGAGCCGCGAGTCACTCAGCAGGGCTCAAGCAAGATGTCGGAGGTCTTACGATCTTCAGGTGAGCCGCGAGTCACTCAGCAGGGCTCAGGTGTTCCAAAGTTGGAGGGGAGCTGCGAGTCACTCAGCAGGGCATAAGCACGATGTTGGAGGTCTTACGATCTTCAGGGGAGCTGCGAGTCACTCAGCAGGGCCCAGGTGTTTCGAGGTTGCAAGGGAGCCGCGAGTCACTCAGCAGGGCTCAGGTGGTTCCAGCAGAAGTCCTTCTCTGCCAAATGAGCCGCGACCACGTAAGTAGGGCTCTCGTTGTTCCAGAATCGAATCTCCTGATGGTCCCGGAGCATCCCCAGTTATAGGGCTGCTCCTCTTTGATCTCCGGAGTTCTGGTCTGCAGGGGTCTTAGCACCTGGGGGCCGCTTGTTGGGGTTTCCTGCCACGTGGCCCTTTGATCCATTCATGTCAGGTTCGGGAGGAGTCCCAGACACACAGCAGGCGTGGAGCCAGCCCTCCGGGTGGCCGGAGGGGTGATCAAAACCCACTTCTCGAGGAGAGGTCGGAGGTGTGAACGATACTGCTTCTTCTTCTCTCACTCGAGAGGAGCGCTCTGTCCTCCAGCCAGGGTGGTGCCTCTCGGCCTAGGCCACGCTGGCTCGGGTGTCCATCTTAGGTGCCGGAAAGTGGGCACACAGGGCCTACGGGCCGGGAAGGTGGAGGCACGGACGGAGAAGTCCGGGGATGGTCATGGGTAACATGGAGGGAAGGGTTGGCTAGGCCGGGGGACTCCGGGGTCTGTTGTGGTGTAAAGCTCAGAAGGGTGTTGCTACGGGTCAGGGAGGACCACGCCACGAGGCCGGGTCTAACAGGACTGCTGTGCAAAGTATTCAAGGTACGGCTGTAACACCCGGCAGGTGTGTACATAATGGGTAGTTTCCCTAAGATGAGAGCACGCTTCCTGAATTCTGCATAACCATCTGGAGAAACTTAAAGGTCTGCCTAGCGCCTAGATTTCTGCCTGCCTGATCAGAAAGAAAAGGATTGTACATAACTTTGCAGGAGGCAAAACTGTAAAGGGGGAGTTATCCAGTCATTTGTGACATTTTGAGCAGCTAGAAGTAGACAGCTAGCACCGGGAATGCAAGCCACCAAGAAGAGTAATGTTTGTTTATTTCCATTGATGGAGTTCTTGAAGGAAGCTCTTTCACATGGGTTCAGTATTGTATCTTTTTTTCTTTCAAATCTGTTTTATTGAAATTTGTGTGAAACTCATATAAACAAGAACAAGAAGGAACGTAAAAAAAAACCAATGATAATAAAAATGGTGGGAAGAGGAACAGGAAAGAGGAGACGAGGCAAGATAGAGAAGAATGGAAAAGAGAAAAAAGAAGGGGATAAGAAGAAGGAAGGGGTGGGAAAGGGGAGAGTAATGAGGGATGAAGGAGGAAAAGGGTATTATAAGGGGGGCAGGCGAGGAGAAACATTCTCTGATCGTAGCATTAAAATACAAAAACAACGGTTACAGTAAGACCCCCAGCTCTCATACATTGTCAGAATCCAAATAGTTAAAGGAAAAGAGGATGCCATGGAAGGTCCTAAAAGCATGAACCAAACAAATAGACATATCAATATTGAAGAGTTGTAGAGAAGGGAGAGAATAAGGGAAACGCAACACGTCGCTTCAAAGGACAGAAAAGCCCCACAGAATGGAGAAAAAGAAGAATAGAGAAAGGCGCAATGGGAATGCAAAGTAAATTCCCACAATGACATAGAGTTTCAAAGTGCAGTAAATTCAGTTACACACTTTGTCCATCCGTAATCTCAAGGCCGTTCGCACATGGAGGAAGTATAGCGTCCTCAAAAAGGCATAGGGCCCAAAGTTTAGGTGGCTGCAAACGAACATGTTCTAGTAGGCTGAAGTAGTCCAGTATTGTATTTTTTACAAGATCTCTTCAGCACACTCATGGTATTCCATAACTAACAAAGGTTTGGTGTGTTTTTTAAAACCTAGTTTGTTCTGACATCTCAAGATGACCTTAGGTGAGAAAGGAGCTGAACTAATATTCAATAGTGGGGTAGTGCTTAGGTGGTAAAGCTGTATGACTCTCAATATTTCTGCGATTTCATTCAATCAATTAAATATTCAAGGGACTTATAAGGAGCGACTACTCACCCGTAAGGGTCTCAAGGCTCTGAGGAGGGAGGTGCTTGTCAGTTGGAGGCTCTATAGTTCAAACAAACAGGCAGGTCTTGAGGTTCTTCCTGAATTGAGGCAGTGAAGGTGATTGCCAGAAGGCGAGAGGCAGGGTGTTCCTGGTCTTTGCTTTAAGGTAGGAGAAGTATCTTCCACCAGCTGTGGTCTTTCAGGTATGCAGGATGGTAGCCAGGTCCAATTGGGTGGAGCGGAGGTCTCTGTTGGGTGGGTGGAATGCAAGGCGGTGGTTGAGGTACACATGCCATTTGAGGTTTGTCAAGTGGCTGGAGATGTGAAGGTGGTGGGGGATGTTGAGGATGAGTCTGGCGGGGAGTTCAGAATGTTCTGCTTTTTCTGAGGAGTTTTGGGTTGATGCCGGTGTAGAGTGAGTTGCCATTGTCAATTCCTTTACTTATGAGTATGTGGGTCACCATCTTTCTGGACTTGTTGGGGATCCACTTGAATATCTTTTGGAGCAGGCATAGCGTGCAGAAGCATGATGTTGACACAGGTTGATCTTGCGGCTCATGGTGAGCGAGGAGTCCAGAATGATGGCGAGGTTCTGTGTTGTCTGTGGGTGTGGGTGTGGGGGGGGGGGAGTTCCAAGTACTGTGAGCCACCAGGAGGTGTCCCAGGTGGAGAGGATGAGACACATGATGAGGACTTCACTATTGTATGAATTAAGCTTGATGAATGCCAAAACAACAGTTGATGGACAGAATGCCAAAAAATGTCATACATTCATCCCAGTACAGAGATCTGGCCCTAAATCCATCGTTTTTTGCTCACCATGCCATTCCAGTTTTAACCTCTCCATATGCAAATCAGTCTTAACCCTGTGCCTCATGGGAACAGTCCAGCCCGAACTGTCAAGCCAGGTCCTCCCTGGACTGCAAACAAGCATCCTAGGAACGGTTTCGGGGTTTCACCCCTCTTCAGCTAGGATAGCTTGATTCCAGTGGCATGAAGAGCACAGGACCCACATCTAGGCATACCCTTCCCACACGGGGTGACAAATGCAAAAACAACACTTAAAGGACAGAATGTAAAACAATGTCATACATTCACCCTAGTACAGATATCTGGGCCTATATCCATCTTTTTTTGCTCACCATGCCATTCCAGTTTGAACCCAGCCAAATGCAAATCAGTCTTGACCCTGTGCCTCATGGGAACAGTCCAGTCAGAACTGCCAAGTCAGGTCCTCCCTGGACTGCAAACAAGCATCCTAGGACCGGTTTCGGCATTTCACCCCTCTTCAGCTAGGAAAGCTTGATTTCAGTGGCATGGAGAGCACGGGACCTACGTCTAGGCAAACACGTCCCACTCGGGATGACAAATGCAAAAACAACAGGTGATGGACAGAATGCAGAATAATGTCATACATTCACCCCAGTACAGAGATCTGGGCCTAAATCCATTGTTTTTTTGCTCACAAAGCCATTCCAGTTTGAACCCAGCCATATGCAAATCAGTCTTGACCCTGTGCCTCATGAGAACAGTCCATATTTTAAATCAGCAAGTGAACCCAAAAAAGTCGCCCAGGGACTTTGGGAGTCAATTCTTTCAAAAAACAGTGGTCCCCAGAGAAGGGAGATAAGTAAACAATAAATATAGACTCAATCGTTGCTATATTAAGTGGACATGTCTAGCCGGACAGAGGACTGATATTTACTTGTTAGGCAATGAAGATAAAATTACATACCAATACATAAAGTGGGGCACATGCCTGTGCCCTACTTAACCAATAGCATACCAAACAGGGGGGGGGAAACGAAAAAAAGGGGCCTCAGGCAAAGCTTTTAGGTTTGTTGCACATAGGGAATAAACAGTGACAAAAAGAACAAATCACATAGTACACCTTTACAGTTTAGTGAACAATGGTTTTTATTGTATAAGGTGTATTACAGTGTCGACGGTGTTTCGATCCAGCGAATGAATAAGCGGATCATCATCAGGATATAGAATTCATGCCTTTAAAATTAGAGCCTCATACGCCGCGGAAGGTAATTGCTTGGGCGAGGGACAGATGGGGATGTTGCATTGGCGGCTCCGGTTGAAGTATTTTCCAAGTTACTGATGGTTATGAAGGGAAAATACTTTGGCGAAAATCAGTATGGATAGGCAGTGGCGGTTTCCAGTAAGGAATTAAATTTTCGGTTTTGATAAGGAAGAGTCGCATTTGCGTACTCGGTCAGCACGATCGCCTATTCCAGGGCTTAGCAGTGGCTCAATAGTGGCATTCTGCCGATTGGAGTGAAACAGTCTAGCCCGAACTGCCAAGCCAGGTCCTCCCTGGATTGGAAACAAGCATCCTAGGACGAGTTTCAGGGTTTCACCCCTCTTCAGCCAGGATAGCTTGATTCCAGTGGCATTGAGAGCACGGGACCCACATCTTGGCATACCCGTCCCACTCAGGGTGACAAATGTAACACAAATTCGGCTTGAGGCAGCTGTTCTTCATCCAAGTGGCAACAGCCTTCTTTCCATTGTGAAGTTGTTTTTGTCAATTATGGATTCGTTGGTGAGGGAGAAGATCAGCTGGGGAGTCGTTGGTTAGGGGGACAATGTTAGGTTAGGCTCATGACGATGGCTGTGAATGGGCCATATAGATGTTGAAAAGAGTGGGTCTCAGGGAGGAGTCTTGAGGCACTCTGCAGCTGATCTTTGAGGGTTCTGAGAGGAATAGACGTAGTCTGAATCTCTGTGTTCGGCCGGTGAGGAAGAAGCAGATCCATCCTAGGGCTTTGTCGTAATTGCCGGCGTTGTGGATTCTTGTGCATAGGGGGCAGTGAGAGACGGTATCAAAGGGGGCCGAGATGTCCAGGAGATGTGCCAAGAATTGTATTCTTCTGCCCACACTGTGATGATTATTCTTTTAATATATTCCTATGGGAACAATTTCTATATAAATGTTTGGGGGGTGGGCAGGGTGAATTTCCTGTGCTGCTAGCGATGGTCACTGATTTTGCTGCCAATTTGGGTAAGAACATTTTTCCCAGATTTTGCTATTCTTCTGTTTTGATAGCCGTTATGGCAATTATTTATGCACTTGATTTCTAATTATTCTGTATTGTACCCTTGGAATTTTTGTAAAAACTCTTTCATTTTTTCATTCTACCCTACAACTCACATATTGAGCCTCTCCTTCCTTATTTGACTGCATTTGTAATATGTTGGGTTTCACCTTATCTTCAAACACATTGCCTCGTGTAATTGAGGTTTAACACCGTCCCTGAAACACCAACAGATGGATGTGCTATTGAGGTGACATTAGGTGTGTAGAAATGTAGGCGTACCTCCTCACCCACGCTTGCTTCCTTAAGATTCTATCTGTAGAGATTATGACCATGCATGTCAATTATCAAATTGCTATAGGCACAAATAGTACTTGACCTGCCAATTTTCGGTGAATAGAACAAACTAGCCATTAACAAATCAAAATTTTAATTTTAGGAAGGAAGCAAGTGACAGCTTCTTGGAAACTTACAAAGAACAAATAACAGTTGTGGCTAAACTATGTTGGTATTTGTTTTCTCTAGAACACGATCTTGGCCAATAAACAGGGGCTTGGCAGACAGCAATGCACTTACTGTTATGTGTGCTCACATCAATGCTTCTATTAGAATCTGGCCGTCCGTGGTCTCCCCACTGCCCTATTATGAGTTGGGCAGTGGGACCCCCACAGCCCAGTCGCCAGGGAACCGTCATTCCCTTGTGGTGTTGCTTCATACTCGAGACATCCATATGCATGGTGGATGTCTGGGGTCTCGCCAAGCATATTAGGAGATCCCTCTCCACCTAGTATTTTTTCCTCCTCCATGAACACCCTTGCAGAGAGGACATGATGAAGGCCCTACCTGTGCCACTGCATCATGTGGATGCACACAGGGGGGCACAAAATGTGCCTCCTGTGCATGCAGACTGGTTCCTGCACGGCATGCACTTTTCAGTCTATGCCTTGCAGTATCCGTTTTTGACATTCTCATTGTGCTGCCTATTTTGAAAGGCACTGTTGTTAGAACCCCCTCAAAAAATCCCACCAGAGTGGAGGAAACTCCAAATCTGGCAGGTGGCCTTACCACAGGGTTGGCAGTGTGGCAGCGGGGTGGAACCAGTGCAGCACTGCCAAACTCATAATCGGACCCTAAATACATTAGAGTGGGAAGACTAATCAAAAGCCCCATAATGAAAAACTTTCATAGGTATGCTGTTGATTTTTTTTGTATTTAGACAGCTTCACCAATGAAGCAGAACAATTGTCAAAAAGCTAGCCAACACTGAATGGCAATAACCTAAAAAAATGAAACAAGTGTCCGTAGAACAAAATAAAATGCTGATGTAACTTGTAAGCATTGTAATATACACAAAAAGGATATACGCATAAAGCAAAAACAAATATGGGTTTGGATCTCAGAATGTCAACCCGATGATTTTAAATACAATCGATACTTCAGTTTTAGCAGCAATCTTCTGTCTTAATGACATACTTTAATCACACGATATCCCTAGACTGAGAGAGAAATATTCTGTCAAGTTTGATCTTTTTCAGCGGCTGAGTGATAAATGTCAGGATAGGGATTACAGGCCTCAGTGGATTGTCTGCGACAGTCCTCGGTTTTCAACTACACATGGACAGACTTTTTTTTCATTAAAGCGATACTGTTCTTACCTACTGGAACCTCTCTCTTACTTTTAATTACATGTTGACTCCTAGTAAAACCAAGTTCTCTCGCCAAAAGTAATGTTTGTCTTTAAACGCCGCTGGAAAGCTGGAACTTCAGAGGATTTGGCTTCTGCAGTTTCTCAGGCTTTTTTCGTTATTAAATTCCAAATGCCAAATATAATTGCTCAAGATCTTCAAACGCTTTACGGAAACAATGTACTTTATTATTTAAAGAGATAGGTATTCATTAAAGTACATAGTGAAGGAATAAAGAAGGCCATTCTGGTAAGGCTCATAAAAATGTTAGATATTATTTTCCTCAATCCAAGAAACATCCAGCATAGCACATCATATTCACGATTAACAGTAAATAGTTGCTGACTGTGGGGAGCCACAGAGAAGGCCATAAGGCAGAACCATTCTTGTACTAAAATGACTTTCAATAACAAAATGTCTCTGGATTGCCAAGTGATTGGTTGTCAAGTCCACTGTTCATAATACAAAATACATCTGGAGAGAAAGACGACAGTAGCATATCTACTAATACATGGCACTATATTACCCTCTACTTGCTCTGCTGCACTTTAGTCTGACTTACACCAGAGACACACCCTTGCAATATAGTGCAAAGGTGTGTCTGTGGAGGTGATGTCTAGCATACATTTTGTACTGGAAGGGATACTTTTAAGTGCAAAACAAGTTGTGCACTAGACAATGAATGCCAATTCAACACCTACTTTGACACTATCCGAGAACTTTTCCTATTTTGAACATTTGGTATACTATCCTAGACCTGCTGCCCTAGTTTACAATCAACTAAAATTGATTTCTTCCTTTCTACTACCTTTTTGGCCCAGAAATACTACCCGGGAAACTAGTCATTAAAAAGAACCAATGAATTACTTCTGTCCAATTTACTATGCCTGGCTGCGTTTCTCAAATACGCTACCAAACGGTCCGAGGTATGGGGGTCCAACATGGTGGATGAGCCTTGCCGAGGCTCCCTTAGCCCTACAAAATCCTTTATCAATCCTGCCGCATCGGACATATATTTATATCCTAGACCCTATTCTGCTCTTCGCGCTGCCCGGCTGCTACCTAAGACTTCTTTGAAGACACTCACGAGTGAGCGATTCACGGCCAGTGGGTGTGCTGAAACTGAGGCCTGAGAGCCCCGGCATGATGCGTGGATGATGTGCTGGAATGGGGCTGCGCTGCCGGGAGGGCTTGATGTGTGCTCCGGAGGAGATCGAGGCTGAGCTCTATATCCCCAGCGGAGAGGGGCGACCCTCCTGCGGTAGTGCGTGTGTGGCAAGAATGGTGGCGCAAAGTGCCATTGCCCCATCAGCACCCTCAGCCTGGGTCTCGGCGGCCATTTCATGCCAAGGTGCGGGTGGTGGTTCAGCCGCTTTTTAAGAGACGGGGTGATTCCCTCGCCCAATATTTCCCAGCAGGTGAGTTGTCTGGAATTAAATGAAATGAAATGAAATAGGGATTTATAAAGCGCATGGCTGCCCTTGAGCGTCCCAGCGCTAATGCGGGCTCCTGTCCTGGAGTCATGGGCTGCCCTCGGCCTGAGTGACACCACAATATCCAGACCTCTGCGGTCATATCGGGCCTGTGGGAATCCGAGATGGGTCCTGACCACTACTCTATTGCTGGGCCTGCCATGACGCATCTGCGTCGGGTGAGGGCCGGGGCTGGGTTTGTGCTGATTCGTATGGCCTGGTGGAGGAATATAACATTCAACGATCAAGGGTCAGAGACTCTGTTCCCCCTTCATTCTACTCACTCCCCTCCTACTGCAACCATGCATAGCCCCAACTAAACTCAGCAGCGTGAAGAGGTCTGCATCACTGCGGTATGGTGCAATGCCTCACATTTGAGGTGCTTACAAAGGGTGGCTCTGGACATTGGATGTTTATAATTCCCCAAGATCTATAATGTGCATCTCCATGGTCTTGGCCACAGAAACTGGGACTACCAGTAATTTGGCGTTAATTGCGTGGGGCCATTGCAATAGTGGGGTGGTGCACTGTCTCTGTCAACGCCGGCTCCCCTACAGGACATAAAGTACGTTGGCTAGGATGCCCGGCCATAAGTGCGTCGGCCAGAAGCCTAAACAAAGGTATCCCTGGGCTGCCCTGGCTATGCGCTGTCTATTCGCTCGGGCCCGTGGTTGGGAGCTTCAGAACACCAGTAAGTGGGGACGGTAATCCTCTGTGCCCTGGATCAGCCTTCCATGGAGCTAAAGTACGCAGGTGGGCAATGGTACCCACTAGGGGGGGTGCCCACTCACGGAGGCGGCCGGGCCAGGTCTCGGTGCAGCTTGTGGTTGTAGTGCCCCCCGGCTGACATCTCCCCCCCTGTTGGCATGATCTGGCTGGAATCATCATCCCCATGGTGGCCTTGACACACTAGTGTAGGCCTGGTTACAAGCCCAGGAGTGACCCCCTTACAGATCCATACAGAATGGTCAAGGATATACTGTCCAGCGCTAATACAAAACAAATCACAATGGATAAATACACCTCCGCTGTGTTCCAAACACCTGACCCTGGTGACCAGACAACATCCATACCAGTTAATGCTGTGTTGCTTGGGGCAATCACGAAATCCAGAGACATGCTGGAGGCCATGATTGGCTTTTATAGTTTGGTTTGCCCTGTTCCCATCATGCACTGGGACAGGAACAGACTAATTTGCATACAGCCAGGTTCTGAAACTGGGATGGTGCAGTGAGCTAAAAAACGGTGTTGGATCTAGCCCTGATCTCTTGACTGGGTGAGAGGTTTCTGCTTAATTCAGAGACTCTGTCCCTCACCACCCCTTGTTGTAAATATTTTTGTCCACCCTAAGCGTGGAAGGGTATACTCAGACATGAGTCCCTTGCTCATTGCACCATCAGGATTCAAGCAAACCGGGCCGAAGACGGCTGTAATGCCAGAAACCGGTCCCCGGGAGCTTGTTTCCTTCCCAGTGTAAGAATTGGCTTTTGTAGTTTGGTTTGCCCTGTTCCCATCATGCACTGGGACAGGAACAGACTAATTTGCATACAGCCAGGTTCTGAAACTGGGATGGTGCAGTGAGCTAAAAAACGGTGTTGGATCTAGCCCTGATCTCTTGACTGGGTGAGAGTTTTCTGCTTAATTCAGAGACTCTGTCCCTCACCACCCCTTGTTGTAAATATTTTTGTCCACCCTAAGCGTGGAAGGGTATACTCAGACATGAGTCCCTTGCTCATTGCACCATCAGGATTCAAGCAAACCGGGCCGAAGACGGCTGTAATGCCAGAAACCGGTCCCCGGGAGCTTGTTTCCTTCCCAGTGTAAGAATTGGCTTTTGTAGTTTGGTTTGCCCTGTTCCCATCATGCACTGGGACAGGGACAGACTAATTTGCATACAGCCAGGTTCTGAAACTGGGATGGTGCAGTGAGCTAAAAAACGGTGTTGGATCTAGCCCAGATCTCTTGACTGGGTGAGAGTTTTCTGCTTAATTCAGAGACTCTGTCCCTCACCACCCCTTGTTGTAAATATTTTTGTCCACCCTAAGCGTGGAAGGGTATACTCAGACATGAGTCCCTTGCTCATTGCACCATCAGGATTCAAGCAAACCGGGCCGAAGACGACTGTAATGCCAGAAACCGGTCCCCGGGAGCTTGTTTCCTTCCCAGTGTAAGAATTGGCTTTTGTAGTTTGGTTTGCCCTGTTCCCATCATGCACTGGGACAGGAACAGACTAATTTGCATACAGCCAGGTTCTGAAACTGGGATGGTGCAGTGAGCTAAAAAACGGTGTTGGATCTAGCCCTGATCTCATGACTGGGTGAGAGTTTTCTGCTTAATTCAGAGACTCTGTCCCTCACCACCCCTTGTTGTAAATATATGATTGACTTGCTAGACTCAGACATTATGCTACTCCGGCATGACCCCTGCAACGTGGTACAGCATATTACTGAGTCGGAGTCTCAAATTTCAATAGTGGGGGACACTGTAACCACTCTTCAAAAGACAATATCCACTCCAGAGATTCTCACAAAGGGCCTGGCAACGCGCATGGAGGATGCAGAGGGACAAGCCCACAGGAATAACCTCTGTTTTGTAGGATTTCCCAAGGGCTGCAAAGGAAATATTATGGAGGACTTCCTTACCAAAAGGCTCACAGACTGGCTTCCATCTAACTCAATGTCTCCAGGCTTCATAATCGAATGTGCGCACCAGGCTCATCTACAGAAACCACTACCAGCACCTGTCCCAGACCAATTATTGCTTGATTTCTCAACTATAGTGATGTCTTTCTACCAAAGGCCATGCTGAAGGAAACCCTTACCTACTCCTCCCATCACATTATGATTTTCCCAGATGGTTCAACCACGCCAACAGTCCTTTGTGGAAGCTAAGACCCGCTTGTGTGGCCTGAAGATTCAATACTCCCTTCTTTTCCCAGCCTGCCTGAGGGTGTCCTATCAATCACGAACACACTTTTTCGAAACACCAGAGAAGGTGTTTAATTGGACAGATGAGTTTGTGAAATTTGAGCCCCATAATTCACCTAAGATAGACTCTGACTTTTCATCTTGGGACCCAGTCATAATCTCCCCAAGGTCATTGACAAGCAACGTCGTCAGTTGCAATCCAAGAGATGATCCAAAACTCGCCGTAAATCCCATATGCACTCAATGGGAGGCCAGCTGCAGCCGACAACATCCTAACCAACATCTGCCAAGCTGTACACAGATATACAATAAACTTGAAGGCAACAGAAAAAAGGCTACCATCGTATACACACTCCCTTGGTTTTAAGTCGCTTTAAGGTACAAGATATGTTCACCGGGGATCCATTGGCAGGGAGTTGTTCCTACTCCCCGTTGGGGGTGGGATGCTTCAAAGTTCATGAGATATTGGGATGGGAGGGAGGTTCATGGGAAGTTTTTGTTTGTTTTCAAGGTCATAATCATCCACTGCATACGGAGCTCCCTGTTGGACCATGCCACCAGTATGTCAGCTCATGTCCACATGTCCCACCACCAAATATGAAAAAGGAGAGAGACACAAACCTATTTGTAAAGAGAAAGAACTCTATTTGTAAAAAGAACCCTCACTCACCCTAGTGGTGACATGCTTCATCATGGGGTTCCCACGAGGGAGACCGAATGTCCCCCCCCGTGTGCTTTGACGCCTGCAATTGCAGCGGAGCAGGTTCTTTGTGAAACAGTCAGTGTGTGTTCAGTGAAGTGCGTGCTAAAGTTAAAAAATCCCAGCAGTCCCCTAAATGATTTTATTCACGGGTTAGCTGGTCACATTAAAAACAAGTGAGGACCATATAGTGATTTTCTTAGAAACCACTGTGTCCTAAAAAAAGGTTGACATGTTTCTGCTGTTAGTTGCTATGTTCAGCTCAGCTTTCATCAGGACCATAGAGTGAAATCCATGGGCAGTCCGTGCTCACTAAGGCACGTCCAACCCAGAGGATATATATGTGAAAAACAAATATACAAAAAGTTTTTTTATGTTTTAAGAAAAAACGTATTCAGAAGTTTCTCATACAGACTCACGGTTTTGTACCGTTTCTTCAAGCTCCTAGAAATTCACCAGGGGTCCACTAAAATAATGGGACTTTGCTTTCCCCATGGTTTAGCAGCAAGGCATACTTCTTTACGCTGCGTATGATTTGGTACGCCGCGACTCGCCACAATCCACCTACTTTGGCAACTGCTGCTATTCGAAGGTGAAGCATGTCACTGGAGTTCTGGACTTTTTGGTTCCGTCCAGAGGTGTCAGGGTACAACACCCGAAGACCCCGGAGTCCCACCTGCCTTGGTGCACAAATGAACAGAAACACGGGCTTCTCGATGGTGGCGTCAAAGACCAAAGGTTTATTACTGCAGGGACACAGAAGTCACAGATACTACACACGGGCAGTAATCAGGAGCCTGTTCGATTTGTACAAAGTGGGTTGCTCCTTATATACTAAAAATTGTGCTCTAGGCAAATATTTCACATGTCGGTACATTCCCAAACCTTTGTGTCTCTAAACAATAAATATTTGGCGTTACACAGGAACTGTCGATAATATCTGATACCAAACATCACGAAGAGGGGTTCCCACCAGTCCATCACAATCCCTTGTCAATATTGTATTCAAGAGCCGGACCGCCTCATCGTAAAGTTCGTTACCTCCCCCTAATAAAGGCCCAGAAGGAAAGGAGTAGAGCCAGGTGCAGAAGATAGAAAAGCGGGATAAGAGATGTTTGTGGGTTGTAAACGGGCAAGGCTACCGGCTTCGGCCGCCTAATCATGATCAGGTACAATGGACACGAAGACCAGTTTGGCAGGACTGGCCTCGGGCGGAGGAGGCAGCCTTTGTCGAGTCATGCAGCTACAGCGTGATCTGGTTTAAGGTGCACGTGTCATGTAAGAGGTGAATCTCCGGCTAAGACTACGTGTCCTTAATCAAAGTGGAGTGAATGAAATGATCAGAGGCTATTGCATATGTGAGGGCAAGGAAACACAAAATGGCGGCCATGATCTAAGATGGATGCCGTGGGTAGATCGGAAATGTGTCTTTGGAAGGAGTGCTCTTGCTCGTGGCGTAGCGAAAACACTAGGATATACTAAATGGATCATTTGCGGTTCACTGATACCAATTTTATGTATTTCCGACAAACTTGAAAACACGGGTTCAAGTCGTCACGGAACCGTCACGGAACCTCACGGAACCTCAGACCCTCCTTTTGCCCTTACATAGGCAATTACTCAATCTATGTCTGAATCTAGTTCTATGCTCATCAGGTCAGTGACATGCTGTTGTATCATCATCCTTTCTCGTGTCTTTTCTCCAAACGCAGGTGGTTTTCTAAAACAGGTTGCAGCACAAAGACTACACAGAGCAGGACCACACTGGATAATCAGACAACATGAGAATAGGAATACTAGGATGACACCAATGACCATTAGAACCTTCCATCCCCACGCTGAGATCAGAGTCCAAAACCACTCCATGAAGGACCAGTTTCCCTTGTCTACATGTATGGAGTCTGAAATCTTGTGCAACTTAGAGATCGCCTCGTAAACTGTTGGAGCATTATTAGGAATAAAGACACAGCAGCTCGATTGGATCATTCTGCATACCCCACCTCGATCTGCAAGTATAACATCTAGAACCATACGGTTCTGCAATGTCATGAGCCTATCCGCCTGAAGCTCAGCTGTCAGATTGCTAAGGGCACCAGCAGTTTCAGTAATAGTAGATTCAACTACCCGTGTTAGCTGACGTATGTTTCTACTATTGGCCATAGGCCCCCAGAACGGAAGGAAGCCTTTGAAGAAGTCTCCAGCTTCCTGACCAGCGGTATCTTCCTTGCTGAAGACACCTCTCGCTACTCTTGTTCTGTGGTAATCCGGTGAAGCAGTGTATGTCGGAGGCAACAATCGAGCAATATAACATGATCCTGAGAAGTCGGCAGGCAACCATGTATAAGCTCTGTCTCGACAAATGAAATAGGTACCCCTAGCAGTGAGGAAGGCAGGGGAAGAGTTAGCCGGAAACACATAAGTCTCTACGCACTCACTCCTCCCTAGCTGAGCTCTCGGATTTTTCCCATTACCTTGCAAACAGACCTGACCTCGGTGAGGTACGACCCAGATTGGAGTTGAGCTTTTACGCTTGCTTTCTCCTAAACTAAGGCGATACTCTGAAGTATTCCAACTTAAATATACTCGCAATTCGTCTCTAGGGTAAGATGGAGTATTATTGACGTCCTTGACCATGTCAATAATTCCCTGGACTAAGGCTTTGTTGGCAGAGTTATATTTAGTGGAACGTGGTGGACGTGGAGGATAGGTTTCAAGGGCATAAGCAAAGATGGTTTGGAAGGCCTGAAATGATCCATTATAGCTGTAAGGCAAAACCAGATATGGAATACCTTTATCCATAGTGTGAGGTATCAAGCCACACACCCAGCAGTCTGTAGTGTTAACTACCAGTTGGTGTTGATGCAAGAGCTGTACAAAAGTGTTGTTGATGAACTCTGAGCGTCGAGCTTGCTCATGTTCCGGAAACGAGTGAAAAGAGTGTATAGAAGAAACAGTAGAAATAGCAGGATCAAGGGGAGGTACTGTAGATACTGGCACAAAAATCAAATTTATGCTAAAGACAATTCCACCCACCAATGTTGCTAAAACAATCAAGAATGTAACGGCACATTGCATCAAGAAACATTTGCTGTGAAGAATTCTATTAAGTCTGTTTCTGCGAACGTAAATCAGATTTTCTCGTTGCAGCGCAGGAAGCTCCATCTTCTACAATCCGCTCGCGACCACTGATGATGTGTACGTAGATGAAAATGCCTCTATCAGCCCTGGGAGTTCCCAGAACCAACAGAAAGATCGACCTTGTGTCAGACCCCTGCAAATTCAAACTAGGCACACAGCCACGACCCTACGGCTACCCAGACGGCAAGGCAATTTTAAAAACAATAAACAATAGCAAACTTCCTGGCTGAAAAGCAAAAGTTCAACATATATATATATGTATATCAAAATCACAATATGCAGTTGTCTGCTTTATTAGTCCTTTTTATGGCTTCTAAGGTTGTATTTCTTCTTTGCTGGTACTGTTTGATCGGAAAATAGTGTATCACCAGCAACTGTTGCAGAGTTTAAGTTCGCAGAAAGCAAAGTTTCTTCTGATGCTGGAGACAAATGTTCAGTGTTCAAAGGAGTCTTTTCAGGAGGAGAGTCAGGTTTCAAAGTGTCAGTAATCAAATTGGCATCGCTGAAAGGGACAAATTTCGGAGTTATTTCAGATTCGGAGGCACCAATTCCCTTCTTCACCCAGGCGTCGTAGGGCAGCGGCAGTGGGACACGCTTTACATGAGAAGCGTGGATCCAATGCTTGCGGCCAGCAACACGTACAGCTGTCCTCGTCGCCAGCAGGACCTGGAAGGGGCCGATGTAGCGAGGCTGAAGATTCTTTGTCCTCGCAAAATTTCTGACCACCACGTGGTCTCCGGGTTTCAGTTGATGCCCTGGACTCTCCGGAGGTTTTGGCAAAGCATCAAAGACCTGTTGATGAATAAGACTTAATTTAGCAGTCAAGTCGTAAAGGTAGTCTATCAACATAGGATATTCAATGGAGCAAAACTTTTTAGGCCTTGGCACACCCCAGATATTTGCCGGGCGGCCAAACACAATCTCATATGGAGAAAGCCCTATTCTAGAATGCACTGTTGCTCTCGTTGATAACAAGGCCAAAGGAAGTGCGTCTGGCCAAGCCAAACCTGTGGATGCTTGTATTTTGGCTATTTTAAGCTTGAGAGTGCCATTGTAACCCTCGACTAAACCAGCAGATTGGGGATGGTTTGCACTATGAAACTTTTGTTTCAATCCTAGACCAGCACACACACTCTGCATAACTTTCCCTATAAACTCACTTCCGTTATCTGACCATACAATCCGTGGCATTCCAAACCTAGGGAAAAATTCCTTGAGAAGAATTTTGGCAGTTGACAGAGCAGTATTGTCCTTCAATGGATATGCTTCTATCCACCTGGAAAAAGCACAAACTACCACCAGGACGTACTTTAAATTGTTGCAGCGTTCCATGTGAATGAAGTCTAACTGAATCACTTCAAAGGGACAGGAAGGAGGAGCAAAGTGACCAGCTGGAGTTGGAGTTCCCTTGCCAGGATTATGCATCAAACACACCATGCAATTTTTCACCACTCTCTCTGCACACTTACTGATTCCCTCATTCTTCCAGACCGGAGCCAACATCTTACATATCCCTTTAGAACTTATGTGCGCCACTCCATGCGCCATCGTCACTACTGCAAGCACATACGCATCAGGCAACATCCAACGCTGCTGTTCTGTCAAATCAATCCAACACCCATTCGAGTCTAACTTGCCCGTACTTTCTCTCCATACACGTTTCTCTTCTTCAGTCGCTTCTTTCTGAATCTCTTTCACACTTTCCATAGTGTCCTCACACATTCCAGACTCAGCAATCCATCTTGCAGACGTAGCAACGTACATTCTACTCATCGTGTCTCTAGCTGTTTGCTTAGCAGTTTCATCAGCAAATGCATTTCCCCGACCAACATCATCCGTGATTGCTTTATGAGCACTGCACTTCACAATCGCAACTTCAGTCGGCAAGGTTAGAGATTCCAACAAGTCGTTAACTAGCTGACCATGTTGGATCTTAGTCCCATGGGACGTAATGAAACCCCTTTCTCTCCACAACCGGCCAAAACTATGGGCCACGCCAAATGCGTACTGACTATCTGTAAACACATTCACTCTCTTTCCCTTAGCTAAAACACACGCTCTCGTTAGAGCTATTAATTCTGCAGCTTGGGCAGAATTCTGACTCACTCTTGCAGTCTCCACAATCGTCTTCAAAGTCGTTACCGCATAGGCAGCAGTCACATCACCATTCTCCAATTTAAAACATGACCCGTCCACATACAGCGTACCATCCGGGTCGGATAGGGGAGTATCCCTCAAGTCGATGCGACCTTTTGTCTCTTCCTCCGTTTTGAAACAGCAGTCATGTGGCTCAGAATCACTCGACTCTTGATCAGTCGGCAACAATGTTGCTGGATTCAATACATTGCATCTTTTGATCTGAATATGACTCGCTAATAATGTCAGCTCGTAACCAGATAATCTCGCACTAGTAAGGTGTTGTGTCTTCGTTCGGTTCATGAGTGTATCCACTGCATGAGGAACCATGACCACTAGCATATTGTTCATCACCAAACCAGCAGATTGTCGAATGGAAGCTGCAGCTGCCGCTGTAGCCCTCAAACAACTAGGTAACGCTCTGGCTACCGGATCTAATGTTGATGAGAAATACGCACAAGGGCGTTGCTTATCACCAAACTTCTGTGTCAGAACACTCAACGCGCAACCTTCTCTTTCGTGAACGTAGAGCGTGAATGGTTTACTGTAATCAGGTGTACCCAATACAGGAGCTGAACACAATGCTTTTCGTAACTCAGTAAAACTCTCTTGACATTCATCAGACCATGGCACCGGACTCGGAACATTTTTCCCAGTCAAAGCTACCAATGGTTTCGCTAAAAGAGAAAAATTTGGGATCCACTGCCTACAGTAAGAGGTAATACCTAGGAAGGCACGTACTTCTCTCTGTGTGCGTGGAACACTCATCTGCGTAATGGCTTTTATTCTTTCTGGGGTCAACTTCCTTCCCTCCTTTGATAAGAGGTGACCTAGGTAGGTTACTTCTTGGCAGCAGTATTGCATTTTGGAAGGAGACACCTTATGATTCAAATTAGACAAATGATGCAATAGTGAAATTGTAGCTGCTTTGCAAGTTTCTTTGTCATCGGCAGCCACTAAAAGATCGTCTACGTACTGCACTAGAGCCGAACCTGGAGGAAGGACAAAAGAATCTAGTTGACTTTTTAAAGCTTGACTATAAATGGATGGACTTTCACAATAGCCTTGTGGAGCGCGTTTAAATCTGAAACTGCGACCTCCTAGACAGAAGCCGAAAATATCCCTACTTTCTTCAGCTATCGGAATGCTGAAAAAGGCATTCTTAAGGTCTATAACTGAGAACCAAGTAGCTGTAGCAGGAATCAATGTTAGCAAGGCAGTAATGTCTGGCACTACAGGAAACTGCGGAATTACAATCTTATTAACTTCTCTAAGGTCTATGACAAACCTATAAACTGGAGGCTTTGTAGGATCAGTTCGTTTTAGAATCGGTAATACAGGACTGTTACAGACATTTCCTCGAGTTTCTTCAACCACACCCTTCTTAATCAAATCTTGCACAATCAATAAAAGTGCACGTTCACCTTCACTCGAGATTTTATATTGGGGAATTCTTGGAAATTTCACATTTGCTTTCAAAGTCACTACATACGGTGGAATTTCTAGGAGACCTACATCGTTAGGACCAGTCGCCCAAAGAGAATCAGGGAGTGAACGTAGCTCCGGCGGGAGTGCGTCCATTGACAAGTACATCGGAGAGGTGATATTTCTACCTAGTGTAAGCTGTACTCCTTCCGGAGAACAGTACAATGTCGCATATAGTCGTTTTAACAAATCTAAACCAAGCAGATTTTCATTACAACCTGTCGTCAAAATCAGGGGTGCTTTCAATTGACACGGTCCAACAGAAATAGACAAAGGACCAGATATCGGGTTGTACACAGGGGCGCCTGAAAATCCTACGGAAACATTTGTTGAGCCAGACAAAGGTGCGCCAGGGAGTTTCGCATGCATGATAGAACTTTTTGCGGCACCAGTATCCAACAGAAACGGTTCGACTACACCTGATGTTGCTACTGCGACATAAGGCCCACTCTGATCCACTGGAACTGATACTACTCCCTCTCTTTGTCCATGGCTGTCCTAGTACCCATTTTGTTGAAAACCCTCTTCTACTTCACAATAATCTTCAACAAGATATTGTTGAGATCTATTTTGCTGAGTAGATTGTCCATTTCGTTGATCAAAGTGATTGGAGGGACGATCATTCGTTTGTGGAGGCATAGCCCCTCGTCCACGTCCTCTAGAATTCTGCACAAAACCACCACGACCTCTTTGAGCTGCTGCTGCATTATTTTGCGCTAAGATCGGACATTCATTTTTATAGTGACCCTCTTTCTTGCAGTATGCGCATTGATTCCACTGATATTGAGGCCTTGATGTACTATAATCTGTCCTTTGATATGAGTTTTGCTGCGTATTAGTCTGATTCGTACGAGGCGGATACGCCTGCTGCAAAAGAACTTTAGTTTTTAGATCTTTCGTTTTCTTCTCTGATTTTTCCTTTTCTTCTTTATCCCTATTTTCGTAGTACTGCGCAGTCGCAAGTATTTGCGCTGTCGTAGATACAGCCCACGCACTTTCTGAGTCTTTTAATTTATTGCATAATTCAGGTAACAAATTATGCACAAATTTATCGACAAACAATCTCTGTCCTCCTTCTGTACTCATGTCCTGACCACTATGATCCACAAAAGTCTCTTCGAACCTCGTGAAGAAGTCCGAGACACTTTCGTCTTTCTTTTGCTTGCATGCGGATAATTTATCCCAATTAACACGCAATGCTGGCATTAGAGTCTTCATTAGATCAATTATTCTACCTGGCAGATTAGCAATCAGAGGTTCAGGTTTCGCACCACCTGTTTGTTGACCATCTGCTGCAGTGATAGCTGCCCAATCACCACCTAAAGCAGCCTGATGATCCTCTCTACGAATTTTAGCCCACACTGGTTGCGGAACTACGTTACCAAATAACATATCAATGTCGGCTAAGTTCATTATACAAGCCTCAACTGTCTGTGTTAATTCCTTGTAATATCCGGCTGGATTCTTACGCGGATCTGGCAAAGCCTGTTTCACTGCTAACACTTCAGCTCGCTTCCATGGAATGTGTATCCACACTCGTTGGAACTGTGCTGGAGCAGCCGCAATACCAGCAACCGCATCAGCTTGAATAGCTTCGCGCCAAATCGGAGGAACTTCCCTCATCGGATATTGGCGACTTAGCTTCATTTTACCTTTTTCTAAATCTCTCGGCGAACGAAGAGATGGATCACTCCTAAAACTTAAAATAAGTTCCATCGCTTGTTTTATATTCTCTCCCACTATCATTCCAGCAGCAAAATCATTTTGGACCTTAATTAAATCTTCCAAATCTGATTCGACATCGTCTTCTTCTATCTCTTCACGTAACAACGAGCACATCTCGTCAAAGACGTATCGCTGCGTTGGTTCCTTCCACTGCATAAACGTGTCTAACACATCTCTCGTACTATATCTTCTACCTTTCGTAATCCATCTGAGAGCCGTGGAATCTAAAATTCCCCGTTCCTCAGTACTTGGAAGCTGACTCCGTCTCTGTACAGAGTCAGGAGTAGGAGTCTTAATCAAGGTTTTATATATAGGAGACAGCATATTAGTAACAGAATCAGTAATTCTTCGACGAACAGAAAGTGGAGTTAGTACACTCGCAGACATAGAAAATGCAGTAGAGGTAGGAATAGATGACGAAACAGTAGGAGTATCGAGGAAAACAGTTTGAGGAGCAGTAGGTACAGAGGTAGGTATAGGGACTGGCAGTGTAGGAAGAGGAGGAGCAGGAGCTGTAGGAACATTCACATTCATCACAATAGGTACAGGAATTTGATTCTGAGGGATAAGAGCAGGAGCACCAGGTTGTCCAGCAACCGGCAATTGAACATTCGGGATGAGTGGAGCCGTAGCACCTTGTGCATACGGTGGAGGTGACCGTAACAGATAAGATAACAGAGGATCGTTTTCGGAGTCCTCTAATATCTTAGCTGTTTTCGATGGCAAGGCAGGATAGCACTTGTCAATCGCTAGATTATGCTCTCTAATGGCTACATCTATAGCCTTCTCACACTCGTTAGCTTGCAACTGTTTAGTCGCTTGCTCTAGAGTTAACTCTTCTTGTTCTTTCTGTTCTTTCTTCAACCTTTTCATTTCTCTCTGTTTGGATTCTTTCCGCCAGTAACGAAAGGAATCAAACATTGCCGGCCGGGCTTTCTTCCTAAACAATTTCGCTTCCAAATTGTCGAGAATCTCTGGTTCAAAACTACCATGTAGTGGCCAACTAAGGACACCATCCTTTTTACAATAACGGACCCATATCTCATTATAGGTTATAGGACCCACGCCAAACTTACAGTATAAATCATATAGGGGAGTCCCAATCGGAGGAACCAGACAAGAGTCCTCCAATCGTGAGTCACTGTTGCAACTAAAACAAGACAACATCTTCCGACTTACCATTTTCAGTCCGGAACACAAAACAAACAAACACGGAACAAATATGTGCACTCGAACCAAGAACTTAGGCCTACCAAAACGAACTGATGTATCGATACCCAAAACTAAACCAAGTAGATTATCGTAACTAGAACAACCAATGATAATCTTACGAAACCAAACCAAACCAAGAACCGATCAAGGATTTTAACAACCCTCACAAGCTAGCTATCACTAAATACTTAACTGAGTCACTGAAGACGTCACCAAGGAGAAACCCGTCATGTTTCGCCGTACTAAGGACTGCACCACTTCGGGTCCAAGACAGGGCGACGGTCAAGGCAACGGCCCACTGCAGCCGTCCTGAACGGGAACCCTCGTGGAAGAGAACTTCAGGGCCACTTTTGCGATATGCCGGGATCGATGAAGTGGGGCGCCTCCCTCAGGAATCTTCACACGAAGCTTCTCGAACTCTTCAGGCTTTTGGACCGGTACCGAATGACGTAGCCCCACGTTGGGCGCCAATTGGAGTTCTGGACTTTTTGGTTCCGTCCAGAGGTGTCAGGGTACAACACCCGAAGACCCCGGAGTCCCACCTGCCTTGGTGCACAAATGAACAGAAACACGGGCTTCTCGATGGTGGCGTCAAAGACCAAAGGTTTATTACTGCAGGGACACAGAAGTCACAGATACTACACACGGGCAGTAATCAGGAGCCTGTTCGATTTGTACAAAGTGGGTTGCTCCTTATATACTAAAAATTGTGCTCTAGGCAAATATTTCACATGTCGGTACATTCCCAAACCTTTGTGTCTCTAAACAATAAATATTTGGCGTTACACAGGAACTGTCGATAATATCTGATACCAAACATCACGAAGAGGGGTTCCCACCAGTCCATCACAATCCCTTGTCAATATTGTATTCAAGAGCCGGACCGCCTCATCGTAAAGTTCGTTACCTCCCCCTAATAAAGGCCCAGAAGGAAAGGAGTAGAGCCAGGTGCAGAAGATAGAAAAGCGGGATAAGAGATGTTTGTGGGTTGTAAACGGGCAAGGCTACCGGCTTCGGCCGCCTAATCATGATCAGGTACAATGGACACGAAGACCAGTTTGGCAGGACTGGCCTCGGGCGGAGGAGGCAGCCTTTGTCGAGTCATGCAGCTACAGCGTGATCTGGTTTAAGGTGCACGTGTCATGTAAGAGGTGAATCTCCGGCTAAGACTACGTGTCCTTAATCAAAGTGGAGTGAATGAAATGATCAGAGGCTATTGCATATGTGAGGGCAAGGAAACACAAAATGGCGGCCATGATCTAAGATGGATGCCGTGGGTAGATCGGAAATGTGTCTTTGGAAGGAGTGCTCTTGCTCGTGGCGTAGCGAAAACACTAGGATATACTAAATGGATCATTTGCGGTTCACTGATACCAATTTTATGTATTTCCGACAAACTTGAAAACACGGGTTCAAGTCGTCACGGAACCGTCACGGAACCTCACGGAACCTCACACCACTAGGGTGAGTGAGGGTTCTTTTTTACAAATAGAGTTCTTTCTCTTTACTAATAGGTTTGTGTCTCTCTCCTTTTTCAGATTTTGTTCTGATTTTTTCACTAATCTTCACATTTACTTTAGAGTGTATTTTGGTTTTTAAATACACAGTTAGTCACTCTTTAGTTGTTGTATGAATATTGATAGGGGTAGAAGAGTGACCTCTTAATTCCCTCACTCTCTTGTTGTTTAGATATATCCACCACCAAATATGCCATCAGCCAGGACAGAATCAGTTGGGGGGGGCTTCACTTTATTAGCTGGAATGTCCGTGGCCAAGCTAAATGCTACAAAGCGGATATCCTGCTCTTACAAAAATCCACCTGTTAGGTAATAAGATGCCATGCTTGGCATGGTTTGGATATGCTCATACTTTTCACTCTGGGTTTACTAGGAGCTCTTGCGGCGTAGTGATCCTCATTCACTGTAACGTTCCCTTTGTTCAAGACAAGACATGGTCGGATCCCCAGGTCAGGTACATTGTAGTGTCAGATACACTATATGGTGAACGCCTAATTCTTTGTAGTGTATATTGCCCTCACCACTAACCTGGAACTTTGTAGAGTGCTTGATGACACTCTAGGCAGAGATCCCCTCCGGCCTTGCGATAGCTGGTGGAGACTGGAATGATGTACTGTGTACACTGCACGATAGATGGTGCAGTACGAGGTGACTGGTGGATGCATGTGAGTCGAGGCTATAGTCACTGACTCAGGGGATGGGATGGGTAGACACCTGGAGGAGACTCCACTCAACAGATCACAAATTCACATGCTTCTCTGGTGTCCACAAGTCCTTCTCTTGCCTCTCTGACCATTCTCCCATGTCGCTGCAGCTGTGTGTAGATCCCAGACATCTCCATTCCACTGCCCGCTCTCGCCATTTTACTTGCACGATGCGCAGTACAGATTACAGATCACTGAAACAATATCGATGTCAAAAATATCGAGATACCAAAATATCGAGTAAAAAATATAGAATGCCAAAATATCGACTTCCTATCTCCAAACAGGTAAGTACCAAAAAATCAAATAAAAAATATCGATGTTAAAAATATAGACAGTCAAAATATCGACTTTTTTAAATAGTTAAAAGTAATTTAAAATTAATAAAATAATAAATATAACTAACTTATAAATACTTAAAATACTTAAATAACATCAAAACTAATAGATAATTATTATAATAATAAAAAAATTCGTCAAGCGGGGGGCAAGAAAGAATGGGGGTCCCAAAACGTGTTTTCCCCATGTTAATTTCCATGGGGACATTCTGACAAGGCTACAGCTCGAACGGCTGAATGGAATTATACCAGATTTGGCAAAATGGTAGGGACTGGTATGCAGAAGTGCCTTTTGTATGTTTGGTGTAAATCCCTAAAGTAGTTCTTGAGAAAATTGAATTTGAAATTTTTCAAATGGCATTTTCTATGGGACCTTTAGACACGGCTACAGCCCGAACGGCTGAACGGAATTACACCAAACTTGACAAAATGGTAGGGACAGGTATGCAGTAGTGCCTTTTCTATATTTGGTCAAAATCCCTCCAGTAGTTGTTGAGAAAATTGAATTTGATCAAATTATATATCTATATGCGCTCACCGTACGCGTACGTGCGCGTACCCTTACATGCACGAGCAAGTTTCTGATTGGCTGGCAGTCGACTGTCAACATTCCAAGCTGTCCAAACCAGGAAGTGTTGGCCACCATCTTTTTTTCAGTAGAACTGAGGCACAAGAGAGCCCCAAACAAGAGTGGAAAACATGAAAAGGGGGCAGGGTAGGGACCCCCCAACCCTCTAGCCCTTCTCAGGGGGTCCCAAAAGGACCCCCAAGGGCAAAAAAAAATAAAATTGTGGGGTACGCACACCGTACACGTAGGGTACGCGTACGGTGCGCGTACCCCGCTTTAAAAAAAAAATATCACTTGGTGGTCCCACTGGGACCCCCTGAGAAGGGCTAGGGGGTCAGGGGGTTTTAACCCTACCCCCTTTTCGCATTTTCCACTTTTGTTTTGAGCTCTCTTGTGCCTCACTTCTCCTGAGAAACAAGATGGCTGCTCAGGTGGTCCCCGAAGGATAATAACGTATGTGAACGTTACCCGCTAATAGAATTAGCATTTACAAAACCTTTGAAATGTATCGAAAAAAAATATAGGTTTCACGCCTGATATAGTTAGGAATTAGCATTCAAAAATCCTTGCAAATTCACTGAAAAAAACATAGGTTTCAAGCCTTATATAGTTAGGAATTAGCATTTAAAAAACCTTGGAAATTCACTTAAAAAACCAAAGGTTTCAGGACTTATATAGTTAGGAATTAGCATTTAGAAAACCTTACAAATTCACTTAAAAAACCATAGGTTTCAGGCCTTATATAGTTAGGAATTAGCATTTTTAAAACCTTACAAACTCACTTAAAAAACTATAGGTTTCAGGCCTTATATAGTTAGGAATTAGCATTTAAAAAACCATTGAAATTGCTCTTATATAGTTAGTTGTACTAACTATATTTCACGCACCCGCAATCCACTGCTGATGATGTCACATATTACATCATTCATGACATGGTCAGTGACATCACTGATGACATCTCAAATGACATCACTCATGACATCTCATTTGACATCACTGATCACATCACTGATGATATCATTCATGTGATAATACGATGCACCTCCTCACACTCTAATATAACCTTTGATACACCCAGTGTTAAATACGGACTACCATTCTTGAAACCATTGACACACCAATACCAGTTACTACATATGCACTCACTGATTCCTAGACCTACACACGTTCACTCATTCCCCCATAGAATCACTCATACATACAGTCACTCATCAATACAACACTATCATATGCAATCCTACACCTATACAGACACTCACACACTGCCACTCATCCATGGAGTTACTCACACACCTAGTCAGTCATGCAAAGAATCAATCACACTTCCATTTCCTCAACTATACAGTTATACACACAACACCTTACTTATTCAAACATATACTAACACATACTTACTCTCTTATACAATCACTGATACAAGTACACAATGATCCATATAGCCACTCGCACATTCACTGGCTCTCATGTATAGTCATTTATATATGCCAACTCTCACATGCACTGTGTTTTACATATGTACTTACTTGCACATGTAGCACTGAGATATCCATTCACTCACCAACACACCCATGCACACAGTCAACCGCCCATATAGCTGTTTCCACATGCACTCTTGAACTCATACACCTAGTGAATCAACTGCTCACACATCTATGCACAGAGTCACACACCACCCAGCCACCCACATACACACTCAGTCTCCCATTCAAATACTTGGGCAACCAATCAATAACCCATATAGACACTCATATAGCTACTGATCAACACATGCAGCAGCTTACACAACAACAGACATACTGAGGCACACATTCAGACAGTTTAGTAACTAACCCATTCATTTAGTAAGACACATTTAATCACTCACTCATACAGTCAATCACGCACCTACTAAATCCTTCATCCAGACACTTATACATCCACTCATTCCTCAATATGTAAAACATATTTAAACTTTACAGAAACACACAGTCACTGGATGATGTCATCAGTGATGTCATCAGTGATGTCAAATGAGATGTCATCAGTGATGTCATCAGTGATGTCATTTGAGATGTCATCAGTGATGTCACTGACCATGTCATGAATGATGTAATATGTGACATCATCAGCAGTGGATTGCGGGTGCGCGAAATATAGTTAGTACAACTAACTATATAGGAGCAATTTCAATGGTTTTTTAAATGCTAATTCCTAACTATATAAGGCCTGAAACCTATGGTTTTTTAAGTGAATATATATATATATATATATATATATATATATATATATATAAACATAGTATTAATAAAAAAAAATACAATATATTTACCATAGGATAGGAGAGCGGGAGGGTTACATTTACTATTACCACTCCAGTGAGTGCAACAGTAGAAAAAACATTGGATAGCATAGCAGTAAAGATTACTATTCCCACTCCAGTGAGTGCAACAGTAGGGAAAACGTTGGCTAGCGGGAGGGTAAGAATTACTATTCCCACTCCAGTTAGTGCAACAGTAGAGAAAGCGTTGGATAGCGTAGGGGTAAAAATTACTATTCCCACTCCAGAGAGTGCAACAGTAGGGAAAATGTTGGATAGCGTAGGGGTAAAAATTACTATTTCCACTCCAGTGAGTGCAACAGTAGGGAAAGCGTTGGATGGCGCAGGGGTAAAAATGACTATTCCCACTCCAGAGAGTGCAACAGTAGGGAATGCGCTGGATAGCGTAGGGGTAAAAATTACTATTCCCACTCCAGTGAGTTCAACAGTAGGGTAAGCGTTGGATAGCGGGAGGGTAGAAATTACTATTCCCACTCCAGAGAGTGCAACAGTAGGGAAAGCGTTGGATAGCGCAGGGGTAAAAATTACTTTTTTTCACTCCAGTAAGTGCAATAGTAGGGAAAGTGTTGGGGTTTAAATTACTATTCCCACTCCAGTGAGTTCAACAGTAGAGAAAGCGCTGGATAGCGTAGGGATAAAATTTACTTTTCCCACTCCAGAGAGTGCAACAGTAGGGAAAGAGTTGTATAGCGTTGGGGTAAAAATTACTATTCCCACTCCAGTGAGTGCAACAGTAGGGAAAGCGTCGGATAGTGGGAGGGTATATATTACCATTCCCACTCCAGAGAGTGGGAATGGAGACGGCTCCTTATGAGGACCCTTGTGCGCCACTGCGGCTGTGAGAGTGGAGCAGGCCGTCGATCCCCGGTGTAGAGCAAACAGCCACTCCGTGCTCCAAGCATGCCTGGGCTGGTTGCGTTTGGCAGGCGCTGGGCTATAGCCAGCGATGACCTGGTGATCCCAGGAGCCTTTGAACTCTTCTTCCCGATCATATGGTGGATAGGAATTGTTCTTCTCTATTCGATACACAAAGGGCATTTTGACTGCGCTGGAGAAATGTTGCTACAAAGTTACCTCATTGGTCTTGTGGCTGCCATCATTTGTGGTATATCTGCCACTGTGTATGTTAACAAGCAAGTTACTTTCTTTAAATGGTGCTCCAGTAAAGGACTAATATCGAATGAGAATTCTCAAAATCTGTTTGAAGCATATGAATTTGTGTTTTCCCCCCAAATATAGATTTCTCTGGGTACTTTTGGTGAGTGCCACACTCTCAACCCATAGTTATTATCAGCTTGTCTAATTCCCTGTCACAGTTATTACTAATATTAGGATGGGCCTGGTCTAGGAAGACTGAAAGCTGCGTCTGCCTACATAAAAAAAGAATTCACCATTGCAAGATCTATCTGCCTTCGAGTATAAGTAGGCCACATCTTCATTTACCCCCCTCGTTGCCTGTTTACTTAAGACTGAAACCTACCAGCTTTACTGTCAGCCCTTTTGTTTGAGATGTGTCTGCAATTGAGGGAAGCAGATCAACAAGTTTCAGCATGTTTAGCATTAATTCATGTTCATTGGTTGGTCATCACGTTGACATTTTGGATTTAATCACTGAATAATCACCTGATGTCATGTTAGTTACGGAAACATGGCTTAATCAGTCCACTCATGCAGAGGTGGCACTAACTTCCTGCAAAATGGGGAAAAACAAAAATCACGCAGAACCTGACTGTACCTGAAACTGCACCGGAGAATCAGACGAGTACCCGTACATTGGCTAAGCTGGCAACTATAGCCCACCAGATACATGGGAACTTCTTGCTGAACTACCTTCCCCCTACCCCTCCTCGCTCTGCTTCTCTCTACCTTCCTGCTAATGACCTCTGCCTTCACCTGTCTTGGCCCTAATTCTCACCCTGCTTATCTCCTCGCTCTATTCCTCTCCACTTGCCTGCTGCTGACCTCTGCCTTCACCTGCCCTGGCCTTTAGTCCCCACCTTGTCTATCTGTAAGTTTCCCTCATCATGTGAGATCTAGCAATTTTGTCTGATGCTCGATGGAGCTACCTGCTTTAGCTAAAGGGGAGACAGTTCGGAGATTCCCTCCTTGGACGTCACCTACCCAGTCGGTCCTCAACCAGACTTCCTTTCGTCTCTCCTGTCTTCTCTTCCCACATCCTCCCTCTATTTTTGTCTCTCCTTCTCTCCTCTCTCAATGTACTGAGACTGAACCATTTTGTCGAATGCCGGATGGAGCTACCTGGTTTAGCTATAGGGGAGATGGGCCGTCGACTCCCTCCTTGGTCGTCACCTACCCAGTCGGCCGGTAGACAGACTTAGTTTCGTATCTCCCTGTTGTCTCTTCCCCTCTCCCCCCTTTCTCTCCTTCCATGCCCCCTCCCCTCTACGCTCCATTTATTTTGCCCTCCATTTTTTTAATTGTTTTTCCCATTGAGACCCAGCTATTTGGCCAATGCCCGGTGGAGCTACCTGATATAGAGGAGATGGGTTTCGTGACTTCCCCGCGACCGTCACCTACCCAGCCGGGCTTTGGACAGACTTTCCTTTCAACTCTCAGCCGTATCTACCTCCTATCCCTTCCCCTCTACACTTCAATCATCTCGTCTTCTATGCTCTTGCATTTGTTTGTCTATCATCTGATGTATATTGGAACTGATGTAATTTTGTAATGTAATTTTCATGGAACCTCATGTAAAGCGCTCTGATACCTCCGGGTCTAGCCATCGCTATATAAAACTCTTGATTAAATAAATACATTTAAATTACTATTCCCACTCCAGTGAGTGCAACAGTTGGGAACGCGTTGGATAGCGGGAAGGTTAAAATTACTATTCCCACTCCAAAGAGTGCAACAGTAGGGAAAGCGTTGGATAGTGGGAGGTTAAAATGTACTATTCTAACTGCAGAGAGTGCAAAAGTAGGTAAAACGTTGGATAGCGTAGGGGTAAAAATTACTATTCCCACTCCAGTGAGTGCAACAGTAGGGAAAGCGTTGGATACCGTAGGGGTAAAAATGACTATTACCACTCGAGAGAGTGCAACAGTAGGGAAAGCGTTGGATAACTTAGGGGTAAAAATTACAATTCCCAATCCAGTGAGTGCAATATTAGGGAAAGCGTTGGATAGCGGGAGGGTAGAAATTACTATTCCCACTCCAGAGAATGAAACAGTAGGGAAAGAGTTGGATAGCGTAGGGGTAAAAATTACTATTCCCATTCAACTGAGTGCAACAGTAGGAAAAGCGTTGGATAGCGTAGAGGTAGAAATTACTATTCCCACTATTCCCACTCCAGAGAGTGCAACAGTAGGGAAAGAGATAGATAGCGTAGGGGTAAAAATTACTCTTCCCACTCCAAAGAGTGCAACAGTAGGGAAAGTGTTGGATAGCGTAGGGGTAAAAATGACTATTCTCACTCCAGTAAGTGCAACAGTAGGGAAAGTGTTGGATAGTGGAAGGGTAAAAATTACCATTCCCACTCAAATTAAAAATATAAATAAAAATTAATTATTAATAATATTTACCTACTAATACAAATTATTTTCCAATTACCAATACTTTAATTACCATTTTAAAATTAATTAAAATATAGATCAAAAAATAAAAAATTTAAAAATGTAATTACTTACAATTAAATTACTTCCCACCCTATTCCCATATAAACCCACAACGCACTACATAAATAAATTAATAAAAGTAACATAATTAACAATTAATCAATTATTTAAAATTAATTAACAAATATATTTTAATTAATTACCAATTAATAATTAATTAACAATTAATTCAAAATAAATACCAATAAATAAATAATTGTTTTTTTACTAATTATAAATAAATTACTTCCCACCCTATTCCCCTCAAACCCACAAACCGCTACAAAAAATAAATAACTACAATTAACATATTTATCAAATAATCAATTGAAATAAAATGCCAATTATATTTTAATTGATTACCAATTAATAAATAATTAACAATTAATTAAAAATAAATACCAATACATAAATTAAAATATTTAACTAATTGAAATTAAATTATTTCCCACCCTATTCCCCTCTAAAACCACAACCCGCTAAATAAAATAAATAACTACAATTAACATATTTATCAAATAATCAATTAAAATAAAATACCAATTATATTTTAATTAATTACCATTTAATAATTAATTGACAATTAATTCAAAATAAATAACAATAAATAAATTAACATATTCAAATAATTATAATTAAATTACTTCCCACCCTATTCCCCTATAAACCCACAACCTGCTACAGAAATTAAATTACAAAAATTTACATATTTATCAATTAATCAATTAAAATTAATTACCAATTATATTTTAATTAATTACCAATTAATTAACAATTAATTCAAAATAAATACCAATAAAAAAAAACCATATTTAATTAATATAATTAAATTACTTCTCACCCTATTCCCCTATAAACCTGCAACCCGCTACAGAATTATATTATGCAAAAATTAAAAATAATATTAACTTACTTACCTCAAATTCGATATTTTTGTTGTCTATATTCTGTCCATTCGATATTTTTTTATTCTATATTCTGTCCATTCGATATTTTGTCCATTCTATAATTTTGATTCAATATTAATGGTATTCTATTCGATATTAATACTATTCTATTCGATATTTTGATAGTCTATGTTCTGTCTATTCAATATTATGTCTATTCTATATTTTTTACTCGATATTATTGCAACTCGATATTAAAAACTCGATATTTTGACTGTACACCACAGATTACACATGCACACAGCCATTTCAGATTATTTCTCCCATAATACAGGAACGGTTCAATCCCCTAAAACTCTGTGGGAGGCTATGAAACCTACACTGAGGGGGTGAATATCGCATTCTGCACTGCACCACTTAGAAAGCACCGTGAGTAGCTGATACAGGCACAGGCCCAACTCATTGATTTATAGCTTAGGAGCAGAGGGGAGGATGGGAGCGCGGCACGCCGGCAATTGCTTAATGCATAACAAAGATATGCCAATGAATTGTTAGATGAGGCCATAACGTATTGGCTCGCTACCCGTAGTTGGATATATCAGTAGGGTGATAAATCCAGTGCCTGCTCCACCACCTCTGCCAACAGATGCTCTGCCCCATAACTATCTCGGGTGTACGTGGCCCTGCCGGGAAGATACTCACTCACCCAGCACAAATTTCTGCAAATTTTGCCAAATACTTAACAGACCTATCCTCTCCTAGGGAGACCCGCATGCTTACTATCCACCAGTTTCTGGCCAACTAGCCTCCGCAGGCCCAGTCTGACTTAATGAGAAAGGAACTAGTCGCCCCACTGACAACTGAGGAGATTCAAAGTGCCTTGTCCAACATGCACTCGGGTAAAGCACCAGGTCCGAATGGCTTCCCATGCGAGTTTCATAAAAAATATCAATCTCAATTGACTGCTCCATATTTAGTAGCACTTAGGGCCCGATTCTGATTCGGGAGTAAAAACCGGTGTACGACTCGTATTCGTAGCCGTTTCCGTACGAATGGTAAAAGATCGTTCGAGCTGCGTAGTACGATCCGTATCCCGAAAATACGTCTGAATATCAGCAAACCGTAGGAACCATAATGGAAGACCCGTAGGAAATGAAGTCGTAACCCAACCCGTACGACTTGTAAACATGCCGTACGAACTAACAAGAACGATCCAGACCATGGACCAAGTACTAGATTTGTACGGGCAAACGTAGTCGCGCTTGAATCATGATTCGTACGGAAAACATTGCGTATAAGGGAGCCGCACCAACATACACAACCGCACACCCTCAATCAAGCGTACACGAACCCACCCAAATGGACCGTAACAGCCTGCCGCATGAGCAAATACGACCCGCACAACCCTCAATCAAGCGTACACAAACCCCCACCCGGAAAACAGACCATAACAGCCAGCCGCACCAACAAATACAACCCGCACACCCTTCAATGAAGCGTACACGAACCCCCACCCGGAAAAGGGACCGTAACAGCCAGCCACACCAGTAAATACGACCCGCACACCCCTCACTGAAGCGTACACAAACCCCCACCCGGAAAACGGACGTAACAGCCAGCCGCACAAGCAAATAGGACCCGCACACCCCTCAATGAAGCGTACATGAACCCCCCAAAATGGACCGTAACAGCCAGCTGCACCAGTAAATACGACCCGCACACCCCCAAATGAAGTTTACACCAACCCCCACCCGGAAAAGGGACCGTAACAGCCAGCCGCACCAGTAAATACGACCAGCACACCCCTCAATGAAGTGTACACGAATCCCCACCCAGAATACGGACCTTAGCAGCCAGCCGCACAAGCAAATATGACCCGCACACCCCTCAATGAAGCGTACACGAACCCCCCCAAATGGACCTTAACAGCCAGCCGCATGAGCAAATTCAACCCGCACACCCCTCAATCAAGCGTACACAAAACCCCCAAAAACCGACCACAACAGCCAGCCGCACCAACAAATACGACCCGCACACCCCTCAATGAAGCGTTCACAGACCCCCACCCGGAAAAGGGACCGTAACAGCCAGCAGCACCAGTAAATACGACCCGCACACCCCTCAATGAAGCGTACATGAACCCCCACACGGAAAACGGAAGTAACAGCCAGCCGCACAAGCAAATGCGACCCGCACACCCCTCAATCAAGAGTACACAAACCCCCCCAAAACCGACCGTAACAGCCAGCCGCACCAGCAAATACGACCCGCACTCCCCTCAACAAAGCATACGCAAACACCCCAAAAACGTCCCTTATGAGCCAGCAACAACAACAAAAATGAACTGCACACCCCTCACTAATAAAGCGCACACAAACCCCAAAACCAGCACAAGTAGGGTGCAAAAGAGTTGCACAACCCCACTAAACGTGTCTCCTGTGCACACACCATAGGAAAACAATGTCCTGGCCACATGCAAACAGAGGGCCCAAGTCACACCCTCCCCTTCTAACACACCCACTAAACATTCAAAAGCCACACCCACAAATGGACCAATAAAAGGTCCCACACATACAACCCATCATCCTTTGCAACATACCTATTTGGGCAAAGACACTGATAGCTCACCAACAACTGCAGCCATACACCTTCACACATACACCCTATCTCATTCGCACACACACCACCCCCTTCACAATAAGACCCACACACCCTCATCTATACACACCATCACCCCCCAATCACACACACCCCACACCATGACCACACCAAAGACTCCAAAGTTCACTAACCCGGAGATGGAGATCCTTACAGATGAAGTCATCAGAGTTGAGCCACAGCTGTTTGGTGCATTGGTCAGACAGACCAGCATTGCAGACAAAACCTGCATGTGGGTGAGGATAGTTGATAAGCTGAATGCTGTTGCACCCATCAAGCGCACCAGGCAGGAATGCCAGGCCAGGTGTACGATCTGCGGAGGATGGTCAAGAAGAAGATGGACCAAGACTATGCCTGTGCACACCACACTGGAAGTGGTGGTCCCCGGAGACCTCCACAATACCATCTCTGGGAGGAGAAAGTCATGGCCTTGCTACCACCGGTGGGAGTTCACCGAATCGAAGGATCTGTGGAGCCTGGTGAGTATTCAAACAACTCATGTAACATGTGGGGACTCCCAGCAGTGCCTAACAGTATGGGGTGTGCGGCCATGACTCTCAGCAGTGCCTAACAGTATGGGTGTGGTGTGGGGGGGGTGTGTGGCCATGACTCCCAGCAGTGCCTAACAGTATGGGGGTGGTGTGGGGGTATGTGGCCATGACTCCCAGCAGTGCCTAACAGTATGGGGTGTGTGGCCATGACTCCCAGCAGTAGCTAACAGTATGTGGGTGATGTGGGGGGTGTGGCCATGACTCCCAGCAGTGCCTAACAGAATGGGGTGTGTGGCCATGACTCCCAGCAGTGCCTAACAGTATGGGGGTGGTGTGGGGGGGTGTGGCCATGACTTCCAGCGGTGCCTAACGGTATGGGGGTGGGTGCTAGGGGAGTGCCAGAAGCCTGCAAAGGAGAGGGTGAGAGGGTGCAAGGTGTAGGGTAGTGATGTCATGATCGATGTCACTGACCATGTCGTGAGTGAAGTAATATGTGACGTCATCAGCAATGCATTGTGGGCGCGCGAGTTATAGTTAGCTGAACTAACTTTAACGGAGGAATTTCAATGGTTTTGTATGAGTGAAATATCCAGCTAACTATAACATGTGTGAAACCTATGGTTTATTCAGTGATTTTCTAAGGTTTTTTAAATGCTACTTCCTAACTATAACATGGCTGAAACCTATGGTTTTATCAGTGAATGTCTAAGGTTTTTCAAATGCTAATTCCTAACTTTAACAAGGCTGAAACCTATGGTTTTTTCAGTGAATTTGAAAGGTTTTGTAAAAGATAATTTTTAAATGTATTGTTATTTTTTTATAATGATTTACTACATTGTTTTAAAGTATTTAATTTTAGATATTTTATTTTTTAAATTACATTACATATTTTTAATATAAATTGAAAAAAAATGTTTTGAAAAATATTGAAATTGTAATATTTATTTTTTACATTTTATATTTTTTTAATTTATATATATTTTACATAGCAGGCAATGATATCCTATGGAAGGAAATTCAAGTTAATAGTAAGTATGGTTAACATTTCTTTTCAGGAACAGTAGTGACCTGAAAGATGCAGCACTGAGGTCTCTCCTGATAACAGGTTAGTACATTGGAATTCGTAGTTTGGCTGATTTTAGAGGAATTTTTTAAAGTTCCAAAACTCCACACGTAGAAAAATTTCCAAGTGAAACCAGCCAATGTTAGCCTATAGAAGGAAATTCAAGTTACTGTAACTATGATTAGAATTACTTTCAGGATCAGTAGTGGGCTGAAAGATGCAGCACTGAGGTCTCTCCTGATAACAGGTGATTAAATCGGAATTCGTAGTTCGGCTGATTTTTGGGCAATTTTTTTAAGTTCCAAAACTCCACACTTAGAAAAAGTTTCAAGTAAAACCAGTCAATGTTGGCCTATGGAAGGAAATTCAAATTACTGTAAGTATGGTTAGAATTACTTTTCAGGATCATTAGTGGGCTGAAAAATGCAACACTGAGGTCTATCCTGATAACAGGTGAGTAAATCGGAATTCGTAGTTCGGCTGATTTTAGAGGAATATTTTGCTCAATAGTGAAGGAAGGGGGTGGGGCCTGAGGTGACATGCGTGCAAACAAGCTCTGTGGTGGGATTAGAGTGGGGAATTAATTCCTCTTCAATCCTGAGGTCCCCTATTAGCCAACTAGCCCACCAGGTACCTCCAGTATGCGCCAGGGAGTTGCGTTGCAGAGAGGTGTTCAGAGGGCACGACCCCTTTTTTAAAACACTCTGCAACGCAGCTCCGTGGCGCTTACTGGGGGTACCTGTTGGACTAGTTGGCTATATATATATATGTATATAAATTAACACAAAAATTCAGCTTCTTCTCGCATGCCGAAAATGGAAAGCACTCTGGACATCCGATTTTCAAAAAACTTGATTTATTGGCAGACCCACTGTCCCTCCAACAGATGCGTTTCGCCTCACGGCTTCATCAGTGTTAGTGTGTATTACTAAAGGAAACCATTATATTCCCCGTCATTCCAATCTCTCTAATAGACAGTGAGAGCGGACTTGACCTCTACGTCCCAAAACTGTGGCCATCTTTCAATGTGTTACAAAGTGGGACATGGAACCTTTTGACTTAAAAACAATTGTTTCAAAAGAGCAAGTGCAAAGTTAACAACAGTTTCTTTTTACATTTCATTATATATGATTTACACAAATCAAAAGGGGGAATATACAAAAGAAATAGCATTTCATTCTTTACTGGCAGTATTTCACATTCTTTTAAAACGAATATTGTCTTATTAAAGCTGTTCAGTTGATTTGAAACATGGTCCACATACCAATTGATATGGAAATGATTGTTTATGCCTATCAATAGGAAACTGCCGCATCTAGGAGTATATGAAGATTATTCAATTATTCCCCTATTTGTTATTTTATCACGTCCTGTATGGGCCTGCTCGACTGTTCTCCAGCTCTGAATGGGCCGCTGTGCATTTTTATTTAGTCCCTAGACTAAAGAGAGAGCAATTGGCAAATGGATTTGTTGAAATAATTTTAATAATGTTGTTGTAGAGACTAAGCGTGGGCGTAAAATCTGTTTCGTTCTCGGAATTTCCGGATTTTCGGCAACTTCGCGGTCCTGCGAATTTGCCCAAAAATCCATAAATTCGCAAGCTGGTGGATTTTTTTGCTTGGTCGCGCTTGAAAAATACAATATTGTGCGCGCAGCATTGACTTACCGTGATTCTGTGTTCGCCGAGTTGTTTTTCTCCTGGTTTGCGTGTGCTGCGCCATTTTGGATCTTGCTGGGTGATCGCGTGAGAGTTTTTTGACTGCGATTATGTCATTGCGACCCGCCATCTTGCACAGCGAGAGTTTGACAACACGAGTACGTCATAAGGGCCCGCGATCACGCATCGCAGGAGTAAACAATGGCGAATACGTAGATGCGGCGCGCAGCTGACTTCCGGCGGGAGATTTTAAAAGCTCGTTTTCCCGAACTTGCAAAAATTGCAATTCTGCACAAGAAATCCACTGCAGGTAGCATAAACCTTCTGAAAATGATGATTTTGATCAGAATAACTCCTCAGATTGACATTTGACTGCACTTTTTGGTGCAAGGAGTCCATTTTTGGGGGGAGGTGGGAGGAAAGAAGTTCCCCAGAGTCTCCAACTTCCTGTTCTTGTCCAGCAGGATCCTCCCAGTGCTTTGTCCATGTCCTGGTCACTTTTGATTTGGATCTTGAGCTGGAAGGATTACTTTTTGTGGCTGCTGCTGAATATTTGTATTTGAGGACTTTTTGGACTTTGGAGTTTGGATCACTTTTGGATTTGAGATTTTACAGGTAAGTTGGTGTTTATTTGGGGCATTGCAGTTGCTGCAACTACAATTTTAAAACTTTTTCACAACTTTAGTCCCTACATTGGAATTCGTAGTTTGGCTGATTTTAGAGGAATTTTTTAAAGTTCCAAAACTCCACACTTAGAAAAATTTCCAAGTGAAACTAGCCAATGTTAGCCTATAGAAGGAAATTCAAGTTACTGTAACTCTGATTAGAATTGCTTTCAGGATCAGTAGTTGGCTGCAAGATGCAGCACTGAGGTCTCTCCTGATAACAGGTGATTAAATCGGAATTCGTAGTTCGGCTGATTTTTGGGCAATTTTTTTAAGTTCCAAAACTCCACACTTAGAAAAAGTTCCAAGTAAAACCAGTCAATGTTGGCCTATGGAAGGAAATTCAAATTACTGTAAGTATGGTTGGAATTACTTTTCAGGATCAGTAGTGGGCTGAAAAATGCAACACTGAGGTCTATCCTGATAACAGGTGAGTAAATCGGAATTCGTAGTTTGGCTGATTTTAGAGGAATATTTCGCTCAATAGTAAAGGAAGGGGTTGGGGCCTGAGGTGACATGCATGCAAACAAGCTCTGTGGCGGGATTAGGTTGGGGAATTAATTCCTCTTCAATCCTGAGGTCCCCTATTAGCCAACTAGCCCACCAGGTACCTCCAGTATGCGCCAGGGAGCTGCGTTGCAGAGAGGTGTTCAGAGGGCACGCCCCCTTTTTACAACACTCTGCAACGCAGCTCCGTGGCGCTTACTGGAGGTACCTGTTGGACTAGTTGGCTATATATATATATATGTATATAAATTAACACAAAAATTCAGCTTCTTCTCGCATGCCGAAAATGGAAAGCACTCTGGACATCCGATTTTCAAAAAACTTGATTTATTGGCAGACCCACTGTCCCTCCAACAGATGCGTTTCGCCTCATGGCTTCATCAGTGTTAGTGTGTGTTACTAAAGGAAACCATTATATTCCCCGTCATTCCAATCTCTCTAATAGACAGTGAGAGCGGGCTTGACCTCTACGTCCCAAAACTGTGGCCATCTTTCAATGTGTTACAAAGTAGGACATGGAACCTTTTGACTTAAAAACAATGGTTTCAAAAGAGCAAGTGCAAAGTTAACAACAGTTTCTTTTTACATTTCAATATATATATGATTTACACAAATCAAAAGGGGGAATATACAAAAGAAATGGCATTTCATTCTTTACCGGCAGTATTTCACATTCTTTTAAAACGAATATTGTCTTATTAAAGCTGTTCAGTTGATTTGAAACATGTTCCACATACCAATTGATATGGAAATGATTGTTTATGCCTATCAATAGGCAACTGCCGCATCTAGGAGTATATGCAGATTATTCAATTATTCCCCTATTTGTTATTTTATCACGTCCTGTATGGGCCTGCTCGACTGTTCTCCAGCCCTGAATGGGCCGCTGTGCATTTTTATTTAGTCCCTAGACTAAAGAGAGAGCAATTGGCAAATGGATTTGTTGAAATAATTTTCATAATGTTGTTGTAGAGACTAAGCGTGGGCGTAAAATCTGTTTCGTTCTCGGAATTTGCGGATTTTTGGCAATTTCGCGGTCCGCGAATTTGCCCAAAAATCCATAAATTCGCATGGTGGTGGATTTTTTTGCTAGGTCGCGCTTGAAATATACAATATTGTGCGCGCAGCCTTGACTTACCGTGATTCTGTGTTCGCCGAGTTGTTTTTCTCCTTGTTTGCGTGTGCTGCGCCATTTTGGATCTTGCTGCATGATCGCGTGAGAGTTTTTTGACTGCGATTACATCATCGCGACCCGCCATCTTGCACAGCGAGAGTTTGACAACTCGAGTACGTCATAAGGGCCCGCGAACACGCATCGCAGGAGTAAACAATGGCGAATACGTAGATGCGGCGCGCAGCTGACTTCCGGCGGGAGATTTGAAAAGCTCGTTTTCCCGAACTTTCAAAAATTGCAATTCTGCACAAGAAATCCACCGCAGGTAGCATAAACCTTCTGAAAATGATGATTTTGATCAGAATAACTCCTCAGATTGACATTTGACTGCACTTTTTGGTGCAAGGAGTCCATTTTTGGGGGGAGGTGGGAGGAAGGAAGTTCCCCAGAGTCTCCAACTTCCTGTTCTTGTCCAGCAGGCTCCTCCCAGTGCTTTGTCCATGTCCTGGTCACTTTTGATTTGGATCTTGAGCTGGAAGGATTACTTTTTGTGACTGCTGCTGGATATTTGTATTTGAGGACTTTTGGGACTTTGGAGTTTGGATCACTTTTGGATTTGAGATTTTACAGGTAAGTTGGTGTTTATTTGGGGCATTGCAGTTGCTGCAACTACAATTTTAAAACTTTTTCACAACTTTAAAAAAAATATATTGTGGGTGGGCACAGTATCCAGTAGGTCCAAGGTTATTCATGGGTGCATGATACAACTGTTTCTGTGATTTATTTTTTACTTAATTCTCATTTATGTCATGGAATTTTAGCTCACTGTTATATGTTGATTTTTTTGGGGGGTGCCTGTAAAGCCTCACTAGCCAGTAGGCTTAGGGGTAGTGAGTGGTGCATGGACCAAGTCTTTCTGTGGGGTGTCTTGAATTTAGACATCATTGAGGGCATGGATGGCATTGGATTGTGGTGATTTGTATGTGTTTTTTGACTTTTTGGGGTGTTGTTGGGGCTTGGCCATGTGGGTGGGGGCAATTTTGCGGCCTGATACAGGCAGGGCCTCGCCATGTGGTGGGGGTCAAGGCTCAAGGGGCCATTTTGAAGCCAGGCAGTGTGCTCAGGCCTGCACCCAGTTTGCCTTGCTTTCATCCATTATGCCCAGGGGTACTCAGTGGTGCATGGACCAAGTCTTTATGTGGGGTCTCTTGAATTTAAACATCATTGAGGGCATGGATGGCATTGGATTGTGGTGATTTATATGTGTTTTTCTACTTTTTGGGGTGTTGTTGGGGCCTGGCCATGTGGGTGGGGGCCATTTGAGGCCTGGTACAGGCAGGGCCTGGCCATGTGGTGGGGGTCAAGGTTCAAGGGGCCATTTTGAAGCCAGACAGTGTGCTCAGGCCTGCACCCAGTTTGCCTTGCTTTCATCCATTATGCCCAGGGTACTCAGTGGTGCATGGACCAAGTGTTTCTGTGGGGTGTCTTGAATTTAAACATCATTGAGTGCATAGATGGCATTGGATTGGGGTGATTTTTATGTGTTTTACGACTTTTTGGGGTGTTGTTGGGGCCTGGCCATGTGGGTGGGGCCCATTTTGAGGCATGGTACAGGCAGGGCCTGGCCATGTGGTGGGGGTCAAGGCTCAAGGGGCCATTTTGAAGCCAGGCAGTATGCTCAGGCCTGCACTCAGTTTGCCTTGCTTTCATCCATTATCCCCAGGGGTAGTGAGTGGTGCATGGACCAAGTCTTTCTGTGGGGTGTCTTGAATTTAAACATCATTGAGGGCATGGGTGGCATTGAATTGTAATGATTTTTATGTGTTTTTTGACTTTTTGGGGTGCTGTTGGGGCCTGGCCATTTGGGTGGGGGCCATTTTGAGGCCTGGTCCAGGCAGGGTCTGGCCATGTGGTGGGGGTCAAGGGGCCATTTTGAAGCCAGGCAGTGTGCTCAGGCCTGCACCCAGTTTGCCTTGCTTTCAACCATTATGCCCAGGGGTACTCAGTGGTGCATGGACCTAGTCTTTCTGTGTGGTGTCTTGAATTTAAACATCATTGAGGGCATGGATGGCATTGTATTGTGGTGATTCTTGTGTAGTTTTTGACTTTTTGGGTGCTGTTGGGGCTTGGCCATGTGGGTGGGGGCCATTCTGGGGTCTGGTCCAGGCAGGGCCTGGCCATGTGGTGGGGGTCAAGGGGCCATTTTGAAGCCAGGCAGTGTGCTCAGGCCTGCACCTAGTTTGTCTTGCTTTCAATCATTATGCCCAGTGGTACTCAGTGGTGCATGGACCTAGTCTTTCTGTGGGGTGTCTTGAATGTAAACATCATTGAGGGCATGGATGGCATTGGATTGTGGTTATTTCTGTGTGTTTTTTTTTACTTTTTGGGGTGTTGTTGGGGCCTGGCCATGTGGGTGGGGGCCATTTTAAGGCCTGGTCCAGGCAGGGCCTGGCCATGTGGCTGGGGGACAAGGGGCCATTTTGAAGCCAAGCAGTGTGCTCTGAGCCATAGGCCTGCACCCAGCCTGCCCTGCTTTTGCCTATTATGCCCAGGGGTAGTAAGTGGTGCATGGACCAATGTTTTGTGTGGGGCCTCTTGAATTTAAACATCATTGAGGGAATGCATGTCATTGGATTGTTGTGATTTTTGTGTGTTTTACGACTTTTTGGGGTGTTGTTGGGGCCTGGCCATGTGGATGGGGGCAATTTTGATGCCTGATCCAGGCAGAGCCTGGCCATGTAGCTGGGGACAAGGGGACATTTTGAAGCCAGGCAGTGTGCTTTGAGCCATAGGCCTTCACCCAGCCTGCCCTGCTTTCACTCATTATGCCCAGGGGTAGTGAGTGGTGCATGGACCAAGGCTTTGTGTGGGGCCTCTTGAATTAAGCCTCATTGAGGGCATGGATGGCATTGGATTGTGGTGATTTTTGTGTGTTTTTCGACTTTTTGGGGTGTTTAACTGATGTTCCTCTGGCTTCCTTTGCTTTTAGGTGCAAAAGAGTACCACCAGTGCCAGGAAGAAGTCCTGCAGCAGTATGTGCAGCACAATGTCACGAGACGTCACGTGTGGCCACAGACAACTCTGCAACTCATGCAACTGCGGCCTGCTGTTCTGACATCTGAAGAAGATGGGCCCAAAGAAAGGTGGCCGTAGTTCCTCTACAAAGAAAGTTGCCACTGCCAGTATGAAGGAGCAGAAGAAGCAAGTGGTGCCATTTACCAAGGAGACTGGTGTGCCCACAGACACTTTGTTCGGGACAAAAAAACAACGCCTGCAGCAGCGAGTCCGCCGGGGACCAAGCTGGGAGCAGCACCTCCGCTTCATTGGGCTCAGTGCCACCACAACAAGTTAGGTCCAAGTCCATGAGTGCTTCAGAGGCAGCCACTTTGGTTGTTTAATCACCATCGACCAGTGATGTTGGCTCATCGCAAGAAACTAGCATACAATCAGCGCAGGGTGTAGCTCAGCTAACAAGTGTTCAACAACCACAGCCACAACAACAACCACAGGTGCAACTAGTACAAGCACAAGTACATGGGCAAGGAGAGGTGCAAGTACATGCGCAAGGAGAGGTGCAAGGAGAGGCGCAAGTACATGCGCAAGGAGAGGTGCAAGGAGAGGCGCAAGTACATGCGCAAGGAGAGGTGCAAGGAGAGGCGCATGGAGAGGCACATGGAGATGCGCAGCTAGAGGCGCATGGAGCGCACAACTGCCCACAATGCTTGTTCCTCCAGAAGTAGGGGCACATCAGGAAATTGAGATTCAAGCGGAGGTATCATCCGAGGAAGCCACTCCTCCTGAGGATGATCCATTGTCTTCCAGATCCCCAGCAAGGGAAAGGTCAAGGAGGGTTACTACAAGTTCTTCTTCAAGCACCCTTCCTTCTGATGATCTGGATCTTGATTGGAACCCACAAATGCAGTCTGAGGGGAAGGCACGCCATGAGCCGACAAAGGTAGATAAGCCTAAAAGGAAGGTTCCACCAAGGCTTCCACTTATGTGTGATGACGACGAACATGAAGTGGTGTCTTCTGCTGCTGATGAACAGTCTGAGGACGACCCAGTCATCACAGTTGTCACTCCAGCCCCAGCGGGCATGCAGCAGACAGACATTTTGACCCTATCCCGAATGGCTGCTGAGCGGGATGTGGGAGGCGTGGCACTGGTACCACCACCAACGCAGTTAACTACAACACCAACACGACCTACAGCTTCCATATTTTCTCATCAGAAGGGCCGGCAGGGACCTCCATCCAGCTCGACCTCCATTACCTCAAGTAGTGGTGCTGTAAGTGAACAACAGAAACAAATTCAGCCACGCCCATCCTCCACTTCATCTGGCATTGAAACTCAAAGTAGCACCTCCACCACCAGCAGACATCTCCAGTCCCCAGTATGGGACTTCTTTACTGTTAGCCAAAAGGCGGAAAACATGGTCATTTGTTCGATTTGTAGACAAACAGTTAGCCGGGGTAAGCTTGCTACCAACTATGGCACTGGAGGCCAGAGAGGTCATCTAAAAAAACACCACATTATCCATTGGGAGGCGCACCTAAGTAACATCCGGAAAGCCAAAAGTACAAATCCAAATGTAGACATTGATATTGCATCTGATGATGATGACAAGGGGCTTATCGTGCAGGGGGGAAGTGAAGAAGCGACAGACATTTTTTCTGGTACTGCCAGTACCCCTGGCTGCAGCACTGAAGTGGTAGCGCCCACACCCTCTACCCCTGCAACATGTATGAGGCACACTGAGAGTCTGGGAGAGACACTGATGTGAAAAAGTACACCAATGAGCCTAACTGGTTTGAAGGAGTCTGCATCATCATCATCACGTAAAACGGTCCAGACCACCATTAGCAGAATGTTTTGGTCAGATGCGCCATTTGAAAGCAACCACCCAACGGCACGTCTGTATAATGCAAAGCTAGCTAAAATGCTAGCCCTGGACCTTCTCCCTTTTTCTTTCGTAGAAGGGGTGGGTTTTCTAGAATTTGTGTCAACAGTCTGCCCTAAATGGAAGGTTCCTAGCCGGTCCTATTTTGCCAGGGTTGCTGTTCCAGCACTACATCAATGTGCTGGAGGTGATTGGCGCAGCTATTCAGAATAGTGCAGTTCACACTATCCACCTGACAACAGACATGTGGACCAGTTACCAAGCCCTTGATTACATGTGCATCACTGCACACTGGGTCTCTTTTGCAGGGGTTAAAGACAAGTTAAAAGCAGGTGTTGACACAGACACAGTTTTTCAAGCTACTTGGGAACATGCAACAGAAGCCATGTTTGGCATGGAAAAAACTCATACTGCACCTAACCTTTTGGAGGAGTTTGATAGGAAGGTCTATGACTGGCTGCATCCAAGAAATCGCATAATTGGTTATGTGTCCACGGATAATGGCAGTAATGTAGTTAAGGCCACGCATCTAGGTGACTATTTCAGAGTGCCGTGTTTGGTGCACAGTATTAACATTCTTGTGCAAGATTTCTTGAAAAAAGAAACCACAGTCAACAAATTACTGACCACCTGCCAAAGAATCTGCACACATTTCAGCCATTCTTTTAAGGCCCGGAAGCAGCTGAGGAGCATTCAACATGAACGTAGACTGCCAGTCAAAGGACTCATCCAGGAGATGGCAACACGTTGGAACTCAACCTTTTACATGCTTGAGCGTCTGTCTGAGCAGTGGGGGGTAATAAATGATTATGTCTATAAACTGGGTTCTACTATGAAAGACATGAGGCTAGAGTTGGAGGAATGGAAGCAGACATGCTTCGTCCTTTTGAGGTCTTCACGCGTGAAGTCAGCAGGGAGGACTGTTCTTTGGGCAAAGCTATCCCATTGTTGCGCATGCTAGGGCACCAACTGAAGGCGGTGTCTTCAATGTTCCGAGATGATGCTGAAAAGCAAGACGCATATCAGTTGGCGGAGAGGTTATTAAGCCGCCTAGTTGACAATGAAAGGCTTAAAAACATACATACATAACAACATTACATTTGTGCCACTATTCTGGATCCACTGTACAAAAAGGCAGTGGTCAGCAAATCATTCATTCCTTTTTATGAAGCAGATGTTTCAAAGTGCAAACATTGGCTATCTGTGACAGCCACTCGGTTCAAAAAAGAGAGGCAGAAAATTGAAGGAGCTGGCAGAAGTACAAATTAATCAGCAGGCCATCCGGCGTCAAGTTCCACTTCTGAATCTGTGGCCGAAGGGAGTCACTTTCCCTCACAGCCGTTAACGACACCAGCAACCGTATCATCATCCTCACCTGCACCAGGCCCAGCCATAATATTGTCGGAAGCGGATTGGCTAACTCATCAAGGGTTTGCAACGTTTCAGTGATGCAAAGGCCACAGTGGAGTGGTGTGGCTCACTGGTTAGAGGCGGCAGACCCGGAAGCAGAGAACGACCCGGGACCAGGGTTCAATTCCCGACGCGGCAGGGTCGTGGACCAGGGTCAGCGGACTTGATAATTCTCGCCTCGGTGCCTACTCTAACCAGGGATCACTCTCGGCAACTCTGGGCATTAGCTTGCCTCATCTCTACAACGGCCCCCCACATTCGCCGGGGATGCCTGGTTTCACCTTGGAGATACCCAGTAGGGACCATCTCACAGGGATAGCCAGGACGGGTTCCCCAGCGGTCTACAGCGCCACAACGCCTCAGGGCAGCAGTGCACTTTACAAGACACATACATTACAACACACATACATTTACAGATGGTAAGCAAAGTGGAGCAACCCTGGAGAACCTTGAGTCGATGGTGCAGGCCTATCTGGATGACCCAACAGAGGTCTTCTTTAATCAGAACCCATTGCTGAATTGGTATCGGAAAAGGCCTCATTGGCGACTGATCACCAACCTGGCTCTAAATTATTTGTCTTGCCCACTCGCAAGCGTGTCTTTTGAATGTGTTTTCAGTGCTGCTGGTGCCATTTAACTTCAAAAGGGACCCGCCTCTCACACAAAAATGTGGAGAGGTTAACACTGATCAAGATGAATCAGCACTTCATACCACCAAATTACAAAATACGTGAATGCACGCAGGAAGAAGAGGACACCAACTTAGGTGACGGAAGTTCTTCTCTGTTAGCTGACCTACTCCTGTCTCAATTCATAGAGTTTGAGGACGAGCTCTACTTCCCTGACACCAAGGCCTGAAAATTACTTCCTTTTTTTCGTCCTTATTCACTTTTATTCCTGTGTGTCTTTCTTTGTTTTGCAACTTTTACCACAACAAAATTCTAATCACCTAATCACAACAAGTCCTTCAGCAGCACTGTCTTCATCTTATTTCCTTATTGATTTGAATGTGCCACAGTCTGCATTCCTGAGGTTCATAGGTTCACAACTCAATCATGCTCCTCTATCCTCCTCCTCCAGACTCCCCCTATCAATTTCCCTCAAGGCAGATTGCTGGATTACGCAGAATCAAGAAACGTTGTCTTTGTACTCGAAGACGAGTCCCCTCAAGTGGGACTTGAATTACTGACTACATGCTTGCTGATTGCTGACAGTTACTTTTGAAATTGACTGGAGAGGCTGCCCTGTGGTCCCGCACTTTCAGAAGAAGATGGGGACAAAAAGTGGAACAGGTAATGAATAATGAGAAGAAGATGGCATGCAGTGGACATCAATGGCTGTCTGGCTCTGATGAAAGCAATTGCTGTTTGTTTGTTGTGCATGAAATGAATCATATGTCTTCTGTTATTACTTAATCTTTTACACAATAAGTGTAACTCAAGTCTACTCTGCTTTTTTTTTTACCTTGTTTAATTCAAATTGTACTTAAAGTGCAGGGGCCACTACGTTGGATTTTCCAATATGCAAAATGTCCTTGGACTTACTGTTTGCCAATATACCATGATGATTGATTAAATATTATATCTTTTTTCTTCACAGTCACTCATTGGGATGGATGGATCATCAGCTCGGTTTAGGGAAGAACTATGGCCAATTTGTGAGTGTCAAACAGGTAAACCAGTGTACAACAACTACTACAGCTGAACTACATGTCTTTCTAGTCGTGGTATGGAGTGGTCTAGGCAGTGTAGTGTTGTTATGCCAGGCAGATTACAGAGTACAGCAGTTCATGTAAAATTGGGGCTATGTGGCTTGCTGCATACAGTTAGATATGCTTTGTCTGTGTCAAAGAGCCTAGGTATGCTACATCAGGTTGCTTCACTCAGTGGTGCCTGCCTTAACCGTCTGCTTGGCCTTCCTGCAAGCATGGGTCAAAAATCGGTTACGCTCAAGAGTTTGTGAATTTTTCGTCCATTTCGCGAGATTCTCGGATTGTGAATTTGCTGCCGAAAAACAGTAAATTTTGCGAGCTGAACAGATTTTTGGCCCATGCTTGTGGCAGGACTATGCAGACGGTCAAGGCAGGCACTACTGAGTGAAGCAACCTGGTGTAGCATCCCTAGGCTCTTTGACACAGATAGACAAAACATATCTATGGTTTAGGGTTCAGTGCGGTTTACTAGGGTTTTTGGGTTTAATTAATAATTTGGTAAGGTTCCCGGAGTCTAGGGCTCAGGGCCCGATGCAGGCTTGTTCATAATGATGTTGGCAAGGTTTTAGGGGGGTTTGACGTTTTTTCAGAATTGGCCGAATTGTGGCCTTTTTTGGTGTTTTGCGGGCGCATGTGTTTGGGTGAACTAGTCATACACCTTACAGTGGATAGATTTTGTTCTGCCTTGCTGAGATTCTTGGGAATCACTGGAAAAAGTGTCCTGGTAAGTTTCAAGAGGATCGAAGTAGTGGAAGTGCTGAAAACAGCACCTTTTTGTCAAGGCGCGATTTGCGATTTCCCATGTTTTGTGGACAGCAGTATTGCATTTTTTTGGGGGGTTGCTTGGGGGGTTCTAGATATTTGGGGTGGGTTAAGGGGTCTGGGATAAGGGTGGGCGTAGTTCGCGAAGTAGCGCTACCCGAAGCTACGCGAAGTGCACTTCACACTACGCGAACTTCACGTAGCACTACGCGAGCTGCATAGTAGCATGTTCGCACTGTGCAAGATGTGTTTTCAATGATTGCACAGTGCAGACAAGCATCCGGCACTGTCCAATCATTGAAAACGGCATCTTGCACAGTGCGAGCTGTAGTTTTCTGCTGCTCGAGTAGATTATTACTCGAGCTGCAGCTTTCTCAACGCAAACTGGTAGTTTCTCATTGAGAGCGGTTGCGAGCATGCGCAACTATTCACAATGAGAAACCTTGCCTACCCGCGCTGAGAATCTCGCCGGGATGTCATTTTGCTTGCTCGCGGTCGCGAACATGACTTTCAGGACCGCGAACAAGCAAAAAATGAGCGCTGCACTACGCTACGCTGCACTACGCGTGTTCGCACTGTGCTACGTGCAGCTCGCGTAGTGCGAAGTTGTGCAAACTTCGCAAACTCAGTGAGCGCAGCGTAGTGCTTCGCCCAGGCCTAGTCTGGGAGTACTGCTAGGAATTTTGATTGCAAGTGGTTTGAAGAAAATCCATGGTGGAAAAGGGGGGTTGTGGGCCTAGTTGCAGAGCGCGTTTGGCACTATTTAAAGGTAGGCCTCGCTTAGGATAGCACTCCTGCGTGTTTTTGGGGGGCTGTTTGGAGGTGTTCTCCATTTCTGGGGGTGGGTGGAGGGGTCTGAGAGCACTGCTGGGACGGTCTAAATTTGATTGCAAGTGGTTTGAAGAAAACCCATGGTGGAAAAGGGGGGTTTGGGCCTAGTTGCAGAGCGCGTTTGGCACGATTTAAAGGTAGGCCTCGCTGAGGATAGCACTCCTGCATGTTTTTGGGGGGCTGTTTGGGCGTGTTCTCCATTTCTAGGGGTGAGTCGAGGGGTCTGGGAGCACTGCTGGGAAGGTCTAATTTTGATTGCAAGTGGTTTGAAGAAAATCCATGGTGGAAAAAGGGGGGTTTGGGCCTAGCTGCAGAGTGCGTTTTGAAGCGATTTAAAGTTAGGCCTCAGGAGATTCTAAGTGTTGCATTTCTGTGATGGCATGTTTGGGGGGGCTCTACATTTTTGGGGCTGAGTCGAGGGGTCTGGGAGCAGTGCTGGGATGGTTTAATATTGAATGGAAGTGGTTTGGAGAAAATCCATGGTGAAAAAGTTTTTTTTATGGTACTCCTGCGTGTTTTTGGGGGGCTGTTTGGGGGTGTTCTCCATTTCTGGGAGTGGGTCGAGGGGTCTGAGAGCACTGCTGGGATGGTCTAATTTTGATTGCAAGTGGTTTGAAGAAAATCCATGGTGGAAAAGAGGGGTTTGGGCCTAGTTGCAGAGTGCGTTTGGCACGATTTAAATGTAGGCCTCGCTGAGGATAGCACTCCTGCATGTTTTTGGGGGGCTGTTTGGGGGTGTTCTCCATTTCTGGGGGTGGGTCGAGGGGTCTGGGTGCACTGCTGGGAAGGTCTAATTTTGAATGCAAGTGGTTAGAGAAAATCCATGGTCTAAAAGGGGTGCTTTTGGTTTGGGCCTAGTTTCAGAGTGTGTTTTGGCACGATTTACTTCATCCTTGAAAAGGAGACTCAGGGTACGCACTTTCAAAATGATGCTTGTATGTAATACTGTCACCTCTGAAACTAAAACTGTTATTTTTGCACTACACAGCGTAACTTATATTTTTTTCCAGTGGTGTTTTAATATCACTTCCTGTTTTTCCATCAACAATTACAGGCCAGCTTTTACCCTGTGCCATGGAACAAACGATTTACTCCAGCTTACCATTACCGATCCTCAATTCCGCATCAGGCAGGCAGTGGACAGTGTGTCTGGTCACGAAGATTGATCGACCGAGCGTCAAAAGGAATGGAGGAGTACTGCGAATAAGAGGAATGGCTGGATGCATGCAACTTCACAAATTCAACAGGACAACTACAACATAGAGTTACAGTATCCTTTTCACTTCTCCTTATCTTTTAAATGTTATTCTTGTGAACTTTAACTTCTACGAGTGTGACTCCGCGTGTTTGTTTGCTCTCTGCTTCAAATTCATCCCTCCAGCTATTTCATAAGTGTTTTGCTATTTTTAAAACTAATTTAATGTACTAATAAGTGTTTATTCTCTCCGAGGACAGAGAGGCAAGTGAAATTGCGTAATTACTGCAGCCCTGTACTGTCAAATTGTTTCTTCATAGTTACTTCTAGTAAGTTGTAGTTAGTACTACTTTTCTGTAACCTAATCATCCATTCAGCAAACAACTTCATGCAGGCAGTAGTGCACTTCCTTTATGTCCCTTAAAAGATTTATGGATATCTTCGAATCCAAAGATTTTTTTTCTTCATTTGTTGTTTGTGCATGCTGTGTTTTTTTCCTCTCTCCACAAAACTTTCCCCAAAACCCCCATTCCCATCCAATTTTCAAACCCTAACCCTCTTCCCCCGGGCTGTGTGTTTTTTTCATTGAGGTGTGACTAAATGACAACAATGAATTCCACACACTTGCTGGGGAGCATAAGGTCAAAGCAACAGAAAAATCATTTGAATCAGAATTTCATGTGCGCCATCATGGATTCATCATCAACAACATCCTCCTCCTACACGTGATGAATCGAATGCTTAATGCTTACGTTGCTGTGTCCTTTGCCTTAATACTATTTCTTATAGTAGCCATACTCCACGCAACTAGTACTTATATTTTTGAATACTTTAGCACTGCTTAGGCTACAATTTATGACACTGTTCTCTACCATACAATCTATCGTACTGTTTCTAATGCTACCCTCAGGCCACTCAATGTTTCATTTGCAATTTTATCATATGCTGCTACTGCCAGTGTGTACCACTACTACTACCAGCACAAAAATGATATTTCATCCGTCCAGGATTAAAGTCAACACCCAACATTAATCACCATTTGCCATGCAGCCAGCCCTGTGCCTGGCCCTATTCTCAAACATGAATCACAGGTAAGATAAGCATTTTGGGGAGGTAGAATAATGTCATGAGCTAGGACTCGGAGGAGAGGAGAGACTGCCAGTAGTACTAGTAAAGTACTACTAGGGCAATTGAATTCACTAACTCTGTTAGTGGCACTTTTGTACATTTTTAGACGTTTAGATAATTCATTCTTGTAAGTTTGAGGAACCAAAGTTACAGTAACCCCCGCCCACCACCACACAAAATAATATGAGCGCGTATACTGTGCTTAAGTTTGTAAAATAAATGAATATATTTCCCCTAACAGAAAAAACTAACCCAACTCACCCCCCTTCCTAACCCCAAACAAGGTCCAAATGTCCTTTTTCCTATCCCCAACACCCAATTCCCACCCCCCCCCACAGTCTTTAAAAAAGGTGCTAGGGACAGTCACTTCCTCCGGCGGTATCCTGTAGACAGGTGGTCCCGCAGCTCTTTGCGGAGGTCCCGCAGCTCTTTGCGGAAGGTCCCGCATCTGGTGTTGTTTCTCAGCCAAGCGCTTCAGGAAGTCCACTCTTTTTCTGAGGTGGCGCACACGTGTCATCCAGGCTCTGGGGGGGCACCAGTTGTTTTTACTGCTGTACGGCGGCGGAGGGAGGCTGTCGGGCTACGGGCCGTTTATCTGGAGGCTGCTGGCTGGTGGACTCGGGGGCACTGGAGGAGGATGCAGTCATTGCCGCCTCCTTGTCCTGCTCCCGAGCCCACAGGCACCGATATTCAGTGCAAATGGCCTCCAGCTTACGGGCACTGGCCCGGACAGCCATCTCCTTCCGGGTGAGCTGTTGTTGCGGAGCATCTATATGAAGAAAGAAAGAAAAATACTGTAGGCATTAGTCTTTTACATTACTCAAAATAATTCATCAGAAAGTTGTCTCACAGTCAGTAACACTAGCAACTTGGAAGCACAGTATAACATTTTGGCATGTATCTTTCCGCCGTCTTTGTAGGCCTGTGACATTAGTGGGAGTTTCAGGAATTCTACTAGCAGCACTATAGACTCAATACTTCATAGTCAGAGATTCAGAGACTACACCAGTCTTCTTCTTTTTTTCTCTTGTTTTGCAAAAGAAATTACTTGCACATGAACTTGTGGTAGCCTACACAGCAGCATAATGCCAGCTCACTCAGCTTGCACCCAAGAAAAACAGACACAAGCCATGATGATGCAGACTCGCATTACTTCAAGCAGTACATGCAGTGGTGATAGGGAAGCTCTTACTTTTCTATAGGGGTGGCACTGGCCATACTTGGTTACATCAAGGGCTACTGTTCAATGTAATTTATATTTCGTATTGCCCCCCCCAGGCCTTGACTACTACAAAAGGAAAATGAAGATTATTAATTTCTGATCCTATATCCTGCCGATCACATGATCTTTGCTTATATGATGGATGACTTTAGATGCTTTTTTTTGATAGATTGAGTGAACAACAGCAATAGTCCTCCCATGACACAGCTGAAAGAAAATTATTAACATAGGGAGTGAGTGTGGTACCCATAATTGCCAGAGGAAGGGACTTTACTTGATATAATGTCAACTATACAATACATTGACAATGTATGCTGAAATTGCAAAGTAAACTACTGTACTGTTAGTCAACGGAATATTTCTGAACAATCACAACTTCTAGTATTTGGATTTCCCCAGCTTTGCTACTCTGGCACGGGCATGCTGTTCAAAGTAACAATCTTCATCCCCTGAGCTTCTGCTCTACTACATACACCTCTGCTATCCATGAGGAAGAAGAAGATACCATCCAGGCTCCCAAAGTAAACGTCTATCATTCTTCTTAATATCTCAACTGTACCAAGTTTACTTTTTCTCAACAACCAACTAACCCCCTTTTCATTTTATTTGGTAAACCACCGTCTTGACTTGCATTTGAGTTTGACCCAAATGATATATTGCAATGCACACCACACATGCATTTTCTCTGATTCACCCACACAGGCAGTCATCTTTTCTTTCTCCTCCAACCATTCTTGCTTCAAGCAGCCATGCATGTGAATCCTTCCTATCAGCCACCTCTGCCTGCATTCAAAAACACGTATCATTCTTTACAGTCATAAATGTTACTACTCGCTCGTCCTTCCTTTCGCCCTTCTTTCCCTTTTCGTTCTTTTCATCCCTCAAGTTCATCTGATATGACTTGGCTTCACGATAAAAGTTTCCCAGCTGAGTTGAAGTCATAGAGGGGGCCATTGCTTTCCTGAGAACTACCGCCGCTAATGCTATGGCTAAGTCAAGGTTGACTGTCTTCTCCGTGATTGGCAAAAATGTAGTTCTAAATTAGTAACTGCTCTTAACAGTACAGTGTACTTATGCTAGTGTACTGTCTACTGTACAGTACATCATACACTCCTTTGCAAGCCTACTAAAAAATGTCAATAAGTAAGGATTATAATAACTTACCACCATCTGCCGCCGCTGAGCCTTCCCCCCAACTCCTCCTGGTGGCACTTTTTGTGGCGCCGCCGCATCACCTGGAGTGGACCCCTCCACACTGCTGGCCCCGGTACTGGAGTTAGGTGCCGCATCCGATGTTGTGACGTCTAGAAAAAACACGTCATATTTTCAGATGCCATACACCACCCCCTATGTCCTCTCGTAATGAAAGAAAAGGTTAATACATAACCAATTTTTAATTATTGGGAATGAAAATAAGTGACGGTTTTGGGGAAGGTGATAACCTTTTCTATGGTTAGCCATTAACCCATTTCCTGCGGGGGTTATTTTCCTGCTGTGCTGGAGGGGAGGGGGCACGCACTGCGCCCGCATGCTCATGACGAGCTGAGCTTGTAATGAGGCACGGCGCTCCTATGCTCATGACGAGCTCAGCTCGTCATGACCACACCCGTTCCCGTGGAACGCTAAGCACAGCAGGGGAATTATCCCTGCATGCAAGCGTTCCATGGCTCATGACGAGCTGAGCTCGTCATGAGCACCGGAGCGCCGTGGCTCATGACGAGCTCAGCTCGCCATGAGCATGGAAAGGGTTAAATGCTACACTTTTTGGCACAACTGATGAAAGCTTGCTTTTTAATGTGCACCATTTTTATATTTACAGACAGAAGATTCCATTGCCCTTCTGCCAACAGGACAATTCACCACCTACACCTCATCACCAGCAGTACTTTAAGTACTTTAAAGAAGGTGGGGGCTCCCGCACAGTTATTCTAATCATTTGATGTGTTAAGTTATATTGATTCAAGGGAATGTTGTTTAAACTTTAACGCCAACTATCTCATCACCAGTGCTCACTCGCAATACTGTGCTATTAAAAATGAAGAAATAGTTTTTTATTTCCTATTTGAAAATAAAACTTTAAAACTAACATACACGGTGTGGTTTTTGTTCACGAGTGAGTGAGCGGAAGGGTATGAACTTTGAACTAATGCATAGTGTAGGCATGTTTCCGTGACTCTGAGAGGTCTTGACTCGGCGGTAGTCTTCTTCTCTTCTTCTGGGGCGTAACATAATCATTAGTCAGACACACTAGATAGTCGGTCAGGGGATTGGGGGTTCAAATTCTGTTCGGACAAAGGTATGTGGCAAGTCGAACTGCACCTATCTTCAACAATGTCCTATTTCTCTTGTCCATACTTCTGTATGTGCAGAATAGTCCTTGAAACACTAGCGGTATGGTATGTGCTCCTATCAAATCAGAAAAGCCAACTACTACCTTATTCTTGTTGGACACATTGACATTTTGTTGTTGGAAATTGTCTAAGCACGTACATTAACCCCTTGCATGCTGATGACGGCCCCCATCCGTCATGCACTACAGTGCTTGTGTGCTGATGACGGCTGGGGGCCATCATGAACCCGCCCACTCGCGATTTTGCCGCACAGGTGCAAAATCGCGGCAGCATGCAAGGGGTTAAGAAGACTAGAATAGACAGCAAGGGCAACCCAGAGGACTGCACTCAGTGCCTGGATAAGAGTTTTGTTTAACACCGTTTGCCGAATGGGCAAGCTTAGCTACCTACACAGACCGACTCATAATAATAGTAAATAATAGTAGTAGCACAGAGAGTGATGGTAGAGGCAAGATAAGAATGTAGAAACAGTCTACAAGAAGATCAAAGACTATTTTGTAAAAAATAGAATTAGGAAACAATTTTGAATGAATAGGACCTGTAAAAGTTAGTGAAGTATAATTATTAATATTAACAACAGAACAACTTACTGGGGCCAGCAGAAGAGCCTGCAAAGGACCGTTCCTGCCCACCTTGTTCCGCCGGAGTTTCAGAGTTCTTGCACCTGGGAGGTGCTGATGATCATGAAATAATCACAAACATGGATGTTTGTTTTTTTGAAATATTTGATTTTTTTTACCACAATCTAAAATTATCTCAGGGGAAACAAATTACCAACAATTGCACTACTTGTATTGAATGACCTATCGGATCTGGTCAACTAGGTTAGATAGTACAGTATTGCTGGATTCGCAGACCGTCTACTTGGAAAGTTATGTATATCACTAACTAAACCAACAACAAAAAGGTTCTACTACGACTGCCAGTACTCAACAGCACGCGACGTGACAGACACAGTCCGTCATCATGATTGCAGACCACTAAAAAATGTCCTACTACTAAATAACAAGTCATAATATACTCAGCCTATCAATCCACCACTATCTCTTCTTACTGGCAGCAGGAGTACAAAGGAAGGACTAGACTTGAGTCTCTAGTTTCTCTAGCATTACGCAGTTTTGCTCTCAAATAAGCACAAAGTTGCAAACAAGTAAGCATAGTAGCAATGCCACTGAGCAGGCAAGCACCTGCAATCACAGAAGCTATTGAAACGTTAATTTACCTGCAGTGTAATCGAATCGGCAGCATTCTTGCTCTTCAGTAAAAACATATATTAGCAATATAACACAGAGCAGAAGAAAACAAAGTAGTTATTAAATAGCTACTCACCAAGGCCAGGGATCTCCACACCTAGCAGGTTTAGCAAGTCCTGCTCGCAGCCAAGGAGGTCCGACCACCGGTGCGTCGCTTGATGGTAGGTGCGCCGGACCCTCGACTCCCTCCGCATGGCCCGGCACACCTTAGCCCACAGCCGGCGATGCTCCTGGAGGCCAGACCCTGATGCAAGCCTGCCCCCTGCTGCCACGGTCTTGGGGAGGTGGTGCTGCACATAAAAGATCAGTGCAGCCACCTCCACTGGGCTGAAAATCTCCCTGGCCTTCACATCCTCCCCTCTTAAGCGCCTTTTGCCATGGTCCTGGACAGTAAAGTAAAATAAAAAAGGAAAGAATAGGGAAAAAGCAAAGAAAAGAAAAAAGAGTTAAAAAAAGTAGTTTTAAAGTAACCAAAAGTAGAAAAAAACACAAAATATAGATGTAGAAAAAGAGAGGGATATAAAATGAGTCAAAAAGATTAAAAAAAAATTCAAAGAAAGAAAGGATGGCAAAGATTCAAGCTGGATACAAAAAGCATGCCCAGGACCATAGAAATGAATGAAAAACAAGATGGCCTTGACCATTGAGGACCGCATGGGTAAGTTTGCGCTATATTGCTCCTGCGAACACGCAAAACGGACGTGAACACATAATTGAGACCCACACGTAGGAATTGCACAACGCGGCATGCAACTGGGGCCCGAAAATATGCAACGCAAACACGTGAAACAAGATGGCCGCGCCCATGTACGACCGCATGGGTAAGTTCGCGGTCATTGCGGTGAAAAAAAGCCAGCAAACACGCACAGCGCCCAGCGAACACGCAAAAAAAATCCGCAAATTCGCACAAATTCTCAGATTTTGTGGAACGTGAATTTGCTTTCACGCAAATTTGCGTACCGCAAAATTGCGCATTTCGCCCATACTTAGTAGAGACTAGAGGGAGATAGTTGTTACTCTGTTCTATTGTTTTTCTGTTTGGTCCCACACTTCAATTAATAGTTTCTCCCTATTTTCCCCTCCTGCTTCTTTCGTGTCTGCATCGATTTATTTATAGATATACTCATAGTTCTTCGTGATTGTTCAGCCCTGTTGGCGATTTACTTTGCAAGTCTATAATGTATTTGGACTCCAACACCCTTAGAGCCTTAACCCGATCACCTCCTCTCTCCTTTCTGTCCACTTGATCCAGGCAGAAAAAAGTGAGTAGGTCCCTGTTACTGTTGTGATATATATATATATATATATATTCACTGAAAAAACCATAGGTTTCACACCAGTTATAGTTAGCTGGAAATTTTACTGATATAAAACCATTGAAATTCCCACGTTATAGTTAGATGGACTCACTATAACTTGCGCGTGCAATGCACTGCTGATGACATCACATATTACATCACTCATGACATGGTCAGTGACATCACTCATGACATCACTGATGACACCATCCAGTGAATGTGTGTCTTTCTGAAAAATAAATATATTTTATATATGTATATGTAAAAGTTGATGGAAGAATAAATGTTTAAATAAGTGTCTAAATGGATGGTTTTTAAAAATTTATTGGTTAACTGGCTTATTAAGACATCATCAGCAGTGCATTGCACGCGCAAGTTATAGTGAGTCCATCTAACTATAACGTGGGAATTTCAATGGTTTTATATCAGTAAAATTTCCAGCTAACTATAACTGGTGTGAAACCTATGGTTTTTTCAGTGAATTTAATAGGTTTTTTTAAATGCTAATTCCTAACTATAACTGGTGTGATACCTATGGTTTTTTCAGTGAATTTCATAGGTTTTTTAAATGCTAATTCCTTTGTATATCGAGTTTCTAACCTTTTTTTTTTTTTTACAATTTGCTGTTTTTTTTAAAGTATTCATTTTTTTTTATATAATTTTTTTCTTTTGCGCTCTGGGTGCGCGCTCCGGGAAGCTTTCAGCTAAGCTCTCCGGTAAGCTTTTCCGTGAGCTCATCTGAAAGCGCACTCAGAGCGCAACTGTCGTTCGTGAAAAAAAATATGAATGAAAAGTTAATAATAATGCAAAACATTTCGTACCATACAAATAAAATTAGTTTTTTTTAATAAGGAAAATGATTATGCATTTCTGTAAAAGTTTGATGACGTCACTTCGGCGCGCAACGTAAGTGCCCTCGGAAGCGCCTACGTTCGCGGCGCGTAAACGCACGCAAAAGCGCCTACGATCGCGCCACGTTTGCGCCCCAGAAGCGCCTACGATCGCGCTGCGTAAACGCACTGGAAGTGCTCCGGAGCGCGCAGCGTAAACGCGTCGGGTCATGTGACCCTAAAATAACACTTTTCATTGGTTGCTAACAGTTTTTTTTTACAATGAATGAAATCCCCACCCATTTCCTTCACTTCTTCTTTCACTTTTGTGACTGAAAGACCTGCCTTTTTGCTCTTGCATATTTCTTGGATAATCATGGCTGCCAGACCATCCAGCAGTGAAGATGAGCCTGAATTCATTGATGAAGAGCTTCCTCAGCCGAAGGTCAAAGAGCATTTCATCTGGAAATTTTTTAAGTTTCCAGCAGACCAGAAAAAGGTGAATGCACCAAAAGTAGAGTGCAGGATCTGCAAACAGGTCCTGTCACGGGGTAACCCCCCAAAAAAGTACTCTTTTGGCAACTTTACCATGATTCGCCATGTGGAGAGGAGGCACCCCCAGAATTTTGCCCGGGAAAGTGTCAGGGCTCTGGAACAAGAGGTTCCCAGAGATGGGGCCTCTACATCAACCGGAGGAGCAACTTCTTCTGGGAGAGAGCAATCGCAGGAGCAGGTGGCAAACATACAACCTGCATTTAACCATGGGGTCGTCAAATGCAGATACTGCAATCAACTCCTCACCTATGGGGAGCAAAGTGTCCTGCTCATGGTTCGAGCATTGGAGAACCATCGCTGCCCTTCCCACCCCTAATTTTTTTGTTTTCTTTTTGCTCCTGTTGAGCAGTTTCCATTCCCTGTTTTTGTTCCTGTTCAGTTAAAAGAAGAAAACCAAAAGTTTTTTTCAGAACTACCTCCAATTCTCATCAAAGAGCTATATTCTTAAAAAAATGAAGAGTAAGTGAAATATAGTGCATTGATAATTGAAAGGAGAATGAGTAAGAAAGAACAGAAAGGTATGAGAGGTGAAAGGAAGTGAAGTAGGAGGACTGAAAGAAGGTGAGTGTTAGAAAAGAAAGTTATGACACAGTGAATAAACTGGAGGCCTCATTTCTGAAAAGTGACGCATCGCTACGTGAAAACAGCAATGCGTCACTTTTGTGGACGCACTCCTTATGACATTCCAGATATGTCATATTTAATATATGACTAATCAATTCGCAAGGAGTTACAGATATGTCAGTATTTCTGACGTATCTGTAAACACAAAAGTAACGCATTGCTGGAGTGCGTCACAAAAGTGACGCAACTCCAGTAATGTGTCCTTTCACATGGAAAAAGCACCATGTGAAAGGTTTGCTGTGAAGCAGGCGCAAGATTTTGGCGCAACAGCATCCTAAAAGTGACGCACTGCGTCATTATTACCAAGCTTTTTGCAGGGGAACACCCCCTCTGCATGCATTATACCTGACGCTATTTTTAAAAAGTGACGCATCTAGGTACATGGGTCACTTTTTAAAACTCTGCGCCACATTATATCTGCATCAGGTATAATGTATGCAGAGGGGGCATTCCCCCGCAAAAAGCTTGATAATAACGATGTACTGAAATCTATGAGATTTCTCTGCGTCACTTTTAGGATGCTGTTGCGTCAAAATCTTGCGCCTGCCTCGCGTCACTTTCATGTTTACAGATATGTCAAAAATACTGACGTATCTGTAACTCCTTGCAATATGATTCGTCATACATTAAATATGACACATCTGGAATGTCATAAGGAGTGCGCACAGAAAAGTGACGCATCACACCAGCAGTGTAATAAAATGTGCCTCGTTGCACTATATTTAAAGGACGCAACAGCATCCTAAAAGTGACGCAGTGAAATCTCAAACATTTCACTGCGTCGCTATTACAAAGCTTTTTGCGGGGGAACACCCCCTCTGCATGCATTATACCTCACGCAGATATAATGTGGCGCTTGATTTTAAAAAGTGACCCATCTACCTAGATACGTCACTTTTTAAATATAACGCAACGAGGCACATTTTTTTACACCACTGGTGCGATGCGTCACTTTTCTGTGCGCACTCCTTATGACATTCCAAGTAACGCATTGCTGGAGTGCGTCACAAAAGTGACGCAACTCCAGTAATGTGTCCTTTCACATGGAAAAAGCACCATGTGAAAGGTCTTGCGTCAGTCTAACACCTGCTGTAAAGCAGGCGCAAGATTTTGACGCAACAGCATCCTAAAAGTGACGCAGTGAAATCTCAAAGATTTCACTGCGTCGCTATTACAAAGCTTTTTGCGGGAGAACACCCCCTCTGCATGCATTATACCTGACGCTATTTTTAAAAAGTGACGCATCTAGGTACATGGGTCACTTTTTAAAACTCTGCGCCACATTATATCTGCGTCAGGTATAATGTATGCAGAGGGGGCATTCCCCCGCAAAAAGCTTGGTAATAACGACGTACTGAAATCTATAAGATTTCTCTGCGTCACTTTTAGGATGCTGTTGCGTCAAAATCTTGCACCTGCCTCGCGTCACTTTTATGTTTACAGATATGTCAGAAATACTGACGTATCTGTAACTCCTTGCAACATGATTCGTCATACATTAAATATGGCACATCTGGAATGTCATAAGGAGTGCGCACAGAAAAGTGACGCATCGCACCAGCAGTGTAAAAAAATGTGCCTCGTTGCACTATATTTAAAAAGTGACGCATCTAGATAGATGCGTCACTTTTTAAATATTGCATAACAATGCGCATTTTTTTACACCGCTGGTGCGTCACAAAAATTGACGCACAGGAGGCGCAAAACTGGCAGCGCAAGGCCTTCATAAATATGGTCCTGGATTTTCCCCGTGCTTCGCCGGTGCGCGTACCATGCGCTTCCCCCGCGCAAAACAAAAAAAAAAAAAAAAAATGTAATGCCCCGCAGGACCCTATTTTAGCCCCTACATCAAACCTAGGGAGTCAGAGGGGGTCTACTCTTCCCCCTTATGGTCATTTACCCCTTTTTTTTTCAAACCCCTTGTGTCTCGATTTTACCGAGACACAAGATGGCGGCCGCTCCAGACTGTTTAGAATGTTTACAGACACCCAAGAGCCAATCAGCTTCCTGCGCGCAAGTCGCGTGTCGCGCCTGGAGCGCACTCCGGTGCGCGCACCGGAGAGCGCCTATAGATATATATATTTTTTGGCACCTAAATTACTCAAAATCCACTGCAGCACATATCTTGAGACATAGCAAAGGCACATCGGGCTACCAGTCCCTTCAATTTTGCCAAGTTTGGTGGAAATCCATTCAGCCGTTCGGGCTAAAAGTAAAATCGACCGCCCTATGGAAATTTACATGGGGAAAACGCGTTTTGGGACCCCCCTTTTATCTCGGCCCCCGCTTGACGTATCCCCCCCAAACTTTCGAGGAAGGACCGGAGCTCGACGAGGCCATTTTCAGGAAATTTTCAGGCAGATTCGTCAACCGGTGCCAAAGTTATTCCAAATAGAATTTTGAGATTTAACATTGAAAAAAATCCTAACTATAACTACCTACTGGCGACCGCCAGTAGGTAATATATATATATATATATATATATATATATATATATATATATATATGTTTTTTTCTTCGTTCCCTCGTCACGGATAGACGAGACGACACAGCGTTCTGGCCACAAATAATATTATTGTGTCAGTTTCAACCGGACGTGTTTCGCCTGACCAGCAGGCTTGATCATCGTGGGTTTCAAATTCATTTGGCGGGCATTTTAACCATTGTGTGAATTACAACACCATCACGTGATAGGACTACAAACATAGTTTCATTTGTAACAGTTTTTGTTTAAATAGCACATCATGTATCTTGCTTTAAACGTAGTAATTTGCAAATGATGAAGTCGTCTTCGTTGGATTATAATGGGAAGTTGTTAGCTTGGAAAAACAGTGGGTTAATTAGTAATGATGAATACTTATTCCTGCATAATGATTACCCTGCTGTACCCTCCATATACTTTCTTCCCAAGGTGCACAAAAACATCCACAAACCCCCTGGTCGTCCCATAATTTCTGCAATTGGCAGTTTGACTGAAAATACATCTAAATATGTAGATTATTTTCTACAGGAAAGGGTGCTCACATTGCCATCTTATGTCAGGGACACTTTGGACTTCCTAAGAAAAACTCATGATATTAACTGGTCTGATGACTTGATTTTAATTACCATGGACATTACATCCCTCTACACCTCTATTGGTCATCGGGATGGGATCAGGGCGGTTGAACATTACCTTGGTCGCAGACCTGCATGTTTTATGCTACATAACAAAATGTTGATTGATATGATCAAAATGTGTTTGGAATACAACTATTTCACATTTGATAACACTGTTTTCCAACAAATCAGGGGGGTTGCCATGGGGGCCTGCTTCTCCCCTAGCTACGCCTGTCTACATATGGGCTGGTGGGAGGAGCAGGTCCTGAAATTAGAACATGAGGCAACCTTGAAGGCACATGTCCCTCTCTGGCTGAGGTATATTGATGACCTCTTTCTTTTGTGGAGGGGGTCAGAGGACCTAGCCAGAGACTTCATCAACAAGCTAAACATTAATCAACTGAATTTGGAGTTCACCGCTGTAATGAGTAAGGTGTCTGTAGTTTTCCTCGATGTGGAGGTGTACATATGTAATAACAGTATATGTACTAGACTACATTGTAAACCGACCGCTGGGAACTCGGTTCTACATGCATCCAGTCACCATCCCCAACCTTTGATTAACAGCATCCCATATGGGGAGATGCTGAGGATCAAATGAATATGTAGTAGTGTGGAGGAATGTAATCTGGCCCAAAACAGCTGTAAAGAAAGATTTCTTTCAAGGGGTTATAGTCTCTCTATTAAAGAGAAGGCTATCTGCAAGACTGAGTCTATGACTCGAGATAGTGCACTGGCCCCTAAAATCCCAATTGCAGCTAGTGGTGCTACTAATAAGGTGAGAGTCATCGTCACCTACAGCAAACAACAAGCGGCCATAAGAAAAATACTCAGGAGGCATTGGGATTTGTTATTAAAAGATCCAGTCATTGGTGAGGATTTGATCAAGAGTAATCATACCCCACAAATGACATTTCGCAAAGCCAGGTCCATGGGTAACTGTCTTGACAAGTGTAATCCAGAAATCAGGCCACCCTCAAACTGGCTCTCTAAACAAAAAGGTTTTTTCAAATATTTTACCTGTAAAGCATGCAAACATGCTAAAAATGTTAAGGAATATGACACCCCCTTCTTGCCCCAACCAGTTAAAATCAAACGACGTATCACCTGTAAAACTGAATACGTCGTTTATGTGTTGGAGTGCCCCTGTGCACTCCGCTACATTGGCAGTACCAAATTGCCTGTGCACATGAGGATCCCACAACACCTCTGGGCCATTAACAACAAGGATCAGTCATATCCCGTTGCACGGCACTTTGAGGCCAAACATGGCAGTGACAATACTCTTCTTTAGTACTTTGCCATCGACTGTATACCGCCGTCACGGAAGGGTGGGAATAGAGACAGTGCTTTACGGGTATTAGAAACCAAATATATCCTGGAGTTAAATTCTAAATCTCCGACGGGCCTCAACACCACGGATGATTTATATACTTGTATATAAATCATTATATTAAGCACTTTATGGAGTTGTTGCTCTCTGACTCTTGATTAAACCTATGTTATGGGGAATATAGACCAACAAGATGTTGGGTTTCCAATGTCACAAGGGAACTTTGAATGATTAGTTGAAGTCGAACTCATCTGAGCCTTATCAGTATAATTCTATCCATATGTCTAAGAATAATCCTAATATATACATCTGCGCCTTTATACTGAAATCAAGTACTGTTTTTAATTACACGTTTCACTTAATACTTATTTTTCTTACACATTGATATCTATATGTTTGGATCAACAATGATTTATTTTGTGTTCACTTTTCACTTTTGAACGCAAACATCACGTCAGTTTTTGCCTTTGACATTCAGGCACTTGATACAATCGATCGGTATGTTTTGGATTTGGTTGCCTACTTAAAGTGCTTGCCCACTTGGGCCTTATTGTTTTAGCAGCAATTTACGGACTGTATTCAGGTGTTCAAATTATGTGGCTACTGAAAATTTCTTAATATATATATATGAGTGAAACTCCTTGGATAAATTTAGGGAGCTTTTTACAACTTTATTTATAATATATATTTATTAGTGTATATATGACTATAGTATTTATATTATTGTATATACAGGCTTGTACATTAATGAAATTTGTATATGGCAATTTTATCCTTGTACATCCTTGTAGCCACTTCACCATTATATGCAGTCTGTTTCATGTATTTTGCAATACATAGTCTGTCTTCCAGTTTTATACCTGTGATGACACAGCTGCCTGCTATTTTGTAAATCTTGCACTTTAAATTTGGCGCCTGTCCATGGGTAACGCGTCATGTGATCAAGGTCCAGGTCGGACCGAAACGCGTCATGGCGGCAGAGATGCTGGGCAGAAAACTTGAATAAATGAAAATCGCACTAAATAATTGGGTCCGTTTGTGTATCTGAGTCCGTTCTTGTTCCATTGGATTCCTGGCGGATAGAGTACTGCAGTGTTTTGGTGTCGAACTGCTTCGTCGACACTTGCGGATAACCCCTCCTTGTTTTGGGCGTTGCGGCATTGGAAGCAGCTGGTCTTGTCTTGGCGGGACGTATTCTTTTTTCTCTGGTGAGGAGCGAGCCGCACAGAAGCCCCTGGAAACCATTTAAGAACTCTTGCCTGTGATACCGGAATCGAGGTGGCCGGAGTGTGAATCCGAGCAACCTGAAGATATCTGGAAAGGTAGGAGACCATCGGATTATCCAGTAAGGAGAGTGCTCAGTGTGGAGTTACAATTTTGTTGGAAAGAATTCCCACTGCTTAAATTACATATTGCCCGATTTGCATCATGGCCGCGGAGGCGTTACGAAGCCGAGAGGAGGCTGCGATTGATATCTTTGATGACTCCCCGGCTGGGGGGTCAGCTATGGCGGGGCAGCAACAGGATGTTGCACCGCTAGTGAACCTAGGCGCAAGGGATCTATTTAGACGCTTGGAGAAACTGATGCGTGCCGAGCAAGCGAAATGGTGGGAGGAGAAGTCGCTTACTCTGTACCTGGAAGTGGGCAGGGTCCCTAGGGGCTTCGGAATCACCCTGGCACCTAGTTATGAAAATCCGGACCCGGCAATGTTGGGCGAATGGGCGGACTGTAACCTTGATTCATCTGCCAGACTGTTACGCATACTGGTGAAATATGCAGCGAGTGACAGACTCAATTTGCAGGCACAAATTGATGAACTTAATGTGGAAATTGCTGCCATTGAGGAAACTGAAAATATTAAGAAAATGAGACAGGACATGCTGACAAAATTACAAAAAGATGAAGATGCCATAAAAAAACGTAAGGCGTTTAAATTTAACAGAGACAAATTGGATTATCAAAATGGCAATGTATTTACCTTTGCCCGGAGATACGGGGTTGCAAAAAATAAAGGTAATGTGGCTAACCAACGCAAGAAACAAGGCACTATGGGGGATAGTACACCCTCTCTAACATCTACCGCTGAGCAAAGCGCCATCAGTGGCAGTGAAAATGAAGCAGAAGGCGGCCCGTCTAACTTGGTAAAAGACGGCATTTTAATCATGTCACGGGCGGAAGAAATGAATGTCCTGTGCCAAGACAGGAGGGACACGCTAAGACCCCGGAAGAAGCAGCCACAACAAAAAGGCGCGCAAATGCCAAGCAGGGGGCAAGGCAGAGGTGTTACAGGCGGCGCAAACGCGAAAAAACCGCCAAAGAAAACCACGCGGGGCAGATGAAATCGAAAGTAAACCCTGGGTACACAGCTAATACGGTAATCAACCTCTCTGATGTCGCATTGAACAAAGCTGAATGCCAAATATTGTCTCTTGGCCTTTCCTTCAGCCCTGAGAGCAATTTTAATTATTCCAAAACCCGGATGGACGTTTTAAGATTTATCCGCAAATTAAAATTGCAGAAGTATCACAAAACAAAGGCTGTGAAAGAGAAATTCAACATTCCTCAATATGCAACTAGTCCACCGCTACTCTCCGCTGGGGATGTGGATTTATTTTTTGATTTAAAACAACTACAGGGAGATCAAAATGAACCTATTGGTGCACTGGGATTAGAGGGTATGGAGTTTGGTAGTGAAGTATTTCGGGGTTCCCAAGGCCTACACGCTCCAGAGATTACCCACTTACACACAAGAACTGTTGGCACGGAAACTGTAAAATGCAAAGAACAAGTTTATTAAGACCCCATGGGGTGGTGGTACACTCAAACAGCACCCTTCGGTAATGCAAGAGGTATCACACCGAACACCGGTGTGACCCCGTTTATATACAATTTTGGGGCAATAAAAGATAGGCGGCACAAGTTAAGACACAGTTTTAGAGACATATATGGTCATGTTTTGGAACACTGCCAGCTCATTGGAGGGTTTCAAACCCGCTGGTCAGTTAGCGGCACATTCCTGAAGGTTTACGGGTCAGCAAGAACTGCGCATGTGTGGCTTGACCAGTACTAAAAATAGCCTGTTGCTGGGTAGATGAGAGTGGTCACAGGAACGGAAAAAGGACTAAAGGGCACGTCGGCCACGAGGCCGCTCATGGTCTAAGATGGCCGCTGCAACATTCAAAATGGCGTTTATCGTATATAGCCAAGTTAAGGAGGACGACGTGTAGGTTCAGCTAATCGCTAATCCAGACAGGCCAATTACGACAGACGACCCTTTTAGCGTTTAGCTGAATCTACCTCATAATGAACATACTCTGGATGTTCGTCCTCGATGTCTATTAACATAATTTGTGTCACCTCTTTGTGCAGCATTATTTTTTCATGGGCAAGAGCTCGCCTCGATGGTAAGCAAGCTGATAGACACATTGAACATAAGGCAGGGCCACATTGGATACACAAGCATATAAAGAACATTGCTCCCACAAGTATACAGAGAATTGTCAACAGTTTCCAGCCCCAAGTTGCAATCATGGACCAGAACCATCCAGAAAGTGTCCAAGTTCCATTGTCCGGGTGTATTTCGGCAGCTATTTTATGCAGCTTAGAAATCGCATCATACACAGATGGAGAATTATCAGGCACGTAAACACAACAGCTGCTTCCGATGATTCTACATGCCCCCCCACGATCAGCCAAAACAACATCCAGCACCATCCTGTTTTGGAGGGTGACAATTCTGGAAATCTGCAGTTCTTCGGTAATATTCCCCAGGGCAATAGCAGTGTCATTCGCAACAGCCTCGACAACGCGAGTCAGCCTTCTGATTTTCCGGCTGTTCAATGCAGCCCCCACAAAGGAGAATAATCCCAGATTGAAATCCACATACTGTTGTAATGCAGTGTCCGTTTGATCAATATCCTCTAGGGCAACAGTTCGCTTAACTCTGTTCAAAACAAAATCGTGGTACAGAGTATAGTCGTTGTGATACATCGGAGGGGCAATGAATACAGGAGGTAGCACAAACGATACATAACATGTGCCCAACCACCCCACTGGAAGCTGATGGTACCCCTTCGTTCCACAGATGAAGTAGGTGTTTCGAGATGCAACAAATGAAATGCCATTCGGGCTATCAAACGTGAGAGTAATATTACATTCACTTTTCCCCACTGCAATCGTGCCCTTGTTTCTGATGCATAAATCGGCTTTGGTGGCAATGACATTTATGACATGAGCACTGGATACATTCACGTTTCGCTGATTGCTATATATTCGTGGGGCAGATACATTATCAGGCCTGTATTCTTCCCATTCAAAACGTGTACCCTCTGCCCGTGGAAACCCATCCTTGTCATGGGGACATTCTTTATTTAGACGAAAAAGCACCCCCCCTTTTGTTGGCCATCTCAGGGTAAAGAGGAGAGTGTACCAGGCATTGCAAGACCCATTGTGCGAAAACGGGAGTGGGATAAGTGGGGTGCCCCCTCTCTTCTGATGCCCAGGCAACATTCCACACACCCAACAGTTAGAGGTATTGGTCATATTATGCGTGTGGTGAAGAATCTGAATGAAGCTGTTATTTAAATACGTTTGGCGATGGCGCTCTTCATGGAATGGCAATGTAAAATGAAAATGTTCAGATGGAGCTGGGGTAGTCGGCAGCAAATGTTCACGTACAGGCACCACAAGTTCAACTACCCAGGCTATAACAGCTATCACCACAATCGTAAAAACAAAAAGAAAGGCACCCAGTATTTTCTTATCACGCAATGCCGTTGATGCCATAGTTCAAGGAAGTCTGTGCAAAGTCTCAAATGACACAAATTGTTCACAAGTTTTCACAAATAGTCTCAGATACACGTACGTGTATACCCTAAAAAAAAGGAAAAATGCGGTGCTGAACTCCGAGGTAGCCGTTGTTTTTTTCTCCGGGCCAAGACGGGTGTCGCTACTCTGGCAGAACTGATCCCCCCCCCTTGGAATTCCCGGTTTCCGTTTCACAAACCTGGAGCGGTTACCAACCAGTCTAAAAAGGAACAAAAATCTTCTTTATCGCGGTCGTAGATTGTAGCGCTCTTTTCCAGCAGCAGATTGGTCCGGGAAGGCTCCCTCTACTTCGGCCGACGTCACAGCTGGGCTCTTTTCTTTCTCCAAGATCTCTTTATAATCAGTCAGCACAGCAGGAGTCACCAGATCCGGAGAGACTCGGCGACAATGTGTCGAATGCACCCACCGCTTCCTGTTGGTCACTCGTACGGCGGTGTTGTCGCCAGAAGGACCTGCTCGGGGCCCTTCCACCTGGGCTCCAGACTGCTTGCTCTTTCAAACGAACGGATCATCACATGATCCCCAGGACGAAGATCGTGGCCCTCTCCAGTAGAGTTGTCAGGGAGCGCTTCTCGAACCTGTTGATGAATGGAGAGCAAATCATTTGTTAATCGTGCCAAATAATCATTCATCATAACACAAGGCACATCATGTATTAATCGCGGCTTGGGCGCCCCCCAGATATTCATGGGGCGGCCAAACACCACCTCATAGGGTGTAAGGCCAGTCTGTGAGTGGGGTACTGATCTAAGAGATAGTAGTGCTAGCGGCAACGCATCTGGCCACTTCAACGATGTAGACGCCACAATTTTGGCCAGCTTAAGCTTCAACGTAGCATTGTACCGCTCGACCAAACCTGCTGACTGCGGGTGGAATACAGCGTGGAACTTTTGCTGAATCCCTAACCCCTTCAACACATATTCCACAATCTTTCCGACAAAATGGGGCCCATTATCGCTCCACAGAAATTTGCAAACTCCAAAGCGAGGAAAGAACTCCTTAAGCAACACCTTAGCTGTTGTCAAAGCCGTATTGTCTTTCGTGGGGTAGGCCTCAACCCATTTGCTAAAAGCGCACACCACCACTAAGACGTACTTCAGGTTATTGCAGCGCTCGAGTTGGATGTAATCCATTTGAAGCACTTCAAACGGTGCAGAAGGTGGAACAAACCCTCCTTTCGGAGTATAGGCCCCCTTTCCAGGATTGTGTTGCAAACATACCAGGCAGGTCTGCACTACTCTCTTTGCAGTGTTCGCAATCTCGGGATGTTCCCAAACTCGTGTTAAAAGCCGAGTGATTGCAAGAGCTCCGACATGAGCCAGTCCATGTGTCATCTGGACCATCGCCTGCAAGTAAGCCGCAGGCAATTTCCACTTCTCCATGTCTTTGCTTCTCCAACATCCCTCGTCATCTAGTACCCCATCTGCTGCCCAAGCCGCAAGCTCAGATTCTGTAGCTGAATTCTGAATATCCCGTATCTCTGCTCTAGCATCACTCCATCGTTCAGCTTGTGATTGTACCACGTACATAGGGGAGCTAGTTCGGGACATAGCCGTCTGCCTTGCTATGCTATCTGCAAAGGCATTTCCTTGACCCACTTTATCCGTGATCTTTTTATGGGCACTGCACTTCACTATCGCTACTTTCTTGGGGCAAAGCAACGCGTTTAGGAGATCACGCACTAACTCTCCGTGCATAATGTGCTCCCCGTGTGACGTCAGAAACCCACGTTCCCTCCAGAGGAGCCCGAAGTCATGGGCCACTCCAAAGGCATACCGGCTGTCCGTGTATATGTTCACACATAGGCCAGCACTCAATTCGCAGGCTCTTGTTAAAGCTATTAGCTCTGCTGCCTGAGCCGATTTCTGTGGTATTCTAGCTGTTTCTACCACCGTCTTAAGAGTCGTGATCGCATATGCTGCGGAAGTTGTACCATCTGGCAGCCTCAAACACGATCCATCAACCCACAGTTCCCCATCCACATCTGGAAGTGGCACATCCTGTAAGTCAACACGACCCTTTGTCTGTTCCTCAGTCAGGAAAACACAATCATGATGTTTTTCTTCCTGACCCTCCTCGGCCGGATAGGGCAATAGAGTCGCGGGATTCAAAGTAGCGCATCTTTTCAATGTTATGTGTGGCGCTAAAAGTGTCAGCTCATATCCTGTAAGTCGTGCACTCGTGAGGTATTGGGTCTTTGTTTGGTTTAACAGAGCATCTACTGCGTGAGGAACCAACACCAACAATTTGTGTGATAACACTATGCCCTCACTCTGTCGTATGGCTACTGCTGTTGCCGCTACTGCTCGAAAACACCCAGGCAACCCTCGTGCTACAGGATCCAAAATGGCAGAGAAGTATGCACATGGTCTCTGCTTATCCCCGTGTAACTGCACTAACACTGACAACGCGCACCCATCATTCTCGTGCACGTACAATGTGAAAAGTTTCGTGTAATCTGGTGTTCCTAACACGGGTGCAGAACAAAGGGCCTGTCTCAACTGTTCAAAGGCTTTCTGACATTCGTCTGTCCACTCAAGAGGCATCGGTGTAGTTTTGGACAATAATGCTAGCAAAGGTTTTATGATATGTGAGAAACCCATGATCCATTGTCTACAAAAGGATGTCAACCCTATAAAGGCACGCACATCTCTCTGCGTGCGGGGGACTGGTGTGTCTAAAATTGCTTGAATTCGATCAGATGTTAATGCCCGCCCCTCCTTAGACAACAGATGACCGAGGTAGGTCACCTGGGGTCTACAGTATTGAAGCTTTTTCTTGGAAACCTTGTGATTGTTAGGTACCAAAAAGGATAGCAACGCGAGTGTACTCTGTTCACATTGCGCATAGGAGTCGGCGGCAAGCAAAAGGTCATCCACGTACTGGATGAGCGCAACGCCAGACTGCAATTCGAAGGAATCTAATTGTCGTTTCAAAGCCTGGCTTTAGATGCTAGGGCTCTCAGTATATCCTTGGGGAACTCGACAAAATCTATATGATTTATTATTGAGCGTAAAACCAAACAGATATCTGCTATCTGGATGAACAGGGATAGAAAAGAACGCATTCTTTAGGTCAATAACAGTAAAAGTGGTGGCCGTCGGAGGAACCAATGTAAGTAAGGTCGTAATATCGGACACCACTGGATATTGGGGAATGACAATTTTGTTGACTTCACGCAAATCAATAATAAATCGGTAGATTTTGTCATCCGAATCTCTTTTGAGAATCGGTAGAATAGGGCTATTACAAACATTATAAGGGACCTCCTCCACCACCCCTGCAGAAATCAAGTCCTGAACAATATGTGTCAGTGCAATTTCACCTTCCTTCGAGATCTTATACTGTGGCACTCGTGGGAGAGGGGCCCCCTCCTTAACAGTAATGCGTATTGGTGGAATGCGCATCTCTCCCACATCCGTATCTGATGTCGCCCACAACGTGTGCGGCAAGGAGGCCAAAGCAGGGATATCTAAAATGGCACAAAATCTGTCAGGCTCAATACAATCATCAGGGTCAGGGTAGTTGTCATTCAGAATAACCCGCACTCCCTCCGGAGCGCAGCGTATTGTTGCTCGAAAATATTTAAGCAAGTCAATGCCCAAGATATTATCTGGGGTGTGGGGCGATAACAAAAATTGGCCAAAACTAAAGTATTTGTCAATGCATAGTGCAAGGGGCTTGGACAATGGGCTGGGGGAGGGTGTGCCATCAAACCCTACACACGTAATCATTTCGCCAGACAGGGTAGCCCTCGGAACCAAGTTTTTCGACAGAGCGCTACGAGTAGCTCCAGTGTCGACAAGAAATTGATCAGTAGAACCCAAAATACCCGCTGTTACATATGGACCTTGCTGATCTACTGGCACTTCAACTGATTCCTTACCCCATCCTACGCAATCCTATGCATGCACATAATCCTGATGTTCCACATTCTCTCCTTCCAAAATCTGGTATTGGTTCCGTCTATCAAACGTATTCCGTTCGTCCTGGCCACGGCCCCTCTCCTCTACCTGCCTACGATCACCTCCGCCACCTCTCGTTCCAGTATAACCTCCTCTTGACCTTCCACTGCCTCGACCACGCTGACTACGCTGTTCACGAAGTACCGGACAATCTTCGGCCCAATGCCCAAACTCCTTACAATAAGCACACTGATCCTCCGCAATGTCCGTATGACCATACGACGCATTTCCTCCACCTCGTCTACCTCTATCATTCCCTCTACTCTGTGTTCCCCGAACCTGTGCCAACATCACCTTCGTTTTCAATTCCTTCGTCTTTTTCTCTACACTTTCTTTAGCTTCCACCTCCTGCCGCTCATAATACTGAGCCATAGTTAACAAGGACGCAGGGGTCGCCGTGGCCCAGGAACTTTCACTCGATTTCAATCGCTTAGCAATCTCTGGTAGGAGATTAGCCACATACTTATCTACAAACAAATGCCGACCCGTATCGTCAGTTAAAGATTGACCACTGTAATCATGAAATGCCTCCTCGAAGCGTGTAAAGAAATCTGAGACTGTTTCATCTGGTTTCTGCTTGCACGACGTTAACATGGTCCAATCAATCTTTTTGGCGGGAACAAGTGTTTTTAATTTACGCAAAATAGCAGCCGGGAGTTCTAGGATTAGCTGACAGGGCTTACATGCTGGTGCCCTATCTAAATCTGCATCACTTATCTCTTTCCATGTCCCTCCCAATATTGCATCATCATTATTTTTACGAATCTGCCGCCACATATCAGGTGGTAATATCAACCCAAAAAATAAGTCTATATCCACAAGAGTCATCACACAAGACGATATAGCCCCCTCCACCCCCTCATAGAATGCCGCTGGGTTCTTTCGGAGATCAGGTAAAGAATTTTTCAATGCCATGACATCTGCCCTATTCCATGGCTTATATACCCAATTGTACACAAAATACCCTTTTGCATCCTTCGACAACTTATCATCATCCGTACCTTCCCCTTTTGGTGGAACATACAAAGGCGCGGCTTCACGCATAGGCATAACATGCAACGCAGAGCTCTTATCTGAACCACGAAGAGAACACTCCTTAACCGCCCCGTCATTTCCCGGCTCGGACTCCTTTTGCCTCCGTTTCCGTTCCTGTCGCAAATAGGTTGTCTCATCCCGCAGCGCGATCAAATGCTTGAACAGGTCATCAACATCTGTAAGATCAAAATCACCTTTAGCTAAATTCTCACGAAACACCGACAAAACTTTAGGCTCTAACGTATCAGAAAGTTCACGATATGCGCTTACAACTTCATCCGCTAGGCTGGACAAAAAATACATTAATTCAAGATCCGACCACCCCTTTTTCTCTGTTACCAACTGCTCCTGAGTAACACAATGCTTATTCACTTTGCGAGCCCAACTGCGCAAATGAGCGGACCTCTCCGCAGTAAACCTGAGAGCCGATACCCCTTTCTGGCTCACCTGATCCTGTCCATCATCCTCGGGATCCACAGCCGGAGCCGTCGGTGAAACGTACGGAGGCGGTGACCGATCTAACAAAGAAAAATCATCAATTTCATTATTAAGGACAGGATAAAGCGGTCGGCGAATAGGAAATTGACCAGTCGTTTGCAATTTACGTTCCCGTTCCTCCCTCTCTTTCTTCTCCTGAGCCTCCTTCTCCTCAAGCTGTAAAGCCTTATCCCGAGCAGCCTTGCGCTGCTCTTTGTCCGCCAAGGCAACCTCACGCTTCATTCGCTCACGCGCCGCTTTCTCCCACATTCGCACGCAATCAAACATGTTTTGTCTAGACCTGCGTTGAAACATACATTGCTCTACAAATTGGATTTTACTCAAATCGTATGACCCGTGTAGGGGCCATTGCAATTCAGGGTCGGCCTTAGTGTACTTATGCCACAATTTACTGTACATAATAGGTGGAAGGCCGAACTTGATGTACATCTCCCTATTTGGTGTTCCCTCTGGGGGAGCCGGCTGTGATTCCGCTAACCTAATAGAGGTACCATCTCCTAAACAACACATTCCCCGGAGTGTGCTGAAAACAGGCATGTTCAAAGAGTATCACGAAAGCGTGACACCGGACCAAATGGCACTTACAGTTCTTCTCACGATTGTGCCGCTCGAAGGGAAAAAAACAAAGTTAGAGAAACATCTCTACATGCCTGCCTATGTGAAGTGCACTACACATATAAGTTCAAAGATCACAAATTCAAAATGTTAGCTAACTCAAATCAAAGTTCACAGACCTCGGCAAGCGTCCGGAGACTACCTCACCGATCACAAAGCACAGATTTCCAGTAAGCGTCCGAAGACTACCTTACCGAACACAAATCTTAGGACTTCAGTAAGCGTCCGAAGACTACCTTACCGAACACAAAGCTTACCAAATTCTCAAATGTCCAGATTCCAACTGCCAAGGTCTTGTAAGCCAAATCAGCCAAACGGCACTTTCTCAGCGATACGGACACTCAAAAACTCAGTCGGAGACCGGCGCCACCTGGAAGGTCAGATCGGAAGGAAAGGAAAAGACACCGTGGCAGCCAAGACTCGGGTCACTCGTGGCAGCGCGCGCCCATGGCGGGTTTCCAAGCCTTCGTCACGACCTCTCCTTCGGGCATCCGAGTCGCCGATGAGTCCCTTCGTGGTCGCCAATTGAAGTATTTCGGGGTTCCCAAGGCCTACACGCTCCAGAGATTACCCACTTACACACAAGAACTGTTGGCACGGAAACTGTAAAATGCAAAGAACAAGTTTATTAAGACCCCATGGGGTGGTGGTACACTCAAACAGCACCCTTCGGTAATGCAAGAGGTATCACACCGAACACCGGTGTGACCCCGTTTATATACAATTTTGGGGCAATAAAAGATAGGCGGCACAAGTTAAGACACAGTTTTAGAGACATATATGGTCATGTTTTGGAACACTGCCAGCTCATTGGAGGGTTTCAAACCCGCTGGTCAGTTAGCGGCACATTCCTGAAGGTTTACGGGTCAGCAAGAACTGCGCATGTGTTGCTTGACCAGTACTAAAAATAGCCTGTTGCTGGGTAGATGAGAGTGGTCACAGGAACGGAAAATGGACTAAAGGGCACGTCGGCCACGAGGCCGCTCATGGTCTAAGATGGCCGCTGCAACATTCAAAATGGCGTTTATCGTATATAGCCAAGTTAAGGAGGACGACGTGTAGGTTCAGCTAATCGCTAATCCAGACGGGCCAATTACGACAGTAGTACTACAAAAACACCATTCAAACCCAAATCAATTTTACTGCCCATAATGATGCATGACAACTTGGATCGTTTTCATGAGCTTGTTGCCTCTGATCTAAAAGATCTATACAGAGTCACTAATCACGGTGACGCCAAAATGAACTGGAAACAACGGTGCTACATTGAACTGATGAAAAAATTACAGGCCAATGAGGAACTTGTCATCAAACAATCAGACAAGGGGGGCAACATTGTCCTTTGGCCACAACTCATGTATATGGAGGAGGCATACAGCCAATTGAACGATGTATCTTGCTATAAACGTAGTAATTTGCAAATGATGAAGTCGTCTTCGTTGGATTATTATGGGAAGTTGTTAGCTTGGAAAAACAGTGGGTTAATTAGTAATGATGAATACTTATTCCTGCATAATGATTACCCTGCTGTACCCTCCATATACTTTCTTCCCAAGGTGCACAAAAACATCCACAAACCCCCTGGTCGTCCCATAATTTCTGCAATTGGCAGTTTGACTGAAAATACATCTAAATATGTAGATTATTTTCTACAGGAATGGGTGCTCACATTGCCATCTTATGTCAGGGACACTTTGGACTTCCTAGGAAAAACTCATGATATTAACTAGTCTGATGACTTGATTTTAATTACCATGGACATTACGTCCCTCTACACCTCTATTGGTCATCGGGATGGGATCAGGGCGGTTGAACATTACCTTGGTCGCAGACCTGCATGTTTTATGCTACATAACAAAATGTTGATTGATATGATCAAAATGTGTTTGGAATACAACTATTTCACATTTGATAACACTGTTTTCCAACAAATCAGGGGGGTTGCCATGGGGGCCTGCTTCTCCCCTAGCTACGCCTGTCTACATATGGGCTGGTGGGAGGAGCAGGTCCTGAAATTAGAACATGAGGCAACCTTGAAGGCACATGTCCCTCTCTGGCTGAGGTATAATGATGACCTCTTTCTTTTGTGGAGGGGGTCAGAGGACCTAGCCAGAGACTTCATCAACAAGCTAAACATTAATCAACTGAATTTGGAGTTCACCGCTGTAATGAGTAAGGTGTCTGTAGTTTTCCTCGATGTGGAGGTGTACATATGTAATAACAGTATATGTACTAGACTACATCGTAAACCGACCGCTGGGAACTCGGTTCTACATGCATCCAGTCACCATCCCCAACCTTTGATTAACAGCATCCCATATGGGGAGATGCTGAGGATCAAATGAATATGTAGTAGTGTGGAGGAATGTAAACTGGCCCAAAACAGCTGTAAAGAAAGATTTCTTTCAAGGGGTTATAGTCTCTCTATTAAAGAGAAGGCTATCTGCAAGACTGAGTCTATGACTCGAGATAGTGCACTGGCCCCTAAAATCCCAATTGCAGCTAGTGGTGCTACTAATAAGGTGAGAGTCATCGTCACCTACAGCAAACAACAAGCGGCCATAAGAAAAATACTCAGGAGGCATTGGGATTTGTTATTAAAAGATCCAGTCATTGGTGAGGATTTGATCAAGAGTAATCATACCCCACAAATGACATTTCGCAAAGCCAGGTCCATGGGTAACTGTCTTGACAAGTGTAATCCAGAAATCAGGCCACCCTCAAACTGGCTCTCTAAACAAAAAGGTTTTTTCAAATGCTTTGCCTGTAAAGCATGCAAACATGCTAAAAATGTTAAGAAATATGACACCCCCTTCTTGCCCCAACCAGTTAAAATCAAACGACGTATCACCTGTAAAACTGAATACGTCGTTTATGTGTTGGAGTGCCCCTGTGCACTCCGCTACATTGGCAGTACCAAATTGCCTGTGCACATGAGGATCCTACAACACCTCCGGGCCATTAACAACAAGGATCAGCCATATCCCGTTGCACGGCACTTTGAGGCCAAACATGGCAGTGACAATACTCTTCTTTGGTACTTTGCCATCGACTGTATACCGCCGTCACGGAAGGGTGGGATTAGAGACAGTGCTTTACGGGTATTAGAAACCAAATATATCCTGGAGTTAAATTCTAAATCTCCGACGGGCCTCAACACCACGGATGATTTATGTACTTGTATATAAATCATTATATTTTGCACTATATGGAGTTGTTGCTCTCTGACTCTTGATTAAACCTATGTTATGGGGAATATAGACCAACAAGATGTTGGGTTTCCAATGTCACAAGGGAACTTTGAATGATTAGTTGAAGTCGAACTCATCTGAGCCTTATCAGTATAATTCTATACTTTATACTGAATTCATGTACTGTTTTTAATTACACGTTTCACTTAATACTTATTTTTCTTACACATTGATATCTATATGTTTGGATCAACAATGATTTATTTTGGGTTCACTTTTCACTTTTGAATGCAAACATCACATTAGTTTTTGCCTTTGACATTCAGGCACTTGATACAATTGATCGGTATGTTTTGGATTTGGTTGCCTACTTAAAGTGCTTGCCCACTTGGGCCTTATTGTTTTAGCAGCAATTTACGGACTGTATTCAGGTGTTCAAATGATGTGGCTACTGAAAATTTCTTAATATATATATATGAGTGAAACTCCTTGGATAAATTTAGGGAGCTTTTTACAACTTTATTTATAATATATATTTATTAGTGTATATATGTCTATAGTATTTATATTATTGTACATACAGGCTTGTACATTAATGAAATTTGTATATGGCAATTTTATCCTTGCACATCCCATTGTAGCCACTTCACCATTATATGCAGTCTGTTTCATGTATTTTGCAATACATAGTCTGTCTTCCAGTTTTATACCTGTGATGACACAGCTGCCTGCTATTTTGTAAATCTTGCACTTTAAATTTGGCGCCTGTCCATGGGTAACGCATCATGTGATCAAGGTCCAGGTCGGACCGAAACGCGTCATGGCGGCAGAGATGCTGGGCAGAAAACTTGAATAAATGAAAATTGCACTAAATAATTGGGTCAGTTTGTCTATCTGAGTCCGTTCTTGTTCCATTGGATTCCTGGCGGATAGAGTACTGCAATATATATATATATATATATATATATATTTCCACAAACGAGTAGAAAGACCACACGTTGGCGAGACCATGTACCAGACAAATAACATTTATTTGTCAAACCCCGGACGCGTTTCGCCTGACCAGCAGGCTTGTTCACCAAAGAAACAATACAAACAGTCGCCATTTTAAAGTGCAAAGGTACTGGGTCACGTGCACGGAAACAACTATTCAGGTAAGGAAATGGAAAAAAGACTTATAGTTTGTTCCATTACACAAATACGAAAAGTAATAATCATGAACAAATGTCAAAGCACAGAAAATTTAGACAAAATGTACGGCATCAAATGACATATATGTATCTTAATCTCGAATAACGATTAAATGAAACACATCGGACTATGGCATATTATCATTATTAGTCCCTGGAATTACGCCCAAGTGGGCAAATGTCATTGACAAATCTTGTACCCTTACTAACTTTTCACAGTGCAATAGACTTTGCAAAAAATACTGCCTCAGTGGGCAAATACTAATGGCAGTTTCCACCGTGTACCCAAAAGAAAAATGTGCCACCCTTAAATCATATGTGCAGGTATAAAACTTCTTCATTGTAGGAGCGGGGATCCTGGGCCGGCCCCCTCCCATTTACCTTGGTTTTGTACAGCAACCATAGAGCGTAATTACAAATGTAAACACAGACTTGATCACACTATCTATGTGCCCCTTTCTTTAGGTGGGTTTTCAAGTCTTCTTCCAGATTAAGACCCCCGGGGGCCTTGGCGTTGAGTTCCAGAATATATCTGGACTCCAACCGTCTCAACTTTTGCAAGCGATCCCCGCCCCGCATGCTGTTAGGGATGGAGTCAATAACAAAGTAACAGAGCCCTGCTACATCCTGATTGTGGGATGTCTCAAAATGCCGGGCTACCGGATAGGCTGGATCTGCGTGCTTGATTGCTCTCATATGCTGCAGGATGCGCACGTGAACTGGGTGGATTGTACTGCCCACGTACCTAAGCCCACATGGGCATTGGAGCACGTAGACAGCATAGTCCGTTTTACAACTAAAGAAACCTTTTATGGATTTCAATCTTTTGGAAATTCCAGTTTGGTAAGTGCGGGTATTAACTCCCGCAGTGCACGCTTTGCATTTAGAGCATTTGATGAAGCCAGGTTTCCTTTTTAGCCAATCTATCCCACTCTTTTGCTTCGGCGGGATTGCCGGCAGCACGTTGGACACTAGCCTCTGTTTGAAGGACTTGGCTTTTCTGAAGGTGATCTCAGGCCTCTTTTTTACAAAATCTTCAAGCACCGGATCGTTGGCTATAAGATGCCAATGCTTGCTGATGATCCCCCTCACTGCCTTATGTTGTTTATTATAAGTATATATATATGTTTTTTTCTTCGTTCCCTCGTCACGGATAGACGACACAGCGTTCTGGCCACAAATAATATTATTGTGTCAGTTTCAACCGGACGTGTTTCGCCTGACCAGCAGGCTTGATCATCGTGGGTTTCAAATTCATTTGGCGGGCATTTTAACCATTGTGTGAATTACAACACCATCACGTGATAGGACTACAAACATAGTTTCATTAGTAACAGTTTTTGTTTAAATAGCACATCAAATTTTTTATAAAACCATGTTATTTCACACGTTTATTTTACAGCGTATGGTACTTCGCTCCCATGTTTGTCACCAAATAGAGTAACAAGCAAATATTTGTTCTCATCAATGCCTAACTTTATTAAGACGATGTGTGCGCACATTGGTCTTGCTTTGTGCCAATTATTCAGCATGCCTTATGCTTGGCCCCAGTGGGCAATGTACATAACAGAGTCTGTTTCTCAAAAGCGCTTTACCTAAAACAGTACAGGTTTGCTAATTCAAACCTTGGATAATTAATTTTCGCTAGTTCATTAACTCAGCTATGTATGCAAATAGAACAACTCACAAACTTGCACTTACTCGATCTTAATAAGTAGTCGAGAAGTTGACCCCTCCTGCCCAAGTGGGCTTATTTATTATTTATATCATTGTTTTAAGTAAAGCATTTAAAACATAGAAAGTGATTACATGTGACTACTCATATATACACCAAAACAAACATTTAAAACCTATTCATCGGAATGCTGCCTATGTCTTGCTTTTTAATGTATGCTACTACTCATTTTGGTTATAGATGCGTAATTAGATCTTCCTCTACATTCAGCCCCATCAGGACGCACGTATTGAGTTCTATGATATAGCACGATTCAAGTCACCTAAGCTTCTTCTCTCGGTTGCCCCCTTGGATGCTGGGCGCAACAAATTCAATTGGGAAGTAGCTAAGACCAACTATGCTGTTGTAATGATGTGAGGCAAAGTGTCGCTCTACTGGGTAGTTCTTGTCTCCATTGCGTATAGCCCTGAAGTGCTGAAGGATTCTGATATAGGCTGGGTGTATTGTACTGCCCACAAAATTCAGTCCGCACGGGCACTGTAGTATGTATACTGCAAACTCTGTTTTCCAGATGATTGGATGGTGATTCCTGACTCTAGTTCCGTGTCTTCACGTTGATCACCTGAGGAAAGTGCGAGGGAGAAGCCGGCTGCTGGCTATTGACTGCTCTCGGCTTGGCAGCTCTCGGATTCCAGCTTTCAGCTCAGCAGGCTCAGCCCCAGACTTTTTGCCCCCAGCTTGCCGCCCCCTGCCTCCAGCGACCTCCACACAAGTGGGGGTAAGTTATCAACCGGCAAGAGCAGGTGAAGCGGGAGCGCCGCGGGAACTGAAACAGGCTGAGCGGTCTGAGCGGGTGAGCATTAACGCTTGCACAGGTGTGCAACACAGCCCCAAAATACAGCGCAGTAGTGGCAACAGCTGGGCGGGAGACAAAGTCGACAGCAGGGTGCAGGTCAATACGGAGCCTTGAGTCTCGAGTCATGAGATTGTTTGCCCCTTGATTGATAGCCAGTGTCAGCACAGCAGGTCGCTGCAGGAATCCAGCCCGCGATATGTGTCCCGAGCCCTGGGGAGAGGCCGGGAGAAGCCGCATTAATTTCAATTGCGGCCATCACTCTGGACCGGACCGGACCTGAACTAGACCAGCCCAGGGGGCAAATTCGCCAGTGCGGTTGCGGCCATCGTCAGCCGAAAGTACCGCCTGTCCACAGCGGGTCCACAGCCCAGTCCAGCTCTGCCCTGCCTTGCCCAGCCGAGCCCCGCTGGGGTCGGTGGGGAGAGAGACACCAGTGGTGAGGCGAGGTGAGCCCTGAGCTGAGGTGTGGTGCGGTCAACGTTGAACGGACTCCATATGACGCTATAGAAGTGTGGAGTGCGGTCTCTGCTGTGTTTTTTTCTCCCTGGTGTGGCTGGCTGGGACGGACCTCGCCGAGCAAAAACGCCACCTTGCTGCTAACACTTTGCTGCTAAAACCATTGATCCCCCAAAGACCCCGCTGAGCAGAGCCGTTCGCCTCGAGGTTACCGAGGAAGGTCATATCTTTTGCTGGACACTGAGGCCCCGTGCCAACTCGGGACTGCGAGGACCAGCAGCCACAGCTGCGCTCACCAGCCGCAGCTGGTCCTCTTCCCGAGCCCTCCCTTCAGTACTTAACCATTTCTCAGAATGGGCACGCGGGACCTGTGCGGGTGGTAGCCCGGGGTGAAGCCCGGGCAAAGGGCGGGCCCTCAGAGGCTGAAGTAGGCTGAGCTGTGCCCATTCCTTTTCAAATAATTTGCTTTTTTATGTGTGTGCTCTATTCTCTGTCTGTTAGAAGTTTAAATTGTTCTTATTATTGTGAATCCATATAGTTTCCAGTGATCTTCTGTGTTTTCCTCTGTTCTCTGAAATGACGGCCAAAAAGTTAAGGTCAGGGAAAATATTAGTGGGAAGGCCGTGCTCTAAAACGAAATCGAATCCTCTACGAAATAAGGATAGCCATGTTACGCAATTAAAAGGCACCTGCCAGTTATTTAATCTTTGGGAAAGGGGAAAGAATAAAGCCACAATTGTGGGGTCCACGTCTGATGACATGGTTGAAAAGAGCATTGTTGTAAAAGATCATATTACTATGATGGGGTTACGCACTGAGGGTTTGACGGAACAAAACAACTAGAAAGAGGGAGATACTACATTAGATGAAGTTGTAGAAGGTCACCCTATTTCGGAGAATTGTGTGTCTCCCTCCCTCTTAACTTTAGGGGACAAAAACATACAATCCCCTCATCCCCTCCGAGCTCCATCAGAAGCTAATTCAAAAGCAATGGGGGCTAAAGTATATGTCCCTTTTCTTAATCCCAGCGAGTCTCCTTCTGAAAATACGTTTAGCTATTCACTTCTGAGAGGAGTGCAAAATAACGATTTAGTCTCTTCTGATTTAGATATGGAGCTTTGCAGGAGATATATTGAGGAAGATTCTGGTACGGCTCTTGATCCTATAAAGACCCCAGCAGTATCTGCTCCCTCTGGCCTCCAACTGTATAGTAGTACCCCCTCTAATAAATCCCATTTTATTATTTCCCAGTCAAATACTTCCATGAGCCCTAATCTCAACATAACAGGTATCGATGCTATTCACCCAATTAGGTTAGATAAACCCGTTTCTGACTCTCTTTCCTCTCTAGAACATTTACTCTCTTATTTTGCCACTATTGGAAAAATTTGTCGAGGGCTCTGACTGTGTACTGGAAACAGTAACTCAAATATTGAAGGTTTTATTGAGCAACCAACAGGAGAAGGAAACTAGCTCCAATTTAGAAGCAAGCCAGCAAGAACCTGTAGAGCTGAAAGATACTAAGATAGAGAATGAGTCTCCTAATACCTCTCAAGCACTTTGTGATAGGGAAAAATCAGTCCCTCCATTGAGAGCGCCTATCTCCAATTGTGTAGTAGATCTTTACCCAGTAGCAGAGGTTCTGAATGAAACTGTTTCAAGGGCAGACAAAGAACTTTTTTCTGATCTTTAATATACAGAGGGGTGAGGGAGACAAGGAGGTATTAGAATCAGAAGAAAATAGAAAAAAGGGTTAATCAGGGAAAGCTAAAAAGAATGGGAGGAAAAAGAGGAAATTGATTAGAAGAATTGAAAAAAATAGGTGGAGAAAAATCCTTTTTGGAGATCACTTGAATTTGTCTACTAAAAAAGAGCCTCATCAGGCTTCTTTGTTAGCATTAAAAAATTAGATTGGGGACGTAAAAGGAGTTCTAGACACTTCAATCTCCTTAGTACAAAGGTTGGTCCCCTCCCCATCTAATCCCGCCATTTCCCTTAATAACCCTCTTTGTTCATCCGGTGGGTGTAATACTGAAAAAGGGGGTCCCTCTAGTTCTGCCCTTCTGGGGAATGCGATCAAATCAATTGGCCCCGCATTAACAGTTCTTAATCCCCTAGCTAGTCCTTATCCTGATAAGGTGGAAGGAGTTGTGGTCTTTAAAAAACCTCCCGAGATGCCCAAAGAAGAAAGTATTGACACTCTTATCCTCGATTTCTTTCCTTTATTTGATACAAATTGCATCCTAAATAGATCTCTACTTCTTAAACGTTTTCAGGAATCCGCAAGTTTGAAATTATTACAATCTGCAGATAGAGATAAAGTACTGATCCTGAAGACAGAGGCCGGAATTCGAACAAGGGTAAGGTTTTACTCTAAATTAGTAGTAAACCTTATCCGTCAACGGTCGGAAGATTTTCAGAGTAGAGGGATCGATGTCATGCCCTTCTGGGGGAATGTTTTATCTGGTAGACCTTTTAAACCTTTTAAATTCTTAGGTCCTCCTTTTTCACTCCTGCAGGCAGCCTCTGGCAGCACAGAGCGGTCTGGCGGATTTGATTATTTGAAAATCTGTATATCAAAAGATTTCCGCCTTGTGTCTTACACTAATCCTCCTATGCCCCCTCTCCATGATAATCCTGTTGATGAGAGTCTCCGATGGAACTGGTTGCCCGGAGTTCTCTTGAGGAAATTGACAAATAAGTCCGTGTCCCATTCTCATCTTTAGCAGCGACATATCAATATTATCTTGGAATGCTGCTGGGTTGAAGAATAGCTCTGAAAAAAATTAATTTCTTCTTTCCTTAGAAACCAGCGTGATTTGTCTCCAAGAGACGTGGTGTTCAGAGGAAATTTCGGTAGGAAGGGACTATTTTGTATTGGAGGGTTATGCTTCCCCCTCAAGGAGAGGTCATGCTAGCGGGGGTATTTCTTGTCTACTGTCTAACCAGATAAAATGGAATTTCTCTCATTATCTGGATTCTTGTAATCTCTTTCAGGAAGTAACGTTGTTTATTTCTGACAATGCTGAAGTTTCTAAACCCTTAGTTTTGAATAATGCCTATATTCCCCCCGATGTTTGCTCCAACCTAATTTTAAAAAAGGTCTTTGCCTATGTACAGTGTATTAGGGAGAAAACTCCCACTCCTCATATAATTTTGGTAGGTGACCTGAATTGTCAAATTTCTAATCTGAGTCTGAGCCTGTTTCGAGACAAATATAAAGAAGAATCACAGCAGATTCCCCAAGCTCTCTTCCTTGAGAATATTAAAACGAGTAAGAGAGGGAAGATACTTCTTGAAGAACTCTCTGAGATGTATGAGATCATTGTGAAAGGAAGGCTCCCCTCCGATTCCCCTGCAAACTTCACCCATAAATCTAATCAGGGTGAATCTATATTAGATTATGTAATAGTGGAGAATTCTGCCTTTGCCTTACTGAAGGATCTTAGGGTTATCGAAACACTTTTTAGCGACCACAAATTACTATCTATCTCTGTAAAAATAAATCCTCCCAAATCGGGCCGTTGGTCACTAAATAGTGATCTGGTGAGCTTCGGAGTTAAATCTGGGAGATGCTACTGGAATGCAAAGGCCCTAAGAGGCTTAGAGAGCATTCTTGATGTAGCAGTAAATGACCTTGCTAATTGGAAATTGTGCGTTTCTTAGACTTTATGAAGGTGGTCATTTCTGTCGCTAAAAACTCAAATAAGAAAAGATACACTACAATACCCTCTAATCCCCTTCGACTCCTCAATATAGAAATAAATAAGTTAGTAAGGGAACAGTATTTGAGTAAATCGTCTGAAGGAGCGCGCAGAATAGCCCTACTAAAAAGAAGGAGGAGAAGGTTACAGGCCAAATTACGAAAAGAGGGGAAGGATTCTATCTGGATAAAACTAAGAGAGGCCGCCATCAATGGACAAATGAAACAATTTTGGTCCCTAATAGGCGAGGGATGCGGGGCCAGAACAAGTCCGCTTCCAATCCCCATTGAAGAGCAAACTTGGGTGGACCATGTCACAGTCCTTTATGCAAGTAATGGAATAGTGGTCCCCCGCATAAGTTCTAGTGAGGATAGTCAGCCCTTGGTCCCTCTTTCTGAAAAAGCTATTGAATTGGCTATTAGGGAAATGCGCTCTTCCGGGGCAGTGGGACCGGACGAACTCCCAATTTCTGTTTTAAAGCAAAGTAGTGTAAAATGGAGTAAATTGCTTTGCCCGGTGTTCAACCTTTGTTTTTTGAGCAGAACGGTTCTCCCATCCTGGAAGGGGAGTATTTTGGTTCCCCTTTTTAAAAAGGGTGACCGGTCTTCCCCCCAAAATTATCGTCAAATTGCCATTTTGGACGCAATTGGCAAAGTTTTTGCAAAATGTCCTTTGAAATTAATTAATGATTGGGTGGACCAGAGCAATATACTACCCCTAGAGCAGACGGGATTTCGTAAGAGCCATGGCACCATGGATAATTTAACAGCTCTGCAAGTAATATCTGATAAATACATCAGAGTCAGAGGGGGGAGAGTCTACGCAGCTTTTAAAGACTTCTCCACAGCTTTTGACAAAGTTGATCGTCCTCTGCTGTGGAAGAAACTATCGGCCTTAGGTATGCCAGCCCGACTTTTAGACTTAGTTCAGGACCTCCACTCTGATACCTGGTGCAGAGTATTGTTGGGAGGGGAGAGAGGCTTATCTCAAGCCATCCCCTCGGCCAATGGTCTTAAACAGGGTTGTTTATTGGCCCCATTATTGTTTTCCCTTTATGTCTCTGATCTCCCCCAGACCTTATCCTTAAGCGAAGGTATTGCCCCTGTTCTGGGGGACAAATCTATCACATGATTGATGTATGCAGATGATATACTATTACTAGACCTTACCCCAAAAGGTCTAAATTACCGTCTGCAGGCATTGCATGTATTTGCCGAGTCCCATCATCTGAAGATTAATATCCTAAAAAGCAAAGTAATGTGTATGATGGGAAAGAAAAAAACGAAATTTGGGAATTTTAGTTGATCTTTTGGTGGTCATAGGCTGTAAATTGTGAAATCTTATGTTTTCCTAGGGAAGATAGTATGTGGCAACTTGAGCGACAAGGCCCATATAGATAATAACACTCGGAAGGCCATGACACAGGGTAAAGGCTTAAGTGCACTTTATAAAGCCACAGGCAAAAGACATTTTGTTCATCTGTTAGAGCCTTTTCGGACAAAAATTCCAGCCTCTCTGCTTTATGGCATTGAACTTCTTGATTTGGGGCAATGGGGTTTTTTGGATACTGTTGAGGGCAGACTTTTGCGATATTTAACTACGGTCGACAACGCATGTACTGTGGCATCTCTCAGGCTTTAATTTGGCATACGAAGCAGTTGGGTCCAGGGCTTGGCGGGAGTAATACGATGGGTCTCTTGTCTGGTAAAGGGAAAACCGGCCTCTTTAAGATACCTCATCCAAAAGAATTATTGGGCCCCCTAAAAGAGTATTCCCTACTTATAAAGAACTTTAGAAGGGCTGTTGCACTACATGAATTGGAAGAATCAACTCTTTTTTTGCTTTTAACACATCAGCTAAAGTCTACCCTAAAACTGGCAACATGGAATCTAAGTTTTAGGAGGGATAAAGAATCCCTTATTTTAAAGAAGGGTGCTTCTTCTGTTATTAATTCCTGTTTACTTAAACGTATGCAACCATATGCCTCCTGGAACCTTCCTCATGGCTTACGGCGCTTTTGGTTTCTCTTGAGGCAGGATCTCCTCCCTTTGAACAAATTATTCGCTAGATGGCATGGTTCCTCCGAAAAGTGTAACTTGTGTAATAATTCGACCCAGGATACTGCCCAAGTTTTATTTGTATGCCCTGCCTTATTGGCTCACCGCCGAAAGTGGGTGAAACCAATTTGTTTAAAATTAAGTATTTTGTCTGCCAACTCTTTAGTAGAAGCTATTCATAACTCCCCCAATGAAATGTTTTGCTATAGAATTTTTAACTTTTTTCAATGTTTCCTAGATTTGTATTAATGGACATGAATCCTTCATTTAATTTCTGATTTAATAGAGTGTATTTTATGGATTTTATGTATCTGTATTTAGTGCTTTTTATGCCATGTTTTTATGTGGATCTCAATTGAGTTCCATATCATATAACAATAAATTGAATTGAATTGAGTTGAGTAGTAGCATACAGTAATAAGCAAGCCATAGGCAGCATTCTGATGAATAGGTTTTAAATGTTTGTTTTGGTGTATATATGAGTAGTCACATGTAATCACTTTCTATGTTTTAAATGCTTTACCTAAAACAGTGATATAAATATTAAATAAGGCCACTTGGGCAGGAGTGGTCAACTTCTCGACTACTTAATGAGGTCGAGTAAGTGCAAATTCATGAGTTGTTCTACGTGTTTACATAGCTGAGTTAATGAACTAGCGAAAATTAATTATCCACAGTTTGAATTAGCAAACCTGTACTGTTTTAGGTAAAGCGCTTTTGAGAAACAGACTCTGTTATGTACATTGCCCACTGGGGCCACACATAAGGCATGCTGAATAATTGGTACAAAGTGAGACCAATATGCGCACACATCGTCTTAATAAAATTAGGCATTGATGAGAACGAATATTTGCTCTTTCCCTCTATTTGGCGACAAACACGAGAGCGAAGTACCATACGCTGTAAAATAAATGTGTGAAATAATATGGTTTTATAAAAAATGTGATGTGCTATTTAAACAAAAACTGTTACTAATGAAATGGTTTTCGTAGTAATAACATGTTGAAAAACAAAGTTGCATGGAAAAGCTACGAGTCTGTTTTCTTATTCACTATGTTTGTAGTCCTATCACGTGATGGTGTTGTAATTCACACAATGGTTAAAATGGCTGCCAAATGAATTTGAAACCCACGGTGATCAAGCCTGCTGGTCAGGTGAAACGCGTCCGGTTGAAACTGACACAATAAAATTATTTGTGGCCAGAACGCTATGTCATCTATCCTTGACGAGGGAACGAAGAAAAATTTTGGAAGGACCTTGCTTCGGTGGTTCTAATCTTGGGACACACCCGCTGTTCAGGCAGGCGGCAGCTTTACAGAGGCATTGTGGAGTATAGTTAGGACCTAGTTTCCATAGGAAATCCACAACATTCTATTTGGAATAACTTTGGGCCGGTGGACAAATCTTCACGAAATTCTCCAAGAAGAAGGCCTGCTCTTCTCCGGTCCTTCCCTGAAAGATAAGGGGTGATTCGTGAAGCGAGGGCTGAGAAAAAAAGGGGGTCAAACTGCTGAATGGAGTTACACCAAATTTGGCAAGAAGGTAGAGTTTGGGTTGCAGATGACGTTTTTTGTTAAATGGTGTAAATCAGTGTAGTAGTTCTTGAGAAAATCAAAAGTAAAATATTAGATTTATCTAGGGACAATGTACGGTCCAAGGATTATATGTGTACCCCTTACGAGCATGAGCTGCATGCTAATTGGCTGTCAAGTGTCTGTTAACACTCCAAACCAGGAAGTGTTGGCAGCCATCTTGTGTCTCGGTAGAACTGAGGCACAGGAAAACTGAAAAACAAGGGGCAAATTTATGTCGAACTTGTGCCACGTTTACGCCGCCGTTGCGTCACGCAATGGCGCGGAAACGTGGCGCATCCCTGCGACCTATTTACAACGTGACGCATCTAGGCAGATGCGTCACGTTGTAAAGCCCTGCGCCACATGAAACCTGTGCCAGGTTTCATGTGGGCGTTCTGTCGCAGGGGGGGGCGTTCCCTCGTAGGAAAGCCCCGTAAAACTGATACAGTGAAATCTACAAGATTTCACTGAGTCAGTTTTACGACGCTGCTGGGTCAAATCCTTACGCCTGCTTGAAGCAGGCGTAAGGAGTGACGCACCACATTATGTATTGGTGGCCTCTGTACATTGCAGGAGTTGCGTCGCACTTGCGACGCTACTCCAGCAATGCGCCGTCCGTACACCACAAGATGCGTCACGCAACTGCCCTTCCTTGCACCATGGTGCGCCGCATTGTAAATGCGGCGCATCTGTTGTGCCGCAAGGAGGGAATTGCGTGACACATCAGTTCTGGCGCATCCCTGCTGATTTGCAGAGATGCGCCAGAACTCATAAATCTGCCCCCAAGTGTGCAAAACACGCAAAGGGGGCAGAGTAGGTACACCCTGACCCCCTAGGCTTGCTCAGGGGGTCTCACAAGGACCTCCAAGGCCCAAAAAAAATCAATATATTTTTTAAAATCATCAAATGGCCGTGGGATAGGCGTATCCTTTGGAGAAAAAAAAACAAATCCTGCTTTAGTGCTAATTAGTGTCCGAGGGTCAAGTCCTGGGGGCAATGTAGTTTATTATAATGGGGGTCCCCAGGTTTTTTTTTTAATATATGTGAGGGGGGGGCTCACAGCCCCCCTGCAGTAAATGTAAATGTATATGTGTGGGGGGTCTCTTAGGCTCACCCAGCCCCAGGGACCACCACCCCCAGGGGCTTTAAAATATGAATTGATGGGGGTCTGAGGCCCCCCCCAGCCCTGGGGAGTGACATCCCCCAGGGCTTTAAAATATTAATTGAGGGGGCTCTGAGGCCCCCAGTCCTGGGGTCCGCCACCCAAGGGTTTCTTGAAAGTGTTGGAGGGGGGCCACAGTGGCCCCCCTCATGGAGCTCAAGATGGCCCTGGGGACCGCCACCCCCCAGGGCCGGCTCCTGCAGAATTCCGCAAATTGTGTGCTTGTGTCAGTGACTGTATAGGTGATTATGTATGTGTTAGTAGCTATATGAATAAGTGAGTTGGTATGTGTATAGCTGTGTAAGTGAGTAAGTGGCAGTGTGATTGACTCTATGGGTGAGTGAGTAGGTGTGTGAGTATCTCTCTGTCTGACAGTGTACGAGTGGCTGTATGGATATACAAGTGGATGTGTGATTGGCTGTATTAGTGAGCGAGTGGGTGCATGAGTGGCTGTATGTGTGAGTGAATATGTGTGTAGACTTATGTATCAGTGAGTGGGTGGGTAATTACTGGTATGGTATGTCAATAGTTTTGAGAATGATAGTGTGAAAGCTGGAGTGGGTGTATGAATGGTTACATAGGGGTGTAAGTAGCTGCATCAGAGACTATGTGGATGATGTTTAGGGGTGGGCGGAATTTGTGTAGTTGGCCTACGCAGAATTCCACTCAACGGCAAGAAATCCCCTTGAGCACGTGGAATTTTGCTTGCTCGAGGAGATTTCTTCTTCCGTTGTAATCTATGCAGGGTCTAAGGGACAGATGAGGATCATGCCAGAATGAATCCTGCCCTGTATATCTATCCAAGAAGATGCCAATGTTTTGTGCAATTCCTCTACTCAGCTGGAGTACTTTCTACTGGCTAATCAGTAAGTACTACCTCGTTGGGTAAAAGTATAGCACTTTTCATACACCACAACTGCCTAACAGGCCATTGACCATGTGTGTCTGTAACTTTGCCACTGTGCCGAAAGGTGCCGGGGTCCCTTGAGTGAGCTGTCCATCATAGTGGTTAAAGGGCAGGAGGAAATTGAATACCGCTAGTGTGTCTGGGGGCGGGACTTCAATGCAAGTTCACATGCCTCTTGTTTGTAAAGGGTCAGAGACCGATCAGAGCAGCAGATGAGGAGAAAGAACCTCCTGGTCACAGGAACTACACGGGGACTGCGCTGGAGAAAGTCATGGATGCAAAGACCTCCATAAAGCATCACATTACAGCTAATTTGCGATGGTAGATATGGGGAGAAAGCACACCTGCCCAGCCTCGACCAAGGGCACAAGGTTTTGGGCTGATTAAGGCGTTACAGGATTTGAGCTTCTACTTGGCCACCTGCTTTATCTGTAAGCTCTTCCTGTCAAGATTGAATTTTTGTGACAGGAGCGGGGGTGCGGGCCAAACAGACAGGGCTTCTATGTGAGTTCACATGCCTCTTGTTTATTAAAGGTCAGAGACTGATCAGAGCAGCAGATGAGGAGAAAGAACCTCCTGGTCTCAGGAACTACACTGGGACTGCGCCTGAGAAAGTCATGGATGCAAAGACCTCCATCAAGCATCACAACTAATTTACGACGGTAGATATGGGGAGAAAGCACACCTGCCCAGCCTCAACCGAGCTCACAGGGTTTATGGGCTGATTAATGCGTTACAGAATTTGAGCTTCTACTTGGGCACCTGCTTTATCTGTAAGTGCTTCCTGTCGAGATTTAATTTTTGTGACAGGAGAGGGGGTGCGGGCCAAACTGGCGGGGCTTCTACGTGAGTTCACATGCCTCTTGTTTATAAAAGGTCAGAGACTGATCAGAGCAGCAGATGAGGAGAAAGAACCTCCTGGTCTCAGGAACTACACGGGGACTGCACTTGGTAAAGTCATGGATGCAACGACCTCCATCAAGCATCACAGCTAATTTACGACGTTAGATATGGGGAGAAAGCACACCTGCCCAGCCTCTACCGAGCTCACAGGGTTTATGGGCTGATTGATGCGTTACAGAATTTGAGCTTCACTCAGGCACCTGCTTTATCCGTAGGTGCTTCCTGTCGAGATTACATTTTTGTGACAGGAGCAGGGGTGCGGGCCAAACAGACGGGGCTTCTTTGTGAGTTCACATGCCTCTTGTTTATAAAAGATTAGAGCAGCAGATGAGGAGAAAGAACCTCCTGGTCACAGGAACTACACAGGGATGGTGCTCGAAAAAGTCAGGGATGCAAAGAACTCCATCAAGCATCAAAGCTAACTTACCACGGTAGATGGGGAGAAAGCACACCTGCCCAGCCTCGACCGAGCTCACAAGGTTTTTGGGCTGATTAATGCATTACAGAATTTGCGCTTCTACTCGGGCTCCTGGTTTACTTATATCTGTAAGTGCTTCCTGGTGAGGTTTAATTCATTTCGCATGCCCCCGAATTCCGTTCTGTAACAGATTACAGACATTTCGTCATTTCTGCGTTATGCACGGAATGCGAAAATGCCGAAATTGAGCTAGTTCCTTGAGCGAACCGGAATTTGCCGCCCACCCTTAATGATGTTATCAGTGATGTCATTTGAGTTGTCATCAGTGATGTCAATGAGCAAGTTATGAGTGATGTAATATGTGAGGTCATAATCAGGGCATTGCAGGGGAGCAAGTTATAGTTAGCTCAGCTAACTATAAGTGTTGAATTTTGTATGGTTTTGTATGAGTGAAATGTCAGCCTAATTATAAAATCCCTGTAACCTGTAGTTTTTTCACTGAATTTCTAAGGTTATTTTAAATGTTAGTTCCAAACTATAATGGCCCTGCAACCATTGGATTTTTCCAGTGAAGTTCTAAGGTTTTTAAAAATGTTAATTCCTAACTATAATGTCCATGTAACTTATCATTTTTTTCAGTGAGTTTCTAAGATGTTTTTTAAATAGTTTGTACTTTTAAAAGATTTTTATAACTAATCTTAGTAATTTTTTTCGAAATATTTTCTAGGTATTTCTATAAATTTTAAACAATAATATAATCACTTATTTAAAATATATGTAATGTAGCTGATTACATATTGATAGTGTTATTTATTTGAAAGCTTAAAATGTGTAGAGAATTTATATGTTGCTATATTGTTTACAATTTTGTAGATTATGTTATTACATGATAGAATTAAGTTTAGAAACTGAAAATTTCTGTTCAATAGTTTGGATTTATTTTATTTACTGTTTTAAAAAATATATATTTTTTGCTTGATTACTTTTAGCATTGTAAATTATGTATTGCTGTGTCATTATCAAAAATATCTTCTTTGTAAAAGGTTTTAATTTTTTTGATGTTTAGCTGTGGACCTACGTGTTCAGAGCACAAACCCATTATACGAATGTTAGTGTGAAATACATATTTACACCAAAATAATGTTTGCTTCTAAGGAAGAGGTTTATAACTGAATGTAAAAAAATACTATTTTTGTAGTTGTAAAATATATGTAAGGGTAAACAACCTTTACAACGAAACTTTTACAACGCAAACCATTACAACGCATTGCGCTGGAGGGCGCTCTAGGATAGGGAATAGGTTTAATGTACTATCCAACACCTTCCCTACTATCCACGGGGACTGGAGTTGGAATAGTAAATTAAACTCTTAACTCTCCAGCGCCCCAAAGCACTATGCGTTGTAAAGGTATGCGTTGTAAAAACCGCGTTGAAAAAAGCATGCATTGTAAAAGCATGCGTTGTAACGTCACACATCCATATGTAAGTCATTTAGGACAGGTGTTTATGGGCAAAGCTCTGTTGCGGACTCATTGTTTAGGGGTCGCTACCTCTCGTATTTTTTACAGTGTTAAATACAGTTAAAATCAGTTTTTTAAACCCTTACATTTTAGAGAATTACACATAAAGTAATGAAGTTGAATTGGGGACAGTTTAAAGTTAATTCAATAGTGAATTCTAAGTATGCTATGGAACAGCAACCATTTCGCTGTCGCTCACCTTGCTGGCATGTATTTTCGGGATCGGTTAGGGGTAGTAACTCTGGCGTCAAATTTATAAGTTTGAAATATCACTTTGCAAAATTTAAATAGCTGTTTTAGTTAAATGCTTTTCAGTAAAATACTTAAAACATCAATTTACTAATAGTAATTCATACTTTTAAAAGAAATTTTGCACATTTTACGGATGCGTGACGTATACTCAGTGGGGACACTACTCCATGGTGACATCGTGTCACACACAAATAAACATTTTGATTGTTTAAGAAGGTTTTCATTCTGTTAAGAGGGAAGATCCAACACTTGTTTATTTCTTCATCTTTTGAGTGTGTCTATGTCTGTGACACCTTTTTCTATTCTCTGCAACTATATCTTTTTTGATGTTTTGACCTTCTAGTTTGTAAAAAGGAAATGGCATCCCCACATTTGCAAGGAGAAGAAGAGTAGGAAGACTTTGAAGATGTTGAAGAACCAGTAAAAAAAGAAAGAAAGTATTGTTTGGGCCTCTTTCAATATCCTTGAAGGCGAGAAAAAGGTGAATGATAGAAAGGTCACATGCTCCCTATAAAGCAATGTGCTCTCCAGAGCTTCCCCCAAAAAATATTCCTCAGGGACATAGTCCATAAAGAAACACCTGGAGGCAGTGTACCCAACTTGCTTTGTAAGGTAATTCATGGCTAGGGAGAAGAGGGGGGAAACTGCAGAAGGTAAATTGGATCAGCCTTCTACATCTGGTGTGGCTGGACTAACAACGCCACAACCGCAGATACTTCCTGAATTAGCAGATGCTGGAGTGCACTGTAGAAAGTGCCAAACAAGTTTATGTGTTGGCGAGCAGTTGATTGATGCAATTATTAATCTCCTCAAAGCACATAAATGTTATGTTGTTTCTGATTTCCAGCCTTCACAGTTTTTTTTAACACAGTCCAAAGATTGAACTTTATTTTTTTGTTTAAAGAAATGTTAAAAACACGATACAAAATAAAAGATAGTTAGAAAATGCAAAAAAAAAAGCTCAAGATAGAAAAAAAAGTTATTACGGAATCACCTATTCTGGTTAAAAATACAAGAATTATATGGTGTTAGAGTGATTGGATGGCTAAATATGTGTATGGGAGAAGGATTTGTATTATAGCGTATGTATATGTAGTGAGTGCAGGATTAGTGTTTCAAAGTTTATTTGACTGGATGAATAGTGCCTTACTGATTGCATGCGTACATAAGTACTCTCTGTGTGATTTAAGGACTGTTTAAATAGTGTGTGAGTGATTGTAAGAGTGCATGGGTAGTACCTGTAAGATTGTGTGAATGCATGACTACTGTTTGACTGATTTATACTTGTACGAGTAGTACATTTGTGATTGGATGAGTGCATAAGTAGTGCATAAAAGATTTTAAGAGTGTATGACTACTGCCTAGAAGGTTGTTTGTTTGGATGAGTAGTGCCTGGGTAATTGAATGAATGCACCTGTACTGCCTGGATGAGTGGATGAGTGTATAGATAGTATGTGGGTGACTGTAAGAGTATATGAGCAGTGTCTACGGCATTGATTGTATTTATGACTAGTGCCTTGGTAATTTGATCAGTGTGTCAGTACTGTCTAGGTGGTTGAATAACTACATGGGCGCTGCCTGGATGATTTGAAAAATGCAAGAGTACTCTCTGCACGATTGAATGAGTAGAAGCGTAGAGCCTGGGAATTGTATGACATGAGTAGTCTCAAGGTGATTAGATGAATGTATAGGTTTTGTGTGTGGGACAGGAAGACAGTATGAGTACTGTCTAAGTGATTGCATCAATACTTGGATACTAACTGGGTGAACGTATGGCTGCTTGCTACTGTTTTTTAGATTAGTAAGTGTGTAGTACCATGTTGATTGTATAACTGCAATAGCAGTGATTTGGTGTTAGGATAACTAGATTTGTAGTACTACATGTCTGACTAAATTAGTGTAGAAGTAGTGTTTGGGTTATCCAAGAGCATATATGTACAGTCTGGGTGATTATATGCCTATATAGATACTGTCTGAGTGATTGTAACACAGCTTAGTTGCTTAGTTTGGTATATGAGTTCATGGGCCCAGTCTGGGGGATTGCAATAATGGACAGATAGTATAAGACTGCATTAGTAGCTGATTGGTGATTGGATGAGTGTGTGAGTAGTGTATGGGTTGTTGAATGACTGCACAAGTAGTGGAAACGTGATTCTTAGAGTATGTGAATAGTGCTTACCTAATTTAAAAACTGAATGATTAGTGTATGTATGATTTGATGAGGGAGTACTTCATAGATACATCACATTTCATACATTACATGTACAAGTTCATTCATATCTAAGTCATGGCCGGATTCAGACATTCAGACTTGGTAGAAAATGTGTCCAGTTACATGCACAGACATTGCTATGTATGGTCTATTTGCATCCTAACTTTGTAAATGGATATATATAGTCCTACAGTGGTTTATACACTTGGGTACATGTTTTCAACCATGTATTTTTGACTAGTTTGATCAGAGAGACAGAGCTCACAGTGTGAGGTCTGGTACTGTGAAATGCTGTCTCCTCACATACCACTGTTATTCCTGTCAGAATGTCTCCACAGATCTCAATGAGTGTGTTAGTGACGTTTAACGGTGAGATGATACATGTAAAGTAACCTTTAGGCAGTAGGCTACTTCTGTTTCAGACTCTATGCTCTGTAAATGTGTGTAAAAGAACCTGCATGCATGTTTTACTTCAATTCAATTCAATTCAATTGATCTTTATTTTGGCACTACATGGCCATAAAAGATTTGCAAGGCATACACATTTCATTAATAAAATACATATTAAATCCCATTTTTAAAACAACTGATAGTTATTGCTAATAAAATCAGTACAGGCTTAAAAAGAAGAAAAGTATGAAACATGGTACCATACCTAGCTATTGAGCATTAGGACACGGAGCTGAGAAAATTACCATGAGAATACATGCAATCAAACCACTAAACAAATAAAATTAAGTGAACAAGTGGTATACAATTTTGTCCTTATAGCTTTAAGCCTTTTTTCCTGTGCACAAAATGGATGGAAAGCAAATATCTGCTGACACTAAATACAATTGTTTGAGTTATATCAGATTTGATCATTCTTATTGCCATCATACATGACCTTATTCCCAGCAGATTACATAAAGGTTTGATCCACTTTCATCTGGCCGACACGTAGGCTGGGCAGAAGAAAAGGATGTGCTGGTCATCCTCCTTGAGGTTACCCTCGCACATAGTACATGTTTCGCTGGTCATGGGGTCGTCAACAACATTGCCCCTTCTAGACCAGCGTGCCAGGGTTGTGTTGGTCAAAAGGTTGCCATATCTTAATTTCATGAAAAGGGTTTTAGGTAGCGGGGGCTCAGCTTCATCTAGAAAGTTCTCAAAAAAAAGGCTCATCCTTAAACCTTAGGAAGTTTTTTACTAAAGTCCCACCGCTATTTCCATTAATCATTTGGTTATTGATAAAACCCCAAAAAGCCATTTTCACAATTTTTTTAGAGTTATATGGTAACCTTTCCGGATTCTCCCAAAGTTGAGATAAACCTATCTTAGTTAACCACAATCTAACATGTTTTAGCCAAACATTGGAATTCAATCCATCCATGCCCATTACCTCTTTTAACCCATTTCTGTAGTCAAGCAATTCTGGTGTTTGCCAAAGTCTTACCCAAAACATTAGTGGCCGCACAATAGTATGATGGTCGGTTCTTTTGACATTTAAGTCCAGCTGAAGTGGTACTAAAGGGGTGCCTTTTGGGGCCCTTACAAGGCTTCTCATAAATTTGTTCTCTGAAGTTGTGAAAACGTACTTTGACATTGGCCCCCAAATCTCAGCACCATAAAGGGCTGCCGATTGAACTTTGAATTTAAACAGCTCTAGTGCTGGTGACGCAGCTTTGCTAATACTTGCACCATGCTTCTTCAGAATGGGTATAATGTTCTGAGTGAATATTAACTTGCTTTTGCCAATTTGGGGTCTCCACATGAAATTGGAGTCAAGAGTAACCCCCAAATAGGAAAAGTTTTGGACCGATTCCAGTCTTTGGCCATCATTTAGTGTTAGGTAACCTTTTTCCGGTTTGATAGGGTTTAGGGACATACATTTGGTTTTTTTGGCATTAATTTCCAAACCTTTCCTATTGCAATAGTCACTAAATTAATGTAGTAGTGCCTGTAGGCCTTTCTTAGTTTGGGAAATTAAGATGGTATCATCCGCAAATAGTAACGCGGGTACCCTTTCCCCTTTTAGTTTTGGCGAGTCATTTTTGCAACCCTCCAAGTGAGCAGGAACATTGTTCACAAAAATGGAAAATAAAGTGGGGGTCATGCTCAATGGGTATGTTCTGGGTTAATTCCCCATTGGGGCTCCATCTCACTTTGGCAAAGTTCTTGGCATGCAACCCAATTATCTGAACCAGCAGACAATTGTGTAGCTCTGCCGTATGGAGTGACCTCCATAAAAGATCTTGTGGCACAAGATCGAAAGCTGCTCTGAGATCTACGAAAACAAGATATAAATGTCCCTTTTTAATCTGAATGTATTTCCAATAAAGGCAACAAAATCTAAAAACTTGGTCGATGGTGCTCACTTTGTTCCTAAACCCAGCTTGGAACTTCGTGAGGACCGAGTTATCTTCCAACCACAAGTTTCCACGGATTAAAATGTGCCTAGAATAAATTTTCTGGAGAATGTCCATTAGGCTAATTGGTCAGTAATTAGAGGGTTCCGACCGATCACCCTTTTTAAAAATTAAAACAATCTCAGCTCCTCTCCAGCTTTCTGGGAAATCTACACTACAAGATAGCATATTGCACAAATGATTTATAAAAGGTGCCCATACCTTTATATTGTGCTTGTAGCCGTCCCCAGGAATTTTTTTCTAAGCCAGGTGCTTTACCATTTTTCACTGCATTAATAGCTGCCTCAGTTTCCTCTATTGTAAAGTCCAGGTTAGCATTGGAAGGTGTGGACCATGGAACCTCCTTACTAGTTGCATTAGTGGTATCATCATATTTTTTATAAAGAGCAGTTAAATGATTAACCCACGTAAGTTCGTCAAGGTAAACATCTTTAACAACTCTCCCTTCGTGGTTCCCATTGGCAACTAGCCTCCAGAAGCCTATATTGTCCTTAGCCTTTGCAGATGCCAGCATATCCGCCCAATTTTTCTCCTCCCAAGCTTTCCTTGAAGCAACCTGCACCTGTTTGTATGCTTTTCTTCCCAACCTAACATAGTCCGGAGATTTGGTTTTAATCACCAATAGAAGGCTTTCTTTATGCTGTCTACATGTCTTATCATACCATGGTTTACTATAGGACAGGTTTTGCAATTTCTGATGGTTCTTTTTTGGCAATTTTGTGACTAGGGGTTTCAAGGTGTTAAAGAGCTCATTGTGAAGTGCAATGAAGCGACCGGGATTGTCGGCCTCAGGTGGAGAACTTATGACGGCCGACAAAGAACTTGCGAATTGTAAATACATTTCTGCAAGGTTATCGCCAAGCTCCAGTATGTGGGACCACTTTAGAGCTCGTCTGTTGTTACTAACGAGAATCTCATCACGTTGACCGCTGTATGGATAAGTTATCTTTGCACTCCCAGCCCTCTTTACCAAGCATGATTCTAGCTGTAATTCCAGGGGACGATGGTCACTCTCTATCCTGTCCTTCACCTCTAAGTCAATCATGTGTTGCCAGATAGTCAAATAAACAATTACAAAATCTAAATTGCTTTTGCAATTGTTCCTATGGAATGTTGGCTTTTTAGTCGTATCCGACGGGAGACGTCCATTACAAGCCCTAAGACCATATTCCGCGTACAACTTCACTAATTGAACTGCCAAAACTGTACAATGTACAGGATCATTATTGTCCAACAAGGGAAGGTTATTTGCCTGGTCTTTTACGTCGAAAACGTCGCTCAGCCCTGGGATTGGTTCATAATTGCAATTTAGATCACCAGCTATAATGACATCTTCTTTGTCAACTATTCTACTTAAAAAGGAGTCCAACTTTACCAAAGTTATTGATTCCTTGGATGCTGAAGCAGGTCTATTATAGACATTAATTAGATAAAGTATTTTACCATCACTAGTTGTAATTTTTAGTGCCAGTATGTCCAAAGAGCTTGCATCTATAACTTCTACCTTGATCCTTAAAGTTACTCTGACCCAGGTGATTAAACCGCCTGATGGCCTTCCCCTTACAGAGAGGATGGCACCAATTCCAGATGACTTATAGCCTACTCTATGAGGCGTGTCGAGTGCCCATGATTCTTGAAGAAGGCAAAAATCAACAGAATCAATGTGCTTAGCCCAATCGGGATCCCTCAGATTCTTTGTTACACCAGCTATATTTCATGATATTAGTTTCAGGATCTCATAGTTACTGCTACTCATAGGTAGTGACCCCAGATTTGGAGCCCCGATATTTGAAGTGATAGCTCCCATAGATAACTCTCCCATGGAGTTCTGTCTTTGCAGGGGTTCAGTTCGCTCTCCCTGTGTGTTTACACAATTTATATACCCTGATTTATGTGTGGATGGGTCCTGTGATCCGTCCCCCTGGACACAAGCTACCACGGCTACTCCTTCACTGCTAGTGGCACTAGAGGCTTCTGTATGTCCTTTTCCTTGGTCGTATTTGAGCATAGGACTCAGCGTACATAATCTACCTTTGGTACTAGATGTGCAACCCATAATTGACTTCAGTCAATCTACTGCATCTAAGCAGCTGAAGCCATTAAAGGTTGGTGCCCCTACCCATTGGTTTGGATTGGTCAAGCCCCTATTGCAGATCCCACTCCGAGCATGATAATTGACCCTAGTCCAACTTCCGCCGCCTTCAGGACGCGTCCTGGGAGGATAAAAAAATGAAAGAGGTCTAGTTTCAATTGCGGAGTTCCCTCCTTGAGAGTTCCATGAGCATATATAGTGCGCAGTTCGTGGGTCTTCAAAATTGACTACCACACAATCACCACCTATTGTTTTTCTTGAGGGCCCTATCCAAGGGACCCTTCGCACCATTAAGATTTTGCTCTTTATGTGTATAGATAAGGGCCTATTTTCGTTTAGCCAATAAGATACTTTATTTTTGAGTGTCCAAAAGGATTCTTCATGTTGGATGCCTAGCTCAGGGACCCCTGGCAGGACAATTACATAGGGACTAACATCTGCTGGAAGATTGATATCACCTCCCCTCATTTTTCTCTCTGTTTGATACCCTTTCTGTTCCTGCTGGTTGGGCTTACTAACATTAGTATCCTGTACTGGGGTTTCTTTGACTGTTGCTTCAAAGCTTACTAAATTTACCGTAATTGCATTTTTGTTGTTCTTGCTCCTTCCCTGGGTCGAGCATTGAGTATGTTCGTATCAGGTACTGGTGCTATTAAGGCAGCACCCTCAGTTGATTTCAAAAGTAGACCAACTATCTTGGGGCTTGCCAGTGTTATGATGCTTTTTTCGACCTCTAGTAGCTGGTTTTCTATTTGTGTCAGTCTGGTTTCCAGTGGGGATAGGATTTTTTTTTAAATTTCCCCCATATTCGTTAGCAGGATTGCAGTCCCCTTGTCTGCCAACCCTGCTCTACTGTCTCCCCGCTCATCCCTAACTAGAGAATCCTGTGATTCCTCTGGTATGTCTAGATTAACATCGATTAGAGCGTCATCCTCATTATACCCACTCTGTACTACCTGTGGAGCAACTCCTATTTCCTCCCCCTCTTTATTCACTGTGTCCCTATTCAACTGTGCTTTGGTAACTTTTGCTTTTTTGCTAGCGTGAGCAGGTGCAGGAGCGGTAGGGCGTTTCCGTTTTGATATAGCACCCTCCCGTCTCGCACGTAGTTGTCTTTTATTGGCCTCATCTTCCTGGACCTCTCGCTCTATGGTTTCGATTAGGGTATCGTCCACTGCAACTGGCCCTGAAAGGACTATGGGATCATTAAGCAGATGCGTTGGTACTTATATAACGGTAGGTGCCTGGGGATGTGGGCTAGGAGTGTGGTGCATGTCTGCTAGTAACACAATAGGGGTAGGACAATCAATGTGTTCCGGGGTTCTGGCAGATGCTATATGACCCAGGGACGATCTTTTGGTCATTACAGGGTCCTGTGACAATCTTCTAGCTAATGCTAGATCCAGTGACACTCTTTTCTCCATCAAACTTATGCCCTGATCTATTACCGAATTAGTTCTGGTAATAAAATTATCAAGGGTACCTGTTAGCTGTCCCCCCCTTTGCTGCCTTACTCCTACTTTCACGAGTGGCCATCCTAATGGCACTTAGTCTAAAGTGGAACACAGGCGCTCGTAATCAAATGAATAGTATATAGCACATACAGTTTTTAGTCCATCAGGAATTTAAACGCAAGAGGGGTAGCCCGGTCCGGTCTTGATCGGTCTGGAATGGCTAGAACGGGCCCGCCCTTGGTCCGGGCTTCCCCCGGCGCCCGCCCGGGCATGAACCGCGTGCGCGGGTAAGTCTGAGTCTAAATAGGAAGAGAGGAGGGTGGAGGCGGGAAGAGGACCAGCTGCGGCAGATCAAGCCGCACTGCCCGCTGGTCCTCGCAGTCCAGCTGTGAGCCTGGATGTCGGTGTTGCACTCTGAGGTTCGGAGCTGGTCTGGGAATAGCAGGTGAGGACAGCACTCCCTCACTGGGATGGACGCGAGCGGCTCCCACGAAGCAGGGGCCGCGAGGAGTGGGGTGAAGTCCAAAAAACAATCAAAGGTTCCTTCCGTAGTAAAGGGGCAGGGCTGCAACAACTCTCCCTCGCCCCAAACAGCAACAGGTCTCCAAATTTCAGCCCACAATTTTAACTGCAGGGTGGAGGCGGGAAGAGGACCAGCTGCAGCAGATCAAGCCGCACTGCCTACTGGTCCTCGCAGTCCCGTTGTGAGCCTGGATGTCGGTGTTGCACTCCGAGGTTCGGCGCTGGTCCAGGAATAGCAGGTGAGGACAGCACTCCCTCACTGGGATGGACGCGAGTGGCTCCCGAGAAGCGGGGCCGCGAAGAGTCAGGTGAAGTCCAAAAAACAATCAAAGGTTCCTTCCGTAGTAAAGGGGCAGGGCTGCAACAACTCTCCCTCACCCCAAACAGCAACAGGTCTCCAAAGTTCAGCCCACAATTTTAACTGCAAGGTGGAGGCGGGAAGAGGACCAGCTGCGGCAGATCAAGCCGCACTGCCCGCTGGTCCTCCCAGTCCCGCCGTGAGCCTGGCTGTCGGTGTTGCTCTCCGAGGTTCGGCGCTGGTCCGGGAATAGCAGGTGAGGACAGCACTCCCTCACTGGGATGGACGCGAGCGGCTCCCGCTAAGCGGGGGCCGCGAGGAGTGGGGTAAAGTCTAAAAAACAATCAAAGGATCCTTCCGTAGTAAAGGGGCAGGGCTGCAACAACTCTCCCTCGCCCCAAACAGCAAGTTTTACTTCTTACACAGGGCAGCTCGGTATAAAGCTTTGAGTTTTAGTGCTTTCAGGTAATGTCCGCAGAAAAGAGATGTGCGGTTTGGGAACTGAAAGATAAAAAAGTTTTGTCAATATTTGCCCACTGCTATATTAAACAATTGAGATTTTATGTAACAATCATTAGCTGCAGCACATCTGTCAGACTATATACAACTATAACCTACTCACACTGTACCTTTTTACAGAATTATATGAACTACATTCGTCGTTAATATACTTGGGAACATGTATTAAACCTCAGATTTGTTGGCAACTCTGATTAGTGACACAGAGCAGACAGTGTCAGGCCTAACTCAAAATTAAAAATCGACTCCTTTCATACTCTGCTATTACTGTCCGTATCTCTCTAGAGATCTCAAAGTATGTGTCAATGTGTGTTGGGGTGGGATGAAGAATGAAAAGTAGTCTATACTCTGTAAATGTATTTACAAAAAGTTACAGGGATGACTTTTTGCTTATTATACAAGGTAGTGAGATATAAAGATTTGTGGTTACGTGCTTTCACAAGGCTTGCTTAAAAATGAAATGTATAATTCTTGGACTGAAACATAAAATAGCTCTGTCATTATTTGCTCAGGGGTATCATTGAGTTTCCATCTTACAATCAGCAGCTGCACCACATGTCTGACACTACATGTAGTCGTACCGATACAGGGGAGACACAGTAGCAATTAGACAGTCAAATTTAATAGAAGATGTTTTCAGTTTCAAGCAAATACATTACTGTATACAGTCAGCTTGCAATCTACCTCTCCAGACAGTTAAATAGACTACGATAGTGGTTAATAGTCTTCAGAATATTTTTTAAACCTAAGATTTATTGATGGGTTTTTTAGTGAGTCAAAGATGCCAGTGGCAGACGTAACCCTAAATAAAAGGGCAACTTCTGTTATGGCATTCTTATTAGTGTCAACATCTCTCCAGAAGTCTCAACAAATGTGTCAGCGCATATTAAAGGTAATATGAAACAAAAAAGTAGCCCATACACAGTAGATTACCTTTGTTTGAGACGGCATGCTCTGTAAATGTGTTTAGAAGATAGAGCATGTGTCACTTTCTGCTTATTATACACACCATCCATGTACGAACCTCTGCATTGAAGTGCTTCTATAAGCCCTGTATAGATAAGAGGTTTGTGCCTCTGGGATGGAATGATGAAGTAACTTGGTTAATATTTGTCCACCACAATGATAACCTATATTGTTTTTAACATAAACTCATAAGGTGCAGGGCAAATATCAGAGTATATGTAGAAGCACACACATACCTGAGACATGGTAGCAGTCACACATGGAAACTTAACAGAATATAATTTCAGTTTGAAGCAGACACATCATTGTGTACCTTTGACGAGAAATATATGGACTAATTTACATGTTAATACACTAGGTAATATGTTCTAAAACTTGCATGTTTCCGTCTGTTTCATTATAGAGATAGAACTCACCGTTGCAGACATGACCCAAAATGAAAGATTTTCTCCTCTCATACTACTCTACTCTTATTAGTGTCAACATCTTTCTAGTTACCTGATTGAGTGTGTTAGTGTATTTTACATATGAAATAACACATTTAAAGTAGCCTGTAACAACCAGACTATGTTGGTTGACATTGTACCCTCAGTAAATATATGTAGAAGAAACTGCATAGATTACTTGCTCCAGAGCAGCAAGGATTGCAACTGTCTGTTGAAGTGCTTCCATGAGGTTGGCCTAGGAAAGAGACCAATGCAAAATAAATAAGCATGTTAAAGATAAAAAATATTAATAATACATTTTTCAACAAAAAAATAAATAATAACATTGTATTATAATTAGTTAGTAGTATCAGTTTCCCTTTTTTACTGTTCTCAAATTTCATATAACTTCACCATACATAGTGATTTCAACAAGAAATCATTATTGAGCAGTGGGGGAAAACAACTAAATGGGTTGCATAAAAATAAATAAAGTGCATAGTACATCATTATAAATCTGTGTAACTATGCTTTATACTAAGTACACTTTCTTATCACTTTCTATTACCTATATTACATCCACTAGTTAAGGAAAACTGATTTTAAAACAATATTGCTGGACAGTGGTCAGGTCAGCATGGCAGTTAGAAACTGCACACAGGCACTGTGGTGGCAGCCGTGAGACACCATTTTAGGGCTACGCATGTGGGTGGCACAATCAGTGCTGCAGGCCCACTAGTAGCATTTGAATCACCAGCCCTGGCACACTCAGTGCACTTTACTAGGGACTTCCTGGTAATACAAATAGGCCAATCATGAATAATCAATCACAATTACAATTTACTCAGAGAGCATATGCACTTTAGCACTGATCAGCAGTGGTAAAGTGCCCAGAGTCCTATTACAACAACCTCAGGTCAGGTAAAACAAGGGAGGAAGAAGCAAAATGTTTGGGGATAACTCTGAAAAAGGGCCATTTCCAACAGCTTTTATACCTGGTACAGTTCTGAAAAGAAATATATATCTACTGGGTTGTTTAAGTAAATCATGAAAATTGTTTATCTGTTATGCAAAACAATAATGGAAACACTAATTATAAATACTGGTAGAAAGAATCCAATCCTTATGTTTTTTATTGACGTCACCCATTCAGGCCGAATTATGTTTTTAAAACTTTAGCTCCAGAAATAACATTTGCGAATTAGCTAGCTGGGAAGGCAATCTACCTTTGAATTTCAGGTTGGTATCATAGCAATGTATCCATTGGCTGTTACATTTAAAAAACACAGTGCAATGACCAGATGCTATTGTAGGTCCTTCATGAAAAATAATAGCTAATGTTGTATAAGCTCTTTATGAAATAGATATTTGACCTGCTTTGAACTTTGTAATTTCAGTTTGTAGTTTTGTTCCGCCTGATCTATAAAGTTGTAGTATTAAAATTAGTTATTTTCCAAATCTCTAAATACATAATGTAGACAACATATCTGATCTACATTGTAAACATGTCATATTTTGTATTGCTGCTTTAATCCATTTGTTAAATGACACTGTTTTGCCGTCTGGTATCATTATATATAGGAATCGTTTGCTTGTATTTGAGTGGTAGAAGTAAATCAACCCTCTTCACACTTATGGTCCCATTAGTAATTTTGTCCACATAAGTTATAAATGTTTATTCCTTCATGTTTAAATACTCCAAGCATGAGCATTAGAAATTCTTGTGCATCTTGTTTTATGTTTAGAGTAGAAGTCAAAGAACCAGTACATATATCTAAATGATGTCGAAGGCCAGAAGCAGTATGTATTTTACTTCTGTCACTTACCAACTGTTGAAATAAATGATGTAGTGCAGAACAGAATATTTGTTCGTGGTTTTCCATGTTGTCATGATGAAGACATGGTAAATGAAACACTATGTTCAGAATCACATTAGCATAACAGTTGATACCTGAACTGTTTTCCATCTGGTATCCTACAATATCATCACCACTTTTCACTTTTTTTTCCTTTACACCTTCAACTTTACCTTCAATGCATTTTTTATCTTGAACTTCACTTGAATGTTTGATATATTTTTGTTTTGGACACTGTATACGTTTCTCATATATCAGGTATTCACCTAAATGAGGAGCATAAAGTCTTTCTAAATGATTGTACTTACAAAGTTTTCATCAGCACTAATCTTTTTCTCATCCAACTCTATCAAATACAAACTGGTCAATGTTCCTACTTGGAACAATGCAAGGTATGTCATCCCCTCTTTGACCACAGTGCTTCCAATATTTACAAAAACTCTGTCTTTAGTTAATCCTTGAGATTTGTGAATACGTACTACATATGCTATAAACAGAGGAAACTGTTTTCTACGATCATTCAAGTCCTTTACAAGCAAGAAACATACATCACAATGACCAATTTGTCTTACTTCATTCATCTTGTCAAATTTTATAGTCATAAATTCTATTCCATCTCTATTTTGAAAATTAACAAAATCAATTACTTATCGTTCGTCTACATTCAAATTACTTAGCAAAATTACTCAACCCTTTTTACATACATGCAAGTACTTTTCTAATGCTGCTGCTTTAGATACAGACTTTTCAAAGAATCCAATTTAGCCTGTAGTTTCTCAGTAAGTAGAATTGTTACTTCCTGGTGTTCGATTTTGTCAACAGCTTTAATGTCCAGAATTTGTTGGCTTTCCAGTTGGAGTAGTTCTTGATTAAATATAGAACACTCTTGCAGTTTTGGCATTAGGCAAACTATAGATTTCATTCCTATAAGCATATTGTACATTACTTCTGCAGCAGTTTTTTCCGAAGTAAACAAGTTCCTTAGTAGCCAACTTTCTGAATCTGTTTACCAAGTTCCGTCAACATACCTATTCATATGCCTTTAAGAATATTGTCATAATCTTCATCACCTACTTGTCACATATTCTTAACAATTTCTTTATATTCAAAGTTTAACCAAATATTTACATTCCCAATACTTCCCAAATATTCCCTTGTGTCATCCTGGAACAGTGTTTTAAAAACAGGTTATCCTTTCAAAGTAGCAAGTTGTAGTAGGTATCCAAATACAATTAAATGTTTTCCTCCACACAGCACATCATAATCTCTTTTTAAAATCTGTTGCATTCTCAACTGTACAAAGACAAGAATTAGATTTGAGACCATGCTCATTTCATCAATGATTACAAGTTTTGGTTTCTTCAGTACTCTTGACACTTCATAGCAATCTTCTCCTGACAGCTTCTGATATTCCAATTTATCATCATGTTTGTCAGGTAGCATAAGTAATTGATGTAAAGTAATACCTTTAATGGTGTGTGCTGCTAACAATACAAGTTGGGGCTGTTACAACAGCATAAGATAAATGTGATCCTGTAGTCCTGTGTAGATAAATTGTCAGAACTTTAATTAAGAAACGTTTTCCTGTTTCAGGTTCACCACTAATGTACAATAGAATAGGTTGAAATGATGAACATTGACATTTTTCTTTTTCATGAAGAAAGGCATGTTCTACTTATTGTTTCACATGTAGCTATATATTTTTTTGTTCAATATTCAATTATATCTACAACTTTTCAAGATGAAAAATTCCCTGTTGTGATTCCTGAATTGCAGTTTCTACCTCATTCATGGCTATTGCTGCTTCATTTTCAATATTGGTTGTCCAAGTGGATCTTGAGTCAGAGGATCAGAACCTTGACTGCTTTGTGATCTAGCTCTAGCTATTCCAGTTGCAATAGTTCCTTCTTATTCAATCTCATCATTTACCATTTTTAAGTAAGTCGGAAATACCATGTAATGAATACTATATTTGCATGCCTTAAAAGAATCTTCGTAGGAGCCAAAGTCTCCAAGTAATTCTGTTTCACGACACCATGGCTTGAACAGCTGCAAAAATGCTAAATAGACAAATTCTCACTTATCTGGAGTTTCACTAAGACGTTTTCCATGGGTAATACGATTTTCTTTGGCATGTTTCACTAAACATCCATCACATCCAATTATTGCATATTTTTCTCATTTTATATTTTCTGTAACATTCTTTTTAAACCTGTAATGTTGAAGCATTTCATACAGACATAGGTTTCAAGATGTGGACTGCTTTTGGGATAGTATGTATCCAACATATTCGTTTTCGTAATATCAGTGATTTCTGCATCACACTGTGCTAAGTATTGGATTTCTAGAAACAATGTCAATACTCTATTTTGCATGGCGGCTAGACCTAGACTTATCCAAATGTTTACTTTTGACTTTGAATACAAACTGGCAGAGATCAAGCGATCCAAACATTCATAAGATCTTATTTCTCTATGGGAAAACATCATCAAGCTAAAGCTGTACAATATCTTGCTGAGACTATTTTCTGTTGAAATTTCTTCCCACATTTCTTTTATCTCTGACTTTTCAGATTTTGTAATATATGATGTGACATAAAGAGCAACAGCAATTGAGTTGTCTGCAACAAACTAAATATCCATGTTAGCATTCCACTTTTTTAAAAAGGCTAGATTATAGTCAATTCAATTCAATTCAAGAATCTTTATTCGGTGATTAAAAAACACCATAAAAGCACACATACATATACATAGATAAAACGGCATTAAATATTAGTCAAGATCCTTGTGCATAAATAACAATAAAATACTAACATACAAGGCTGTAAATTTAAAACAGGGAGTCACAAGTCTTTTAATCCTCTCCCCTCGTCTTTCTTAGTCGGACCGCAACCTTGATAAAATTCATAACACAACACAAGGTTAGCGGGTCAGAAGCTTTTTGCAAGTAGATTAGTGCATCTCTGGCATGTTCCAGGTGGGCCTTTTTTAGGATGTCTACTAGGAATCTACGCCTGGGCATTGAATAATAGGGACAGAGCAAAGTAAAATGAAGGGAGTCCTGCGGAGACCGATTGTCGCAGCCGCAGGGTCCCTTCTGCTCGATTGACATGGTAAAACCTGCTGGCGAGGCCAACATAAAAGGAAGTAGGCTCAGTCTGAAACGGCACATAAGAAATCTGTCCTGTGTATTGTGTACAAGATACAGGTAGGGCTCCATACCCTCCACACTCTTCACCAAATTATGAGCCCTTATTGACTTTTTTTCCCCTTCAGCCAGAGCACGGCTTTGGGTTTTCCGCTCTAGGAAAATTTCCCCTACTTGTTTCTTGTGCTGTGCTGAAATGGTGGTGGGGTTCTTGAAGAGGTTTCCAAACCCTAGTTCCTCAAGAATGTTTCTCACATATTTGAGCCATGGGATGCGCATGCAGTGGGTCCTACCTAGGCAGTCCATTAAGATTTTTCTACTTAGATGCGCGTCTGGATTTACCCAGATTTTTAGCCACGCCACAATTGGCCTAAGTTTTAACAAATCGACCAGATATGGCCTCCCTAGCTCCCTGTGAGCTATGAGTCCAGCAGTGCTGGGTGGTACCCTCAGGATAGATTTCAGATGTTTGTTCTCTTCCTGGTCAATTCTAGAGGTATTCACGAAGCCCCAAACTTCTGCCCCATAGCTTACTTTAGCGCATGTTATGGAGCCGTACAGGTTCATCACCTGTTCCGGACTCCATCTGCCCAACCTCCTGCCATATCCGGCTATTGCCCCGTTAGAGGCAATCATTTTGTTACAGCGCTCTTCCACCAAGGAGTTGAATTGAAGAGCACCATCAAAGGTTACTCCGAGATAGGAGAACGTTTTAACCTCCTCTAAACAATGGGAGCCTATTGTGTAAGAAAATTTTGAGGAAGGTTTTTTGCCTGCCAGGAGCACGTAAGATTTGCTTAGGTTGACAGATAAGTCCAGATCGCTCATAAACTTGACGAACCCATCTATCAAAATCTGTAGGCTTCGTGGTGTACGCGCCAGCAAGACCGCGTCGTCTGCGTAAAGCAGGACAGGGATTTGCCGCGTCCCAACCCTTGGGGAATCTGCCTTTAAGCCCAAAAGAAACTGTTCCAAAATATTAATGTAAAGGGAGAACAAAAAAGGGGCAAGAATATAACCTTGTCTGACTCCACTTTTGCATGGAAAGGAGTCCGTCAAACCTCCCTCCCTGTTAAATCTAACTCTAGCCGTGGTGTCGCTATGCAGCTCTCTTAGTATGGTAATTAGGCCGCTCTCGATCCCCATCCCTGCCATCATGTCCCACAACTTCCCTCTGTTGACGTGATCGAATGCTGCTGCCAGGTCCATGAATCCCATATAAATGGGTTCCTTACTGGCCAGAGTATATTTGGCAGTCAGCATATATAGGTTCAGGCATTGGTCGCTGGTGGACCTCCCTGACCTGAACCCATATTGAGTGTCCGAGAAGATGTTGTTCTCTTCGGTCCACTCGAATAATCTGTTCAGGAGTGCCCTTCCCAGAAGTTTAGCCGAGACGTCAATCAGGGAAATAGGCCGATAACACTTGGGGTCGTCCTTGTTGCCCTTTTTAAAGATTGGCACAATGATCGCTTTAGACCATGATGGAGGGAGACCGCAGGTGATAGCAGTGTTTAGGACCCTGGTCATCAGTGGGGCCCAAAGATCTATATTACTAAGAAAAAGGTCAGGGGGAATTCCATCTGGGCCCGGGGCTTTATTCTTAGTTAGACTCTCCATCCCTGCCGTGATCTCCTTAAGGGTAAATACTACCGGAGGAGCCTGACTTGGGGTTACTGATGACTCTACGTGGGGACCCGATTCATGGTTATACAGGCTCCTAAAGTGTGTGACCCACTGCTCCGGGAGGATGTTAGCCCCTATCTCCGGAGAATCATTTTCTTGAAAGGTCGGTTTATTGATGATTCTCCAGAACCCCGCTAGGTCCCTTCTTTCCCCTGCCTCTCTCAGATCTGCCCAAGCTTCTGCCTGCAGGGTGAGTTTCCTCCTTTTGGTCTCTTTTTTATATTTTTCTCTGCATGCCCTGATTACTTGTGGATCTCGTGGTTTTGACTTAAGGGAGCATTTCAGTTCCCTCAGTGCCTTGGAACAATCTTTATCAAACCACCGAGGATTGACCAGATTATGCGTGGGTGCACTGGACCTTAGTAATCCGTCTATCAGGTTGGCAATGTGGTTAAATGCTTCTAATAACCTTGGTCCCTGGACTTCCAGATCCAAACATTCATTTATGGCCAGCAGACCCTTATCGCTCAGGGTTTTATAGAACTTTGCCCCATCTATTTTGGACCATTTCAGTCTCCTGCCTTGATCGGTGACCCTCTCCACGATTGAACGATGGGCGTTGGAGCCAATACCCGCCCTATATGCGAGCATTAAAACAAGCGGGTTATGGTCGCTGAAAGTGTTCCAGTCTATCCCTACACTGACTACTTTATTAACCAGGGATCTCGAGACCAGAATATAATCTATAATAGACGAGCAGCCCCTGCCCTTAAAAGTTGGTGGGAGTGTACCATCCGACTGTGGGTCTACCATATTAATGGTGTGCTCTAGGTCGTACTTAAGCCGAAGCAACCTAAGAGCCGACCCAGTAGGCGAGTGAGAAAAATGCGGTCCCTTCTCAATTGGGCATTGCGCCCAATCTGTGTTCTTTTTGACCAGTGCCGGACAAAGGTGACAATTAAAATCCCCCACCACAAGCAGTCCACCAGACGGTCCCTTATTCTGGGATATGATTTCTTTTCCTAACCTTTGGTCGAGTTCAGTTAATACCGGGGTGTGGCTATTTTCTAACTCGGTGTTATATATGTTAAAAACAGAGAAACGTAACCCCTTTCCCTGGAACCGAACCGCCTGTATCCCATATGAGAACCAGTCTGGAAAGGACCAGGTGCCTGGCAGGTCTAAATCTACATAGATGGACAAACCGCCCATTGCTCTCCCTGAGCTAGATTTTCGGGCGGGAACAAAAAAACACTTGTACCCCTGCAGGTGGTAGTTATTCTCCACAGCCCATGTCTCCTGTACACATATAATGTGAAATGTTCTAATGAAGTCCACCCATTCCTTATTGTTGAATTTGCCCGCTATACCCGCTATATTCCATGAGATAAGTCTCACACCCTCTCTACTCCATTCAGCACCCCCCTGGGCCCTTGGTCTTCTTTCCCACATTGATCTTTGCATTCCCTGCCCATGTCCCCCTCCTGTCTTGTCTACAACTATTTCCTTTGGCACAACGCAGTTTGGTTCCCCCTCACCAACCACCAGGATTTGCTGAGCCTTGGATCTTTGCTCCTCCAGTCTTTCTACCGTACCTCCAATTTCTATACAACCCTGGGGGGCATTGTCTGTCATTAATATACTTTGAAACTTCTGTTCTTAAGTTGTATTTGTTCTTGGGAGATTTTTGAGTTATTGCGTGTCTTACTGCTAACAAAAACTATTTACTCTTACTCTAGAAAGCATATGTTGTGGGAATCCAAAACAACATTTTGTATAACATTTTTCTTTACATTTGTATTTCCGTCAGCAGTATTTTCCACATTTATGACTTTGAAACCGTAGAACTTCTTTTCTCAAGCGCTTTTCTCCTCCTCTTGAAATGGCACATGTAACATACTGTTCGATGAAAGAAAAAACAGCTTAATCACTATCTGTTCCCAATGTTGGTTCATTCTTTATCCATATTCGTATAGGTATATGAGGTACACCTCTGGCTTGGTACTCTTTTTTGCCAAAAGAAATCAGTTACCTCTCCAAGAGGTAGAACATTTTGATTGCATATAAATGACATTATAGTTTGAGACCTATGGTTAAAATACCTGCAGACATTTACAGGAACCATGGAATAGAGTTCTCCAGCTGTCTTCAGTTCAATGTTTTTAACATTTGAATTTGCTTCTCTCAGGAATTCAAGTAAATCATCCAACGCATATTTAGCACAACTAAGGGGCCGATTCTGATCCGGCTTGGAAACCGTACCGACCAACATGGACCGGGACAGAATTCCAACCGACGTGTGCAGGTACCGTATGACCTGCAAAGTACGATGCGTTTTGTACAAAATACAAAAGACTCGCACGGAGTACATTCAGTCTGACCAAAAAGTACAGAAAACATTGTCTCACTCGTAAACCGTCCCGGAACCCTTCCGACCGACACGGACCGTGATTAGTTACGACCGTCAGGAACACACGGCGTAAGACCTGCAAGGTATGGTGCAATGAGTGTGAAATTAAACCAGCTTGCACGAGGCTCAAGACGTAAAACCAAAACATACGGAATATAGTGTATAGCAATGAAAAAAGCCTGTCGCACCCAAGACGTACGCAAACGCTGTAACATAGCACAATGTGAGTGTGACCGACTCGGATCACCCCGCAAATGATGCTACAAGCATCCGTTCCAGTCAACTGAACATCTCCGTCATACTCCAAATAAATAAACTAAAATAGACAGAAATAGGACAAACAAGCATTGAAAGAAACAAAAAATGAAAATTACGACACACCCACAACTCCACCTATTTAAAGGGCCAAAATCAATACCATGATCCTTTGCAAATTCAACAGACCTGCCAGCAGAGAACACCACTACCCTGCACTTAAACATACACCCACAACCGACCCACTACACAACTACATTTGTGGCAATGACCATGCAAAATGGCACATGCTACATCATATCAAGACACAGCTGAGTAAGGTGTACGTAATTCAGCATGGACACATATGCCAGCTATGAGCCCCTTACCTAACATTTCAGCTCCACATGGTGATACAACAAGCGCTATGTTATGCTGTCGTCAATCTATGGGCTCTATCACAGTATATCTGAACAAATGTCGCATACCAACCACAAACCTCAGTAACTAGTGAGGATAGATGTGTTGGCAAAATGACGTGTGTGTAAGTTACACACACAGGGATCATGTATTGGCACATGGACACAGTCATTATGTAAATTATGATGTACATGTACCAACATAACCATTTAACACCCATGATGTGCTAACAGGCCTGTTTTCAGGGCAGACATGGATGTCTGTGACACACGGATACAACAGCAACTCACATGCCCAAATCAGGTTGGAAAGGATTAACATATCACAAATACAATTAGGTCCATGTGCGTAGCACTATAACCAAATACTCAGGCTGTACCCCACAGTGCAAGCTCAGAAACACCCTGTAACACACAGTACATATCATGTGCAATTCTACGTGTATGTAACATGTCATGAGACAAAGTGCCCATGTAACTGTGCCCAGGCCATATGTGTTGATCTGCACCGTTCCCACTTAGAGCAGTGAGGTGCATCAGTCACAATGCCTTTTTGTCACTATGTAACATGGCACATCCTGGTAGTGTGTGCCACAATGTGCAACATCAAATATGATATGTTTAGACATGTACCCATGAGTGTGAGGTATTGACTACACACCCATGCAGCAGACATGACCAATGTTTAGGCCTCAGACAAATGATGTGTATGAGTGTAACAAATGCATGGTCATCTGCATGGTGCTAACTGTAATCCCATGTATCACACAGCCCATGTACAGATATGCCCACTCCAGTCATCTGAGACACTCTGGCCTCCTATTCCTGGGTGCGAGCCAACACTTTGCCCATTGTGAACTTATTTATCATATGTCTGACTCTGTCATGGTGGACTGGCAGAGAATTTTGTAGTTCTTAAGTCTGCCATACCTTTGTCCTGGACAGACATCAAACATGTGGTTAGTGGATCTATACCCAGGGCAAAACAAATGTTTGTAGACACTTGACTGTGCATAATGGTGGGTTGAACTGATATGTGTAAGCAGCCTTACTATGTCCCTGTGAGCCCATTATGAGTTCAGGCATCCATAGTTGTTGACTCACAAACTGAAATGTGTAATTTTTATAACGTGGTATTATCAGATTCTCTCAAATGTGTGTAGCATGTGGTGACCATGTGTACATGACCACTACCAGAGTTCCATTCACAGTGTGAACATGAGTGTGGCACGGTGCTGACTGTTGAATCGGCATGCACTGCCCGGGGACAAGAGTCAGTCCTGACTGATTATCCAGACAGGCCTGTGGCCTTGTGTTTTACACTAAAATCTGGAGCATGCAGTATTAGAACTTGTCTGTTGTCCTGCAGCCACAATGTTATATATTTGCATTTCACGACAAGAGGCCATCATGGTGTCTGGGAATGGAAGTATGTTCATCATGCAGAGTCAGTGGTCCGAGATGAGACATGTGTGTAATGACACAAGACAGTAACCATCAGTGCAGATCAGACAACTGGGTAATCAGTGAATGCCTACCCATGTGATGACTGACACCATACATACTATGGAGTGATGGGTCCATTGCCAGTATGTGTACGCAAAGCATGGATTACTGGCGGACTGACAAGTGCCAGGTTCACATATCTGTATTCAATTTAACTTTTGCTTATAATTGATGTCAGGGCATGCACATTGATGCGTTGCATTTAAGGTCATGTGCCCAGTAAATACAGGTGACTGATGTGATTCTGTTTTGCCTCCTTGTTCACAGCATCATCGGCAAATACTGTAGGGAACAGCTCCATAGACAGAGAGGAGGTGCAGAGCCAGAATGGTTCCAATGTGGAGGTGTCTGAGGGACCCAGTGGCACGGAGGGTGAGGGGAGCCACACAGAGGGCCAGTCAGCAGCAGGTACCTCAGTTGAAGACCGCTCCAGCTCCAGTGAGAAATACCTTGTGGAGGCAGGTGTGACAACACCACAGAGCACAGATAAGGAGTCTGTCCCTGCCACCACCACCATCACCACCCTCCCAGTTGCTCCCATCCCTGATGTCCGTGGAGCTTCCCGTGTTAGGGAGCATGTCTCCTTCAGTTAAGGTACCACACCCTGTACCTGTATCCCCTGTTGCCCTGAGTGTGGAGTATGTGGACTTGCTGAAGCAAATCCATGAGGAGCAGGCATCGTGATAAGTACAGGCCTCAGCAAGGCCTGTTAGTGCAAAGGGTTCGCCCTTCTGTGCACGAAGTCCTCAGACTATAGAAAGAAATTGGCACGGAAACTGAAAATACAGAACCATAGTTTAATAAACCTTTAAAGGTGGTCCTACAGCCTACACAACACTCTACAGCAATGTACAGGGTAGCACAAAGAACTCAAGCACATAGCCCCCTTTTATACACAAAGAAGAGGTTCATAAGTAGGCGGATACAACTCAGAGCATGATTTACGACCATATGTGGACATTTCTGAACATGATCAATACATGGGTGGAGTTAACGGTTCTTGAGACCCGCGAATAGCACATTCCTATCTACGCTGATCAAAGACAGATGTGACTCTTACTGAGCATGCGCTAGACGCACAAAGAGCTAATTATAGACTGTTACTGGGCAGATCCTAAGGGCGACTAGCGAAGAGGTAGGACTCGTCACATGGCGGGCACATGGCAATATGTAGCATACAAAATGGAGGACAGAAAAACAAGATGGAGTCTGACCGTTACAGTATTTGAGCGGGAAAACGCAACATGTGAGTTACGATATCATGTCTTCAGCGAATGCTTAACATTATCGCTGTTTTATTTACAACAGACGACCCTTTCAGCATTAGCTGAAGACATTCGGTTTCCTAGGATAATCTAAATACTCATCGTTAATGTCGATGCTCATAATTTCAGCTACCTCTCTAGTTATGCTTTTCTGGTGGACAGCCTCATCGACAGCTCTTGTATTAGGTACACAAAATGAAATACATAGGGAACATATGATTGGACTACATTGGATACATACACAACATGTAAAAATAGCAACAATTTTACAAAGGCCAGTAAGAAGTTTCCAATCCCATGTGGAGATCAGAGTCCAGAACCAACCAGAAAATGTCCAGGTTCCATTTTCGACATGTATATCAGCAGCGATCTTATGTAATTTATTGATTGCTTTGTATACAGAAGGAGTGTGGTCAGGAATAAATACACAGCAGCTACTCCAATAATTCTACAAGCACCACCTCTATCTGCTACCATAACTTCCAAAACCATTCGGTTTTGCAACGCAACAATTCTAGTAATTTGCAGCTCTTCAGTAAGATTTCCAAGGGCTGCAGCAGTTTGATTCATTACGGCTTCTACAACTCTAGTTAATCGCCGTATCTTTCTACTATTCAGAGCAGTTCCAACAAAGAAAAATAACCCTAAATTAAAATCTATATACTGTTGCCAACCAGTGTCAGTTTGATCTACATCATAAATAGACAGAGTTCACCTATATCTATTTACAGTTGCATTATTAAATAATTTCAAATCGTTATGATATGATGCAGGTGCTAGGAATAAAGGCGGCAGTAAAAATGCTACATAACATACTCCAGACCATCCATCTAGTAATCGGTAATAACCTGTATTACCTCATCCAAAATAGGTGTTATGGAAAGCTAGAAACGTGCTGTTATTCAGACCATCAATATTCAGCACGATAATACAATCGCTAACACCTACAGGGATATATCCTACACTCTGAACACATAAATCTGCTTGTGCTTGGGCCACTGAAATCACAAATTTCTCATTTCCAACAATGTCTCTAGTGCTCGTAAAAATATAAGGCGTCAAATCATCGTCCGGTCGATACTCTTCCCACTCCGTTGGCTTGTGGATAGCCTTCTTTGTCCTTATGGCATTCTTTATTCAGTCTGAAAAGTAATCTGCCCACTGTAGGCTTCCTTGTGGCAAAAAGCAAAGTATACCATGCTCGACAAGAGCCATTATGAGAGAAAGGGAGAGGTATGAACGGTGTTCTCCCTTCTTCTGGTGTGCTTGCATCATCCCACATATCCAACAGTTTGTAGCATTAGTAGCAACTTGGGTATGGTGTAGCATCTGTGTAGGAGGGTGGACACCTGACTATGGTTACCCCAGATTTTTTGCCTTGTGTTTAGCTGGTTTTCGACTTAGTTGGCCTGGGATCCTGCTAATCAGGGTCCCAGGCTATCTGCTCTCTCTTAAAATGGACTCCATGCACCCTAGGTGCATAACCAATCTGGTACTGGACACCTTATCAGCCCCTGTACAGTGCACTATAGGTGCCCAGGGCATGGGTGCATCCAAGGCCTACCAAGGGCTGCAGCATATCTTTTGACACCCCTAGCTGGTCCTTAAATTGACACAACTGGCTGATCACTCAGCTGGGGCAAGGTGGTGTAATCACCCCTTGCTTAGATATAGTATACCTATATCTAAAACCTATATCTGGACACATATATACCTATAAGTCACTCCTATGGCAGGCCTTAACAATCCTAGAGGCAGAGTGCTTGGTTTTATGTGAGATGGTGCTCTAGCATGAGCTGAGCCTGTCTGCAGCTGTCGGGACCAACTCCCTTAGCTGTTTCGGAATATTGCCATACCATATACTCTTAAGTGCATTATAATCCTCGCGGTTATGTGCTAACTTTGGTTTGGCTTTATCAAAACATGTCGTGTAAGGTGTCATACGATTTGGAATACTACCCCCTTGCCAGTCCTGGTGACAGGGGTAGCATTTCACCCTTTTAGAGGGAGAAGACATGTTACTTTACTTAAACACGGTTAATCCCAACCAGAGCCTCAGCATCACAAACTGGATGCTGCTGCCACCGACACGAGTCTGACCTCCTGCTGCTGACCGAAACTTGGCAGAGGAGGCCTGGACAAAGGGTTTCCTGTCACAGGGAGGTGCTACACCTCCCCAGACAGGAGATAGAGGATTGGGGCAGGGAGGGCTGAAAGAAACTAGACACTGCATAGGGAGCACAAGGCTTCCCCTTGCATAATCCAGTTAAACCGTTTCTGGGGCTCACCAGCCCCAGTCCTGGCATGAAGCTGGACAAAGGGAAAGGGGTCCCACCCATAGGAGGGACCTAGCAGGTAATCCAGCCCACTAGTTTGGAATAAATGTGGGAGCAGTGCCAGCGCACATCAGATTATCCTGACTGAAACTTATGAAATTAAACTCTGGTCCCTTCGACATCCTACTCAATGTAGAAAACTGAAGAATCTCCCTTGTGGTCAAGGAGTGACCACCCTGTGCAAACAGGCACCATCCAGCGCCTCACCATTTGCTTTGTTGCAGTTTCCGCCGGAACTCGAGCAACAAGACCTAGCTATCCTGCTTTCTAACAGCCCGATCCACAGTCCTAGCGAATCTGAGACCCGTTGAGGCAACCTGAAGCGTGGGGCCGGCCATTTTGGAAAATCCACAAAGTGCTGACCATGCAGCTCCCAAGGCTCCCTCGACAATGTGCATTGGGGTTTGAGAAGCCCTAGCCCTGAGCAGCTTGTGCACCAAAGCCACCCCCTCCACACTCTCCGAGTGCTGCGTGTGGCCCTTCTGCATTTTGCTGCTCAACGCATTGGTCCGGTCGCTTGCCCGTTGGCTAGCGGCCCCAGTACCGACGAACCTTTGAATTTGCTCTGCCAGTCCAGTTGCTCTGGACTGGTCCTCGCTCCCCTGAAAAGAAGCACCCGCTCTGACCTTGCTGGTTTGAGTAAGAAGTGATCTTCGCATCCTGCGTGGGTTGCACTTGCCAAGGTTTGTTTGCTCCAATCTGGAAGCCGACACCACCAACAGCGAGAACCTTCGTAGGAAAGCTCGTGGTCCACTCTTGGACATCCTCGGTGCCCCAGAGTCCACGTGGCAGCAGAGACAAGCCTCTCAACAACCACCTGATTGCGCCCGACATTGCCTGGTTCCTTCCTGGTTCCACCCTGGTCACTGCTGAGTGACCCAGACTCTGTCTCCTCTGCTTTCAGGTACTCTACATCTTCAATCCACCCTTGGATCCAACCGGTCTCTTCTCTTCAGGATGCCTGCAGCATCATCATTGCCAGGCACCATCAGACTGCGGGACGAAACCTGACACACGTTGGCACCTATGCACCCGCTTCCTGTGGGTGAGGTAACTTGTGAACATCAGTGCTCCTGCATGTACACACCTCTAGTGTCTAAGTCTAAAGTTTGGTAATTCTAGTCCAGTCGGAAGACTCCTTTAACAGTAACTTTGTAACTTTTACGCACCATTGACTTTGCATTGGTGCATGCGTGTGCTTTAAGCGCTGCACCCGAGTCCCGCGGGGTTTTCCCGACTTCACCACTGCTAGTCCTGAATAGCCCCAGCGATTCCCAAAGCCTCAGGCCTTACCACTGTTTGAGTAGTGATACTTATACCACTATTTTAGTATATGGTTTGAGCGGCCCCTGGGCCTCATCCATATTTGTGCAACTTTCATATGTTTTACTGTGCTTTTGTTTAAACGCTTGTGCTTCTAGACTCATAAAGAGTATAGAGGATAATTCTGAGAATAAATACATATATTTTTATAATATATAATTTGTATGGTGTCCTTTCATTTGATATTACAGGATTGTGATTGGTAAAACAGCTGGCTTCACATGCCCTCTTGAGTTAAGCCTTTAAGGCTGCTTAGTCCATGCTACCCTTAGGATAGCTTGTCTATAAGGTTGACTTACAACCATCACCATAAGGGATTGTTTGGACTGATACAAGGTGCACATAGAATTGGACACATCATATATCAGGCCCACTTCTCATATTGGTGTGCAGCGGTGCGGATTTGAGCTTGCTGTTGTTTTACCATTGCAATCTTTTTATCAAATTGAAAGATCACATCAAGTACCTTAGGTACATATAAACAAAGCTTACATATTTAATTTCTACTGAACTTAGTAGTTGTAGATCAAAGGACTTAGCACACCCTGCCTACAACTCACTAGCAAGGTACAGTAGGAAAACACTTAGTGTAGGTAAGTGCACCACTTACACCCCACTAGCAGTCATGTCTGGCACAGGTAAAGCTTCAGGCTCTCAACCTGTGTTGGTTGACCTTACCAAGGCACCTTCCAGCTATGACAAACTCAGCCATAAAGACTTGAGTGCCTTGTGCATTGCAAGGGGGCTGAAAAAGGGTCACAACCCTACCATTCCCATCCTGATAGGCATCCTGGAGAAGGATGATCTTGAGAAAGCTAGAATAGCTCCCTTAGGGTCAGGAGATGGAGGGAATCCCCCAGAGATTGAGAACACCACCCAAGAGGTAGAAGATGTGGAGGTGGACCCTGAATCAAATGGTGAAGATTCAGATCAAGATCAAGGGGATATCCAGGTACAAGTGGGGAGGCTTAGCCAAGCCAACTTGGACCTACATGGAAATGGAGAGGGCCAGCACCTCCCCAGAGTACATAACAGAATAGTTCCAGGCAATAGAATATTGAGATCTCCCTCAAGGGTTTCTCACATTTCTAGTGCCTCTGGAGAATCTCAAAGGGGAATGACTTCCCCCCAGAGAAGAGAGCATAGGGCCAGAATGAGGGCTGTCCAACTCCAGATAGAGAGGGAAGAGGTAGCCTTGGCCCAAGCTAAACTTGCTTTAGCAAGGGAACAAAAATTGAGTGGATTAGATTCCACTGGTGGCAGCATTATTCCTAGAGAGAAAGACAGGTCCTATGATAATAGAAACCTGCCAAAGATTGTGACCCCCTACAAGGAAGGGGATGACATCCACAAATGGATGACTGCTCTGGAGAGAGCCTGCATGGTACAGCAGGTTCCTCAGGATCAGTGGGCTGCAATTTTATGGTACTCCTTTTCTGAGAAAGGGAGGGATAGGCTCCTCACAGTTAGACCTGAGGATGCCAAAAACTACTCTGTCCTGAAGAGTGCTCTTATTGAGGGGTTTGGCCTAACCACTGAGCAATACAGGTTAAGGTACAGAGATACCCAGAAGACACAGACACAGGACTGGACTGATTTTGTAGATTGTGCTACTAAGGCTCTGGAAGGTTGGCTACATGGCAGCAAAATACATGACTATACAGGATTGTATAATTTGATTATGAGGGAGCAGATCCTAAGTAATTGTCAGACCCAGCGTTTACACCAGTACCTGGTGGACTCAGATCTGACCTCTCCACAAGAATTGGGTAAGAGGGCAGACAAATGGGTCAGAACCAGGATTAGGCCTAGAAATCAGGGTAATGACCAGAAGAAGGAGTCTACCAAACCTCAAGAAAAGGGTGGGGATAAATCAAAAGAGAAGACTTCCCCAGGGCCCCAAAACTCAAAGGATGGGGGTGGGTCCCAAGACACTTCCTCTACGCAGAAAAAGCCTTATTGTCATGCCTGTAAACAGGTTCGCCACTGGAAAACAGACAGCTGTGGTCCAAAGAATAGTATTTAGGAAAATATACCTCCAGGTAAAGCTCCAACACCTCTTGTCACTGTTAGCAGTGGTCCTCAGGTGGTGGGAGCACCCCCAAGAATTTGGCTGGGTTTACTTTTGGAACACAGGTGGACACTGGCCTAACCAGGTCCCCAAACTTAGCTACTCTTGTCTGTGATAATGGCATGGGGTTTGCCAATTTCACTGCTTGCCCAAACACTTTGAGCAAGTACAGACAGGAGCCCCTCATCAATGGTCTGAAAGTTGAGGCCTTTAGAGACACAGGGGCTAGCATCACCATGGTGGCTGAATGTCTAGTCCTCTCAAGGCAACTTATACCTGGTGCCACATACCAGGTGACCAATATTGATGGAATAGAAACCAATCATCCCATGGCAGTAGTAAATCTCAGCTGGGAAGGTGTCACTGGCCCAAAGAGAGTGGCAGTGTCAGCAAACTTGCCTGTAGATTGTCTACTTCTAAATGATTTGGAAATCTCAGCCTGGGCTGAGGTTGAACAGGAAACCCATTCTAGAATGGTAAATCTCCATGGAAAGGTTAGTGGGGCTGTAATGGCGACAGACCCAATCCAAGATGTCCTTCCTGAAAAGGTTGGTAGGGCTGTGCAAGACTCAGCTCCATCTTTAGCTAACTCCCTTCCTAGACAGAATAGCAGAGCTGTTATGGTAACAGCCCATACCCAAACTGAGTCTCCTCCTGAAAAGGTTGGTTGGGCTGTGATGGCCACAGCCCCAACTCAAACTGATTCATGTGTTGTGAAGCCTGAAACTATGGATCACTCCACACAAACAGAGAGCATTGAGGAGGAAGAGAAATCTCCCTCCCACCAGACATTAGGACAGGATCAGCCTCCTCAGGGAATTGATCTTACCCCTGATGAAGGAACTGCTCCAGAGGTGGTTAGGCCTGGCCTAACAGAGCCCCTGATGGCAGTGGACCCTTCTCAGGTGGGACCCAGTCTGGAGCAGGTAACCTGCCCCTCTCTACCTTGCCTTAGTCAGCCCAGGGCTGCAGAGGACAAGAAGGACAGTGAGCCCCAAAGGGCCCCCTGTCAAATAAAGCACCCCCATCAGCAGATTAGGGGCACCAAAGCTAGCAGCCCTAGCCAGGTGAGAACTTTAAAAACTCATGAGGGATCCCCCTTAAAATTAGTTAGGGACCTCCCACAGATGGATTCTGTTGGGCACAGCCAAACCTGGGACCCAAAGGGCCCAAACCTGAACTGTCCCTCCAGTAAGCCAACCAAAGGGACCTAGCCTCCAGCTTTGGGTTGTCGTAATTTGACAATGGCCGAGTTAGCGCTTAGCTGTGCTACACGTTTTCCCGCTTAAATTGGCTATACCTGGAAGCGCCATTTTGTATGTTACGGCGGCCATCTTAGATCATAAGCGGCCTCGTGGCTAGCGTGCCCTTTAGTCCGTTGTCCGTGCCACTGACCACTTGAGTTTGCCCAGCAACAGGCTATTTTTAGTACTGGTCAAACCCGTACATGCGCAGTCCCCACTGACCAGTGACCCCTCAGGAATGTGCCGCCAAACTGACCAGCGGGGTTGTAACCCTCCAATGAGCTGGCTGTGTTCCAAAAGATGACCATATATGTACATAACGCTCTGTAACTTTGTGCCGCCTATCTTTTTATTACCTGCAAATTGTATAAAAGAACGGGTCACACCGATGGTCGGTGTGATACTTCTTGCATTGCCGAAGGGTGCTGTAGGAATGTACCACCACCCCATGGGGTCTTAATAAACTTGTTCTTTGAATTTTACAGTTTCCGTGCCAACAGTTCTTGAATGTAAGTGGGTTATCTTCGGAGCATGTAGGCCTTGGGAACCCGATACTACAAATTTGCGACCACGAAGGGACTCATCGGCGACTCGGATGCCCGAAGGAGAGGTCGTGACGAAGGTTTGGAAACTCGCCATGGACGCGTACGCTGCCACCGAGTGACCCGAGTCTTGGCACCCGCGGTGTTTCTTCCTTTCCTTCTGATCTGACCTTCCAGGTGGCGCCGGTCTCCGACTGAGTTCTCGATCGTCTGCGTTGCTGGGAAAGTGCCGTTTGGCTGATTCGATTACAAGACCTTGGCAGTTGGAATCTGGACCTTTTGAGATTCTGGGTAAGATTTGTGATCGGTAAGGTAGTCTGCGGACGCTTACTGACGTCCTATGATTTGTGATCGGTAAGATAGTCCTCGAACGCTTGCCGGAGTTCTATGACCTATGCTTTTGATTTGAGTTAACTAACGTTTGTGAATTTGTGACCTTTGAATCTATATGTGTAGTGCACTTCACATAGGCAGGCATGTAGAGATGTTTCTCTAATTTTGTTTCTTTCCTTTGAGCGGCACGTTTGTGTGAAGTACTGTAAGTGCCATTTTATACGGTGTCGCGCTTTCGTGATACTTTTTGAACATGCCTGTTTTAAGCACACTCCGAGAGATGTGCTGTCTTGGAAATGTACCACAATTAGGTTAGCGGAAGCACAGCCGGCTCCCCCAGAAGGAACACCAAATCGGGAAATGTACATTAAATTTGGCCTTCCCCCTATAATGTACAGCAAATTATGGAATAAGTATACTAAATCGGATCCTGAATTGCAATGGCCTCTACATGGGTCGTTCGATTTACGTAAAGTACAGTTTGTGGAGCAATGTTTGTTTCAACGCAGGTCTAGACAAAATATGTTTGATTGTGTACGAATGTGGGAGAAAGCGGTGCGTGAGCGAATGAAACGTGAGGTTGCCTTGGCGGACAAAGAGCAGCGCAAGGCTGCTCGTGATAAGGCTTTACAGCTTGAGGAAAAGGAGGCTCAGGAGAAGAAAGAGAGGGAGGAACGGGAACGTAAATTGCAAACGACTGGTCAATTCCCTATTCGCCGACCTCTTTATCCTGTCCTTAATAACGAAATTGATGATTTTTCATTGCTAGATCGATCACCGCCTCCGTACGTTTCGCCTACGGCTCCAACTGCAGAATCGGACGATGAAGGACAGGATAAGCCTGACAAGAAGGGTGTATCTGGTCTCAGGTTTTCTGCAGAGAGATCCGCACATTTACGTAGTTGGGCTCGTAAAGTGAATACGAATTTTGTTTCTCAGTCTGACGTTGTTACTGAAAGGGGTACATGGACAGACCAAGAATTACTGTATTTTTTGGCTACTTTGGCAGATGAAGTTGTTACCGCATATCGTCAATTTTCAGATACATTAGAATCTAAGGCTGTGTCAGTTCACCGTGAGAATTTGGATAAAGGTTTATTTGATCTTGCAGATGTCGATGCCCTTTACAAGCAATTGATCCAGCTGCGAGATGAGACTACCAGATTGCGGGACGAGCGGAAAAAGAATAAGGAGTTCGGGCCGGAGTCTAATGGGCAGTCTAAGGAGTGTTCTCTCCGGGGTTCAGATAAGAGTTCTGCAATGCATGTTATGCCTCTGCGTGAAGCCGCACCCTTGTATGTTCCACCAAAAGGGGAAGGTACAGATGATGATAAATTGTCAAAGGATGCAAAGGGATATTTTGTATATAACTGGGTGTATACGCCTTGGAATAGAGCAGATGTTATGGCATTGAAAAATTCTTTACCTGATCTTCGTAAAAATCCAGCGGCATTCTATGAAGGGGTAGAAGGGGCTATTTCGTCTTGTGTGATGACTCTTGTTGACATAGATCTGTTTTTTGGGTTAATTCTTCCGCCTGATATGTGGAGACAGATTCGAAAAAATAATGATGAAACGATACTTGGGGGAATATGGAAAGAAATAACTGCAGCTGATTTAGATAGGGAACCGGCATGTAAGCCTTGCCAGTTGATTTTGGACCTCCCGGCGGCTATTTTGAATACATTAAAAATGCTCGTACCTTCTAAAAAGATCGATTGGACTATGTTAGCTTCGTGAAAACAAAAGCCGGATGAAACGGTTTCAGATTTCTTTACACGCTTCGAAGAGGCGTTTCATGATTACAGTGGGCAATCTTTAACAGAGGATACGGGTCGGCATTTGTTTGTAGATAAGTATGTGGCTAATCTCCTACCGGAGATTGCAAAGCGATTGAAATCGAGTGAAAGTTCCTGGGCCAGGGCGACCCCTGCGTCCTTGTTAACTATGGCTCAGTATTATGAGCGGCAGGAGTTGGAGGCTAAAGAAAGTGTTGATAAAAAGGCGAAAGAATTGAAAACGAAGGTGATGTTGGCGCAGGTTCGGGGAACACAGGGTAGAGGGAGTGATAGAGGTAGACGAGGTGGAGGAAATACGTTGTACGGTCGTACGGATATAGCGGAGGATCAATGTGCCTATTGTAAAGACTTTGGGCATTGGGCTGAAGATTGTCCGGTACTTCGTGAGCAGCGTAGCCAGCGTGGTCGAGGAGGTGGTAGGTCGAGGGGCAGTTACACGGGGGCGAGAGGTGGTGGAGGTGATCGTGGAAGGGCTGAGGAAAGGGGCCGTGGCCAGGACGAACGAAATACTTTTGATAGACGAAACCAATATCAGATATCGGAGGGCGAGAATGTGGAGCACCAGGATTATGTGCATGCATAGGACTGCGTAGGATGGGGTACGGAATCAATTGAAGTGCCGGTAGATCAGAAGGGTCCATATGTAACAGCGGGCATTTTGGGTTCTACTGATCAATTCCTAGTCGACACAGGAGCTACTCGTAGCGCTTTGTCAAAAAACTTGGTTCCGAGGGCTCCCCTGTCTGGCGAAATGATAACATGTGTAGGGTTTGATGGCACACCCTCCCCTAGCCCATTGTCAAAACCCCTTGCACTTTGTCTTGACAAATTCTTTAGTTTTGGTCAATTTTTGCTATCGCCCCATACACCAGATAATATCCTGGGCATTGACTTGCTTAAATACTTTCGAGCAACGATAGGGTGCGCTCCTGAGGGAGTGCGGGTTATCCTAAACGACAATTACCCTGACTCAGATTGGTTTTGCACTATACTAGACGTTCCAGCTTTGGCCTCTCTCCCGCACACGTTATGGGCGACCTCAGACACGGATGTGGGAGAGATGCGTATTCCACCTATTCACATTACTGTTAAGGAGGGGGCCTCTCTGCCACGGGTGCCACAGTATAAGATTTCGAGGGAAGGTGAAATTGCCCTGACACATATTGTTGAAGATTTGATAACTGCAGGAGTGGTGGAGGAGGTTCCTTATAATGTTTGTAACAGCCCTATTCTCCCGATTCTTAAGAGAGATACTGACAACAAAGTCTATCGGTTTATTATTGCTTTGAGAGAGATTAACAAAATTGTCATTCCCCAATACCCGGTGGTGTCCGACATTACGACCTTGCTTACATTGGTGCCACCAACGGCCACAACCTTTAGTGTAATTGACTTGAAAAATGCGTTCTTTTCCATCCCTGTCCATCCTGATAGCAGATATTTGTTTGGCTTCACGTTAAATAATAAATCGTATAGATTTTGTCGTGTTCCTCAAGGTTACACTGAGAGCCCGAGCATTTACAGCCAGGCTCTGAAAAGACAGCTTGATTCCTTTGAGTTACAGTCTGGGGTTGTCCTTATCCAATACGTGGATGACCTTCTGCTTGCTGCAGATTCCTATGCACAATGTGAGGAGAGTATGATTGCTTTGCTTTCTTTTCTGGCACAGAACAATCACAAGGTTTCTAAGAAAAAGCTTCAATACTGTAGACCCAAGGTGACCTACCTCGGTCATCTTTTGTCTAAGGAGGGGCGTGCATTAATATCAGATCGAATTCAGGCGATTTTAGACACACCAGTCCCCCGCACGCAGAGAGATGTACGCGCCTTCATAGGGTTAACGTCCTTTTGTAGGCAGTGGATCATAGGGTTTTCGCACATTATAAAACCCTTGCTAGCGTTACTGTCCAAAGCTACACCAATGCCCCTTGAATGGACAGATGAATGTCAGAATGCTTTTGAACAATTGAGACAGGCCCTTTGCTCCGCTCCTGTATTAGGCACACCAGATTACACGAAGATTTTCACATTGTACGTGCACAAGAAAGATGGGTGCGCGTTATCAGTGTTAGTGCAGGCACACGGGGATAAGCAGAGGCCATGTGCGTATTTTTCTGCCATCCTTGATCCTGTAGCACGAGGGTTACCTGGGTGTTTTCAAGCGGTGGCAGCAACAGCAGTAGCTATAAGGCACAGTGAGGGAATAGTGTTATCGCACAAATTGTTGGTGTTAGTTCCCCACGCAGTAGATGCCCTGTTAAATCAAACAAAGACTCAATACCTTACGAGTGCACGGTTAACAGGATATGAGCTTACACTTTTGGCGCCACATATCACACTGAAAAGATGCGCTACCCTGAACCCTGCCACTTTATTGCCCTATCCGGTCGAGGAGGGTCAGGAAGACAAACAACACGACTGTGTTTTTCTGACAGAGGAACAGACAAAGGGTCGTGTCGACTTACAGGATATGCCACTTCCAGATGTGGATGGGGAATTGTGGGTTGATGGATCGTGTTTGAGGCTGCCAGATGGCACGACTTCCGCAGCCTATGCGATCACGACACTTAAGACAGTGGTGGAAACAGCTAGAATACCACAGAAATCGGCTCAAGCAGCGGAGCTGATAGCCTTGACAAGAGCCTGCGAATTGAGTGCTGGCCTATGTGTGAACATATACACAGACAGCCGGTACGCCTTCGGAGTAGCACATGACTTCGGGCTACTCTGGAGAGAACGTGGGTTTTTGACTTCTCACGGAGTACACATTATGCACGGAGAACTAGTGCGTGATCTCCTAAACGCGTTGCTTTGTCCAAAGAAAGTAGCGATAATAAAATGTAGTGCCCATAAAAAGATCACTGATAAAGTGGGTCAGGGAAATGCCTTTGCGGACAGCATAGCGAGACAAACGGCTATGTCTCGAACTGACTCCCCCATGTACGTGACACAATCACAGGCTGAGCGATGGAATGATGCTAGAGCAGAAATCTTAGATATTCAGAAATCAGCTACTGAATCAGAACTTGCGGCATGGGCAGCAGATGGGGTGCTAGATGATGAAGGTTGTTGGAGAAGCAAGGACATGGAGAAATGGAAATTGCCTGCAGCTTACTTGCAAGCGATGGTCCAGATGACACATGGGTTGGCGCATGTGGGAGCTCTCGCAATCACTCGACTGTTAACACGAGTTTGGGAACACCCCGAGATTGCTAATACCGCCAAGAGAGTAGTGCAGACCTGCCTGGTATGTTTGCAGCACAATCCTGGAAAGGGGGCCCATACTCCGAAAGGAGGGTTCGTTCCACCTTCCGCACCATTCGAGGTACTCCAAATGGATTATATCCAGCTTGAGCGTTGCAACAATCTGAAGTATGTCTTAGTGGTGGTATGTGCTTTTAGCAAATGGGTTGAGGCCTTCCCCACGAAAAACAATACAGCTCTGACAACAGCTAAGGTGTTGCTTAAGGAGTTTTTCCCTCGCTTTGGAGTTTGCAAATTTTTGTGGAGCGATAATGGGCCTCATTTTGGTGGGAAAATTGTGGAGTATGTGCTGAAGGGGCTAGGGATTCAGCAGAAGTTTCATGCTGTGTTCCACCCTCAGTAAGCAGGTCTGGTTGAATGGTACAATGCTACGTTGAAACTCAAACTGGCTAAGATTGTGGCATCCACGTCGTTGAAGTGGCCGGATGCTTTGCCGCTAGCATTACTCTCTCTTAGATCAGTGCCCCACTCGCGAACTGGCCTCACACCGTATGAGGTGGTGTTTGGACGGCCTATGAATATCTGGGGGGTGCCCAAGCCGCGTTTAATACATGATGTGCCTTGTATAATGATGAACGATTATTTGGCACGATTAACAAATGATTTGCTTTCTATTCATCAACAGGTTCGAGAAGCGCTTCCTGACAACTCTACTGGAGAGGGCCATGATCTTCGCCCTGGTGATCATGTTATGATCAGATCGTTTGAGAGGGCGAGCAGCTTGGAGCCGAGGTGGCGGGGCCCTGAGCAGGTCCTTCTGGCGACCCGGACAGCTGTACGAGTGACCAATAGGAAGCGGTGGGTGCATTCAACACACTGCCGTCGTTCCTCTCCTGATCTGGTGAATCCTGCTGTGTTGACCGACTACAAAGAGATTCTGGAGAAAGAAAAGAGCCCAGCTGTGACGTCGGCCGAAGTTGAGGGAGCCTTCCCGGACCACACTGTTGCTGGACGAGAGCGTTAAAATCTGCGGCCACGATAAGAATTTTATTTTGGTTTTCGAACCTGGTTGGTTACCGCTCTGGGGTTTGTGAAACGGAAACCGGGAATCTCAAGGGGGGGGGATCCGTTCTGCCAAGAGTAGCGACACCCGTCTTGACCCCGGAGAAGAAAACAACGGCTACCTCGGAGCTCAGCACCGTATTTTTCTTTTTTAGGGATATACACATGTATATCTGAGACTTTGTGAACAATTTGAACTATTTGAGAACTTTTTGAACTATGGCGTCATCTGCATCACGAGACAAAAGAATACTGGGTGCCATTCTTTTTGTCTTGACCATTGTGGTAATAGCTGTGATAGCCTGGGTAGTTGAACTTGTGGTACCTGCACGCGAACATTTGCTGCCGACTACCCCGGCTCCATCTGAACATTTTCATTTCACCTTACCCTACCATGAAGAACGGCACCGACAGACTTATTTGAATAATAGCTTTATCCAGATTCTAAATCACACGCATAATATGACAAATACGTCCAATTGCTGGGTGTGTGGGATGTTGCCTGGGCATCAGAAGAAAGGGGGCACTCCACTCATTCCTCTCCCGTTTTCACATAATGGATCCTGTAATGCCTGGTACACTCTCCTCTTCACTCTGAGATGGCCAACAAAAGGGGGGGTGCTTTTCCGTTTGAATAAAATTTGTTATCACGACAGGGATGGGTTTCCACGGGCTGAGGGTACTCGATTTGAATGGGAGGAGTACCGCCCCGATAACGTGTCTGCCCCGCGTGTGTACAGCAATCAACGAAATATCAATGTATCCAGCTCTCATGTCATTAATGTTATTGCCACTAAAGCTGATCTGTGTATACGCAATAAAGGTTCAATTCCGGTGGGGAAAAGTGAATGCAACACCACACTTACCTTTGATAGCCCGAATGGCATATCGTTTGTAGCATCTCACAATACTTATTTCATTTGTGGAACGAAAGGTTATCATCAACTTCCGTTGGGATGGTTAGGTACTTGTTATGTATCTTTTGTACTACCCCCTGTATTCATCGCCCCACCAATGTATCATAATGATTATATTTTGTACCACGACTTTGTTTTGAATCGTGTCAAACGGACTGTTGTTCTGGACGATATCGACCAGACCGATACTGCCTTACAGCAATATGTGGACTTTAATTTGGGACTGTTTTCCTTTGTGGGGGCCGCTTTAAATAGTCGGAAAATACGACGATTGACCCGTGTTGTTGAGGCTGTAGCCAATGATACTGCCATTGCACTTGGGAATATTACGGAAGAACTCCAGATTTCTAGAATTGTTACACTCCAAAATAGAATGGTGTTAGACGTAGTTCTAGCTGACCGTGGGGGGGCATGTAGAATTATCGGAAGTAGCTGCTGTGTTTATGTACCTGACAATTCACCATCTGTTTATGATGCTATCTCTAAATTGCATAAGATAGCTGCTGAAATACACCCGGACAATGGAACTTGGACTCTTTCAGGGTGGTTTTGGTCAATGCTTACTACTTGGGGTTGGAAACTGCTAACAATTCTATGTATCATTGTAGGAATACTGTTCTCTGTATGCTTATGTATTCAATGTGGCCCAACTTTATGTTCTTTATGCTTATCAGCTTGTATACCATCAAGACGAGCTTTTGCTCATGACAAAATGATGCTTCATAAAGAAGTAGCCCAAATAATGCTAATTGATATAGAAGATGAACACCCTGACTATGTCCACTATGAGGTAGCTTCAGCTAAACGCTAAAAGGGTCGTCTGTCGTAATTTGACAATGGCCGAGTTAGCGCTTAGCTGTGCTACACGTTTTCCCGCTTAAATTGGCTATACCTGGAAATGCCATTTTGTATGTTACGGCGGCCATCTTAGATCATAAGCGGCCTCGTGGCTAGCGTGCCCTTTAGTCCGTTGTCCGTGCCACTGACCACTTGAGTTTGCCCAGCAACAGGCTATTTTTAGTACTGGTCAAACCCGTACATGCGCAGTCCCCACTGACCAGTGACCCCTCAGGAATGTGCCGCCAAACTGACCAGCGGGGTTGTAACCCTCCAATGAGCTGGCTGTGTTCCAAAAGATGACCATATATGTACATAACGCTCTGTAACTTTGTGCCGCCTATCTTTTTATTACCTGCAAATTGTATAAAAGAACGGGTCACACTGATGTTCGGTGTGATACTTCTTGCATTGCCGAAGGGTGCTGTAGGAATGTACCACCACCCCATGGGGTCTTAATAAACTTGTTCTTTGAATTTTACAGTTTCCGTGCCAACAGTTCTTGAATGTAAGTGGGTTATCTTCGGAGCACGTAGGCCTTGGGAACCCGATACTACAGGGTAGCCAGAGGTTGACCCTGAGAGCACAGTGCAACTCAGTCAAGGAAAGAAAGGCACACATGGTGGAAGATGATTGGAGGAAGCTGAGCCCTACATTAGTGGAGCCTCACTTCAGTACTCCATCTCAACACCAGCCTTTTACTTTGCCTAAACACACCACAGGTAGTAATTCCCCATGGTGGAGACCCTCTGATACCCCTAGGGTGAGGGATTACTTGGTGGACCATGACACAGGGGGTTACCATGCCAGTGCAGGTTCCTCCTTATATTGCAACTCAGGTATATAGGCTTACCTGGTCAAGGATAGCCTTATCTCCTTTCGTTTGGGGGGGGGGTTATGTAGGAGGGTGGACACCTGACTATGGTTACCCCAGGTTTTTTGCCTTGTGTTTAGCTGGTTTTCGACTTAGTTGACCTGGGATCCTGCTAATCAGGGTCCCAGGCTATCTGCTCTCTCTTAAAACGGACTCCATGCACCGTAGGTGCATAACTAATCTGGTACTGGACACCTTATCAGCCCCTGTAAAGTGCACTATAGGTGCCCAGGGCGTAGGTGTATCCAAGGCCTACCAGGGGCTGCAGCATATATTTTGCCACCCCTAGCTGGTCCTTAAATTGATACAACTGGCTGATCACTCAGCTGGGGCAAGGTGGTGTAATCACCCCTTGCTTAGATATAGTATACCTATATCTAAAACCTATATCTGGACACATATATACCTATAAGTCACTCCCATGGCAGGCCTTAACCATCCTGGAGGCAGAGTGCTTGGTTTTATGTGAGATGGTGCTCTAGCATGAGCTGAGCCTGTCTGCAGCTGTCGGGACCAACTCCCTTAGCTGTTCCGGGATATTGCCATACCATATTCTCTTAAGTGCATTTTAATCCTCGCGGTTATGTGCTAACTTTGGTTTGGCTTTATCAAAACATGTTGTGTAAGGTGTCATACGATTTGGAATACTACCCCCTCGCCAGTCCTCCCAAACAACCTTCTGGCCCGACTACAGGTCGTACTGAATGATGTGGCGAGACTCATTTTTAATAAACCCAGGCACACTCGGGCTACGCCCTTACTTCGCAGCTTACATTGGCTACCCATCGCCCAAAGAACTAAAGTTAAAAGTCTCTTCATTGCTCATAAAGCGGTCTACGGCTCAGCCCCCAAATATATTAAAGATCGTCTCCCGAGCTATTTTCCCACTAGGTCTCTCCGGTCAGCTGAGGCATGTAACCTACTTTGCCCTCGGTACAACTTTATATCCAAGGGCAGCAGAGCCTTTTCTAGCACAGTCCCCCTGGCATGGAACCTTCTCCCGGTTGAACTCAGGAAGGAAAGAAACCTATTGCTGTTCAGGAAAAAGCTGAAGACAGTGCTTTTTGCGGAGGCATGGGGGCCTCTATGATCCGCTTTTTTCGCCTACTGATGTTGTGTTTCCGCTGATAGCGCTTAGATACCCCTGGGTGATATAGCGCTTTACAAACTCATAATAACATAACATAACATAACATAACGGGGGTAGCATTCCACCCTTCTAGAGGGAGAAGATATGTTACTTTACTTAAACGCGGTTAATCCTAACCAGAACCTCAGCATCACAAAATGGATGCTGCTGCCACCGACTGCTGCGGACCAAAACTTGGCAGAGGAGGCCTGGACAAAGGGTTTCCTGTCGCAGGGAGGTGCTACACCTCCCCAGACAGGAGATAGTGGATTGGGGCAAGGAGGGCTGAAAGAAACTAGACACTGCATGGGGAGCACAAGGCTTTCCCTTGCATAATCCAGTCAAACCCGTTCTGGGGCTCACCAGCCCCAGTCCTGGTGCGAAGCTGGACAAAGGGAAAGGGGTGTAACCACCCCCTTCCCTGGTCCCACCCATAGGAGGGACCTAGCAGGTATTCCTGCCCACTAGTTTGGAATAAATGTGGGAGCAGTGCCAGCGCACATCAGATTATCCTGACTGAAACTTATGAAATGATACTCTGGACCCTTCGAAATCCTACTCGACGTAGAATACTGAAGAATATCCCTTGTGGTCAAGGAGTGACCACCCAGTGCAAACAGGAACTATCCAGCACCTCACTGTTTGCTTTGTTGCAGTTCCCGCTAGAACTTGAGCAACAGAGATCAACAGGACCCAGCTATTCTGCCTTCCAACTGCCCGATCCACAGTCCCAGTGAATCTGAGACCCGTGGATGCAACCTGAAGCGTGGGGCCGGCCATCTTGGAAAAACCACAAAGTGCTGACCCTGCAGCTCCCGAGGCTCCCTCGATGCTGTGCATTCGGGTTTGAGAAGACCCAGCCCTGAGCAGCTTTTGCACCAAAGCTACCCCCTCCACACTCTCCGAGTGCTGCGTGGGGCCATTCTGCATTTTGCTGCTCAATGTGTTGGTCCGATCGCTTGCCCGTTGGCTAGCGGCCCCAGTACCGACGAACCTTTAAATTTGCTCTGCCAGTCCGGTTGCTCTGGACTGGCCCTCGCTCCCCTGAAAAGGAGCACCCGCTCTGACCTTGCTGGTCCGAGTAAGAAGCGATCTCCGAATCCTGCGTGGGTTGCGCTTGCCAAGGTTTGTTTGCTCCACTCCGGAAGCCGACACTGTCGACAGCGAGAGCCTTTGTGGGACAGCTCATGGTCCACTCCTGGACATCCTCGGTGCCCCAGAATCCACGTGGCAGCGGAGACAAGCTTCTTGACAACCACCTGATTGCGCCCGACATTGCCTGGTTCTTTCCTGGTTCCACCCTGGTCACTGCTGAGCGACCCAGACTCTGTCCCCTCTACATCTTCGATCCACCCTTGGATCCAACCGTCTCTTCTCTTCAGGATGCCTGCAGCATCATCATCTCCAGGCACCATCAGACTGCATGACGAAACCCAACACACTTTGGCACCTATGCACCCGCTTCCTGTGGGTGAGGTAACTAATCAACGCCGGTGCTCCTGCATTGGTACACACCTCTAGTGTCTAAGTCTAAAGTTTGGTAATTCTAGTCTAGTCGGTAGACTCCTTTAACAGTAACTTTGTAACTTTTACGCAATATTGACTTTGCATTGGTGCATGCGTGTGCTTTAAGCGCTGCACCCGAGTCCCGCGGGCTTTTCCCGACTTCACCACTGCTAGTCCCGAATAGCCCCAGCGATTCCCAAGGCCTCAGGCCTTACCACTGTTCGAGTAGTGATACTTATACCACTATTTTAGTATATGGTTTGAGTGGCCCCTGGGCCTTATCCATAATTGTGCAACTTTCATATGTTTTACTGTGCTTTTGTTTAAACGCTTGTGCTTCTAGACTCATAAAGAGTATAGAGGATTATTTGGTGAATAAATAAATATATTTTTATAATATATAACTTGTGTGGTGGCCTTTCGTTTGATATTACAGGATTGTGATTGGTAAGATAGCTGGCTTCACATGCCCTCTTGAGTTAAGCCTTTATAAGGCTGCTTAGTCCATGCTACCCTTAGGATAGCTTGTCTATAAGGTTGACTTACAACCATCACCATAAGGGATTGTTTGGACTGATACAAGCTGCCCCCAGAATTGGAGACATCATATATCAGGCCAACTTCTCACAATCTGGATGAAAGTGTTATTCAAATATGATTGTCGATGCTTCAACTCTTGATATGGAAGTGTATAAAATAAATGCTCATCTGGCATTGGAGTGGAAACAACATACAACTCACGGGCAGGAATTGCATCCTTGACAAACCACGTGATTGTAGCAACAAATGCTACAGCAGCAATGAACCCTACAGCACAGAAAATCTTCTTCTTCTCCATTCGAACAAATGTACAAGCAATATCTTACTGAAACTAAAAGGGTCGTCAGAACTCTTCCCCCTAGGCAGCCGTTGTTTTCTTCACCAGCGGGCCAAGACGGGAGTCAGTACAGTAATGCAGGCGGATCCCCCCCTTGCCTCATCCGCTCTCCGTTTCACTGACCTAGGGGCCGTTCTGACAACTTATCACACAACTGCAGGCTCCTTCCTTGGTCGCAGATTATATCTCCTCGCTCCAGGAACTGTCGGGTCCGGGAAGAACTCCTCAGATTCGTCAGGTAACACAGCACGGCCTCTCTCCGCAGTCAGGATTTCTCGATGGTCGGTCAATACAGCAGGCTCCACCAATCCAGGTTGCACCTTCCGACAATGTACGGAATGGATCCAATTCTTCCGGTTGGTGACTCGGACGGCTGTTCTCATCGCGAGAAGAACCTGCTCGGGACAAAACCACCTCGGCTCCAGACTGCTCGACTTCTCGAATGATTTTATAAGGACGAAATCACCAGGCCGGAGATTATGGCCTTCACCTGTGGAACCTGTTGATGAATACAAACCAGACTGTCAGTTAATTGTGCCAAAAAGTCATTCATTAAAACACAAGGTACATCATACACTGAACTTGGCTTGGGCACTCCCCATATATTCATGGGACGCCCAAATACAATCTCATAGGAAGTAAGACCTGTTCGAGAATGTGGTTCGGATCTGATAGACAATAATGCCAAAGGCAGAGCATCTGGCCAAGTCAGAGAAGTAGAAGCTTGTATCTTTGCTATTTTAAGCGTTAGAGTACCATTGTACTTTTCCACCAATCCTGCTGACTGTGGGTGGAACACTGCATGGAATTTCTGTTTTATTCCCAATCCTTTCAGGACATACTTGACAATGTCCGTTATAAAATGAGGCCCGTTATCACTCCACAACAATCTACAAACACCATATCAAGGAAAAAATTCCTTCAATAGCACCTTTGCCGTAGTAATTAAAGTATTGTCCTTCGTAGGGTATGCTTCAATCCATTTGCTGAATGCACAAACCACAACTAAGACATATTTCAGATTATTGCCACGTTCAAGCTGAATATAATCCATTTGCAAAACTTCAAAAGGTGCAGTAGGTGTTGCAAATCCTCCTGCTGGAGTTCGTGTCCCTTTTCCTGGATTGTACTTAAGACAAATCATGCAGGTCTGTACCACTCTCTTAGCCGTGCTAGCAATCTCTGGATGCTCCCAAACTTGCGTAAGCAATTTCACAATTGCCGAAGCTCCAACATGTGCTAGCCCATGTGCCATCTGGACCATAGGTTGTACAAAAGCTATGGGTAACGTCCACTTATCCATCTGTTTATTTCTCCAACAACCTTCATCATCCAACTCTCCCTCCTTGGACCATTGATCCCGCTCCTTATCAGAAACGGTCCTCTGTATCTCTAGTATCTCCTTCCTAGCATCGTGCCATCGCTCAGCTTGTGACTTCACAACGTACATTGGAGTGGAGTCAGGCTGCATCGCAGTTTTACGTGCTACCCGATCTACAAAAGCATTTTCTTCTCCCACTTTATCTGCTACTTTCTTGTGTGCGTTGCACTTCACTATAGCTATCTTCTTTGGATACGTCAATGCAGTCAAAAGATTATGCACTAACACTCCGTACATTATCTGTGCTCCATGTGATGTCAACAAGCCCCTTTCCTTCCAGAGCAGGCCAAAATCGTGCGCTACTCCAAAAGCATAGCGGCTATCCGTGTAAACATTCACGCATAACCCTGCACTAAGCTCACATGCTCATGTCAACGCTATCAGTTCCGCTGCCTGAGCTGATTTCTGCGGTATGCGTGCTGTCTCCACTATTGTTTGTAGCGTAGTAATTGCATATGCTGCTGAGGTAGTACCATCTGGTAACTTCAGGCAAGGCCCATCCACCCACAGCTCTCCATCTACATCCGTAAAGGGCGTGTCCTGCAAATCAATACGAACCTTTGTCTGTTCCTCAGTCACAAAAACGCAATCATGTGCTTCTTGTGTCTCAGGCTGAGTCATCGGAAATGGCAACAACTTGGCTGGGTTTAGTGTTGCACATCTCTTCAATGTAATATGAGGAGCCAACAGCGTCAGCTCATATCCTGTTAGACGAGCGCTAGTTAGATGCTGCTTCTTTGTCTGATTCAAAAGGGCATCAACAGCATGGGGGACCAACACCAACAACTTATGAGATAACACAATCCCCTCACTCTGGCGTATTGACACAGCTGTCGCTGCAACCGAGCAAAAACAACCAGGTAACGCTCTATCAACAGGATCAAGTACCGCCGAGAAGTATGCGCAGGGGCGCTGCTTATCACCGTGCATCTACACTAACACTGATAATGCGCGTCCATCTCTTTCATGTACATACAATTTAAAGGCTTTGTGTAATCAGGGGTGCCTAAAACTGGTGCTGAACAAAGGGCCAGTCGTAATTGCTGGAAAGCATTCTCACACTCATCGGTCCAGGGAAGGGGAATTGGAGTGTCCTTTGTCAAAAGCGCTAACAGTGGTTTAACTATGTGTGAAAAACTCAGCATCCATTGCCTACAAAAAGAAGTAAGACCCAAGAATGCTCGAACATCTTTCTGTGTAGAAGGTGCTGGAGTGTCCAAAATTGCTTGGATACGATCTGGTGTGATTGCACGCCCCTCCTTAGACAAAAGGTGACCTAAGTAGGTTACCTTTGGTCTACAATATTGCAGTTTCTTCTTCGATACTTTGTGATTGTGTGATGCCAGAAAAGAAAGCAAAGACAATGTACACTTCTCACATTGCTCAGGGGTATCGGCCGCCAACAAGATGTCATCGACATATTGTATAAGCGCCACACATTCAGGCAGAACAAAAGAATCCAATTGTCGTTTCAACGCTTGACAGTAGATGCTAGGACTCTCAGTATAGCCTTGAGGAACTCTACAAAATCTATACAATTGATTATTCAAAGTGAAGCCAAAGAGATATCAGCTATCAGGATGAATAGGGATTGAAAAGAAGGCGTTCTTCAAGTCTATAGCCGAGAACGTGGTTGCAGTTGGTGGAGCCAGAGTAAGAAGTGTCGTAATGTCAGAAACCACTGGGTATTGAGGTATCACTATCTTATTCACCTCTCGCAGATCGATAATAAATCGATAATTCCTAGTGTCAGTGTCTTTCTTCAGAATCGGTAAGATACAAACATTGTATGGAACCTCTTCTACTTCCCCTACTTTAATGAGATCCTGCACAATCTGTGTAAGCGCCTCCTCCCCCTCCTGTGAAATACGATATTGAGGTAGGCGTGGCAACACAGCTCCCTCCTTTACACTAATGTGCACCGGGGGGATGACCATCTGTCCCACATCAGTATCTGAACTAGCCCACAAGGTACGAGGTAAAGAGGCCAATGCAGTATCCTCTTTAACCATACACACCCTCTCCATTGTCGGATAGTTGTCGTTCAAAATAACACATACTCCTTCAGGGGAGCAACGTATTGTGGCTCTGAAATGCTTGAGCATATCCAAACACACAATGTTATCAGGCGTGTTTGGGGAGAGCAAAAATGGACATGGTGCAGCAAACTTATCTACATGAAGTGCAAGAGGATGTGACAGTGGGCTAAGGGAAGGTGTTCCATCGAACCCTATTGATGTAACCGTTAAGCCAGACAGGGGAGCCCTCGGAACCAATTGTTTAGACAAAGCGCTATGAGTAGCTCCTTTATCAACCAGAAACCGATCAGTAGAACCCAAAACGTGTGCTGTAACATAAGGACCCCTCTGATCTACTGGCACTTCAACTGATTCCTTACCCCATCCTACGCAATCCTATGCATACTGTGAATCATGATATTCAGGGCGTTCGTAATCAGATATTTGGCACTCATTTTGTCGATCAAAAACATTAGACCCATCTTGCGGTCGCATATTAGAATCAAACCTAGCACGATCATTCGTGTTTCCCCTGGGGCCTGAAAAGCCTACTCAATTTCCCATCGGTCCTTGACCACGTCCTTGCCGGTGTGAACTCAACAATGGACACGCATTAGCCCAATGGCCCATCTGCTTACAATACGCACATTGATCCCTAGCCAAATTCGGACGAACAAAAGAAGAACCATAAGTTCCTCGACCACCCCTATCGGTACCCCAATGGGGCGGTCCATACACTTGTGCTAACATAACCTTAGTTTTCAAATATTTGGACTTCTTCTCTTCATTACCCTTCGCTTCGAATTCCTGACGCTCATAATACTGAGCCATCGTCAGGAGGGATGCCGGAGACGAAGTCGTCCAAGAGCTTTCACTCGCTTTTAACCGAGCTGCCACTCCTGGTAATAAATTTGAAACATACTTATCAACAAAAAGATGTCGGCCTGTGTCGTCCGTAAGCGACTGACCGCTAAAATCATGAAAAGTTTCCTCAAACCGCGTAAAGAAATCTGAAACTGATTCATCTGCCTTTTGATTACACGACTCTAACATAGTCCAATCAATCTTTTTAGGGGGGATAATCGTTTTTAGTTTAGTCAAAATGGCAGCAGGAAGTTCTAAAATCAACTGGGGTGGTTTCTGCGCAGGTTTCCTTTCTCTATCCTCATCCTCAAGATCCGCCCATTTTGCTTAAAGGTTACAAGATCATCTACTTTCCGCACAGATCTCCACATATCGGGGGGTAATATAAGCCCAAAAAATAAATCAATATCAGCTAATGTCATAGTACAAGAATTTAGAGCCCCCTCAACTTCCTCATGAAAGGAGGCAGGATTCTTTCGTGGATCGGGTAATGCAGCTTTTAATGCCATAACATCTGCTCTATTCCAGGGAGTGTAAACCCAATTATAAATGAAATACCCTCTTGCATCAGGAGAAGATTTATCAGAACTAGTACCCGCCCCTTTAGGAGGAACATACAAAGGCGCTGCCTCTCACATAGGCTTAACATTCACTAGCTCGGTCTTATCTGAATGAAAGATAGATGACTGCTTCCCGCCGCTGCTCGGATTCGTTTGCTCCTCCTCCGCTTTCTTTTGGAGCGCTTTGTCTCGCAGCTGAAACATCTTGTCCCGCAACGCAAACAGCCGTCGAACCGTGTCGGGCACCTGGGGAGGAAGAAAAAGACCTTTATGCAATTCTTTAGAGTCTGATACCACATCATCAGGTTCAAAAACATCGGAATATTTCCGGAAAAATGTAACCACTACATCAGAAAGAGATTCAGTAAAATATAATTTCTCCCTATCCTGCCATCCTTCAAGAGACTGCATTAACTCAGGAACAGTAGCCTTGAGTACTCGATGAGCGAGCTTTCGAAGGTCAGTCATACGATCGTTCGATAACATAGACCGTGTGTCTGCCTTACCTGGGGGTGATCCAGAATCCTCACCTCCCTCTCTCGGAGCGGACGGACCAGCGTACAGAGGCGGAGAGCGATCTAATAACGAAAAATCATCATCAGTTTTATTAAGGACAGGATAAAGAGGCTGCCGAACAGCCTACTGGCCAGATATCTGCAATCTGCTTTCCTTTTCCTGTTTTTCTTCCAATTCCTTTGCTTCACGCTTTCTCGACTCTTGCGCTTTCTCACGCTCACTCTTTCGTTGTTCCTTCTCAATCAGCGCTTTCTCACGTTTCTCGCGCTCACGCACTTCTTTCACCCACATACGCACACATTCAAACATATCTTGCCTCGCTCGTCGCTTACACATACACTGCTCCACATACTCAATTTTACGCAAATTAAACGATCCATACAAAGGCCAACGTAACTCAGGATTCTTTTTCATGTATTTCCTCCACAATGTGCTGTACATTATAGGGGAAAGACCAAACTTCACATACATATCCCTATTAGGCTTCCCCTCTGTGCTGTGATTCCTCAAGGCTTAACCGGTTACTTCCAAAACAGCAGCACCACTTACGGAGTGCGCTAAAAGCAGGCATGTCAAGAATAGTGCAAAATATGCAATATTATAATTAAAATGGCACTTAAAACGTTGCGTCGCTCAAATCCAAAATGCAAGAGAAATATCTCCACATTACCTGCCTATATGTGTTGCAACGCATATATCCCAAATCCAAAACCAAATAAGACTAGTCCCACAAAACCAAATGTAAATGTAAATTGATACTCCTATAGCGCACTACTCACCCCCAAGGGTCTCAAGGCGCTTGTACGAATACCGCTGTGGAACCCGTCCTGGCTTTCCCTGTGAGGCGTCCACTCCTGGGCACCCCCAGGGTGAAGGCCAGGCATCCTTAGCGTTGTGGGGGCCGTTGTGGAGATTAAGCAAGCTATTGCCCAGAGTTGCAGAGTGGGACTCTATGATTAGAATAGGCAGCGAGGCGAGAATTATCAGGTCCGTGGAATTTTTGAGCCCAAGACCCGCCGAGGCAGGGAATTGAACCCTGGTCCCGGGCTAGACCTCTGCATCAGGGTCTGCCGCTCTAACCATTGAGCCACACTTCTCCACAGCAAGCATATCCTAAAACTGCCTTGCCAATCCGGGCTTCCAAAAGCTCGCAGCAAGTACCGTACAACGGTTCTTACCAATCCAGAGCGTCCAGATTCCAACTGCCAAGTTCCAAATTCGCCCAAACGGCCACTGCACAGCAAACCAACAGAAGAGGTCTCAGTCGAGGACCGGCGCCACCCAGATGGTCAGATCGGAAGGGAAGGAAGAAAACCTCGGGATGCCAGGACTAAAGACGCCACTGGCAATGATCACATCCCCGGCAAGGTTCCAATCCTTTGTCAAAACCAGTCCTTCGAGCATCCGAGTCGCCGATGAGCCCCACGTGTCGGGCGCCAATTGATAAGTACAGGCCTCAGCAAGGCCTGTTAGTGCAAAGGGTTCACCCTTCTGTGCACGAAGTCCTCAGACTATAGAAAGAAATTGGCACGGAAACTGAAAATACAAAAACATAGTTTAATGAACCTTTAAAGGTGGTCCTACAGCCTACACAACACTCTACAGCATTGTACAGGGTAGCACAAAGAACTCAAGCACATAGCCCCCTTTTATACACAAAGAAGGGGTTCATAAGTAGGCGGATACAACTCAGAGCATGATTTACGACCATATATGGACATTTCTGAACATGATCAATACATGGGTGGAGTTAACGGTTCTTGAGACCCGCGAAAAGCACATTCCTATCTACGCTGATCAAAGACAGATGTGACTCTAACTGAGCATGCGCTAGACGCACAAAGAGCTAATTATAGACCGTTGCTGGGCAGATCCTAAGGGCGACTAGTGAAGAGGTAGGACTCGCCACATGGCGGGCACATGGCAATATGTAGCATACAAAATGGAGGACAGAAAAACAAGATGGAGTCTGACCGTTACAAGAGTGGAGCGGGAAAACGCAACATGTGAGTTACGATATCATGTCTTCAGCGAATGCTTAACATTATCGCTGTTTTATTTACAACAATCGATTCTCAGTGTCCTTCATGCTAACACTATTCTATAGACACAATTGGTGTCATTCATGGAGGGCATCTCAGCAACCATGTCCGCCCAACAGCAGATCAGTCAGTCCATGACCTTCTCACTGACGGCAGCAGTGACCCTCCTCCAACAGTCCCTCCCCCACCTACCTCTGCCCAATCCACAATCCCCACTACCCTACCAGACATACGCACACTCACACAGTCACCTGCATGCACAACAACAGACACAAGCAGCACACGGCAAGGTCAGCCAAGGCAAAAACACACAAACATGCACACTCAGGGGACTGAAGGCACACACACAAGGGATAGGGTACAGACAGGCATCCTCAACCAATCCGCAGTCCTCAGATACCTCTCCCTCTTAAACCCCTTCCGTTGACTCACCTGCAAACCCCCCTTCACCGAAGATCTTCCTCTGTGAGCTTGGCCTCTTCTCCATAGATACATCAGGTTCAACTCACAAAGGGAAGAGGAAGCCAACACAGCCTGAGGGTAGACCCACACACCCCTGCACACCCTCCCCCAAGAGCAGGGACACTGAGGCCCCCCACCCACAAATCCCCCAGGACCAGCAAGAGCAAGACCCCACCACAATCCCGCGCTTCCACCACACAGTCTCCATCATCCAGCACCCGGGCCACCACTCCTTGGAATCCCACACCACACCCTGTCCCAGGTTCACCCACACACAAGTACAACATCTTCAAATTGATTAGGCCCTCTCCCCCTTCCATCCCATCCTCACCCCCTCAGCCTGTTCCTACGACTGCTGTGGGGACCTTGTCCCCCATCTGACCTCAAACTTCATCTGAGCCGCCGACAACACATTTTGACATTTGCACTGAAGTGAAGACCCCGCCCACCCCGTCTGACTTGGGCACTGTAGTGGTGACGGCGCTCACTGCATCAGACACATCCGCTGCAGTTGCCACTGACACTCCTGCACCCACCACACCTACCCTGCCCCCAACTGCTATCCCCTGATCCGGTCCCTGTTGTGCCTGGACTGCCCCTATGTATGCCCCTTAAAGGGGAGATGTCCCCTGGCTGAAGCAGTGCAGGCAAGCAATGTGTGATGAGTATTCATACGTCACAAAGAATCTGGACAATTGCAATGGATGGGCCATTGGCCTTTGGATTTATCATCGTATCCAACTGTTCATTTTTGAAGGTTGAATAAAGCTAAAGTTTGTTTTTGGCTAGTTTTGCATTTAATGTATATGATGTTGCTGCTGATTGTCATTAAGTTGCTGATGCTATTGTGTTTGTTGTAAATATGTGATTTGGTGATGGGATAAACAGCATGTGGTCCATGGTATATGTGTCCTATTAAGGTGTGTAGCCATGTCATCCTTTGCTGCAAATTGAGGTGGTCATGATCAGAATTACTTAGCACAGTGAGTGTCACCTTCTTTTCACAACTTCACATCTTTGGCTTACACTGTTGCACATATGTTGGGCTCAGATTTTTTCACATTGTACTTTTTACAGACTGTTGGACCATCTACACTGGACATGCAGATTGTCAATGATAAACAAGTGATGTGTGTTTTTAGTGCAACTTGCTAGCCATGTGTCTGGATGTTGTGCAGAAGACTGAAGAGTCACTCCTGTACACATGCTGATATGACCAAAGCTTTCAGGGTGTCGTAATTGATGTCTCAGTGACCAATGTTTATGCTGAAATTACTTATCCCTGCACAGACCATGTTTGCCAAAGCTGACCTCACATGAGTGGAGTAACCTCATTACAGTGTGTTCTTCTGTGACATTGACTGGGCCCCTGTGGTGTGTTATGTGAGCATGTCTCTGTGGATAACCTTCCCTGTTTCTACACAGCCTATATTCCCTGCAGATGTTTAGGTGTGTGATGCTTGCTGATTTGTCCTGTGTTTATCCAATGTCTTTGAAGTAGGTTTTCTGGGATGTAGGTGCATGTTAGAGTACTGGTCCTTCGGGTGTAATCTGTGGTCTGTTTAATGTAAGGATCTTGAATGTGGGTAAACACACATGGGACATATTCAGGATTCACCACGCCACATTTGTGTTTCACACATCAGGTTGTTTTCACAATGTGATATCTTTGTTTGACTGGGTCACCTGTATGTGTTGTTGTATGTACTTTATTCGATATAAACTATCATAAAAGCATAACAAATATTTTTAGGAGTAAAAAATTCGACAAATCATACAACAGTTAGCAGTTTAAAAAGGATGTTATAAAAAGTCCATTTAAAAAAGAGAAGATTATACACTATATACAATAAAAACAGATGATCTTTACAGTTGACATAAAAAACAGCATTTGCTCCCTAAAGACTCTTGTTTTTACCGAGCTTTAAGCGGATCAGCCAAGCATTACCCACGTATTTTGCTACCGCACAGATCATGCTGAGGGAGGAGGAATCTGATTTAAACATACGTAGTGCTGCCCTGTAATCACTAAACCCCAAGTTTTTACATATAGGTGTCAACCATTTCCTCCTGGGAGCTCTATAAGCGGGGCATGCAAAGAGGAAATGGGAAAGCGATTCTGATGGCGCGTAGCACCCTGGGCAGCTCACAGAATGCAAGCTGTGATTCCTCCAACCCGCTACCAAATCATTAAATTGGAGCGTTCCTAACCTAAATTTTGTGCAGAGCAATCTATCCCGGGGAGATTGAATGAAATCAAAGTAATGCTAAAATTTAGTAACCGGCTTATACTCTAGAAACTGTTCACTGAGAGTCCCCCAGTTAGATTTACGAGCCTCCACCCCTTTCACCCATTCCCAGTATGCTTTCTTGATGATTTGCTTGGCTGGCGCGGTCTGGGATGCCCAGGCCTCTCCGAACCCAATCTCTATTACCAACTGCTTAAGTTTACCAATCCACTTGATCTTATTCCCTGAGTCTAACTGGATAATCTCGGTCAGTGCAGCCGCATAGTTGGCCAGTTCAGGAGTTCTTCTTAGGCGTAACCAGAACAATAGAGGTCGTAGTCTAACAATATTTGTAAAGGACTGCCTGCCCAGGTCTCTACGGAGCGGTGTCAGAGGGGTAGAAAAAAGGAGAGATACCAAACCCCTGAAAAACGTATTCTCTGATCTCTCTATGTCACAAACATCCTCGAATCCCCATAACTCTGACCCGTAAAGCCCCGAAGGCAGTGCCTTGCCCTCATAGACCACGAGAGCCGGGCCTACTGGTCTGCTGGTTGAGAGCTGTTGTTCTCATAAAATGGCTCCCGCTACCCTTCCGTGGTTAAGGAGCATCTTGGCTAAATGGGTATTCCACTTCATTTGGTTATTCAACCTGATCCCCAAGTACTCAAAAGACTCTACAGTTTCCAAGGGGGTGCCATTCAGGTTAATACTGTTCTTAAATCGTTTGGAAGGGGAGATTGTCATCAATTTTGTTTTGTCGGTGTTGATAGTTAGGCCCCGTAGATTGCAGAAGTGGCTAAACCTATCTAACAGTTTCTGTAGGCCGGAGGGAGTTTTTGAGACCAGTAGCTTATCGTCTGCGAATAGGAGGGTGGGGGTTTTCACCCCTGCCAGGGTTGGGGCATCAGATGGAACCTCTCTCAAATGGTCTACCACCCCATTTACAAAGAGAGAGAACAAGGTTGGAGCCAAAACACAACCTTGGCGCACCCCCCTATTAACTGCCACCCTTCCTGTTAACTGGCCTAGATTGCCCCACCTGATTATCGCGTTGTTCCCCTCATGAAGACGCTTAGTAAAATCAAGGATCATGGGAGGAATCCCCAGGTCATGCAGTACTTGCCATAGCTTAGCCCGGGGGACCAGATCGAATGTGGTCTTGAGATCAATAAAGGCTAGGTACAAGCTACCCCTCCCTATGGTTACCACTTTCCGGTGCAGGGTGCAGAATCTGAACACTTGATCTATCGTCCCTACTTTCTTCCTGAGTCCCGCCTGGAAGTGCGATAGGACGTTAGCTTCGTCCATCCAAGACCTTATTCTTGATAGGAAGACCCTGCCAACCACCTTTTGTATTACGTTGATTAAGCTAATCGGCCTGTAGTTGGCAGGATCCTCCCTATTACCCTTTTTGTATATTGTGACCACCTCTGCCCCTTTCCAGGAGTCCGGGACGGGGTGGCCTCTAGCTATCAGGTTCATCATGGGGAGGATGAGGTCGGCCAACACTTTAGCTTCTCGCAAGAGTAAATCACCAGGAAGGCCGTCAGGACCTGCCGCCTATCCTGCGGCTAGCCCAGCTATGGCAGATGAAACCTCGTTGAGTTGAAAGGGCTCTTCTAAGTTCGCCCCCTCTGACAGGTAGGCTGAACTAGAATCCACAGCCACTGTTGGGAAAGATCCGTTAGACCCTCCCAAGGTTGTTTCAGCATCACAATACAAGGCAAGAAAATGGGCGTGCCATTCGTGTTCCGTAATGTGATTAGGAATCAGATCGGATCCCTTCCGGCTACCTTTATTAAGTATTTCTCAAAATACTGCGGAATCTTTTAAAAAAGAGGCGGTTTTGAGTTCCTGCCAATGGTCTTCTTCCCAATTGCGCTTAGCAAGCTCGACTGCCCTAGCGTACTCTTTTCTCGCTAGTCTAACCAGGGGAGGATTGTTCATTTTTAGAGCCAAGGAGAGACTGCGCATCTTTTCCCTGCAAACGTCTGAGTACCACAGGTTTGAAGGCCTGAGAAGCTGTTTATTATAGGTACTCTGATTGCTAGGGTCCGGGGCAACGAAGAACTCTCCCAAGCTATCAATCATCCTCTGATAAAATTTGGGGAGAGGAGAGGGCTCTAAAATCTCTGTGTCAGCACTGATCACCTCGAGCTCAATTGATTTCTGCACGATGAGCTCTCTGATATTAGCCAGTTTATCCTCCTGATCAGCAACCTTATGCCATTTAAGGCGGCGGTTGCAATGGGAGGGGACTACTTCTTTTGTCAGCATCCTCGCCAGGTTTGAGGACTTGGAGATCGTCCAGTTATTTCTTACTTGCATACAGAGTGGGTTGTGGTCACTATCCTGGGATGATTTCACCTCCATATTCATTAGATCACCCCACAGTCGAATATCTAAAAAGATATAATCAATCCGCGATAGGCAACTAGGCCTGTTGTATGTGTTGGCCCCTTTCGGATCGGAACGTGTTCGTCCATTAGCGGCTCTCAAATTGAACTCCACCGATATGGCGTTCAATTGTATGACCCGTTGCATCCACTTCTTGATTGGGGGGAGGCTCAGCTGTGGGATGTCAAATCGGCTGCCCTGCTCCCCCGGACCCAGCGATGCACAGACATAATATCGACTCCAAAATATCGTTTGGACATAATATCGAGTTGTAAATATAGACTGGACAAAATATCGACAGGACAGAATATAGATAACAAAAATAGCGTTTTTAAGGTAAGTGATTTAGTATCGACTGTTAAAAATATAGAAAGTTAAAATATCGAAGTATATAATATAGATAGGTAAAAATATCGATTTTTTAATAATATCTCATTTATATAGTGTATTTTTATGTTATAATATCTATGAAAAGTGTGTATTTATATTTTAATTAATTTTAATTAATGAATTTTGTTTTTATAATTATTGCGTAATTTAATTCTGTAGCGGGTTGTGGGATTATAGGGGAATAGGGTGGGAAGTAATTTAATTATAATTAATTAAATATGTAAATTTATTTATTGATAGTAATTTTTAATTAATTGTTAATTTATATTTGTTAATTAATTAAATTTTAATTGGTACTTAATTTTAATTAATTGATTAATTGGTAATTATGTACATTTTACTAATTTATTTTCTGTAGCGGGTTGTGGGTTTATAGGGGAATTGGGTGGGAAGTAATTAAATTATAATTAATTAAATACGTAAAAATATTTATTGGTATTTATTTAGAATTAATTATTAATTAAGTATTTATGGGTAATTATAAAATTCTTATTTGCCAATTAATTTAATTTAATTGATTAATTGTTAATTATGGTAATTTTAATATTTTATTTTCTGTAGTGGGTTGTGGGTTATAGGGCGGGAAGTAATTTATTAATAATTAATTAAATAATTGAATGTATTTACATTTATTTAATTGGAAATCATTGTTACATAATTTTTAATTATTAAATAATTAATTAATTGTTAATTTTTAATTAATTTGTATTAATAGGTGATCAATAGAAATAAGTATGGTAAATTAGTAATTGTAATATATTAATTATTATATTATGTACAATTTTTTATTATTTTTTATTAATTATTAATAGATATTCATTTTAAAAATTTTAAATAATATATGAAGTATTTACTTTCCCTAATGTTGTATGCTCTGGAGTGGGAATAGTAATTTTAACCCTTACGCTATCCAAAGCTTTCCCTACTGTTGCACTCTTTGGAGTGGGAATAGTAATTTTTTACCCCTACACTATCCAACGTTTTCCCTACTGTTGCACCCACTGGAGTGGGAATAGTAATTTTAACCCCTACGCTATCCAACGCTTTCCCTACTGTTGCACCCACTGGAGTGGGAATAGTAATTTTAACCCCTACGCTATCCAACGCTTTCCCTACTGTTGCACTCTTTGGAGTGGGAATAGTAATTGTAACCCCTACGCTATCCAATGCTTTCCCTACTGTTGCACCCACTGGAGTGGGAATAGTAATTTTTACCCCTACGCTTTCCAACGCTTTCCCTACTGTTGCACTCTTTGGAGTGGGAATAGTAAATTTAACCCCTACGCTATCCAACGCTTTCCCTACTCTTGCACCCACTGGAGTGGGAATAGTAATTTTAACCCCTACGCTATCCAACGCTTTCCCTACTGTTGCACCCACTGGAGTGGGAATAGTAATTTTAACCCCTATGCTATCCAACGCTCTCCCTACTGTTGCACTCTTTGGAGTGGGAATAGTAATTTTAACCCCTACGCTATCCAATGCTTTCCCTACTGTTGCACCCACTGGAGTGGGAATAGCAATTTTTACCCCTACGCTATCCAATGCTTTCCCTACTGTTGCACTCTTTGGAGTGGGAATAGTAAGTTTTACCCTTACGCTATCCAACGCTTTCCCTACTGTTGCACTCTTTGGAGTGGGAATAGTAATTTTTACCCTTACGCTATCCAACGCTTTCCCTACTGTTGCACCCACTGGAGTGGGAATAGTAATTTTTACCCCTACGCTATCCAACGCTTTCCCTACTGTTGCACCCACTGGAGTGGGAATAGTAAATTTTACCTCTACGCGATCCAACGTTTTACCAATTGTTGCACCCACTGGAGTGGGAATAGTAATTTTAACCCCTACGCTATCCAACGCTTTCCCTACTGTTGCACTCACTGGAGTGTGAATAGTAATTTTAACCCCTACGCTATCCGACGCTTTCCCTACTGTTGCACCCACTGGAGTGGGAATAGTAATTTTAACCCCTACGCTATCCAACGCTTTCCCTACTATTGCACCCACTGGAGTGGGAATAGTAATTTTAACCCCTACGCTATCCAATGCTTTCCCTACTGTTGCACTCTTTGGAGTGGGAATAGTAAGTTTTACCCTTACGCTATCCAACGCTTTCCCTACTGTTGCACTCTTTGGAGTGGGAATAGTAATTTTTACCCTTACGCTATCCAACGCTTTCCCTACTGTTGCACCCACTGGAGTGGGTATAGTAATTTTTACCCCTACGCTATCCAACGCTTTCCCTACTGTTGCACCCACTGGAGTGGGAATAGTAAATTTTACCTCTACGCTATCCAACGTTTTACCTATTGTTGCACCCACTGGAGTGGGAATAGTAATTTTAACCCCTACGCTATCCAACGCTTTCCCTACTGTTGCACTCACTGGAGTGTGAATAGTAATTTTAACCCCTACGCTATCCAACGCTTTCCCTACTGTTGCACCCTTGGAGTGGGAATAGTAAATTTTACCTCTACGCTATCCAACGTTTTCCCTATTGTTGCACCCACTGGAGTGGGAATAGTAATTTAAACCCCTACGCTATCCAACTCTTTCCCTACTGTTGCACTCACTGGAGTGGGAATAGTAATTTTAACCCCTACGCTATCCAACGCTTTCCCTACTGTTGCTCCCACTGGAGTGGGAATAGTAAATTTTACCTCTAGGCTATCCAACGTTTTCCCTATTGTTGCACCCACTGGAGTGGGAATAGTAATTTAAACCCCTACGCTATCCAACTCTTTCCCTACTGTTGCACTCACTGGAGTGGGAATAGTAATTTTAACCCCTACGCTCTCCAACGCTTTCCCTACTGTTGCACTCTTTGGAGTGGAAATAGTAATTTTTACCCTTACGCTATCCAACGCTTTCCCTACTGTTGCACTCTTTGGAGTGGGAATAGTAATTTTTACACTTTTGTTATTGTACGTTAATAACATTGGCTATTATTTAATTATATTTTGTTACTATATATATATGTTTTAACAAATATGAATTTAATTATTTTTTTAACTTTCAATAATTATTTAATTATTATAAGTTATTTTAAGTATTTTTAAGTATATTTTTGTAATTAATTTTTTATATTAATTTAATGTAACATTGTTTTTAGTAAAGTAAATATTTTTAAAAACGGGGCGTGGCTTGGCGCCCGGCGTGAATGGCGGCGTCTGGGTGAAACTCCTCGGCTTGTCCGGTGTACGGCATCATTTCTGACTCGCTCAGAGCTACTATTGGGATGTGAGGACGTCGGAACATCTACTCCTCCTACCCTGACACCTGTGGCTTCGCTGGAGTGCGGCATTTTGGATTTACGAACTATGTAAGTTCCGCAACTGCATCGTCCCATTGCGACCGCCATTTTGTTTTTTCCCCGGCTGAGCTGTGTCACCGTATCAATGATTCCCTTGGAACTCTGTGGTTAATCTTCCTTCACTTTCGTCTTCCTTCATACTTTGGAGGTATGATACGTCTTGTGCTCATTTTTGAGTAATTTCATCTGCCTTTTCTGACTGACTTTCACTTGGCGGCCATTTTGTCTCTCCCGCGACCTCCAGCACCTTATTGGCTTCAATTTCTTTGCTGCTATTTATCGGTAGATCTAAAGGCACTACGACTGCGACGCCTCCTACCAAGCATATTTTCATTAAAAACTCGAAGATTTTTACCAAGTTTTCTCAAACTCAATCTATTCTATCTTCTCTTTCGGAAGACAAGATGGCGGCGTCTGAGGCTCCTACAGCGACTACTGGGAAATCTCTTACAAAACGCCTCAGACAAAACCATCCTTCGCCTCCAAAATTATCTTCTCCTGTCTCAATGGAGTTATTATTGGAGAAAATCCGGGCTCTGCGCCCTTTTATGGAAGACACTAATGCGAAACTCCAAGTGTTCACCGACTCTTGGTCGCAGCTCGACGGCAGGGTTACGACTGTGGAGCAATCGCTTTCATCCCGGGCGAATGATTGTGCGAAGATCTCTCCTCTTCATTCTCAGGTCTCTACCCTTCAGCGTCAAGTGGAGGAGCTTGAAAACCGTAATAGACGCAACAACCTCCGTATCTACAGCCTTGAGGAAGGACAAGAGCGGTCGGATCCCATTGGGTTCTTCAAATCCTTTATCCCCACAGTTCTTCCTATGCCAGAAGGCACCCTGCTTAACATTCAAAGAGCACATAGACTAGGTCGCCCTTCATCTTCGACCTCCCCCTCTCAGAAGCCTAGTGGGGTGATCCTGTATTTCCTGGAATACACGGACCTATTGAAGGTTCTCTCAGCAGCGAAATCCTCTCAGCGAATTATCTGGTCAGGATCTACATTATTCTTTGCTCAGGATTACACAAAGGCCACTGCTAACAGAAGGAAGGCCTTCTTGGATTTAAGACCTGCTCTTCGAGACATGGGTGCTCGTTATGGTATTTTTCACCCGTGCCTATTCAAAGTTACTTACAATAAAAAGACTGTAACATTTGAAGACCCTCTTCGCCTTCGGAGCTTCATCAACGCTCATCATGCTGAATCCTATGGAATCCTCCTCATCGACTGCTGGCTGAATTTATGTTCCTTATCCCTCACTGTTTGACCTTTTCATCCTGTTGCGTCTGCTAGTCTTACTGCTACCACATGTTTTTTCCCTGTTGTCTTATTTGTAATAATTGTTTACTTATTTTTCTCCACAGTTCATCCCTTCCTTTGCTGCGATGCCTTCCAGCCCTCCGGCCTGTTTCATCCCGGTTGTATCGTCATTCCGTCTGGTTCCTCCTTCCCCCTTGTACCTTTTGAATCCTTCATTTGTAGGTATGTCACGATTTCATGTTACTATCTGGTTGTTTTGTTCTCTTTTTCTCTCTTTTTCTCTCTGTTCTCTCTTCTTCTCCTCCTTTTTTCCTACTATCTCATCAGTTGTTATTCTCTCCGTTTTCTCAACACTTCCTCTTAGACTTCTTTTTCCCTTCATTTCTTCCCTATCTCTTTTCTCCACTGTTGTGATCCCCTTTTTCTCTTTGTTTCATCATTTCCTCCTATTTCTCTACCTTATATTTTCATTCCACTACAGTTCTTCCTTTTGCACTTTTTATTGCATTGTTTGCATTCTGTTCTCTTTTAATACTTTTACTTTATATCATTCAGAGGTACATCTTGGAATGTTAAAGGTTTAAATAGTCCAATTAAAAGACAGCGAGTATTAGCTCATTTAGCTAACTGATGTCGCCATGTTACAGGAGACCCACCTTAATGATACTGAATCGTCTAAACTGAAAAAACTTTGGGTCGGCCATACTTTTTCTTCTCCCTCTTTGGGGAAAAAGAATGGCGTAGTTATACTTGTTCATAAAAAATTTGCTGTTACTGATTCTCATTTTGAATTTGATACTGATGGTCGTTTTGTACTATTAAGAATGAAGATTGATAATGTGCCTATTGTTATTTTTAACGTTTACGCTCCAGTTAATGTTGATCATACCTTTTGGCCCCTCATCTCGGATAAATTGGTTTCCCTAACTGATAATTATATTAATTTTGGTGGTGACTGTAATCAGATCCATGATCCCTTCCTTGACAGACATTCCCCAGTTTCCTTTATTCGATCCAAAATGCATAATCAATTTACCTCAGCTATTAGACGTAATTCCCTCACTGATATTTGGTGACTCTGTCACCCTGATCTCCAAGAATATAGTTACTTTTCTCCTCCTCACAAAACCCAATCCCGTATCGATTACCTTTTCCTTAGTAAATCCCTCACCCAATGTGTCCTTGCTTCTGAAATTGGCTCCATTCTCATATCTGATCATGCCCCTGTCCTCGTAGACTTTGACCTGATACCCTTCTCCCCCTCACCTGGCAGATGGCGATTTAACAACTCTCTCTTGGCTGACTCTAAGTTCACAGACCAGTTCGGTGCTTTTCTTACTGACTTTTTTCACACTAATTCTACCCCTGATTCCTCCCCTGTCATGATTTGGGACTCCTTCAATGCAACAGCTAGAGGTTGTATAATTAATTTTGTCTCTAAAAAGCGGAAAAGTTTTGAACGTCAATCTTCCCTCCTTTTAGCAAAAATCAAAAAACTAGAATATTCCTACTATCAATCCCCCTCTGATTCTTCTCTTAAAGACCTTATTTCTGCGAAAGTTGCTTTTAATAAGTCTTCCACTGATGCCGCATCCTCCTATCTTTTAAAATGCAGTGCCCGCTACTATGGTGGTCAAAACAAGATGGGTAAACTTTTAGCCAACTATTTAAAAACCCGTCAAGATAGGACCCGGATTACCTCCATCACTGATTCGGATGGAATCTCGCACTTCAAAGATGAAGACATTCTAAATAATTTTGTTTCTTTTTATAAACAACTTTATACCCCTGAATCCCCTCCTCTTCCTGATGATTTGACTTCTTATTTTCATTCTCTCACCCCCCTTCTTCTTCTCATGTTGACTTTTCCCCGCTTGAATCTGCCGTCACTTTAGCAGAAATTTCTGACGCAGTTTCAGTACTCCGTCGTGGCAAAGCCCCTGGCCCTGATGGGTTTACTATAGAATTTTATAATCATTTCTCCAAACAACTCTTACCTCATTTGTTATCTCTCTTCAATTCCTTTATTTCTGATGGCTCCTCTCAAGGTACCTTTCAGGAAGCAATGATCTGCCTCATTCCTAAAGACAACAAAGACCCTACCCTATGCAAGAACTATAGACCATTTCCCTTGTAAATACGGATTACAAGATCTTTGCCAAGCTACTTGCCCTCCGGATAGATCCCATTTTACCTGAACTCATTGGTCCAGAGCAATCTGGTTTTGTCAAAGGTCGCTTATCATCTGATAACCCAAGAGTTTTCTTTAATGTCCTTAGTAAAGCTTCCACTATTCAATACCCCTTAGCTGCCATCGCTCTTGATGCCGAAAAGGCCTTTGACCGTATTAGCTGGGACTTTATGTTCCGTGCTCTTTCCTGGATTGGCTTCCCCCCAAAATTAATTTCCCTCATTGCTCTCCTATATTCTGGCCCCAAAGCTTCTATTTTCGCTAATGGTAAAGTTTCTGATTATTTTTCCCTCTCCAGAGGGGTTCGTCAAGGCTGCCCTCTTTCCCCCTTATTGTTTATTGTTGCACTTGAGCCCTTTTTAACAAAGATCAGACAAGATAATCTTATTACTGGCTTCAATCCAGGCCCTGCCCAAGTCAAATTATCAGTCTACGTTTTGTTTTTTATTGTTCTAATCCTGAATCTACTATTCCCTCCTTTCTTCATCAAGTTGAAGCCTTCTCCTTAGTTTCAGGATATCGTCTTAATCGTGATAAATGCGAGATCCTTCCCCTTAATGTCTCCTGCCTACGGCATTACTTCGATCAGACTGGGTTTTCCTGGCAACCTTCAAAAATTAAATACTTGGGTCTTTGGTTTTCCTCTTCCATTTCAGACACTCTAAAATGTAACTTTGATTATATCACCAAGAAACTCTCGGATTCTATTACTAAATGGAATCCACTATTTCTTTCTTGGTGCGGGAGACTGGATTCGATTAAGATGATGCTAGCCCCTATTATCTTATACTCCCTTTCTATGATTCCTGTCCGTATTCCTAATTACTATTTCAAATAATTAGACTCTCTTCTATCTAAATTTCTTTGGCAGAACAAACCTCCTTGAATTGCGCTCTCCTTTCCTAAAAAGGACAAGTCTCAAGGAGGGTTGAAATTCCCAAGTTTCAAAACTTATCATCATTCCTTTTCCTGAGGCAAACTCTTTGTTGGATATCTACAGATCCCCCTACCTATCTGCCAATTTGGTTATCCTTGGAAAAGTCTTTCATCTCTCCCTTTGACTTTTCGGAACTCCTCGCATTTTCGGCTCACACTTCTTTCTTGCGATCTCCTATAATTGCGCACTCGTGTCATATTCTTACCCCCCTCATCTCCTCTACTTATCCGTCTTCTGCTTCTTTATCTCATCAATCCATTTGGCACAATAAACAGCTCCGCATTAAAAATCGTTCCTTCTGTTGGAAATCCTGGCATTCCAAAGGCATAAAATGGGTTTCGCAGTTGCTTTGTGATGGAGTTCCCTTACCCTTCTCTGCATTGCAATCCCATTATCTTCTTCCCAACTCCTTTCAAAAACAGTATAATCTACTCCTCCCTGCACTTCTTTCTTTCCTTCATTCCCTTCCGGCTTCTTCTGAATTTCCCCCACCCCACCCTCTTTTGTCTCCACTCTTAACTTCTTCTCCTTCTGCTTCTCGTATCTACTCCTGCTTACTAACACCTCCGGAACGCTCTAAATCTCGCACTGAAATGGCCTGGGAACAAGATTTATCAGTCACGTGGTCTGTCTCCTTATGGGATAAGCTTTGGATTAAGATTCACAAAACCTCTCAGCAGCCAATACCACACAAACCCTCTATTTTATTTATCAAAGATTATTGTTCTCTCCCTCTAAATTGGCTTCTTTCTCCCCTGATTTTTCACCGACATGTTGGTCCTGTTCCTCCTCTTCGGCTGATTTATCCCATATGTTATTCCACTGCCCTAACCTTACCTCCTTTTGGCGTGGAATTTGGTCACGTATTTCCACTATTTTCCATTTTCAACTCCCCTTCACTCCATCCGTCGCTTTCCTCGGCTCCCTCTCTCCAGAATTACCTCAATCCCCTTCTCATTATAAGTTGTTTGACCTTTTTCTTGCTGTAGCCTTTCACTTAATCACTTCCAATTGGAAAGATTTCTCAAAACTTACTTATTCTGCCTGGTGGAATGCTATTTGCTTTAATCATCGTTTAGATACCAACTATGTATCTCCGGTTTCCCTTGCCATCAAACGTGATCTCCTTTGGATTCCACTCACTGATTACCTTTCCTCCACTCCTTCCCCTTCTCCCCCTCCTGTCATCACTGCTCCCATTAACTTACCAGATGCAGTTCGTAAACCCCCTTGAACATTACCTCGTTGTCTTAATGCCTATTTCTAGACCGTTTTTTACTGTATCAACTGTTATTTATATGATTATCTGCATGTTTGCTCTTTTGCATTCAATGTAATCTGTGCATTTGCTGTTATAATTGAATTTGATCTTCTTGTTTACTTTCATTTTTATTTTTATTTTTTCCCTCTCTCATTCCCTTTTTCTTGAACGAGAGTGTATCGTTTATTGATTCCGCTTTTCTATTATTTTGCATTATTTATTCCAGTATTTCTTGTATTGTATTTTTTCATATGCATTTCACTTTGTATTTTCTGTTTGGTATCAATAAACTTGAACTTAAAAAAAAAGATATTTTTAAAAACGATATTTTAGTAAACAATATTTTAAAATCAATATTTTTGTACTTACCTGCTTGTAGATAGAAACTCGATATTTTGACTGTCGATATTTTTTCAACGATATTCTTAATGGTCGATATTCTGTCCCTCGATATTATTTCAGTGATCCGGACCCAGCACATCCTCCTCGCTAAGCGGTTCGAATGTGCAGTTAAAAACTCTAACCACTATAATGGCGGAGGTAGGGGGTAGAGTGGACAGGTCACAATCAAGAACTGATAGAATAGTTGATTGGACATTTCCAGGTGACCCTCTAACATACACGTTGAATATTTCCAAATTAGGGCTGTTTGGCTGACGTTTCAACGTCAAATGAAGGATGTCCTTAGATGGTATAGTGTGCATGGTGGTAACCCAATTTAGGCAAATACTAAGCCAGATAAGGAGACCCCCAGAAGGTTGGCCCCTCCCCATACTTATAGCTGGAATAAAATATGTTGCATACCCGGATTTGTGCAAGGGGACCAGACTCCATGTCTCTTGGAACAAGCAGAGGTCTTGTTTCTCAATAAAGTCATTCCACTCTGGGAGAAGCATTTTTTTTCTAACCCTGCGATGTTCCACGAAAGGAGACGGATTAAGCTTACGTTACTTCCTTCCCCAATGGATGGATCGTCAGGTCCCCCACCGCGAGCCTGTCCGCCCCAACACCACTAGGGCAGGCAGGCTCAACCTCCCAAGCCCCATCCACTGCTCCCTGGCGGGGATCCATAGTATAAGGCTCATCTAGTCAATTGACTGAGGCTAAGCCGGACTCAGACCCCTCCACCTCTATTGACCATTGTGGGGTACAGCGAAATTGCATTGCGGAGTGCCCTGGGGGGAGAGTGCGAAATTCAAGTTCCATCAGATTTTTAGCCATGACAGCGCTTAATAACTGTATCTCAATGCAGTCCGTCATGGAACTACCTAGACTGACCCTTCTAACTTTTGCCAGGTCCTCTCTAATCATCGACCTGCAGCCCCTGACATGCCTAGATTGTATGTATCACTTTATTTTTAAGGGAATCGCAACTCTCATAATTTTGGTTACTTATTAGCTTTCGAACCTTAGTCATATATATCTTAGACAGGGGGTTCTCTAGGGAGGTATTTCCCATGTGTGTACCTGGTCTTGGATTGTTGCCCTGACCTTCCCTCGGCGCAGTGCCGCTACGTGCATTTCCTGTAGAGGGCTGATTTCCTGGTACCACTCGCCTTTTGCATAGGGAAGGGTCGCGGTTACACCAGCGATCAAAGTTAGATTTACCAGGACAGTTAGGCCTTTTGAGGGGTCTCTCTGCAGTAACCTTATGCCCTGTTGCTGGCCTTAACCCTATTCCTTCAGTGGCCCCCACATTGGGCCTATTGTTAACACAACGGGGCATAGGGAGAGTAGAGGGAGCCGCGGTAGTAGGGGGTCTATACCCACGGCTAGAATCAAGTAACAGAGGGGGAGCAGAGGAATTGATACAGCTAACCTTAAGGGCATCCATCTTCTTGTTCAGTGAGGCTAATCCACTTTCAAGAAGAGCTACTCTGTGCAATAAGGTGCTGAGATTTGTAGAACAGGTGCTGCAGATATCTGCGTTCAAAGGGGATTGGGTTACATTTTCTTTGCTCGCGGTCTTTGGTGTTTTATCTTCAACAATGGATTCTAGGATGTCATATCTATTAGAACACTCAATTTGGACCTTAGTCGAATCCACATAAAAACTACCATTGGCAGTGCCACCAGCTAATGCACAACCAATCTGCACTATGGGCAGTGGCCCCAAAAAACCCTCCTCTGACCTATGCACCTCTCCTATAGCACTAGCTTGCGGTGTTCTCTTGTTAAAAATTGCCGGGATTACTCTTAGCTTTACCCTGGCTAGGGCATCATCCAATGGGTCGTTGGCGGCAGCTGGGAGGTTTAAGTTATTAACCCCCAGCACTTCCTCGCATTCATTAACAATTGCCACTATCCTTGTTAGGACACAGTTACTGGCGGCATGTGTTACTTTCTTGGATTTTTTCTCTTTTTTTGATGGTGCTGGTCCTCCTCCCTCCATAGACTTCCTTTTCCCCATCGTTTAATACTTATGAAGGCTGGGGCAAAAATAGAGGATTTCAAATGCAGTTAACACCCCCCAAAAATCCACAAAGTCAGTCAGATCCCCATGTGCAGCGGGGCAGATCACTCAATCTTCCAGAGTCCCAAAATGACCCCTACTAATAACAGCAAACAGTACCTTATTGTCCAGCAGCCTGCTGCTCAAGATGTAAGGGGGGGGCCCAGCCCAGCCTCCTCTGGCCCTGGATGGCCACAGACGGCCCGCCCTTTGCCCGGGCTTAGCCTGGCGCTGCCCGCGTGCGTCCTGCAGAGCGGAAGGGGATGCTGGTGATATCCGGTGAGAGGGGGGCGGGGCTGGATGGCGGTGCTGCTTCACAGGACAGCCAGTCCTGTTTCCTTGGCCTGCTTCCTTGGCGCTCCTCTAGGTGTTTTTAATCCTGCCCGGTAGGAAGGGTGGGGGCTGGATGGTGCTGATGCTTCATGGGACAGCGAGTCCTGTTTCCTTAGCCTGTTTTGTTGGCGCTGCGTCTCCTGCAGAGCGGGAGAAGCAAGGTGTTTTTAATCCTGCCCGGTAGGAGGGGGCGGGGCTGGATGGCGCTGCTGCTTCACGGGACAGCGAGTCCTGTTTCCTTGGCCTGCTTCCTTTGTGCTGCTTCTCCCGCGGAGCGGGAGACGCAAGGTGTTTTTACTCCTGACCGGTAGGATGGGCGGGGCTGTATGGCGCTGCTGCTTCACGGGACAGCGAGTCCTGTTTCCTTGGCCTGCTTCCTTGGCGCTGCATCTTCTGCAGAGCGGGAGACGCGAGGTGTTTTTAATCCTGCCCGGTAGGAGGGGCCTTGGCCTGCTTCCTTGACGCTGCGTCTCCCCTGTATGTGTGTGTGACTGCTCACACTCATGAGATCCGAAACTTCAATGTCGTGTGATGTCAACATGTGTTCTCTTTGGTTTCCTAGGGCTCGTCATTGGTCTGGGACTGTGACAGTGATCCTGATGTATCAGATACGTTTCACGTCATGCACATGTAGCTCATATAATGCATCGTGGAAAACATTCACAAGGATTGTTGACTGGCCATAAGGAATGTGTTTGCACACCTTGGATCCTCCCTCCACCCCTGGGATTGTCATAGGTGCATGTGCAATGTCACCAGTCCATTTGGGCTTAGCTGCTGCACGTTGTTGCAGACCAAGGTGTGTGGTGTTGAGACTGGGCATAACTGAGTTGACTCATGTTTAGGGCCCTGCCTACATAATGACCTTAAATTACAGGCCATGCACAGTGATTTTTCTGTGTGAGTTTGATGGAAGTTTGTCTGTCACAACATGACAAGGTGCGCACATGTAACTGTGCTCCACAGTATTGGTTACATCCAAATTAGTTATCACAGATGGATTATCATACAGGCTGCTGTCACCACAATGTAGGGTCCTTCTGGTTACTGATGGAGGGGGTCTGTCTCTTGCTGTGTTGGTTGGTGTACCGGCCAGCCTATGTCACATGAGTCTGTTGTGAACCCACTTATCTGACAATGCCTGGTTGCCCACATGGAGGTACCCAATTGCTGTGTAACTTGATTGCACTGTGTACACATATGACTCATATCAAGTACACATCATGTGTATCACACTAGCCTGGGTTTGACTGAGACACACACACACAAGTTGTGTTCGATATGCAGTGTGAGGCTGACTGGTTGTGTTTGTGCATCTACACCCATGCATTGGTATAGTTTTTGTGGGCCATTGGCTGGGAGTTGGCTGCAATGGTATGGGTCTTGATCACCAAAAAGCTACAGTCTACACAGGATTCCTTAGTATGTCTGTTTGTGTGCATATGTGTGTATAGATTATGATGGTCACTACTTACATTGTGTATTTGTCTGTTGGAGGCATTGTCATCCCCCATGTGCGATGCTTCTCTGCACATGGCAGAGGATGTTTAGTTTACACAGACATCGTTCACTCAGCAGCTCAATGCTTGTTACCAACACAACCACTACTTTGCCAGTACATTGCCTGTGGTATTACGACTAGGAATCATACTTGGTGGTTTGCAGATGCTGGTGAATTAGGGCCTACAATCACTGGTTGGTCTCTGTAGTGGAGTGGGGTTAAAGCCCATTACCACAATGACCCTGATATGCAGGAGTTTTTACCTGAGCTGTAGGCAGGTGAGGTGGAGCGTATATTCCCCACATACTGGGCGAATTTCAGGTGGCATTCATTTCACTTTTATTAATTGTTCACATTACACATTAGCATTGACACAAGGTCCTGATGAAGCAGGAGGAGATCTCGAGACTCCATATACCGCAGAAACATGTTGACCTTTAATCTATCTGAGTAGTTATATGTTTAATACTACCTTGCACTGTTTTTATTGTTGGGTGTGGATAGGACATCATTAAAAGTATTTTTCTCCACTTCTACAACCCAATCTTAAAATCACTCACTGTTCTAACACTGTTACTTTAAAAACATTCTTGCACTGCTATTCATTCTTACCCTCCTTATGCCATACACACCAAACCATCACATTTGAGTTTTTTCCACTTGATTAGGTTACAGTTCATCTAGTGGTTGTACATCACTTCCTTCGGGTGAAGGATCCCAAATGATGTAGGGCGGCACAGGATGGGTATCTGATGGGAATCATTTGATGGTCACCACGTATTATTTAAGTATGAACTTTGTGACTGTTCCCTAATCAACACATATTTTCAGACAGTTTACCTTCTTTTTCTTTTGACCTACTGGTACCTTTTGTTATAATTGGAGTTTTGGACCTCACACTCACCTTTTGGTCACTGTGGAGAGGGGGGGGGTTAATCCCATGACCACAATATTCATGTTGGGCTGGTGTTTTGTGCCCCGGACTCACATTTAAGTCACAGTAGTGCGGGTGGTTGAATGCCAATGACACAGTTTTACTTAACATGCTTGGGGTTTGAGCACCACATTCACCTTTTGGTCACAACTGTGATGGGAGTTACAGTATGTGTTCCCTTTCAGTGTCACTGGTGTATGCAATTCCCACACAATACAAAATCTTGACATGATGGTAGGGAGGGTGTGTTTGGTCTACAACCGCTAGGGGTGTAAATGCTAGTGGTGTTAGCCATCCTCCGCCCTATGAGTAAGGATTACTGGTAGTGATGGTTCCCCCCTATGATTGGGGAGTGCTGGTAGTGTTAGCCATCACCCACCCTATGAGTGGGGACTACTGGTAGTGATGGTACCCCCCCTATGATTGGGGAGTGCTGGTTTTATTAGCCATCCCCCACCCTACGAGTAGGGACTACTGGTAGTGATAGTAACCCCCTACGATTGGGGAATGCTGGTAGTGTTAGCCATCCCCCACCCTATGAGTGGGGACTACTGGTAGTGATGGTACCCCCTCTATGATTGGGGAGTGCTGGTAGTGTTAGCCATCCCCAACCCTATGAGTGGGGACTACTGGTAGTGATGGTACCCCCCTGTGATTGGCGAGTGATGGTAGTGTTAGCCATCCCCCACCATATGAGTAGGGACTACTGATAGTGATGGCACCCCCCCTATGATTATAGAGTGCTTGCCGTGATAGCTATCTACCCCCTATGGGTTGAGTAATGCTGGTAGTGTTGACCATCCACCCCCCTATAGGGTGAGGCTGATGGTAGTGATAGGCATCCACCCCCATATAGGTTGTGACTGCTCCCAGTTATTGCTATCTACCTCTATGGGTGTGGAACTTACCATCGGCGGGGTATGCGTCAATTCCTGTTGTATTTTCAGTCTTAGACGTACAGGACAGGGATGAAATGCACGATTAGATACATGGTTTGTTCATCTCGTAGCTCTGGAATATGTGGTGGCACAATTCGATGCGGAGAGACTGCTATTCCAGATGCTGGAACGTGTTGTCAGTAGCGACCCGTTCAGTGCGTAGGAAGTACGCATTGTACTTGCTCGGCCAGACACTGCTGTGTAAATGCTTCCTGTCGATTCAATTTCAGTGTTTCTGGTTCCGGCTTGTTCGGAAAATGTTTCTTAATTCGAAGTGTATGTATCGGTTGGGATTTGGGCACATTTGCGCATCGTAATTCTTCGCCCGGACTGATCGGCTCCCAGAACGATTGAGTTGGAGGGTAACGCTACGGACAGCTCTCGGAGGGCTGTCCCACTAGGATTGGAATCGGCCCCTAAGTGTTAAAAACCATGTAGGTGTACCAAAGTTTCTTAACATGCATTTCAGTTCACCATGATGACGATACCAATATTCATTGGTGCCACATTGGCATGCCATCAAATTCATTAACTGAGATTCCAAGTTTTCATCTCTTTGTTCAATTTTTGTCTATGAACTCCTTTGCAGAAACATGTTGAAGATGAATTCCTGTCTTTAATATACGGTTCACTGCATATGAAAGTGTAGACAAAAATTACTTTCAAACAAAAGATGAAATATGTATGGAATGCACTGCCAAAATCTTGGATCTTCAGAGTACATTCTTGTTGATTGGTGTTCTGATGCTTGAATCCATACAGCTTGCTCATCAAATCGGCCACCTTCTCCAGTGGGGAATAGCGGTGGAAAACAACGAGCGGCTACATTTTTTCCAATATACTAATGGTAACTCCTTTTGCTTCTTTCATTTGAAATAATTCAATAGTGTTTCCTATGATTTCTTTTGAATGGAGGGGCATGTACGGTATATTTTTCATAAATCTTTTCACTCCTGGATTTCTAAACTGTTTCAATGTAGCTACTTTAAAATTGTGTTTCATCTTCTAAGCATCTTACTTCTTCATAATCAGCTACATTCTTGTAATAAATATTATTCTGTATCAGGTATAATGTAGCATTTCAAAGTTTATTAATAAGCACAAACTGTTGTCAGATGTTTTTACTCTTTGTTGTTACACCATTTACTAGAATACCTACTGGCTCATTTTCATCTCTGTCTACACCAACAATTTTAATATTTTTCTTAAATTCTAAAGGTAAATACACAACCCTTCCTTTGAGAGCTTTTTGTAAATCTGTTGGTGGCAGCTTACCTGTCTTAGGCTCTATGTGAACTATGGCCTGGAATAAGTGTACAGATTGGATAAGAATATACTCATACACATTTAAATCTGTTAGTTCCTGTGGAATATGTATAGGTACCAACTCTAAGTTGTAATGTACTGCTCTAGCTGGCATTTTGTTTTCTTCTAATTTGTTGTAACAGTACTTACATATAACTTGATCACTGGACAACTCAAATTGTCTTTCTACAAACAAATAAAGAGCAAATTGCTGACACTTATCATTGTTTTATTTTTCACTTTTTAAATGTAAATCAACATTCCTAGTCTGACATCTATAGTGAGTACTGCAAAAAACACAGTTGATGGACAGAATGTAGAACAATGTCATACATTCACCCCAGTACAAGGATCTGGGCTAGGTGTGGGCGGAAAATCCGTTCCGCTCGCGGATTTTGCGGATTTTCGGGAAATCCGCAATCCGCGAGATTTGCGAATTTCCCGCAAAATCCGCAAATCCGCGAGCAGCGGATTTTGCTCGCGCTGCTCGCACTGTTAGCGTGAGTTCGCGCCCCGCGAATAAGTGCGAAATTGCAGAAATACGATCTTGGCAAAACTGAAAGTAACTACTTACCAGGTTCAAAAGTTCAGGCACATCATTAGTAGCCATTTCCTGTAGGGCTTCCTGAGGGGCCCCTCCAGAGTTCAGTTGCCAGTTGAAACTATTATGTGACCCTGCTCTGAACCTCAGAATAGTTACACATATGCCACAAAGGTCCTGAATTACAGCTAAGGGAGACAAGCAGGAGCCAGGCTGGAAGTTAAAATCCATTAATCAGCCCCTAATTCATTATTGTCAGTTGGGGCAGGGCAGGTGTTGTAACTAATTTTGCAACAATGAAAGCACTTAGCAAGTGCAAAAGATCACTAATCAGGGCGCACTAAGGAAGCAGGTGCCAGCTAAAAAAATATTCTGTGACACATTAATCAGCCCCAAATTAATTCAGGTCACTTGAGGCAGGGAAGGTGTGCTTTGCTTTGCCGAAAATAATGTACACTGGACAACCAGAGGGTGTAGTGATGAAACAGAGGGTGGCATGGGTGGGCCAGAGGGTGGCATGAGTAGTCAGAGAGTGGCAGTGGTGACAGAGAGTGGCAGTGATGAAGAAGAGTGTCCCAAACAGGCTGGACACGTAGAAACAACAAGTTCGCAAAACTTGCGACCCGACAGGTAAGTTCGCAAATTGCGAAATTGTAAAAACCCTCGCGAACTGGCAGAAACACGGGCGAACACAAAAAAAAAAAAAATCCGCAAATTCGCGGGAATTCGCGGATTTTGCGGATTGCGAATCCGCAAATCCGCAAAATTCGCGGATTGCCAATCCGCAAAATCCGCTCATGCTTAATCTGGGCCTAAATCCATAGTTTTTTTGCACTCCACACCACCCTGGGATAGACACTGGCTATATGCAAATCAGCTCTGACCCTGCGCCTCATGGGAACAGTCCAGTCCGAACTACCAAGCCATGTCTTTCCCAGACCGGAATCAAGCATCCAAGGACCGGTTTCTGGCTATCAGCCTTCATCAGCCTGGATAGCTTGACTCCAGTGGTGTGGAGAGCCTGGGACTCACGTCTGAGTATACCCAGTACACTCGGGGTGAAAATTGCAAAAAACACAGTTGATGGACAGAATGTAGAACAATGTCATACATTCACCCCAGTACAAGGATCTGGGCCTAAATCCATCGTTTTTTTGCACTCCACACCACCCTGGGATAGACACTGGCTATATGCAAATCAGCTCTGACCCTGTGCCTCATGGGAACAGTCCAGTCCGAACTACCAAGCCATGTCTTTCCCCACCCAGAATCAAGCATCCAAGGACCGGTTTCTGGCTATCAGCCTTCATCAGCCTGGATAGCTTGACTCCAGTGTTGTGGAGAGCCTGGGACTCACGTCTGAGTATACCCAGCACACACGGGGTGAAAATTGCAAAAAACACAGTTGATGGACAGAATGTAGAACAATGTCATGTAAAATAACTCCATTACTTAAACAGGAGGTATTTTACATAGTAAAACCTCCTTATTACCTTATGCTTTTCAGAGTGATTTACAGCTAACATTCTTAAATGATGAAAAGTGCTTTGGCACACTTTTCTCTAAAGACAAGCAAGAGAATGACTCTGTAACTTCGTATATTTTCTTATTTTACATGGATCTATTCTGTGCAACATCTTAATCTTCCGCTTCACACTTTTATTTGCACAGTTACATAAAACAATTTGTAATATGTCAAAAGGCTCTTGTCGAATACTGCAAATACTGCTACAATTCCACTTATATACAGGAGCTTGTGTATGTCTTCCATTAACTTTTTTAGCTATTACTTCTTCTACATTCCTAGGGACAATTTTTTACTTTGTAATGGAGGAGCCATCTTTCACCTCATAACATCGACCACTACTATCAACTGCATGTACTAATGTGTTCTCTTGAAAATAGTTTTGTTCATTAAAGAAAGGCTTACTACTGGAAGTGTGCTTCCATTCATCAATAAACATTTTAGAAAAGTTTGTTCTATTAACTGGTATTTTTCTTTTGCTTTTCTCTTTCATAACTACCATTGTTTTATTCAATGTTCTCATTATCTTCCTTCATTTCAACTCAAAAGCTCTATCTACTATAATTTTAATATGTTGCTTTTGTTTATAAGCTGCTGATCTTCTTTGATATTGCTTTAAATTCTTTAATGAATTGTAAAGTGGTCTACTTCTAAACATTCTTCTTCATATATCCTTGAACTCTTTCTGCCTCCTTATTAGATGTGTTGTTTTTTCAATAATTGAAGTTTTTTCACATGGCTAATTCTTTTTTGCATCTGATTTGTTGTTAAACTTTTCTTTTCAACATTTTTCTCATTTTTCAATCTCTGTAATAGTGTTGTAAGAAACTGTTAGGTTCTCTTAACAGAAGATGTTTTTCCATCTATCACATTGTGTGTGTCATCTAATTTCTTCTTTCAACTCCTATTTAAATAGTACTGTTTTTTTTTGCTGTCTTCTGTTTTCATGTTTTCTTGCCTTCTTCAAGGTTTTTATTAAATTAAGTAAATATCTAAACAACAAACAAAGGTTTCAATAGTAGGTTACATAAATTATTAATTTGAAATTAATTACATAACATTATTCATCATCATCATTAAGCTTTATTTCAACTGTTCAAGTCATAAGAGCTACACAAAACTTGCAAAGTAAAAAACACGATTAAAATATAAAAGAGAAAAAATTCAAACAATGTGACCCACAATAGACATGCAAAAACCTACCGCTTAAATTGTAATTTGACAGAAGATTACCTGCATGCCTAAAAACACGTTAGACCAACATGATCAAAATTGCATTGGGTGCTCAGTTCAACTACTCACAACAGATAGAAAAAAAAGCACACCCCTGTAGCAACTGGCACATGCATACCTTATCTGTTCGACAGCAGCCAGCTGAGAGTTGTACGTCATAAAATCTTTTGTGCATTTAAAAATAGGATTCAATAATTAAAAATTAGTGTGGACTATAAAAACTAATGAAAGATGATAAAAGCATCTGTCAGGGGATGTCACGGGGTTGACCTTAAGGTCCACCCTTAGCGATCAGGTTATGCAATCAATCTACAACAAAGTCCTTATTTGCAAAGTCCATCACAGTGGGTTCATGCGCCCAATTGACGACAGACCGGTTTGAGCCACTTGTCCCTGTGCTGTGTATAAGCAGGACATGCAAACAGCACATGGGCTACAGACTCGACTGGGACATTGCAACAGGGGCAGGTGTTTAAACTTGAAGAGTTAGGGTGCCACTTAGCTGTAACCTCACCCACAGGAAGGGTACCAAACCTGAATTGAATGTATAACATTCTATCCTTGGGGACCTGGTTTATATCTAGATAGGGTTCCAACAAACTAACCTGTTTATGGAGCAAAAAATCCTTGGTAAGTTTCCCCGGAGTAGGCTTGGTAAGCTCATGTTGCTCCATCCATTTCCGGTAGTATTGCTTCAGGTTCTCTTTTCATAGCAGGGTGGGATCTGACTCGTCCCAAAGACCCTTGAACCATCTGACATAAAATTCCTGACATTTTTAATCCACCCTATCTTATTGCTCATGTCAAGACAGGGGACCACTGCCAGGGCTCCGGCAAAGTGCAGTTGCTTCAGTGTCCTCATAATGCGTGCCCAGTAAAGCAGCGCTCAAAGCTTTGCTCTGTCACTAATAGTACGTCTGACTATATCGAGCATTGGTGGTGTAAGCGGTGTACTTTGGAGAAGCATCACGAGGTTCCTTCTCTGAGGTACTAAGGTCTGGTGTCTAGTCAAAGCCCCACAACTCTGTGCCATACAGCGCTGCGCTAGCCATCTTCAGATCATAGAACTGCAAGGCGGCAGCGACCGTTCTACTATGCAAGGATGGAAGTTCCCTCCCTATTAAGCATGGGCGGAAAATCCGTTTCGCTCGCGGATTTTGCGGATTTTCGGTAAATTCGCAATCCGCGAGATCTGCGAATCTCCCGCAAAATCCACAAATCCGCGAGCAGCGGATTTTATGGCTTGCTCGCACTGTTCGCGTGAGTTCGCGGCTTGCCAGTACAACTTCGCACCCCGCGAGTAAGTGCTAAATTGCAGAAATACGATTTTAGCAAAACTGAAACTACTTACCAGGTTCAAAAGTTCAGGCTCATCATTAGTAGCCATTTCCTGTAGTGCTTCCTGAGGGGCCCCTCCAGAGTTCAGTTGCCAGTTGCAACTATTATGTGACCCTGCTCTGAACCTCAGAATAGTTACACATATGCCACAAAGGTCCTGAATTACAGCTAAGGGAGACAAGCAGGAGCCAGGCTGGAAGTTAAAATCCATTAATCAGCCCCTAATTCATTATTGTCAGTTGGGGCAGGGCAGGTGTTGTAACTAATTTTGCAACAATGAAAGCACTTAGCAAGTGCAAAAGATCACTAATCAGGAAGCACTAAGGAAGCAGGTGCCAGCTAAAAAAATATTCTGTGACACATTAATCAGCCCCAAATTAATTCAGGTCACTTGAGGCAGGGAAGGTGTGCTTTGCGTTGCCGAAAATAATGTACACTGGACAACCAGAGGGTGTGGTGATGAAACAGAGGGTGGCATGGGTGGGCCAGAGGGTGGCATGAGTGGTCAGAGAGTGGCAGTGGTGACAGAGAGTGGCAGTGATGAAGAAGAGTGTCCCAAACAGGCTGGACACGTAGAAACAACAAGTTCGCAAAACTTGCGACCCGACAGGTAAGTTCGCAAATTGCGAAATTGTAAAAACCCTCGCGAACTGGCAGAAACACGCGCGAACACAAAAAAAAAATCCGCAAATTCGCGGGAATTCGCGGATTTTGCGGATTGCGAGTTCGCAAATCCGCAAAATTCGCGAACGCGAGATTCGCAAAATTCGCCCATGCTTACTCCCTATCAGTCCTGTGACACGCTTGTGGCCCAGTAACATCTTGATTATGTGGGGATTTCAGGACATTCTATCTGAGAGGCGGACACCCAGGTAGTCAAAGGTACCGACTCTTTCCTGGGGAGACCAATCTAGCACTACACTGCCTTTGAAGGACTTATGAGGGGTAAAGGACATGAATTTAGTTTTGGTAATGTTAATGGCTAAACTCCTGGTATCACAGAAGGATTGCAATCTATTGAGCAAAAGTTGAAGTCCCGCCGCAGTCTTGGACACCAGCAGGGTATCGTCTGCAAACAATAGGGTTAGTACCTTGTCCCCGCCAAGGTTGGTACGTCTGCTGGTTCTTATTGCAGAAAGCTGACCAGCCCGTTCATATACAATGAAAAATGGGTGGGAGCTAAGGTGCAATCTTGGCGCACTACCCTACTAACTGGGATACGGTCTGTAAGTTGTCCCTGTGGCCCCCATCTGACCTTATTCATAATAATCGCTAACCAGGTATTTACAATTACATTGCCATTGTCTCCATTAGCAAAACATATGTACAATATCTAATCATGCACTTTAGGAAACCTGTAAATCGTTTGCAATGTGGCAGGAAAGTTTTATAAATTGGTATACCCTTTTATTTTCTACATTAATGACTTTTTAGTTATTTTACAGGAGAGACAGGTATGAACCAAATGCTTACATCAGTCCTATCTAGCAAACAGGTTCTTCTTTGTAGTACTAGAATGTTAACTACATTTCATAATATTTTCCAATGAGTATGATAGACTGTATACTTTTTCAATTACTGTAAACAGCTGTACTATACATGTTAAACTAAATGCAGAAGTAGAGAGATACCTAACACATGGTAGCAGTCAGACATTCAAATTCTACTAATATACTTTCAGTATAAAACATATACCTCATGCTGTACAACATACTAGCATTGCACTACTGCAGAAACTTACAGGGAATACGATACAAGTAAGTACATCTAGCAACATGTTTTAAAACTCAGATTTGTCTTACAGTTTCATTAGAGTGGCAGATCTCTCAATGCCAGGCGTATCCTAAATTGAAAGGCCAACTATCAGCATGTCACTCTTTTGAGTGTCAACATCTATCTAGAAACGTCAATATTTGTGTCAGTGTCTTTTTTAGAGGCAAGATAAAAAATTCAAACAACTGTATACATACTACACTAACTTGGTTTCACATTGTAAGTTTTCTAAATGGGTGTTATAAGAAGCTCAATCAATTTAAAGTACACACTTTACTTTCAGAAGAGCTATGCAAAAACTTATAGGGACTAGGATAGAGGTAAATACATTGATGAACATGCATAAAACCTTATCTTTGTCTAGCAATTTCATTGGAGAGTCAGAAGTCACAATGCCTGGCCTAAGCCAAAAGAAAAGAACAGCTCCTGTTATATCAGTCTGATGAATGTCAACATGTTTCTAGCGACCTGAGTGAGTGTGTCAGTGCATTTCTGGAGGCAACAAAATGCACTCAAACAACCTTGTACATACTAGACTACCCCTGTTGCACACTACATGCTTTCTAAATGTCTGTAGAAGAAGCTGCAGGAATCCCTTTCTTGTCATTACACAGTAGAGCTGGGTATGAAGGTGCATGTTAAAAGTTTTAACATTTTGCCTGCCTAAATGAGGCATCTGTGCTTCTGTGACTGCATGCTGTTGTACCTCTGACAACATTAGTGCAGCTGTAGGATAAGCTACATAGTTTTTATGTTAGGGTCATCAGCAACACCACACATGTCAGAAAACATATAGAAGTACAGACATACCAGAGACATGGTAGTAGTCAGATAACCAAACTTGTCAGGGTATGTTTTGCATTTAAAGCACATACCTCACTATCTACAGCCTACTTGGAATGTACCTTTGCGGAGACTTGCATCGACTAAAATACAGGTCAATACATCTTCCAACTTGTTTTAAACCTGAACTTTCTTTACCAGCTTGCTTGGAAAGTCAGCAATGTTAATGCCAGACCTACACCAAAATAAAATGGCAACTCTTCTGATGCCACTCTTGTGAGTTTCAGCATCTTTCTACCCACCTCAATAACTATCTCTCCACCTTTTACAAGTGACGTAACACATCTAAAGAGGCCTATAGATATCAGACATCCTCAGTTTCACTATGCATCCTCTCAAAATATTTGCAAAAGAAGCTGTACGAATTACTTTGTGTTCATTATACAGGTATGACTGATATTGAACTCTGTATTCAAGTGCTTCTGTGATACCAACCTAGATAAGACATCTGTGCTTCTGTGACTAAGCACTGTATTATCTCTGACATGATTTGTGCAGCTGTATGATAAGATACACAGGGGCCCATTGGGATGGTGGGCGGATTGCCCCAGCCAGGCTGGCGGTAGCCACCGCCGTCTGGCGGGGGCAATCCGCCCGCCATCCTAACCAGAATGACCCCCAGCCATATTATTATAGCTTGGGGTCCGCGGCGGACGGAAAGACCGTCCGCCGCTTTTCCGCCCCGGTCACCTTGCGACCGGTGCGGAAAAGGGTTTCTATGGTGGCGGTGTCTTTCAGACACCGCCTGCCATATTAGGATGGGACTTTTCAAATGCCTTTCCATGGTGGCGATTCCGCCACGGAAAGGCAAGCGGTCTTCACTTCGGGGGCCCCCTGCAGGCCCCCGGAGTGAAGTCGAGGTGGGGGGTGCACATGGGGGGACCTGTGGTACCCCCCCACAATGTTAAAAATTCAGGATGCGCCCGGCACTGTGGCGGGCGTATCCTAATACCCCCCACGCGACCCCCGCCCTTATGGCGGACGGTCCCAAGTACCGTGAGGATGGCGGGCGGGCAAAGTTTTTAAATTAGAGTTATCAGCTGCACCACATGCGTCAGAATACATGTAGAAGTACATACATACCTGAGACATGACAAGAACAAGAAATGCAAACTTCACAAAGTACACTTTTCGTTTAAAGCACACGCCTACATTTCTACAGCCTACTTCAAGTGTACCTTTGCATTGACTCATATGGACTAGGATATAGATTAATACATCCGCCAACATGTTCTAAACCTCACTTTTCTCTAGCAGTTTCATAATAGAGTGACAACTCATAATGTCAGGCCTATGCCAAAATGTAAGGCTGCCACCTGTCATGCCACTCTTGTGAGTCTCACCATTTTTCTGAATACGTAAATGAGTTTGCCTGGGGCTTTTTGGGGTGAGATGACTCATCTAAAGAAACCTATGAGTACTAGAATACCTCACACCACATACTCCTTATATTTGTGTAGAAAGACGTATGGATTACTTTCTGCCCATTATATAGAGCAGGCTGGTAGAACATTCTGTATTCAAGTGCTTCTATGATGCCTACCTGCGTAATGAACATGTGCTTCTGTGACTGAATGCTGTAGTAGCTCTGACAAGATTTGTGAAGGAGTATTATAAACTGCATAGTTTTTAAGTTAGGATCAATAACAGCACTACACATGTCAGAATACATGTACAAGTATACACATACCTGAGATATGGTAGCAGTTAGACTTCCAAACTTGTCAGGGTATATTTTCAATTTAAAGCACTCACCTCATTATCTATGGCCTACTTTGAATGTACCTCTGCAGAGATTTGCATCGACTAGAATACAAGTTAATACATCTGCCAACATGTTTTAAACCTCACTTCACTCTAGCAGCTTGTTTAGAAAGTCAGTGATGACAATGCTAGGACTAAACCTAAACGAAATGCCAACTCTTCTGATGCCACTCTTGTGAGTCTCAGCGTCTTTCTAAATACTTCAAAAACTATCTTTCCACCTTTTACATGTGGAATGAGATATCTAAAGAAGACTATTTGTATTAGACTACCTCTGTTTCACTCTGCATCATTTACAAATATTTGTAAATGAAGCTGTATGGATTACTTTGTTCTCATTATATGGGACAGACTCTTATTGAACTCTGTTTTCAAGAGCTTCTGTGATACCTTCCTAGATAAGGGATATGTGCTTCTGTAACTGAATACTGTAGGAGCTCTGACAAGAATTGTACATCTGTATGATAAGCAACATCGTTTTTAAATTAGAGTCACCAACTGCACCACATGTGTCAGAATACATGTAGAAGTACAAACATACCTGAGAAATGACGGCAACCAGAAATTCAAACTTCACAGAGTATACTTTCTGTTTAAAGCAGACACCTACATTTCCACAGCCTAATTCAAGGGTACCTTTGCAGAGACTCATATAGACGAAGTTTTAGATTAATGCATCCACCAACATGTTTCAAACCTCACATTTCTATTGCAGTTTCAGTATAGAGTAAGAGTTCACGTCAGGCCTATGCAAATATGAAAGGCTGACTCCTGTTATGCTACTCTTGTGTGTCTCACCAACTTTCTGAAGAAGTAAATGAGTGTATCTGTGTCATTTTAGGGTGAGATGACAAATCTAAAGAAGCCTATAGGTACCAGAACACCTCGGTTTCACAGCATAAATTTGTGTAGAAAAAAAATGTCTTGATTACTTTCTGCTCATTTTTACAAGAAACATGCATATTTAACTCTATTCCAGTGCTTCTGTGATGCCTACCTAAGTAATTGATATGTGGTTCAGCGACTGAATTCTGTAGTAGCTCTGATAAGATTTATGCAGGGGTATGATAAACCACATCACAACAGGAAGCAAGACGCAGTGGTGATACGTGCCTGACAAAGGCATTGAGGGTCGAGAATGGGTTGCTCCCTGCGCTAGACAGCCACCTCTGGCATCCTTGTTTGCCCCTGATCGATCACTCCTGAGAGTCGAGGCTGGGTTTCTCCCTGCACTGGGCAGCTGCCTCTGGCATCCTTGTTTCCCCCTGATCGATTGCTCTCAACTTGTTTTGCACTGGCTCCGGACGGCTCTGGTGAGCTGCCAGAGCATGCCTGTCTCACAACGGTACTTCCGCACAGAGCCCTCCACCTGGCAACAAAGGGGATCAGGACTCATCGACGGGTCAGTGGGCTGACGACGCTCGATGCCGGGGATTTTAAATGCTGATCCACCCTCTGGTGAGTCCCAAGCGCAACTGATTTGGAATGAGAGCCTGCCATGGGGTTGCTGGAGCTCTCTTACTTGGGACTGTCTGAACTACTACCAGCTCAAGCAGTGCGAGGGATCCAGGGGTTGAGCTCCAGCTGCACCTGTGCGCCCTCCTTGTCTCACCCCACAGGGACCTAAGATCTCCTCCAGTCAGTCCGGATTTTGATTACACCATAGTTTCAGATTTTGGACTTGGGGCTGACGTAGAGGTTTGATGTATGGGAGCACTGAGGAAGGGCTTTTGGCCTGATTTTCTTTACACATCGAGAGGGGGGAAGATCACAGCGTACATTTTTTAAAATCATTTGCCCAGGCTCCAATCTCTGTAGGGCGGACATTTTGGAGCTCCTCTGCTCTTCCTCAATCTGAAATTGAGGGCCTCCTGAATAACATAGAAACCTTCTCAGGGGTCTCACTGATACAGCTGGTTCTTTAAACCAACAAAGAACAGCTTGGCACAGAAGCTGACATATAAAAGTTACATCTTTAATAACCTCAGATGAGGAAGACAACGTCACACAGTACCCTCAGAAACTGTATGAGGCAGTCTAAGGAGTACAGAAAACAGGGGCCTTTTATGTGCTTAGGGTTACATAGTCAGCATAAAACCAAGGGGAGGTTCTGGCACATGTGAGCATGCAAAATGACTAATATAGGTATACAAGATCTGCTTGCTCAACAAAGTGGGAGGAGAGTTACTTCTCCATATATCAGCAAGAATAGCCTGACAGTTCTATAAGAGGAGCAGGTGCATTCTACTAGTTAGGCCTCTCTGAGCATGTGCAAGGCTCTGAAGAGGGAAACAGCACATGGCGAGCATATGGCTACCTAAAATGGCTGCCAAATACAAAATGGTGTTCAGCTCCTGCTAACAAATCCCTGCAATCTTTAACAGATGGTCCTTTTAGCATGAGCTAAAGACATTCCTATGATCCAGTAAGAACACAGAAAATATTTGCACATTAATTTTCATAAATGTATCAATATCTTAATTCTTTGCTAGGTGGGTATTTTTCATTCTAAACATTTCATTACGTGGGTATATATATGAGGTATAAGCAGAAATACAAAGGGAACAGAGCATAGGGTCATAATTAACATACATATAGCAGGAGAGAGTAATGACTTTTATCACAAACAGAATTATCCTTTTTTTCTAGTCATAAGCAAATCCTAGCACCATCTAGTAAAACAATTTTCAGGGCTCCTATGTATTTCAGTGACCATTCATTTCAATTTCAGAATAACCAACAGGGCATATCTAATCAAAATATTTTCAATAGACCTTTCCATTTGCCTTTTATGGGGGCTAGAACATTAATCATTTTTGGGACCAGGAGGACCACACACGGCCTTAGGAATTAGGACGAAGAGCTGCAAAGGGCTGCTAGGTGGGTATTTTTCATTCTAAACATTTCATTAAGTGGGTATATATATGAGGTATAAGCAGAAATACAAAGGGAACAGAGCATAGGGTCATAATTAACATACATATAGCAGGAGAGAGTAATGACTTTTATCACAAACAGAATTATCCTTTTTTTCTAGTCATAAGCAAATCCTAGCACCATCTAGTAAAACAATTTTCAGGGCTCCTATGTATTTCAGTGACCATTCATTTCAATTTCAGAATAACCAACAGGGGATATCTAATCAAACTATTTTCAATAGACCTTTCCATTTGCCTTTTATGGGGGCTAGAACATTAATCATTTTTGGGACCAGGAGGACCACACACGGCCTTAGGAATTAGGACGAAGAGCTGCAAAGGGCTGCTCCTCCTCAAAAATGGGAAAACCAAAGGGGTACATAATTAACGAAAAAGAAGAAGTACTTGGGAAAATTGAAGCTGCTGTGCAACCAATCCAGAGGGGAGTATTCTCTCTGGGTCTGTTTGAGCCTCACAGGCAGGCTCTTGTTGTTTCCACAGTGGAGCTGCACAACTCGCAACTCAAGAATTACTGCCCAGTTTCAAAGAAAAAGTTCCTTCTTTTAGGATAGGGCAGTCACCCACCAGGGCAAATACTCTCAGCGATCCTGTCCAGTGTCTCAGGCAGTGCACCAGTTTCCTTCACTTCAATATAACAGACACAAGAGACACAGCACCTGTACCCTGAACTCAAGTCCTTCCCTAACTCCTGTATTGCTCTGCTGGCACACTGCTCATTCATTGGGGTGACACATTTGCATCCAGTGTGCCCAGGTATCTCTCGACCAATAAACAAAGGTGCAAACTTGCATTCACTTTGGGACCAGGATTCAGAGGCCTGATACTGGGATCTGTGAAGCAACCCTTGTTTCAAAAAGGGTCACCTCAAGCAAAGCCTCCTAGCCATTCTGGTCGGTCTGTGACTCTCAGCTGGGCATCAAAAACTTGATCCATGATTTCTCCTTTCTGGTTTGTGGCCTCGTCTTTCGCCCAAGACAGTGGCAGGGGTACACAGTTAACAACCACCTTCACTGAGGTCCTAGTTGCCAGCGGCGCCTGTGCTGGTTACCTTCACCTTGGCTTCAAGCTGGACTGCTGCTGACGCTGACTCCCCAGGCTGAATCTGATGTCCGGGCCCCTCTGGCAATGGTTGTAAGGCAGCAAATATCTATTGGTGGACAGAATAAAAGGTCTTTAGACAAGGCACAGAAACAGTCTATCAACAGAGAGGATAGTCTCATAAGGAGAAGTGTGGCTCACTGGTTAGAGCGGCAGACTCTGAATCAGAGATCGTGCCCGGGACCAGGGTTCAAGTCCCGATGCGCAGGGTCTTGGGCTCAATGTCTGCGGACTCGATAATTCTCGCCTCGGCGCCCACTCTAATCATGTGTCCCACACTGCAACTCTGGGCAATAGCTTACTTAATCTCCACAACGGCCCCTACAACACTGGCATGCCGGGCTTCACCTTGGGGGTGCCCATGAGGGGCAACTCACAAGGAGAGCCAGGTAGGGTTACACAGCGTTATACAGCGCCGGTACGCCCCGTTAGGGCAGCTGTGCGCTTTACAAAATACACTACATTCTACATTTACAATACTTCCTAGTCTTGGGATGCCTCATATATTAGCAAGGCACCCAAGAACCACTTCATTTATCTATGTGAGAGTAAAACAAACAACAGCCTGGACCTATTGGGAAGTATAAAAGGAACTCTTTGGTGAATTGACAAGAGTAATACATCACCCAATTCCTAGCAGCCAAGGAAGTCTGTGTTCATTTACTAAATTCTTAGGAAAAGAGAAAAACAATACAGACATACCCTAAATCTTTACATTGGTGTATTCCTGTGTACTAATCTGAAAACAATCAAGAGAAAAGGAAATGTTCTACACTTTTACTCATAGATTATAATCTACTTGTACAGGACTGCAGACACTTCAAAAATTCTTCTTCTTAATAAAAGCACCTACATTGTACGCTTAGGACCATGCTCTCATGTTAGAGGAGCAACAGGAAAGTCTAAAACTGCTAATTTAATAGGGGTTCTTACCTATAAAACAATATTTTCTTAAAAAATGTTTGCTAAGGATCACATGGGCATCTTCCCTGCGTTCTACTTTTCATGATCCAAACTATGCAACATCAGCTCTAATAAGGACTGTCAATTTATTTACACAGACTAGCTAATAAAAACTAGCAATGCCCTTGCAAAACTATGTAGCATGAGAATAACATTCAATAATGGTGTTATCAACATAAGACTTGCAGAACAAAAGCTACCCACATCTAGTTCCCCTTAAAAGTCAAATAAGGGAACAGCAATCTAGACTACTCATCCTGTCATAATGTCATCAAACAGGATGGGCAGTAACATAACATATATATGTATTCATATTATTAATGCTAACAATGTTTAAAACAGTATTACTGAATAGCCAATTAAATGTCTCATTGCTATTTCACAGACAGCTTAGACAGGCTAAAAACACATTTTGAGAAAAAGAGAGAGAAACATCAATTTTGCCTATCCTTAATTTTTAGAGGAGCCAGCCTCCTTCCCCCCTTTTTGAAAGTAGGAAACCTGAAACAAGTTTCACGTCTGTGAACACTATCAACCCCTATTTGTAGCAACTGTGCATAAACAAAGTTATAGGAGCTATATATTACATTTGAGAGAACTAAAACAGGAATAAGCAACCCCCAATCCCTTTAGCAAATGTACAAGTGTAACATGAGGGCTCATGAATTCAAACAAAATCCCATTATCTCAACCCTTACACAGTAATCCTCAAACTAAAAGCATTAGTGCTGTATACATCTCAAAGCTATCTGTTAATCAAAGTGCACATATACCATTATATTGCCTTTTTATTCATATCAGTGCATCCCTGTCGAGTTTCAAAAAGTTTCAGAGGTCAAAATGTCAAAGCAAAACTTACTCTGGGAGCCCTTCTAGGCTTCTAAATATAGAACTGACTTTTAACCCTTCCCAACTGTCCTATTCTGTGTGCAAGGGTTTCCATGTGGTTTTCCCTAATTCAAACTCACCATGGATACAGAGCTGGAAAGCAGACCGATTCCCCTGTTTAGCAGTTTAGAGGTAAGAGAATAACTTCTGCTATTTTTGATATTTATTTTCAATTGTAAGCAGTGTTCAGTATACTTTTCTAGCAATATAGAAGTCTAAGGCAATATAGAAGTCTAAGGCTGTTTAAAAGCTGCTCTGAATGGCAGAACTGCATTTATGTATTGAATTGTACCCAATTTCGACTTTGATATTTGGGGCACTTAAAAGTGAATATCCTATTATGTTTTTGCATAATAGTCATCCTCAGAATGTTCTCTACACATTCCAGAGATGGGGCATCAGAAATATACCATGTATACCCTTATAAAAATAAGTTTTTTACGCCTGCGCAGAGTAATATTTCACATGCAAGTTTCCTTATTATGCGGTCCAACACTAAAAAAAATTAATTTTAATGCTAGGAGGTCACAGTATGATTATTAACCTTTATAAAGATTAAAAAACAAATTTAATGCACATCTTTTTAAATATTTTTTTCCATATAAATCATTACAATTTTTTTTAATAAAACCAATCATTTTGATAATTCCACATATGAAAAGCAAGCTTCATTCCTTGCCTATCATATTTAGACGCATTCATTCATAAGCCTAAGCACAGAAGCCTAACTTGAAACATGAAATATTTTGCACCACATTTTAAAGGACAGTCATTATTTAACATCAGAACCACAAATGTGCTTATGTAAAAAGGCATTAAGAAAGGAAATCCCTACCAATAATTTTTCCCTGTTATCAAAAATAATGCAACTGTATTTCTAACTTTTAAAAAAACAGTCTGAAATGCAGGGTCTCAAACCGTGTTTGCACTGACTTAAATCCTTGCTAAGTCAGCATCCCTTTCTCTCCCTGGCCTACAGTCAAATCGACAGCTGCTGTTTAGTGACAGTTGACACTGCTGTTAGGAAGCTTATTTTTTAGTGTTGAAATGTAAGCACGGTGACAGTCTATTTTAAACAGAGGCATTTTCAATCTATCATTCTATAATGTGTGTTTAGTTCAGCAACATCCAATTTACTCAGATGATGTGTTTGCCTGTTAATATCTAATACAATGTATCTAAGGAAAATGCTGTTATAGTTCAGTTTATTTATTGCAAAACACACAATTTCGTTTTTGAGACCTATCTATTTTTTTCCTATTCAAAATGAATTCTAATTTAATCTTTTTAGCCTTGTGGCCTATTGAACATGTGCATAGTTGCTTACTCTGTCAATTTAAAAGTAACATGTATTTATTTAGCACATCATATTGTTCATTTCTGGATTTTATTAAATTTTTATTTAACATTAATTAAATGACATTTTGCATAACAGACTGATGACAGAAAAAAAACACAAACTCACACATTGAGCTCATTCCAGACATACACAGAGGGGGTCATACACTCAGAACACACAATACAACGCGCTTAAGGCTAGCCATTCTTTCACAAAGAGCGCAATCGCTATTTACTCACAGAAGTACCACTAATGTGAAACCACAAACCACATAGACATTTAAACACACAATTAACCCACAGATCAACACTTAGGACAGAAACAAAGGACAGCCCACAGACTGTACTTAAACCAAACCATTTGTAAATACCAGTTGTAAGTCATATTTACAAGAACAGCTTTTCAATAGTATTACAAAAGACTGCACAAAACAGCCTAACAGACTGTTTTATTTTCAAGAAGCCAAAATACACTCAATTCACTAATTTTAGCTGGCAGAACACCAGAAAAATCACTCTGCATATCTCCATTTATAAAAGTGCGCAGAATAGGATCCTTGTTTGTTTTATGTTCATATTTTAATTTCACAGGGTACAGAGTCACCAAGGAAGAAATATGTTTTTATACCTAAACCTATTTAAGTATTCCCTCTAGGGGAGCCAGCTTATTTACTTCACATCTCTTTATGGTACCTCCAATAATCAACACATTCTTCGATGTGTGCTTGAAACAGGCATGCCAAAAATATTGCAACATATGCACATTTTATACGCAAAGTAGCACTTACAGTACGCTAGTAGGTTGTGCCGTTCAAATCTTATACAAAGTAGAGAAAAGTCTCCTCATTACCTGCCAACACAAATTACAATTTATATATTCTCAATCACAGATTCCAAAATTGGCTAATACAAATTCCAAACCAACAGTAAGCTGCATCAAAAGATCTTACCAATCCCTGGTATCAAACCAAAATGAAGTGTTGCATCAAAATGATCCTTACCAATCCCTGGTGTCCAGATTCTAACTGCCAAGTTCTGAATGACCTAACAGTCATTTATAGAATACTCATGCTAAAAAGGTTTTCAGTCAAGATGGGTAAACATGTGGAGGATCAAAATCAGGAAGACTAGAAATATACTGGGCTGCAGAGATTGAGAATCCCCAGAATCTCTGTGCAAAGAGTACCTCCTTAGTAGAGTCCTGTCCTGTCCTCCTCACTAGATTCCTGTCTCCTGTCAAGATCACTCCCTTGGATAGCCACTTCTCTGATGAGGTCTATGTTGGAGCGCCATTTGAAGAGCATAGAAACCTTCTCAGGGATCTCACTTATAAACCTGGTTCTTTAAACCAACAAAGAAGAGATTGGCACATAAGCTGAAATATAAAAGTAACATCTTTAATAACCTCAGATGAGGGAGACTACATCACCCAGTACCATCAGAAACTGTATGAGGCAGTCTAAGGAGTACAGAAAACAGGGGCCTTATATATGCTTAGGCTTACATAGTCAGCATAAAACCAAGAGGAGGTCCTGGCACATGTAAACATGCAAAATGACTAACATGGGTATACAAGATCTGCTTGCTCAACAAAATGAGAGGAGAATTACTTCTCCATACATCAGCAAGAATAGCCTGACAGTTCTATAAGAGGAGCAGGTGCATTCTACTAGCTAGGCATCTCTGAGCATTTGCAAGGCTCTGAAGAGGGAAAGAGCACATGGCGAGCACATGGCTACCTAAAATGGCTGCAAAATACAAAATTGCTTTCAGCTCATTCTAACAAATCCCTGCAATCTTTAACAATCTCTGCAAACTTAAGGGAAAGAGGATTGGCCCATCACTTACCAGAATAGAAGAAGGACTTGTGCTGGGAGCTTTTAAGGGAAATAGGACTACACGCATCTAAGTATACACTTCCTAGGCTAAAGCCTTGGCCATCTTTGAAAGGTACTGAACGTTCCCACCCTGAATACTCTACCCAAAAGGAAGTTGCAAGAAAATATGATCTTCCCTCATAACTAAGTAGCCCCTAATATGCAAATGGAATACCCTCCTTTTTAAGGCTAAGATGACACTATTCCTGATCTAACACTTCTCGGACAAGCTACCAATTAGTTTCATTGTATAAGCAAGCCTTCCCCAAAATTGACATGGGAGGATTCTAAGGGCCCATTAACACCTTGGCTGCTAGGGATATTTTTCTCCTGTGCTGACCTTTGATGTTTACCCATTGTTCATGACGAGCTCAGCTCGTCATCAGCACAGCTCCACTGTGCCTCATGACGAGCTGAGCTCGTCATGAGCATCGAAGGGGTTAAGCATGGACTCCGTGCCATACTTCTCATCTTACAACATCCTAAAATCAGCTGCCCACAAAATCAATTATCCACCAACTCTAACAAAAAAAGCCACCAAAGCCCTCAAACACAGACTTCTCAAACAACACCCAGAAACAGTTGTATCCGGCCAATACTTCTGCGCATCAAAAGGTGTCATAAATAATGATCTCATATTTTATACACAAAAAAAGATCCCAATGGAGAAAAACACTCTGATGCTTTCTATCCCATCATCTAGGAAAACCTCTCACAGCTTTAGACTTTCAGTAGCCCCCTCAACTGCCCTCAATGCAAAATTAACCATCAACATCTTTAACAATGGGATTATTCCTATTCAGGCTTCAGACCACAACCTCAAACTATTTAATGAATTCTTCCCTATCATCAAACAGGAGGTAATTAAAAATAATACAGCCCCTGAACACCACAGATCTTCACTTAACCAGCCCAGGTTTTATCCTTCCACAGCTCTGCCAACACAGACAGTACTCCCCCACCCACCACGCTCCACCACATCTATCAGCCCACACTTTAACAGAGTAGACACTCCCCCTGACAAGGCAGAGACAACCCCCCTCTACCCACTCCAGCCCATTCGCTCTCAACTATTCTAGTGGGGCCCTAGAGCGACGCAATGACAAACGTATATCCATTACTCCCTCCCCCACACACAAGGCGAGAGTATAAACCCAAATACCCCTCTTTGCATCCCTCCGCCCTCCTATTATTCACATCAACGAGACTCAGGAAAAACAAGCACCACAGCACACCATGCCTCAAACCCCGTCCTCCTGCTACCACGCAGGGATTGAATTTAAACTAGGGGAAATTACACAGGTATTACAACAACTTAAATCTGACCTTCAGAAGATAAAAAGATTTGCCACTGAGCTAGCCTACAACAGGTGTTCCTCAGCCCTGTGAGTAAAGGGCCAATCCTCCATGTTAAATTCAAACACTACTCTGATCGGCCATTAAACTCTTAAAACTCCCAGACACCCCAGCACACTAGATGACAATTCACTCCCCTGCACATCTCCTCCTTGAGACCGGCAAAGACTAAGGTCCCTCTATCAGACAATGACATCCAAGCCATTCTCCACAAGGACACATACCATGACCTGCCACATAGCCTAAATCCCATCTTAACAATTGTCTTGAACCCACTCAGAGAACAGAGACCAAACTAATGAGAAGTAAATAAGACCAATCTCAAACCAGTATCCATCACAGGGATAACCTCACAGACCACCAAACCCCAACTGCAATGCATACTACTAAATTACAGATCAGCCTGGAAACACGAGGCCGACATAGCAGACCTTATCCTCAACCAAGACCTTGACCTACTCCTTCTACCTGAAACGGTGCTAAATCATGACTCTGTACCAATACTTGACATTCTAATCTCTCCAGGCTCTGACATCTTAAGAGCAGATAAACCAAAAAGGTCAGGTGGTGGCATAGCCTCTATAAACCGCATTGACCTAACAGTGACTCAGTCACAAACAACCGACTGTACCTCGTGCAAATACCTAGGCATAAGCATTTTTGAGCAACAACAGTCACCTATGTAAATTACATTTGATCTACCAGCCTCCAGGCAACAATCTCGCATTCACCGAACAAATCATGGAAATCACCTCCTCCAACAAGGGGCAACACTGCCCCTAAATTTTTATCGGTGACTTCAACCTCATTGGAGCAACCATTATGACCCCACAGTTAACAGCCTAAAACATTCCGAACTGACCTCGAAATTATAAAATTCTGCAATAGCCCAGACACACATCCTAGGTGCAACACTGGATCTTGTAATAGCTAGGTCAAACTCCATCATACTTAAATCAATTGACCCATGTGACTGGACAGACTACCACAGAATCTCCTTCCTCATCACTGAACCAATGAAGACACATAATTTACAACTTAAGAGCCCCTTCCAATGGAAAAGAAATTCCAGAGACATTAACCACAACGTCCTGTCATCCTACAGCAAAAATCTACTACCGCCACCAGCGGACATGACAGATGTCCACAACCTCACAACCTACAGTAACAACTCGATGACTAGCATTCTTGACACAGTTGCACCCTTTCTACTAAAAAGGTGTCTGCTAAAGACTCCAAACATTTGTACCCGGGAGACTAAATGATCAACGACGCAACCTAAGACTAGCAGAATGGGCCTAGAGATTCTCACCATCCCTAGAGCACCTTAAGCAAGTACATTTGAGGAGGAGCATCTACAACAAACACATCAGAACCTCTAAAGCAAACTTCTTTGAAGATCAAATAAACAATGCTACAAAATTGTTCCAAATTATCAAACATCAATCCTCTATTCAACCCAATGACTCCTCTTCAGGTCCCAACTCGCAATCTTATTGCAACACATCTGCCTCCCACTTCTTGGAAAAATCTAAAATGATAGAAAAATAGCTTCTTACAGCAAACAAACATGTCACATTGTTACCTCCACTCAAAAACAAAGAGTCTTGGAGCACTTTCAAAAGCTTTGATGAAAAGTACATCCTCAAGCTAGTAACAACACTCAAACAACCAAATCACTTCTGCGATTCTCTCCCAGCCAACATCTGCAGCGAGATCAAAACTTCTCTTATACACATCTTGTTGTGTAGTTCCTATATTCCCAATAGGCTCTGCACATTGGAATAACATAAACAGCAGTGTAGACTTAGAACTGAGGTCCTCTAGGTCTTTACTGACTATGTTAGACTTAATTAGTTTTGCCAGCTAGCTCAGAGGTCACTAGAAACTTTCTCGAATGAACAGGGAGGGGTTAACTTCCCTGATTCAGACAAGAAGGGATTAGCTTCTGACAACCATATAACATGACAACTTTGCTTCCCCAGAATAAGGAGTATATCTCCAGAGTCATGTGAAAACAATGGACAGCTATTTCACTCAGTCAATCGTGTATGCTTAATTTCACCAGAGTGCAGAGAAATAGAGAGACGGGCGTTTTCAATAAAAGGTGTTATTTTATTGAGCAGTCTTCTTTCTCATGCAAGAGAAATGAATTGCCACAATTGCAATACTTATTATGAAGTAAAGTGCGTACAGTAAAAGGAGTATTATGAAATAATACTGTAAAGGCATTGATATGGTTTCTTAGCCATATGGTACTTAAAACGGATAAAATATTTACATACATAAAAACATTGACTAACAAACTCAACTGGTGCTTCTAAGATACGCCTACCCCGGTGTACCTGACCTAAGCCTAATATGTGGGAAGGAGTAAGTAAGTTGCAGTTTTAAGTTAAGTTGGTTTTTGCCAAGAATCTAAAGCAAGAATTCTCTCTAAGGTTTGAATCAGCTCCGTACCTTGGTTATAGAATGAAGGAGGTCTTGTATCTCGTTTCTCAGGACTCGATCTCCCAGTAACCCGCGAGGGTGACTGCAACCACCGGAGCTGGATTTCTCGGCTTGAGAAAAGGCAGCTTCTTTCCCGGTGTGTCAAAGGGAGGGGCGGCTTCCTTCGGCTCTCGCATCAGCTGGGCTTTGGGCAAGTAGAACGTCACTCTGCTCCCAACCACCATGTGTTGTTTAAGGCAAGTGTTGGTATATTTATACCTGGAAAGTGCCGTGTTTGACGTAAGGTTGGACATAAGACATCAATAAAAGATGTCACTAAGGACTGGCTGTTACTTTAGTGCTCGCAGGAGTTCTATGACAAATCAAAACAAAGATATGGGGAATTCCCAGGTTGCTGGAAGTTTGGTGTGTTGAAAGAACTCGTTGTGCTCTCTAGGAATCTAAGGAAGTAGCCTTGCCGTATTTGGGCTGCGTGGGCTATGACTAAATATGGGTATGATTCTTATGCCTTCATAAAGACATGATTTATCATAACCACATAAGGGCATGAATCAGGAATATTTGATTAGGGTCCTAGATACATTCACAACTATCTGGACAAAGATAGTGAATGCATCACTATCACAAGGAACCTTTCCAGACTGCCTAAATGCAGGACAGGTAACACCCATTCTATAAAAACCTACAGCAGACCACACAATAACTGACAACTACTGTCCAATATCCACTATTCCTTCCCTAGTAAAACTCTTGGAGAAATGATGAATCCATTCCCAACTGTGCAAACATGTAGCTCAATTCCACCACATTGACCAGTAACAATCAGGCTTCTGGCAGAATTACAGCACAGAAACAGCCATGACACGCATTTTCAATTACGCACTCAGAATACTAGATCAAAAGGAGTCCTGTCTCCTAATCCTCCTAGACCTATCATCAGCCTTTGATACGATCAAACATAACAGTCTCCTTGACCTACTTGAACACATAATGGGTTTATCAAGGGTTGTCCTAAAGTGGTTCACTTCCTTCCTAGACAACCGAACACAAGGAATCAAGATTAACCAATCGCTGTACATGACCACACCGTTCACCCTGGGAGTCCCTCAAGGTTCCTCCTTATCACCTAATCTCTTTAATCTGTTCATGGAACCCTTTACTGAAATTCTGAAACTCTCCAATGTTCATTACCACATGAGTGTGGATGATACCCAACTATACCTAAAAATGTAATCTCTGGACGACATTCCTCACTCAACACAACTTTGCAAAAAACCCACAACTAGCTTACAAAAAAGCACGTCAACCTCAATGCACTCAAAACAGACTTTCTCCTAATCTCCCTACCACAAGGACATAGCGACATATAAAACTGGATGAACACTGAACAGCCTTCAACTGCAAACCACATATTATTGACTCTACAAGATCACTGGGAATAATACTCAAGAAGAATCTCAACATGTCGGGACAAATCAGCACAGCCACCAGAGGAGCAAACATCCATATGAACATTCTCAGAAAACTAAAACCGTTCCACAACGACGATGACCTAAAAACAGCTGTACAAGCTCTAGTGATACCCAGAATAGACTATGTGAACGCAACACTATGTGGTTTGCCAAAATCCAGACAAGCTTTTCAAAGAGCCTCATTCAACACGGCTGCAAGACTAGTCACCAGCTCCAAAAAAGAACATCCATATCAACCCCGATCTAAAGGCACTGAACTGGATCCCATATGAGGCACAATCACAGCTAAAAATTGCCTGCATGACACACAAAGCCATGCACTTCAACAGCCAATAAACTGGAATTATCAGGCAGTAGCAAAACTACAAGAACCACCAACACCTTCCTATTGGAACCGCACAAATTTCGGAAAAAGAAAAAATACTCCTGCAACTTCTCCGGCCTAGCACCTAGGATTTGGAATGCACTGCCTCAGCATTCAGAATACACCCTTCTACTACCTCCATCAAATAAGAAGTCATACTACGTCTAATGAACACATCTCTCCCTTGATCCTACTTCTGGTGTGATTTTGGTACCAACCAGACACAGCTCAACTGCCAGGATCAACGATGAACTCCAAGAGAAAATAACTAACACACTCCTGAACACCTCTGGACCTACAATGTGTACGGACAACATTTACGTTCTCCTGTTAGCTACTCATATCTATGTGCCTAGCTCTTACTTTCTTTCTTTTGATTTAACAATTGCGAAGCCATCTGATACCCTCACCAGGTCTTGTTCACGCTATATAAAACTTTATAAATAAAAATACATAAATAAATACATACTTTTTCAGTCAAGGTCATCAGGTGTACAACACCTTTCACACTACACATAGAAGTGCGCACATACATCAGACATTTTAGGAGTCAGTCATTCAAATTTGACAGAGTATGCTTTCAATTCAAAGCACTCACTTCACTATCTACAGACTACTTGAAATGTACATCTGCCAATATATTTTAAACCTCACTGTTCTCTAACGCTTTCATTACAGAGTCAGAGCTCACAGTGGCAGATATACTCCAAACTAATAGGCTAATTTCTCTCATGCCACTCTTATTATTGTCACAACGCATCAGGAATGACAGTGCACACCTTTCTTCATTATTTTGCCGTTTTAGTTCATTTTGTCAACTTATTTTATGAGAGCAGTCCGTGCCGCAGTCCACCCTTAAGCCGCGTGAGAAAAGATCCATCATATAATTTCGGGAGTGGAACTTCACCCCGAGTCGGACGCACTGCCGTTTAACCACTCCATTGCAATAACGATACAACTGCTTAAACCTTTAATCACTTTTCAAAAATGTGTGCTATATGTTATACTGCAAAGTTTTTACTTAGAGGTCTAATGTTGGTGCTTAATTTCTTGTAGTGAACCCCTGACGAAGGGCAAAAAAGAGGCCCGAAATGCATTGGGTATTCAATACTATTTAGGATAAATTATGTAATCTTCCTGCTTCAGAGCAAAGGTCCGGATGGACATAGCTGTAGCATCAGAAATATGATTGCATAATAAGGCTCACGTGTGAAGGAAGAGAATGGAATGAACTTTGAACATTGGAAAAATAAAATGAAAAGTGATAAAAGGATTAAGTAGTTGTATCCTTATTGCAATGGAGCAGTTAAATGGCAGTGCGTCCGACTCAGGGCGAAGTTCCACTCCCAAAATTCTATGATGGATTTTTCTCATGCGGCTTAAGGGCGGACCGCGGCACAGACTGCACGCATTAAATGAAGTTGACGAAATGAACTAAAACGGCAAAATAATGAAGAAAGGTGTGCACTGTCATTCCTGATGTGTTATGTTTATTTGTCTGCCCACCTACAAGTTGCACCCAAAGATTAAAATGAGTTAAAGCATGAAGTTGGATAGTGACACGAGAGTCTTGGCTTCCTCATATGGAGATGTTTTCTTGAACTGCTTCCGAGTAATCAACAAACAATTTACTGGTTTTAATTCCGGTGTAAATACAGCATAAGAATATCACACAATGAATTTACAGACATCTTTGTTTTGAATGTTGGTATTTTTGAAAATGTTTGATGACAAACCTTGATTAACGTTAGTAACATTATAAGGGAGGGCGGTGTAATCGAGTCATCTGATTATGTTTACGTTTCGAATGGGGTGTTTTTCTGCAAAATGGGATGATTAATGAAGGTTTAAACAGCATAGTTTGGAGTCATGGGATCGAAGGAATTAGGTGGATGGAGTAGATACATAGGATTATTTGGTGGGTTACATCGAGTGAAACCAAAGGTTATGGGTTGGTTAGTAAGACACGTATAGGAGGCCTGGGTGACTGGATTCTGTACAACTGGGTAAAAGGAGGATCAAGAAATAACGGAGGATTAAGTAATAATAGCCCAGAGTTAAGCAATCACATTTAGTGGATTGTGGGAATTGTAGGAATGAGGCATACAAAGTTATATGCCATTGGTCATCCAGAAGGGGAGGGGTTGTATGCAGAGAGTGTATATAGAAAAAGGGTTAAAACGGATATGAGAAAAAAACATTTTTTCAAATGAGAACGGGCCATGTACAGCAGGTATGGAGGAGTACAGGGGAACCTTTGTTTATGGGAACGATGGTTTAAAAGCCAAGGTCGTTTGTCTAGTTTTAATACAACCAGCAAGTAGTAGAGTAATGAAGGGGGAGGAAATAGAAAAACTCTTCGTTGTTTTAGACGGAACACGTTGATCATGGTAGGAATTTTCAAACATGACTCAAGCTATTTTAAAATGTGTGCTATATGCTATACTCTGAAGTTTTTACTTAGTGGTCTAATGTTGGTGCTTAATTTCTTGTAGTGAACCCCTGACGAAGGGCAGAAAAGAGGCCCGAAATGCATTGGGTATTCAATACTACTGAGGATGAATTATGTAATCTTCCTGCTTCAGAACAAAGTTCCGGATGGACATAGCTGTAGCATCAGAAATATGATTGCATAATAAGGTTCACGTGTGAAGGAAAAGAATGGAATGAACTTTGAACTTTTGAAAAATAAAATGAAAAGTGATAAAAGGATTAAGCAGTTGTATCGTTATTGCAATGGAGCGGTTAAATGGCAGTGCGTCCGACTCAGGGTGAAGTTCCACACTCGAAATTCTATGATGGACTCTTATTAATGTCAGCATCTTTATAAATACTTCAATAATTGTGTCTTTGCCTTTTAGGGGTAAGATAGCATATGTAAAAAGGCCTATATATATTAGACTACCTCTGTTTCACACCACGCACTCTCTAAATGTTTATAAAAGAAGCTGAATGGATAACTTTCTGCTCCTAATACAGGGCTGGCCCATATGCAACTAAGTATTTGAGTGCTTCTGTGGCACCTACCTAGCTAAAAGATCAATGGTTCTTGGACTCAATGCAGAAGTACCTCTGACAAGATTTGGGCAGGAATATGAAACACTGCCAAGTTATTAAATTAGGGTCATCAGCTACTACCACATGCAAGACTACAAATAAAAGTACAGACATACCTGCGACATAATAGCAGTGAGACATTCAAAATTGATTTAGTATGCTTTCACTTTAAAGCACAGATCTCACTATCTATGGCCTACTTGTAGTGTATGTTTACACAGACTCGTATGAACTAGGATAGAGGTTACTATATCTGCCAAAATCTTTTAACCCTCACTTTTCTGTGTCAGTCTCGTTAGCGATTCAGAGCTCAGAATGCCACCACTATGTCAAAACGAAGGGCCTACTCCTGTCATGCCACTCAAGAGAGTCTCAGCATCTTTCTAAACACCTTAGTAAGTGTGTGTACACCTTTTACAGGTGAGACAACATATGTAAAGAATCTTATAGGTGAAACATTACCTCACTTTCACACCACATGTTTTCTAAATGTCTGTACAACACACTGCACAAATCACTTTCTACTCATGGCAGAGGGCAGCCCGGTATGAAGGTATATGTTCAGGTGATTTAGTGATACCTTCCTAGTTAAGTCATTTGTGCTTTTGGGACCCAGTGCTGAAGTAGACCTTACAAGATTGGTGAAATGGGATGATAGCCTGTATAGTTTTTAAGTTAGGCTGATCAGCTGCACCACACTTATCAGACTACATGTTCAAATGCAGACATACCTGACACATGGTGCAGGTCAGATATTCAAACTTGACAGAGTACCCTTTCAGTTTATAACACAAACCTCACTATCTGGGGCCTACTGCCAGTTTACCCATTAAAAACATTGATGGACTAGAATAGAGGTTAATACAACTGGAAACATGCTTTAAGCCAGACTTTTCTCTTCCATTTTCATAAGAGAGAGGAAACTCGCAAAACCAGTCATAAGCCAAAATGTAAAACTGCCTCCTGTGGTGCCACTCTTGTGAATTTCAGCATCTTTATAGAGAACCCAATGACTGAGTCATTGCCTTTCAAGGAGCAAAATAATATATTCAAACAAACCTATACGAACTCGACTACCCCTGTTTGACACTACATGTTTTCTAAATATGAGTAGAACCACCTGCATTAATCTCTTTCAGCTCATTACACAGGGCACTCAGACATAAATGTGTGTGTTTAACTAATTTAATTTTGCCTGCCTAGCTAATAGAATGAAAAAGTGTCTGTCTCCATAGGAGTTAATTTAATCTCACCATGTTTCTAGACACACCAACGATTGTCTCAATACATTTTAGGGTAGCATGCAAAGTATAGTACACATACAACACTACCTCTATTTCACTCCTAAGCCTGTCCAAATATGTGTACAAAAGAAACTGCATGGATCCCTTTTCCTTACAATACAGAGTAGTCAGAGATGAAAGTATGTGTTAAATTGGTTTCACAAATCCTGTCTACCTAACTGATCTTCTGAAATCCAATCCTAATTTTAGCTTTCACAATATTTCTCTAAGGGTATGATAGACCGAATATTTGTTAAGTTCTTATCAATACATCTATCACATGTGTCAAATAGCACAGGAAACTACAACAAAATCTGACACTGGGTAACATTTAAGAATTCAAATTCAAATTTCAGAGAATATGCTTCATCAGTATGTACAACCTATTTGAATTTTCATTTCAGTACAATTGTGTAGACTACAATACAGGTTCCTGCAATTTGAAACAAGCTTTAAAACTCACATTTCTCTAATGCTTTTCAACTTTTATAAATACTTCATCTCATAGTTAAAAACTGTAATTACAATCACTGAACCACTCCAACACCATACATAAGACACCTTAACCATTTGTAACTTACCTCTGAAATCCTGGTGTGCCACATGAAAATATATATATCAAACACTTAAAAAAATTTCTTTCCCAAACAATAAATGTGATGCAGCACTCTCAATAAGGAAAAACCACCAATGGCAAATATTCCCTCTCATTTTCCACAGAAATGAATGTGAGTAACAAATCCAAATACTCCCTTTGACTGGCTGTTCCTTTAGTGCTCGCAGGAGTTCTATGACAAATCAAAACAAAGACATGGGGAATTACCAGGTTGCTCAAAGTTTGGTGTGTCGAAAGAACTCATTGTGCTCTCTAGGAATCTAAGGAAGTAGCCTTGCTGTATTTGGGCTATGTGGGCTATGACTAAATATGGGTATGATTGTTATGCCTTCATCAGGACATGATTTATCATAACCACATAGGGGCATGAATCAGGAATATTTGTAAATGTAAATGTAAATGTACATGTATTTATATAGCGCAAATCACCGACCCGGTATCTAAGCGCTTGCTTAGGGAACCCGTCCTGGTATTCCCCTGTGAGATAACCCCGGCAGGGTATCCACAAGGTGAAAGCCAGGCATCCCACCGCGAGGGGCCGTTGTGGAGATTAAGCAAGCTATTGCCCAGAGTTGCAGAGTGTGAACCCATGAATCGAGTAGGCACCGGAGCGAGAATTGTCGAGTCCATGGAATTTTTGAGCCCAAAGACCCGCTGAGGCGGGGAATTGAACCCTGGTCCCGGCTGCCCTCTGCTTCCAGGTCTGCCTCCTCTAACCAGTGAGCCACACTTCTTCAACCAGTGAGCCACACTTCTCCATAGGGCATGAATCAGGAATATTTAATTAGGGTCCTAGATACATTCACAACTATCTGGACAAAGATAGTGAATGCATCACTATCACAAGGAACCTTTCCAGACTGCCTAAAAGCAGGACAGGTAACACCCATTCTATAACAACCTACAGCAGACCACACAATAACTGACAACTACTGTCCAATATCCACTATTCCTTCCATAGTAAAACTCTTGGAGAAATGATGAATCCATTCCCAACTGTGCAAACATGTAGCTCAATTCCACCACATTGACCAGTAACTATCAGGCTTCTGGCAGAATTACAGCACCAACATGAGACCTCTAAGTAAAAACTTTGCAGTATAACATATAGCACACATTTTTGAAAAGTGATAAAAGGATTAAGTAGTTGTATCGTTATTGCAATGGAGCGGATAAATGGCAGTGCATCCGACTCGGGGCGAAGTTCCACTCCCGAAATTCTATGATGGATTTTTTCTCACGCGGCTTAAGGGCGGACCGCGGCACGGACTGCACGCAATAAATGAAGTTGACGAAATGAAATAAAACGGCAAAATAATGAAGAAAGGTGTGCACTGTCATTCCTGATGTGTTATGATTATTTGTCTGCCCACCTACAAGTTGCACCCAAGGATTAAAATGAGTTAAAGCATGAAGTTGGATAGTCACACAAGAGTCTTGGCTTCCTCATATGGAGATGTTTTCTTGAACTGCTTCCGAGTAATCAACAAACAATTTACTGGTTTTAATTCCGGTGTAAATACAGCATAAGAATATCAAGCAAAGAATTTACAGACATCTTTGTTTTGAATGTTGGTATTTTTGAAAATGTTTGATGACAAACCTTGATTAACGTTAGTTACATTATAAGGGAGGGCGGTGTAATCGAGTCATCTGATTATGTTTACGTTTCGAATGGGGTGTTTTTCTGCAAAATGGGATGATTAATGAAGGTTTAAACAGCATAGTTTGAAGTCATGGGATCGAAGGAATAAGGTGGATGGAGTAGATACATAGAGTTATTTGGTGGGTTACATCGAGTGAAACCAAAGGTTATGGGTTGGTTAGTAAGACACGTATAGGAGGCATGGGTGACTGGATTCTGTACAAGTGGGTAAAAGGAGGATCAAGAAATAACGGAGGATTAAGTAATAATAGCCCAGAGTTAAGCAATCATATTTAGTGGATTGTGGGAATTGTAGGAATGAGGCATACAAAGTTAAATGCCATTGGTCATCCAGAAGGGGAGGGGTTGTATGCAGAGAGTGTATATAGAAAAAGGGTGAAAACGGAAATGAGAAAAAAAAGTTTTTTTGAATGAGAACGGGCCATGTACAGCAGGTATGGGGGAGTACAGGGGAACCTTTGTTTATGGGAACGATGGTTTAAAAGCCAAGTTCGTTTGTCTAGTTTTAATACAACCAGCAAGTAGTAGAGTAATGAAGGGGGAGGAAATAGAAAAACTCTTCATTGTTTTAGAGGTAACACGTTGATCAAGGTAGGAATTTTCAAACATGACTCGAGCTATTTTAAAACGTGTGCTATATGTTATACTCCGAAGTTTTTACTTAGTGGTCTAATGTTGGTGCTTAATTTCTTGTAGTGACCCCTGACGAAGGGCAAAAAAGAGGCCCGAAATGCATTGGGTATTTAAATACTACTGAGGATGAATTATGTAATCTTCCTGCTTCAGAACAAAGTTCCGGATGGACATAGCTGTAGCATCAGAAATATGATTGCATAATAAGGTTCGCGTGTGAAGGAAAAGAATGGAATGAACTTTGAACTTTTGAAAAATAAAATGAAAAGTGATAAAAGGATTAAGCAGTTGTATTGTTATTGCAATGCAGCGGTTAAATTGCAGTGCGTCTAACTCAGGGTGAAGTTCCACACCCGAAATTCTATGATGGACTCTTATTAATGTCAGCATCTTTATAAATACTTCAATAATTGTGTCTTTGCCTTTCAGGGGTAAGATAGCATATGTAAAGAAGCCTATAGATATTAGACTACCTCTGTTTCACACCACACACTCTCCAAATGTTTATAAAAGAAGCTGAATGGATAACTTTCTGCTCCTAATACAGGGCTGGCCCATATCCAACTAAGTATTTGAGTGCTTCTGTGGCACGTACCTAGCTAAAAGATCAATGGTTCTTGGACTCAATGCAGAAGTACCTCTGACAAGATTTGGGCAGGAGTATGAAACACTGCCTAGTTATTAAATTAGGGTCATCAGCTACTACCACATGCAAGACTACAAATAAAAGTACAGACATACCTGCGACAAAATAGCAGTCAGACATTCAAAATTGATTTAGTATGCTTTCACTTTAAAGCACAGATCTCACTGTCTATGGCCTACTTGTAGTGTATGTTTACACAAACTCATATGAACTAGGATAGAGGTTTCTATATCTGCCAAAATCTTGTAACCCTCACTTTTCTGTGTCAGTCTTGTTAGCGATTCATAGCTCAGAATGCCACCACTATGTCAAAATGAAGGGCCTTCTCCTGTCATGCCACTCAAGAGAGTCTCAGCATCTTTCTAAACACCTTAGTAAGTGTGTGTACACCTTTTACAGGTGAGACGACATATGTAAAGAATCTTATAGGTGAAACATTACCTCACTTTCACACCACATGTTTTCTAAATGTCTGTACAACACACTGCACAAATCACTTTCTACTTATGGCAGAGGGCAGCCCGGTATGAAGGTATGTGTTCAGGTGTTTTAGTGATACCTTCCTAGTTAAGTCATTTGTGCTTTTGGGACCCAATGCTGAAGTAGACCTCACAAGATTGGTGAAATGGGATGATAGCCTTTATAGTTTTTAAGTTAGGCTGATCAGCTGCACCACACATATCAGACTACATGTTCAAATGCAGAAATACCTGACACATGGTGCAGGTCAGATATTCAAACTTGACAGAGTACCCTTTCAGTTTATAACACAAACCTCACTATCTGGGGCCTACTGCCAGTTTACCCATTAAAAACATTGATGGACTAGAATAGAGGTTAATACAACTGGAAACATGCTTTAAGCCAGACTTTTCTCTTCCATTTTCATAAGAGAGAGGAAACTCGCAAAACCAGTCATAAGCCAAATTGTAAAACTAGCTCCTGTGGTGCCACTCTTGTGAATTTCAGCATCTTTATAGAGAACCCAATGACTGAGTCATTGCCTTTCAAGGAGCAAAATAATATATTCAAACAAACCTATACGAACTCGACTACCCCTGTTTGACACTACATGCTTTCTAAATATGCGTAGAACCACCTGCATTAATCTCTTTCAGCTCATTACACAGGGCACTCAGACATAAATGTGTGTGTTTAACTAATTTAATTTTGCCTGCCTAGCTAATAGAATGAAAAAGTGTCTGTCTCCATAGGAGTTGATTTAATCTCACCATGTTTCTAGACACACCAACGATTGTCTCAATACATTTTAGGGTAGCATGCAAAGTATAGTACACATACAACACTACCTCTATTTCACTCCTAAGCCTGTCCAAATATGTGTACAAAAGAAACTGCATGGATCCCTTTTCCTTACAATACAGAGTAGTCAGAGATGAAAGTATGTGTTAAATTGGTTTCACAAATCCTGTCTACCTATCTGATCTTCTGAAATCCAATCCTAATTTTAGCTTTCACAATATTTCTCTAAGGGTATGATAGACCGAATATTTGTTAAGTTCTTATCAATACATCTATCACATGTGTCAAATAGCACAGGAAACTACAACAAAATCTGACACTGGGTACCAGTTAAGAATTCAAATTCAAATTTCAGAGAATATGCTTTATCAGTATATACAACCTATTTGAATTTTCATTTCAGTACAATTGTGTAGACTACAATACAGGTTCCTGCAATTTGAAACAAGCTTTAAAACTCACATTTCTCTAATGCTTTTCAACTTTTATAAATACTGCATCTCATTGTTAAAAACTGTAATTACAAACACTGAACCACTCCAACACCATACATAAGACACCTTAACAATTTGTAACTTACCTCTGAAATCCTGGTGTGCCACATGAAAATATATATATCAAACACTTAAATAATTTTCTTTCCCAAACAATAAATGTGATGCAGCACTCTCAATAAGGAAAAACCACCAATGGCAAATATTCCCTCTCATTTTCCACAGAAATGAATGTGAGTAACAAATCCAAATACTCCCTTTGACTGGCTGTTCCTTTAGTGCTCGCAGGAGTTCTATGACAAATCAAAACAAAGACATGGGGAATTACCAGGTTGCTCAAAGTTTGGTGTGTCGAAAGAACTCATTGTGCTCTCTAGGAATCTAAGGAAGTAGCCTTGCTGTATTTGGGCTATGTGGGCTATGACTAAATATGGGTATGATTGTTATGCCTTCATCAGGACTTGATTTATCATAACCACATAGGGGCATGAATCAGGAATATTTGTAAATGTAAATGTAAATGTACATGTATTTATATAGCGCAAATCACCGACCCGGTATCTAAGCGCTTGCTTAGGGAACCCGTCCTGGTATTCCCCTGTGAGATAACCCCGGCAGGGTATCCACAAGGTGAAAGCCAGGCATCCCACCGCGAGGGGCCGTTGTGGAGATTAAGCAAGCTATTGCCCAGAGTTGCAGAGTGTGAACCCATGAATCGAGTAGGCACCGGAGCGAGAATTGTCGAGTCCATGGAATTTTTGAGCCCAAAGACCCGCTGAGGCGGGGAATTGAACCCTGGTCCCGGCTGCCCTCTGCTTCCAGGTCTGCCTCCTCTAACCAGTGAGCCACACTTCTTCAACCAGTGAGCCACACTTCTCCATAGGGCATGAATCAGGAATATTTAATTAGGGTCCTAGATACATTCACAACTATCTGGACAAAGATAGTGAATGCATCACTATCACAAGGAACCTTTCCAGACTGCCTAAAAGCAGGACAGGTAACACCCATTCTATAAAAACCTACAGCAGACCACACAATAACTGACAACTACTGTCCAATATCCACTATTCCTTCCATAGTAAAACTCTTGGAGAAATGATGAATCCATTCCCAACTGTGCAAACATGTAGCTCAATTCCACCACATTGACCAGTAACTATCAGGCTTCTGGCAGAATTACAGCACCAACATGAGACCTCTAACTAAAAACTTTGCAGTATAACATATAGCACACATTTTTGAAAAGTGATAAAAGGATTAAGTAGTTGTATCGTTATTGCAATGGAGCGGATAAATGGCAGTGCATCCGACTCGGGGCGAAGTTCCACTCCCGAAATTCTATGATGGATTTTTTCTCACGCGGCTTAAGGGCGGACCGCGGCACGGACTGCACGCAATAAATGAAGTTGACGAAATGAAATAAAACGGCAAAATAATGAAGAAAGGTGTGCACTGTCATTCCTGATGTGTTATGATTATTTGTCTGCCCACCTACAAGTTGCACCCAAGGATTAAAATGAGTTAAAGCATGAAGTTGGATAGTCACACAAGAGTCTTGGCTTCCTCATATGGAGATGTTTTCTTGAACTGCTTCCGAGTAATCAACAAACAATTTACTGGTTTTAATTCCGGTGTAAATACAGCATAAGAATATCAAGCAAAGAATTTACAGACATCTTTGTTTTGAATGTTGGTATTTTTGAAAATGTTTGATGACAAACCTTGATTAACGTTAGTTACATTATAAGGGAGGGCGGTGTAATCGAGTCATCTGATTATGTTTACGTTTCGAATGGGGTGTTTTTCTGCAAAATGGGATGATTAATGAAGGTTTAAACAGCATAGTTTGAAGTCATGGGATCGAAGGAATAAGGTGGATGGAGTAGATACATAGAGTTATTTGGTGGGTTACATCGAGTGAAACCAAAGGTTATGGGTTGGTTAGTAAGACACGTATAGGAGGCATGGGTGACTGGATTCTGTACAAGTGGGTAAAAGGAGGATCAAGAAATAACGGAGGATTAAGTAATAATAGCCCAGAGTTAAGCAATCATATTTAGTGGATTGTGGGAATTGTAGGAATGAGGCATACAAAGTTAAATGCCATTGGTCATCCAGAAGGGGAGGGGTTGTATGCAGAGAGTGTATATAGAAAAAGGGTGAAAACGGAAATGAGAAAAAAAAGTTTTTTTGAATGAGAACGGGCCATGTACAGCAGGTATGGGGGAGTACAGGGGAACCTTTGTTTATGGGAACGATGGTTTAAAAGCCAAGTTCGTTTGTCTAGTTTTAATACAACCAGCAAGTAGTAGAGTAATGAAGGGGGAGGAAATAGAAAAACTCTTCATTGTTTTAGAGGTAACACGTTGATCAAGGTAGGAATTTTCAAACATGACTCGAGCTATTTTAAAACGTGTGCTATATGTTATACTCCGAAGTTTTTACTTAGTGGTCTAATGTTGGTGCTTAATTTCTTGTAGTGACCCCTGACGAAGGGCAAAAAAGAGGCCCGAAATGCATTGGGTATTTAAATACTACTGAGGATGAATTATGTAATCTTCCTGCTTCAGAACAAAGTTCCGGATGGACATAGCTGTAGCATCAGAAATATGATTGCATAATAAGGTTCGCGTGTGAAGGAAAAGAATGGAATGAACTTTGAACTTTTGAAAAATAAAATGAAAAGTGATAAAAGGATTAAGCAGTTGTATTGTTATTGCAATGCAGCGGTTAAATTGCAGTGCGTCTAACTCAGGGTGAAGTTCCACACCCGAAATTCTATGATGGACTCTTATTAATGTCAGCATCTTTATAAATACTTCAATAATTGTGTCTTTGCCTTTCAGGGGTAAGATAGCATATGTAAAGAAGCCTATAGATATTAGACTACCTCTGTTTCACACCACACACTCTCCAAATGTTTATAAATGAAGCTGAATGGATAACTTTCTGCTCCTAATACAGGGCTGGCCCATATCCAACTAAGTATTTGAGTGCTTCTGTGGCACGTACCTAGCTAAAAGATCAATGGTTCTTGGACTCAATGCAGAAGTACCTCTGACAAGATTTGGGCAGGAGTATGAAACACTGCCTAGTTATTAAATTAGGGTCATCAGCTACTACCACATGCAAGACTACAAATAAAAGTACAGACATACCTGCGACAAAATAGCAGTCAGACATTCAAAATTGATTTAGTATGCTTTCACTTTAAAGCACAGATCTCACTGTCTATGGCCTACTTGTAGTGTATGTTTACACAAACTCATATGAACTAGGATAGAGGTTTCTATATCTGCCAAAATCTTGTAACCCTCACTTTTCTGTGTCAGTCTTGTTAGCGATTCAGAGCTCAGAATGCCACCACTATGTCAAAATGAAGGGCCTTCTCCTGTCATGCCACTCAAGAGAGTCTCAGCATCTTTCTAAACACCTTAGTAAGTGTGTGTACACCTTTTACAGGTGAGACGACATATGTAAAGAATCTTATAGGTGAAACATTACCTCACTTTCACACCACATGTTTTCTAAATGTCTGTACAACACACTGCACAAATCACTTTCTACTTATGGCAGAGGGCAGCCCGGTATGAAGGTATGTGTTCAGGTGTTTTAGTGATACCTTCCTAGTTAAGTCATTTGTGCTTTTGGGACCCAATGCTGAAGTAGACCTCACAAGATTGGTGAAATGGGATGATAGCCTTTATAGTTTTTAAGTTAGGCTGATCAGCTGCACCACACATATCAGACTACATGTTCAAATGCAGAAATACCTGACACATGGTGCAGGTCAGATATTCAAACTTGACAGAGTACCCTTTCAGTTTATAACACAAACCTCACTATCTGGGGCCTACTGCCAGTTTACCCATTAAAAACATTGATGGACTAGAATAGAGGTTAATACAACTGGAAACATGCTTTAAGCCAGACTTTTCTCTTCCATTTTCATAAGAGAGAGGAAACTCGCAAAACCAGTCATAAGCCAAATTGTAAAACTAGCTCCTGTGGTGCCACTCTTGTGAATTTCAGCATCTTTATAGAGAACCCAATGACTGAGTCATTGCCTTTCAAGGAGCAAAATAATATATTCAAACAAACCTATACGAACTCGACTACCCCTGTTTGACACTACATGCTTTCTAAATATGCGTAGAACCACCTGCATTAATCTCTTTCAGCTCATTACACAGGGCACTCAGACATAAATGTGTGTGTTTAACTAATTTAATTTTGCCTGCCTAGCTAATAGAATGAAAAAGTGTCTGTCTCCATAGGAGTTGATTTAATCTCACCATGTTTCTAGACACACCAACGATTGTCTCAATACATTTTAGGGTAGCATGCAAAGTATAGTACACATACAACACTACCTCTATTTCACTCCTAAGCCTGTCCAAATATGTGTACAAAAGAAACTGCATGGATCCCTTTTCCTTACAATACAGAGTAGTCAGAGATGAAAGTATGTGTTAAATTGGTTTCACAAATCCTGTCTACCTATCTGATCTTCTGAAATCCAATCCTAATTTTAGCTTTCACAATATTTCTCTAAGGGTATGATAGACCGAATATTTGTTAAGTTCTTATCAATACATCTATCACATGTGTCAAATAGCACAGGAAACTACAACAAAATCTGACACTGGGTACCAGTTAAGAATTCAAATTCAAATTTCAGAGAATATGCTTTATCAGTATATACAACCTATTTGAATTTTCATTTCAGTACAATTGTGTAGACTACAATACAGGTTCCTGCAATTTGAAACAAGCTTTAAAACTCACATTTCTCTAATGCTTTTCAACTTTTATAAATACTGCATCTCATTGTTAAAAACTGTAATTACAAACACTGAACCACTCCAACACCATACATAAGACACCTTAACAATTTGTAACTTACCTCTGAAATCCTGGTGTGCCACATGAAAATATATATATCAAACACTTAAATAATTTTCTTTCCCAAACAATAAATGTGATGCAACACTCTCAATAAGGAAAAACCACCAATGGCAAATATTCCCTTTCATTTTCCACAGAAATGACTGTAAGTAACAAATCAAAATACTCCCTTTGTTTTTTCAAAATCTAAAAACATTTTTATTTTGGATACTCACATTAACCCCCTATTACCCTCTTCTTAAAAAGCCCAATCTGCTTCTGTAATTGACTGGAGTCGCGATTTCACTGCAGCACCCCTCTGTAATATCCCAACGGAGTCGCAAACCCTTATGGGAGTACAAAAACCCATGTCAAAGACTACTAGTATATTTCTTTGAGAACACATCACTTCTAAAGTTCTTCTGATTTAGATTTTTTTTATTTTCAAGCATATAACATATATAACTTCCCATGCTATATTTTAAATCCACAGTTTACTTTAAACCAGTCCCGCAGAGTGGGTCATCTTTGTTTCATATTTACATTTTCTGCAACATTCAACTGCAACAGTAGGTCAGAAGTTTACCATATTTTTAAATGCAGCATACTAGCTTTCAAATCGAAATAATAGGTGTGGACGACATTTGCAAAATGCTACCTTATGCAGTCTACCGTACCTTTCAAACTTTTCTCCAAAACCAACCAGAAAGGTACTTTTTTTCCAAAGTAACATGCAACCTATTTTAAGTACACAAAGATTAGGAAGAGACAATAATTTATCTGCTTTTTGTTAAACAACATTTTTGTCAACATTGTACATACCTCTCATTATACCAAGTGACTTACTCAGCTACAAGCCTCGTTTGATACCTGCCACACATCGGTTTAGAATTCTTACAGTATGGCTTGTAGGACACAGTTATATTTACCGGGGAAAAAGGTATACTGAATACAGAAGAATTCACAAAGACCTGGGTTTGCAAAATTTGATTATTTAGTATAAGTATAAATCTTTATTCGGTAAAAAATGTCACCATAAAAGAATACATTTTATACAATTTATACATTACTATATGGTTAAGAGAAAAAGGGGAATGAAGAACATTATATAAAACCTAGCAAAATAAAATACCTTAGTAAATTACAACCTGCCCATTATACAGTACGTTGGACGATTTTTATAAGCCCCAACCAGCATTCTCATCAGTAGACTATTGCAAATGGTTGGAATGACTTCGAAAGCCGTACTACTCTCAGCATATCGCCCAACCAATAGGGGCCAGCTAACTGTTTGGCGGGGGAGAATGTTGCTTCATCCTCCTAATGCGAGTCAACCATGCACTACTCAGGAATTTGGCCACCCCGCATACCATGGCAGAGGAAGACGGGTCAGTGGTGAGAACTCGTAAGGCCATTTTGTGGCACCTCAAACCCAACCCATTACATACTGGTTTCAGCCAAACCTTCCTGGCAACTTTGTCAGCAGGGCATGCAAAGAGTAAATGCGCCACAGACTCCTTTGGAGCCGCGCACCCGGGGCAGGGGCGCCGAGAGCCATCAGCGTTGGACCACCCTGCGGTGAACTCGTGCACCGGAAGGGTCCCATACCAGAATTTTAAATAAAGGCTCTATCCAGGGGCTTGGCTATAAGATCGAGGAAGGGTTCCAACTTCCTAGACCATTTGAACTCCAAAAACCGCTCAGTGAGTAAACCCCCTACCCCACTACGTGTTGCCTCTGCCTGAACCCAGTCCCAGTATAACTTCCTAATCACTGGTTTGGGAGGTGGCTTTTGACTCACCCACACATCCCTCAGGCCCAGTTGTACCACCAGCTGCCTCACATTCCTTAACCACCCGATCTTATTGCCGATGTCCAGCAGAATTAGTTCATACAGCACAGCAGCGTAGTTGGCGAGATCCCCAGTCCTTCGCAGCCGAACCCAGAACAGTAGGGGGCGCAACCGCACTAGATCTTTGAAGGAACGCCTGCCCAAATCTAGCCGCAAAGGAATTAGAGGAGTAGAGACAGGGAGAGCCACCAAATCCCCCAGAAACTTGTTTTTCGCTGCAACTAGCTCTGCAACATTTTCAAACCATCACAGCTCCGAGCTATACAGTGCAGCCGGGAGGATCTGGCCCTCATAAATTGCCATGACCGGTGCCACGGGTTTACTCGTTGACTCCCGATGCTCTCTCAGAGTCGCCCCTGACACTCTTTTATGGCTGAGCAACATTTTAGCCAGGTGGTCCTTCCAATTCATTCGACTATTTACCCGCACCCCCAGATAGTCGAATGAATGAACCAACTCCAGGGGTGCCCCACTGAGCGTGAAGTTGTTTCTAAATCTTTTGGAGGGTGAGAGGGCCATGAGCTTAGTTTTCGAGGTATTGATGGTGAGCCCTCTATCTATGCAAAAGGAGCTGAATCGGTGTAAGAGCCTTTGGAGTCCCACCGGGGATGTGGAGATCAGTATGGTGTCATCCGCGAAGAGTAGAGTGGGGATTCTTTCACCCGCCAGGGATGGTGCGTCCACATCTTCCTCTCTCAGATGATCCACCACTCTATTCACAAACAGAGAGAAGAGGGTCGGTGCCATAACGCATCCCTGGCGTACTCCCCTCCTCACGGGCACCCTATCTGTCAACTGGCCCTGGGTGCCCCATCTGATCCTCGCATAATTCCCCTCGTGGAGCCTTACAATAAAACTCAAAAGAGACCCGGGGTAGCCCATCTTCTCCAACGTCTCCCATAACCTTGCTCGAGGGACCAGGTCGAAAGCCGTCTTGAGATCAATGAAAGCCATATAAAGGCTGCCCCTTTTGATGGTAACTGACTTCCAATAGATCCCAAAAAAAGTGAAAGACCTGGTCCATCGTACCCACCTTCTGGCGGAATCCTGCTTGAAGGTGGGAGAGGATTTGTTCCTCTTCCATCCAGGCTCCAAAACTTGAGATTACGACCCTGCCAACCACTTTCTGAATCACGTCTATCAGACTGATGGGTCTGTAATTGGCAGGGTCCTCTCTAGCCCCCTTTTTAAACACAGTGACTACCTCGGCACCCATCCAAGAGTCTGGCACGGGGTGACCCCTGTCAATGAGGTTTATTATAAGGGCAATTAGTTTGGCCCAAGCCCTAGGTTCCTTTATCAAAAGGTCCCCCGGTATCCCATCCGGCCTGGCCGCCTTCTTCGGGGTCAGATGTCTGATAGCCGCTACTACTTCCGAGGGCAAAAATGGATCCTCAAGCTCCCTTATGAGTTCCCCTTCTCTACCCCTAGCTGTTGTTAAACAAGGGGCAGTTTCAGTTCCACCATATAGTGTCGAAAAGTGGTCTACCCATTGCTGACTTGTTATGTGGGTGGATAGTGGCTGTGCGCTCTGTTGTCTAGCTTTGTTAATAAGGTCCCAGAATAACCTTTGATTCCTCATGGCGACAGCACAGTTTAAATCCTGCCAATGTTGTTCCTCCCACTCTAGTTTGGCCTGTGCCACTACCCTTAAATAGTCCTTCCTAGCCGCTCTAGCTAGTGAGGGATCTTTTTTGAGTAGGGCAGCTGTTAGCTCTTGTCTTTTCCCCTTACACTGGGCCGAGTACCAGGGATTACTAGAAATGGGAGGTATGTTATTAGCTCTACGGCTTTTCCCTTTGGTTGAGAAATATTGGCTCTCCTGCTCTATTGTATTTTTGTAAGCTAGATCAAAAGCAATGGGTGGTTCCGGGACACATCAACATTTAATTATTAAATGGTGTGCACTGAGAGGGATAAAGTGGCACCATTTGCTGCCTTTGGTAAAACCTTTTTGACTTTCTCATCCCTTGTACTAATGATCATGCACTGTGGTGGCAATGACCTAGGCACACTAACTGGGGTAGGACCGTAAATCCTAATGAAGGATACCTTTGCACAACTAAAGTCACTTTTCCCTCAAACTGTCTTTTTGTACTCTAATATATGCCAAAGACAGAACTGGAAGTGGTCAAATCAGTTCTGTCCACAGATTGACAAAGCCAGGAAGCATGTGAATAAAGCTGTATCTGCATACCTCAGAGACCATAACATGGGCTGCATCTACTAAACAACTTATGTTTTGACATGGGTGACATCTACAGAACTGATGGAGTTCACTTCACAGATGAAGGGAACACAGGGGCATATTATCAAGGGGGTTTATCTCTGCTTTTTTGGCTTGAAAAGCCAAGAAAGTTGAGATAAAATTATCTCCCCATTACCTAGCTGTCGCTAACACCAGTTAGCGACAGCTAGTAGGAGATAGCGACCATCTTGGGCCCCACTTTGCATGTCAGAGAAATTTATCACTAATGACATGCAAAGTGGGCGTGCCAAGATGTTAGCGACTGGAAACAGTCGCTAACATCGCTATCTCCTATTACCAACTTACCAACTTTTGGAGATATTCGCACGAAGCACGAATATCTCCAAAAGCTAACACCTGCCCTGAGCAGTTCTTAGCCATGTTATCCAATGGGAGGTGGATAACATGGCTAAGAGCATTAGCTCGGTAATGCATGAATATCGCTGACTTTTCAGCGATATTCATGCATTGCGGCCGATTTTTATCGCATTTGCGATAAACCTTGGTAATACCAAGGTTTATCTGCGTTAAAAATCGCCGCAGGTCGGCGATTAATTTTTGTCTCTAATCAAGCAATAGCGATAATTATCGCTATTGCTTGGTAATATGCCCCACAGTGTTTATCAAACACCTCAAATTGTGCATCTGCACTTATATGTAGCTGCAACAAACATAATGAACGCAAAGGCTTTTCTTAGAGTCATCCGATAACCCAACATTGAAAGCATATATTTTTTAACAAATATACTCTTCATAAATATTTTGGGTTTAGTGAACCCATCGCAAATCCGCAAAACTAAAGCACAAACAGCATCACATTATACTTTTTAAGTATATTTTTCAATTTGTATATTTTAACATGCTTATAATGAATAGGACACGTTGCAACGCATGTGTTACAACGTGTGTCAATACAACACATTTTTTACAACACGATATCCATTACAACGCATGTCGTAACAACGCATGTCATTACAATGCTTAATCCATCACAACGCAATTACTATTCTAGCTCTGTTGGGGCGTTATATTGGGGAATGTGTTGTAATGGAATGCGTTGTAATGTATTTTGTGCTGTAAAAAATGGGTTGAAATGACACGCGTTGTGACAGTTGTGTTGTAAACGATGTTTTCCCTTCATAACTCTCCCAATTTGAATATAATGATATAGTTCACTTTCAAAAACTCTTCAATAAACTTCACAACTGTAAGAGTAGCTCTTTAATTATATCAATTATATTTATTTATTTGAGGTAGATCTGCGACCCCACTGTGCTCTTACACTGGGGGGTCGCGATCAAGGGCGCTCTGATGGGGTTGTGACTCCTACCAAGTGTAAAAAAATATACATCTGGGGCCCGATGTAGGTACCAAATACCGGTCGGAAACGGCCGATTTCGGCCGTTTCCGACCGGTATTTGGCCTACTGAGATGTAGGGGACCTTTTTTTGTCCGATTCGGTATTTTACCGATTCGGTAAAATTACTGAATCGCAAAAATACTGAATCAGTAATTTTACCGATTTTTTTAATTTGGGATGTAGGTGGGACTACTTTCAGTCCTACAGGCCCTTCAGATTTGGTATTTTAACACCCAATCCAATTGGGTGTTAAAATACCGAATCCAGGTGTGCATGCACATGTGTGCATGCACACCTATGCCATGTGACAGACAGATATGCCCTTAGGGCATGTCTGTGCGCCACATGGCTCACATGCCTTTTTTTGGGGTGCTGGAGGGTGTCAAAGTGACACCCCCTGCACCCTTACACAAATCGGTAATTACCGAATCGGTAATTACCGATTCGGTAATGCCCATTGATTCCTATGGGCTTCAAGGCCCATAGGAAGCAATGGGGGATACCGAATCGGTATTTACAGAATCGGTAAATACCGAATCTTACAGATTCGGTATTTACCGAATCTGAAATACCTACATCTCCCCCCCTCTAATTTACCACTTCATAAATACCGATTCGGTATGATTCGGTATTTATGAAGTGGTAAATGTAGATTTACCTACATCGGGCCCATATTGTTTAATGCCCTCCCTTCTCTGTTCCATTTCAGCCAGGGACATGTCCATGTCCTTGGGTACTGCAGGATGATGCCTAAAGCCTCAGCGGTCCCGCTGACTTCTGCATCCTGCGGGAGCTGGCATTGCTTTTTACCCCAAGGAGTTACTAAGATGCAGCTCTCTTGGGGTACAAAGCAAAGTGCTCCACTTTGAACAAGTGACAGCAAAATGCGGGTGCTTGTTCAAACTTGAGCACTTGTTTGCTATGGGATAATGGGAGCAGTGCTCCAACCATCCCATTGCAAACTGGAATATCCCGGGGGTGGGCACCCCTTGGACATTGCTGGAGCCTGCCTGGGGGGTGGCAATCCCCATGGACATTTATAGCTCCAGGAGGGGGGGCGCATTGCCCCTCTCCCATTTCCAAAATAGCCCCAGAGAAGTGGTGATACCTTGGGGTTGCATGGGAGGGCTGTAACCCCCATACAATATTGTAAATAAATCCCCGGAGAGGTGACAGTCTCCAGGGCTGAGTGGGAGTGTTGGAGCCCAACCAAGCATTATTGTAATAAAGCCCCAGGAGGTGGCAGTCCCCAGGGCTGCGGCGGACTGCATGGTCCCTAGTATTTCAGATAATCAGCCCCAGGGAGGTGGCTGTCCCCGGGGCTGTGGGGAGCAGCGGGGCCCCGTCATTTCAGAGAATTAACCATGGGGAGGTGTCAGTCCCTCAGGCCACGCAGGCTCCTGCATCTTTATGTGTTATTGCCCAATGGACCTGGCCCACCCGGCCTAAAGTAAATGAAGCGCTGGATTCGCAAATCCACCCCAAATTTTGCCAAAAACAAAAAAATGAAAATATGCTTTTCTGGGCACTATGGGGCCCTTTATAACCCCCTGAACAGACCTAAGGGGTCAAAGTGTTTCTACCCTGCCCATTTTTCTTGTTTCTAACCTTTTTTCTTGTGACTCCTTTCAACTGAGTCACAAAATGGCTGCCAACACTTCCTGATTTTAAGATCGCATCTTCCAGGGCCACAGTTGTTTATCGGAGATTTTTTTTATTTCTCAGGAACTACTGAACAGATTCACACAATTTAACAAAAGGGGTGCTTTCTGGACCATGAGCTACCTATTTGTCAAATGTGGCATAATTCCGTTCACCAGTTCGGGCTGTAGCAGTGTCTAAAATTTTCCTATGGAGAAAAAGCACTTTGGGACCCCCCTTTTCTCTTCCCTCGCTTGACCAATCATCCTAAACTTTTCAACACAGCAGCTAAACTGAGTGAAGAATTAGTTCTAACAATGTTGTAATGATTTGTCAAACGACACCAAAGTTAGTGTCAAATCAAAAGCAGCTTTTTGATAGAAATCAGGTCCTAACTCTAACTACCTATTGGCAACCGTGATGTGGAGTTAAGAGTTCTTAGCTATATGCACTTACTTTCTTGATATTTCAGTCCTTGATATGTTGGCTATGATATCTGAACTCACATTCTCGCAATCAGCATCTCAGTGAAGCCCAGCTATCAACTTGGATTCCACTGGACATATAGGCAGCATGGAATGCTCATGATTTAAGAAATATACATAGAAAATAGAAAATGCCTTGAAATAGTACTACTCTATTTTTTATCTCACTGCAGACAATTGGTCAAAATCAGATCATTGATATCTGCCGCCTTGGTCAACCTAACCCCAGCTAGGCTAGGCGGATACCCCAGAAACTCTCCGTTGGCCCCCTGGTTCTCAGAGGAAAAAAAATTAAATGTAAACAAAAGGAACGCCTTTGGAGGAAAGAATACTGTGCTTTGGTTAACTGACCTACAAGGAAGCTCTAAAACATCTTCATAAATCAATGAGGGCTGCTAGAGGAGACCACTTTGTAGATAAAATTAACACCAAAAAGAACTCCTGCAAAGAAAATTTTAGGATCGTTAGCTCTTTTAGTCAACCAAGTGCACATGAAATAAGATACCACCATCACCATTTGCTGTGTGCTAGACTGTCGGACTTTATTGAGGAAATAATTGTGACTGTATATGGCGCCTTCACGGTCCAAATGGATACTGTCGAAATTGAAACAATGATAACCCATGTTGGGGAGCTCTCCCTCTCAGAATGTTCCTCTTTCTCTCAACAGGAATCCCTGGCAGAGATTCTGAAGTGCAAATCTGTGTGCCTGGAAGATCCAATGCCCCAATACTGCAGAGAGCACTGGCCCATGTTATTATTCCCACCCTAAACCACTTAGCTCACTTGCCACGGGTATCTTCCCACATTCTTAGTAACACGCCATGATCCTGTTCAATGCTGACCCAGGTGATTCTAACAAATACCGCCAGATCTCGCTTTTTCCAGCACGTGCGAAGATCCTGGAAAAATTGGTCCAAAGTCAACTGACCAATTTAATTGACAGACGTGGCATCTTACATGAAATGCAGTCTGGATTTCAAGCTGGCTTCCGCACGGAGACAGCTCTATTGGAGGTGGGAGAGTCTATGAGAAGGTCGGTGGATGGGGGAGCCTCAGCCATGTTATTGCTGTTGGACATGGCTTGGCAGTTCGGGCTGGACTGTTCCCATGATGCACAGGGTCAGACTGATTTCCATATGGCCATGTCTGAACTGGGGTGACGGAGTGAGCTAAAGAATTGTGATGGATTAAACCCAGATCAGTTGACTGGGGGTAAGTGTTTGATTTGCTCAAACGCTCCATCCATAATCCCCTTTTGTATCGCTTCTTTCGCCCTAAGTTGGCAGGGTATGCTCAGACGTGAGTCCCTTGCTCACTTTGCCACTGGATTCAAGATAGCCTGGCTGATGAGGGTTATGAACCCGAAACCGGTCCCAGGATGCTTGTTTCCGGTCCTGGGAAGACATGGCTTGGCAGTTCAGGCTGGACTGTTTCCATGAGGCACAGGGTCAGACTGATTTGCATATGACCATGTCTGAACTGGGTCTACAACCTTTACACCATGGTCAAAACACTGAGGTGCCATTACGACGGAAGTCGTTACCACGACTTGCGCTGGAGAGCGCTCTAGACTATGGAATAGTAGATTTACTTTTCCAACACCTACCCTACTGTACGTAGGCTGAATTTAGAATAGTAAATCTTACTATTCCTAAGTCCAGCACCCTATAGCGCAAGTCATGGTAACGTCCTGCGTTGTAAAAGAAGCGTTGTGATGTACCGCGATCATTTCGATCACATTGTAACATTGTACATCCCTTAACTGGGGTGGCGGAGTGAGCTAAAGAATGGTGATGACAGACGTGGCATCTTACATGAAATGCAGTCTGGATTTCAAGCTGGCTTCCGCACGGAGACAGCTCTATTGGAGGTGGGAGAGTCTAGGAGAAGGTCGGTGGATGGGGGAGCCTCAGCCATGTTATTGCTGTTGGACATGGCTTGGCAGTTCGGGCTGGACTGTTCCCATGATGCACAGGGTCAGACTGATTTCCATATGGCCATGTCTGAACTGGGGTGACGGAGTGAGCTAAAGAATTGTGATGGATTAAACCCAGATCAGTTGACTCGGGGTAAGTGTTTGATTTGCTCAAACGCTCCGTCCATCATCCCTTTTTGTATTGCTTTGTTCACCCTAAGTAGGCAGGATATGCTCAGACGTGAGTATCTTGCCCACTTTTCCACTGGATTCAAGATTGCCTGGCTGATGAGGGTTATGAACCCGAAACTGGTCCCACGATGCATGTTTCCAGTCCAGGGAAGACATGGCTTGGCAGTTTGGGCTGCACTGTTCCCATGAGGCACAGGGTCAGACTGATTTGCATATGGCCATGTCTGAACTGGGGTGGCGGAAAGACCTAAAGAATGGTGATGGATTAAACCCAGATCAGTTGACTGAGGGTGAGTGTTTGATTTGCTCAAACGCTCCATCCATCATCCCCTTTTGTATCGTTTTGTTCGTCCTAAGTTGGCAGGGTATGCTCAGACGTGAGTCCCTTGCTCACTTTGCCACTGAATTCAAGATAGCATGGCTGATGAGGGTTATGAACCCGAAACCGGTCCCAGGATGCTTGTTTCCGGTCCAGGGAAGACATGGCTTGGCAGTTTGGGCTGGACTGTTCCCATGAGGCACAGGGTCAGACTGATTTCCATATGGCCATGTCTGAACTGGGGTGGCGGAGTGAGATGAAGAATGGTGATGGATTAAACCCAGATCAGTTGACTGGGGGTGAGTGTTTGATTTGCTCAAACACTCCGTCCATCATCCCCTTTTGTATCGCCTTGCTCTCCCTAGGTTGGCAGGGCATGCTCAGATGTGAGTCCCTTGCTAACTTTGCCACTGGATTCAAGATAGCCTGGCTGATGAGTGTTTGATTTGCTCAAAAGCTCCATCCATCATCCCCTTTTGTATCGCTTTGTTCGTCCTAAGTTGGCAGGGTATGCTCAGACGTGAGTCCCTTGCTCACTTTGCCACTGAATTCAAGATAGCCTGGCTGATCAGGGTTATGAACCCGAAACCGGTCCCAGGATGCTGTTTCCTGACCAGAGAAGACATGGCTTGGCAGTTGGAGCTGGACGGTTCCCATGAGGCGCAGGGTAAGACTGATTTGCATATGGCCATGTCTGAACTGAGGTGGCGGAGTGAGCTAAAAAACAGTGATGGATTAAACCCAGATCAGTTGACTGGGGGTGAGTGTTTGATTTGCTCAAACGCTCTGTCCATCATCCCCTTTTGTATCGCTAAAGTAACTATACGTCAAACACTCACCTTGCACTGCTAATTACCTCACATATTACATCACTCATAACGTGTTCAATGACATCATGGGCAATCTCATTGCAACATCTTAAATGTCATAATGTATGACAAATCTGTGCGTAGTTGGGAACAAATTAAAATTACTTTAGGGCACGAGTTACAGTTACTTGCGATAACTATAAGTGGAGAATTTCAGTTGTTTTGTTGGTTTAATACACTATGGGGATCATTAGGATGACCGGCGGACTTTCTCCGCCCGCCATCCTGTCGGAATTCGGGACCGCCCGCCTTTAGAGCAGGGGTCCCCTGGGGGGGTATTAGGATATGCCTGCCACAGTGGTGGGCACATCCTGCATTTATAGCATTGTGGCGGGCGGTGCTCTCTGCACCGCCCGCCACAATGCTATAAATGCATTAATGCATTTGCATAAACAAAGCGGCAAGCACCGCGCGGTGCCTGCCGCTTTGTTTATGCAAATGAAGGGGGATACCACAGGTGCCCCCCCATGTGCAGACCCCACCTCTCCTTCACTCTGGGGGCCCGCAGGGGGCCCCCAGAGTGAAGACTGTATGCCGCCACGGAAAGACATCTACACAAATCCATTGTAATATGGCTGGCGGTGTCTAATAGACACCGCCACCATATCAATCCTTTTGTGCCCCGGCTGCACGGCGACTGGGGCGGAAAAGTGGCAGACGGTCTTTCCGTCCGCTGAGGTCCCCCCCGTTATACTAATATGGTGGGGGGGAATTTGAATGCGGATGTCGGGTGGATTGCCTCCGCCAGCCTGGCGGGGGCAATCTGCCCGACATCATAATGGGCCCCTATGTTTTAACTGACCTTTTCATCTTATTATAACGTCCCATTACTCTTTGATTTTTTCAGTGAATAGTTATATGTATATTTTACTGAAAAAAACGAATATTATAGTGAAGGCAAGGAAATCATATAGGCAGATTTGTACATTATGGAGACACCTCTGTGCATCACTGCTTTAGACTCATTTCAATCTTGCTTCCATAATTGATAAAATAATCTTTATTGCTGTGCTGCATTTTATTCATTGCATTTTTAGCACATTAAGGACAGATGCATTTTATTTCTTGTATTTCTAGCATTTCAATGACAGATGTTTTATCATTGCAGTACTGCACCATGTATTGAACTCAGTGGCTGTACCATCTCTTCCCCCTGATTTTATTTTTGTGGGTTTTGCTTTAATTTGCCATATTATATTGTATTACGTGTTGTCTTTGTATTTTATTTTTGTGGTCTATTTAAATATGACTGAATAAAGTTTATTTGGCTTCACTTGACATTCAGACTTAGACCCTCATTACAATGGCAGTCTGACTGCCACTGACAGACTGTCAGTGGTGGTCCGACTGCCAATAGCCCTTCAGGCTGACCACCTCATTACTATGCGTAGCAGTCGGCCCAAAGTGGTCAGAAGAAGAACCTGCCTCTGACAAGATCTAAGATCCCGGTGGGGCAGCAGTCAGAGCTGCCTCTGACCATGATGACAGTGCCTGTGCACAGTCAAAATATTGATTCCTAATTATCGACTTACATTAATATCGAGTTTAAAATATCGAAGGTGAAGAATATCGAGGTCAAGAATATCGTTGGACAGAATATGGACCCTAAGGTAAGTAATATCGATTTTTTTATATCGATGTAAGTAATAATGAAGTTAGTAATATCGATATCAATTATATCAATGTTACTAATTTCGATGTTACTAATATTGATATTTGTTTGTTGTTATGTATTTTATATGTATGTGGTATATGTTTTATTAAAGTGTTTTATTTGTTTTAAATTATTCGTGTACTATTTTTTGTATATTAAAATTTTTATTTTTAATTTAATTTTATGTTTTAGTATTGAAGCTGGTTGTGGGTATATAGGGGAATAGGGTGGGAAGTAATTTAATTATAGTAAATTAATTATACATTTTTAGTGATTGTAATTTAATTTTAATTAATTTTTGCGTTTAAGTTCTGTATCGGGTTGTGAGTTTATAGGGGAATTTGGTGGGAAGTAATTTAATTGTAATTAGGTAATTATTTATTTATTATTGGTATTGATTATTTTTTTATTTCTAATTAATTATTAATTAGTAAATGATTACATTTTTTAATTTGTAATTAATTTTTTTAAATTGGTAATTAAGGTTTGTAATTGGAAATTATATTTTTTAATTGCCAATTAAATTTTTTAATTGGGAATTATTGTTTTACAATTGGTAATTGATATTTATAATTGTTAATTACTTTTTATTAATTGGAAATTTATTTTATTAATTGGTAATTAATTGTTCATAAAAAATGTGTTTTATTTAAAAATACATTTATTGTTTAACATTTTTTTAATTGTTAATCAATTTTTAATTATCAATATGTTTTTGGTTTTGAAAAATATTTTAGTGTTCAATATTTATTACTTGGTAATTTATATTTATTAATTCATATTTATTGGTATTTAATGTTAATTTAGTGTTAAATAATTATTCAATTTGAAATCTGTTTTTAGTAATTATAAATGGGTATTTGCAAATGATGTAAAGTTATTTAAAAATAACATTTTAAAATATTTTATTTACAACAATTATTTATAAGTATGTTATATTTAACTTCTACGCTATCCAATGCTTTTCCTACTGTTGCACTCTCTGGAGTTGGAATAGTAAATTTTACCCCTACACTATCCAACGCTTTCCCTACTGTTGCACTCTCTGGAGTGAGAATAGTAAATATTACCCCTACGCTATCCAATGCTTTCCCTAGTGTTGCACTCTCTTGAGTTGGAATAGTAATTTTTACCACTACGCTATCCAACGCTTTCCGTATTGTTGCACTCTTTGGAGTTTGAATAGTCATTTTTACCCCTATGCTAGCCAATGTTTTCCCCACTGTTGCACTCTCTGGAGGGGGAATAGTAATTTTTACCCCTACGCTATCCAACGCTTTCCCTACTGCTGCACTCTCTTGAGTTGGAATAGTAATTTTTATCCCTACGCTATCCAACGCTCTCCCTACTGTTGCACTCTCTGGAGTTGGAATAGCAATTTTTACCCCTACGCTATCCAACGCTTTCCCTACTGTTGCACTATCTGGAGTGGGAATAGTAATTTTTACCCCTACGCTATCCAACACTTTCCCTACTGTAGCACTCTCTGGAGTTGGAAAAGTATTTTTTACCCCTACGCTATCCAGCTCTTTCCCTACTGTTGCACTCTCTGGAGTTGGAATAGTAATTTTTACCCTTACGCTATCCAATAGTTTCCCTACTGCTGCACTCTCTGGAGTGGGAATAGTAATTTTTACTCCTACGCTATCCAACGTTTTCCCTGCTGTTGCACTCTGTGGAGTTGGAATAGTAATTTTTAGCCCTTCGCTATCCAACGCTTTCCCTACTGTTGCACTCTCTGGAGTTGGAATAGTCATTTTTATTCCTACGCTATCCAACGTTTTCCCCACTGTTGCACTCTCTGGAGTGGGAATAGTAATTTTTACCCCTACGCTATCCAACGCTTTCCCTACTGTTGCACTCTCTGGAGTTGGAATAGTAATTATTACCCCTACGCTATCCAACGCCTTCCCTACTTTGGCACTCTCTGGAGTTGGAATAGTATTTTTTACCTCTACGCTATTCAACGGTTTCTCTATTGTTGCACTCCCTGGAGTGGGAATAGTAATTTTTACCCCTACGCTATCCAACGCTTTCCCTACTGCTGCACTCTCTTGAGTTGGAATAGTAATTTTTATCCCTACGCTATCCAACGCTCTCCCTACTGTTGCACTCTCTGGAGTTGGAATAGTAATTTTTACCCCTACGCTATCCAACGCTTTCCCTACTGTTGCACTATCTGGAGTGGGAATAGTAATTTTTACCCCTACGCTATCCAACACTTTTCCTACTGTTGCACTCTCTGGAGTCGGAATAGTAATTTTTACCCCTACGCTATCCAACGCTTTCCCTACTGTTGCACTCTCTGGAGTTGGAATAGTAATTTTTACCCTTACGCTATCCAATATTTTCCCTACTGCTGCTCTCTCTGGAGTGGGAATAGTAATTTTTACTCCTACGCTATCCAACGTTTTCCCTGCTGTTGCACTCTGTGGAGTTGGAATAGTAATTTTTAGCCCTTCGCTATCCAACGCTTTCCCTACTGTTGCACTCTCTGGAGTTGGAATAGTCATTTTTATTCCTACGCTATCCAACGTTTTCCCCACTGTTGCACTCTCTGGAGTGGGAATAGTAATTTTTACCCCTACACTATCCAACGCTTTCCCTACTGTTGCACTCTCTGGAGTTGGAATAGTAATTATTACCCCTACGCTATCCAACGCCTTCCCTACTTTGGCACTCTCTGGAGTTGGAATAGTATTTTTTACCTCTACGCTATTCAACGGTTTCTCTACTGTTGCGCTCTCTGGAGTGGGAATGGTAATTTTAAGTTCTATGCTATCCAACATTTTTATTACTGTATTTTTTTTTACTTATGGATTTTGAATAGTATTTTTATTTATTTAGTTATTTAATATTTTGTATAAATTTAGATAATGTAGTATATAATTAATTTTAAAAATATTAAAGATGTATTTAATTTTTTTAATTTATTAAACGTAATTCTTTACTTTTTATTTATGTTTTTGTTTTATGTTTTTAAATGTATTTGTAATTTAAAACATTTTTTATAATTTATAAATTATTAAAATAATTATTACAACTTGAGTATGTATATATTATATATTTTATGTATATGTTTAATGTATGTATTATTATTATATATGTATTATTTATTAATTTTAAACAATATTAGATATTTTTAATTATGTTTATTTTATTTATTAGTGTTATTTACTTTATATTACATTTATATTTTTACAGAAAATAAACAATATTTTTAACATCGATATTTTTAACATCTATATTTTTTTTCTCGACATTTTTGTACTTACCATGTTGTAGATAGGATGTCGATATTCTTGACTTCGATATTTCTGCATCGATATTCCTGTAGGTCGATATTTTGTAGGTCGATATTTTGACAGAGATTCAACAGTGCCGAGTCAGGCACCACCTTTGGGATTTATATGGCTATTTCTGACAGCCTTTTATGGCAGGAACACCCCCATGTAAAGTCTGTCACAAAGGGATATTGGGGGCCCAAGTAGGGCTGCCATCACTCACGGGCCACTGTTAAGTGGCCTTGGGGGTACATGTAGTGCCCCCATGCACCTCCATGCACAGTGTTCCATGCACCACAGGGTGCATGACCCATAGTGCATGGAAAAAAAGGAAGTGACCCTTTGCACGGTGGCTTGTGCTGCAGGTCTTTTCCTTGGCCTCAGAACAAGCCACCGTGTAAACGAGCACTTTCCAACCACCACCACAGCAGTCCTATCAAAATACAGAGGTTGGACCATCGCATGCTTGTAGGACGATCTCATGACCACCGCAATAGCAGTCTGCAGTCTGACCAACCACTATCCAAATGAGGGCTTTAGGTACCAAAATGGAAGTGCACCACAACCAAGGCCGTAGGACTGATGGGCCACCTCTTGGGGGTTCTGGACTCACTCAGGCTAGGTCCAGATGCGAGTTCCATATGGTGTCAACCTGGTTATATCAACATAATATCTAGTTGATAATATCAAACTACAGAAATTTTGAGTTTTCATTATCGTGATACATTATTATCCTGATGCAGAAATATTGTGGAAAGTAATAATATTTGCAGGAATATTTGTGTTTTTTACTATTGTTTGCAATATTATTCTTGTAAAACATATAGTTTTGTATTTATTTTAATGTGTTTTAGTTCATATTTTAATTGTATATGTTATATATTGCTTGAATAATTTTTTTTACTATTTGTAAATATAAATGTTTTCATTTAACGTTATTCATCATTTTTAAATGTATTGTTTATTGTAATTTTTTGTGAGGTTTTTAGGAGTACACAGTGAGAAGTTAATTGAATATAATTATGAATTCATTTCAATGAATGTTAATTGCTTATTTGATAAACAATTATGTACATTGGGACATTATTAACAGTTTTTATGATAATTGAGGTGCAGGTTGTTATGTTTGTAGGGGTATAGGGTGGGAAGTTAATTAAGTAATAATTTATTAATGGTTAATTATTTATTATTAGTTAGTTGATCTATAATGAATTATGTAACTTGTTTAATTATGATATATTTTTGTGATATCTTGGTTTTGGGTTGTTGGGCATAGGGTGCAAAGTTGATTATGTATTACTTGATTAATTAATAATTATTAATTTAATATCATTTATTTAATTTATGATTCATTTGGTAAATTCTCCAATTTTTTAATGTTAGTTTATAGATGTTAATTGATTGATTTGTAGGGTTTAGGGTGGGGAGTAAATTAAGTAGCAATTATTTATCTATTAATTATCATTTTGATTAAATGTTTAGTTACAAATTATGCAAAGTGTCCAATAAATATATATTGTTTTGTGTTTGTAGGGGAATAGGCTGGGGAGTTATTCAATTGTATTTAATTATAAAATAATAATTATTTATTAATAATATTTTATATAGTACTCAATACGTTAATTGTGTTCTATTTTTAATTTTAATTGTGTGTTGCTATGTTTATTGGAGTATGAATGTTTTTTATTAAATGATAAATTAAATAAAAAACACATTTGAAATGAATTATTACAATTATTACAAATTTATAAAGTATTTTAAATATGTAATTGTTTTTAAATTTTATATATATATAAGACTTATATTAATAGTAAAAAATATTTACTCAATTAATGTAGTTTTTAAAATATATTATGTTATGTGTTTGAAGTGAACTACATTTTCTGCTGTTACACAGACTGGAGTGGGAATATTATTTTACCACTACGGTGCCCAACGCTTTCCCTGCTGTTGCACAGACTGGAGTAAGAACGCTAAATGTTACCTTTACGGAGTCCAACACTTTCCCTACTGATGCAAAATTTGGAGTGGGAATAGTACACTTTACCCCTATGGAGTCCACCTTTTTCCCTACTGTTGCACGGACTGGAGTGGGGATAGTAAATTGTATTCCTCAAGCTTACAACCCTTTCGCTACTGTTTGACAGACTGAAATTGAAATAGAAAATGTTACACATCCGGGAGTCCTAAGCTTTCCCTACTGTTGCACAGACTGGAGAGGGAATCGTTTATTTTACCCCTCCGGAGTCCAAGGATTTCTCTACTGTTGCACATACTGAAGTGGTAATAGTAAATTACACTCCTCGGTTGTCCGACACTTTTCCTATTGTTGCTCAAAGTGCACTGAGAGCAGTAAATTGTACCCCTCCAGAATCCAATGCTTTCCCCAATATTGCACAGACTGCAGTGGAAATTATATGTTGAGTTTACTATTACTTTATTTTTGTTTCAATATATGTAATATTATTATTTGTTTTAAAAAATATATACATATTATCTGCTTCCCTTATCATGAGTCATTCGATCCACCTCACGTCTAGGGCAGTGTAGCCGCCTTGGGTACCACGCAACCATTGCAACCACCAGGGAACAGTCATTCTCTTGCAGTTGCGAGTTGGGACTGAGGCTGTAATATCCCTAGTGTGACTGCCACGATCCTGCCAAGCATATTACAAGTTTCCTCTCCACCTCAGTTGGTGGAGAGGAAACAAAGGGGGCCTTATATATATATATATATATATATATATATATATATATTACCTACTGGCGGTCACCAGTAGGTAGTTATAGTTAGGATTTTTTTCAATGTTATCTCAAAATTCTATTTGGAATAACTTTGGCACCAGTTGACGAATCTGCCTGAAAATATCCTCAAAATGGCCTCATCGAGTTCCGGTCTTTCCCTGAAAGTTTGGGGGGGATTTGTTAAGCGGGGGCTGAGATAAAAGGGGGGTCCCAAAACGTGTTTTCCCCATGTTAATTTCCATAGGGCGGTCGATTTCACTTTTAGCTCGAACGGCTGAATGGATTTACACCAAACTTGGAAAAATTGTAGGGACTAGTAGCCCGATGTGCCTTTGCTATGTCTCAAGATATGTGCTCCAGTGTATTTTGAGTAATTTAGGTTCAAAAAAATATATATATCTATAGGCGCGCCCCGGTACACGCTCCGGGGAGCGCACAGGGCGCGCCACGCGACTTGCGCGCAGAAAGCTGATTGGCTCTTGGGTGTCTGTAAACATTTTAAACAGTCTGGAGCGGCCGCCATCTTGTGTCTCGGTAAAATCGAGACACAAGAGGTGGCAAAAACAAAGGGGCAAATGACCATAAGGGGGCAGAGTAGACCCCCTCTGACCCCCTAGGTTTGACGTGGGGGCTAAAATAGGGTCCTGCAGGGCATTTAAATTTTTATTTTTTTCGATTTGCGCGGGGGGAGCGCCCTGTACGCGCTCCGGGAAGCGCACCGGGGAGCGAAGCACGGGGAAAATCCAGGACCATATTTATGAAGGCCTTGCGTTGCCAGTTTTGCGCCGCCTGTGTGACGCACCAGCGGTGTAAAAAATGCGCCTTGTTACGCTATATTTAAAAAGTGACGCATCTACCTAGATATTAATCTCTGCAGAAGTCTTTGGAGATGTATCCACTAGTAGAACACGTCAGTAGGGTAAGGCATGCTGAAGGTACATTTGAGGATAAATATGACAAGATTTGCCGGTATACATGAGCATATGAATGTTCTCTTTATTCAAACAGAATGTATTTAGCTTGGCGTCCTCTAGGGAGGATAAATAGATGCATTCGTGATCGCTCCCTTGTTGCGTGTTTTCTGTTAGCCTTATGATGGACATAAAAGTGACGCGATGCAGGCGCAAGATTTTGACGCAACAGCATCCTAAAAGTGACGCAGTGAAATCTCATAGATTTCACTGCGTCGTTATTACCAAGCTTTTTGCGGGGGAATGCCCCCTCTGCATACATTATACCTGACGCAGATATAATGTGGCGCAGGGTTTTAAAAAGTGACCCATGTACCTAGATATGTCACTTTTTAAAAATAGCGCAACGAGGTGCATTTTTTTACACCGCTGGTGCGATGCGTCACTTTTCTGTGCGCACTCCTTACGACATTCCCGATGTGACATATTTAATGTATGACGAATCATGTCGCAAGGAGTTACAGATACGTCAGTATTTCTGACATAAAAGTAAACATAAAAGTGTCGCATTGCTGGAGTGCGTCACAAAAGTGACGCAACTCCAGTAATGCGTCCTTTCACAAGGGGAAAGCACCATCGCACCAGCGGTGTAAAAAAATACGCCTCGTTGCGCTATAATTAAAAAATGACGCATCTAGGTAGATGGGTCACTTTTTAAAACCCTGCGCCACAATATATCTGCATCAGGTATAATGTATGCAGAGGGGGCGTTCCCCCGCAAAAAGCTTGGTAATAGCAACGCAGTGAAATCTATGAGATTTCACTGCGTCACTTTTAGGATGCTGTTGCGTCAAAATTTTGTGCCTGCCTCACAGCAGGTGTAAGACTGACACAAGACCTTTCACATGGTGCTTTCCCCATGTGAAAGGACGCATTTCTGGAGTTGCGTCACTTTTGTGACGCACTCCAGCAATGCGTTACTTTTGTGTTTACAGATACGTCAGAAATACTGATTGACTATTTGATTGATTGTTTGTATCTGAATTGTTTGAAAATACTAGTATTATTCGATTGATTGGTTCGTTTAGCCTTGGTCGCTACTTGATACATTGGTCCTCTTTGGAGATTCTATGTCTACAAACGGAGAGGAATACGAAGATTCTCTCTTCCTTTGCAGGTAGTGAAGGGTAGGTATTGCGGACCTTTGTCCCCCGTTGTAACCCGTTGTGCCTATCTCTTTCTCACCATTTGATTGTTTGATTGTCCGAACACTGGTTGTTTGATATTGGTTCTTTGGAGGTATTCTCTGCTTACAAATAACGTGGAATAGAGATATTCTGTCTAGTCTTTGCAAGCAGTGAAAGATAGGTAGTGCGGACCCTTGTCCCCCCTTTTGTAATCTGTCATGCCTATCTTCTCCCCACTGATTGGTAATTGGTTCTACCCGGACCATTTATTAGAGGTAGCTCGTCCGGCCCCACCGGAGGGCACCCCTAATAAAGAGGACATATAAATAAAATACGGATTAGCCACGGTACCTTCCTAGCAAATTATGGCAAAACGAAAGGAATCAAACAAAATCAGTAGGCCACTGATAGGATCCTTTCTGACCCTGCTAAAACAAGAAACACCAGGAAATAGCCCTCCGCAAAAAGTATGAAACCAGAGGGAGGAGCCAGGCTCGCGGTCGGGATGGCCACAAGGTAGTTCGGCTCCGCCGCCCTCGCTGCCTAAGCATGCCTGCCCTACCACCCACCCCGCCCAATAACCGACAAACCCTATACAAATGAAAGTCTGCTGATACCCACTATCGGCGTCACCAGATTGGACTAGATCACGCACAATTGGACTATGTCTTTTTCTGGTTATACAGTAACATCTTTGTGCTCGTTGCCACATTACAAATATATAGCAATCCAACAAAGTAGTAGGATTATAACACTTTAATAACTTATAAATATATACAATGCTCCAACAAAATAAACACGTTAAAAAAAACATTTTAAACAACTATTTACATGGCAGCCTGCTGCAACATCCATCTCAAAGCATTCACCGTCCGCTTGACACTGTCCCTGCCCCTCCCTCCCCGGAGTAGCAACAATGGGCTGCTTTGGGCTGTCTTTTAGTCGGCTTTGGGCTAAAAAAAGCCTACAAAATCCGTCGGCCTGTGAGGCGGCGTCAGTAGCGGACCGTTGTGCGAATAGGCCGAAGGCTGCACAACGCGCCGAGATCTGGACGGCGCCGAGGTGGTGTCCAGCAAGTTGCCGCACTGGTCTGGCCATCCTTTAATACTGCCACATTACAAATATATAGCAATCCAACAAAGTAGTAGGATTATAACACTTTAATAACTTATAAATATATACAACGCTCCAACAAAATAAACACGTTAAAAAAAAAAACATTTTAAACAACTATTTACATGGCAGCCTGCTGCAACATCCATCTCAAAGCATTCACCGTCCGCTTGACACTGTCCCTGCCCCTCCCTCCCCGGAGTAGCAACAATGGGCTGCTTTGGGCTGTCTTTTAGTCGGCTTTGGGCTAAAAAAAGCCTACAAAATCCGTCGGCCTGTGAGGCGGCGTCAGTAGCGGACCGTTGTGCGAATAGGCCGAAGGCTGCACAACGCGCCGAGATCTGGACGGCGCCGAGGTGGTGTCCAGCAAGTTGCCGCACTGGTCTGGCCATCCTTTAATACTGCGCCGAAAGACGGCGTGGGGCGCCCCCGGGGGGGAGAGGTGGCGCGAACGGGCCTCCCCCGCCTCCCCAGGTGGAGGCTCCTCAGCTGCAGTGGGGCGCCCCTTGGCGTTTCACTCGCCATCCAGCTGAGTTGCGCCTGCTCTTGCGGCACAGTGCCTCACCTGCCATCCAGCTGAGTTGCGCCCGCTCTTGCGGCTACAGCGTCTCGCCCACCATCCAGCTGAATTGGGCCCACTCTTGCGGTGCAGCGATAGGCGGCTGCCACAGGACTCTCAAAATGGCGGCTGGCTCTTCGGATTTGGGCCTGGTCCACTAAAATGGCCCTGGGACACCTTGGAACTCGGACGCTTGCCTGCTAGGGCATGGGCCCCATTCCCGAAAGCGTCCCCTCAGCCTTGAAGATTCTACAAAAGTCACCGGGGTCCCCGACTCCCGCAGGCTTCCGGTGGGGAGCGGCTGCCATGATTGCTTGCGGAATGGCCACAACGGAGCCACGAGATGGTGGTGCTCTCATGCTGACGTCAGCTTCAGTCTGAAACATCCAGAAACACTGTAGATTACCAATTCGATCAGTTCCGGTGGAGCCCCAACGTGACCCGGTAGGGAAGAACTTGCCCTCCCCTCTTTTGACTGATGGTTCTTGTTGCCTATATCTTCTGTTGTCATTTAACGGAACCTTTTTTGACTGCCGAAAGGGGTTCTGGTTCGACCGCTGGTTGGTGGAGACATTTTGACTATATCCTGGACCTGCCCGGCCTCATCCAAAATGGCGCCGGTATAAATGGGACTCGCAACTCCTTGTTGTGTAATGGTTGCCCAGCCTTGATATCACGAGATACGTATGCAGTTTTGAAGCACATGGCGGGCGTGGACGAGTACTGATTTAACATTTGGACATCCCTATTGATATTAAGTTCAGATGTGTTATTGATTACTGTACTATTGAAAGTTTGAATTAACGTCACCCATGGTACTTGCCCGCAAATGTATATCTAGATAATTTTATTGTAACTGGCACTGTCGTACTTTAATTATAAAATTTACGTCCACCGATTCCGCAACTGTTAGACACCTTAGTTCTTGCAACCTAATGGCCCGCCCGTTACGTTCTTCTACAGTGTAAATGTCCCCTCATCATATACGATACCAGTTTGCTCCGTGGCCGGCCCACGTGGTTATAGGCCCGCATTTGTATACTGACATTTTCACAATAAAGATTTTTAAAACAAAACATGGTAGTAGTACCTAGATTGGTAAAGTTTTGAATAATAGCCACTGTTTTCGAATCAGTAAAAGGCAAGTGAAATGAAGCAGCCCGATTACATGATGGTTAAAAGGTATAATACGCAGGAATGCTGTAAAGATAAATGGTCAAGGGCTGTTGTGTTTTCCACTCCTGCAACATAAAGTGATCGATAAGAATCCGATATTCAGGCCTATCAGCGACTAAGACAGCAGGCCGAGCCTCTTTTGCTCAACGGCTCCCTCATGGGATGAAGAAACGCCCTTTTTCTCGAAATAGGAATATTTTACTTGCAGGACAGTTGTAAATTTCCCGGGAAGATACATTAGCCTGGAACATTGTTAGTGATAAACTGTAAATGCATCTGGGTCCTCGGAGCCCAAAGACTTCGTAGCCTTTGCTTTACATGCCACGTGCATCAGGGAAGTTGTTTCAGATGCCCATAAACCCCTCCAAAGGAATACCATCTAACCCCTCTAGTTTTCATGCCCGGCGAATAGGAATGACCCTGTACTACTGCAGATCATTCCTCTTCTCCGAATGAGAACACGGATCCGTCTCCCCCTCACTTTACACTGACCACCTCTGGTTTTGACCCTTCCCTGCACACGGACTGTGATACCACACTCGAGCGATCTATGTAATAAACAACCTACCATTGATTGTCTTTTCTGCACTACCAGTTCCTCTGGGCTTAAACGTTGAGACGCCAGGGACTGCGTCTTGTGGAGATAAGTCGAGTACGTGGTAAGTAAAGAAATTTTTTTGTGTTTATGCGCGCTGATGTGCTTTGAACGCTGCCCTCTCCCCTTCTCCCCCCATTTCTGCAGGTTGCATCGGTACTTCGACTGGACTATGGAGAAGACCTAAGACTCACCATGTTCCACGCGGAAATTAGGCTAGCACTGTAAGATGGTACATTGTATGCGGGGAATATCGCTGGGTACATGAGGAATTTGTGTGGTATGAATGTGCGCGTGAATGCCCTGATGCTATGCGACCATTTCGGATGCTGTCTTGGCTTCTCCCCCGCCAGAACTTTATTGACAAATGTATAGGTTGCATTCACGATATAGTTCTGAATTAGCATTTTAAAAACCTATGAAATTCACTGGAAAAAAACATAGGTTTTACACACGTTATAGTTAGGAAGTAGCATTTAAAAAACCTATGAAATTCACCAGTTATAGTTAGCTGGAAATTTTACTGACATAAAACCAATGAAATTCCACGTTATAGTTAGTTGGACTCACTATAACTTGCGCTTGTAATGCACTGCTGATGACATCACATATTATTACATCACTCATGACATGGTCAGTAACATCACTCATGACATCACTGATGACACCATCCTTGTGATACAGTTACAGACCTCCTTTCAGTGCAATGTAACCCTTGAAACACATATTCAAAAATAGAAACTAACATTTCAAAAAATAGAGATACCCATACCAGTTACAACAACCAATTCAATAATGTTACCATCTATATACACATCCACTCGTTCACCAACAGTTCTATATAATCACTCATACGTATACTCACTCATCATATGTAGTGATACATCTATAGATCCTGTTACACACCGACTGTCATCCAAAAGTTACTCACACACATACTCACACATGCAAATAAACTAATAAACATCCATTTATTTACATATACAGATATACACACACTACCACCTTACTTCTAAGGAAACTTACACATACTTAAATAACTTATAGAAAGACATCCTTATTTAAATAGGAACTCTTTCAATCTCTCACTCTCACATATACTGACTTATATATATCAATACTCACATATACTGGATTAAAACATATGTCGTTACTGAAAAAGACACTAGTGAGGCAGGCATTCACTCACTATCACACACATATACACACTCATCCACCCATACAGTCCTGCACATATGCTGTCTTCCAAAAATATACAAACAGTGAGTCAGTCATTGATGCATTTATATGCTAAGTAATACCCCCACCAAACCATACAGACACTCATACTGATACTAAAAAAACATCTAATAATCCATATACACACACATGTAGCTACTTACCAACCCATGCAGCCACTCATACACAAAGTAAAACACTGATACATATATTAAAAAAATTAAACATTACTCGCTAATATATGTATTCACTAAGATGCACTTAATAAGCCAGTTATCCAATCATTTCTTTTTAAAAAAAACATTCATTAAGACAATAATTTAAACATTTATTCTTCCCTCGACCTTTACATATACATATATAAAACATGTTTATTTTTCAGAAAGACACACATTCACTGGATGGTGTCATGAGTGATGTCACTGACCATGTCATGAGTGATGTAATAATATGTGATGTCATCAGCAGTGCATTAAACGCGCAAGTTATAGTGAGTCCAACTAACTATATCGTGGAATTTCATTGGTTTTATGTCAGTAAAATTTCCAGCTAACTATAACTGGTGTCAAACCTATGGTTTTTTCAGTGAATATATATATATTACCTACTGGCTATCGCCAGTAGGTATATATAGTTAGAATTTTTTCTCTATGGGACTTTTGAAAATTCTATGTCTAATAACTTTGGCGTTTGTGGACGGAATCGGCTGAAATTTTCAGGAAAATGGCACATTTTGATTCTGAGCAGCCCCTGAAAATTTAGGGGGGTTTCGTCAAGGGGGGGCTGAGAAAAAAAGGGGGTCCCAAAACGCGTTTTTTGCATTGAGTTTTCCATAGGGCGGTTGGACTCACTTTTAGCTCGAACGGCTGAATGGATTTGCACGAAACTTGGCAAAATTGTAGGGACTGTTAGCCCGATGTGCCTTTGCTAGGTCTCAATATATGTGCTCCAGTAGTTTTTGAGAAATTAACGTTCAAACCAAGATATATATCTGTAACAGCGCTCTGGGCAGCGATCCGGTCCGCTTACTTTTCGCTTATCGGAACTTTGCGCGCAGAAAGCTGATTGGCTCTCCGGTGTCTGTCAACATTCTAAACAGTCCGGAGCGGACGCCATCTTGTCTCTCGGTAGGATCGAGAGAGAAGAAGAGGTGGAAAACGAAAGGGGAATTTAATGAAAGGGGGCAAGGTATCCCCCTCTTGACCCCTTAGGAATGTTGTTGGGGTTATTAAAGGGTCCCGTGGGGAAAATAAAAAAAAAATGATCTTTCACGGTAGAAGCGCGGCCGCGAACTGGTAGCGAAACGGGAATTCGCCATTTTGTGCTTCGTTAATTAAATTACTAGTTATAAGTGGGTGCGGGAGACGTATCCTAATCCCCTATGTTTCCTGAGGGTGGCTGAGGAGGCTAATATATGTTGATACATCTCTTCCAGCGGCTGTGCGTGAGCTTTTTTTTTTTTTTTGCTGCGTGACAGTCCGGAGCGGCCGCCATCTTGTCTCTCGGTAGGATCGAGAGAGAAGAAAAGGTGAAAAACTAAGGGGGAATGTAATGAAAGGGGGCAAGGTATCCCCCTCTTGACCCCCTAGGAATGTTGTTGGGGTTATTAAAGGGTCCCGTGGGGAAAATAAAAAAAAAATGATTTTTCACGGTAGAAGCGCTTCACGGGCCGCGAACTGGGCCGCAAACTGGTAGCGAAACGGGAATTCGCCATTTTGTGCTTCGTTAATTAAAGTACTAGGTATAAGGGGGTGCGGGAGACGTATCCTAATCCCCTATGTTTCCTGAGGGTGGCTGAGGAGGCTGATATATGTTGATACATCTCTTCCAGCGGCTGCGCCATCTTGCCTTTTTTCGAATGCCACAATTTTGTCGTGCACGGCAGCCATTTTAGATGCCAGGCTGGTCCCAGGCTATCACCTAACCCTGCGGATGTAGTTTATGGCCCCAGCTGTAGAGAATTCAGACATGCCAATCCTCCTGATTCAGGCGTGTGAGTACTGATTTCAGTGCTAGTCTCCCGCCTCCCGATTTCTGCAAGCAAAAACCCGGGGGCATATTACGAACAACTAGCGATAATTTTTGTCTCTAACTTGTTTAGAGACAAAAATTATCGCCGCACATCGGCGATTTTTATCGCAGATAAACCTTTCTATTATCGCAGAAAAGTCAGCGATATTCATGTATTATCGATCTAATGCTCTTAGCCATGTTATCCACCTCCCATTGGATAACATGGCTAAGAACTGCTCAGGGCAGGTGTTAGATTTTGGAGATATTCGCGCTTAGCGCGAATATCTCCAAAAGTTGGTAATAGAAGGTAGCGATGTTAGGGACTGTTTCCAGTCGCTAACATCTTGGCACGCCACTTTGCATGTCATTAGTGATAAGTATCACTGACATGCAAAGCGGGGCCCAAGATGGTCGCTATCTCCTTTTAGCTGTCACTAACTGGTGTTAGCGACAGCTTGGTAATAGGGAAATAATTTTATCTCCGCTTTCATGGTTTTTAAAGCCAAAAAAGCGGAGATAAACCCCCTTGATAATATGCCCCACGATTCCTTGGGGGTTTCAGCTGACAGGGCTTGGTATTGTGTTACATGGTAATTTTTCCATGAAACGTCAGAGGGTCGATGCAGGGGTTCTAGAAGAGGTGATAAACCATTTAAGCCTCATGAACAAGCGCATGGTCTTTTAAAGATTTGTGAAGTACTCCGGGCGGCGGTGTGTGTGTGCCCTCTTTCAGGAGCGGGCGGGGGGGCACTGCCAGCAACTTGCCAGGTCAGGTAGTGTTCAACACGTGCATCACCCTTTCTCTGCCTGCTATTGCGCTCCATGCTTCGGAAAGGTAAGAAAAAGAACGTGCATTTGAGTTTGAAATGTCCGATCCTGCAGCAGCACACTTCCAAAGCCCACACATGACAATAACCCGATTCAAGGCCCCATTCACCCGTTTTAAAAAAAATAGATAACACTCCAACAAAGTAAGGTTATAAAACTTTATTAACTACTAACTTTAACGAACGGAACAAAAACTAAAAACATTTAAACATTTCTCAATACAAAAAGCAACAATGGTTAGAAGCTGTCTTTTGTGCGAATAGTCCCAAGGCAGCACAACGTGCAGAGTTCTGGACGGCACCCAGGTGATGTCGCCTGGGTGCCGCACTGGTTTAGGGATCCTACAATGCTGCTCCGAAAATTGGCGTGGGGCGTCCCGGGTGGGGCGGGGGGAGGCCTCGTCAGTAGCGGTCTGTTGTGCGAATAGTCCCAAGGCAGCACAACGTGCAGAGTTCTGGACGGCACCCAGGTGATGTCGCCTGGGTGCCGCACTGGTTTAGGGATCCTACAATGCAGCACAGAAAAACAGCGTGGGGCGTCCCGGGTGGTGTGGGGGGAGGCCTCGTCAGTAGCGGTCTGTGTCCAGTGTCACATGGCTGACACAACATGTACCACAGGCACCCAGGTGATGTCCAGTAAACTGCCGCACTGGTTTTGGTATCCTACAATGCTGCTCCGAAAATTGGCGTGCGGCGGCCCGGGGGGGGGGGCGTGGGGGAGCCGGCGTGAACGGGCCTCCCCAGGTGGCGGCCATCTAGCTGAGTTGCGCTCGCTCTTGCGGCCACAGCGTCTCGCTCACCATGTTGTTGAGTTGCTCCCACTCTTGCAGTGCAGCGATAGGCGGCTGCCACATGGCTCTTAAAATGGCGGACAGCTCCTCGGTTTTAGGCCTGGTCCACTGAAATGGTCCTGGGACACTTTGGAACTCGGACGCTTGCCTGCTAGGGCTTGGGTTCCATTCTCGAAAAGCGTCCCCTCAGCCGTGAAGATTGTATAAAAGTCTTGGGGGCCCCCGACTCCCGCAGGCTTCCGGTGGGGAGCGGCTGCCATGATTGCTCGCGGAATGACCACGACGGAGCCACGAGATGGTGGTGCTCTCATGCTGACGCCAGCTTCAGTCTGAATGATCCAGAAACAAGGTGGGGCTTTCATCGTTTGGGAAAAAAAAATGTTCTAAACCAATGAAAAGTGTTATTTTTAGGTCATATGACCAAGCCTTCCATCTTTAGGAAACCAAAAGTAAAATGAACCAATGAAAAGTTTTATAAACAAGTCACATGACCTGTTATGCGGCATAGGGCTACAAAAAGCGTAGAAAATCCGTTGGCACGTGAGGCGGCGTCAGTAGCGGACCGATGTGCGAATAGGCCGAAGGCAGCACAACGGGCCGAGATCCGGATGGTACCGAGGTGGTGTCCAGCAAATTGCCGCACTGGTGTGGCCATCCTACAATGCTGTGCCGAAAGACGGCGTGTCCAGCTGAGTTGCGGTCACTGTTGCGGTACAGTGACTCGAACGCGTCGAGATGCGGATGGCACCGAGGTGGTGTCCAGCAAATTGCCGCACTGGTGTGGCCATCCTACAATGCTGCGCCGAAAGACGGCGTGTCCAGCTGAATTGCGGTACAGTGACTCGAACGCGCCGAGATCCGGATGGCACCGAGGTGGTGTCCAGCAAATTGCCGCACTGGTGTGGCCATCCTACAATGCTGCGCCGAAAGACGGCGTGTCCAGCTGAATTGCGGTCACTGTTGCGGTACAGTGACTCGAACGCGCCGAGATCCGGATGGCACCGAGGTGGTGTCCAGCAAATTGCCGCACTGGTGTGGCCATCCTACAATGCTGCGCCGAAAGACGGCGTGTCCAGCTGAGTTGCGGTCACTGTTGCGGTACAGTGAGTCGAACGCGCCGAGATCTGGATGGCACCGAGGTGGTGTCCAGCAAATTGCCGCACTGGTGTGGCCATCCTACAATGCTGCGCCGAAAGTCGGCGTGGGGTGCCCCGTTGGTTTATGAGGTGATGTCAGTAGTGGACCGATGTGTGAATAGGTCGGAACCAGCACAAGGCGCCCTGCACTGTTGAGCCTTTTTCAATGCATGTTTTTTGTTGTTTCCCCTCCATCAAAAACAAAACAAAAATACAAGGCGCCAAGATCCGAATGGCAAGTCCTGGATGTTGAGTGCCTCAGTTGAGAGTTCTGAGCAGTGCTTGTAAGACTGTCTGAAGCTTATTTGCACCTGCTGCAGCTTCACTAGGTCCGGCGGAACTTTTTGCCTTTTCCTTTCTGCTTCTTTTCCTACAATGCGTTTCATCTGAAGACACGACCAGGTCCCTGAATGTGTGCAGGGGGACGCTATTGATTGAATGAAAATGGCGGCTTGACACAAAGCTGACTCAAGCGTTACTGTTGGTGCTATACAGACAAAAATTGGTTTTCAGTTTGTACATTCTTCAGGTTTTTTTTTTCCATCCAAGTCTGATTGAGAGTTTGTAGAAAAATGGCTTTAGATTTTCCACATACTACTCTTCAACATTCTTCCTAAATGTAACAATGTGAAACTCGAGAACGGCTGTTTCTGTTTCCTTTCAAAATGCTGCCACCAATATTTTCTGAATGGAAGACACCATCTTGTAGCATAAAGGGCCGAAAGGGGTTCTGGTCTGGCCGATGGTTGGTGGAGACATTTTGACTATATCTTGGACCTGCCCGGCCTCGCCCAAAATGGCGCCGGTATAAATGGGACTCGTAACTCCTTGCCCGCAAATGTATATCTAGAAAATGTTATTGTAAGTGGCCCTGTCGTACTTTAATTATAAAATTTACGTCCACCGATTCCGCAACTGTTAGACACCTTAGTTCTTGCAACCTAATGGCCCGCCCGTTACGTTCTTCTACAGTGTAAATGTCCCCTCATCATATACGATACCAGTTTGCTCCGTGGCCGGCCCACGTGGTTATAGGCCCGCATTTGTATACTGACATTTTCACAATAAAGATTTTTAAAACAAAACATGGTAGTAGTACCTAGATTGGTAAAGTTTTGAATAATAGCCACTGTTTTCGAATCAGTAAAAGGCAAGTGAAATGAAGCAGCCCGATTACATGATGGTTAAAAGGTATAATACGCAGGAATGCTGTAAAGATAAATGGTCAAGGGCTGTTGTGTTTTCCACTCCTGCAACATAAAGTGATCGATAAGAATCCGATATTCAGGCCTATCAGCGACTAAGACAGCAGGCCGAGCCTCTTTTGCTCAACGGCTCCCTCATGGGATGAAGAAACGCCCTTTTTCTCGAAATAGGAATATTTTACTTGCAGGACAGTTGTAAATTTCCCGGGAAGATACATTAGCCTGGAACATTGTTAGTGATAAACTGTAAATGCATCTGGGTCCTCGGAGCCCAAAGACTTCGTAGCCTTTGCTTTACATGCCACGTGCATCAGGGAAGTTGTTTCAGATGCCCATAAACCCCTCCAAAGGAATACCATCTAACCCCTCTAGTTTTCATGCCCGGCGAATAGGAATGACCCTGTACTACTGCAGATCATTCCTCTTCTCCGAATGAGAACACGGATCCGTCTCCCCCTCACTTTACACTGACCACCTCTGGTTTTGACCCTTCCCTGCACACGGACTGTGATACCACACTCGAGCGATCTATGTAATAAACAACCTACCATTGATTGTCTTTTCTGCACTACCAGTTCCTCTGGGCTTAAACGTTGAGACGCCAGGGACTGCGTCTTGTGGAGATAAGTCGAGTACGTGGTAAGTAAAGAAATTTTTTTGTGTTTATGCGCGCTGATGTGCTTTGAACGCTGCCCTCTCCCCTTCTCCCCCCATTTCTGCAGGTTGCATCGGTACTTCGACTGGACTATGGAGAAGACCTAAGACTCACCATGTTCCACGCGGAAATTAGGCTAGCACTGTAAGATGGTACATTGTATGCGGGGAATATCGCTGGGTACATGAGGAATTTGTGTGGTATGAATGTGCGCGTGAATGCCCTGATGCTATGCGACCATTTCGGATGCTGTCTTGGCTTCTCCCCCGCCAGAACTTTATTGACAAATGTATAGGTTGCATTCACGATATAGTTCTGAATTAGCATTTTAAAAACCTATGAAATTCACTGGAAAAAAACATAGGTTTTACACACGTTATAGTTAGGAAGTAGCATTTAAAAAACCTATGAAATTCACCAGTTATAGTTAGCTGGAAATTTTACTGACATAAAACCAATGAAATTCCACGTTATAGTTAGTTGGACTCACTATAACTTGCGCTTGTAATGCACTGCTGATGACATCACATATTATTACATCACTCATGACATGGTCAGTAACATCACTCATGACATCACTGATGACACCATCCTTGTGATACAGTTACAGACCTCCTTTCAGTGCAATGTAACCCTTGAAACACATATTCAAAAATAGAAACTAACATTTCAAAAAATAGAGATACCCATACCAGTTACAACAACCAATTCAATAATGTTACCATCTATATACACATCCACTCGTTCACCAACAGTTCTATATAATCACTCATACGTATACTCACTCATCATATGTAGTGATACATCTATAGATCCTGTTACACACCGACTGTCATCCAAAAGTTACTCACACACATACTCACACATGCAAATAAACTAATAAACATCCATTTATTTACATATACAGATATACACACACTACCACCTTACTTCTAGGGAAACTTACACATACTTAAATAACTTATAGAAAGACATCCTTATTTAAATAGGAACTCTTTCAATCTCTCACTCTCACATATACTGACTTATATATATCAATACTCACATATACTGGATTAAAACATATGTCGTTACTGAAAAAGACACTAGTGAGGCAGGCATTCACTCACTATCACACACATATACACACTCATCCACCCATACAGTCCTGCACATATGCTGTCTTCCAAAAATATACAAACAGTGAGTCAGTCATTGATGCATTTATATGCTAAGTAATACCCCCACCAAACCATACAGACACTCATACCGATACTAAAAAAACATCTAATAATCCATATACACACACATGTAGCTACTTACCAACCCATGCAGCCACTCATACACAAAGTAAAACACTGATACATATATTAAAAAAATTAAACATTACTCGCTAATATATGTATTCACTAAGATGCACTTAATAAGCCAGTTATCCAATCATTTCTTTTTAAAAAAAACATTCATTAAGACAATAATTTAAACATTTATTCTTCCCTCGACCTTTACATATACATATATAAAACATGTTTATTTTTCAGAAAGACACACATTCACTGGATGGTGTCATGAGTGATGTCACTGACCATGTCATGAGTGATGTAATAATATGTGATGTCATCAGCAGTGCATTAAACGCGCAAGTTATAGTGAGTCCAACTAACTATATCGTGGAATTTCATTGGTTTTATGTCAGTAAAATTTCCAGCTAACTATAACTGGTGTCAAACCTATGGTTTTTTCAGTGAATATATATATATTACCTACTGGCTATCGCCAGTAGGTATATATAGTTAGAATTTTTTCTCTATGGGACTTTTGAAAATTCTATGTCTAATAACTTTGGCGTTTGTGGACGGAATCGGCTGAAATTTTCAGGAAAATGGCACATTTTGATTCTGAGCAGCCCCTGAAAATTTAGGGGGGTTTCGTCAAGGGGGGGCTGAGAAAAAAGGGGGGTCCCAAAACGCGTTTTTTGCATTGAGTTTTCCATAGGGCGGTTGGACTCACTTTTAGCTCGAACGGCTGAATGGATTTGCACGAAACTTGGCAAAATTGTAGGGACTGTTAGCCCGATGTGCCTTTGCTAGGTCTCAATATATGTGCTCCAGTAGTTTTTGAGAAATTAACGTTCAAACCAAGATATATATCTGTAACAGCGCTCTGGGCAGCGATCCGGTCCGCTTACTTTTCGCTTATCGGAACTTTGCGCGCAGAAAGCTGATTGGCTCTCCGGTGTCTGTCAACATTCTAAACAGTCCGGAGCGGACGCCATCTTGTCTCTCGGTAGGATCGAGAGAGAAGAAGAGGTGGAAAACGAAAGGGGAATTTAATGAAAGGGGGCAAGGTATCCCCCTCTTGACCCCTTAGGAATGTTGTTGGGGTTATTAAAGGGTCCCGTGGGGAAAATAAAAAAAAAATGATTTTTCACGGTAGAAGCGCGGCCGCGAACTGGTAGCGAAACGGGAATTCGCCATTTTGTGCTTCGTTAATTAAATTACTAGTTATAAGTGGGTGCGGGAGACGTATCCTAATCCCCTATGTTTCCTGAGGGTGGCTGAGGAGGCTAATATATGTTGATACATCTCTTCCAGCGGCTGTGCGTGAGCTTTTTTTTTTTTTTTGCTGCGTGACAGTCCGGAGCGGCCGCCATCTTGTCTCTCGGTAGGATCGAGAGAGAAGAAAAGGTGAAAAACTAAGGGGGAATTTAATGAAAGGGGGCAAGGTATCCCCCTCTTGACCCCCTAGGAATGTTGTTGGGGTTATTAAAGGGTCCCGTGGGGAAAATAAAAAAAAAATGATTTTTCACGGTAGAAGCGCTTCACGGGCCGCGAACTGGGCCGCAAACTGGTAGCGAAACGGGAATTCGCCATTTTGTGCTTCGTTAATTAAAGTACTAGGTATAAGGGGGTGCGGGAGACGTATCCTAATCCCCTATGTTTCCTGAGGGTGGCTGAGGAGGCTGATATATGTTGATACATCTCTTCCAGCGGCTGCGCCATCTTGCCTTTTTTCGAATGCCACAATTTTGTCGTGCACGGCAGCCATTTTAGATGCCAGGCTGGTCCCAGGCTATCACCTAACCCTGCGGATGTAGTTTATGGCCCCAGCTGTAGAGAATTCAGACATGCCAATCCTCCTGATTCAGGCGTGTGAGTACTGATTTCAGTGCTAGTCTCCCGCCTCCCAATTTCTGCAAGCAAAAACCCGGGGGCATATTACGAACAACTAGCGATAATTTTTGTCTCTAACTTGTTTAGAGACAAAAATTATCGCCGCACATCGGCGATTTTTATCGCAGATAAACCTTTCTATTATCGCAGAAAAGTCAGCGATATTCATGTATTATCGATCTAATGCTCTTAGCCATGTTATCCACCTCCCATTGGATAACATGGCTAAGAACTGCTCAGGGCAGGTGTTAGATTTTGGAGATATTCGCGCTTAGCGCGAATATCTCCAAAAGTTGGTAATAGAAGGTAGCGATGTTAGGGACTGTTTCCAGTCGCTAACATCTTGGCACGCCACTTTGCATGTCATTAGTGATAAGTATCACTGACATGCAAAGCGGGGCCCAAGATGGTCGCTATCTCCTTTTAGCTGTCACTAACTGGTGTTAGCGACAGCTTGGTAATAGGGAAATAATTTTATCTCCGCTTTCATGGTTTTTAAAGCCAAAAAAGCGGAGATAAACCCCCTTGATAATATGCCCCACGATTCCTTGGGGGTTTCAGCTGACAGGGCTTGGTATTGTGTTACATGGTAATTTTTCCATGAAACGTCAGAGGGTCGATGCAGGGGTTCTAGAAGAGGTGATAAACCATTTAAGCCTCATGAACAAGCGCATGGTCTTTTAAAGATTTGTGAAGTACTCCGGGCGGCGGTGTGTGTGTGCCCTCTTTCAGGAGCGGGCGGGGGGGCACTGCCAGCAACTTGCCAGGTCAGGTAGTGTTCAACACGTGCATCACCCTTTCTCTGCCTGCTATTGCGCTCCATGCTTCGGAAAGGTAAGAAAAAGAACGTGCATTTGAGTTTGAAATGTCCGATCCTGCAGCAGCACACTTCCAAAGCCCACACATGACAATAACCCGATTCAAGGCCCCATTCACCCGTTTTAAAAAAAATAGATAACACTCCAACAAAGTAAGGTTATAAAACTTTATTAACTACTAACTTTAACGAACGGAACAAAAACTAAAAACATTTAAACATTTCTCAATACAAAAAGCAACAATGGTTAGAAGCTGTCTTTTGTGCGAATAGTCCCAAGGCAGCACAACGTGCAGAGTTCTGGACGGCACCCAGGTGATGTCGCCTGGGTGCCGCACTGGTTTAGGGATCCTACAATGCTGCTCCGAAAATTGGCGTGGGGCGTCCCGGGTGGGGCGGGGGGAGGCCTCGTCAGTAGCGGTCTGTTGTGCGAATAGTCCCAAGGCAGCACAACGTGCAGAGTTCTGGACGGCACCCAGGTGATGTCGCCTGGGTGCCGCACTGGTTTAGGGATCCTACAATGCAGCACAGAAAAACAGCGTGGGGCGTCCCGGGTGGTGTGGGGGGAGGCCTCGTCAGTAGCGGTCTGTGTCCAGTGTCACATGGCTGACACAACATGTACCACAGGCACCCAGGTGATGTCCAGTAAACTGCCGCACTGGTTTTGGTATCCTACAATGCTGCTCCGAAAATTGGCGTGCGGCGGCCCGGGGGGGGGGGCGTGGGGGAGCCGGCGTGAACGGGCCTCCCCAGGTGGCGGCCATCTAGCTGAGTTGCGCTCGCTCTTGCGGCCACAGCGTCTCGCTCACCATGTTGTTGAGTTGCTCCCACTCTTGCAGTGCAGCGATAGGCGGCTGCCACATGGCTCTTAAAATGGCGGACAGCTCCTCGGTTTTAGGCCTGGTCCACTGAAATGGTCCTGGGACACTTTGGAACTCGGACGCTTGCCTGCTAGGGCTTGGGTTCCATTCTCGAAAAGCGTCCCCTCAGCCGTGAAGATTGTATAAAAGTCTTGGGGGCCCCCGACTCCCGCAGGCTTCCGGTGGGGAGCGGCTGCCATGATTGCTCGCGGAATGACCACGACGGAGCCACGAGATGGTGGTGCTCTCATGCTGACGCCAGCTTCAGTCTGAATGATCCAGAAACAAGGTGGGGCTTTCATCGTTTGGGAAAAAAAAATGTTCTAAACCAATGAAAAGTGTTATTTTTAGGTCATATGACCAAGCCTTCCATCTTTAGGAAACCAAAAGTAAAATGAACCAATGAAAAGTTTTATAAACAAGTCACATGACCTGTTATGCGGCATAGGGCTACAAAAAGCGTAGAAAATCCGTTGGCACGTGAGGCGGCGTCAGTAGCGGACCGATGTGCGAATAGGCCGAAGGCAGCACAACGGGCCGAGATCCGGATGGTACCGAGGTGGTGTCCAGCAAATTGCCGCACTGGTGTGGCCATCCTACAATGCTGTGCCGAAAGACGGCGTGTCCAGCTGAGTTGCGGTCACTGTTGCGGTACAGTGACTCGAACGCGTCGAGATGCGGATGGCACCGAGGTGGTGTCCAGCAAATTGCCGCACTGGTGTGGCCATCCTACAATGCTGCGCCGAAAGACGGCGTGTCCAGCTGAATTGCGGTACAGTGACTCGAACGCGCCGAGATCCGGATGGCACCGAGGTGGTGTCCAGCAAATTGCCGCACTGGTGTGGCCATCCTACAATGCTGCGCCGAAAGACGGCGTGTCCAGCTGAATTGCGGTCACTGTTGCGGTACAGTGACTCGAACGCGCCGAGATCCGGATGGCACCGAGGTGGTGTCCAGCAAATTGCCGCACTGGTGTGGCCATCCTACAATGCTGCGCCGAAAGACGGCGTGTCCAGCTGAGTTGCGGTCACTGTTGCGGTACAGTGAGTCGAACGCGCCGAGATCTGGATGGCACCGAGGTGGTGTCCAGCAAATTGCCGCACTGGTGTGGCCATCCTACAATGCTGCGCCGAAAGTCGGCGTGGGGTGCCCCGTTGGTTTATGAGGTGATGTCAGTAGTGGACCGATGTGTGAATAGGTCGGAACCAGCACAAGGCGCCCTGCACTGTTGAGCCTTTTTCAATGCATGTTTTTTGTTGTTTCCCCTCCATCAAAAACAAAACAAAAATACAAGGCGCCAAGATCCGAATGGCAAGTCCTGGATGTTGAGTGCCTCAGTTGAGAGTTCTGAGCAGTGCTTGTAAGACTGTCTGAAGCTTATTTGCACCTGCTGCAGCTTCACTAGGTCCGGCGGAACTTTTTGCCTTTTCCTTTCTGCTTCTTTTCCTACAATGCGTTTCATCTGAAGACACGACCAGGTCCCTGAATGTGTGCAGGGGGACGCTATTGATTGAATGAAAATGGCGGCTTGACACAAAGCTGACTCAAGCGTTACTGTTGGTGCTATACAGACAAAAATTGGTTTTCAGTTTGTACATTCTTCAGGTTTTTTTTTTCCATCCAAGTCTGATTGAGAGTTTGTAGAAAAATGGCTTTAGATTTTCCACATACTACTCTTCAACATTCTTCCTAAATGTAACAATGTGAAACTCGAGAACGGCTGTTTCTGTTTCCTTTCAAAATGCTGCCACCAATATTTTCTGAATGGAAGACACCATCTTGTAGCATAAAGGGCCGAAAGGGGTTCTGGTCTGGCCGATGGTTGGTGGAGACATTTTGACTATATCTTGGACCTGCCCGGCCTCGCCCAAAATGGCGCCGGTATAAATGGGACTCGTAACTCCTTGCCCGCAAATGTATATCTAGAAAATGTTATTGTAAGTGGCCCTGTCGTATTTTAATTACAAAATGTACGTCCACCGATTCCGCAACTGTTAGACACCTTTGTTCTTGTCACCTAATGGCCCGCTCGTTACGTTCTTCTACAGTGTAAATGTCTCCTCATCATATACGATTTCAGTTTGCTCCGTGGCCGGCCCACGTGGTTATAGGCCTGTATTTGTATACTGACATTTTCACAATAAAGGTTTTTAAAACAAAACACGGTAGTAGTATTTACATTTGTAAAGTTTTTACTTTTAGTGACTGTTTTCGAATCAGTAAAAGGCAAGTGAAATAAAGCAGTCCAATTACATGACGGATAAAAGGTATAATATGTAGGAACGCAGTAAAGATAAATGGTCAAGGGCAGTTGTGTTTTTCATGTCTGCAACATAAAGTGATCGATAAGAATCTGATAATCAGGCGTATCGGCGACTAAGACAGCAGGCCGAATCTCTTTTACTCAACGGCTCCGTCATGGAAGGAAGAAACGCCCTTTTTCTCGAAAAAGGAATATATTTTACTTGCAAGACAGTTGTAAATTTTCCGGGAAAGTACATTAGCCTGGAATATTATAACATATGTTTGAAAAAAAAATATTGTTCGAAAATAATAAAAAGCGTAATTTTTAGGTCATATGACCAAGCTTTTCATCATTAAATTAACAAAAGTAAAATGAACCAATGAAAAGTTTTATTAACAAGTCACATGACCTGTTATGCTTACGTTACGTGCTGCGCGCCGCGCCTCGGATCACTTCCGGGTGCGCTAACGCGGCGTGTCATAAAACGCATTACGCGACAACGTAGGTCAAGAATATAGTCTAAATGTCTCCACCAATCAGCGCTCAGAACACAACCCCTTTCAGCAGTCCAAAAAGTTCTATAAATGACAACAGAGGGGACAGGCAACAAGAACCATCAGTCAAAGAGGGGAGGGCAAGTTCTTCTCTTCCGGGTCATGTTGGGGCGCTACCGGAACTGATCGAATTGGTAGTCTATAGTGTTTCTGGATGTTTCAGACTAAAGCTGGCGTCAGCATGAGACCACTACCATCTCGTAGCTCCGTCGTGGCCATTCCACGAGCAATCATGGCAGCCGCTCCCCACCAGAAGCCTGCGGGAGTCGGGGGCCCCCAAGACTTTTGTAGAATCTTCACGGCTGAGGGGACGCTTTTCGAGAATGGGACCCAAGCCCTAGCAGACAAGCGTCCGAGTTCCAAGGTGTCCCAGGGCCATTTTAGTGGACCAGGCCCAAAACCGAAGAGCCGGCCGCCATTTTGAGAGTCCTGTGGCAGCCGCCTATCGCTGCAGCGCAAGAGCGGGCGCATCTCAACTACATGGTGAGCGAGACGCTGTAGTCGCAAGAGCGGGCGGTAAACAGCTGAATGGCGGAAGAGGCACAGTGTAGCAAAAGCGGGCGGAATGGCAACTAAAACGATAAAGGGGCGCCCCACTACAGCTTGTCTTCAGGTCAAACGGATTGTGGGACAAGGTCCAGAATTGAAGAGTCATCAAAAGGCAAAAAGTTCCGCCGGACCCCGGGAGCCGGCCGCCTATGTCGGGGGCGATCTCAGGCTACACCAGTGCTATAAGACTTGGGGAGGGTGTCGGAGCCAAGCGTCTTCTCCGAGTCTATGGCCATCACACCGCCCCTCAGGGGCCTCCGTCAAGCTGTTTAGGAAGGTAACATATCACATTGTTTTCTATTGCAGTCAGGTCCACAAACGACACTCACTTACTTTGAGAATAGTGAAGCTGCAGTAGGTGGAAATAAGCTTCAGACAGTGTTACAAGCACTGCTCAGAACTCTTAACAATGGCACCCAACATCCAGAACTTATGCTATTTGAGAATGGTAGTGACATCGAAGCATCTCAGGGACCAAAACCATTAACGTACTTTCACGTATGAAAATCTTACTTGGGGAGGGGGCAGGAGCGAAGCGCCCCCTCCCAGTCAGCGCCACCACACCGTATGTTGAAAATCTGAAGCCATCGTTCTACAAAGTCAACCAAACTTGGATTGAAAAATCTAGAAAAATGTACAAACTGAAAACCAGTTTTGGTCTGCATAGCATCAGTAGCAACGCTTGAGTCAGCTTTGTGTCAAGCCGCCATTTTGATTCAACAAAGCACAGGCATTGAAAAAGGCTGAAATTCAGAACTCTAAACTATGGCACCCAACATCCAGGAGCTTGTCATCCGGATCTTGGAGCCTTGTGCTGTTTTCGATCTATTCACACATCGGTCCACTACTGACATCATCTTATAAACCAACGTTATGTAAATAGTTTTTTAATAAAATGTTTTACCCTGTTTCTTTGCTGGTGTGTTGTCTATATTTTTAATATTTGCATAGGGTTTGTCGTTATTTTGTGCGGGATGGGTGATGGAGCCGAGCTGTCTTGCAGCCCTCATGGTGTGGAGCTCAGTTCATCTCACTATTTTCGTATTTCTCATGAAGGGTTGTTCCTAATATTTCTATTTTAGCGAGGTCAAAAAGAGATCCAATTAGTGGCCTACTGATTTTGCTCGATTACTTTTATTTTTTTACACGATTTTTCACTATCTGCAAAGACTAAACAGAGTATTGCGACTTTGTGCTTGTTTGTAAATAGAGAATGATCCAAAGAGAACCAATTCTAAAACAGTAAATGCTTGGACAACAATCAATCAAATGGAGAGACAAGGAGGCACGACGGATTACAACGGGGGTAAAGGCCTGCGTTAACTACCCTTCAGTATCTGCAAAGAGAGAGTACTACTAAGACAAAAGAGGGGAGGGGGGGGGGTGCAGCATTCAAAGCACATCAGCGTGCATAAATACGAAAATGTTTTTATCTATCACGTACTTGACATTTTAAAGCTTTTCATATTTGCTATTAAAAAACCAATGAAATTCACAGAAAAAACCATAGGTTATAGTGGATATATAGTTAGGAATTTGCATTTAGAAAACCTTGAAAATTCAATGAAAAAACCATTGGTTTTAGGCCATATATAGTTAGGAATTAGCATTTACAAAACCTTATTTTACTCGCATAAAACCATTGAAATTCCATATATAGTTAGAAGCGCTAACTATATATCGCGCACCCGCAATCCACTGCTGATGATGTCACATATTACATCATTCATGACATGGTCAGTGACATCACTGATGACATCACTGATGACATCTCAAATGACATCACTGATGACATCACTGATGACAACTCAAATGACATCACTGATGACATCTCATTTGTCATCACTGATCACATCACTTATGTGATAATACAATGAACCTCTTCAGACTCTAATATAACCTTACATACACTCAGTATAAACAGACACTCACAGACTGTCACTCATCCATGGAGTTACTCACACACCTACTCAGTCATGCAAAGAATCAATCACACCTCCATTTCCTCAACTATAAAGTTATACACATCTTACTTATTCAAACATATAATAACACATATTTATTCTCTTATATAATCCCTGATACAAGCTCACAGTGATCGATACAGCCACTCACACATTCACTGGCTCTTATGTTCAGTTATTTATATATCTCAACTCTCACATGTATTGTGTTTTACATACGTACTTACTTGCACATGTAGCAATGAGAAATCCATTCACTCACCAACACACCCATGCATAGTCAACCGCCCATATAGCTGTTTCCACATGCACTCTTGAACTCATACTCCTAGTGAATCAACTGCTTACACATCTATGCACAGAGTCACGCACCTCCCAGCCACCCACACACACACTCAGCCTCCCATTCAAATACTTGGGCAACCAATCAATAACCCATATGGCCACTCTTATAGCTACTGATCAACACATGCAGCAGCTTACACAACAACAAACATACTGATGCACAAATTAAGACAGTTTAGTCACTAACCCATGCACTCAGTGAGACACATTTAATCACTCACTCATACAGTCAGTCATGCACCTACTAAATTCTTCATCCAGACACTTATACATCCACTCATTCTTCAATATGTGAAACATATTTTAACTTTACAGACACATACAATCACTGGATGTTGTGATCAGTGATGTCATCAGTGATGTCATTTGAGATGTCATCAGTGATGTCATCAGTGATGTCACTGACCATGTCATGAATGATGTAATATGTGACATCATCAGCAGTGGATTGCGGGTGCGCGATATATAGTTAGCGCTTCTAACTATATATGGAATTTCAATGGTTTTATGCGAGTAAAATAAGGTTTTGTAAATGCTAATTCCTAACTATATATGGCCTAAAACCAATGGTTTTTTCATTGAATTTTCAAGGTTTTGTAAATGCAAATTCCTAACTATATATCCACTATAACCTATGGTTTTTTCTGTGAATATATATATATATATATATATATATATATATATATATATATATATATATATATATATATATATATATATATATGTATATATATGTTTCTATATATATATATATATATATATAGAAACAAGGTCCTGCAATGTGACTCCTCACCTCCTCACACATCCATCAGGTACAGATCTCCATAACACCAAGAAGTTAATTCAAAAGTGGCTTTATTCTTCCCTCGCCATCGGCATGACGCGTTTCGGCCGTCAAAAAACGGCCTTGATCACATGGCTTCAAATGACCAATGGGGGTGTTTATATACTGTGCTCATAAAGGTAGAAACAATAACATCGGGTCACATGGGTAAGGGACATAGAAAAAATACTTGTCTGCACATATGCACTGAGTACAAGCTCAATCAAACAAATTATAATATGTACACACATGAGCTCCTTCTAAACAATGTAAATTCATATTATTGAAAATATATCATCTTAGATAAACATTGTAAATCCGATCGAATTTGCATATTGGAAAAATAAAGTGCAAGTGCATAATTGAGCTCAATGTGAACTGTGTAAGGGTTTAGGAGTATGTACAAAGGAGTGCAAAAAATAGACTCATTATTTATACTAAAATAGGAATTATACAAGTCATGACGTATGTGCGAATTACTGATGTATATATATATATATATATATATATATATATATATATATATATATATATATATATTACCTACTGGCGGTCGCCAGTAGGTAGTTATAGTTAGGATTTTTTTCAATGTTAAATCTCAAAATTCTATTTGGAATAACTTTGGCACCGGTTGACGAATCTGCCTGAAAATTTCCTGAAAATGGCCTCGCGGCGCCCCGGTCCTTCCCTGAAAGTTTGGGGGGGATTCGTCAAGCGGGGGCCAAGATAAAAGGGGGGTCCCAAAACGCGTTTTCCCCATGTTAATTTCCATAGGGCGGTCGATTTCACTTTTAGCCCGAACGGCTGAATGGATTTGCACCAAACTTGGCAAAATTGTAGGGACTGGTAGCCCGATGTGCCTTTGCTATGTCTCAAGATATGTGCTGCAGTGGATTTTGAGTAATTTAGGTTCAAAAAAATATATATATCTATAGGCGCTCTCCGGTGCGCGCACCGGAGAGCGCTCCAGGCGCGCCACGCGACTTGCGCGCAGAAAGCTGATTGGCTCTCAGTTGTCTGTAAACATTCTAAACAGTCCGGAGCGGCCGCCATCATGTGTCTCGGTAGGATCGAGACACGAGAGGTGGGCAAAACAAAGAGGGAAATGACCATAAGGGAGCAGGGTAGACCCCCCCTTGACCCCCTAGGTTTGATGTGGGGGCTATAAAAGGGCCCCGCGGGGCATTTAAAATATTTTTTTTTTTTTCGTTTTGCGCGGGGGAAGCGCCCGGTGCGCGCACCGGGGAGCGGCCCGGGGAGCGTACTATGATGAAAAAAGGTGACAGAGTTTTTAAAAAATGAAGTTTTGATTTAGAAATTGGAGGTAGTTCTAAAAAGAACTTTTTTTTTTCATCTTTTTGTTGTTTTATATTTTTTTTGTGTTTTTTGAACTTTTTGAACTTTTTTTGGCTTTTCAAAACAGTTTTATATATTTTTTTGTATTTTTTTAGGGGGAGAAACAAAAAAAGGGAATTGAAACTGGCTCAACTGGAGCAAAAAAACAAAAAACCCAAAAAATTACTTCTTTTTGGGGCACTTGTGATTATCACCTGCAAGGACGATGAGCTTAACACTTTGTTCCCCATAGGAGATAAGCTTGCCACAAGCAGTACAAGTAATTTTAAAATCAGCAAATCTCGGCTGAATGCAAGGCATCACCTCAGATGTTTCTGGTTCCGAGGAAGTGGGTTGGTTTCTTTGGGAGGGGGTCCTTGATGACTGGGGGAGGTTACTGGCCAGTTCCCGGAACTCTGCACGAGAGTAGTTGTTTGGATGCTTTCTTGTCATGTGCCGAATCATGGTATAGTTACCAAAAGAATATTTCTTGTTTGGGTTGCCCCGTGAAAGTTCATCATTGCAGATGAGGCAAGTCACCTTGGGCGCATTCACCTTTTTTTTCCCCTCTGGAATTGAAAAAAACTGCCAAACAATGTGTGGTTTGGGTTTGTAAGGTGTATTTTCTTCTGGCAGCCATCTTCTTCTCCCCTCCTCCTCTTCCTCTTCCTCCTCCTCCTGTTCTTGACCACCAATATAATTTGGAGCTGGTGCTCTTGGTGGTGGTGGTGGTGGTGGTGGGGCAGATGCACCAGCTGATGCTACTACTGAAGCCATTATTTGGAGCAAAAAAGTAGAGAGAGCAACAAACAGGTCTTCCTCAGTCAAAGGACAAAGTCAGAATAAGGAAAAAAGGTGGGGTCTTTCATCATTTAGAAAAAATAACTGTCCTGAACCAATGAGAAGTGTTATTTTCAGGTCACAAGACCAGGGGCTTCATCATTATGAAACTAAAACTGTTATGAACCAATGAAAAGTGTTATTTTCTGCTCACATGACCCGACGCGCTTACGCTACGCGCCCGGGGCGCGCCCGGGGGCGCGCCCCGGGTCGCGCAGCGTAAGCGCGCCGGAAGTTTATGTTGTGCGATCGTATTCGCTCGAGTACTTCCGGGTGCGCTTACGCCGTGCGTATCACGCGGTCGCGGCTACGCGATACGTCACAATCATGTTTTCGTTTGCGATATTGGCGCTCACGGGACGCTCCCCGGAGCGCGCCCCGGGGCGCTTTTTAAAAATACGCTTTTCGGGGCGCTCCCCGGGGCGCGCTCCGGGAGCGCTCTCCAAAAAAATGAAAAAAAAAAAATGGGATAATTGTAGGGACAGGTAGCCCTATTCTGAAGTGGTTTGTAAAAAACATTAACTTTAGAAAAATATGTATTGTGCTACATTGGGCTTAATATATGTTAGAGCCAAAATGTAGCCCAAATGTAGCCCAAAGTAGCCCAATGTAGCCCAAAGATGGCCACCAGAGATCAAAAATTGTAAATGTAGCCCAAAATTCAACTAGATGTAGCCCAACTGTAGCCCAATGACAGAATGTACCAGAGTGTTAAAAAGAACAACTAGAGTGCTAACAGTCTTATTTATAAAGTGAAACTTATAGTTAGGAATTAGCATTAAAAAAACCTTTGAAATTCACTGAAAAAACCATAGGTTTCTCACCAGTTATAGTTAGGAATTAGCATTTAAAAAACCTATGAAATTCACTGAAAAAACCATGGGTTTCACACCGGTTATAGTTAGGAATTAGCATTTAAAAAACCTATTAATTTCACTGAAAAAACCATAGGTTTCACACCAGTTATAGTTAGCTGGAAATTTTACTGATATAAAACCATTGAAATTCCCACGTTATAGTTAGTCGGACTCACTATAACTTGCGTGTGCAATGCACTGCTGATGACATCACATATTACATCACTCATGACATGGTCAGTGACATCACTCATGACATCACTGATGACACCATCCAGTGAATATGTGTCTTTCTGAAAAATAAATATTAGTGAGTTATTTTTAAATATTTAAATACATATATTAGTGTTTCACTTTGTGTATAAGTGGCTACATGTGTTGATAAGTAGCTACATGCGTATGTATATGGGTTATTTGATATTTTTATTAGTATCAGTATGAGTGTCTATATGGTTTGATGGAGGTATTACTTAGCGCATAGATGCATGAGTGACTGACTCTTTGTTTGTATGTGTTTTGAAGACAGCATATGTACAGGACTGTATGGGTGGATGAGTGTCTATATGTGTTTGTTAGTGAGTGAATGACTGTCTCACTAGTGTCTTTATCAGTAACTACATATGTTTTAATCTAGAATATATGAATATTGATGTATATAAGTGAGTATATGTGAGAGTAAGAGATTGTAAGATTTCCTGTTTAAATAAGTATGTGTTTCTATAAGTGATTGTTTAAGAGAATAAATATGTGTAATTTTCAATAGAAGTAAGGTGGAAGTGTGTGTATAACTCTATATTCAAATAAATGGTTGTTCAATAGTTTATTTGCACGTGTGAATATGTGTGTGAGTAACTTTTGGATGAATGTCGGTGTGTAACAGGATGTATAGGTGTATCTCTCCATATGATGAGTGAGTATATGTATGAGTGACTATATAGAACTGTTGGTGAATGAGTGGATGTGTATATAGATAGTGGAAGTGCTTGTTGTGACTGATATAGGTATGTCCATTTTTTAAAAATTTCAGTTTCTATTTTTGAATATGTGTCTCAAGGGTTACTTTACACTGAGAGGAGGTCTGTCACTGTGTCACAAGGATGGTGTCATCAGTGATGTCATGAGTGATGTCACTGACCATGTCATGAGTGATGTAATATGTGATGTCATCAGCAGTGCATTGCACGCGCAAGTTATAGTGAGTCCGACTAACTATAACGTGGGAATTTCAATGGTTTTATATCAGTAAAATTTCCAGCTAACTATAACTGGTGTGAAACCTATGGTTTTTTCAGTGAATTTAATAGGTTTTTTAAATGCTAATTCCTAACTATAACCGGTGTGAAACCCATGGTTTTTTCAGTGAATATATATATATATATATATATATATATATATATATATATATATATATATATATATATATATGTATTACCTACTGGCGGTCGCCAGTAGGTATATATAGTTAGGATTTTTTCCCTATGGGATTTTTGAAAATTCTATGTCTAATAACTTTAGCGTTTGTGGACGGAATTGGCTGAAAGTTTCAGGAAAATGGCACATTTTGTTTCTGAGCAGCCCTTGAAAATTTGGGGGGTGTTCGTCAAGGGGGGGCTGAGAAAAAGGGGGGTCCCAAAACGCGTTTTTCCCATGTTAATTTCCATAGGGCGGTTGGCCTCACTTTTAGCTCGAACGGCTTAATGGATTTGAATGAAACTTGGCAAAATTGTAGGGACTGTTAGCCCGATGTGCCTTTGCTAGGTCTCAATATATGTGCTCCAGTGGATTTTGAGAAATTAACATTCAAAAAAATATATATATCTGTGACAGCGCTCCGGGTAGCGCTCTGGTTCGCGTACGTTTCGCGTAACGGAGCTTTGCGAAGCGAAGCTGATTGGCTCTCCGGTGTCTGTCAACATTCTAAAGAGTCCGGAGCGGCCGCCATCTTGTCTCTCGGTAGGATCGAGAGACAAGAGGAGGCCAAAACGAAGGGGGAAATGATCATAAGGGGGCATAGTAGATCCTCCCTGACCCCCTAGGTTTGAAGAGGAGGTTTTAAAATAGCCCCGCGGGGCAAAAAAACATTTTTTATTTTTTTATTTTTTTGCGTGGGAAGCTCCCGGTTCGCGCACCGGAAAGCGGTTTGGGGAGCGTACTATAAGGAAAAAAGAATGATTGACTTTCAACTTATTGTATGTTTATTGATTGTTCGTTTTGTTTTTTGTTTTTATTTTTATTTATTTATTTTGGTTGTACTTCATGAATTAGATATAACAATGAATAATGTCTCAAACAATTTTTAATTATTAAATAAAAATGTATTGGTCAGAATTTTCATTGGTCAGAATTTTCATAGTTCAATAAAACTTCCAGCATTACTTCATCTGGAATCTCCTCAAACATGCATGTTTCTATGTCTTGTAAGCATTCAATAAATTGTTCATCAAAAGACTGATCCATAAAATCTTCATCTAAAAATTCTTCATTTAAAATCTCTTCAGATGTAATGTCGAAGGAAACATTGATATTTTTGTGCTCCCCTTCCATGTTTTTGCTGTAAATTGCATAAGAAAATAATTATATTAGAAGAGTTAGGGCACTGTTGGGTTTAAGTTCAGACAGGTAGTTCTGTTTTTTTTAACAGTGAAGTTAAAGTAAGTAAATTCATAATTATAGCAGAGAAGTGTAAGTCAATCAATAAATATAACAGAGGAGCCTATCTGTAGCTATAACTATAGCAGGGGGACAGTAAATAATTATCAAAAAACGTTTTTACAAATTAATTTAAAGTGCCCCTTACAAATTATCAATTTACTTTACAGGGAGGTGAAAATGTTCTTGAAATGTAGTTCAGGAAGTAGTAGTGGAAATGGCTGTGTTTCCCTCTCTTTCTTTATATATATTCAGGTACATAACCAATCAAATGTCAGGTAAAAAAAATGAAAATGAAAGTAACATTTTCATTGGTTGTCCATTCCAACACTTCAGATGTATTTTGTGAAGTAATTTACCTCAGGGTATTTAGAGAGGTCTACAGGCTAAATGGCTAAATGTAATTCCAAACAAATTTATGAAAATGGTAGGGATTGGTATGTAGTATGAGCTAATCTATATTTGGTGAAAGTGTTTCCAGTCGTTTTTCTGTAAATTACTTTCCCACCTTTTTTATTGGACCGCTTCCCGGGGAGCGTCCCGGTTCGCGAACCAGCAGCGTTACGGGAGTCCACCATTTTGTGTTTCAGTCGAATTAAGATACAAGATGGAGGGTAAATAATGTTGAGAATGGGTAGAAGGGGGCACGGTAGACGTATCTTGACCCCCTAGTGGACAAAATTGGTTCGACCACCTCCATTTCTGTCTTTGGCATATATTTGAATATACCAAGGCAGTTTGAGGCAAAAGTGCCATTAATTGCTCAAAGGTGTCCTTTAAAAGCATTTCCAGACCTACACCAGTCAAAGTGCCCAAATCATTACCTCCACAGTGCACAATTAACAGGTCAGGTTTTGGCAAATGCATAAAGGTTTTCACCAATGGTATCAATTGGTGACATTTTAATCCTCTGTGGCCAAACCACTTAATTTCCACATCTTGTAAATTGAGGTTAGGTACATTTCTGTTCTCAGCATACCTTTGAGCCCAGTAGATGTAACTATGTCCAACAATCCAGACAGTAAACATGGTGAGAGAAGTTTCTGCTGCAGTCAGATGAAGTGTGGTAATGAAATGGCAGATGAAACAGTAGGAGTTTGTAAAGAAAAAAAAACTGTGGAGTTTCAGTACTAATGATTCACTAGCAGTGATTGGTGGATTTCCATTTCTGAAAACAGAAAGTTAGGGTGCATGGATGTGTTCTTTGAAAGATGTAATTTGAATGGTCAAGGAAAAAACATTTAATGAAAGATTGCACTGGATACGCAGGTGCACTGAGAGTTCAGAGTTCAATTGAAACATTGTTGTGTGAACTTGCAAACATCAGAGGTCTTTCAGGTGGTGGTTGCTATGCAAAAAAGGCAGAGAGGGCAGAGGGGGGAAGGGTTTTGATTTGAAAAAAGTGAGGGAAGAGTTTTGATTGGCTAACATGAGAGATATGTGTAATGAATATCTGCATTTCTGTGCTTTCTATAGCTGCAGCCTCTGGAGTGCATACTCTTTGTTCTGCTGAAGACAATTTGGTGTATTTCTGAGACTGTTTTGAAACTCATAAAGAATTTGCTAAGGTGAGAAAAGATTTATTTAATTTAGATAGACTATAGTATGCTTTAAGGACAAAATTATGAAGAAAGCTGTGTTTTTAAAATGTTGCTTTGTCTAAAGTGTTTTACAAATAGATTTTGTTTCTTTGAGAAATTGTAATTGAAAATAATGTGAAGTATTAGCACTGTCAGGGTGTTTTTGTACATAGGAGCTGTGCAGTGTTTTCAAATTATTACTTGAAAATCGTTTTTGAGGAAAAGGAATGCTTTTAAAATTTATCACAAGGAAAAAATGGTGTCTGCTTCTTTATAAGGCATTTGAGTGTCTCTGATGTTATTTTTCCCATTTTAATTGAAGAGCTTTCTCCGTGGGACAAGTTCCTTGTAAATATGCTCCCACCTGTGCTTGGCAAATTTAGATTTTGATTCTCTGAGTTACATAGCCATGTTAAAAGTGTCCCAAAAAATGGTGCAAGGGCAATCAAAAACCCCTTTCATGTGTCTTAAGGACATTTTAAGTCATTTCCTCTTGAATGTAGGTATACAATTGATTTATATGTTGTGTTTAAAAATGTTTTTTTTAAATCAATTACATTTCTGGATATGTACTGCTAGAGCTTCATAGGTTGTTTGGGGCATATTTATAAGGCATTTAAGTGTCTCTGAAGTTATTTTTCCCATTTTAATTTAACACCTTTCTCTGTGGTGCACGTCCCTTGTAAATATGCTCCCACCTGTGCTTGGTAAATTTAGATTTTGATTATTTGACTTACATAGCCATGTTAAAAGTGATCCAAAAATGGTGCAAAGGCTTTAAAAACACTTTCATGTGTCTTGGGGCATTTTAAGTCACTGAGGAAACAAAGGTGATGTGATTGTGCAATGAGGAAAATAAACTCCACATTTTTCAATTACATCACCTGTGTTTCCTAAATTTATGAATAACATTGTGCAATTGAAGTTTAGGTCTGTCCACGGACACAAAAGAGGTCTGGCCTTTGTTCAAGAGTCAAGTGGACATGATTTACTTCATTGGTAGGCCTTCACATGTATTATCTCCTCTGTATTCTAGGGCGGCGGTGCAAAAGATTTGCTATGTGACGACATATTTATAACTTGATGCATCTAGACAGATGTGTCATGCTGTCGTTTTTGAGGAAAAGGAATGTTTTTAAAATTTATCACAAGGAAAAAATGGTGTCTGTTTCTTTATAAGGCATTTGAGTATCTCTGATGTTATTTTTCCCATTTTAAATTAAGAGCTTACGCCGTGTGGCTTGTTCCTTGTAAATATGCTCCCACCTGTGCTTGGCAAATTTAGATTTTGATTCTCTGAGTTACATAGCCATGTTAAAAGTGTCCCAAAAAATGGTGCAAGGGCAATCAAAAACCCCTTTCATGTGTCTTAAGGACATTTTAAGTCATTTCCTCTTGAATGTAGGTATACTATTGATTTATATGTTGTGTTTAAAAACGTTTTTTTTTAAATCAATTACATTTCTGGATATGTACTGCTAGAGCTTCATAGGTTGTTTGGGGCATATTTATAAGGCATTTAAGTATCTCTGATGTTATTTTTCCCATTTTAATTTAAGACCTTTCCCCATGGTGCACGTTCCTTGTAAATATGCTTCCATCTGTGCTTGGCAAATTTAGATTTTGATTATTTGACTTACATAGCCATGTTAAAAGTGATCCAAAAATGGTGCAAAGGCTTTAAAAAAACACTTTCATGTGTCTTAGGGCATTTTAAGTCACTTAGGAAACACAGGTGATGTGATTGTGCAATGAGGAAAAGAAACTCCACATTTTTCAATTACATCACCTGTGTTTCGTAAGTTTATGAATAACATTGTGCAATTGAAGTTTAGGTCTGTTCACGGACACAAAAGAGGTCTGGCCTTTGTTCAAGAGTGAAGTGGACATGACTTACTTCATTGGTAGGCCTTCACATGTATTATCTCCTCTGTACTCTGCAGCGGTGGTGCAAAAGATTTGCTATGTGCCGACATATTTTCAACTTGATGCATCTAGACAGATGTGTCATGCTGTAAAGTCCTGTGCCACATGAAACTTGCGTCAGGTTTCATATAAGTGTTTTGTTGCAGGGTGGGCATTCATTTGCATGAAAGCCCTGTAAAAGTAACACAGTGAAATTTAGAAGATTTCACTGAGTCAGCTTTATAGCATTCCTGAATCAAATCCTTATGGCTGTTTGAAACAGGCATAAGGAGTGAAGCACCATGCAATGTGTGGCTTCCTCCTGTGCATTGCAGTAGACATGTCATGTTTACGACGTGACTTGTGCAATGTGTTGCTTTTGTGGCACCGATGCGTGACGCATCTGTGCTGTTTTTATTCAATGGTGTTCCACAATGTAAATGTGCCACACCATGAGTAGCAGAGCAGTGGTGCACATTAACTGGTGCATTCCTGGGGATGTGTCAGTTAATATAAATCTGTCCCTATACATTTAAGTATGTGTAGGGGACACAGAGTTGGTGAGGCTTATCCTAGGTTAAGAAGAGATGAGTCCTGTTTACTGAAGACTTAGACATAGGCCTTACCTCTTCAGCATCGCTGGACATGGCTAAATAATAGCTGCAATATGATTCTCTTGTTAAACAATTTTACTATTCTAGCCTCTGAGATTTGTGTCTTAGTCTCCAACATCTCATTGTTGTTCTCTTTTTTTAAAGATAACGACAACATCAAGCATGAGTGATAATGAGCAATCAGTTGATCTCGATCTTATCGTTGAACTTGTCATTGAAACGTCAGTGGAAGTAGATCCTTTAGATCATTTAAATCCTGAGGATGATGAAGAATATGATGAGAATGCTGATTTGTCAGAATTGTATGATATAGGGTGGGAAGCAGATCTGCTTGAGCCTATGTAGTAAAAATGTAAACCATTTCATTTAAAATTAAACAATAGTTCAAAAATAGTATGTGTGTAGTGTCTTTATTAAAATAATCAAATATGCTTGTAAAATTAGTTCAGAATCACATATAAAACAACACAGGTAAAACAATTAGCAATTGCTACTATTTGTGATTTCTAAATTTGCCAATGCAGTAAAAATTATTCTATGTTAAAATAACAAGCAGGGTGTTAAGTTTTTGATGACTGTTATTGATTTACTGTTTGGTAATAGTGATTAATAACATTTTTTATTATATTTGAGCACAGATTGAACTGCAGATTATTTCAAAATTTGAAAATGCCAACTAAGAATCGAATTAGAAAGGCTACAAGACGTCAAAGACAGCAGGTCCATCAATTACTGCAGCAGTCCTCTACAAAAAAAACTTGTCAAGTCACCAAGAAAGCATCGGGTAAGACCATGAAAACATTCATAAGAAAAATTTGTAGTAAAAACAGTATTTCTACAGAAAATGTTTCAGTCCAGAAAAAGAGAAGCAATTTAAACGGAAAGGAAGGGCCAATCAAAAATGTTACTGCTAGAGCAAGAGATAACTCTGTGCATGATAGCAGAAGGAAAGAACAGTTTAGGGACATTCGTAAACGAATGTTCCGCAACAGGATAATTGGCAATTTGTTAAAAAATATTAACAAAGGTCAACAGAAAGTGGTTCTTTATAAGAGAAAAAAAAAGTTGAGAAAGTTATTGATCAAGCTTTTGAAATTAAACGAAAGTTATTTATTTTGATAGTCAACAGAATTAGGAAGGTAAACAAGGTAATTTATGATTTCAAAACTAATAGTAGATGGAAGAGAATAATTAATCGTAGTAATTTTTGTGATGTTTTCTCAGGAGACTGGATGCATAGTTCAAGTTCTGAGGCATTTTTTAATGAGGAGAGTTATTTCCAGGATAAGGATTTGGTGCATGCAGTTGACACCAGTGGTCGAGCTTATGAAGTGAAAGATGGATGTCCAGTTGAAAAAGAAAAACTTGTAACAACAGAGACAGAAGAGGTGTTAGGTAATGAGGTTTTAGGAAGACGTCCTAAGGGTCCTGTGTACACCTGGAAGTGTAGTAGTATTTGCAGTGTGCGACAGGATTTAATCGATTTGCTTTGTGATTTTGTACGGACATTTAATAAGAAAGGTTTGAAGCAGAAAATGAAGTTGTTGCAAGAATTAGATCCTTGCAGAGTGAGAGAAGTGACAGGTTTGCATGGTCATTCACTGGCTTGTCTTTCCAGGAGAGTATGCCAGAGTGTTTTTCATCATTTTAGGATGCTAGCAGTGCATCATAATAAAGTGAGGAAATTAATTAGAATGTTGTATTATGCTAAGAGTCCAGCAATTATGCTTAAACAATTATGTGCTGCTCTTTTCCATGGTTCTGATATAGATGTGAAGAATATTTGTGAAGAAATTGAGTTTTGTTACTTTGGAAGTAAAGAGGAGAATGTTCAAATTGACCCAGAAGAAGAGGGTAATGTTGAAGATAATGTAGAGGTTTCCAGTACAGATAATTTTCAGAAAGAAATTGCCACGTTTCAGGTGAAATCAAGTGAGAGGCCTAATTTCACTTGTGTGTGTTGTCGACGGACTTATTATAAGAATCAGACTAAGTTAGTGGATTTATATGCAAAAAGTGAAAGGGAAAACAATAGTGAATGGAAGGATTTCGCAACATACTTGATGGTAGAAAATTGTTTTGATTTGGGATCGGATCAACGTGTGTGTACTTATTGTTGTAACAAATTAAACCAAAACCAGATGCCAGCTAGGGCGGTTCATAATAATCTGGAATTGGTAGAGATTCCTTCTGAATTGAAGGATTTAAATACTTATGAATCTATTTTGATTCAAAGTGTGCATCCCTTTCAAGCTATTGTAAGAATGGAGCCAAAGACAGGGAAGTTGCCTCCATCAGATTTACAGAGAGGATTAAAGGGAAGAGTTGTTTATTTGCCTCTAGATTTGAACAAAAACATTAACACAATTGGAGTAGAGAAAGTGGAAGAGGAACCTCTAGTTATCATAGTTAATGGTGTTCCGACAAAGAGTAAGAAAATATGGCAAGATTTAGTGGATGTTAGGAAAGTCAAAAATGCAACATTGTATTTAAAAAAAAATAATAAGTACTATAAGAATGTATATGTTGCAGAAGAGGAAGTAAGTGAGGAAGAGGATAGCGATTTGTGTCCTGGTCAAATTAAAAAAGTAGAAGCCTCTAAAAAGGAAGAAATTTATGAACATTATAGTGTTCATCCTTTGCATTCCAAGGAAGCTATGGGGAATGCTATTGAGTTGTTTCAAATGAAACAAGCCAAAGGGAGTCCCATTAGTGTTTGGGAGGAAAGTTTGGAAGCTCGGTGTTTCCCACAGCTATTTCCCACAGGTCGAGGAGGAAGATATGATGAGCGACCTCATCAAATTCCTGCGTCTGAATACCGGACTTTACGATTGTATGCAGAAGATCCTAGGTTTCGTCAATGCATTCCCTATTTGTTTCATCTCCTGTTTGAAAGCGATCTGTCTGGACTGTCATATGCAGTGAACCACATCTTAAAAAGTGATATACAGATGCGAAACATCTCGGCAAGTGACTTTATGGATAAAGTCAATGTCCAAGACAGTATTTTGGATTTTCACCTAATTAATCTCATGGCGTGTCAGCGTGGTACTAATGAGTACTGGTACCGTCGTCATGGTGATTTAAAATGTATGTTGAGGAACTTAGGAACTCCGACATGGTTCCTCACTCTCAGCTGTGCCGAGTATAGCTGGGAAGACTTACTTGAATTTCTACGAGAGGCAAATGGAAACATTGAAAATATTGAATTCAAGACACCCGGAGAACTGTGCTTCTTGGATCCAGTGAATGTATGCAGGTACTTCAATTATAGATTTGAAGCTATGATGTCTTTCATCATGAATAAGAAGAATCCACCTCTTGGAGAGGTGTTGGATTTTTTCTGGAGAAAGGAGTACCAAGCAAGAGGCGCTCCTCATATACATATGCTGCTATGGATCAAGGATGCACCTAAATTTGGAACAGATCCGGATGACTTAGTGATGAGTTCTTATAGAACAGTATTCTACCTGTGCTGTTCCAAACGCAAAGGAGAAGAAAAGCCTAAGAGAACAAGTTCTACGTTTCCAAAGCCATCGTTGTGGAAAGTACTGTCGTCGTAAATTCAGAAACAAGGACAAGTTCTACACCAAATGTCGTTTCAACTTTCCACGACCGGTGATTTCTAAAGGAAGAGTGAACAGTTTGATGTCTTCACTGCGACATAATGTGACGAGGAAATCACCCAAAAACACATACAATTTGAAAAGAAACGAAGAGTCCAAGTACATTAACGACTACAACCCTGTGATTTTGTCCATGTGGAATGCTAACATGGATATACAGTTTGTGGCTGACAACTGTATGGCTGTGGCTCGGTATGTGACATCTTACATCACCAAAAAAGAAAAGACAGAATTGAAGGATATGTGGGAGGATATTTCCCATGAAAAGAGCCTCAGCAAAAAGTTGTACAGTTTCAGTTTGAAGATGTTGTCGCATCGAGAAATCGGAGCTTACGAATGTTCTGACCGCTTGTCTTCAGCAAGTCTCTATGCCAAATCCAGGAGTATCGTTTGGGCGAGTTTTGGTCTTGCTGCAACGCGAAATCGAGTTCTAAAACCTGTTCGGGAAATTGAGTATTTGGCGGAAAAGGAGCCAAACAGTACCGACATTTTGAAGACCAACATGTTGGATACATATTATCCAAATCGAAGCAGTCACCTCGAGAATGTTTGTCTATATGAGGTTCTTCAAAATTACATATTCAAGAGGAACATCAAAGAAGATCTTGAGAAAGGAGTGTATGCTGTAATTGGAAGTGAGGGATGTCTGGTCAAGCAAAGAAAATGCCACTTGGTAAACCATCGAAAATTGAGTGGCGAATCTCCAGAAAAAAAAGAGTTTTTCTATTTAGCACTCTTGCAACTTTTCAAGCCTTGGCGTGCAGAGGAAGAACTGCTTGGAGATTTTCTTTGTTACAAAGACTCTTTCAATGCCGCCAAGGAAACCATAGAATGTTCTGCTTTTCCCAAATATCTAGAAATGTTGACTTTGGAAATCGAGCAGGAAGCAACGATTGCAGCTGAGATTGCTAGAGACAGTTCTCAGGACAGTCAGAGTACTGTTTCATTGAATATCAAGGAGAGAGGTAGGGAGAGCATCTGACACTCTTGTTCCCCGGTCAATTATCAATAAACAAAAGAAGAGTGTCTGGGAGAAAAAAGAACCATTCTTGGAGCTCAATAACAACCACACTAGGATGTTTAGGAAGGCCCTCACTCACCACCTAGTGATGACATGCTTCATCATCGGGCCCCACCAAAGAGACCGAATGTCTCTTTGGTGTGCTGCAACTCCAGGATTACTGCGGAGCTGGTTGGTGAGTTTAGGGCGTGTTGAGTGAAAATGAAAAATTAGTGAGTGATGAGGGTATTTTAAAATTGTCAGTAGTGTATCTGAAGCGATTTTATTAAATGATCACTAAAGACAAAAAGTATAAAATATATGTGAGGATCAAGTCCACTTTTAAATGAATGGTGGGATCCTAGAGAGTAGTCAACATGTTTCTTGCCATCGAAACGGTGTCAATTTACCCGACAATTCTTCAGGACTGGGTGTGATAAACCCTGGCGGTATGGGCACTCTAAGGCCCACCCTTACCTAGGTTGATACAGAAAAGGGGGTGGTGATGAACAGAGTGTCTGAATTAAGCAGACCACTCTTACCCAGTCCAAAGATCAGGGCTTGATCCATCACCGTTATTTATCTCACTGCCCCATCCCAGCTCAGAACCTGGCTATATGCAAATTAGTCTGTCCCTGGCCCAGTGCATCATGGGAACAGGGCAGACCAAACTACCAAGCCAATTCTTCACCAGAAAGGAGACAAGCTACCGGGGACCGGTTTCTGGCATTTCAGCCTCTTCGGCCCGGCTTGCTTGAATCCTGATGGAGCAGTGAGAAAGGGACTCATGTCTGAGTATACCCTGCCACACCTATAGTGGCCAAAATTGATACAGAAAAGGGGGTGGTGAAAACAGAGTGTCTGAATTAAGCAGACCACTCTTACCCAGTCCAAAGATCAGGGCTTGATCCATCACCGTTATTTATCTCACTGCCCCATCCCAGCTCAGAACCTGGCTATATGCAAATTAGTCTGTCCCTGGCCCAGTGCATCATGGGAACAGGGCAGACCAAACTACCAAGCCAATTCTTCACCAGAAAGGAGACAAGCTACCGGGGACCGGTTTCTGGCATTTCAGCCTCATCGGCCCGGCTTGCTTGAATCCTGATGGAGCAGTGAGAAAGGGACTCATGTCTGAGTATACCCTGCCACACCTATAGTGGCCAAAATTGATACAGAAAAGGGGGTGGTGATGAACAGAGTGTCTGAATTAAGCAGACCACTCTTACCCAGTCCAAAGATCAGGGCTTGATCCATCACCGTTATTTATCTCACTGCCCCATCCCAGCTCAGAACCTGGCTATATGCAAATTAGTCTGTCCCTGGCCCAGTGCATCATGGGAACAGGGCAGACCAAACTACCAAGCCAATTCTTCACCAGAAAGGAGACAAGCTACCGGGGACCGGTTTCTGGCATTTCAGCCTCTTCAGCCCGGCTTGCTTGAATCCTGATGGAGCAGTGAGAAAGGGACTCATGTCTGAGTATACCCTGCCACACCTATAGTGGCCAAAATTGATACAGAAAAGGGGGTGGTGATGAACAGAGTGTCTGAATTAAGCAGACCACTCTTACCCAGTCCAAAGATCAGGGCTTGATCCATCACCGTTATTTATCTCACTGCCCCATCCCAGCTCAGAACCTGGCTATATGCAAATTAGTCTGTCCCTGGCCCAGTGCATCATGGGAACAGGGCAGACCAAACTACCAAGCCAATTCTTCACCAGAAAGGAGACAAGCTACCGGGGACCGGTTTCTGGCATTTCAGCCTCTTCGGCCCGGCTTGCTTGAATCCTGATGGAGCAGTGAGAAAGGGACTCATGTCTGAGTATACCCTGCCACACCTATAGTGGCCAAAATTGATACAGAAAAGGGGGTGGTGATGAACAGAGTGTCTGAATTAAGCAGACCACTCTTACCCAGTCCAAAGATCAGGGCTTGATCCATCACCGTTATTTATCTCACTGCCCCATCCCAGCTCAGAACCTGGCTATATGCAAATTAGTCTGTCCCTGGCCCAGTGCATCATGGGAACAGGGCAGACCAAACTACCAAGCCAATTCTTCACCAGAAAGGAGACAAGCTACCGGGGACCGGTTTCTGGCATTTCAGCCTCTTCGGCCCGGCTTGCTTGAATCCTGATGGAGCAGTGAGAAAGGGACTCATGTCTGAGTATACCCTGCCACACCTATAGTGGCCAAAATTGATACAGAAAAGGGGGTGGTGATGAACAGAGTGTCTGAATTAAGCAGACCACTCTTACCCAGTCCAAAGATCAGGGCTTGATCCATCACCGTTATTTATCTCACTGCCCCATCCCAGCTCAGAACCTGGCTATATGCAAATTAGTCTGTCCCTGGCCCAGTGCATCATGGGAACAGGGCAGACCAAACTACCAAGCCAATTCTTCACCAGAAAGGAGACAAGCTACCGGGGACCGGTTTCTGGCATTTCAGCCTCTTCGGCCCGGCTTGCTTGAATCCTGATGGAGCAGTGAGAAAGGGACTCATGTCTGAGTATACCCTGCCACACCTATAGTGGCCAAAATTGATACAGAAAAGGGGGTGGTGATGAACAGAGTGTCTGAATTAAGCAGACCACTCTTACCCAGTCCAAAGATCAGGGCTTGATCCATCACCGTTATTTATCTCACTGCCCCATCCCAGCTCAGAACCTGGCTATATGCAAATTAGTCTGTCCCTGGCCCAGTGCATCATGGGAACAGGGCAGACTAAACTACCAAGCCAATTCTTCACCAGAAAGGAGACAAGCTACCGGGGACCGGTTTCTGGCATTTCAGCCGTCTTCGGCCCGGCTTGCTTGAATCCTGATGGAGCAGTGAGAAAGGGACTCATGTCTGAGTATACCCTGCCACACCTATTGTGGCCAAAATCGATTCACCACCCCTTGTTGTAAACACCCTTACCTAGGGGCGTGAGATATGAAAATTGTAAAAATGAAAAAAGTGCAAAAAAATGTGGAATATTTGGTTAATTCCTAATTACTCCTGGTTTAGGAGGCTTCTACTGATCGTTTCTGCACTTTTAAGGTGTTAAGAATAAACACCATTGGTCTCAGGAGGGGGGTGGGAGCGTATTCGGCACACCGCCCTCGACGCTCGGCACCCGTGGTGTACCTACGTCGCCCTCGTACCGGACCAGTGATGTCATCAGTGATATCACTGATCATGTCATGAATGATGTAATATGTGACATTATCAGCAGTGGATTGCGGGTGCGCGATATATAGCTAGTGCAACTAACTATATATGAAATTTCAATGGTTTTGTGTGAGTAAAATAAGGTTTTGTAAATGCTAATTCCTAACTATATATGGTCTATAACCTATGGTTTTTTCAGTGAATTTTCAAGGTTTTGTAAATGCTAATTCCTAACTATATATGGTCTATAACCTATGGTTTTTTCAGTGAATATATATATATATATATTCACTGAAAAAAACATAGGTTTTAGCCCATATATAGTTAGGGATAAGCATTTACAAAACCTTAATTTACTCGCACAAAACCATAGAAATTCGCATATATAGTTAGATGCAATAACTATATATCGCGCACCCGCAACCCACTGCTGATGATGTCACATATTACATCATTCATGACATGGTCAGTGACATCACTGATGACATCACTGATGACATCTCAAAAGACATCACTGATGACATCTCAAATGACAACATCCAGTGACTGTATGTTTCTGTAAAGTTAAAATATGTCTTACATATTGAAGAATGAGTGGATGTATAAGTGTTTGGATGAAGGATTTAGTAGGTGCATGACTGTCTGTATGAGAGAATGATTAAATGTGTCTCACTGAGTGCATGGGTTAGTGACTAAACTGTCTTAATTTGTGCATCATTATTACTGTAGTTCTGTAAACTGCTGCATGTGTTGATCAGTAGCTATATGAGTAACTATATGGGTTATTGATTGGTTGCCCAAATATTTGTATGGGAGACTGAGTGTGTGTGTGGGGGTGGCTGAGAGGTGTGTGACTCTGTGCATAGATGTGTGAGCAGTTGATTCAGTAGATGTATGGGTTCAAAAGTGCATGTGAAAACAGCTGTATGGGCGGTTGACTGTGTGCATGAGTGTATTGGTGAGTGAATGGATATCTCAGTGCTACATGTCAAAGTAACTACACATGTAAAACACAGTACATGTAAGAGTTGACATATATAAATAACTGTGCATAAGAGCCAGTGAATGTGTGAGTGGCTGTATGGATCATTGTGAACTTGTATCAGGGATTGTATAAGAGAGTAAATATGTGTTAGTATATGTTTGATTAAGTAAGGTGTGTATAACTGTATAGTTGAGGAAATGGAGGTGAGATTGATTCTTTGCATGACTGACTAGGTGTGTGAGTAACTCCATGGATGAGTGACAGTCTGTGAGAGTCTGTTTACACTGATTGTATCTAAGGTTATATTAGAGTCTGAAGAGGTTGATCGTATTATCACATGAATGATATCATCAGTGATGTGATCAGTAATGACAAATGAGATGTTATCAGTGATTTTACAAGTGATGTCATTTGAAATATCATCAGTGATGTCATCAGTGATGTCACTGACCATGTCATGAATGATGTACTTTGAGATGTCATCAGTGATGTCATCAGTGATGTCACTGACCATGTCATGAATGATGTAATATGTGACATCATCAGCAGTGGGTTGCGGGTGCACGATATATAGTTATTGCATCTAACTATATATGCGAATTTCTATGGTTTTGTGCGAGTAAATTAAGGTTTTGTAAATGCTAATCCCTAATTATATATGGGCTAAAACCTATGGGTTTTTCAGTGAATTTCAATGGTTTTTTAATAGCAAATATCAAAAGCTGTCAAATGTCAAGTACGTGATAGGTAAAAACTTTTTCGTGTTTATGCACGCTGATGTGCTTTGAACGCTGCCCCCCCCTCTTTTCTCTTAGTAGTACTCTCTCTTTGCAGATAGTGAAGGGTAGTTAACGCAGGCCTTTGCCCCCATTCTAATCCGTCGTGCCTGCTTGTCTCTCCATTTGATTGATTGTTATCCAAGCATTTACTGTTTTACAATTGATTCTCTTTGGTTCATTCTCTATTTATAAACAAGCACAAAGTCGCAATACTCTGTTTAGTCTTTGCAGATATTGAAAAATCGTGTAAAAAAACAAAAGTAATCGAGCAAAATCAGTAGGCCACTAATGGGATCTCTTTTTGACCTCGCTAAAATAGAAACATTAGGAACAACCCTTCATGAGAAATACGAAAATAGTGAGATGAACTGAGCTCCACACCATGAGGGCTGCAAGACAGCTCGGCTCCGCCACCCACCCCGCCCAAAATAACGATAAACTCTATGCAAATATTATAAATATATACAACACACCAGCAAAGTTATAGGGTAAAACATTTTATTAAATAACTATTTACATAACTATTTTATACTTTTTGTTGCCTGATCCAGCTAGCTCCATCGATCGAGCATGAAACTTATAAACTCTGATAGCAAGCGTTGCTGCTGATGCTATGCAGACAAAAACTGGTTTTCAGTTTGTACATTCATCAAGATTTTTCCATCCAAGGCTGGTTGAGAGTTTGTAGAACGATGGCTTCAGATTTTCAACATACGGTGTGGTGGCGCGGACTGGGAGGGGGTGCTTGGCCCCTGCTCCCTCCCCAAGTCGTGTTGCCCTGGTGTGGCCTAAGATAGCCCCCGACATAGGCGGCCGGCTCCCGGGGTCCGGCGGAACTTTTTGCCTTTTGATGACTCTTCCATTCTGGACCTTATCCCACAATCCGTTTGACTTGAAGACATGCTGTAGTGGGGCGCCCCTTTACTGTTTCAGTTGCCATTCCGCCCGCTTTTGCTACACTGTGCCTCTTCCGCCATTCAGCTGTTTACCGCCCGCTCTTGCGACTACAGCGTCTCGCTCACCATGTAGTTGAGTTGCTCCCGCTCTTGCGATGCAGCGATAGGCGGCTGCCACAAGACTCTCAAAATGGCGGCCGGCTCTTCAGATTTGGGCGTGATCCACTAAAATGGCCCTGGGGCACCTTGGAACTCGGACGCTTGTCTGCTAGGGCTTGGGCCCCATTCTCGAAAGCGTCCCCTGAGCCTTGAAGATTCTCCAAAAGTCTTGGGGGCCCCTGACTCCCGCAGGCTTCTGGTGGGGAGCGGCTGCCATGATTGCTCGTGGAATGGCCAAGACTGAGCTACGAGATAGTGGTGCTCTCATGCTGACGCCAGCTTCAGTCTGAAACATCCAGAAACACTGTAGACTACCAATTCGATCAGTTCCGGTAGCGCCCCAACGTGACCCGGTAGGGAAGAACTTGCCCTCCCCTCTTTGACTGATGGTTCTTGTTGCCTGTCCCTTCTGTTGTCATTTAACAGAACTTTTTAGACTACTGAAAGGGGTTGGTTTCCGACCGCTGGTTGGTGGAGACATTTTGACTATATTCTGGACCTACGTTGCCGCGTAATGCGTTATATGACACGCCGCGTTAGCGCACCCGGAAGTGCTCCGGTGCGTGAAGCGCAGCTTCCCGGAAGCGATCCGGGGCGCGGCGCGTAACGTAAGCATAACAGGTCATGTGACTTGTTTATAAAACTTTACATTGGTTCATTTTACTTTTGTTATTCTAATGATGAAAGGCTCAGTCATATGACCTAAAAATTACGCTTTTTATTGCTTTCGAACATTATTTTTTCTTAAACATATATGTTATAATGTTCGAGGCTAATGTACTTTCCTGGAAAATTTACAACTGTCCTGCAAGTAAAATATATTCCTTTTTCTAGCAAAAGGGCGTTTCTTTGTCCCATGACGGAGCCGTTGAGCAAAAGATGCTCGGCCTGCTGTCTTAGTCGCCGATACGCCTGAATATCAGATTCTTATCGATCACTTTATGTTGCAGGAGTAAAAAACACAACAGCCCTTGACCATTTATCTTAACTGCGTTCCTACGTATTATACCTTTTATCCGTCATGTAATTGGACTGCTTTATTTCACTTGCCTTTTACTGATTCGAAAACAGTGACTAAAATTAAAAACTTTACCAATGTAAATACTACTACCATGTTTTGTTTTAAAAACCTTTATTGTGAAAATGTCAGTATACAAATACAGGCCTATAACCACGTGGGCCGGCCACGGAGCAATACTGGAATCGTATATGATGAGGAAACATTTACACTGTAGAGGAACGTAACGAGCGGGCCATTAGGTTGCAAGAACTAAGGTGTCTAACAGTTGCGGAATCGGTGGACGTACATTTTGTAATTAAAATTCGACAGGGCCACTTACAAGAAAATTTTCTAGATATACATTTGTGGGCAAGTACCATGGGTGACGTTAATTCGAACTTACAATAGTACAGTAATCAATAACACATCAGAACTTAATATCAATAAGGATGTCGAAATATTCAATCAATTCTCGTCCCCGCCCGCCATGTGCTTCAAAACTGCATACGTATCTCGTGATATCAAGGTTGTTCAACCAGTACACAACAAGGAGTTACGAGTCCCATTTATACCGGCGCCATTTTGGGCGAGGCCGGGCAGGTCCAGGATATAGTCAAAATGTCTCCACCAACCAGCGGTCGGACCAGAACCCCTTTCGGCAGTCAAAAAAGGTTCAGTTAAATGACAACAGAAGAGATAGGCAACAAGAACCAACAGTCAAAAGAGGGGAGGGCAAGATCTAAAGCCATTGTTCTACAAACTCTCAACCAGCCTTGGATGGAAAAATCCTGAAGAATGTACAAACTGAAAACCATTTTTTGTCTGTATAGCATCACCAGCAACGCTTGAGTCAGCTTTGTGTGAAGCCGTCATTTTGATTCAATCAATAGCGTCCCCCTGCACACATTCAGGGACCTGGTCGTGTCTTCAGGTCAAACGGATTGTGGGACAAGATGCAGAAAGGAAAAGGAAAAAAGTTCCCCCGGACCTCGGGAGCCGGCCGTCTATGTCCTGGGCGATCTTTGGCCACACCAGGGCAATAGTGAAGCTGCAGCAGGTGCAAATAAGCTTCAGACAGTGTTACAAGCACTGCTCAGAACTCTCAACTATGGCACCCAACATCCAGGACTTGCCATCCGGATCTTGGCGCCTTGTGCTGGTTCTGACCTATTCACACATCGGTCCGCTACTGACACCACCTCATAAGCCAACGGGGCACCCCACGCCGAATTTCGGCGCAGCATTGTAGGATGGCCACACCAGTGCGGCAACTTGCTGGACATCACCTCGGTGCCATCCAGATCTCGGCGCGTTGTGCTGCCTTCGGCCTACTGTAGCCGCAAGTGCGGATGCAACTCAGCTGGATAGCGAGTGAAACACCAAGGGGCGCCCCACTGCAGCCGAGGAGCCTCCATCTTGGGGGCGACGCACAGCATCACATTGCTTTCTCAAACAGCCCCCACTAACTGATGCGACCTCACAGGCCAACGGGGCGCCCCACGCCGACTTTCGGCGCAGCATTGTAGGATGGCCACACCAGTGCGGCAACTTGCTGAACACCACCTCGGTGCCATCCGGATCTTGGCGCGTTGTGCTGCCTTCGGCCTATTCGCACATCGGTCCGCTACTGACACCGCCTCACGTGCCAACGGATTTTCTACGCTTTTTATACCAGAGCGTAACGTAAGCATAACAGGTCATGTGACTTGTTTATAAAACTTTTCATTGGTTCATTTTACTTTTGGTTTCCTAATGATAGAAGGCTTGATCACATGACCTAAAAATAACACGTTTCATGGGATTAAAACATTTTTTTTTCCCAAACGATGAAAGCCCCACCTTGTTTCTGGATGTTTCAGACTGAAGCTGGCGTCAGCATGAGAGCACCACCATCTCGTGGCTCCATCGTGGTCATTCCGCGAGCAATCATGGCAGCCGCTCACCACCGGAAGCCTGCAGGAGTCGGGGGCCCTCAAGACTTTTGTAAAATCTTCAAGGCTCAGGGGACATCCGAGTTCCAAGGTGTCCCAGGGCCATTTTAGTGGACCAGGCCCAAATCCAAAGAGCCGTCCGCCATTTTAAGAGTCCTGTAGCAGCCACCTATCGCTGCACCGCAAGAGTGGGCGCAACTCAACTACATGGTGAGCGAGACGCTGTAGCCGCAAGAGTGGGCGATAACCAGCTGAATGGAGGATGAGGCACAGTGTAGCAAAAGCGGGCGGAATGGCAACTGAAACGGTAAAGGGGCGCCCCAGTACAGCAGACGAGCCTCCACCTGGGAAGGCCCATTCACGCCGCCTCCCCCCCCCCCCCGGGGTGCCCCACGCCGTTTTTCGGAGCAGCATTGTAGGATGCCAAAACCAGTGTGGCAACTTACTGGACATCACCTGGTTGCCATCCACATCTCATCGCGTTCTGCTGCCTTGGGACTATTCGCACAACAGACCGCTACTGACGAGGCCTCCCCCGCACCACCCGGGACGCCCCACGCCGTTTTTTTTTGGAGCTGCATTGTAGGATACCAAAAACCAGTGCGGCACCCAGGTAACATCACCTGGGTGCCGTCCAGAACTCAGCACGTTGTGCTGCCTTGGGACTATTCGCACAAAACACAGCTACTGACCACTGTTGCTTCTTTTTAAAAAAAATGTTTGAATGTATTTACTGTTTTTGTTGCGTTGTATATATTTATAAGTTATTAAAATGTTATAATGCTACTACTTTGTTGGAGTGCTATATATTTTTAATGTGACACATAATTGTAAAAACTTTGATGTACAAAGAGGCATCCCTGGAATCTTCCGCTTCAGGCTCGGACCCACACACCCTCACAGTGAGAATCCCCTCCCCAAGCACAATACAGGATGGTTATCAGATAGTAGGACTATATATCTATATCTATATATCGCGCACCCGCAATCCACTGCTGATGATGTCACATATTACATCATTCATGACATGGTCAGTGACATCACTGATGACATCACTGATGACATCTCAAATGACATCACTGATGACATCTCAAATGACATCACTGATGACATCGCTGATGACATCTCATTTGACATTACTGATCACATCACTGATGATATCATTCATGTGATAATACGATGAACCTCTTCAGACTCTAATATAACCTTAGATACAATCAGTGTAAACAGACACTCACAGACTGTTACTCATCCAAGGAGTTACTCACACACCTAGTCAGTCATGCAAAGAATCTATCACACCTCCATTTCCTCAACTATACAGTTATACAAACTTTACTTATTCAAACATATACTAACACATATTTACTCTCTTATACAATCCCTGATACAAGTTCACAATGATCCATACAGCCGCTCACACATTCACTGGCTCTTATGCACAGTTATTTATATATGTCAACTCTCACATGTACTGTGTTTTACATATGTACTTACTTTGACATGTAGCACTGAGATATCCATTCACTCACCAATACACTCATGCACACAGTCAACCGCTCATACAGCTGTTTCCACATGCACTTTTGAACCCATACATCTAGTGAATCAACTGCTCACACATTAATGCACAGAGTCATACCCCTCCCAGCCACCCACACACACACTCAGTCTCCCATACAAATACTTGGGCAACCAATCAATAACCCATATACTTAATCATAAAGCTACTGATCAACACATGCAGCAGTTTACAGTACAACAGACATAATGATGCACAAATTAAGACAGTTTAGTCACTAACCCATGCACTCAGTGAGACACATTTAATCACTCACTCATACAGTCAGTGATACACCTACTAAATCCTTCATCCAGACACTTATACATCCACTCATTCTTCAATATGTAAGACATATTTTAACTTTACAGAAACATACAGTCACTGGATGTTGTCATCAGTGATGTCATCAGTGATGTCATTTGAGATGTCATCAGTGATGTCATCAGTGATGTCACTGACCATGTCATGAATGATGTAATATGTGACATCATCAGCAGTGGATTGCGGGTGCGCGATATATAGTTAGGGCAACTAACTATATATGGAATTTCAATGGTTTTATGCGAGTAAAATATGGTTATGAAAATGCTAATTCCTAACTATATATGGTCTATAACCTATGGTTTTTTCATTGAATTTCAATGGTTTTTTTAAAAGCTAATATCTGTAGCTGTAAAATTTCTTTTTCTTTATATCCCAAATTATATTTTATATGTTTATGATTATTTTAAAAAAAAATATTTTTCGGGTTCGCTCCTTTTTCGCGTACCGGGAAGCTTTCCGTTAGCTCAATTTGATGCCGCGACCCGGTCCGCTAACCGGTAAACGTTCCGTTCACGCAACTACCGCATCAGAAATCTACATCGTGAGGCGTCGCGGAAACGCGACATATCACGTTGTCGCGTAATACGTCTTCTGACGCGCCGCGTTAGCGCTCCCGGAAGTGCTCCGGAACGCGAACCAGAAGCGATTCGAAGCGCGGCGCGCTCCGCGTAACGTGAGCGGAACAGGTCATGTGACTTATTCATTAAAGTTTTCATTGGTTCATTTCACTTTTGGTTTCCTAATGATGTAACGCTAGGTCATGTGACCTAAAAATAACACTTTTCATTGGTTTAGAACTATTTCTTTTCCCAAATGATGAAAGCCCCCACCTTTTTTCTCACTCTGACTTTCAACTTTGAGAGAGGAAGACCTGAAAATTTTCTCTGATGGCTTCAATAGTAGCTTCAGCTTCTGCACCCCCACCACCACCACCCCCATCTCCTAATAGGAAGAGAGGACCCCCTGCTCAATTTATTGGAAACATAGAGGAGGAAGAGGAAGAAGAAGACGGAGAGGAAGAAGAGGGACCACAATTTCTCCAAGAGTTACCCCGGGTATCTCATCGGAAAGAAAGCTTCATCTGGCAATTTTTTAGCATTCCTTCTGGAGAAAAAAAAGTCAATGCACGGTATGCTACGTGCCTTATCTGCAAAGAGAAGTTATCCAGGGGAACAAATAAAAAATACAGTTTTGGAAATCACACGATGCACCGACATATGCAGAGGTGGCATCCAATTAACTATAGTCGTGCAGAGATGCGCGAACTACAACAAAACCCCCCAACTTCAGTGGCTAGAACATCTTCTGATCTCTCTTTGACAGTGGCAGAGGCGAACGAAACAGTGCCAAACATACAAAAAAATGTTGTGCATATGAAGCTGACATGCTTGTATTGTGGAACACTAATTTCATGCGCTAACATGAGTGTGAAATTGATTAATCTGGCTTTTGAGAAACACCAATGTTCCAAACGCAAGAAGTTTTAATTTTTTTTTTTGCTCCTGTTGAGCCATTTTCAATGCCTCTTTCTGTTCTTTCCCTTGAAAAAAACAACAAAAAAAACAAAAAAGTGTTCAAAAAATACAAAAAAATGAAATAATGTTCAAAAAAGTAAAAAAAAATATAAAAGAAAAAAATAAAAAAAAAGTTCTTTTCAGAACTACCTCCCCTTTTTACAAAAATTGCTAGAAAGTGTAACACTCTGGCAAGCTGTTTTTTTTTAGTTCGCTTTCCGGTTAGCTCGCCGGTACGCGAACCGGGAGCTAACCCCAAATTTAAAAAAAAAATAAATAAAGGAGTAAGTACAAGAGAAGAAAACAGAGAGTGATGTAAAAAGAAAGACAGCTATATGATTTAAACCAGAAATGGTGTTTAATAGATTTATTTACCTAAGAAGAGAAGTAAAAGGATATAATTGTGGAAAACAAAATACATAAGGAAGTGAAAGAATGAAGCATTGAAAATGCAATAGGTTTCACAATAGAAGAGTTTGTTTGTTTGGTTTTGCAAATGGATAAGTGGCGTTGTGTGGATGAGAGGCATTGCGTGGATAATTGGCGTTGTGTGGATTATTGGTATTGCGTCGATGAGTGGTATTGCGTGGATTAGTGGCATTGCGTGGATGAATTGCGTGTGTGAATGGCATAGTGTGTGTGAGTGACGTTGTATGTGTGAGTGGCGTTGTGTGTGTGAGTGGCGTTGCGTGTGTGAATGGTGTTGCGTGTATGAATGGCGTTGCGTGTGTGAGTGACGTTACTGTGATGGGGGGGGGAGAGGAGAAATGCACACGGCAGACAGGAGAGGGGACGAAGCAAGGACAGTAGAATGAGAAGGTAAAGCAGCCGGGGCGTTTATAGTGAAGCTAAACTTCACTTCAAAGGTGTGGGAGGAGTATGCCTGAGGAAACAGACGGCGATTTGGTAATGTGCACACGCATTTTACGTCAATGCACTTGTGTATTGAACCAAAACCCACGGGCACAGCTCCAAATTTGCACATTTAAATACTCTTTGTTTAAAGCTCTATAGTATGAAGCCCTAAAGTAGGTGAATGTGATTGAAATGTAACAAAAAGAGTAGAAAACATTTACCTTATAATTCTTGTTAATTTTTTCAATTCTTTTTTCATACTTTCAATCTGTGAAAGAGAGAACAAACATTTCCAAAAATATTAAAACATGTATTTAAAAATTAGAAAAGAGAAGGGAAAAGGTTCAAAAACAAACAGTTTTTCAACAACTTTGACATTTACAGAAGCCTCTGCTTCTCTACGTCCCCTACACAATCCTAAAGATATATATTTTAAACAAACAGTATCTTCATGCTGATGAAGTGAGGCCTTTTTTGGAACATGGTGCATCTTTTGCACTGCTGATGTCTCACAATATTGATGCAATAGCAGCGCAAAAGAGATGTAAAGCCATCATAAAATTGTGTTTAACATTGTAAATGATTGTTTCATGATGCAAATAAGATGTGTCCTTTCAAGACGTTTCTTTGAGGTGAGGCCTATTCAGTTTTTTTTTTAAAAACAGTACCTAGAAGTGCAGCACTGTAAGCATTAACGTTGACACTTACAGAAGCCTCAGTTTCTCCATATCTACCTCACATTTCTAAATGTATATCATAAGTACAAAAAGTAGAACATTAATTATACATGTTAAATGGTTTATTTTTGCTGTTCTCAGAATGTATCAAATTTCACTTAAATCAGTGACTTGAAGGTATTCATCATGTAACAGCGGGGAAAAAAAAACACAATCAAAATGATTGTGTTTAAAAAACCCATAAAACCTAAGAAATCTGAATTCAAAACTCCTTAAAATTAACTTACTTTCCATAACGTCGAAGGATGTCCTATGAACAGCGTCCACTCTGTTGTGCTATAAATATTTTCAGCCCGCCACTTTCTGAAAGAAAACCTCCATCGTTTTGAAAAATATGTTACATACGATAAAAGACTTCTCACATTCTACCACATGTTTCCACTTGGCCAAATCATGTTGCAGCGATTCACAACTCTTGTAATTCTTCCAATCAAATCCCGTCATTTTCTATTTTCGCAACTTTCAAAAAGAAAACATTTAAGATTATTTTCACAATCCTGGACTACTAATATCTTACCCTTCTTTCTCACTCATGTTCTCCTTTTCCTATGACACTGATACTGCTTACTAAGAAGCAGACTTACTTGCATCAGGTTTATATAGTTGGATTTTTAAATTGACATTATAATTAAAAGTTTTGGACCAATAATCTAGATAGTATTGCAGACTTACATTCCCTCTACTGCATGAACCTTTTGCAATTCCTCAGAGAAAATCCCGAGATTCTTTCCTTAAAATTTTGGTTTGGTGGAGAAGCGTGGCTCAGTGGTTAGAGGCGGCAGACCCGGAAGCTGAGATCGACCGTGGACCAGGGTTCGATTCCCCGCCTCGGCGGGTCTCGGGCTCAAAATTCCGCGGACTCGACAATTCTCGCTCTGGTGCCTACTCAACTCACGGGGTCACGCTCTGCGACTCTGGGCAATAGCTTGCTTAATCTCCACTACGGCCCCTCGCGGTGGGATGCCTGGCTTTCACCTTGTGGACACCCTGCCGTGGTTTCTCACAGGGGAATACCAGGACGGGTTCCCTAAGCAAGCGCCGGGACGCTTACGGGCAGCTGTGCGCTTTACAAGTCCAGCACATTTACATTTACATTTAAAAACACCAGGTAAGAATTTTTAAGGTCAAACGGAAATTTTTTTTTTAAAGTTACAACAGAATCGTTGCAGAATGACCAGCCGTTTCGAGACTTTAAATAAGCTGTGTAATGTCCTGATGTTGTTGAAGGACCATCGTGATAGATAATTGCTACAGTTACAAAAGTCCTTCCTGATATTGACAGCTGAGAAGACACCATTTTTTTTATTAAAGTTGACAATTTTGATCCATCAGGCCTACATCGTTGGATCATTAAAATGACATACTGGCCATATCTACGTATAAATAATGTTGACATCATTTTAGATTTACATTGGCTACACTCCATGTCGTGATCCGCTGCATTTACTAGCTTATTAAAGGAGACTGATTTACTGTCTGGCAAAGTTAAATATATAAATCTTTCTGAGTCTACACTAGTAGTACTTGATACCATACAGTTCTCGCAGTCATGCTGCCATTGATAAGAAAGCCCAAACAGGTGATCTACATCTACACCCTCATCTTGCAATACATCAAGCATATACATTAAAAACTCCTGACAATCCTGCTGATTATTTTCAGAGAAGTCTGTTTGACCTGAACATTCATCTAACAGATAACGAACTTCAGACACACTTTCTACTTTTGTTTGATCAGTGCTACATTTCTCTAACACAGAATTCAACAAGCAGCATAAACTTTGTTCCGAATTGAACACAATCTGTTCTTTTAAAGTCTCTAGTGAAAAGAGAACATTAACCACTACATTTGCATAGCAGTTGACACCAGAACTGTTTTCAAATTGAAAACCGACAACATCTTCAACAGAATCCACTTTCTTTCTGCTTACAATTTTCGGCTCATCGACTTTTGGGCTTTTTGTTACACCCTCCCTACTATTACTGATATTTCTTCATTTCAGGCCTACCACACGTTTTTCAAACAAAGGATATGGAGGCAAATGTGGTGCATACTCTTTTCTTAACCTATTGTATTCCTTAACACAATCTAGATCCGCACAAATGTTTGTGACATCACAGTCAATCAGGTACAATCCCGATAAAGTTCTAACTCGTGACAATGCCACATATGCCATACCCTCCTTGAACACAGAACTGCCAATATTCACCAATGCAGTATCTACACTTAAACCTTGCGATTTATGGATTGTCACCGCATATGCCAAGCAAACAGGAAACTGTTTACGGCGAACATATAAATCTTTAACAAGCAAAAACCTAGCAGAACAACGACCAATTAGCTGTACTTCCTCAATGCCATCAAATTTAATTTTTAAAAATTCAATACCATCTCTACTTCTGTATTTCTCAAAATTAATCAACAACATTACCCATTGATCCATTTACCAGACCTCTTTCAACATGTAAATTCCTTCTCAAAATGATTCGGCAATTTAAACACACATTCAAAGTCTTTTCAAAACCCGCTGTTTTAGATATAGTCTTCTCTAATGAATCCAATTTTGATTTCAAATTCTCAGACAAAATAATTGTTGATCCCATATGCTCTATTTTGTCAATAGCTTCAAGTTTTACAATCTCTTGCTTTTCTAAATTCAACATTTTGTTGTTGAAGATGGCACATTCTGCAAGAGTTGGCATCAAACATATTCCGGATTTCTTCTCAGTAATTTTCTGAAAAATATTCTCAGGCACAATGTCTTGTTCGTGATATAAATTTGACAGTAATCGTGCATTTAAAGCTTCTTTCCCATGCTCGGTCACTTTTCCAATTCTAATATCTTGTAGAATATTCTTGTAATCTTCATCCTTCGCCTGACGCATATTTTCATGCAGTTCAGCATAATTGAAATTTAACCATATATTAACGTTGCCAATGCTCCCTAGGCACTTCCTGGTATCTTCATGCGTGAGTATTTTGAACACAGGTTGTCCTTTCACTGGTGTCAGCTGCAGAAGATCTCCAAAAACAATGATGTGTTTGCCACCAAATAACACATCATATTCAGTTTTAAGAACTTCTTGCATTCTCAAATGCACAAAGGCAAGCATGACATTGGAAACCATGCTTACTTCGTCAATGATAAGAAGTTTCATTTTCCTCAAGATTCTTGAAACTTCACAACAAGCATCTCCAGATAACTTGTGGTATTGTAATTTGTTGTCATGCTCCACCGGCAGCATCAGTAGACGATGCAAAGGGTATGTTACTCTTACAACGCAACTATTACAACGTAATGCTGTTACAACGCAGCTATTACAACGCAGGATCCATTACATCGGATGCCATTACAACGCATGGCATTACATAGCAGATGCTATTACAACGCATACCATTACATCGTAAGTATTGGTAAGTATATAATTTTTTTTATTTTATTTAATATTATATAATTGATTTAATTATTATTAATTATAAATAAAAATATTTATTTCGTTTTTAAATATCATAAATTGAATATATTAATTTAAGTAATTTTTTAAATAAGTATGAGTATAGGAGTATATGTTTTGGGGTACTGATGTATATGTTTTGGGGTGTTTGGGTATTTTTAGGTTTTAGGGCAGGGTTTGGGTTTTGGGGTACAGGGGTGTTTTTAGGTTTTAGGGCAGGGTTTGGGTTTTGGGGTACAGAGGTGTTTTTAGGTTTTAGGGCAGGGTTTGGGTTTTGGGGTACAGGGGTGTTTTTAGGTTTTAGGGCAAGGTTTGGGTTTTGGGGTACAGGGGTGTTTTTAGGTTTTAGGGCAAGGTTTGGGTTTTGGGGTACAGGGGTGTTTTTAGGTTTTAGGGCAGGGTTTGGGTTTTGGGGTACAGGGGTGTTTTTAGGTTTTAGGGCAGGGTTTGGGTTTTGGGGTACAGGGGTGTTTTTAGGTTTTAGGGCAGGGTTTGGGTTTTGGGGTACAGGGGTGTTTTTAGGTTTTAGGGCAGGGTTTGGGTTTTGGGGTACAGGGGTGTTTTTAGGTTTTAGGGCAAGGTTTGGCTTTTGGGTTACAGGGGTGTTTTTAGGTTTTAGGGCAAGTTTTGGGTTTTGGGGTACAGGGGTGTTTTTAGGTTTTAGGGCAGGGTTTGGGTTTTGGGGTACAGGGGTGTTTTTAGGTTTTAGGGCAGGGTTTGGGTTTTGGGGTACAGGGGTGTTTTTAGGTTTTAGGGCAGGGTTTGGGTTTTGGGGTACAGGGGTGTTTTTAGGTTTTAGGGCAGGGTTTGGGTTTTGGGGTACAGGGGTGTTTTTAGGTTTTAGGGCAGGGTTTGGGTTTTGGGGTACAGGGGTGTTTTTAGGTTTTAGGGCAAGGTTTGGGTTTTGGGGTACAGGGGTGTTTTTAGGTTTTAGGGCAGGGTTTGGGTTTTGGGGTACAGGGGTTTGTGTTTTGGGTTAATTAAATTATATTTACCATTTTTAAATTAAATAAAATATATTTAATACATTAAATTAATTTTATTTCATTAATTACATTCTAAAATTAAATTAATTAAATTAAATAAATTATTTCAATTGATTTAATTTATTATCAATTATAAAAATATGTACTTTAAGTTAATTTTATTACTTTAATTAAATTTAATTATTCCCATTTTTTATTAAAATTACATTTATTAAATAGATATTATTTTATTAAATTAAATTAATGGCTATTTTAAATTGTATTTTATTTAATTTAATTAAATTAAATTAATTAAATTAACTTAATAACATTTTTAAAAAAAGGTATACTTACCTATACTTACGATGTAATGCCATGCGTTGTAATACCATCTGCTATGTAATGCCATGCGTTGTAATGGCATCCGAAGTAATGGATCCTGCGTTGTAAAAATTCCGTTGTAACGGAATGCGATGTAATATTTTGCGTTGTACTGACACCAATCCGATGCAAAGTAATCCCTTTAATGTTATGTGCTGCCAATCCAGTAGGAGCAGTAACAACACAAGACAACGATGTCTCAGTCCTTTCCTGCAAATAACAAGAAATTGCTTTAATGAGGAAACTTTTTCCAGTTCCCGCTTTTCCACTCACGTACAGTCGGACAGGCTTCAACGATGTACATGAGCACTCTTTCTTCTCATGACTTAATCCATGCTCAATTTGCTTGGTAACTTCTTCATATATTTTCCTCTGCTCAACGTTGAGTTGTTTTTCCAAGTCTTCTAAGTTAACTGCATCATCCTGAGCATGTGCCATGGCTCTTTCCACTTCATTCATAGCAGTGGCAGCTTCATTTTCAATAATAGGTCCTCCTAGTGGATCCTGACTCAATGAAACAGAACTCTGACTGTCCTGAGAACTGTCTCGGCAATCTCGGCTGCAATCGTTGCTTCCTGCTCAATTTCCAAAGTCAACATTTCTTGATATTTGGGAAAAGCAGGACATTCTATGGTCTCCTTAGCAGCAGTGAAAGAGTCTTCGTAACAGAGGAAATCTCCAAGCAGTTCCTCTTCTGCACGCCAAGGCTTGAAAAGTTGCAAAAGTGCTAAATAGAAGAACTCCTTTTTTTCTGAAGATTCGCCACTCAATTTTCTATGGTTTACTAATTGGCATTTTCTTTGCTTGACCAGACATCCCTCACTTCCAATTACAGCATACACTCCTTTCTCAATATCTTCTTTGATGTTCCTCTTGAATATATAATTTTGTAGACCCTCATATAGACAAACATTCTCAAGGTGACTGCTTCGATTTGGATAATATGTATCCAACATGTTGGTCTTCAAAATGTCGGTACTGTTTGGTTCCTTTTCTGCCAAATACTCAATTTCCCGGACAGGTTTTAGAACTCGATTTCGCGTTGCAGCAAGACCAAGACTCGCCCAAACGATACTCCTGGATTTGGCATAGAGACTTGCTGAAGACAACCGGTCACAACATTCGTAAGCTCCGATTTCTCGATGCGACAACATCTTCAGACTGAAACTGTACAACTTCTTGCTGAGGCTCTTTTCATGGGAAATGTCCTCCCACATATCCTTCAATTCTGTCTTTTCTTTTTTGGTGATGTAAGATGTCACATACCGAGCCACAGCCATACAGTTGTCAGCCACAAACTGTATATCCATGTTAGCATTCCACATGGACAAAATCACTGGGTTGTAGTCGTTGATGTACATGGACTCTTCGTTCCTTTTCAAATTGTATGTATTTTTGGGTGATTTCCTCGTCACATTATGTCGCAGCGAAGACATCAAACTGTTCACTCTTCCTTTTGAAATCACCGGTCGTGGAAAGTTGAAACGACATTTGGTGTAGAACTTGTCCTAGTTTCTGAATTTACGACGACAGTACTTTCCACAACTATGGCTTTGGAAACGTAGAACTTGTTCTCTTAGGCTTTTCTTCTCCGTTGTGTTTGGAACAGCACACGTAGAATACTGTTCTATGAAATTCATCACTAAGTCATCCGGATCTGTTCCAAATTTAGGTGCATCCTTGATCCACAACAACATATGTATATGAGGAGCACCTCTTGCTTGGTACTCCTTTCTCCAGAAGAAATCCAACACCTCTCCAAGAGGTGGATTCTTCTTATTTGTGATGAAAGACATCATAGCTTCAAATCTATGATTGAAGTACCTGCATACATTCACTGGATCCAAAGAACACAGTTCTCCAGGTGTCTTGAATTCAATGTTTTCAATATTTCCATTTGCCTCTCGTAGAAATTCAAGTAAGTCTTCCCAGCCATACTCGGCACAGCTCAGAGTAAGGAACCATGTTGGAGTTCCTAAGTTCCTCAGCATACATTTTAAATCACCATGACGACGGTACCAGTACTCATTAGTACCACGCTGACACGCCATGAGATTAATTAAGTGAGAATCCAAAATACTGTCTTGGACATTGACTTTATGCATAAAGTCACTTGCCGAAATGTTTCGCATCTGTATATCACTTTTTAAGATGTGGTTCACTGCATATGACAGTCCAGACAGATCGCTTTCAAACAGGAGATGAAACAAATAGGGAATGCATTGACGAAACCTAGGATCTTCTGCATACAATCGTAAAGTCCGGTATTCAGACGCAGGAATTTGATGAGGTCGCTCATCATATCTTCCTCCTCGACCTGTGGGAAATAGCTGTGGGAAACACCGAGCTTCCAAACTTTCCTCCCAAACACTAATGGGACTCCCTTTGGCTTGTTTCATTTGAAACAACTCAATTGCATTCCCCATGACTTCCTTGGAATGCAAAGGATGAACACTATAATGTTCATATATTTCTTCACTTTTAGAGGCCTCTACTTTCTCAATTTGGCCAGCACACAAATCGCTATCCTCTTCATCACTTACTTCCTCTTCTGCAACATATACATGTATGTAGTACTTATTATTTTTCTTCAAATACAATGTTGCCTTTTTGACTTTCCTAACATCCACTAAATCTTGCCATATTTTCTTATTATTTGTCGGAACACCATTAACCAAGATAACCAAAGGTTCCTCTTCCACTTTTTCTACTCCAATTGTGTTAATGTTTTTGTTCAAATCTAGAGGCAAATAAACAACTCTTCCCTTTAAACCTCTCTGTAAATCTGCTGGAGGCAACTTCCCTGTCTTTGGCTCCATTCTTACAATAGCCTGAAAGGGATGGATACTTTGAATCAAAATAGATTCATAAGTATTTAAATCCTTCAATTTAGAAGGAATCTCAACCAATTCAAGATTATTATGAACCGCCCTAGCAGGCATCTGGTTTTTGTTTAATTTGTTACAACAATAAGTACACACACGTTGATCCGATCCCAAATTAAAAGAATTTTCTACCATCAAGTATGTGGCAAAATCCTTCCATTCACTATTATTTTCCCTTTCACTTTTTGCATATAAATCCACTAACTTAGTCTGATTCTTATAATAAGTGCGTCGACAACACACACAAGTGAAATTAGGCCTCTCACTTGATTTCATCTGAAACGTGGCAATTTCCTTCTGAAAATGATCTGTACTGGAAACCTGTACATTATCTTCAACATTACCCTCTACTTCTGGGTCAATTTGAACATTCTCATCTTTACTTCCAAAGTAACAAAACTCAATTTCTTCACAAATATTCTTCACATCTATTTCAGAACCATGCAAAAGAGCAGCACATAATTGTTTAAGCATAATTGCTGGACTCTTAGCATAATACAACATTCTCACTAATTTTCTCACTTTATTATGATGCACTGCTAGCATCCTGAAATGATGAAAAACACTCTGGCATACTCTCCTGGAAAGACAAGCCAGTGAATGACCACGCAAACCTGTCATTTGTCTCACTCTGCAAGGATCTAAATCTTGCAACAACTTCATTTTCTGCTTCAAACTTTTCGTATTAAATGTCCGTATAAAATCACAAAGCAAATTGATGGAAACCTGTCGCACACTGCAAATAGAACTACACTTCCAAATGTACACAGGACCCTTAGGACGTCGTCCTAAAACCTCATCACTTAGCGCCTCTTCTGTCTCTGTTGTCACAAGTTTTTCTTTTTCAACTGGACAACCATCCTTCACTTCATAAGCTCGACCACTGGTGTCAACTGCAAACACCAAATCATTATCCTGAAAATAACTCTCCTCATTAAAAAATGCCTCACAACTTGAACTATGCATCCATTCTCCGGAAAAAACTTCACAAAAGTTACTACGATTTACTACTCTCTTCCATCTACTTTTTGTTTTGAAATCAGAAATTACCTTGCTTAGTTTCCTAATTCTATTGATTACCAAAATAAACAACTTTCGCTTAATTTCAAAAGCATGATCAATAATTTTCTCTACATTTTTCTTCTTCTTATAAAATGCCACTTTCTGTTGGCCTTTCTTAATATTTTTTAATAAATTAACTATTATCCTATTGCGGAACATTCATTTTCGAATGTCCCTAAACTGTTGTTTCCTTCTACTATCATGCACAGAGTTATCTCTTGCTCTACCAGTAACATTTTTGATTGGTCTTTCCTTACCATTTAAATTGCTTTTCTTTTTCTAAACTGAAACTTTTTTTGGATAAATACTTTTTTTACTACAAATATTTCTTAAGAATGATTTCGTGCTCTTACCCGGAGCTTTCTTGGTGATTTCAAAAGTATTTTGGGAAGAGGACTGCTGCAATAAAAGATCATCCTGCTGTCTTTGACGTTTTCTAGCCTTTCTAATTCGATTTTTAGTTGGCATTTTTCAAATGTAGAAAAGATCTGCAGTTGAATCTGTGGAAAAATATAATAAAATGTTTTATTAACCACTATTACCAAACAGTAAATGAATAACAGTCATCAAAAACTTAACGCCCTACTTATTATTTAACATAGCAAATCTTTTGCACCAGCACTGCGTCACAAAAATGACACACAGTGGTACAAAACAGGCATACACCTATCATAAATCTCTCCCTAACATTTTAAATGATTAATTCAGGATGATGAAAAGGTGTGGCCTATCTAAAGGTTTGTTTAGGCCCAGATCTTTGGACTGGGGTGAATGTATGTCATTGATCCACATTCGGTCCATCACCTGTTTTGTTTGTTTGAGGTGAGGCCAACACATGGTTGCAGATAAGATTTTCACTGAAGAAAACAAAGGAGATAATACATGTGAAGGCCTACCAATGAAGTAAGTCATGTCCTCTTCACTATTGAACAAAGGGCAGACCTCTTTTGAATCTGTGGTCACACCTAAACTTCATCTGCACAATGTCATTCATAAACTTAGGAAACACTAGTGATGTAATTGAAAAATGTGGAGTTTCTTTTCCTCATTTCAGAATTACATCACCTGTGTTTCCTCATTGACTTAAAATATCCTTAATACACATGAAAACGTTTTTTGGAATGCCCTAGCACCATTTTTGGGACATTATTAAAAAGGCTATGTAACTCCCATAATCAAAATCTAAATTTGCCAACCACAGGTGGGAGCGTATTTACAAGAAACTTGCCCCATGAGGAACGCTTTCCATTTAAAAAGGGTAAAATAACATAATAGACACTCAAATGCCTTATAAATATGACCCAAAACAACCTATGAAGCTCTAGCAGTACATATCCAGAAATGTAATTGATTTCAAAAAATCGTTTTTAAACACAGCATATAAATCAATTGTATACCTGCATTCAAGAGGAAATGACTGAAAATGTCCTTGAGACACATGAAAGCGTTTTTTGGAATGCCCTAGCACCATTTTTGGGACATTATTAACATGGCTATGTAACTCCCATAATCAAAATCTAAATTTGCCAACCGCAAGTGGGAGCATATTTACAAGAAACTTGCACCATGAGGAACGCTTTCCATTTAAAAAGGAAAAATAACATCATAGACACTCATATGCCTTATATATATGACCCAAAACCACCTATGAGGCTCTAGCAGTACATATCCAGAAATGTAATTGATTTCAAAAAATCGTTTTTAAACACAGCATATAAATCAATTGTATACCTGCATTCAAGAGGAAATGACTGAAAATGTCCTTGAGACACATGAAAGCGTTTTTTGGAATGCCCTAGCACCATTTTTGAGACATTATTAACATGGCTATGTAACTCCCATAATCAAAATCTAAATTTGCCGAGCACAGGTGGGAGCGTATTTACAAGAAACTTGCCCCATGAGGAACGCGTTCCATTTAAAAAGGAAAAATAACATCATAGACACTCATATGCCTTATATATATGACCCAAAACCACCTATGAGGCTCTAGCAGTACATATCCAGAAATGTAATTGATTTCAAAAAATCGTTTTTAAACACAGCATATAAATCAATTGTATACCTGCATTCAAGAGGAAATGACTGAAAATGTCCTTGAGACACATGAAAGCGTTTTTTGGAATGCCCTAGCACCATTTTTGAGACATTATTAACATGGCTATGTAACTCCCATAATCAAAATCTAAATTTGCCGAGCACAGGTGGGAGCGTATTTACAAGAAACTTGCCCCATGAGGAACGCTTTCCATTTAGAAAGGGAAAAATAACATCATAGACACTCAAATGCCTTATAAATATGACCCAAAACAACCTATGAAGCTCTAGCAGTACATATCCAGAAATGTAATTGATTTCAAAAAATCGTTTTTAAACACAGCATATAAATCAATTGTATACCTGCATTCAAGAGCAAATGACTGAAAATGTCCTTGAGACACATGAAAGCGTTTTTTGGAATGCCCTAGCACCATTTTTGAGACATTATTAACATGGCTATGTAACTCCCATATTCAAAATCTAAATTTGCCAAGCACAGGTGGGAGCGTATTTACAAGAAACTTGCCCCATGAGGAACGCTCTCCATTTAGAAAGGGAAAAATAACATCATAGACACTCAAATGCCTTATAAATATGACCCAAAACAACCTATGAAGCTCTAGCAGTACATATCCCGAAATGTAATTGTTTTCAAAAATCGTTTTTAAAAACAACATATCTGTTTCAGCTTACATAAGAGACCATGGAATGGGCTCCATGTACAACAATAACTTGTGTTACTGCATGCCAGAATGCTACACCGAATATGCAATTAAAATTTAAAACCAAAATCTATTTGTATATCACTAGAGACAAAGCCACATTTTAAAAACACAGCTTTCTTCATCATTTTCTCCTTAAATCATACTATTCTCTATCTAAATTAAATAAATCTTTTCTCACCTTAGCAAATACTTTTTGAGTTTTGAAAACAGTCTCAGAAATACACCAAATTGTCTTCAGCAGAAGAAAGAGGATGCACTCCAGAGGCTGCAGCTATTGAAAGCACAGAAATACAGATATTCATTTCACATATCTCTCATATTAGCCAATCATAACTCTTCCCTCACTTTTTTCAAATCAAAACCCTTCCCCCCTCTGCCCTCTCTGCCTTTTTTCCATAGCAACCACCTCCTGGAAGACCTCTCATGTTTGCAAGTTCACACAACAATGTTTCAATTGAACTCTGAACTCTCAGTGCACCTGCGTATCCAGTGCAATCTTTCATTAAATGTTTCTTCCTTGACCATTCAAATTACATCTTTCAAAGAACACATCCATGCACCCTAACTTTCTGTTTTCAGAAATGGAAATGCACCAATCACTGCTAATGAATCATTAGCACTGGAAATCCACAGTTTTTTTTCTTTACAAACTCCTACTGTTTCAACTGCCCTTTCATTACCACACTCATCTGACTGCAGCACAACCTTCTCCCACAATGTTTAAGGTCTGGATTGTTGGACATAGTTACATCCACTGGGCTCAAAGGTATGCTGAGAACAGAAATTTACCTAACCTCAATTTACAAGATGTGGAAATTAAATGGTTGGGCCAAAGAGGATTAAAATGTCACCAATTGATACCATTGGTGAAAACCTTTATGCATTTGCCAAAACCTGACCTGTTAATAGTGCACTGTGGAGGTAATGATTTTGGCACTTTGACTGGGGTAGATCTGGAAATGCTTTTAAAGGACACCTTTGAGCAATTAATGGCACTTTTTCCTCAAACTGCCTTGGTATATTCCAATATATGCCAAAGACAGAAATGGAGGTGGTCCAACCAATTTTGTCCACAAATTGAGAAAGCGAGGAAGCATGTAAACAAATCTGTTTCAGCTTACATGAGAGACCATGGAATGGGCTCCTTGTACAACAATAACTTGCGTTACTACATGCAAGATATCTACAGAGGAGATGGAGTTCACTTCTCAGATGAGGGCAACAGAATTTTCATTCTGAATTTAAGACTGTGCATTGGTACCTACTTATAAGTACCTAAATGTACCATAAACCCAAAAGCTCTTCTCAGAGCTACCCTTCATCTGATCACTCACAATTATTATTTTTCTCTAACTTTTTTCTGTAATTTTCAAAAAACTACGCTCAAAGAGCGCTACCCGGTACGCGAACTGGAAGCTAACCGCGCAAAATTAAAAAAAAAATGTTTTTTCTCCGCACATATGGTCCTCCTCAGCCACCCTCAGAAAACCTAGGGGGTCAAAATACTTGTACTGTGCCCCCTTCTACCCATTCTGAACATTATTTGCCCTCCATTTTATATCTTAATTCGACCGAAACACAAAATGGTGGACTCCCGTTACGCTCCTAGTTCGCGGACCGGACCGCTTCCCGGGAAGCGGTCCAAAAAAAAAGGTGGGAAAGTAATTCACAGAAAAACGACTGGAGACACTCTCACCAAATATAGATTAGCTTATACTACATAACAATCCCTTTCATTTTCACAAATTTGATTGAAATTCCATTTAGCCATTAAGTCTGTAGACCTCTCTAAATACCGTGAGGTAAATTACTTCACAAAACACATCTGAAGTGTTGGAATTGACAACCAATGAAAATGTTACTTTCATTTTCTACTTATATTACCTGACATTTGATTGGTTATATACCTGAATATATATAAAGGAAGAGAAGAAAACACAGCCATTTTGACTACTACTTCTTGTTGTACATCACATTTGAATAGCTACCAAACACTTCAACTTGTTTGTGAAGGTAAGTTGGTATTTTTAAAACTGAAGTATATTGTGCACTATAACTTAATATGGTAGACTTTTTTTGATAGATATACACTATCCCTCTGTAGTAGTTATGGATTTAGATAGACTTCTCTGTTATAGTTATGAATGGAATTAGGCTTGTCTTGGTTAAATCACATACACTTTTTTATAGTCCTATTTCCACTCTGATACTATACACTGCCAAAAGAAAAATTCACTGATAAAAACTGCCTATCTAAAATTAATCCCAACAGTGCCCTATCTCTACTAATATATATTTTTTTAATCATAATTTCAGGCAAAATGGAAGGCGAGCAACAAGTTAAATTTACAATTGTACTGGAGGAGAGCAGCCAAGACAAAATTGATGATTTTATGGATCAAAGTAGAGACCAGGAACTACTACAATGTGTTGAAGCAGTGGATAACCTGCTTCAAAATGAGGACATGTTACACCCTATATTCAATTTTGATATTTCTGACACTGAAATGTTAGAAAATGTAATGAATTATGAAACACAATCAAAATAAAAAAAAATACTTTAAAAATAAAGAAAACAAAAAAAAACAACAAAAACAACAAACAATTAACATACAGTATTTGAAAAGTCTATCATTCTTTTTTCCTTATAGTACGCTGCCCAGAACGCTTTCCGGTTCGCGTACTAGGCGCTCACCATGCAAAAAAAAAAAAAATTTTTTTTTTTTGCCCTGCTGGGACCTTTTAATACCTCCACATAAAACCTAGAGGGTCAACAAGGATCTACTATGCGCCCTTATGGTAATTTCCCCCTTTATTTTGGCCTCCTCTTGTCTCTCGATCCTACCGAGAGACAAGATGGCAGCCGCTCCGGACTGTTTAGAATGTTGACAGACACCGGAAAGCCAATCAGCTTCGCATCGCAAAGTTCCGTTACGCGAAAAGTACGCGAACCGGATCGCTACCCGGAGCGCTGTCACAGATATATATCTTACTTTGAACGTTAATTTCTCAAAATCCACTGGAGCACATATATTGAGACCTAGCAAAGGGACATCGGGCTAACAGTCCCTACAATTTTGCCAAGTTTCGTGCAAATCCATTCAGCCGTTCGGGCTAAAAGTGAGGCCAACCGCCCTATGGAAATTAACATGGGAAAAACGCGTTTTGGGACCCCCTTTTTTCTCGGCCCACCCTTGCCGAACACCCATCAAATTTTCAGGGGCTGCTCAGGAACAAAATGTGCAATTTTCCTGAAAATTTCAGCCAATTCCGTCCACAAACGCCAAAGTTATTAGACATAGAATTTTCAGAAATCCCATAGGGAAAAAAATCCTAACTATATATACCTACTGGCGACCGCCAGTAGGTAATATATATATATATATATATTCACAGAAAAAACCATAGGTTATAGTGGATATATAGTTAGGAATTTGCATTTACAAAACCTTGAAAATTCAATGAAAAAACCATTGGTTTTAGGCCATATATAGTTAGGGATTTGCATTTACAAAACCTTATTTTACTCGCATAAAACCATTGAAATTCCATATATAGTTATAAGCGCTAACTATATATCGCGCACCCGCAATCCACTGCTGATGATGTCACATATTACATCATTCATGACATGGTTAGTGACATCACTGATGGCCACACCACTGCAGCAATTTGCTGGACACCACCTTGGGCAACAGTGAAGCTGCAGCAGGTGCAAATAAGCTTCAGATAGTCTTACAAGCACTGCTCAGAACTCTCAACTATGGCACTCAATATCCAGGACTTGCCATTCGGATCTTGGCGCCTTGTGCTGGTTCCGACCTATTCACACATCGGTCCACTACTGACATCACCTCATAAGCCAACGGGGCACCCCACGCCGACTTTCGGCACAGCATTGTAGGATGGCCACACCAGTGCGGCAACTTGCTGGACACAACCTCGGTGCCATCCGGATCTCGGCACGTTCGACTCACTGTACCGCAAGAGTGACAGGAACTCAGCTGGACACGCCGTCTTTCGGCGCAGCATTGTAGGATGGCCACACCAGTGCGGCAATTTGCTGGACACCACCTCGGTGCCATCCGGATCTCAGCGCGTTGTGCTGCCTTCGGCCTATTCGCACATCGGTCCGCTACTGACGCCGCCTCACGTGCCAACGGATTTTCTACGCTTTTTGTAGCCCTATGCCGCATAACAGGTCATGTGACTTGTTTATAAAACTTTTCATTGGTTCATTTTACTTTTGGTTTCCTAAAGATGGAAGGCTTGGTCATATGACCTAAAAATAACACTTTTCATTGGTTTAGAACATTTTTTTTTCCCAAACGATGAAAGCCCCACCTTGTTTCTGGATCATTCAGACTGAAGCTGGCGTCAGCATGAGAGCACCACCATCTCGTGGCTCCGTCGTGGTCATTCCGCGAGCAATCATGGCAGCCGCTCCCCACCGGAAGCCTGCGGGAGTCGGGGGCCCCCAAGACTTTTGTAGAATCTTCACGGCTGAGGGGACACTTTTCGAGAATGGAGCCCAAGCCCTAGCAGGCAAGCCTCCGAGTTCCAAGGTGTCCCAGGGCCATTTCAGTGGACCAGGCCCAAAACCGAGGAGCCGTCCGCCATTTTAAGAGCCATGTGGCAGCCGCCTATCGCTGCACTGCAAGAGTGGGAGCAACTCAACAACATGGTGAGCGAGACGCTGTAGCCGCAAGAGCGGGCGCAACTCAGCTAGATGGCCGCCACCTGGGGAGGCCCGTTCACGCCGCCTCCCCCACGCCCCCCCCCCCCCTGGGGCGCCGCACGCCAATTTTCGGAGCAGCATTGTAGGATACCAAAACCAGTGCGGCAGTTTACTGGACATCACCTGGGTGCCTGTCGTACATGTTGTGTCAGCCATGGGACACTGGACACAGTCCCATCAACATCTCAACGCGTTCTGCTGCCTTGGGACTATTCGCACAACAGACCGCTACTGACGAGGCCTCCCCCCGCACCACCCGGGACGCCCCACGCTGTTTTTCTGTGCTGCATTGTAGGATTCCAAAACCAGTGCGGCACCCAGGCGACATCACCTGGGTGCCGTCCAGAACTCTGCACGTTGTGCTGCCTTGGGACTATTCGCACAAAAGACAGCTTCTAACCATTGTTGCTTTTTGAGTTGAAAAATGTTTAAATGTTTTTAGTTTTTGTTCCGTTCATTATAGTTAAAAGTTAATAAAGTTTTATAATCTTACTTTGTTGGAGTGTTATCTATTTTTTTTAAAACGGGTGAATAGGGCCTTGAATCGGGTTATTGTCATGTGTGGGCTTTGGAAGTGTGCTGCTGCAGGATCGGACATTTCAAACTCAAATGCACGTTCTTTTTCTTACCTTTCCGAAGCATGGAGCGCAATAGCAGGCAGAGAAAGGGTGATGCACGTGTTGAACACTACCTGACCTGGCAAGTTGCTGGCAGTGCCCCCCCGCCCGCTCCTGAAAGAGGGCACACACACACCGCCGCCCCGAGTACTTCACAAATCTTTAAAAGACCATGCGCTTGTTCATGAGGCTTAAATGGTTTATCACCTCTTCTAGAACCCCTGCATCGACCCTCTGACGTTTCCTGGAAAAATTACCATGTAACACAATACCAAGCCCTGTCAGCTGAAACCCCCAAGGAATCGTGGGGCATATTATCAAGGGGGTTTATCTCCGCTTTTTTGGCTTTAAAAGCCATGAAAGCGGAGATAAAATGATCTCCCTATTACCAAGCTGTCGCTAACACCAGTTAGTGACAGCTAAAAGGAGATAGCGACCATCTTGGGCCCCGCTTTGCATGTCAGTGATACTTATCACTAATAACATGCAAAGTGGCGTGCCAAGATGTTAGCGACTGGAAACAGTCCCTAACATCGCTTTCTCCTATTACCAACTTTTGGAGATATTCGCGCTAAGCGCGAATATCTCCAAAATCTAACACCTGCCCTGAGCAGTTCTTAGCCATGTTATCCAATGGGAGGTGGATAACATGGCTAAGAGCATTTGCTCGATAATACATGAATATCGCTGACTTTTCTGCGATAATAGCAAGGTTTATCTGCGATAAAATTCGCCGATGTGCGGCGATAATTTTTGTCTCTAAACAAGTTAGAGACAAAAATTATCGCTAGTTGTTCGTAATATGCCCCGGGTTTTTGCTTGCAGAAATCGGGAGGCGGGAGACTAGCACTGAAATCAGTAGTCACACGCCTGAATCGGGAGGGTTGGCATGTCTGAATTCTCTACAGCTGGGGCCATAAACTACATCCGCAGGGGTAGGTGATAGCCTGGGACCAGCCTGGCATCTAAAATGGCTGCCGTGCACGACAAAATTGTGGCATTGGAAAAAAGGCAAGATGGCGCAGCCGCTGGAAGAGATGTATCAACATATATCAGCCTCCTTAGCCACCCTCAGGAAACATAGGGGATTAGGATACGTCTCCCGCACCCCCTTATACCTAGTAATTTAATTAACGAAGCACAAAATGGCGAATTCCCGTTTCGCTACCAGTTTGCAGCCCAGTTCGCGGCCCGTGAAGCGCTTCTACCGTGAAAAATCGTTTTTTTTTTTTTTTCCCCCACGGGACCCTTTAATAACCCCAACAACATTCCTAGGGGGTCAAGAGGGTGATACCTTGCCCCCTTTCATTAAATTCCCCCTTCGTTTTTCACCTCTTCTTCTCTCTCGATCCTACCGAGAGACAAGATGGCGGCCGCTCCGGACTGTCACGCAGCAAAAAAAAAAAAAGCTCACGCACAGCCGCTGGAAGAGATGTATCAACATATATCAGCCTCCTCAGCCACCCTCAGGAAACATAGGGGATTAGGATACGTCTCCCGCACCCCCTTATACCTAGTAATTTAATTAACGAAGCACAAAATGGCGAATTCCCGTTTCGCTACCAGTTTGCGGCCCAGTTCGCGGCCCGTGAAGCGCTTCTACCGTGAAAAATCATTTTTTTTTTCTTTTCCCCACGGGACCCTTTAATAACCCCAACAACATTCCTAGGGGGTCAAGAGGGGGATACCTTGCCCCCTTTCATTAAATTCCCCCTTCGTTTTTCACCTCTTCTTCTCTCTCGATCCTTCCGAGAGACAAGATGGCGGCCGCTCCGGACTGTTTAGAATGTTGACAGACACCGGAGAGCCAATCAGCTTTCTGCGCGCAAAGTTCCGAAACGCGAAAAGTAAGCGGACCGGATCGCTGCCCGGAGCGCTGTTACAGATATATATCTTGATTTAAACGTTAATTTCTCAAAATCCACTGAAGCACATATATTGAGACCTAGCAAAGGCACATCGGGCTAACAGTCCCTACAATTTTGCCAAGTTTCTTGCAAATCCATTCAGCCGTTCGAGCTAAAAGTGAGTCCAACCGCCCTATGGAAAAATGAATGGGAAAAACGCGTTTTGGGACCCCCCTTTTTTCTCGGCCCCCCCTTGACGAAACCCCACCAAATTTTCAGGGGCTGCTCAGAAACAAAATGTGCCATTTTCCTGAAAATTTCAGCCGATTCCGTCCACAAACGCCAAAGTTATTAGACATAGAATTTTCAAAAATCCCATAGGAAATTAATCCTAACTATATATACCTACTGGCGATAGCCAGTAGGTAATATATATATATATATATATATATATATATATATATATATATATATATATATATATATATATATATATATATATATATATATATATATATATATATATATATATATATTACCTACTGGCGGTCGCCAGTAGGTATATATAGTTAGGATTTTTTTCCTATGGGATTTCTGAAAATTCTATGTCGAATAACTTTCGCGTTTGTGGACGGAATTGGCTGAAATTTTCAGGAAAATGGCACATTTTGTTCCTGAGCAGCCCCTGAAAATTTGGGGGGGTTTCGTCAAGGGGGGGCCGAGAAAAAAGGGGGTCCCAAAACGCGTTTTTTCCATTCATTTTTAAATAGGGCGGTTGGAATCACTTTTAGCTCGAACGGCTGAATGGATTTATACGAAACTTGGCAACATTGTAGATATGGTTTGCCCAATGTGCCTCTGCTATGTCTCAATATATGTGCTCCAGTGGATTTTGAGAAATTAACGTTTTAAAAAACAGATATATCTGTGACAGCGCTCCGGTTAGCGCCCCGGTTCGCGTACCTGACGCGGTACGGAACTTCGCGAAGTGAAGCTGATTGGCTCTCCGGTGTCTGTCAACATTCTAAACAGTCCGGACCGGCCGCCATCTTGTCTCTCGGTAGGATTGAGAGACAAGAGGTGGAGAAAAACGAAGGGGGAATTTAATGAAAGGGGGCAAGGTAGACCCCTCCTGACCCCCTAGGAATGATGTGGGGGTTATTAAAGGGTCCCGTGGGGCAAATAAAAAAAATTCGATTTTTCGCGGTAGATCCGCTTCCCGGTACGCGAACTGGGTAGCTCACCGGGAGCGTAACAGGAGTTCGCCATTTTGTGTTTCGGACGAATTTAATCACAAGATGGAGGAAAAATAATGTGGGAAATGGGTATAAGGGGGCAGGGGAGACGTATCCTGACCCCCTAGGTTTTCTGAGGGTGGCTGAGGAGGCTCATATATGTCGAGAAAAAAAAATTGCATTTTTCGTGTGGTTAGCTGCCGGTACGCGAACCGGGAAGCAAACATAAGTGAAAATTAGTGAAAAAAGGTAAATTCGAAATTTTAAAAGAGTAATTATAGTTAAGGTAGCTCTGAAAAGAGCTTTTGGGTTCTGTGTAAGTTCTAGGTACTTATAAGTAGGTACCAATACACAGTCTTAAATTTTGTATGAAAACTGTTTCCCTCATCTGAGAAGTGCACACCATCTCCTCTGTAGATATCTTGCATGTAGTAACGCAAGTTATTGTTGTAGATGGCGCCCATTCCATGGTCTCTCATATAAGCTGAAACAGACGTATTTACATGCTTCCTCACTTTCTCAATTTGTGGACAAATTTGATTGGACCACCTCCATTTCTGTCTTTGGCATATATTGGAATATACCAAGGCAGTTTGAGGAAAAAGTGCCATTAATTGCTCAAAGGTGTCCTTTAAGAGCATTGCCAGACCTACCCCAGTCAAAGTGCCCAAATCATTTCCTCCACAGTGCACTATTATGAGGTCAGGCTTTGGCAAATGTAAAAAGGTTTTCACCAATGGTATCAATTGGTGACATCTCAATCCTCTTTGGCCAATCCATTTGATTTCCACATTTTGTAAATTGAGGTTGTGTACATTTCTGTTATCAGCATACCTGTGAGCCCAGTGGATGTAGATATGTCCAAGAATCCAGACAGAAAACATGTTGAGAGGAGGTTCTGCTGCAGTCAGATGAAGTGTGGGAATTAAATGGCAGTTGAAACAGTAGGAGTTTGTAAAGAAAAAAACTGTGGAGTTTCAGTGCTAATGATTCACTAGCAGTGATTGGTGGATTTCCATTTCTGAAAACAGAAAGTTAGGGTGCATGGATGTGTTCTTTGAAAGATGTAATTTGAATGGTTAAGAAAACATGATTTTAAGAAACATTGCAGTGCATTAGCAGGTGTACTGAGAGTTCAGAGTTCATTTGAAACATTGTTGTGTGAGCTTGTAAACATGAGAGGTCTTTCAGGAGGTAGTTGCTATGGAAAAAGGGCAGAAAGGGCAGAGGGGGGATGGCTGTTGATTTGAAAAAAGTGAGGGAAGAGTTTTGATTGGGTGACATGAGAGATATGTGTGATGAAATACAGCATTTCTGTGCCTTTCTTGGTTGCAGCCTCTGGAGTGCATACCCTTTGCTCTGCTAAAGAAAAATTGGTGTGTGTCTGAGACTGTTTTGAAATTCAAAAAGTATTTGCTAAGGTGAGAAAAAATTCATTTAATTTAGATAGAGACTAGTATAGTTTATGGAGAAAATAAGGAAGCCAGCTGTGCATTTAAAATGTTGTTTTGTGTCAAGTGTTTTCATTATTTTTTCCAAAAAGATTTTCCCTATTTGACAAATTATAATTATAGATAATGTGAAGTATTAGTACTGACAGGGTGTGCTTGTACATGGGAGGTGTGCTGTGTTTTCAAATTATGACCAGAAAATCGTTTTTTAACAAAAAGACATGCTTTTTACATTCATGAGAAGGACAACATGGGGTGTGCTTTTTTAAATAAATATTTCACTTCCCAACATGAATATGGGAGAATAATTTGCTTGTTTGTTGGTTTAAAAACTCGTTTTCGAAGTCCTTTAGGTTTCACAATATGTTCTGCAAGAGTTACATAGTCAACATGGGGGCATATTTACAAGGCTTATGAGACACATTCACGTCATTTTCCCCATTTTAAAAGTGACTTTAAAGGTGATGCAAGGTCCTTGTAAATACACCCTCATGAGTGCTTTGCAAATTTAAGTCATTTTCCCCTGGTGCATGTGCCTTGTAAATACGCCCCTATGTCTGCTAGACAATTTTAAGGTACTTCTTCCATGAATCTGGGAGACTAATTTGCTTACATGATGTGTTTAAAAATCGTGCTAAGGTGAGAAAAGATTCATTTAATTTAGAAAGAGATTAGTATGCTTTTTGGAGAAAATAAGGAAGCCAGCTAGGGTGTGCTTGTACATAGGAGCTGTGCTGTGTTTTCAAATTATGACCAGAAAATCGTTATTTTTAAAAAAGAAATACTTTTCACATGTATGAGAAGGACAACATGGGGTCTGCTTTTTTAAATAAATATTTCATTTCCCAACATGAACATGGGAGAATAATTTGCTTGTTTGACAGTTTAAAAACGTGTTTCTTGGAGTCATTTAGGTTTCACAATATGTACTGCTAGAGTTTCATAGTCACTATGATAATTATGATATACATTTAGGACTGTTTAGGGGGCATGGATATGCTGAGGCTTCTGTAATTGTCAAAGGAGGAGAATTATGTACATTGCACTGCTGAATACAGTACTCACCTTCTGCGTACTCTTGGATATGCTAGACTATATCTGCTCAATGAGATACCTAAGCTGAGGAAACACAGGTGATGTGATTGTGAAATGAGCAAAAGTATTTGCACGTTTTTCAATTACATCACCTGTGTTTCCTAACATTACTAATCACATTGTGCAGATGAGGTTTAGGCCTGTCCAGGGAGACAGAGGAGGTCTGGCCTTTGTTCAAGTGTGCAGTGGACATGACTCACTTCATCTGTTGGCCTGCACATGTATTATGTCCTCTGTACTCTTCAAAAAGCCAAAATTTCATCTGCAACAATGAGTAGGCCTCACCTCAAACAAACTTTTGTGACTACAAGACCTGCCTTTTTGCTCCTAGATATTTCTTGGTTTTACCATGGCTGTCAGACAATCCAGCATACCTCTGGATAGGCCACACCTTATGCTGGTGCAAGGGCCTTGTAAATACGCTCTCATGTGTGCTTGGTAATTTTAAGTCACTTCCCCCTGGTGCAAGGGTCTTGCAAATACGCACTCATGTGTGCTTGGCCATTTCAAGTCACTTCCTCCTGGTGCAAGGGCCTTGTAAATACGCCCTCATGTGTGCTTGGCAATTTTAACTCACTTCCCCCTGGTGCAAGGGTTTTGTAAATACGCCCTCATGTCTGCTTGGCAATTTTAAGTCACTTTCCCCTGGTGCAAGGGCCTTGTAAATACGCCCCATGTGTGCTTGGAATTTTAACTCACTTCCCCCTGGTGCAAGGGCCTTGTAAATACGCCCCCTTTGTCTATGTTGTTAAATTACTGTAGGTAGAATTGACAACTAGTGTGTTAATTGTTTGCCTACTGTTATTGGTTTACTGTTTGGTAATAGTGGTTAATAACAATTTTTTTTTAAAAATTCCACAGATTTAACCGAAGATCTTTTGAAAATTTTAAAAATGCCCTCAAGGCAAAGGAAACAAAAAGAAGAAAGCGACTTACACTCCACCTTGGTAAAGATTTACAAAAGTCTTCTATTATAAAATCGTTTCAAGTTGCAAAAAAGCTCCGGGTAAGAAAATGAAATCATTTTTAAAAAGAATTTGCAGACAAAAAAATACCAGTATTGAACATGTTTTAGTGCAGAAGAAGAGAGACAATTTAAAGGAAAAGGAAAGGCCTGTCAAAAAAGTTTCTGCTAGAGCAGGAGATAACTCTGTGCATGGCAGTAGAAGGGAAAATCAATTCAGGGACATTCGTAGGCGTACGTTCCGCAACAGGATAATTGTCAATTTGTTAAAAAATTTTAAGAAAGGCCAAAAGAAAGTGGCATTTTATAAGAAAAAGAAAAATGTAGAGAAAATTATTGATCAGGCTTTCGAAATTAAGCGAAAGTTATTTATTTTGGCAATCAATAGAATTAGGAAACTAAACAAGGTAATTTATGATTTCAAATCAAATAGTAGATGGAGGAGAGTAGTTAATCGTAGTAATTTTTGTGAAGTTTTCTCAGGAGAATGGATGCATAGTTCAAGATGTGAGGCATTTTTCAATGAGGAGAGTTGCTTCCAGGACAATGATTTGGTGCATGCAGTTGACACCAGTGGTCGAGCATATGAGGTAAAAGATGGTTGTCCGGTTGAAAAAGAAAAACTTGTGTCTGCAGATGCAGAAGAGGTGTTAAGTGATGAGGTTTTAGGAAGACGTCCTAAGGGTCCAGTGTACACCTGGAAATGTAGTAGTATTTGTAGTGTGCGACAGGATTCCATCAATTTGCTTTGTGATTTTGTTCGTACATTTAATAAGAAAAGTTTAAAACAGAAAATGAAGTTGTTGCAAGAATTAGATCCTTGCAGAGTGAGAGAAGTAACAGGTTTGCATGGGCATTCACTGGCTTGTCTTTCCAGAAGAGTATGCCAGAGTGTTTTTCATCATTTCAGGATGCTTGCAGTGCCTCATAATAAAGTGAGGAAATTAGTGAGAATGTTGTATTATGCTAAGAGTCCAGCAATTATGCTTAAACAATTAAGCAGTGCTCTTTTGCATGGTTCAGAACTACATGTGAAGAATATTTGTGAAGAAATTGGGTTCTGTTACTTTGCTAATAAAGAGAACAATGCTGAAATTGAACCAGTAGAAGAAGGTAATGTGGAAGAGAGTGTACAGATTTCTAATATAGATAAGTTTCACAAGGAAATTTCCATCTTTCAGGTGAAATCAAGTGAGAGGCCTAATTTCACTTGTGTGTGTTGTCGACGGACTTACTATTAGAATCAGACTAAGTTAGTGGATTTATATGCAAAAAGTGAAATGGAAAACAATAGTGAATGGAAGGATTTTGCCACATACTTGATGGTAGAAAATTGTTTTGATTTGGGATCGGACCAACGTATGTGTACTTATTGTTTTAACAAATTAAACCAAAACCGGATGCCTGCTAGAGCGGTTCATAATAATCTGGAATTGGTTAACATTCCTTCTGAATTGAAGGATTTAAATACTTATGAATCTATTTTGATTCAAAGTGTGCATCCCTTTCAGGCTATTGTACGAATGGAGCCAAAGACAGGGAAATTGCCTCCATCAGATTTACAGAGAGGATTAAAGGGAAGAGTTGTTTATTTGCCTTTAGATTTGAAGAAAAACATTAATACAAATGGAGTAGAGAAAGTGGAAGAGGAACCTCTGGTTATCCTAGTTAATGGGGTTCCGACAAAGAGTAAGAAAATCTGGCAAGAATTAGTGGATGTTAGGAAAGTCAAAAAGGCAACATTGTATTTGAAAGAAAAAACAATGAGTACTACAAGAATGTATGTGTTACAGAAGAGGAAGTAAGTGAAGAAGAAGACAGGGAATTGTGTGCTGGACAAATTGAGAAAGTAGAAGCCTCTAAAAATGAAGAAATATATGAACATTATAGTGTTCATCCTTTGCATTCCAAGGAAGTCATGGGGAATGCTATTGAGTTGTTTCAAATGAAACAAGCCAAAGGGAGTCCCATTAGTGTTTGGGAGGAAAGTTTGGAAGCTCGGTGTTTTCCACAGTTATTTCCCACAGGTCGAGGAGGACGATATGATGAGCGACCTGATCAAATTCCTGCTTCTGAATACCGGACTTTACGATTGTATGCAGAAGATCCTAGGTTTCGTCAATGCATTCCCTATTTGTTTCATCTACTGTTTGATGGTGATCTGTCTGGACTGTCTTATGCAGTGAACCACATCCTGAAAAGTGGTGTATAACTGCGAAATATCTCAGCAAGGGACTTTATGGATAAAGTCAATGTGCAAGACAGTATTTTGGATTCTCACCTGATTAACCTGATGGCATGTCACCGTGGTACTAATGAGTATTGGTACCTTTGTCATGGTGACTTAAAATGTATGCTGAGGAACTTAGGAACTCCCACATGGTTCTTCACTCTCAGCTGTGCAGAGTATGGCTGGGAAGACTTACTTGAATTTCTACGAGAGGCAAATGAAAACATTGAAAATATTGAATTCAAGACACCCGGAAAACTGTGCTCTTTGGATCCAGTGAATGTATGCAGGTACTTCAATCATAGATTTGAAGCTATGATGTCTTTCATCACGAACAAGAAAAATTCACCTCTTGAAGAGGTGTTGGATTTCTTCTGGAGAAAGGAGTATCAAGCAAGAGGTGCTTCTCATATACATATGCTGCTATGGATCAAAGATGCACCCAAATTTGGAACAGATCCGGATGACTTAGTGATGAATTTCATAGAACAGTATTCTACATTTGCTGTTCCAAAGACAAAGGAAGACAAAAGTCTAAGAGAACAAGTTTTACGGTTTCAAAGCCATCGTTGTGGAAAGTACTGTCATCGTAAATTCAGAAACAAGAACAAGTACTATACAAAATGTCGTTTTGGATTTCCACGATCGGTGAGATCTAAAGGAAGAGTGAACAATTTGATGTCTTCGCTGCGACATAATGTGACGAGGAAATCACCCAAAAATACATACAATTTGAAAAGAAATGAAGAGTCCAAGAACATCAACGACTACAACCCATGGATATACAGTTTGTGGCTAACAACTGTATGGCTGTGGCTCGGTATGTGACATCTTACATTACAAAAAAAGAAAAGACAGAACTCAAGGATATGTGGGAGGACATTTCCCATGAAAAGAGCCTCAGTAAGAAGTTGTACAGTTTCAGTCTGAAGATGTTGTCGCATCAAGAAATCGGAGCTTACGAATGTTCTGACCGGTTATCTTCAGCAAGTCTCTATGCCAAATCTAGGAGTATCATTTGGGCAAGTCTTGGTCTTGCTTGGTCTTGCTGCAACGCGTAATCGAGTTCCAGAACCTGTACGGGAAATTGAGTATTTGGCGGAGAAGGAGCCAAGCAGTACAGATATTTTGAAGACCAACATGTTGGATACATATTATCCAAATAGAAGCAGTCACCTCTAGAATGTTTGTCTGTATGAGGTTCTACAAAATTACATTTTCAAGAGGAACATCACAGAAGATATTGATTAAGGAGTGTATGCTGTAATTGGAAGTGAGGGATGTCTGGTCAAGCAAAGAAAATGTCTATTGGTAAATCATCGAAAATTGGATTGCGAATCTCCAGAAAGAAAAGAGTTTTTCTATTTAGCCCTTTTGCAACTTTTCAAGCCTTGGCGTGCAGAAGAGGAACTGCTTGGAGATTTCCTCTGTTACAAAGACTCTTTCAATGCAGCCAAGGAGTCCATAGAATGTCCTGTTTTTTCAAAATATCTAGAAATGTTGAATGCAGAAATCGAGCAGGAAGCAACAATTGCAGCCAAGATTGCTAGAGACAGTTCTCAGGACAGTCAGAGTTCTGTTTCATTGAGTCAGGATCCACTAGGAGGACCAGTTATCAAAAATGAAGCTGCCACTGCCATGATTGAAGTGGAAAGAGCCATGGCACATGCTCAGGAGGATGCGGTTAACTTAGAAGATTTGGAAAGACAACTCAACGTTGAGCAGAGGAAAATATATGACGAAGTTACCAGCCAAATTGATCATGGATTAAGTCATGAGAAGAAAGAGTGCTCAAGTACGTCATTGAAGCCTGTCTGACTGTACGTGAGTGGAGAAGCAGGAACTGGAAAAAGTTTCCTCATTAAAGCAATTTCATGTTATCTGCAGAAAAGGACTGAGTCATCACTGTCTTGTGTTGTCACCGCTCCAACTGGACTGGCAGCACATAATATTAAAGGTATTACTTTGCATCGGCTACTGATGCTGCCAGTGGAGCATGATAACAAATTACAATACCACAAGTTATCGGGAGATGCTTGTTGTGAAGTATCTAGAGTCCTGAAGAAGATGAAACTTCTTATCATTGATGAAGTAAGCATGGTTTCCAATGTCATGCTTGCCTTTGTGCATTTGAGAATGCAGGAAGTTCTTAAAACAGAGTATAATGTGTTATTTGGTGCCAAACACATCATTGTTTTCGGTGATCTTCTGCAGCTGACAACAGTGAAAGGACAACCAGTGTTTAAACTGCTTGCGCATGAAAATACCAGGAAGTGCCTAGGGAGCATTGGCAACGTTAACATATGGTTAAACTTAAAGTATGCTGAGCTGCGTGAAAATATGCGTCAGGCGAAGGATGAAGATTACAAGAATAATCTACAAGATGTTAGAATCGGGAAAGTGACTGAGCGTGGGAAAGAAGCTTTACATGCACGATTACTGTCAAATTTGTATCCAGAAGAAGACGTTCTGCCAGAGAATATTTTTCATAAAATTACTGAAAAGAAATCGGGAATATGTTTGATGCCTACTCTTGCAGAATGTTCCATCTTCAACAACAAAATGTTGAATTTAGAAAACCAAGAGATTGTGAAACTGGAAGCTATTAACAGAATAGAGCATATGGGAGCAACAATTATTTTGTCTGAGAATTTGAAATCTAAATTGGATTTATTAGAGAAGACTATATCTAAAACGGCTGGTTTTGAAAAGACTCTGAATGTGTGCTTAAATTGCCGTATCATTTTGAGAAGGAATTTACATGTTGAAAGAGGTCTGGTAAATGGATCAATGGGTAATGTTGTTGATTTTAGAAATACAGAAATAGAGATGGAATTGAATTTTTAAAAATTTAATTTGATGGCATTGAGGAAGTACAGCTAATTGGTCATTGCACAGCTAGGTTTTTGCTTGTAAAAGACTTATATGTTCGCCGTAAGCAATTTCCTGTTTGCTTGGCATATGCGGTGACAATCCATAAATCACAAGGTTTAAGTGTAGACAGTGCTTTGGTGAATATTGGCAGTTCTGTGTTCAAAGAGGGTATGGATTATGTAGCATTGTCACGAGTCAGAACTTTATCGGGCTTGTACTTGATTGAGTGTGATGTCACAAACATTTGTGCGGATCTAGATTGTGTTAAGGAATACAATAGGTTAAGAAGAGAGTATGCGCCACATTTGCCTCAATATCCTTTGTTTGAGAAACGTGTGGTAGGCCGGAAACGAAGAAATATCACTAATAGTAGGGAGGTTGTAGCAAAAAGACCAAAAGTCGATGAACCCAAAATTGTAAGCAGAAAGAAAAAGAATTCTGTTGAAGATGTTGTTGGTTTTCAATTTGAAAATAGTTCTGGTGTCAACTGCTATGCTAATGTAGTGGTTAATGTTGTCTTTTCTCTAGAAACTTTGAAAGAACAAATTGTGATCAATTCGGATCAAAGTTTTTGCTGTTTGTTGAATTCTGTGTTAGAGAAATGTAGCACTGATAGAACAAGAGTAGAAAGTGTGTCTGAAATTCGAAATCTGTTAGACAAATGTTCAGGTCAAACACAATTCTCTCAAAATATTCAGCAAGATTGTCAGGAGTTTTTAATGTATATGCTTAATGCATTGCAAGATCAAGGTGTAGATGTAGATCATCTGTTTGGCCTTTCTTATCAATGGCAGCATGACTGCGAGAATTGTACGTTATCAAGTACTACTAGTGTAGACTCAGAAAGATTTATATATTTAACTTTGCCAGACAGTAAATTAGTATCCTTTAATAAGCTAGTAAAAGCAGCCGATCAAAACATGGGGCCTTTTTTATGAAGGACTTGCGCCGCCGATGCGCCACTTTTTCCCATGTTAAAAGTGACGCACCGGCGGCGCAAGTCCTTCATAAATAAGGCCCCAGGAGTGTAGCCAATGTAAGTCTGCAATGCTGTCCACATTATTTATACGAAGATATGGCCAGTATGTCATTTTAATGTTCCAACGATGTAGGCCTGATGGAACAAAATTGACAACTTTAATAAAAAAATTTGTGGCTTCTCAGTTGTCAATATCAGGAAGGACTATTCTAACTGCAGCAATTATATATCATGAGGGTCCTTCAACAACATCAGGACATTACACAACTTATTTGAAGTCTGGAATCGGCTTGTCATTCTGCAATGATTCTGTTTTAACTTTCAAAAAAAGATTGCCTTTTCACCTTAAAAACTCTTACCTGGTGTTCTTACAACCAAAATTTTAGGGATGGAATCTCGGGATTTGTTCTGAGGAATTTCAAGAGGTTCTAATGGCTCCTACACTATATAGCCTTGTGTATAAGTGTAGCACAGAGCGAAAATTGTTTGTTTTAATAAGCTAATTCAAGCAGCAGATCAAAACAAGGAGTAGAGGTAATGTAAGTCTGCAATGCTGTCCACATTATTTATAGAAACTTATGGGTGAAATGTCATTTTACAATTCCAACTATATAAACCGGATGTAAATAAGTTGTCAAGTCTAATTAAAAATGTTTTGGCTACACAGTCGTCGATTTCAGGAAGAACATTTGTAACTGCAGCTATTATATGATATGATGGTCCTTTGACAACATCAGGATATTGCACACTCTATTTGAAATGTAAAAAAGGCTGGTCTTTCGGCAATGATTACCATTTGACTATGAAGCATTGTTGCCTTTTGACTTGTTTTCAGAAGTGAGAATTTAGGGTAGGTAACTGGACTAAAATGATTCTAGGTGTTGCTGCAATTTAGTGTGCTGTTTAAAATTGCTTTGTATGTCACATTTTTGTTAAAATGATGGAGCTTATCTTTCAGAAAGTGGCGGGCAGAAAATAATAACAGCACAACAGAGTATAAGCTGTTCATAGGACATCCTTTGACGTCATGGAAAGTAAGTTACTTTGGAGGAGTTCTGATTTCTGATCGGTTATATTATATGTTTTTTTTTAAACACAATCATTTTGATTGTGTTTTTTTCCCCGCTGTTATATGATGAATACCTTCAACTCACTGTTTTTAGTGAAATTTGATATATTCTGAGAACAGCAAAAATATAACCATTTAATATGTATAATTAATTCTGTACTTTGGAATTGTGATTTTTAATATGTACTCATCTTGTCTCATGCTCACTCATTGTTTACTACCTTCTATCAATTTTTAAATTTTTGTTCCTTCATTCACAGATTGAAAGAATAAAAATAACAAGTGACTAAGTTAACGACAATTATAAGGTAAGTGTTTAGTACTCATTCCGTTACATCTCTATCACATTTAACTTTTATTAGTTCCACTGCTTCATTTCTTTAACCCTCAGTTTCCTGCCTTTGCTACTTCCCTCATTCCTTTTCTATTACTTACTTATTCTACTCCTTCCACTCCTTTTCTCAGTCCTTCTGTTCTCACAGTTCTTCACTCCTTTTCACTCAGTCCGTTTCTCACAAACTGTCACTGTCTCTTCACTCTTTTACAAGTTGTTCTTTATGCTTTCTCTCTGTAGTTCATGCACAGTATCTTATGTCCATTTCTTTGCTGTTTCAATTATTCTTTTTCTATCACTTCTTCTTTTCTTCTTTCTGTTTTTTCTCTCTGTCATTCCACATGTTTTTATTTTATTCACTATGATACACCTTGTTTTAATCCTATTTACTAACACTCTCTTTTTTTTAACACCTTCCCTCAGGGTTGTTGTTTTAGTCCGGTTCTATCCCTACTTCTTATTCCACATCCTTTACTCTGTTTCTTTTTAATTTGAAGATTCATTCACATTCTCCAAGTAACTCTTGTTTATTATTCTTCTACACTCTTTTTTCTTTCACTTCCTTTTCTATTTTCTTTTTCTCAATTTTTCCTGCTTACAACTTTTTTTTGTATAATTATCTATTATACAGTATCTCTGTGTTACTCCCTCTAGCTGTCTTTCTTTTAACATTATTCTCTCTGTCTCCTTCCCTTATATACACTATTTTTTTTTGGTTCGCTTCCGGTTCGCGTACCCGGGCGCGAACCAGGAAGCGAATCAAAAAAAAAGAGAATGCAAGAGTTCTAAACATTTTAGCAATTTTTTATAAATGGGAGGGAGTTCTGAAAAGAACTTTTTTTATTGTTTTTGTTGTTTTATATATTTTTTATTATTTTTTTGAATTTTTTGTATTTTTTTTGTATTTTTTGAACAATTTTTTTTTGTTTGTTTTTTTCAGGGGGAAGAACGAAGAACAGGCATTAGAAACGGCTGAACAGGAGCAAAAAAAAAATCACTTTCTGGGGCATTTTGAGAACTTATGATTTTCAAATGCTCTGTTCATTAAGTTTACGCTCATCTCGCCGTAACAAAGCAAACCCCCACAGTAAATACACACCAGTTTGATGTGTTGAAAATTAGTTTGGATAGTGGGGACCGTCTACCTCGCCTCTGGTCCCGAAAGACTTTCATGCGTTGAGGTGGTGGCCACAGGAGTTGGTGGATTTTCACGTAGGTTACGCACCTCCGCCACACTGTAATTTATTGGATGCCACCTTTGCATGTGGCGATGCATAGTATAGTTCTCAAAGCTATACTTTTTATCTGTGCCTCGGGACAGAACTTCTTTACATATCAGGCATGTAACATGACAGGCATCCACCTTTTTTTGGCCTTGAGGAAATGTAAAAAACTGCCAAATGAAATAGTCCTTGCGGTGTGATTTCCGGGGCTCTTCAGGCAAAAATACTATGTGATGTACATCCTGTTCTTCTTCTTCCTCCTCTTCTTCAGGGTTGGGAATGAACTGGGGAGGTGGTCCATCCTTCCTAGGAGGTGGTGGTGGTGGTGGGGGTCCACCAGCTGCAGCTACAATTGAAGCCATCTTCCAATAATCAAAATAGGTCTTCCTCTCACAAAGTTGAAAGTCAGAGTGAGAAAAATAGGAGGGGCTTTCATCATTTGGGAAAAAAAAATGTCCTAAACCAATGAAAAGTGTTATTTTTAGGTCACATGACCTAGCCTTACATCATTCAGAAACCAAAAGTGAAATCAACCAATAAAAAGTGTTATATTCAAGTCACATGACCTGTTACGCTTACGTTACGCGTCCCGCTACGCACCCGGAGCGCTTCCGGGTAGCTGCGCTTCGCGCCTCGGTTCGCGTTCCAGAACGCTTCCGGGTGCGCTAACGCGGCACGTCATAAGACGCATTACGCAGCAACGCGATACGTCGCGCTTACGCGACGCGTCACGATGTTGTTATCTAACGCGGTATTTGCGCTAACGGAACGTTTACAGGTTCGCGGACTGGGTCGCGGAACCAAATTGAGCTAACGGGAAGCTACCCGGTGCGCGGACCGGTAGCGAAACAAAAAAAACATTTAAAAAAAAATATATACATAAAAAAATTATATTAAAAACATATAAAATATATTTTTCCAATAAAATAAAAATACAGGGGGCGTGGCCAAGATGGCGGAGTAGAAGGACACGGCCTCGGCGAGCCCCTCCGGCCCAGGCCCCTGAGCACCTTATTTATCGCTGATCTCCCCCCACCGTCGCTAGCTGGCGACGGCGGGTGCAGCGGAGAACTGGTGGACCTTGCTGGGAGAGAAATCTGTGCGCCAGAAGGCACTTTTGGCGGACTGTGGAAGCCGAGCCGCGACCCTCAAAAGCTGCGGCCCGACCGGAAGTGCCGCTGGGTCCGCCCTGTGAGCGAACTCGAGCCTGAGGCACTGTGCGGAGGCCGCTGATGCGGCCTAGAGAGGAGCGGGGACCAGCTCGGGTCCGCCCCTTACTGCAGTGCGGAGCTGCTGACGGTGGCGCTGAACGAAAGCGACCGGAGTGGTGAGAAGTTGGGGCCCCGCCAAGACGAACAATGGATTTACAGCTGTGGAAGGGACCGGTGCCGGGGACTTCGGAGGCCTAGCCGGCCTGACTCGGGGCACGAGATCGTCCCACCCGCAGCAACCAGAAAGGAAGTGGTGGGTGCCTGGTGGTGCAACTCGGGCCCAGAGGAGTCTCCGAAACCTTTGAAGCGACTGTACGGCTTGGGGTCCGCTCGGGGGCTGCTTGTGAGGCAGCGTGTTACGGAGCGTGGATGCCATTTTGACTTGGAAGCTACATCCCGCAGGCCTAGCATGGAGGTGGAGTGGGCAGGAGTTTCCGCCCGGAGAACACGGAGCGGTGGAGAACGGGTGTTGGACTGCACTACAGGAGCGACGTGCGGCCTCTTCAGTCGGGGCGGTCACACAGCGGGTAGCTAAGTGGTGTTGTGAATGCTACTATCGCTGGTGAGGATTGCACACCCTTATTCGGCGCCCAAGATGGCCGGCAACAGGGGGAACAGGAAGGGTGACCGCACCCTGCCGGAGATTCTGATTAGGAGAAACACTCAGCAGGACCGTGGACAGCCCTCCCCCAGTCAGTCTAGCAGTTCACAGGGGGCGAGCGGAGGGGAGCCACCAGTTACTAGGTCGTTCCTTGAGTTGCTCTTTAGCTCCCTACGGGATGACTTCCAGACTCTCAAGCAGGAAGTAGCGGGGGAGGTACGAGAGGTCCGGAGAGAGGTTGATGGCCTGGGAGAAAGGGTCTCATCCGTGGAAGAAGCGGGACATGCCCGGGACGAGGAACTCACACAGCTTCAGCAGGAAGTGATTAGGCTCCGAGACCAGCAGATTGATCTACAATCTCATGTGGAGGATCTCGAGAACCGTTCCCGGAGGAACAACATCAGGGTGCGGGGCGTTCCGCTCAGAGAAGAAGGGTAAGAGGCAGCCGCCTACTTGCAAGATCTGTTTCGGGAAGTCCTGGGTGAGCCCACAGACTTTACTCTCAGGATCGATAGGGCACATAGAGTGGGTCCACGACGTAGAGCCCCGGCGCCTCCCCCGATCTTCTGGCTTTCCTGCCGGACTATTCCATGAAAGAAAGGATTCTAAGGGTAGCTTGCACTAAGCCCTCCTTGGAGTTCAGAGGCCATAGGATGGCCCTCTTTCAAGATCTTTCAGTGGTCACCCTACAGAAACGCAAGTCTTTTAAGATTGTGACTGATTTCTTGCGGGAGCATGACACTCAGTATTCTTGGGGCCACCCTTTTCGTATTATATTCCGCTGGAACGGAATATTACATCAGCTGCGCTCCCTTCAGGACACCAGTACTGTGTTGGGCATCACGGCGACTGACGAAGATGGCCCCACTCCACGTCCTCGCCGGATCACCAGGGATGGCTGGCAATTGGTCCCCGGCCGCAGGTCTTCGACTTCTTTGGTGAGACCGGACTCGCCTACTATCCGGGCTGAGATGGAGAATGCTGTGCGGGAGGTCGCTAGAGAAACGGCGGCAGAGGAGGTGGCTTTGACCGCCTAAGAACTCTCCGGGGGGAGATCGACATCGCTTCTTCTTTTTGAGCTGTAGGTTTGGGGGCCTGGGGCATTGGGGGGGGGGGGGCGGGGGTGGTGTTGTGGCTGGACGTCCACTTTCGAGACTTTCCCATAGACTTGCCTTTTTGGGCCGGCCTTGGACAATGGTTTCCTTGACTCTTTTTTTGGAGGGACGGGGACAGTGTTTGGGGTTTGGAAGGGGTTGTTTTGGGGTGTTGGGATACCGGGAGGGTTCGTGGGAGTTGGGTGCGGGAAACAAAGTTGTCCAGTGCGCTATGCTAGGAAATGTTGCTTTACCTGAGTTTCTCCATTTTGCTTTGCTTGGTGACGATAGGTTGGAGCATGGGGAGGGGGTCTGTGAGGTTGGCGCGTGTGTGGCGGGTGAATTGGTCGCACTGGGGCTGGTGGTTGGTACTAGGCCGCGCTGCGCAAGGGGGAGAGGCGTTGCATACTGTTGGTGGGTGACCGACTTGCTGTTTGAGTTTGAGGGAGTATGCTCACCCACGGTTTTCACCATGCAGGACACTTGCGCTTTTACACACATTTCTTCCTATGCCTCCTCACTCCTTTAAAATCGTGACCCTGAATGTCAGGGGTCTGAACAATCCCGTCAAGCGGCGAGCGGTGCTTTCCCTGTTGGAGAACAAGCGGATATTTGCCTCCTTCAAGAAACCCACCTATTGCCACAAGACACACATAGGCTACGCTCTTGTAAATTTCCGACGCAGTTCTTTTCTTCAGGTCCTACCAAGACAGCCGGGGTAGCGATTCTAGTGGCTCGACACTTCAGGGGGGAGCACATCCACAAATTTGCAGAAATTAAAGGGAGGATGTTGGCACATAGGCTTCGGGTGGGGGGCGTGATATTCACGATAGGCTCTCTTTATAGTCCTAATGACAAACAGGAGCGGTTCTTGCAGTCTGCGGTGGAAGAGATTTCAGCCTCGCCGGATAGGCACGTTATCCTCGGGGGCGACCTTAACATGGTCTTCGATTCGGTAGTCGACAGATCAGCTCAGCCTCCCGCAAGTCGGGGAATTCTCAGCTGGTTGCAAGGCGCGACTTGCGGAAGTGGACCTTCAGGACCTCTGGCGTCATAAACACCCCGTGGACAGGGATTACTCATACTACTCCCACGCGCACAAGACCTACGCGAGGCTTGATCACCTCCTGGTCACCTCCCCGGTGCAGGCCCTTCCGTCTACCGTAGACATGGGGGTTAATTCCCTGTCGGATCATGCCACTGTTGAAGCATCCTTCTGCTTGCCACCGTCTGCCGCCCCGGCGAGGGTCTGGCGCCTCCGGGATACTCTGCTCCACAGGAAAACGGTGACGGACCGTATTGAGCAGGTACTTCGTGAATATTTATCGCACAATGACAACACGGATACTACCAGAGCCACCCAGTGGGCAGCTTTGAAGGCGGTCCTCCAAGGAGAGTTTTTATCGATCTCTGAGGCTGTAAATAGAGAGCGTAAGATAAAGCGGGATGAGCTCACTGACAGGGTCCGGGAATTGGAGCTGATTCACCGCAGAACCGGGGCCCCGAGGATTTGGCGGCAGCTTAAAGAGGCAAGGAAACTTCTTGCTGCCTTAGATGTGGACCGGGCGGAATATGCTGCCCTTCGACTACGCCATGCGTTTTATACTGGGGGGATCGTTGTGGCAAACTTTTGGCCAATAGACTCCGGGCTACTAGGCAGAGGCAGTTGGTGAAAGAACTCTCTGACCCCAGGGGCGGTATAGTGACGGATGACGCCAGCATCTCGGCCGCATTCCGAGAGTTCTACAGCAACCTCTATGCGGGTGACCCGCCGGATGTGCCGGCTATGATCTCATACCTAGACTCGATTACTTTGCCCTCCTTGGACCCGCTACAGGCGGACCACCTAAACAGGGACATTAGCATAGAGGAAGTAGTGACGGCCATTGCCAGACTTAAACACGGCAAAGCACCAGGCCCGGATGGCTACTCGGCCCTCTTTTATAAGACGTTCTGCGGATCGTTAGCCCCTATCCTCGCCCGCCTTTTCAATTCCTTCGCGGAACCTGGAGCCATCCCGCCTGATATCTTGACGGCTTCCGTCACGGTAATCCCCAAACCGGGGAAAGATCCCAAACACTGTGGGTCTTATAGGCCGATATCTCTTTTAAATGTCGACCTGAAACTTTATACTGGGATCTTGGCAAGCCGCTTGGCGCTTCATCTGCCTGGCCTTGTTGATCCGGATCAGGCGGGCCTTGTTCCGGGACGGCAGACGGTGGATAATACAAAACGGGTGGTCCACCTGCTGGAGAAGGCATCCAGGATTCCGGGTGAGAGGATGATGCTTACGGTCGACGCGGAAAAAGCGTTCGACCACGTGCACTGGTCCTTCTTTGAACAAGTGCTGGTGAAGGCGGGTATTGAGGAACGGTTTCGCTCTATGGTCCTCAATTGTTATAAGGAGCCATCCGCGGTGGTCCGGGTTAATGGCTATACTTTCGCAGCTTTTCCCATTGAGAGAGCACAAGGCAGGGTTGTCCACTCTCACCCTTCCTCTTCGCTCTCTACATGGAGCCGCTCGCTCAGCGGGTGCGGACTCGACCGGCGGTGGAGGGGATACGGATGGGTGGCTTTACCCATGCGATTAGTCTCTACGCTGATGATGTCATCTACACATTGGCTACACCCCGGACATCACTTCCGGCCTGCATGGAAGAACTGGCGGCATTCTGCACGGTCTCTGGCTTTAAAATTAATATGGGGAAGTCGGTGGCTTTGGATATATCCCTGGCGCCTGATACCAAGGCGTACTTGCAGAACAGGTTCCCGTTACTTTGGTCCTCGGAGGCGATACCGTATTTAGGGATTTGGATTGCCCCTGTGTTGCCAGCCATGGTCTCAGCCAACTACTTGGCCTTGGGTGCCAAGATCAAGGCCGAGCTGGGCCGCTGGAATTGCGGCATCCTTTCCTAGTTGGGTAGGATTGCTGCTGACAAGATGATGATCTTGCCACAAGTGCTCTACTTATTCAGGGCCCTGCCGCTGCTGCCGCCGAAGGGGTGGATACAGCAATTGCAGTCGGACGTAGCCCGTTTCATTTGGCAGGGGAAAAAGCCTAGGCTACGCAGGACCCTTTCTCTTTTGTCTCCTGATGCTGGAGGGTTGGGTATCCCCGACTTCCGGAAATATTTTCAGGCGACACAATTGAGGTACTTGGTCGAATGGTGCAGGTGGGAGTCGGATAAGCATTGGCTTTTCCAAGACCAAGCGGTGGCGGGGCGGCCTCTGCAGGAGATACCGATCCTGCACCGGACTCATCGGCCTAAGAATCTTTATGCATCCTTCATTACTAGAGTACCTTTGCGGGTTTGGGATGCGACCTACCTTAGGTATGACCTCACCACGTTTCCTTCGCCCCTTTCGCCGCTAGTGGATAATCCTGCCTTCACCCCCGGGATGGAAAAAGGAGCCTTCACACATTGGCGGCAGGCAGGATGCAGGGCTTTATGTCACCTGTATGGCCCGAGGGTATCATCCCGTTCACGCAATTTCCGCAGGAATTCTCACTCCCTGAAACGGAGAGACACCGCTATATGCAGGTGCGGCATTGGGCCCTTCAGCCACAGGTGCGGGAGGTGGCGGATAGGATGCTCTCACCGTGTGAGAGACGGCTGTTGTCCCGTACATCAGATTCGAAACTTATCTCGGACCTGTATAAGTTTTTGCAACTACCCTCCACACACTTCCACAATCCAGGGAGGGTTAGATGGGAACGGGAGCTTGGGAGGACACTGAGCCCCAAGGAATGGGACCACATATCTTATAGGGCGCGCCACTCAGCCTATCATATGGGCCTCACTGATACCTTTACTAAAGTGTCCACTTACTGGTATTATACGCCTGAGCGGATTCACGAGTTCGACCATAGTAAGACGGACACGTGCTGGCGGGGTTGCGGACATCGGGGCACGCTCACGCACATTCTCTGGGACTGTCCTCTCTTAACTGACTATTGGAAGGAAGTGCTGGATGAAATTGACTCTCATTTCGGCATAGAGCTCCCGCGCATCCCGGCATATTCTCTGCTAGGACTCCCAAATGCTCTAATGTACCCCCTCAAGTCCAGAAGAGGCAGACAGATCGCTATTGCACTCGGCTCTGCTGTTCAGAATATCTTGATACATTGGCGTACAGACACAATACCCACGATAACGGGCTGGCTCCACAGACTTTGGCATGTGCTGGGGATGGAGAAATTGTCTTTGTTGGTGGCTGGGGATGTAACACAATTTAATGAACTGTGGCAACCATTTCACTCTTTGCTGCTCACAGAGTTCAGGGAGCTCACTTGCCCGAGGTACCTCCGCCTCCTGCGGCTTACGAGCCCGCCAGTGCCTGATCAGCGAGACGGATGAGACCCTCCTCCCCAATTGCCTATAGCCTCGGGAGATAGGCTGCATGTTAGTAGCGCACTGGACAGTGGGGGGGGTGGGTGGGGGGGAGTTGGGGGGACATTGGGATGTTGGGGTGGTGGGGAATGTTTGGGATAAAATGTTGTGACATGCCGGACTTTTGCTCCTTTTCATTTGCTGATCTTATACTGCTGTATGTAAGTTTGGATGTGTCACACTGAATGAATAAAATACTTTAAACATAAAATAAGAATTTTACAGCTTTTGATATTTGCTATTAAAAAACCATTGAAATTCACTGAAAAAACCATAGATTATAGACCATATATAGTTAGGGATTAGCATTTACAAAACCTTATTTTATTCACACAAAACCATTGAGATTCGCATATATAATTAGTTGCACTAACTATATATTGCGCACCCGCAATCCACTGCTGATGATGTCACATATTACATCATTCATGACATGGTCAGTGACATCACTGATGACATCACTGATGACAACTCAAATGACATCACTGATGACAACATCCAGTGACTGTATGTTTCTGTAAAGTTAAAATATGTTTTACATATTGAATAATGAGTGGATGTATGAGTGTCTGGATGAAGGATTTAGTAGGTGCATGACAGACTGTATGAGAGAGTGATTAAATGTGTCTCACTGAGTGCATGGGTTAGTGACTAAACTGTCTTAATTTGTGCATCATTATGTCTGTTGTTCTGTAAACTGCTGCATGTGTTGATCAGTAGCTATATGAGTAACTATATGGGTTATTGATTGGTTGCCCAAGTATTTGTATGGGAGAGTGAGTGTGTGTGTGTGGGTGGCTGGGAGGTGTGTGACTCTGTGCATAGATGTGTGAACAGTTGATTCACTAGATGTATGGGTTCAAAACTGCATGTGGAAACAGCTGTATGGGTGGTTGACTGTGTGCATGAGTGTATTGGTGAGTGAATGGATATCTCAGTGCTACATGTCAAAGTAAGTACATATGTAAAACACAGTACATGTGAGAGTTGACATATATAAATTACTGTGCATAAGAGCTAGTGAATGTGTGAGTGGCTGCATGGATCATTGAAAACTTGTATCAGTGATTGTATAAGAGAGTAAATATATGTTAAAATATGTTTGAATTAGTAAGGTGTGTATAACTGTATAGTTGAGGAAATGGAGGTGTGATTGATTCTTTGCATGACTGACTAGGTGTATGAGTAACTCCATGGATGAGTGACAATCTGTGAGTGTCTGTTTACACTGAGTGTATCTAAGGTTATATTAGAGTCTGAAGAGGTTCATCGTATTATCACATAAATGATGTCATCAGTGATGTCATGTGAGTTGTCATCATTGATGTCATCAGTGATGTCACTGACCATGTCATGAATGATGTAATATGTGACATCATCAGCAGTGGATTGCGGGTGCGCTATATATAGTTAGTGCAACTGACTATATATGCGAATTTCAATGGTTTTGTGTGAGTAAAATAAGGTTTTGTAAATGCTAATCCCTAACTATATATATGGTCTATAATCTATGTTTTTTTCATTGAATAATGAAAAAGATGATGTAATATGTGACATCATCAGCAGTGGATTGCGAATGCGCGAAATATATTGTTAGTTCAACTAACTATATAGGAGCAATTTCAGTGTTTTTTTATATGTTAATTCCGAACTATATAGGGCCTGAAACCTATGGTTTTTTCAGTGAATTTTCAAGGTTTTTTAAATGCTAATTCCTAACTATATAAGGCCTAAAACCTATGGTTTTTTCAGTGAATTTTAATGGTTTTTTATATGTAAATTCCTAACTATATAAGGCCTAAAACCTATGGTTTTTTCAGTGAATTTCAATGGTTTTTTATATGTAAATTCCTAACTATATAAGGCCTGAAACCTATGGTTTTTCAGTGAATTTGCAAGGTTTTGAAAATGCAAATTCTATTAGCGGATAACGTTTAAATATGTTAATATCCTTGTGGGACCACCTGAGCAGCCCTAGGGATCCGATTTTTGGACCAGAGCAAGATGCTCTCTGATTGGGCCGTATTTCTTGCCTTCTGCCCCCCTGATTGTGCCGTATTTCTTGGCTTCTGCCCCCCTGATTATGCCGTATTTCCTGCCTCATGCACCCTGATTGTGCCATATTTCTTGCCTTCTGCACCCTAATTGTGCTGTATTTTTTGCCTTCTGCTCCCTGATTGTGCCGTATTTGTTGCCTTCTGCCCACTAATTGTGCCGTTTTTTCTTGCCTTCTGCCCACTGATTGTGCCGTTTGTCGGGCCTTCTGTCCCCTGATTGTGCCGTTTTTTGTGCCCCTGCCCCCCTGATTGTATTATCTTTCCCAGTGTTGGTTCGCTGCTGGTATTGCCTTTGTCCGTGTTTTTTTTTTGCTGCCGTTATTGTCTTTGCCTTTTTTTTCTGCCGTTATTGTCTTTGCCAGTGTTTGTTTGCTGCCGGTATTGTCTTTGCCAGTGCTTGTTCTCTGCTGGTATTATCTTTGCCAGAGCTGTGTGGGCTGTGGGAGCTGTGTGGGCTGTGAGAGCTGTGTGGGCTGTGAGAGCTGTTTGGGCTGTGAGAGCTGTGTGGGCTATGAGAGCTGTTTGGGCTGTGAGAGTGTGGGCTGTGTGGGCTGTGTGGGCTGTGAAGGCTGTGAGAGCTGTGTGGGCTGTGAGAGCTGTGTGGGCTGTGAGGGCTGTGTGGGCTGTGAGGCCTGTGAGAGCTGTGTGGGCTGTGAGACCTGTGGGGCTGTGAGAACTGTATTGGCTGTGAGAGCTGTGTGTGCTGTGAGGGCTGTGAGGGCTGTGTAGGCTGTGTGGGCTGTGAGGGCTGTGTGGGCTGTGAGAGCTGTGTGGGCTGTGAGAGCTGTGTGGGCTGTGAGAGCTGTGTGGGCTGTGAGCTCTGCTTCTTTTGTGCCTCGGTCTACCTAGGCAGGCTGTGAGAGCTGTGTGGGCTGTGAGAGCTGTGTGGGATGTGAGAGCTGTGTGAACTTGGAAAAACTGCAAATCCCAACACTCTTCCATCGATGCCTTCCGCCAACAAAATTGCCACAATCCAGAGCCACAACTTACACTAATGATATACAACCTAGGTGTTCATGTGCAAAAAAAACACAAAAACACCACTTCCCCATATTTTCCACAACCAGCCTAATCTGCAATGGTACCTAAAAACAGATGACAGCCACACTTACTGGTAAAAAAGTGAACATCAACCTTCAAATGATGCAAGGACTTCTACTGTCTACTGCATGAATTACACCCAACTCACACCCACATCTAAAAAACAACATGTGATAGAGGTACTAATCATGCAGCTCCAACACGCAGCAAGGCCACAACACCCAGCAATACCACCACCAGAACCTCCCCCCCGGACTACTCCCCCGCTACTACCACCGAGGCAGCGTAAAACAGGACAACGGAACTTCCCAAAATACCATATCCTCTCAACCGCAAAATAGCTGACTGTTCGGACATGTGGCAGCCAACTATGTGTGATGGAGGCAAGTTGCCCATCAACAATAATTCACTCAATTCCAAGAGTACCAGTAATGTGCTGCACAGACCTCACTATGCAAAGCACAAACCTCTCCATGTGGAGATATAGTATTGATACATGTAGTTTACTGCACAGTGGACTCAACCATATTACCTCAGACAGTGGGTAACATTTCGGTCATGTAGGTGTGTTGTCCCCCCCTTGAAGCAGAAGCGGAGTGGTCTGGTCCAACGTACGCAACTCCAGTGTAAGAGTGTAAATAAATAGGCCACACCCTGGGCGTGGTTCACTTGTGTGAAGACAAGCGGATCTGCAGAGCAGCGGCCCTGACCCTGGCACGTGGCTGCCGCCATTAAAGAATCATAATTTTCATTCTCAGGGATCTTACCAATACAAAGAAGAATCTGACATAGAAGCTGGAATAAAAATACATCTTTATTATGTGAGACTACGTCACACAGAAGCATTAGCAACTGAATGAGGCAGTCTGAGGAATACAGAACCAGAAGCCTTATATATGCTTAGGGTACAAAACTCAGCATAAATGTAAGGGGCAGTCCTAGCTTTTGCAAGCATGCAAAATGCCTAACATGGACATGCAAGATCTGCCAAATATTAGCCAATAGAAAAACATTCAAAACAAGGCATCATGTAACCAGAACATCCCCCTTGAGTCGTGTCTTTGCCCGATCCCATAAGTCAATCAATGACAGCACCTATAGGTCAATCAGTAATGGCAGAACATGTTTGCGTGCTTCAAAGGGAAGGTTTGTGGAATAGGAAAACACAGGGAGAGAATAGTGAAGGCCAAAAGATAAGATACTGCACAAAAAGAATACTAAAGGCTAACATATAGTTGATACAGGGATTAGGTGGTCCAGACAAGAATTAGTTTAGGCCAGCTGGTGTCTGAGATGAGTTTCAGGACAAGGACAGTGGGGGTTTTCATCACATTGCAGTCCAAAAGGGCAGAGACACCTCGTGAATCATGCAGCCTGTGTAAAGGCAACACAAAATGGAGTTTGAATGTAAAATGGAGTCAAAATTAAAGAACCTCAGACCCTCCTTTTGCCATTTCACAGGCAAATCCAAAATAATTGCTAGGCGAGCATTTTCCATTCTAAACATCTCATTAAAGGTATGAGCAGGAATACAAAGAGGACAGGGCATTGGGACATAATTAACATAAAGTAATGACCACTATTATGAACAAAATTATAATTTTTCACAACCCTAAGCAAAAAGCAAATCCTAAAATTATCTCGTAACATTTTTAGGGCTCCTATGCATTTCAGTAACTTATTATATATTCAGGTGAAACAGTGGTGATCAATGCTCTGAGGTGAAAAGGGAATACTCTTCCACAGAGAATGGACTTTATTCTGCTTTTACTAAACAGAATACTACTTTAAAACAATGCCAGCAAAACAATAAGAATCAGTCTCCTAACACCCATTTTATGCAATCACACGGAAACCACTTGTGAAACCAACTATGCTCAGAGTCCGTTCAAAAGCCTCTGTGGCAGGCTTCTATTGTCCATCAAATCTGCTCCAGTGTTGCATGGGCCTCTTGATTCAGGCCTCCCATGAAAAATAGTATTTCTCAGTATCCGTTGGAGTGCCCTCCTGACAAACACTCACAGCTCACTTGAAAGTCTCAATGTCTCAATGCAGTGCACCAGTGTCTCCCCTCTGCGGCAGACACTACAGATAGCATGATCTTCATTGATCATGAGCACAGATCATCTTGTGCAGACCGAGACCATTCTCAAGCTCCAACACTCATCTTTCAGTGTCAGAGGACGCTCAGGCTGCTCTTTCATGGACACCAGAATGTAGTGCCCTTTTGCCAATCTTGGATCCTCCGGTGCATGTGGCCAAAACTCAGGCCAAGGGGCTCGAGGGGCTCGAGGGACTGCACACTGTCAGAGGTTACCAGCACATGACAGGTGGAAAACTGAAGCCTCAAAACAACAGGAATCCTTCTCTTTCGCTCTTTTGCACTGAAATTCTGGTTCTGTGATGTCCAATGCCGTCTGATGGAGCAAGTGCGATGCTTTAAACAGTTCATTGTATAACAAGGTGACTGCAAGCAGGTGGCCTGCAATCTTCAAAGGAGTGGCCATATGCCATGGGACAATTCTGGTCTAGAATACACTGTCATTTTCAAAGGCAATACAAAGACAAAGGCAGTATGCAAAACAGTGCCTCTAGGCTCTTCAATTGGGTTTCTGTGTGAGAGCATATCCTCCACCATCTAAGGGTAGATAGTGACATGATTAAGTCTAGGTATTCCTAAATTCCTTATCTAGGACATCTCAAAAGAAAAATCGCATAATACAGATTATCAGGGACATGAAGTACGCCTAAAAAAAAGTCATAAAAAACAATCTGGTCATACAAAAGGGAATTATAATTAATAATGGGGTTTCTGGTACATTACTGCAGTCTGGAAGTGTGAACCTGAACAATACACCAATAATAATAAAAGCTGATGGGTGAAAGGAATACGGAAAAGAGAAATGGGACTAGGACACAGCTAAAATCCCCAATAACTAGGTACAATGCGACATCGGTCAGGGGAGAAGTGACAAAAGAAAAATCTATAGGAAGAACAAGAAATCACTTGGGTGATTGTCAAGTATGTGACACAATACCAAGAGTATGAGTGATACACAAAAAAATCAAAATAGTTCACAAAGGTTAGCTCTACCGCTGGCCGCTAAACCATGTACGGTAACCTCAGTTAATGTTCCAGTTCCTTCTTCAGGGAAAAATGAAACCTGGTTTCCTTTTTGGTACAAAGCCATACACTACTTATAAAGCAGAACAAAACTGAGTAATGTAATATAGAAATTAGTTCACCATGTACAAAAGTCACAGATCTATAATTTTATCCTTACGTCCAATCAGGATACATAAATCTAGGGCTGCCTGTTCCTTTAAGGGAAGGGGGCAGTAAGTGACTAACAGCAGTTGACACACTTTGATCCTGTATATCTCTTTTATTTTTCTTGAAAACTATTTATAGCCAAATTGACATACACTGGTGAAGTGTTGTCTGTGTCATGCACAGTATGAAAATATCATATCTGTGAAATTTAGCAAATCAAACCAACTGTTGTGCAGCGATACGCATCGTCATGTATATCCCTTCACAACACAGGTAAACTTATAATAGTATCAAAAGCAGCAACATAAAACAAAAACATACATAAAATAAAAAAATTAAAAAACGCACAAAACGCACATGTCAAGCCATCAGATATACTTGCTGTATATCAAGCACAAAAAGCATAGACAAAACAATAATATATATAAATGAGCGGTGACGCACAACACCATGTCATGTACTTTATGCACTGTGAACCTGCAGTCCAAAACCCAATGTTCGGGCCTGCTTAATTTGTCACGTTTAAAATCCTTACCCTCCTTTTGACAGTAGATCACCAGTTAGTGGATATCTGCTGTCAAATACAACTTTATTGTATCTCTTCTAACATACAGGACCAGCAATAACAATTCTTGATAGGACCAAATACACAAACATAAAAAACACATGAACATTTCTTTCCAAAGGAGTTACGCAAAAACACATCTTGTTTCAACCAACCAAACTCACGTGTCTTGTCAGCCTTAAATAACCCAGAACAATCCATGAATGATCTGTAGGCAGAAGCAAAAAAAATACACAACACACAAAAGAAGAACATTTCTCATAACAAACAAATATCAATTATAACTTTTAATCAGAAGACAAAAAATGATACACATTAACAAACACAAAAATATATTTCCATTACTTAACTGTTACCATCTTGTCAGTCAGCTTGCAACATTAAGTCACCTTAATTTTAACTTTCTAAAAGTAGAATTGTTTCACTGACACTCCATATTAATTTGGCACCTACAATTTCCACTGTGAAAAATAATTCTTAATTGGCAAATCGTTCTCACTTAGGCTTGTAGCCTTCAGAATTTTAGTCAATACTTCGTTTTCTGTCAAATAAAAGCAACTAGCAGACATTATTTTTTCAGAGCAGAGATACAAATGTATCAGTTCTGCAGAGCATTTAGCATGATGTTGGGACTTTCAAAGAAACCCCTTTTTCATATTTTCCCTTTGGTATTAAGTTCTTTAATTTTGTTGATGTTCTTATAGAGAAACCAGAAACCCTCCCTTTTAGAGGCCTGTTTAGCACGGTCATTCTGCATTTTACAGAGACAAGGCCCTAATTTAAAAGGTCACAAATGTCAACATGACAGCCTCCTTCCATTGTTTACAGGGAAACTAAAGATAGCACCTCAGCGCGACTTGAGCCAGCCTCTGCAGCTTCTCCTAGCCCCCACCCTCTGCTCATTCTGAGGTTGCCAAAGACAAAAGGCCTTCCTAATTCCTCCTAACCTGCAATAATTCACTCTATTCCGAAAAATAATTTCTCCTTTTTAGGCGCTAAAAATTATCTCTATTCCCAGATTATTAAACAACATTTACTGTGAATAGTTCACAGAACCTAATAACACACATACCAGTTTTTAGAACAAATGCTTGTTGCAATGGTACTCATTTCATCAACCTTAAATGGATCTCACTGGGCCATTTAAAAGCAAACCCGAATGGGGACAACCTGCAAATTTGTATTATACCCAAATGTATGCATTTACTGAAGCCTAAAGCACTTTAAAGCTATTATAAATGGCAAGAATGCTGTTTTAAATAGTCCATTTTACCCAAATTCGACTTTGATATTAGAGACACTTAAAAATAAATATCCTATAATTGTGTTGCATATTAATCATCCTCAGAATGTTCTTCACAAATTACAGAGATTGGACATTAGACATATGCCATGTAAATCCTTAGAAAAATTAGGTTTTTTACGCCTGCACTGAGTAAAATTCCATATACTAATGTCCTTATTTTGCAGGACAGCACAATTTAAATTAAATTATAATGCTAGGAGGTCACAGTATGAGCATTAAGCTTCATGAATAGTAAAAAAAGAATTTTGTAGCACTTATTTTTAATAATTATTTTTCATTATTAATAATTTTTTTAATAAACCCAATCATTATTGATAATACCACATATAAAAGCTGGCTGCATCCCTTGCCTATCATTCATACGCATTCATTTATAAGCCTAAGCACAGAAGCCTAACTTAAAACATGACAAAATTTGGCGCCACATTTTTTCTTTCTAAAAAGGACAGTTTTTATTTAGCAACAGACCCAAGAATATGCTTACAAAAATGCTTAAAGAGAGGAAACCCCTAATTGAAATGTCTTCCTATAATACAAAATATTGAACCTTAGTTTTTGGAACCTTTTGAAAACAACATTCTGAAACGCAAAGATTCACCCGTGTTTAACTGAGGACAAAGTCCTGGCTTGAGTAAATACTCCTTTTTATTTAGCTTCTCTCTCAGCATTGTAACACGAGCACAATGGCAGTCTTTTACAAACGAAAACACATCAATGCATGTTTTATAATATGCGTCTTAGTTCAGCAAAAATTTACTTCAGCTAAAGTGTTTTGCCTGAAAATTTCTAATACAATGTATGTAAGTAAAAATGCTATAAGTTTTTTTTTCTACAAAAACACACCATTCGTTTTTGGGGGCCTTTTTATTCCTAATGAATGTGAATTAAAATTTTATTTTTTTAAGCATTTAGACATTTTGCTTAATAGACTGAAAACATAAAAACCCACAAACACACATTTGAGCTCATTTCAGACATAAACAGAAACACACAATACAGCGCGCTTTAGCCATGCATTTCGTGAATAGCGCCATCGCTATTCACTTACAGAAGTTTGCACTAATGTGAAAACCACATATACATTTAAACACACATTTAACCCACAAATCAATACTCAGGACAGAAACAAAGGACAGTCCATAGACTGTCCTTAAACCAAACCATTTGCAAATACTAGTTGTAAGTCTTATTTACAAGAAACGCTTCTCAATAGTGTTCCAAAAGACTGCAAAAAAAATACAGGCCAACAGACTGATTTATGACCAAGAAGCAAAAATACACTCAATTCACAAGCTTTGGCTAGCAGAACACCCAAATAAAAAATCGTTCTGCATATCTTCATTCATGAAATTGTGCAGAACAAAGGATCCTTGTTTTGTATTATGTCATATTTTAATTCCCTGGGGATACAAAATCACCAAGGAAGAAATATGTTTCCAAATCTAAACTTATTTAGATATTCCTTCTAGGGGAGCCGGCTAATTTACTTCACATCACGCTACGGTGCCTTTCAAAAAAGCTACACATTCTTTAATATGAGCTTGAAAACAGGCATGCCAAAAAATACTGCGGAATATGCAAGTATTATAATCAAAGTAGTGCTTAATGTACTTTTCGTACGTGCACCGTTCAACAAAACCAAATAGAGAAAAATCTCCTCATTACCTGCCTATACAAATTGCAATTTGCATATCCAAAATCCAAAACATATCTAAAGTTGGCCAACACAAATTCCAAAATTCCAAAGCTACAGTCCTAAATTTGCTAAGACCAGGCATCTTATTGCTTACTAATCTAGCTTCAAACTTCAAGGGGTTATCAAAAATGATATACTCGCAAATATACGAGCCCCTCGGCTTTGGTAATTGCAATGACCAACTCAAAACCAAGAAACCAAACAAAATCGTGGGAGCGGCCCACTTGTACTTCTTACTCTTACTAATCAAAAGCTTATCCAAATTCTAACTGTCAAGTTCTACATGACCTAACGGTCTTTTTAGAATACTCACGCCAAAAAGGTTCTCAGTCAGGAGTGACATCAAGTGGAGGATCAAAATCAGGAAGATCAGAAATATACTGGGCTGCAGAAACAAAGAATCTCCAGAATCCCTGTGCACAGAGTACCTTCTTAGTAGAATCCTGTTCTGTCCTCCTCAGTAGATTTCAGTCTTCTGACCCACAGATAGTCACTTCTCTGATGACGCCCACGTTGGCCGCGCCATTTGAAGAATCATAATCTTCATTCTCAGGGATCTTACTAATACAAAGAAGAATATGTCATAGAAGCTGGAATAAAAATACATCTTTATTATGTGAGACTACGACACACAGAAGCATTAGCAACTGAATGAGGCAGTCTGAGGAATACAGAAAACAGAGGCCTAATATATGCTTAGGGTTACAAAACTCAGCATAAAAGTAAGGGGCAGTCCTAGCTTTTGCAAGCATGCAAAATGCCTAACATAGACATGCAAGATCTGCCAAATATTAGCCAATAGGAAAACATTCAAAACAAGGCATCATGTAACCAGAACATCCCCCTTGAGTCGTGTCTTTACCCGATCCCATAGGTCAATCAATGACAGCACCAATAGGTCAATCAGTAATGGCAGAACATGTTCGCGTGCTTCAAAGTGAAGGTTTGTGGAATAGGAAAACACAGGGAGAGAATAGTGAAGGCCAAAAGATAAGATACAGCACAAAAAGAATACTAAAGGCTAACAGATAGTTGATAGAGGGATTAGGTGGTCCAGACAAGAATTAGTTTAGGCCAGCTGGTGTCTGAGATGAGTTTCAGGACAAGGACAGAAGGGGTTTTCAACACATTGCAGTCCAAAAGGGCAGAGACACTTCGTGAATGATGCAGCCTGTGTAAAGGCAACACAAAATGGAGCTTGTATGTAAAATGGAGTCAAAATTAAAGAACCTCACCATGACCGCGGTACCTCCACACAATCCCCCTGCGAACCCTGCACCACAACACTGCAGACTTATGTCTGTACCGACTGCTGCGTTCAATCTACACTGCGGACAGCAGGGTTCACAACTTGAATTCAGCCTTGATTTATTAATTGCACAGAGAATTGTACTCTATGTCCTCGGATTTTGTCAAGAAGAAGTCACAAAACACATTCCTCAATGTTTATGCTAACTACTGCCTTTGATCTGCACTGTGGACAGCAGGGTTCACAACTTGAATTTAGCTTTGGATCTACACTGCAGACAGCATTAAATTCAGCCTTGATTCATTAATTGCAGAGAGAATTGTACTCTTATGTCCTTGAATTTTGTGAAGAAGTGACAAAAAGCATTCCTTGATGTCTGTGATAACTACGGCCTTTGATCTGCACTGTGGACAGCTGGATTCGCAACTTGAATTTAGCCTTGATTTATTAATTGCACAGAGAACTATACTGTATGTCCTTGGATTTTCTCAAGAAGAAATGACAAAAAGCATTCCTCAATGTCAATGCTAACTACTGCCTTCGATCTGCACTGCGGACAGAAGGGTTCACAACTTGAGTTCAGCCCTGGATCTACACTGCAGACAGCATTGAATTCAGCCTTGATTTATTAATTGCAGAGAGAATTGTACTCTATGTCCTCGGAATTTGTGAAGAAGAAGTGACAAAAAGCATTCCTTGATGTCAATGATAACTACTGGCTTCGATCTGCACTGCGGACAGCAGGGTTCGCAACTTGAATTCAGCTTTGGATCTACACTGCGGACAGCATTGAATTCAGCCCTGATTTATTAAAAGCAGAGAGAATTGTACTCCATGTCCTCAAATTTTTTTAAGAAGAAGTGACAAAAAGCATTCCTTGAAGACTATGCTAAATACTGCCTTTGATCTGCTCTGCGGACAGCAGGGTTCACAACTTGAATGCAGACATGATATATTAATTGCACAGAGAACTGTACTGTGTGACCTCCGATTTTGTCAAGAAGAAATAACAAAAAGCATTATTCGATGTCTATGCTAACTACTGCCTTCAATCTGCACTGCGGGCAGCAGGATTCACAACCTTGAATTCAGCCTTGATTTATTAATTGCACAGAGAACTGTACTCTATGTCCTCATATTTTCTCAAGAATAAGTGACAAAAACCATTCCTCGATGTCTATGCTAACTACTGTCTTCGATCTACACTGCAGACAGCAGTGTTCACACTTTGAATTCAGCCTTGATTTATTAATTGCACAGAGAATTGTACTCTATGTCCTCGGATTTTGTCAAGAAGTGACAAAAAGCATTCCTCGATGTCTGTTCTAACTACTGCCTTCGATCTACACTGCGGACAGCAGGGCTCACAATTCAGATGCAGTGGCGATTGCATATGACGCAGTCCAGTTTGCCACACACATTGCACCCACTGTGGGCCACCGAGACCACCACTCATCGTAGGATGCATACACGCTGTGTACTTCAGGTGCTATGAACTCACTGCACCATAAGTCATCTCCATGTGGCCTTATCAAGTCAAGATATTGCTCCCACTCCGGACCTCCGAGACCACATATCATCGCAGTGTGCACACACGCCCAGTACTCCAGGTCCCACGATTTGTGCAGCTCAAGTGAACGCCACAAGGCTGTGCGCCCATCCTGACTGCTGCCTCCAGCCTACACTGGGGTTACACAGTTCACAATTCCAGATTAGTAGTGAAGAGACTATAATGGGTTAAGAAGACCAAATACTCCCAATCAGTGCAGCTCAAGTCAGCGTCCCTACCTGTGGATCTTTACTTACTGCTGCCTCTGGCCTGCACTGTAGAAGAGCGGCAACACGTGGTGCCAACTAACCCTTTTCAAAGCAAGCCGATCCCACATGTGAAACTGGTTCCTGAGTCCTGAATGGTAGCGATTCCAACTTTGCGGCAATGACCACAGCACCAGACTCCCTTTAATCTATGAAGGACATTTGCATATGGAAGGCCAGCGACATGTGCTGCCACTGAACCTGTACTACACGGCCGCTGGGGCCACCAACTTATGCACATGGCTTTGGACCCTTGCTCACCGCTACGTCTGACCCACATTGTGAAACACCGTCAACACATGGTGTCACTAACCGTCTTCAACACAAGCCAATCCCACATGTGTAACTGTGTCCTGAATCCTGAATGACAGTGACCCCCAACTCCGTGAGACAACCACAGCAGCAAACTCCCTTTAATCAGTGAGGCATATTTCCATGTGGAAGGCTGGCGACATGGGTTGCCACTAACTGTTTAACAAAAGCCAATCCTACATGTGTAACTATGTCCTGAGTCCAAAATGGCAGTGACCCAAGTCCATGGAAGTGACCACAGCACCAGATTCTCTTCCTTCAGTGAGACATATTTCCATATGCAAGGACAGCAATACATAGTCCCACTAACCCTTTGTAACACCAGCCGATCCCACATGTGTAACTGAGTCCTAATTGGCAGCGACCCCAACTTCGTGGCAGTGACCACATCACCTCACTCCCTTCAATTAGCAAGTAGTATTTACAGATTGAAGTCTGCTGACAAGTGGTGCCACTGAACCTGCACTACGCAGGCCGGTTACCCAACTAACGTATGCACAAGGCTGTAGGCCCTTCCTCATCGCTACCTCTAACCTACACTGCAGTCAGCAGTCCTCACAATTCAGTTACAGTCCTGATTCCACATGACACAGTCCAGTACGCAAGACACATTGCTCCTAGTGCGACCCATCCACATCAAACATCATCACAGGCTCCTACACTCTCAATACTTCTGGGACCACTAACCCTATTTAACACAAACAACTCCCACATGTCTAACTGTGTCCCGAGTCCTGAAAAGCAGTGACCCCAACTTCGTCTCAGCAACCACAGCACCTCACTCCCTACGATTAGTGAGTAGTATTTACAGATTGAAGTCTGCCGACAAGTGATGCCACTGAACCTGCATTATGCAGTCTGGTGGGACCACCAACGTATGCACAAAGCTGTACACCCTTCCTCATCGCTACCTCTGACCTACACTACGGTTAGTCCTCACAATTCAGATACACTCCCGATTCCACATGATGCAGTCCAGTATCCAAGACACATTGCTCCCAGTGCGGCCCGTTCACATGAAACATCATCACAACCTCCTACACTCTCAATGCTTCTGATACCACTAACCCTATTTAGCACAAACAAATCCCACTTATCTAGCTGTGTCCTGCGTCCTGAACAGCAGTGACCGTAACTTCGTGGCAGCGGCCACGGCACCAGACTCCTTTCAGTCTTGTTTGTTGTTTTTTTTATTTAGATCAATTTTTTGTTTGTAAATCTATACATGAATAAGATTCTTCTTTGTTCAACCGCACAGGGATACTTCTGGGCCCAGGAAGGTTGTTGAGGGTACATTGGTAATGTGGAAAAAGGGTACGTTGCCTCCTAATGTGGGGCGAGGGAGCATCCAAAGGGGTATCACTCACAGAAATAACTCTGATATGTTTTCACGAATGCCTCGGACAGATACCAGCTGACAGACTGAATCACAAAATAGTTTTTCAATACTTCTGTAATGTGAACTATGAACAGTTCAGACCCAGGCTTGCAGAGCAACAGCTGCAGCCCTGTCGCAGGTGTACTCACTGTTGGGGTGCAGGTCAGTGGTCTGGTTCTCAACATCTCACAGCCACTCCATAAGGGCAAGTTTGCACACACACCAAATTCATCCGGAACATGTGGCACAGACCGTGTGACCACTTAATTATAATTGATCGACAACTTCACATCCGTTATTGCCGGTGCTGACTAGCTGGCAAACGTTCCACGGGTCTCAACCATAAAGACTCTACCAAAACTTGCACATAAGGGTAGTCGCACCCTCAACTATATGGCCGTCAGCAGCCTACCATCCCCTTGGTGCGGACTTCATATGCATAGAGTTATTGCCACCCCAAACTGTGGCCATAAGGAGCCTACGACTATGTGCCACTAACTTGAGTTCCAAAAGCTTAGCAGCATCAAACCCCAAGGTGCTCTCCGCTATTGATGGCTCACTACTCAGCAACATGTGTGAGATATGCCAGGCCACACAGAAGTTCAAGTGGTCTCCACCATACACTACTCAGCGACACCTATCAGAAGAAGCTGATGTGGTCTCCGCCATTCAAGACTCAACGACATCTGTAAGATGGGCGCACAATGTGATTTGGTGTCCACCATTCAGGACTCAGGACTCTGCGACACATCCCCCCCATCTGAGATCGGCGGGGTTTTGACAGGCACGTGCAGTCCGCACACTGCTGCACACTCCAATAGCACCAAGTAATTATTTGCTAATCGATGCGCCTTCTAACTCTCTCTCCCTTATCTCTTTCTCACTCCCTTTCTCTCCTTCCCTCTCTTTTTCTCTCAGGCTTGTTTTTCCTTCTCTTTTTTTCTCTCTCAGTCCTTTCATATGCACATTACACACGTACTTATTTTGTGCTTTATTTTCCAAGCTCGGTCGTCGACATCCATGGTCCCCACAGGAAACTTCCACCTTGTTGTTCCCTATTATATTTGTTGAATTTTATTTATTGCTTTATTTTTTATATATACATTAATGAAAAAATAAAATTTGAGAACAGTTTATCGTTTATATAACTTTATAAAAAATAAAGTTTGACAAAAAAAATTATAAACCTTTTTGATTTCTTTTTTTAACTGCTGTGAGACTCTTTCTTGTTCTTATTACTGTTATTTGCTGGTTTTTACCATGGTGTTACATTTTAGAGCACTTATTGCGGGAAAACTATTAATCTATGCAGTTAGCACCAACTTCTAAATACTGTATTAGATTTATCTCAACTTTATTTGCATTACAGTGCTAATAATGAAATGCAGAGTAGCCGTTCCCGTGCAAAAAGACACAAAGTTCACCTTTGCGATTCATTCTAAATACTTAAATCCTGTATTGAATTGCACTGTTGTAGTCCCTGCACTTACAGTGTACACACAAAATCAATGAAGAAATCTAATTTTATTTATATTGATTAGGAATAATGCGTCAGATGCTGGATCTTGACGGGATACACTACCCAGTCCGTATATTGTTTTACACACGAACAAATGACATCACAACTTTCAAAACTACAATACAAAATTAATTCCAGCGATAACCCACGTTACTACTAAGAATTTTACATGTGCTTTCTACTGGTGTTAAGCAGGACGACTACCTGCAGCATGAAAGGAAACACAGCAAAGAAACACACCAGAACACCCAGAGGTGCCATTGAGTCAATGATCACGATACAGGGATACCCATGAGGGCCACCAGACTAACCACTACAACACCAGGGCCACCAACGCCCCTCAAACCCACATCTGAGCTGGTGTGTCCATGTGGTCATTGTGTTAGCATGATAAGCAAATGCCCAGCAACATCACAATGTGCTGTCTTCAGCAGACGTTACAATGTCACCTCAGCGTTAGCAGTGACCCTGGACAAGTAGCTACGCATGCATCCTCCTGCAAGCACAACACATGTGTGCTGGTCAGGCCTACGCAAGTCAGCGCAGGGGTGTGCCTATCCAACAAGGGAGACGGGGTGTCTCCCACATGTCCGTGTTTAGGAAGTGCGGTAACTATGTCTCTGTGTTCTGATGTAGCCTACCACAAGGGCCGCAGCAGACAATGTTGTAAAGTGGCATCCATCACCACCAGACGGAACTCTCATGATATAGTTCAAATGCTGGATGACATGCCAAAATACGCATTACAAAGCTGTGCAGTACGAGTGCACAGGATTCAACAGCACACCGTACAAAAGTATGGAGGCTCGAGGGAAGGAGGAGCAACTGTTTGGCAACGTAACACACAATGAAACCGCCCATATGCCACGTGCTGGACATCTCATCCATGATGACCACAGTCACACACATCCAACAACACCCGACCGGGCTTTGTACACATCCTATATGAATGCAGTGTGGTTTTCACTTGTATGCTTGTTCAGCACTGTGATGTTGCCGGGTTGTGTAACTTATGCTCCTTGTTAGTATGTTTCATTTTGGCCATTGTTTATCTATACTTGTGCTCTGCTTCACTGTACATTTATGTCATTGTACCCATCTCCCCCCGCCCCCCATCCCTCCACTCCCTGCTTCTTCCTCTTCCTGCTGCACTTCTTTCTATAATTTTGCTCCTCCACACATAAATACATATAAAGAACACATTAGAATAGTTCCTTGATTCTTTTAGGTTGCAAAACTTCTCTCCATTACTGTGTGTCTAATTTTCCACATACATTGTTTTTTTAATGTTCCAGTACACATATAAGTCAAAATGCAACATATTCTATCAACACACTTTCTTGAACATTCTACAACACGTGGAGGTTAAAAGTTCATCTTTTTTTTTAAACCTAACAATATTTTTTGCAACATTTTCTCAAATATTTAACGGCACCTGCAGGTTAAAAGTTCACAATTGTTTTAAGTTCGAACATTGCATTCCAAATGGAAGTAGCAGGTGTAGTTGACTTGACCAAATGTTATCCTATAATATATACTTCACGTTCAAACTTAACCAATCACAAAGATGCTTTTCCACAAAACGAATGTGCACCCTACTTTTAAAATCAATCCTTTTCATCTCCCAATCAAGTACCATTTTGTATGTGAAATAAGCTAGTTTCCCATCTTTCCATACCTTCCAGCAATACCTTCAAAATGCTAGTGTGGATTGTAGGAAATAGCTATGTTTTCTGGTGTAAGAGGTATGCGGAACAGAGACGTATTGACTTAGACCTAGGTTTACAAAATCTGGACATTAAATGGTTTTCACAGAGAGGATGAAAGTGGCACCAATTGTTCCCTTTAGTTAAAACCTGTTTGCATCTCCAACACCCTGACCTCATGATTGTGCACTGTGGTGGAAACAACCTAGGCACATTGACTGGGGTAGGTTTGGAAATGTTTATGAAGGACACATTGACAATTGATGTTACTTTTGCCTCAAAATGTCTTTGTATATTCCATTATACCCCAAAGACAAAAGTGGAAATAGTCAAAACAATTTTGTCCTCAGATTGAAAAATTTCAGAAGAAAGTCAACAAAGGTGTGTTGGCATACCTCAGATACCACAAAATGGGGTCCATCTACAACAACAACATATGTTTTGATATGGCTGATATCTACAGAAGTAATGGAAACTTCACAGATCAGGGAAACTGAGTTTTCCTGAATAACTTGAAGTTATGCATCCGCACATATCTGTAGCTCAAACTAATGAACACAAGGTCTCTTTTTAGAGCCACAACTTAGGCCTGCTATTTTAGGGCCACATAACAGCAACTCCCGGACCCTCACCAAAATTTTTTCTGCAGCAGCCGACCGATGGTCTGCAGCAGCCAGACCATCTCACTTTGCAGCACAGAGATCTCGCTTTGATCCCCAGCTCTACTCACCCATATGGGTGAGTAGTTTGTGCTTTACAAATACTGTATTGATTTACCTTCACACTCCCTGTACAACACCACCTAAGCACCATATACAAGTTGGACATGTAGGCACAGCGCCCAGAGCACATGACTTCACAGCATAGCACACACAGTTTAGGCTCACGGTTTCATCCCCAACTCCAGCAGCAGCTCAATTTAGCAGCATGACACTCTAGGCAACACCTCTCTTAATTTCCGTGCCCAGCACTTTCAGACCGGTAGGGGTCAGTAGTTCAACAGCTTTACCCTGCAACTCAGTTTACTCCCCGAGAGCCATCAGACCCGTAGAAATAAGTACTTAGCACTTCACAAATACCGAATTGATTTGATACGCGCAAATTTACCTTTGCACTCCCTCTATAACCCGCCTAAACACCATACACAAATGACATTGTTCGAAACAAAAGTTCCTCCAAGTAGCTATAACTACATGCTCACACTACTCGGACAGCACACGACTTCGCAGCATATGACACACAGTTTGGGCTCATGATTTCATCGCCGAGTCTGGCAGCAGCTCAGCTTACCACCAAGAGACTCTAGACAATATCTCACATATTTTCCGTACCCCAAGACTTTCAGACCAGTACGGCTCAGTAGTTCATCCTAGTAGGTATAAACACATGCTTACACTACCTCCACAGGTGTATTGCAGCGGAAACGGCACATGACTTCCCACCATAAGACACACAATTTAAGCTCACGCTTTAATCCCCGAGTCCCGCACCAGCTCACCTTAGCAGCATCACACTCTACGCAATACTTCACTTAATTTCCGTAGCCCGGCACTTTCAGACCAGTAGATATGAGTAGTTTGCTTCGCACCCCCTGTATACCTCACCCTAAACACCCCACAGAGGTTACAGTGCTCCTACCCTCCTCTTACCTACGTTTTTCGCCCTCTTTTCCCCTTACTCGCTTCAACCAAATAACAAAATGGCAGCCAACACTTCCTAGTTCCATGAGACTCTAGACAATACCACAAATATTTTACGTACCACAGGACTTTCACACCAGTACGGGTCAGTAGTTCATCCTAGTAGATATAAAAACATGCTAACACTACTTCCACAACTGTACTGCAGCGGCTAAGGCACAGGACTTCACAGCATAAGACACACAATTTGGGCCCACGCTTTAATCCCCGAGTCACGCACCAGCTTACCTTAGCAAAATCACACGCTAGGCAATATCTCACTTAATTTCCGTAGCCGAGCACTTCCACACCGGTAGGGGTGAATACTTTGCTTCGCACCCCCTATGTAGCACACCCTAAACACCCCACAAAGGTTACAGACCTCCTACCCTCCTCTTTCAAACTTTTTTCCCACTTACTATTGTATATCCATAAAGATAGAATATACATGCATGTACGGAATAAATAGCAATATAAATTCATATATATACATAAATAAATAGGTAAATAAATAGATAAATACCATCCATTTAAATAAATACCTGATCATAATAAAATCATGAACGTTAAACATGTGCATTGGTTACAGTACTTGTGAGATGACAGTATATATATATATGAAAGCTCCAGTTGCACCAACAGACAGGTGCACTCGTGGACGGGTGCTCTTCGCGGCGGTGCCCCGCGATATAGATAAATGCTCCAGAATGAACTTCCTTCATAGTCAAGGAAAGCCAAAAAAGCACTCCAGTCGGACGGCATAGAAGATTTTATTCAGCCAAGCAGCAGTTCGAGACAGACGCGTTTCGTTTCCTTCGTCAGTGTCATCGTTTTGCGCCGCGAGGACGCCATTTTAACTTTTTTTACCATTGCTATGGCCACACGCCCAGCAACGGAAAAGGCACATACATTTTTGGGAGAATTGTCGCCCATCTTAACAGAGTCAAATTGCTTATATCTCTGTAACACAAATCACATTCATATTGCTGTCACTTCATTGTATTTACACCAACTAGTTGCATACTGTTCGGGGCAAAAAATCCATGTAGTAGAACTTACATTGTTGAGATACAATTATTCAACTGTTAGCCACATTATTTTCAATAGTGCATCCTGTATCGACAAATCTCTTCAAAGAATATTTTTCATATTATATATGTATGAAATGAAAAGTGCACATGCTTAAATTCAGCATTAACAGCCCCGTTATTCTGCTTATTGCAGAACTCAAGTCGTTAATGGTGTATGTCAACTAGACCACAAAACTCGGGAATAAGGCTGTGGATCGGCTATCAATTATATTCCTTAGGATAGCATTGATGTGAAAAAACTCTTAGACCAATATTCTCATTAGTGCACATATATACAGTGTGAGGTACTTAAATCAGATCTTATGAATTAAAGGAAACCTCGTCAAACCAAAATGTCAGAAAAACATTTAATAAAACTTAGAAATTCAACGAAAATTAAGCATACTCTAAGTATAGTATAATGTTACATCATTTTCTCATGAAGAATGATCTCTACCTGAATATAAGAGCCCTGAAAGTGATCATCTACCCAGATGTACAGCTAGTTCTTCCCCACGGTTTAGACCCCCCAAGCATCTTTGTTTGCAAATCAATTATGGTGCATGATTCCAGTCTGCGGAAATTTGAGACTCTATCTCCCCCTCTCGAGTTAACTGCTACACAATCTAACCCAAAATACTGTAATAGGACCCTATTGCTCTGATGTTTTTGTGCAAAGTGTCTTGCTACAGGATAGTTTATATCTTTGTTCGCAATGGCACGTTAGTGTTCTAATATGCACACTTTTACACTATGAATTGTGCTCCCCACGTATCTCGGTCCGCAGCGGCAAAATAGGCAGTATACCACATGCGATGTAGAGCATGTAACGAACTTGGTGATGACTTTGGGAGTTTTTAGTCCTAGAATTTTATAGTTAAGAACTCTCTTACTATTGGCACATGCCCTGCATCTGCCACAGGGGAAGAAACCTTTTATTTCTTTTAACGTACCTATTGCAGGTGAGATTGGAGAAAGATGGCTCTGGACTAGAGTATCCCTGATGGATATCGCCCTTGGAAAAGTGATTAGGGTATTATTTTGGATATCTCTCCCTATCACTGTATCTGTTTGGAGTATATTCCAATTTTTCTTCAGTATTTTCCGAAGGCTACCGCATAATCTGAGTAAGATGTTATCATTCTGAACTTTTCCTTCCCTGTATCTGATGTCTGGTCAATTTTTTGATTCTCTTTGAAGAGGTCTTTTCTAGGGATGTTTTGTACCCGTTTGAAAGCATTATCTAGCACAGTCTCCTGGTACCCTCTAGTTCTGAATCTGGAAAGACAACTGCTGGCTGCCTTCTGGAAATCTACATCCACCGAACAATTACGTTTTAGGCGGAGGAGTTCCCCATAGGGTATGCTTTTGATTAACTTTGAAGGATGATTGCTGTCGTCGTGTAAAATTGAATTGCTGGCAGTAGGCTTTCTAAAAAGCCCTGTTTGTACTTTGCCATTTTTAATGTATACCCTTAGGTTCAGGTAATTGACTGTTTCTGTGCTAGCTTCGTAGGTGAACCTGAGATTGAGATCATTCATAATAAGTTCTTGAATAAACTCTCCTACTTGTTCCATAGATCCCCTCCAAACTAGGAATAGGTCATCGATGTATCGATGCCAAATAACCACATGTTCTGCCCATTTGGCTTGGTCATCGGCAAGGGCACCTGCTCCTCCCACTAGCCTACGAACAAGTTCGCATAGCTGGGGGCGAAGCAGGTTCCCATCGCCGTGCAAGAGATCTGCCTATATAGTTGTTCTTGAAACAAAAAAATATTATGGAACAGGCAGAACTCATTGAACTCTATTAGCATGGTGTTATGCTGCAAGAACTTCATAGATCTCTTCTTAAGAAAATAGTTCATGGGGTTGATACCTTGTGTATGATCAATAGATGTACATAAACTAGTTATATCCATAGTTATCAACACAAATGTGGATTCCCACTCAATGCTCTCTATTTTCATAATGAAGTCCTTGGTGTCCTTGACATAAAAAGCAAGTTGTAATACAATCTGAAAGAGAAAGGAATCAATATAGGTGGACATATTTTCAGTCAATTTTCCTATTGAAGAAACAAAAAGGGACCGATTCCGATTTGGGAAAAACCGCTCCTCATCCGCTGCCCTACTCGCTCTCTGACCCTTACAAGAGGCATGTGAACACGCATAGAAGCCCCGGGTCACTCACTGCAGCCATGAGTTTCTCGAGCGCAACCCCCTTGAGTTCCTGTGACCAGGAGGCTGCTTTCTCCTCACCTGCTGCCCTGCTCCCTCTCTGACCCTTACAAGAGACATGTGAACACGCATAGAAGCCCCGGGTCACTCTCTGCAGCCATGAGTTTCTTGTGCGCAACCCCCGTGTAGTTCCTGTGACCAGGAGGCTGCTTTCTCCTCATCTGCTGCCCTACTCGCTCTCTGACCCTTACAAGAGGCATGTGAACATGCATAGAAGCCTCGGGTCACTCTCTGCAGCCATGAGTTTATCAAGCGCAACCCCAGTGTAGTTTTGGTAACCACGAGGCTGCTTTCTCCTCATCTGCTGCCCTGCTCACTCTCTGACCCTTACAAGAGGCATGTGAACACACATAGAAGCCCCGGGTCACTCTCTGCATCCATGAGTTTCTTGAGCGCAACCCCTGTGTAGTTCCGGTGACCAGGAGGCTGCTTTCTCCTCACCTGCTGCCCTGCTCGCTCTCTGACCCATACAAGAGGCATGTAAACACGCATAGAAGCCCATGGTCTCTCTATTCAGCCACAAGTTTCTCGATCGCAACCTGTGTAGTTTCTGTGACCAGGAGGCTGCTTTCTCCTCATCGGCTGCCCTACTAGCTCTCTGCCCCTTACAAGAGGCATTTGAACACGCATAGAAGCCCTGGGTCACTCTCTGCAGCCATGAGTTTCTCGAGCGCAACCCCCGTGTAGTTCCTGTCACCGGGAGGCTGCTTATTCCTCATCTGCTGCCATGCTCGCTCTCTGACCCTTACAAGAGGCATATGAACATGCATAGAAGCCCCGGGTCACTCTCTGCAGCCATGAGTTTCTCGAGCGCAACCCTGTGTAGTTCCGGTGACCAGGAGGCTGCTTTCTCCTCATCTGCGGCCCTGCTCGCTCTCTGACCCTTACAAGAGGCATGTGAACACGCATGGAAGCCCCGGTTCACTCTCTGCAGCCATGAGTTTCTCGAGCGCAACCCCGTGTATTTCCTGTGACCAGGAGGCTGCTTTCTTGTCATCTACTGCCCTACTCGCTCTTTGACCCTTACAAGGGGCATGTGAACACACATAGAAGCCCCGGGTCACTCTCTGCAGCCATGAGTTTCTCGAGCGCAACCCCCGTGTAGTTACGGTGATCAGGAGGCTGCTTTCTCCTCATCTAAAGCCCTACTCACTCTCTGACCCTTACAAGAGGCATGTGAACACACATAGAAGCCCCGGGTCACTCTCTGCAGCCATGAGTTTCTCGTGCGCAACCCCCATGTAGTTCCTGTGACCAGGAGGCTGCTTTCTACTCATCTGCTGCCCTGCTTGCTCTCTGACTCTTACAAGATGCATGTAAACACGCATAGAAGCCCCGGGTCACTCTCTGCAGCGATGAGTTTCTCGAGCGCAACCCCTGTGTAGTTCCTGTGACCAGGAGGCTGCTTTCTCCTCATCTGCTGCCCTGCTCGCTCTCTGACCCTTACAAGATGCATGTGAACAACCATAGTAGCCTCGGGTCACTCTCTGCAGCCATGAGTTTCTCGAGCGCAACCCCCGCGTAGTTCCTGTGACCAGGAGGCTGCTTTCTCCTCATCTGCTGCCCTGCTCGTTCCCTGACCCTTACAAGAGGCATGTGAACATGCATAGAAGCCCCGGGTCACTCTCTGCAGCAATGAGTTTCTCGAGCGCAACCCCGTGTAGTTCCGATGACCAGGAGGCTGCTTTCTCCTCATCTGCTGCCCTGCTCGTTCTCTGACTCTTACAAGAGACATGTGAACACGCATAGGAGCACCGGGTCACTCTCTGCAGCCATGAGTTTCTCGAGCGCAACCCCCTTGTAGTTCCTGTGACCAGGAGGCTGCTTTCTCCTCACTTGCTGCCCTGCTCGCTCTCTGACCCTTCATACACAATAGACATGCTACTTGACACGCATAGAAGCCCCGCCCATTTGACCCCGCACCACACACTAGCGGTATCAAACGTCTTCTCGCCCTTTCCCAACTATGATGGACAGCTCACTCAAGGGACCTCGGCGCTTTTTGGCGCGTTGGCAAAGTTACAGGCACACATGGTCAGTGGAGTCAAATCTTCTGGCCCTTACGCAGCTGCAGTGTAGGAAAAGCACTATACATTTACCCAACGAGGTAGCACTTACTGATTAGCCAGTAGAAAGTATTCCAGTTGAGTAGATGGAAATCGCAAAAAAAATCTTGTGGGAAAATCTGCGAATTCGCAGACTTTTTGGCGATTTCGCGCGAATTCGCGGACTGCAGATCCGCAAAATTAGCACATACCTATGACTTCAGCGCACGAGGCGCGCTGACGCCATTAGAGGCTTTCAGATGCGGTGCAAGCCATTTGCTTTGAGTTTCTCCTCGGGGAGGAGGTATTTAAACAAAAGAGGCATTGGGGGAAAGGAAAGGGTTTTCCTTTCCCCTGATGCCTCTTTTGTACATCCCTGCTGCACGATTGAGCAATCTTGCAGCAGGAATGCACACTAGACGCAACGGATTTCCTTTTTTTTTATCTGTGAATATTGATTACTGTTTGGGGGAGCAACCCCTTATGCAAGGGTCGCTCCCCTCATGGGGGCAATGCTTTTTTTGGTTTGTCTGCCCTCCTTGTTGGGGGGGGGCAGATTTTGAATTTTTTTAAAAGTGGTCCACTGGACCACCAGGGAATAATTTGTGGGTAGTGGCCCCTTGGGCAAGGGTCGTTTCCCTCTGGGGGCCATGTTTTTGTCTGTCTGCCCCATGGGGGGGCAGACCTCCCCATTTATTTTTATATAGGGCCCACTAGACCACCAGAGTTTTATATGTGGAGAGTGACTCTTTTGGCAAGGGTCGCTCCCCTTTGGGGCAATGTTTATCACCATGCTTCATAAGATTGGGACCACCAGGGATTTATTTGTGGGGAGTGGCCCCTTGGGCAAGGGTTGTTTCCATTTTGGGACCATTAATTTGACAGTTTCTGCACCCCTGGTTAGCAGATCGACTGATTTCTTTTTTGGTATGGCCACTAGGCCACCACAGATTTATTTGTGGGGAGTGGGCCCTTGGTCAAGGGTCGCTCCCCTTTAGGACAATCTTTTTGGCTGTGTCTGCCCTGAGGGGCAGATCAACTGATTTATTTTTTGTATGGCTACCAGGGTTTTTTTTATGTTGGGGAGTGGCCCCTTGGACAAGGGTTGCCCCCCTTTATGGGAGGATGATTGTGGCCATGTTTGCCCTCCTTGGGTGGCAGATTAGCAGTATGTTTTTTTTCCATCTGCCCCCAAAGGGGGCAGAAGCGGCTAAACAGCAGGGGTTTTTAAATGTTTTTGTTGGGGAATGGCCTCAAGGACAAGGGTTGCTCCCCTTTTATGGGGGTGAATATTTTATTTATACTCTTAGGCACACCTACCCCTTAGCTCTGCTGGTGGATTGTATGAGGACTGGTGCATTATTTGCATATGTGATTGTAATGTTTTTTTCTTCTTTTCATTCTAGTGTAAAGCTTTTGATTCCTGTTTGCGGTTTCGGCAGTGGTTGTTCTGCAGTTTTGCGCATTTTTGTTGTATTTACTCCAATTGAGTGTTATTGCCATGCATGAATTAATTTTCTGGTAAGTGGTATCATAATGGCAGCATATTTAGTTAGTGTTTTGAGCATGAAATTATTTGCAATGTGTTCTGCATTGTCTTATGTGTAGTTTACTTTCCTTTTTTTTTTTTAGTGGGATATTGTTGATCTTTACTGTGTCTGTGCAGAGTAGGTGGTGATGGGTCTAGCTGCTTCTGTCAAGTGAATGCTATCGTTTTGGAGTATATAGGTCTTTGTGATAAAGAAACATTTTTTTATTGCTCATTTTACAAAGTGTTTGTTGTTGTTGACTTGTTGGACATGTTACCTGTATTAGAAAGGATTATGGTTAGCTATAGAATTACTGCTCATCAGGTGGTTGGTATGCTTTTTGAATCTTCCTCTGAGCAGGACTATGAGACTGACAGTGTGTGTGAGGGAGAAGAGGCAGTGCAAGATTCTGGCTGTGAGTTTTCCGTTCACAAGGAATCATTTGATGATGAAGGTATTCTCTTTGAAGATGAAGATACTTTCAGTGCAGATGAAGTGTCTATTTTTGAGGAGGACACTGATGTGTCAATGGTACCTCAAGAGACATCGATATTGGAGCCTGAATCTACTTCCTACTGAAAGGGCTGGATTCTGGGTTTATCCAAACATGGTGCAGCCGGTGTTGCCTGCCTTTAGTGGCGATGCACGGTGTAGAGTGGATTGTGACTTTTTTTTCATATACATTTTTTTCAGTTGTTCATGGATGATGTATTTTTGTCTGAGATTGTTGAGCAGACTAATTTGTATGCTGAACAGTTTTTGATGGACAACAGTGCCAGACGTGCTCTAGAGCTTCCAGGTGGACTCCCGCAAATCTGGATGAAATGAAGACGTTTTTGTGTTTGACTTTTTTGATGGGCTTGATAAGGAAGCAGTCCATGGCTTCATATTGGTCTACCAGTCCCTTCATGACAACAGCCCTATTTCCTGCAATTATGAGTCGTGATTGGTATTTACTTTTGCTTTGGATACTGCATTTTTTTGATAATGCTTTGGCATTCTAACAAGATCACTCTGATTTGGCCTGTTCTTGATTACTTTGTGGATCGATTTTCAGAGATCTATACTCCAGGGAAAGAAATAGCTGTTGATGAGTCTTTGGTCCTGTTTAAGGGCCGTTTGGTTTTTAGGCAGTACATTCCTAGCAAGAGGGCACATTATGGAATTAAGATGCATATGTTGTCGAGAGTATGACAGGATATGTTTATATTTTCCGGGTGTACACTGTTTGGGATTCCACTATTGACCCTCCTGGTTGTCCAGCCTCTTTTGGAGTTTCAGGAAAATTGTGTGGGATCTTGCTAGAGGACTGTTTAACAGAGACTGTGGGATCTTGCTAGAGGACTGTTTAACAGAGACCACCATTTGTACCTTGATAACTTCTACACAGCTGTGCAATTGTTTGAGGAAATATTTAAAGTAGACACTTTTGCTTGTGGTACAATCTACTCTAAACGTAAATGTTATTCAAAAGAGCTTGTTTGCTATAAGATTCTGAGGGGACAGTGCAGTGCCTTGCAAGGGGAGGAACTGCTAGCTGTGAAATTTGTGGACAGTAGGGATGTGTACATGCTGACCACAATTCATGATGACAGTACTTCATCTGTGACTGTTTGGGGCCAGGTTGCTGAAGTGCGTAATACCTGTGTGCATTGTAGACTAAGCACATGGGTGGTGTTGATAGAGTAGATCAGAAGTTGGAACCTTACACTGCTGTTTGTAAGGCTTTCATTTGGTATAAGAAGTTGGCCATCCATCTCTTCAATTTAGCAACTTTCAATGCTTTTGCTGTGTTCAAGGAGTGTTCTCCTGAGTCAAAGATGACTTTTGTTCAGTTTTAGGAGTCAGTGATAGGCAGCCTTGTTGTTGTGGAACAGGCAAGTGTTTCTAGACTTGGAGAGGTGGAGGGTGTGGCTACATTGAAAATGTTAATTGAGAAAAGATGTGTGGCACACTGTGAGTCAACATGCGTTGCTTAATTTAGGCAAATTAATCTGCCTTATACTTTTGGGTACTAGTGAGTATCTCCCTCTGACCCTCGGGAGTTGGATTCTGTATCAACAAAATTAGCACTATTAAGTTAATGATAGTGTTCTGTTGTAGGGGAAAGATCACTTCTACAAAGGGTTTACTGATTGCCCATTATATCTTTTACTAAGCAACAGAGAATAGTTGGTGTTCCCACACAAGCTAGTGGGTAACTGACATAGAATCCACAAAGCATGGAACATTAACATAGTATAAGATCCACATAGAACATACAACTTAAAGTGAAAGGCGCAAGCAATAAATATGTGAGTACAACATATCCTCTTCCCTTCACTCTATAATAAAATTACCAGTAAGAAGAGTTAAACAAGAAAAAGAAGTAAGGGATAAACAAAGGAAGGTAAAAATAGGAGAAAAGAACAGTAAACCAAAAACTTGTAAGACATTAAGTATCAAACATTATACACATAGTATACAAAATAGCACATGGTAAATATCAAACCCCGATGATACGCACTGCGTAAATCCAATTTTGTGAAGAATTTTACACCCTTTAACATTAAAATTAGTTCGTTGATATTTGGTAAGGGGAAACTATCCACAATTATTTTTTGGTTCAAATGTGCGCAAGTCCACACAGAATCTGTATTTGCCATCCGATTTGGTCGTGATGACCACTGGAGAAATCCAACTTGATGTCTCAATTTGTTCAATGACTCCTTGTTCTAACATCTCACCCAACATTTTCTTCCCTTCACCCCTTGCTATAATAGGTACCTTCCTAACCTTATGCTGCATAGGTACAGCATTTTTTTAGCACAATCTTATGAGTGTACCCTTTCAATTCTCCCATTTCCTCTATAAACAAATTAGGTACACTCTCTATAATTGATTCCGCCGAGATATCATTCACTACCATAACTTGGATTTTTGCCCTCGGATCCAATATGATGTGTAATTCATACTGATGACCCCATCCCAAAATTGGCGGTCCTGAATGTGCTACATATACCTTTCCATTCACAGATCTGTTCTTAAAAACAATGTCCGCTAACATGTAGCCCACTATATCTATACTCTCACCTTGGTAACCACATGGGTTTAAATCATTTGGTCTTAACACCACTTCTGGCCAATTTTCTCTAAACAGACTTTCAGGAATAATAGTCAAAAATGAACCTGGGTCTAACATGAGCTCAGTAGCTTTCCCTTCATTAATGAATGATGCCTTAGGTCTCATCCTCCGACCTGGTTCCATATCCAACTCTTCATCTCTCACGCACAAGATCTTGTTAGCACCTTCAACTTTACTATATCCACTGGGACGCAACCCCTCGTCTTGTACTACAGCCACCTTCAACTTTTTCCCCTTCCCACACATTTTATAAAAGTGTCCTTTTTTCCCACTTTTTCTACACTCTTTATCTATTGCAAAACATTTCTTGTAGTCTGCTGTGTGATAGGTACTCCCACATCTTGATAATATTTTCCCCATATTTTTGTACTGTTCAGTTACTCCGGGAAACTATCTCTAACGTGCTTCTTGAAACTACTCTCACCCCTTCCACTAGGCTTTTTAATGTTTACTGCAACTACTTCTTCTTCTGTCTCTAAACACGATACACTTTCCTTAGTTCCATCTTTTTGTTCCATTTCTTTCATGCAGGCACTTGACTCCTCCACTACCTTTGCAATATCAATTGCTATCTGTAGTGAAGGATTCTTCGCAGCCCACAGTTTCTCTTGCATCTTTTTATTCCTACACTGTACTATCAGTTGGTCCCTGATCATCTCATCCCTTATCTCTCCAAAATTGCACTTTAATGAAAGCTCCCGAAAGCGTGTAACAAACTGGTCAATATTCTCATCCTGCCTTTGCGGCTGCGTGTAAAACTTATGTCTTGCCATAACTATATTTACCTCCTTTGAATATTGCTTCTTAAGCCTTGCTTTAGCCTCTTGATAAACATTGCTAATCACTCTTTCATCTGCATTAGTGCCTACAGGCAAAAATTTAAATGAGTGTTGATCCTCTTTTCGTAAAGTGCTTAAAAGTAAAGCTTTCTTTCTTACAGCACTAAAGTCCTTCCCATCTAAAGCCACTATGTCATTTTCAAAAATTTCAATCCATTCATTCCATTCGATGGGTGGTTCTCCACTCTGCTTTAAAAACAAAGGAGGAATTTTAATGTTCTGACTCTCCATCCCTGTTATAATATCACTAACCAACAATACACCAAATCTTTCAACTAACTGTATCTCAAAGAAAACAACAAACAAAAATATTATATTTTAACGGAAAAAATAAATCGATAAATATCTATATGTATATATAGTCCACTTTGTGAACTATCTACATGAAAATATTTCTTCCTTTTATGTTATATTATGTTATATGTTGTCTTATATAGCACACGGCTACTCAAAAAGAGTGTTCCGGCGCTTTTATTGAGAACCTGTAGCAGAGTAAACACAACACAGTGATATAAAAACAGATCAAGGAAACAAAGAAACAGGGTAAGTAGCCTAAAGGGCAAAAAGCCAGGTTTTAAGGCCCTTCCTAAAGGTAAGCAGGTTAGTGGCACCACGCAACGCCAAAGGCAGCGTGTTCCACAGCTGTGGCGCCAGCAGGCTAAAGGAGCGACCTCCAATGCGAGCCTTTTTTACCCGCGTAACCACCACAAGAAACAGAGATCTTCTTATCTTCTTCGTTGAAAGTCGATTTCCAAATGTCAACTTAAGATTGGTAGAGTTTGGTAATGTTTGGTGATATTTTCCACGCGTTTCAAAATGCTCCTTTAACTTACTTCCGATTCATCCTCAAAGTCAGTGACGATGCTTCTAGTAATCTGGTAATCCTTAAAGATAGCTAGTACAACCTTTTCCTTATTTTAGCACAAAGTCAACAAGAATCCGTCCTTCATTTCCTAATCCGTAGATTCAACACGTTGCTAGGTAACACTACCTAGTTTCAAAATGGCCACCACGTTGCTGCATCAACACGCACGCTGCGTTACACCTTTGAACTCGCGCTGTAAGTAATTGTCACCTCCTTCTCTTCCACATCACAGCTCACTCTTCCTGTACTCCGCTCGAGCCCATACGCGTGTAGCAGCCGTACTCCGCTCGCGCTCATACACGTGCAGCAGCTGTTTCAATTTGAACAGATACAGTATGTTGTTCTTTACTATCCCACTTTATTTTGATGACAAAGCATTGCCGACCTTCCACAACTTTTACCGGAGATAAGAAATATTTTAACTCACAGTTTTTCGATATTTTCCTCGAAATCTTGAATTTGTACAGCTTTTTCCTTGAATTTCAAATTCAATATCTCTTGTTCTTCAATATAATTCAGTTGTAAATACACCGCTACTTCACTTTATGTGTCAATCCTTCTCTTCTTTGTTCAGGTGACCAGTTTTCCATTATTTTCAATAATAATACAGCTTTTCTTTTCCTCTTTACTTTTTTTCAAGCGTTTAGATTCTTTTTCACCAACGAAGGTTCCTCCTCACTCTGTGCTCCTTTTTCCCACTAGCCAATCATCGCCATCTGTTGTAGGGGAAAGATCCCATTATATCTTTTATTAAGCAACAGAGAATAGTTGGTGTTCCCACACAAGCTAGTGGGTAACTGACATAGAATCCACAAAGCATGGAACATTAACATAGTATAAGATCCACATAGAACATACAACTTTAAGTGAAAGGCGCAAGCAATAAATATGTGAATACAACATGTTCCCATCTGGCACTCCTTCGAGACATGGTCTCCTGAGGTAATCTTCAATGTAGATATATTTAATAGAATGAAAACAGTCGACTTTGTTTATCATCCCAATTCAACTGTTTTATTTAATGCATCATCTTCTTCATTGTTGCGTCACAATGGTTTCATTTGGTACAAGACTCGCCACTGTTTACAGAAGTTCAGGAGTGTAGGATTTCTCAGCATTTGGATACGCGATCATATGTACCCCCCCTGAAGAAGGGCTCAGTCCTGAAATGCATAGGGATTCACAGCCTAGAGGGAACTCAATTGAAAGAAGTGAAATGTAACTTCACATGAAGTGATGTAACTTATACCAAATTAAACCATTGTGACGCAACAATGAAGAAGATTATGCATTAAATACAACAGTTGAAATGGGATGATAAACAAAGTCTACTGTTTTCATTCTATTAAACAGATCTACATTGAAGATCACCTCAGGAGAGCAAGTCTCAAAGGAGTGCCAGATAGGAACACTATTATTAACTTAAAAGTGGTAATTTTGTAGATTGAAAGATTGCCACTTTCCTGATTTAATTCCTCCCACGCCCCCCAAAATTCCTGTAAGAGATGTAGAGTCTGCTTGCAATGAGATTTGCAGAAGGAGAGTTGTATACACTGTGCGGATTATCCTTCTAATCCTGACCTGTGTGTGCCCACATGTTTCCGATTGCATCACACTCAAAATAATTTTAGGGAGCAACCGTGAGTCTAATAGTGTACTGCCTGGTCTGTATGGTTTAATATAGTTGTTGTCCAGTTTCATGTTTGGCAATAGAAAGAGGTCTTTAGTTACTGCTGTTGTTTTTGTAGTTATAGTTTTGTATCTAGTTGCAATTAGTTTGTGTTTTCTTTGCTTTAAAAAAACATTCATGACGGTGTGTGTGGACTGGCGCTTGGCTGGCGGTGTGCGTGGATTGGGGCTTGGCTGGTGGTGTGCGTGGACTGGTGCTTGGCTATCAGTGTGTGTGGATTGGTGCTTGGATGGCAATGTGTGTGGATTGGCACTTTGCTGGTGGTGTACGTGGACTGATGCTTGTCTGGCTGTATGCGTGGATTGGCACTTGGCTGGCGGTGTTGCTTGGGCTGGCGCTTGGTTGGCGGTGTGCGTGGAATGGTGCTTGGCTGTCAGTGTGCGTGGGCTGGAATTTGGCTGGCAGTATGTGATTAGTGACTTGCTGCTGGTCACTGCGCACTCTGCTAGTCAAACGCCATTGCAGACACTATGTCAACCACCTGCCGGTGTGATTGCTGTGTCATGTGGGCGTATGAAAGTGATGTGCCCTTGAATGGTGCTGTCTTTTGATGTAAATGTTGTAATGTGCTGGGCCCATGGCTGGCGGTGTGAATGGTCTTGTGTGTCATGTATAAAAGGTGTGAATGGCCTGTAAAGAGGTTGGTGTCTTGCCGCGGCTTTACAGCTTACGAGCGGTGAGTCATTGTTCAGGTTTTTAACTTTTTAAATATTAACAGTGTGAGTTGGTAGGTTTCCCTAGATGGCCTCCGAGGCAGGGGCCAAAAACTCATAGGACCCCCCTTGCAAAACCAGTTTGTTTTGCAATCAGTCATTTTGATGTCGCCTCCATAGGTTTTGGGCCGTTGCCTGTCACGGTACTTGGCCCACCCATGCAAGTGAGGTACCATTTTTATTGGGAGACCTGGGTGAATGTTGGGTGGGAGGAAGTTTGTGGATCCATGCAGATTCCAGAACTTTCCCACAAAGAAATTTGAGAAAAAAGTAATTTTTTCAACAATTTGAGGTTTGCAAGGGGATTCTGGGAAGGAAAACGTTGGAGGACCCTTGCAAGCCACACCTCGCCGGACTTACCCAGGGTGTCTAGTTTTCAGAAGTGTGTGGTTTTGGTAGGTTTCCCTAGATGGCCGCCGAGCCTGAGGCCAAAATTTCATGGGAACCCCCTTGCCAATCCAGCCTGTTTTACGATGGGTTATTTTAATGTCAGAGGTTTTCAGCCCTTGCCTGTCACGGGTACTTGACCCACACATGCGAGTGAGGTACCATTTTTTATTGGAAGGCCTGAGGGAATGCTGGTGGGAAGAAATTTGTGGATCCACGCAGATTCTGCAACTTTCTCACACGGAAATTTGAGAAAAAAATGTTTTTTTTTAGCAAAATCTGAGGTTTCCTGGGGATTCTGGGTAGGAAAATATTGGGGGACTACGCAAGCTATACCTCACTGTACTCCCCCGGGTGTCTAGTTTTCAGAAATGTGTAGGTTTGGTAGGTTTCCCAAGATGGCCGCCGAGCCCGGGGCCAAAAACGCATGGGACCACCTTGCAAAACCAGGTTGTTTTGCAATGCAAAATGTTATGTCACCTCAATAGGTTTTGGGCCCGTGTCTGTCACGGGTACTTGACCCACCCACGCGAGTGAGGTACTATTTTTATGGGGAGACCTGGGGAAATGCTAAGTGGGAGGAAATTTGTGGATCCACGCAAATTGCAGGACTTTTCACCACAGAAATGTGAGGAAAATGTTTTTTTTTCAACATTTTAGGTACGCAAGGGATACTGGGTCACAGAACCTGGTGAGAGCCAGTCAAGTCACCCCATCCTGGAATTCCTGGGGTGTCTACTTTTCAAAAATGCATAGGTTTGCTAGGTTTCCTTAGGTGCCAGCATTGCTAGGGTTCAAAATCTAGAGCTAGGCACTTTGCAAAAAAAGGGTCAGTTTCCACTGTGAAAATGTGGTGTGTCCACATTGCGTTTTCGGCCGTTTCTTGTTGCAGCCACTAGTCCTACCCACACAAGCCAGGAACTATTTTTCTTGGAAGACTTTGGGGAAAGAGGGGTAGGTGGAATTTTGTGGATCCATGCAGATTACAGAACTTTCCACCTCAGAAATATGAGAACAAATTGCTTTTTTGGACAAAATTTTAGGTTTGCATGGGATTCTGGGTACCAGAAACTGGTGAAAGCCAGTCAAGTCACCCCATCCTGGAATTTCCTTGTTGTCTAGTGTTAAAAAATGTATAGGTTTGTTAAGTTTCCCTATGTGCCGGAAGAGCTAAGGTTCAAAAACTACAGCTAGGCACCTTTGCAAAAAAGGGTCAGTTGTCACTGTGAAAATGTGGTGTGTCCATGATGCGTTTTGGGTCATTTCCTGTTGCGGGTACTAGGCCTACCCACACAAGTCAGCTAACATTTTTCTATGCAGACTTTGCGGAACGCGTTGTGGGTGGAATGTTGTGGATCCATGCAGATTACAGAACTTTCCACCACAGAAATGTGAGGAAAATGTGTTTTCTTTGGACTTTAGCTTTGCAAGGGATTCTGGGTACCAGAACCTGGTGAGAGCCAGTCAAGGAAGCCAACCTGGATTCCCCTGGATGTGTACTTCTCAAAAATGTATAGGTTTGCTAGGTTTCCTTAGGTGCCGGCAGAGCTAGGGTTCAAAATCGACAGCTAGGCACTTTGTAAAAAAGGGTCAGTTTTCATTGTGAAAATGTGATGTATCCACGTTAAGTTTTGGGCCATTTTCTGTCGTGGACATTAGGCCTACACACACAAGTGAGGTACCATTTTTCTTGGAAGACTTTGGGAAACGCGGGGCAGGTGGAGTGTTGTAGAACCAGGTGTAGTGAGCGCTGGGCTTGGTTTGCGCACATTGCTATGTTAGCATAGGCTTATTAGAAGTTTAAACACCATTTTACCTTTTGCTGCTTTTGCACATGACACTGCATATAAATGTTGTTGTAAGTTAGGCTGCGTGAATTATTTCACAGGAGAAAGGCTTGCTTTCAGCACCTCTAGACTTACATTGTGACCCTAGTCTGCACAGTGAGTGCTAAAGCCTTCAAGATTATCATAACAAGGTAGCTGTTGTTCGGGCTGATCGGTTGACGTTTTAGACATAACATACAGCTGCAGCTGCAGTCCAACAGAGACTCTGGCGCCTTTAATATTGCATGGTAAGCATGATTTCAGGCACTTGGAAAATTCCTGGTTTTCAGCTAAACAAAGAGCTTTTGCAGATCCTTTTTTAACATTTTTTTTATTTATTGCATTTTTTCCCTTTTATCCCGTGGTGGTGGGAGAGAGGTTAAACCAAACAACATAAATCATACATAATTCATACATAAGAAATTATACAATGATGATTGAGAAACGTTATTAATTTGCCAACCATTTTTCGAATGGTGCCCAGTTCTTAGAAGCAGTTAAACGTCTTTTCTTTCATCTGAAAGCCTGAACAGCAGTCTCTAGTTTGAACCAGGACAGCATCCTGGCCTTCCAATGACAAAAGGTAGGGGGTTCAGGATTTATCCAGAGTGATGTAACACAAAGTCTGACCATGGCCATAGCAATAAAAAGAAACGCTTGTAAATGTCTTGTTTTTTCATGGGCCGTAGAATGTTCATAGCCAGTGATTATCATTTCCGCTGAGATTTTAACTGAGGTTTGAGTAATCTGGGTAAGAAAATTTTCAATTTGATGAAATAGAAAGATAACTCCAGACATTTATAAAACATATGAACAGAATCTGCAGACGGAAATTTACATCTTGCACTAAACGACCCTTTGCCCCCGCTAACAACCCCCCATCTAACTAGTTTTGCGGGTGTATAATAAAGATTAAACATAGCCATATAACTTTGCGAGCGAAGAGTACCTGAAACGCAGACAGACCTGGCTAACACCAAAGGAAATTTTAAATCAATAGAAGGTACTCCAAATTTGGTCGCCCACTTATTATTCTGGTCCTCTAAATCATCAGGGAGTTGAGATAGAAAAGACTGATATAAACTGCCAATTTTTGCTTTCTTTCTTATAGATTCAACTATAGTAATTTTTTGAAACATTATTTGATTTAGAGGAAGCTTTTTATCAAGAAAACTTCTCAATTGTAGGTATTTAAAAAAATGATTGGACTGCAGATGGAATTTCTCCTTCAAAAAAACAAAAGATGCCATTTGCCCGAGATCAGCTAAATCGCCAATCTCCTTCAAACCAAGGGCTGTCCAAGTAATTTTCACCCCGCTTGAAATATCATTGGAAGTAATCGAAAGGCATTTAGTGGGGTATAATAAATAAGCTTAGGAATATGAAAATGGCGACAAACTTTTTGCCAAACCGAGAATAATGCCTACAAAACCTTGAATTTAGTTTTTTTTTAAATAACTTGGTTCAAGGATACGAGTTAATATGCCTTTTGTCGAATCTCCCAATGATATTGAGTATATTGATGGTGAGAGATGTACCAGAAGCTCAACAACATCACCTAGTAGCGGAACGGCAAAGTGTTGGACCATAGCTGCCCAATAATAATACATTAAATTCAGATTGCCCACCCCCCACGATCCTGCGGAAGACAGGTCCACTTAGCTGCCCTCCTTGATTTACGAAATGACCATATAAATCGTTGACATATCCTTTCTGCTTTTGTTAAAATTAAAGTGGGGATTTAAAGTGGAATAGATCTGAAAAGATATAGAAATTTAGGGAGGACAAACATTTTATGAATATTAGATCGGCCAAATAATGAAAGATGTAAATGATCCAGCCGCTCTAATTTTTTATGAAGTGAATCGATAATGGGGGAATAATTCAGATCCAGAATCTGATCTACATCAGGGGAAATTTGAATACCAAGGTATGTTGCCTCCGTGGTTGTAGAAACATGAGAGATTGGCATAGCCGTAGATTGTAAAATTTGCGTCTTTGCAATATTTAGTTTATATCCAGAAATTGAACAGAATTGAGCTGCCAGAGTCTCCAATGCAGGAAAAGATTGGGCAACATTATCAGTTAGGACTATAATATCATCAGCATATGCCAATGCCTTATATTCAATTCCATGAACAGTAACGGGAGTGATAGTCTGAGATTTTTCTATTAACCATAAAAAAGGATCAATAAATAAAGCAAAAAGGAGGGGAGGACAAAGGCATCCTTGTCTGGCGCCCCTGCTAATGGGAAAATATTGTGATTCACTACCAGAGGTGCGCATTTTAGCAGTTGGTGATATATACAATGCTTGTAAAGCCTGAATGAACTCTGGTGCATAGCCCTTCCAGCGTAGTACCCCCAGGAGACCCTGTTGAACGCCTTCTCGGCGTCCAACAGGATCACCCCGAGGGCGGAGTTTGTGACTTTTGCCCAGTCTAGCAGGGCTACTACACGCCTAATATGGTCCGTCGTATCCCGGCCGGGAATTAACCCATGCTGACGAATAGAGGCCAAGGGGACAATTGTTTGGGTTAGACGAAAAGCCAATATCCTTGAATAGATTTTGCTATCTGTATTGATTAGCGCTATTGGTTGATATGATGCTGGGTTTAATTCATCCTTGCCTTTCTTTCTGAAAAGAACAATGGTAGATTGTCGCCAAGAATAAGGAACTGACCCAGTCTGGGCAAGACGAAAAACTTCTAACATTTGCTGCTTGAATAAGTATGAAAAAGTTTTGTAAAATTCCAAATGAATGAGATCCGGCCCTGCGGCTTTACCATTAGAAAGAGATTTCATAGCGATAACAACTTCCTCCCAACTAATGGGTTCGGCCAAAATTTGATTCTGTTCATCTGTGACCTTTTGAGTATCCATAGACTGGAAAAATTGATATAAACTAGTTTGTTGTTGTAGAGTTATATTCATGTCTTCTGTATACAAGGTTGAATAAAAATTAACAAAGGTATTTACAACACCACTGGTTGTGTCCTGAATTATACCAGACTGATTTTTGACCCTGATGATCTGACTAGCTACAGCCTTTTGTTGTAAACGTTTTGCTAAAACCTTACCAGAATTTTCACCCAGCTCGTACATTGAGGTTCAAAATTAAAAATATTTGTTTGCTATATCTTTATAAAAAGGCTCTAATAAGTTGGGTTTTGCTATAGCAACTGATTTCAAACTAGCTGCTAAGTCTTCCCCCATACAAATATTAAGACAAATCCAATTCAGCTTGTTGAAGGGCTGATAGTCTAGTTTTAACAATTTGCTGTTCTGTCTTCCAGCGATAAGAGGCAAATCTTTTAGTTTCACCGAGCAATGCGGCTTTGAATGTGTCCCAGACAATACCAACCGAGGCAGTGCCGGTATTAATTGTAAAGAACTCTGAAATCCAAAGAGTGAGTTGTTCCTGATATAGTTTATCTAATAGGAGTTTCCTATCAAAAGTCCATGGTCTAATTTGATTAACAGGACGGTCCCAGGGACAGCTAAAGATAATAGGATTATGGTCGGATATAGTCCTTGGGTTAATTTTGATCTTAACAGACCGAACAATTTGAAGAGGTAAAAACATAGTCAATGCGTACCATTTTATTATGAGGTATTGAATAAAAGGCATAGCCCTCTTGATTTGGATAGTGATAATGCCATAGATCAGTCAAACCGTGTTCAATTAGAAGAATCCGAAGCGCCTGATTAAACTTGGGGCTTTCGTTCTACATATGTGCTATGTTTTATTATATCTAAATGACTAGGGATATTGATATTAAAATCCCCGCAGAAAAACATGGATGGGGCCACGTAGCTAACTCTAAATTTAGATTTCTCAAGACCTGTGGGTCGTCAAGATTAGAAGCATATATCGAGCAAATAGAAAACAAACGACCATTGACCAATAACTCTGCTATTAACCATCTACCAAAATTGTCTTGCATTACTCTTTTAACACGCCCTATCCCAGTTTTTAGAATGATAGCAACACCCCTAATTGTGGAGGTTTGTCGGGTACAGGCCACTAATTCATAACCCAAGAATCTAAGATAAACCTGATTGCCTCAAGGAATATGAGTTTCCTGCGGGCAGATTATATCCACCTGCATCACCTGCAACATCTTATAGAAAATCCTACATTTTTTAGGGTCATTCAATCCGCAAATATTCCAGGTTGCACATGTCAATCTAGAAGCAGCCATAAAGTTTGATCAAAGAAAAACAGCCCTAGGAAGCTATGAAGCATTTTATAACACACATGATTACAATCAAACTGTTTTTTTAAGAAAAATGAGAAGGTTTGTGTCAGATCAAATACATTTAAGAGATACAACCGACTAAGCAAGATGGCGACCGTGCTCTCGGCCGAGTGAGTTGGCGTTCTGCTCTCCTGGGCTACAGTGGACCCCCTGAATTGACCGTTCTGCCCGTTTAATTCAACATCACCTAAAATACTTCTTTTCGTTTACTCAGCAGTGAAAAGCGACCACTCTGTTTATGGCACTAACCTTCGGTTTGAACTCCATTCAACCTGTAATCCCTTGGAAGCTGTTGTGGTACTGGCGGGCTCTGCCCCGCTCTAGCTGCTGTACACCTAGTTTGGCGCCCCGTGCGGTATCCTTCCCATCGAGATCCGGCGGTTGCTTTCCCGGCTATCGCCCAATTGCCATCAGCTCTAAAAAAAAGAATGCAGCCGAAAGTACTCTCTAAAGGGGCGGCCGCCGCTCTCAAATCCCGCAGCTCTACCCGCGGTCAGCAGGAGGCGGACCCGAAGGGCTCTGAAGACTTGCCCTGCAAGTACGGACAAGCCCTCACCTGCGATTCTTACTGCAGCTGCCGCCAAGGGACAGACACTACCGGCGATGTTTGACAGGCTGGGAGGTAAGGGAACAGCTTTGGCTACAAATGACGGCTCTCCTGATATAGTGAAGGGAAAAGACTTAAGATCGTCTGGAATCCTTGTTGGAAAGGGGGGGTGAATACCTCTATAATAGTACCTATCACTGCGATTTTTGACTCTGCAAGCCCCCCTTATCGACCCTCCTGAATTCCCTGCACTAACCAATCACAACAGTATATCAAAAGAGGCAATTCTGGCACCAGGTTCAGTTCCAGACCTCTCTGCTCATCAGTCCTCCTCAGCCCAATGCATGCTGGATAATGTAGTCCAGTCTACCAACAGCCATATATCTACTTCTCTGGAGTTACCTACAGAGTTCTCTCACAACACTAGGGGGTCCGTGCTTAATGAGTCTACTGAGAATTTTTACTCTGTGTCTGATCACTCTCTGTCTGGGGAGGATGATGCTGATTGCCCAGAGCTCCAGTGGTCGGACTACGATAGTGACTCTGCTGATTGGCGTCCCAGCCAGGCATCAAAAGATCTGAACATTGATACAGTTCGTAAAGCTCCGGGTACTAAGGTTTCATCCCAGTCTAATCAGCAAAACCAGCAGAAGGAATTATCTATGGAACAGTTCCAATTAAATTCGTGGGATGTATGTGGAGGAACTAGCGAGACTATGTCAGGTATCCCCGAAGAGGTCTCATTGGTAACGATCTATCAAACCATAATGATGCATAGAGAAGCAACTAGACAAGAAAATATGCGTACACAGGGGGCCTGCCGCAAAATGCAGAACTCTCTCCGACGGGTTATTAAAACGTGTACTGAGACCACTACCAGGATTGTTGAAGCTGAAGAAAGGATTTCGGCTCTTGAAGATGCCGCAGCTACTCAGAAAGACTTAGTTACAGAGGTCAAAGAACAACGTAAGGACATCTTATGGAAGCTTTCAGATCTTAAAAACCGGGCAAGGAGGAATAATCTTTGCGTTTTGGGGATAGAGGAAAATAAAGAGGGTGATGAACCTCAGCAGTTTATAGTGGAGCTTTTTTCCAAAGCTTTCTCAGAGGTCACCCAGTGGGATTGGAATCTCGAGATACAAAGAGCGCATCGTTTTCCACTAAATAAGAAAAAACAATCCTCTGCTGCTGTGAATAATTCTTACCCCCGTGCTATTTTGGTATGCTTCAATAATTTTCTTGCCCGTGAACGTATATTTGACCTCGCTAGATCCAATAAGAAGTCATCTGCCAAGGAATGTCAATTCTTTGTCCGTCCGGACTTCTGTTCAGAGACGGTCACTCGCGGCTGGCATCTGCGACAACAGATTCCAGGCGAAGGGCACCCAGGCATTCTTACTTTTTCCGGCAAAACTAAAAATCATTTTTAAGGGTCAGACAAAGTTTTTACTGTCGGAGATATCTGTTAAGGAATTTTTTGATTCAATATAACTTGAGTTAGGCCATGTATTATCTTGATTGTTAAACATAGGGCAGAACTTATTTTCATGTTCTCTTTCTTTTCTCTTCCTTTTCTTTGATGACCTGAGGGTTCTATAAAAAAAATCTGTATTTTTTTTCTAGCTGATGTTTCAGGGTTATCTGATATCTCTTTGGAAAGGGGGAAAACTGTAGGTTCAGAGGAGTGTGAGGATACGCTTACTCAACCATCACAAGGATCAAGGTCCTGTTGCTCAATGTGGGGGGTGAGGGGTGAGGGGTCCACTGGGTGGGTGGGCTTAGCTGGGGTGGGTGGGCCAATCAGGGTGGGTTGTGGGGTGGTGTGGTGGTGGTGGACAGAGATAACCAGATTTTTATTGACAGTCGGTTGTATCTCTTACATGTATTTGATCTGACACAAACCTTCTCATTGAGCTTTTGCAGATCCTGATGTGATTCACACCTGCTGTTCTTGGAGGTATGGGGTCCCCCTCACGAGCCTAAGAGACCTTCTATATTTTATAAAACATAGTTCCTAGGTAGGGAGGGTGATATACTAGGCACTATACAACCTTTTATCACTATCATTGTAATATGATTTCTCCTTTTGTGTTTTATAAAATTGTAACAATGCTGATCATATTATTTCTAACCGTATGTCTGCTTATGTTAGAAAAGATACTGCATCTTAGAGCAGGATGTTAAAATAAATATTTTAACCTTTCCCGTGTCTCTTTTCACTCCTGTTGTGGACTGGTATGAGAGTATAACGAAAGAGTGTTCTTGCTTCTCACCATTCCTTAGTATAACCTAGGTTGCATGTTCAGGGTGTCTAATCATTGGTTCCTTTGCTATAGGACGAAGAGCTAATATGACACTGGTGCTAGCTGGTTAGGGTTCTAGGTACTGAGGTGAGTTTTTTGGTCCACCACAATTCACTGAGATCCTGGGTCTCTGTGCACAGTTTTGTGTAGGAGCAGGATCCCTGCAACATGGCACACCCAACTTAGAGGTCTTGTTTCGAGCTCCTCGAGTAGTGCTTACATCAGTCCAAGACCCGGTCACTATTGTTTCCGGTTGACAATGGTGATGGATAAAACCTACCTATAGCTAAATAGGTCTCTTCAAGGTTGATAATTTTAAACGGTTTCTATTGGATTACTACTCAGTTGTGCTTTGTACTTTGTATTGTCTTTTTCTCTACTGTGTCATTATGGGTGATGTTAAAATACCCCAGCATAGCTAGCCAGATGGTGGTCCGCAATCATCTGCAGATCTATGCCGTCCCCTTAGAGGGCATGGCAGTTGTTTTTGTGGTGAGTGCAGACGCAGCTTACCCATTTGAGATTTTCTACTCATGGGTCACATTTCCTGCAGTGAATGCAGATACAAATTTGTTTCGTGTTTACACTCACACTGTTGTGCCTATGGAGTACACTTCATATAGGACACAGGAGATTCCGATTTCTGCTTGGCAGCACTGAATTTGCCTTTATGGCGCCCTCCCCCACTTTTTAACAGCGGTTCGATTAGGTCCTTTGTCCATCCCAGGTGCTTCTTGGCCTGTTTTGGCTGGATTTACCTTGCACCCCCCTGTATCAATGGCTTCCATTGGTGAATTGAGGGCCCTTTATGCCTCTGCTGTAGGGGTTATAAGGGCCTTGGTTCAGTACATTATGCGCAACTTCCAGGGCGGGGCCCCTTGAGCTGCAGGCCTATCCAGTTGGACCGAGCAGGTTCAAGCTTAGTCCCGTCATGGTAAATGCAGGTATGGGCAAGGCTCCCCAAGATAAGTATGAAGTGCCTTTCTGGCTTGCTGAACAATTTGACCACCTGGAGGCAGTATTTCCTAATACAACTCCTGTAGAAAAAAACTGGATTCTTACAATTAGTTTGCAGAAAGACTTAGTGCTAGAAGTCACTGATTGTACCACATGGGGTATGATATTTGCGGCAGTCTATACTAGGTGCTTCGGCACACCGTCCATGGCTGTCCTACCCTCCATCATTAAGCGTGTTCAGGATGAGCACGGACCAGAGGTGGCGGTTGAATTGGGAATGAGGCTTGTTGGAGCATTTGACGTAGTTTCTGATCTCGTCCTTTCCAATGTTAAGGGGGAAGCGGTAAGCTTCCAGGTGTCTAATGCTTTGTGCGATGTCCCCGATGCCAAAAAACCCAGTCAGTTACCGAAAACTATTACTGCGGCTTATAAGACCATTGGCCTTAATAGTTTGGGCGTTAAGCCTTTTGCTAAAACAGCCCCAAGGCAAACGGAGGCGGCGAAGTCTGACAAAGATGATCGCTCTTGGTTCCAAAACAGAATTGGAATTAAAATAAGAAACAGGGGAAACAGCAACAAAAACAGGGGTCCTGTCCCCGCTTTACATATGCCTGCATCTACTGAGCGCACTTATGAATTTCGTGACTGCACTACAATTAAGTCACCTGATTGTTTTCAGGTTCCTGATCAACATTCTCCTCGCTCTTTGCAGGAAACATCGGTCTCACCCACAAGTGGAGGAGACGGCGGCAGAGGACGGGGTGCAAAAAAAGAGCAGCCCTGCAAGACAGATGGTAAAGGCAAGCAGGACGACTCTACACGTCAAAGACCCCAGTTTCAGAAAAATAAATTTGGTGCTTTAACAGTGAGATATGCCATGGAAAGTGAGAACACAGTTTCGGAATCTGACGTCGGCGCTGACGCTGTTAGACAGCGCAGCAGAAATTACCATAGTGCGAGAGGCACTGCGTCCACTTCTGAAGGTGACAGCAACTGACACGTTCATTGTTGTTGAGACTGCTGACACTAGAGTGGCTCCCCCTGAAAGACTTTTTGAAATTGTCCTTTTGATTGAAGGTGACATACAATGTACTATAAATGGGGTATTTTGGGAGAATCTGACTACTACTTATGACATTTTGTTGGTGGAGGTCGACTGGCCCCCACCTTTTGTCTTAGCTGCTCCGCAAGGGGAGGAGGTAATCCTCCCTAGTTTCGCACACACTGTTCCGAAGGAGCAGGCACTGCATTTTGCAGAAGATTGGGCTAAGGTGCTTCCATCAAATCTGTACCATACTCATTGTGGTTGGGACAAATGTTCCCCCTTACATGAGATACCATTGCGGTCTATGCCACATCCTCAGCCCCAATACCCCATGCGACATGAAGCGAAAGCTCCAGTAGCACAGATCCTTGAACAATTGGAATATCAAGGCGTGATTGAAACGTGTGTGTCTCCAATGAATAACCTTCATTTTACTGTGACTAAGCCTGATGGCTCTTACCATTTGGTATTGGATTATTGGGCACTTAAACTCACATTGTCCTACATGCGCGGTACAAAACACTCACAGTTCTGCCCTTGTGGATAGTCTCGTGCGAAAAAGGTTTAAGACCACACTTGACATATCCAATGGCTTTTTCGCTTATAACTTGTCCAGTATTAGTAGTCAATTGACAGCTTTTACCAGTGGTGGCAAGCAACGCCAATTCAGAAGATTGGCTATGGGCTATAAGAACAGTCCAGGCATCTTTGCCGCCCGCATAGTCTCTCTCCCAGATGCATGTTCATATGTGGATGACATTTATCTCACAGAAGACGAATTATGTCCGCATATGTGTCGCGTTGACCGTATAATTTGCCATTTGCGGACTTTGGCTATAAATTCAACTTTGCAAAATCACACATTGCAGAGTACACAATGTTGTTCCTGGGCTATGAGCTCAATAAGGAAGGTCGAGGTTTAGCACCTCACTTCTTGGAGAAATGCACACAGCTGAACGCTCCTACAACTCTGAAAAGAGTACAGTCTTTGCTGGGCTTTTTGAATTTTGGGCGTACTTATATTCCCGAATATGCCCAGCGTATCAAGCCTCTTTACGCTTTGGTACACCCTACTTTTTCCAAATCATGCTGGCTGCCTGCTCATTCAGCCATTTTGCATTTTTTGCAGGCGGATCTTCTAGAATCTAAATTCTCATTGACTTGTGATAACCACACCAAACTGGTGATAAGAATCGTACCTGGGGCGGTGGGTTTCACGTACCTGACTTTTAATGAGGGTGACACAGTACCTATCGCTTACAAGTCACACTTGTACACTTCGGCTGAGCTGCGTTTTTCCACTGTGGAAAAAGTTTTGACAGCAGTGCAAATGGCGATTCTGAAAGAATGTGCACTGTCGCAGGGAAACCGCATTTTGAATGTAATTATGTATCCTGCCTTGGAAGCAGTGATGAAACCCAGTGTACCAAATTCAAAGGCTTTGCACCCATGGTGGATACCATGGGCCACGTCCTTGACATCTCCAGATGTCACTTTCATTTTTTACTCCTCTTTGCAGACTCAAGAGTTTTTGTAGTATGAATGTGTTCATCCGGCTCGTCTGACCATGTGTCCGCTGGAGGATTTTCATTATATCATTTATACTGACGGTTCAGCTCAACCGGCGAAGGCTTCAAAGCATGCCTATTCTTCCGCCTGCACAATAGTGGTTGGAACTACGGTGAATGGAGAGTTCAAGTCCGATGTCATGCATACACAGACATTAGTGGACTGTACCGCCCAATTGGCAGCGCTCTGTGCTCTTATGCTTGCATTAGAGTACGCTGATCCTAGTGTGACTACTCTTATCGTAAGTGACTCTTAATACTGTGTACAGTCTTACAATGACAATTTGTTCTTTTAGACTCAAAATAGTTTTCGTTATTCCACAGGTAGCACAATAAACACAGAATTATCTGGGTTCGAGTGGCTGTGCTTAAAGAACGGCTGCCACTTGTGTTTGTGATTCATTCTCTCGGCCACCAGCGTGTTGGAGTTCATGCTGGTGGCAACAGTCTCACAGATGAAGCGGCGAGGGCAGCCATAGCAACATACTTAGTTGCAGCAGTTACACTTTCCAAAACTAAGATTGATGATGACATCTTGGCAGCTATTGCCGCTACAGAGAAGGGAGGTAATTACCCTAGAGGTTTCCCTTCCAGATACTCTTATCATTGAAGTCCTGATTAAGTTGTTTATGTGAGAATTAACAACGTTGGTGACAGGTTGATTTCCAACGCGGACCGCAGGTCCACGTTGATTACAGCCACTCATGAGGGTATGGCATCCGACAATGTGGGTGTCTGAGCCACTGCATCACTCTTACAACAGCGTTACTGATGGTGTGGATTGTACAAACAGACGCATGATTATGTCCTCCATTGTGACATTTGGCAGCAGATTAAACCTTCTACTGCTGCACTCCTGCCCCAGACACAGTTGTACATATCTAATAAACCACTTGGGTGTGTTTATTCAGATCACTGAGGTCCTTTCTCCTCTGATACTGTGTATAAGTACATCTTGGCTGCAGTTGTTTCTAGCACGCGCTTTATGTGTTTGTGGCCCCAAAGGAGTGCTGATTCTTGAACTGTCGTAAGCGATTTGCGTGTCTTTGCGGGATTTTTTGCGTGTGGTACCTTCAACTCGGACCAGGGTCCAGCGTTCGCCTCTAAGGCATACAAGGATGCCATGCGTTCATTGGGGGTCTAAGTAAATTTTTTTTCTCCATATCGGCCTGAGGGCAATAGTGTTGTGGAGCGGATGAACTGTGACTTAAAGCAATCATTGACAGCTAGAGTTTTAGGTACAGGCCAGAACTGGCTAGCCCACCTCAATAGCGTTCAGCGTGTACTTAATAATCTTCCTAGAAGGTTTCTGGGTGGTTAGACCCCATATGAGATGCTCTTTGGTTTCAAAATGTTTGTTCCGGACCTTGAGGGTCTAGAACAGGCGGGGTCTGCCGCTCCCGTTGACGTAGATGAACAATGTGCTGTTTTCCAGAATCTACAAAAGACGAATGACAGTCTGGCAAAGGAACACTTGCCCTCCACATCTGATGCTGCGTTGCAGATTCCTGTTTTTGGCTGGCTACTCCAAGTTGTTGAATTTGTCCGAGAGAAGGTCGAGAACAAGAAGGAATTTGGCCCCTCATATCGTGCTCCAGTGAATGTATGACGTTACATCGCGCACATTAAGATCGTGCGCTTTTACCCCGCATCTATTATATCGCACAGACCATGACATTGCCTCCTTTTACCTCACAATCTGTTGCAACGCGATGTCATTGCTTTCAATTGGCCAGAACATTACCCCGCAGTACACGAAGTCGCATGCCAAAACAACGCGGTGTTTGTTATCGCCTGCATGAACCCGCCTCTAAGCCGGTAGGAGTCAGAGCACATCCTCTCCATGTCATCGAAGCTGTGCATATAGCGATTTATGAATTAGTAAATATTAAGATATGTAATCAACCCAAAACATCCATTGAACTGGTTGGCATCACTGTCAATTTTATGAAGTATTAGCATATAGCGAGGCTGTAATGCACTCTTTATAAAATATTAGCATATAGTGAATTATGACTTATGCAATATTATGTCACCCAGAGGCTGTAATTACAGTGCGAGGCTGTAATGGACTCTTCATGAAATATATCTCTTTCTGAAATATATACATCTGCGATGCTTATGAATTAGGAAATATTATGTCATCCAGAGGCTGGAATGACAATGCGAGGCTGTAATGGACGGTTTATGAAATATTATTGAAACAGCAATTGTATTAAAAAATGTGTTTATTGTATAGGATGCTCGTACCTTCGTTTACACAGCAATTGTATTAAAAAATGTGTTTATTGTATAGGAGGCTCAAACCTTTGTTTACAACACCAAAGTCGGCAGCAGTAGCAGTCAGACCACATCCTCTCCATGTCATCGAAGCTGTGCATATAGCTATTTATGAATTATTAAATATTATGTCATCCACTCATAGTGCGAGGCTGTAATGGACTATTTATGTTTAGCATCTAGCGATTTCAGAATTATGAAATTGTATGTCACCCACGTAATGTACTATTTATAGCGGTTTCTTATGTCATCTGCTTACCGATTTATGATTTATGAAATATTATGTCACCCACTCATAGTAATGTACTATTTATAGCGGTAGTGCGAGGTGATGTAGGCTGAAATATTATGTCACCCACTCATAGTAATGTACTATTTATAGCGGTAGTGCGAGGTGATGTAGGCTGAAATATTATGTCATCCACTCATAGTAATGTACTATTTATAGCGGTACTGCGAGATGATGTAGGCTGAAATATTATGTCATTCAATCATAGTAATGTACTATTTATAGCGGTAGTGCGAGGTGATGTAGGCTGAAATATTATGTCATCCACTCATAGTAATGTACTATTTATAGCGGTAGTGCGAGGTGGTGTAGACTGAAATATTATGTCATCCAGTCAGAGTAATGTACTATTTATAGCGGTACTGCGAGATGATGTAGGCTGAAATATTATGTCATCCACTCATAGTAATGTACTATTTATAGCGGTAGTGCGAGGTGATAGACTATTTATAATAATATTAAAACAGAAACGTTATTAAAAAGAAGTGTTTATAGTATAGGAGGCTCGAACCTTAGATAACAGCACCAAAGTCGGCACCGATAGCCGTCAGATCACATCCTCTCCAAGTCATCGCACCGGCATAGCGATTTATGATTCATAGTGCGAGGTGATGTAGGCTGTAATAGATTATTAATAGCGGTTTCTGATCACATGCTATCCCGACGCATGCTACTACATACAGCGATTTATGAATTATGACGTATGTCATCCACTTAATGGACTATGATTTATGAATGATTATGTCATCACATGCTATCCCGACGCATGCTACTACATCGGTTTTATCGCTAGCGCGATGTATTTGCTAGCGATGTATATGTGAATGCGATGTAGTAGCATGCGTTGGGAAAGCATGCGTTCTGAAGCCGGCAGTGATGTAATAGTCGCGTTGCAATGGCAGCACGATGCGATACATCCGTTGTAACGGGTGTTCCCCTCTCCAGTTCCTGTGCTTGGCATGCAGGCTACAAGAACAGCCATTTTACCTCCACTTCCCGGTCGAAAGGAAAACAGGTACATCCTAATTGTCAATGTAAAACTACACAGAGTGGCCGATTCTTCTTAGTAGGACACCTGCGGTCTCTTGTCCAGCAATGCTGAGAAACTCTGTTTTGGCACCTACCACCAGGCCGGATGTTGCCATTGAGATGAATACAGTTATGAATCCTTAATTGAATATTGATCCTCTTGATGATACTGAGTACACTTACCCCACATCTATTCCCGATTTAGAGACCTATGCGGCTAATCAATCACATTTTTCATTTGACACTGACTCTACCACATCAAAGCCCCCTTTTTAAAGTTTTGATTTTTGCTGTTTGGTTTAGAAAACATTTTTTGATTCCCCCATGGACTTACATTTGGCAGGTGCTTTTTTCAATTTTTTTATTCATGTCCATTGGATTTGTGGTGTCTTTTTTTCTGTCTTGTGAATGGACACTATGTTAAAGAAAGAACAACAATTAGACTAATTGATGGAACTTTGGCACCCCACTCCTCATCACACAGACTGAAGAGGGACCAAACTTTCGTTAATATCACTGCTTGGCCTGTCTTAGATGGGATTGTATGGGATGCTGTTAAATTTAAGGGTGTTTTTTATTTATGCTTAGCCATAACATGTGATGCTACACTTTTTGGCACAACTTATGAAGGCTTCCTTTTTAACACGCACCATTTTTCTCATAACAGACAGAAGCTTCCCTTCTACGAACAAAAGCAAGATCACCATCATATCTTAGGCGGAGTCGTCAACGATTCATCCCCACCAAGACTTTAAGTTTCAACCAGGTGAGGGCTGTCCCACAATTAATGTGTTAAATCACTTAGCCACTTTTCAGTCGTTCACCGTTTGTTATATGACATTGATTTTAAAAAATGTTTTTAATAATGCACAATTTTAATTTTTACAGAGTACACACAGAGCTAGTTGTTTTACTTTTATTAAAGCTTTAAAACGTACATAGACTCTGTGATTTTTGGTCATAAGTGAGTGAGTGAAAGGGTTTGCAATTTGCAAGCATGAGTCCGTGACTCTGAGAGGTCGGGACTCTGACTCCATAGTCTTATGTTCTGGGTTGTATAATCATTGAGGATCATCGCTTCATTCGGGAGCTAAATAATGACTCTCTGACACACTAACTAGTCAGTAAGGAGATTGGGAGTTCAACTTCTGTTATGACTGAGGTATGTGGAAAGTCTAACTGCACCTAATATAATTTATAACCAATGCCCTATTTCTTGTCCATAGTTCTGTATGTGCAGAATAGTCCCTGCAACAGTAGTAGTATGTCCTCCTATCCAATCAAAAAGTAAACTAGTATCCTATTCTTGGTGGCCATTGACATTTTATTGTTGGGAATTGTCAAAGCATAAACATTTAGAAGACTTCAATAGACATTATGGCCAACCCAGAGGACTGGACTCAGTGCCTAGAGCTATTGCTGAATAGGAGTTTGGTTTAACAGTATACCTTTTGCCAACTGTGCAAGCTTAGCTAGCTACACAGACAGACTAATAATAATCTAGTAGTAGCACAGAGAGTCATAGTAGAGGCAAGATAAGAATTTAGAATCAGTCTACAAGAAGATCAAAGACGATTAAGGAAAAATTAGAATTATGAGGAACGTCCGGAATAAATAGGTGCTGTAAAAGATAGGGAAGTATAGGGCCAGCTGAGGAGTCCTCGGCGGACCTATCCTGGCCTTCCTGTTGTTGTTCCTGCTCCGCCGGTGCCGCTACCTCCTCCTCTGTCCTCTTGCTCCTGGGGGGAGCTGATGTACAACATGAAAGAAAGACACAAACATGGATGATTGTTGTCAACCAAATCAAACATTTCAAAAAAACAATAACAAATTATTCCGAGGAAATAGACAACAATTGCACTAAATGTATCTGATGTGGTCTACTAGGATATTAGTATTGCTGGATTCGCGGACCGTCTAGTTGGAAAGTTATGTAACTCACTAAACCAACTACAAAAAGGTTTTACTAGGCCTGGCAGGCAGCACTCCGCAGCATGAGAAGTGACAGACACAGTCCGTCATGATTGCAGACCACTAAAGTTTCCTACTAAATAACCAGTCATAATATACTCAAACTATCAATCCACCACCACTATCTCTTCTTAGTGGCAGCAGTACAAAGGAAGGACTGGACTTGAGTCTCTAGTGTCTAGCATTACGCATTTCTGTAAAGTACACTCATACATAATCACCCAGGCCAAATTGGCACAAAATTGAAAACAAGTAAGCATGGTAGCACAGCCAGTGAGGAGGCGAGCACCTGCAATCACAGAAGCTTTTGAAACATAATTTACCTGCAATGTAATCTGTAGTGTCTAGCTTTACGCACTTCCTTAAACAGTGTAAAGTACACTCATAAATAATCACCCAGGCCAAATGAGCACAAAATTGAAAACAAGTAAGTATAGTAGCACGGCCAGTGAGCAGGCGAGCACCTGCAATCACAGAAGCTTTTGAAGCATAATTTACCTGCAATGTAATCGGCAGCATTCTTGCTCTTCAGAAAAAACAAATATTTGCAATATCATAATAACACAGAGCAGGAGAAAACAAAGTAGTGATTACTAGATATCACCCCTTACATTATTATGGCCAGAAGGGTGGGGTGGGTTGGACATGGAAATAAGAATATCAAAGGAGATTGTATAGTTGTTAACTTCTCAGACAAAGGAGTGGCTGATAAACTATTTTGGGATGGATCACCCACAATTAACAATGACATTAGACCATTACCTCTGGGTTACTTTTATCCACCAAGGGGGGCCCAAAAAAAAAACGAATATTCCTACACATAAGTTAGCCGGGGGAAAACATAGCTCAACCCTAGGTCCATGTGATTTTGCAATGCAATCTAAGGCTAGACCTTCAGTACCCATCAATCAGCATGTCACCCAATCCACTACAATGACATCACAACTGATCAATGTACATAGAGAAAGTGTCCCTTTGTCTAACCGTTTTTCCCCTCTTTTGCCAACGGAAGATTTGGTTTGACTAGAGAAGACAAATGTCACCAATCAGACCCTTAGCGTGTTTAACGGGAAGACCTGTAAGATCCTTAGCTGGAACATTGCAGGACTAAGATCTAAGGCAGAGGACGAAAATTGGCTAAGCTTTATCTCATCTTTTGATATCATTACATTACAGGAAACATGGGACACTGACAACAAATTTGAGGTAGATGGATTTATGCATTTTAATATTTCAGCTACGCCGAGCGCTTCGGGTAGAGCAAAAGGTGGCTTATCCACTTTTATCTCACTTAATTTGAAAGTGAAAGCCACACAGTTACAGTCTTGCTCCCCGCATTTCTTGGTTGTAGAGTTATGAATGTCAAATTCACTTACTATTTTGTTGATTAATTTTTATAACTCTCCAGAATTTGTTAATAATAACCAAGTTTTGATGTTACTTGATGAATTTTTGGAAAATTACAAACTAAGTAAACATGGTTATGAGATTATATTGTCAGGAGATTTTAATATCCACCCCTGTAGTATGAATTGTAAGGTCATTGATGAGGATGGCCCATCCAATGCACTTTCAGTACACTTTGAACATACAAAAGGAGGGGAGGGCTTGGAAAATCTCTTGGCCACTCACAATTTATATGAATCTAGCTCTTGTCCGCTAGGACCGAGACCACCAACATACAAAGGGAAAGACACAGGCTCAATCATAGATTTTATCTTTATTTCATCTTTTATTTTGAATTATACTCTAAGCTATAGAGTCGTGGACTCTATTTTTAGTGACCACAACCCTGTGGCATTAGAGGTGTCACAAGTTGGACTCATTGATTTTAAAGACTCTAATGAACCAGGTATACAATCTGTGACACATTTAACATCCATAGACAAAGGTAGAAGGCTGAAATGGTCTAATGTAACACCAATTACCTTCTTACAGGAAGTTTTAACTAAAGCAGAAAAGGAAGTCGGTATTTGCTTAGACCCCCTTTCGACCAATAGCACTATCGTACAGGCTTTTAATAGACTATGCCAACAAATCAATAAGGACTTAACCCTTAAACCAAAAAGGGGGAGACCGATTGCTAGACGATGGTTTGACTCTAACTGCTCAAGGGCTCATTCTGACCTGTTAAATGCCCTAAAAGAGTCACCAAGAAACAAAGCCAAAGTAATCCAATTAAGGAAGGAGTACAAACAGGCCATTTAGAAAAGGAAGAAGGACAATAAAGAGCAGGCCTGGCTGGACCTTCAATCACCAGAGGTCCTTTGGGATAGTTCCAAATTTTGGGAAGTTATTAATCACTCTTACTTCTCGGAAGGAGATAGCCACTCAGTAGAGTGTGTCATACCCGATGACCTGTGGTTATCCCACTTTGGTAACATCTATAAACATACCGCATCTAGTCAACTACAGGATAGGTTTGACCATTCTAGCACTGACCCAATTGAAGTCTTTCTGACAGAGGAGATAGAAGATGCAATTAACAAGACATCCATAAACAAGGCCCCGGGACCTGATGGGGTCCCGGCCGATTTGTACAAAGCAGCACCTACATTTTGGTCAAAGATTCTGAAAAATGTGTTTAATGCCGCTAGAACAGGTGTGATCCCACAGTCTTGGGCTACATCAGTCATCATACCCATTTTTAAAAAAGGCCTTAAGAGTGACCCTGCATGTTACAGACCTATCTCCCTAATTGACTCTGCTGTTAAAATCTTGGGCAGAGTCATTTTGGGGAGACTAACATCTTGGCTGGAGGGCAGGGGAATTCTTTCTAATGCCCAATATGGCTTTAGGGCTAAAAGAAGTACATTGGATCAGTGTTTAAACTTATACCTGATAACTACCAAATACACTTTAGTTTAAAAAGGAGCCTTGTATATGGCTTTTATGGATCTCTCCTCAGCCTTTGACCTGGTTAACAGGTCAAGGCTGTGGGGGGTCCTCTTGGACATGGGTATTGAAAAATCTTTAGTTGGCTTTTTGGCTGATCTGCATCAGGGGCTGGAGGCCTCAGTTAGAGTAACTAGGGACGGTAGATGCACTAAACCCTTTAGCTCCGAGAGAGGAGTGAGGAAAGGATGTATCCTTGCCCCTCTCCTCTTCACTTTGTACATAAACACCTTGGAGTCGGTACTTTCCGCCCTGGGCGCCGACGTTCCGCGTGCAGGAGAGACTAACATTCCAGTCCTCCTGTACGCGGACGATGCGGTCCTCCTGGCGAGAACTGGCGTTGCCCTGAACAAACTTTTGGCCTCTTTTGGGGATTTCATGACCTCATTAGACCTAAAAGTAAACACACAAAAATCCCACGTTATGATCATGGGACTTAAAGGGAAAAGGAGGAAACCCATAACCCTGGTTTTCACAGGTAAGGAGGTTCAGAGGGTTCCCTCTTTCACCTATTTGGGCGTCCTATTTTATGATAAAGGCACGTGGGGTGCCCAACATAAGGCCAAATCCAATGCACTGAGTAGATCGGCAGGGGCCATCCTGAATTTTGCTAGAAAACTGGGTTCAAGACCGACGAGCGCGATCCTCAAAGTATATAATGCTAAGAGCATCGCAATCACCAACTACGGGGCTTCAATCTGGGGATACATAGAGCCTGTCCTTATTCAAAGGGCAGAGAACAGGTTTTTAAGATCATTACTTTCTGTTCCCCAGTCTACCCCCACTTTCACTATTCACTCAGAATTGGGGGTTGGGTACGTCTCTGACGTCATAAAATCTGCCCCTGTTATTTTTTGGTTAAAAAACTGGTTACATGATGAGATTTCTTTAAATCATAAAATTCTAGAAGATTGTTTAAACATGGATGGAGTACTCAAGATCCCATGGATGTTGTATGTGAAAAACATGTTAGCACAGGTGGGACGTATCGACTTTTTAATTCCCCCGAGAGCATAAGGAAGGAGGATGTTAAAATAATCAAGGAATCACTAATGAACCTTTTTATCACAGAGCGAGAGGAAATTGAACTCAAGAAAATTACAGTGAGAAGGAATTTTACACTCAAAACTGTCCCAGGCCCAGAACCTTATCTGGTATTTGTAAATAACTCATTCCGCCGCTTTCTTTTAATTAGATTTCGTTTGAATTTAATTCATTTTTTATTGGGCACATACTATAGATGGGATACCCCTGATAATAACAAACCTTATGATTGTGACAATTTCTCACCCCAGGACACTTTACATTTTATTATGTTCTGTGATCACTATGATAAAATCAGAAGGAAATATCTCGTCCCCATCCTTAGAGAGGCCCGTTTTCCACAAGTGAGGCCTGCACTCCTATTCCTGCAACTTTCGCACAATGCACATGTCACTTTCCATGTTGCAAATTTTTTAGTAGCAGGAGTACGCATTAATAAGAAGCGCAGCAAAAGCAATAATGGATTGATTATAAACGAAATTTTTTAAATGTAACCTCTATAAGAATATAAATATATTGATGTCTCAAATGCTTTAAATGTAATTTTTAATCTTTTTGACTGTTTACATAAATTGTTTACGCACATGTCACTTTACATTACTCTGATGTTATGAAATATGAACTACTATATATATATATATATATTATGTAAATATTCTTCTTGTGATCATTTAATTTTTTGTGTGTCTAATTCTTGAAATGTACCCTGTGTCTTTTTATGATTTTTTAAAAATCGAATAAAAGTGATTGACTGACTGACTGACTGACAAAGTAGTGAATAAATAGCTACTACTACTCACCAAGCCCAGGGATCTCCATGTCAAGCAGGTCGAGCAGGTTGTGTTCCCGGTCCAGGATGTCGGACCACTGGTGCATCGCCTGGTTTTAGGTGCCCCGGACCTCAGACTCCCGATACTTGGCCCGGCACACCTGCCCCCACAGCTTGCAACGCTCCCGGAGCTCGTATCCGGTACCGGGCCTGCCGCCTGCCGAGTCAGTCTTGGGGAGGTGGCGCTGGACGAAGAAAACCAGTGCGGCCACCTCCACCACGCTAAAGATCTCCCAGGCAGTTGCTTCCTCCCCCCTTAGGAGCGTGCAAGGGAGCCGGCTACGGGGTGCCGGACCCTTCCCATTAGACTTTCCGGCTCCCTTTGCCATGGTCCTAGGTGAAAGAAGAAAAGAAGAAAAATGAAAAAAGTAAATAAATGAAAAGAGAGAGCTAAACAAAAAAAGTAGTTATTAAAGTAACAAAATGTTGAAAAAAACACAAAATATAGATGTAGAAAAATAGAGGGATAGATAATGAGTAAAAAAGATCCTAAAAAAAAAAGTTCAAACAAACAAAGGATTGCAAAGATTGAAGCAGGATAGAAAAAGCATGCCCAGAATCATAGCAATGAATGAAAAACAAGATGGCCACGCCCATTGCGACCACGTGGGTAAGTTTGCGCAATATTTTCTACGCAAGCACTCAAAAATGGACGCGATCACGTAATTGCACCCCGCACATAGGAAATGCCCAACACGAGCATACAACTAGTGCCCGGAAACAGAAATACGCAACGCAAACACTGAAAACAAGATGGCAGTGCCCATGTACGACCACATGGGTAACTTCGTGTTAGCTGCGCTGAAAAAAAATCAGCGAACACGCAAAAATAAAAAATCCGCAAATTCGCACAGATTCGCAAATTTTGCGGAACGCAAGTACGTATTCGCACGAATTCGCGTACCGCGAATTCGCAAATTTTGCCCATGCTTAATAAATATAATCTACATAGGACAATGCCTCTTCATCCAAATTCTGAAGTAACTCTGTTACCCTAGCTGAGAACAACCAAGGGCTATTCTTTTACGCTTGGGGAAGTCAACAAAACTGACGCTGAGAAACAAGTGCTGAAAATGATGTCAAATACCTGCTCTCAGGCACTATATTTTGGCAGAAAAATCATTTGAGATCTCTAATGTTGTTTTGTATTTTTTACGCACAATGATTCATTAATGTGGCACTGTGTGCATTCTGTACTGCAGATGTTTTAGTGCATGTGTTCAGATGTCTGTAGTCTAAAACAAGACGGTATGAATTATTGAGTTTCATTATGTGAAACAAAGAATTTTTCATGGAGGAGGTGCAAGTTTCAATTACACCATGGTATTCAAGTTCATCTAAGTTCTCGATGACCTGTTTTTTCACTTCTTGTTTTATTGAGTACTGTCTTTGTGGAGTTGGAGTAGTTTTTTCTGGGATTGTATGGTGAGGTGACTCAGCATCCCACCAACATGGTTGTGATATAATGCTGAAGCAAGTGCTACTGCCCACTCCGGCGCATATGTATTTTTAAGTATATTAAATCGAGATTGAAAAAAGCAGGCAAAATTACTGTTTCTCCCTTTGGGCAATCTTAACAATTTAGGCGTTCAATCTTTTCCAACTAAAAGGATGTCATAGCTGTTAGTCAGGTTCTCCCAAAAGATACCTTTTATTTTTCTCGGTTTGTCCCCCTCCATTTGGAGTTTTATTTCATGTAACCTATATGGGACACTTACCCTTGTATCAGGTGTTTCCACAGCTCCTTCAACACTATTGTCACCAGAAATTCCATTAGGTTCTGGAACGCTATTTTTACTTCTGCTGCGCTGTCTAACATTGTCAGAGCCCATTCCCGATTTCAAAAGTTGAGTCCACAGAATTCTGGGCATGTCAAACTTTAAGACCTGCTACTTTCTTCTTTTGAAATTGAGGTTTTAATTTTGGCTTTTCTTTTTTTTGTAAGTAAAGCCTGAAGTGAGTTGCATGTCTCTGGACCTTGTATGGTCTTCTTGTCTGTGTTCTGACCTTCCTTCTCTCTCTGAATTTTCCGATGAACCCTGAAAGGAACAAAAGGAACATGTATCATTATCCTGATACCTGTCAGGGTGTTTAATGTTAACACAATTCCTAAGGTCGTACCTCCTTTTGGAGGGCTCCTGTTGAGGAGACCCAACACTGTATTGTGATCTATTCTCTCTATTCTTTAGTGTTTTATTGTTATTATCCCATTTCTTCTTTGAAGAATCGGGTGCTTGCTTGGTGTTATTCCTTGCAGGACAACCGATGAGTTCACCTTTTGTTGATCTAGCTCCCAGACTATCTCTACCAAATTCAGCATAGGTGTCTTCAATAATTTTAGGTAATTCATGTTCGTGTTGTAAGGGAGTGAAATCCCTAAGAAGTTGGCATATGGACACTGCTGCTGTCTCCCCTTTTATGTTTGCTAATATAATAGCTGATACCTGGGCGAAATTTCCTAACAATTTCACCTCTATGTTTAGAGCAGGTTCTGCTCCATACTCATTCTGTATTTGTTTTAATACATCTGGCATTACTGCTATTGAAGGGGGACTATGAGTTCTGGTATATATGGCAGGTACAATCCTCTGTCTCTGGAGCTAATCCCATTGGCAAGTAGATTGTTAGCATTCTGTGTTTTTCTTGAGAGCTTGTGTGTGTAAATACTGCCTTTAATTGTGTGATTTTTTTAGCTATTCAGAATGGCATTTGCTCACGTCTAGTTGTAATTCTACCTATAACTGCGTGTAGCGTTTATGGCCCTTGCTGGATGAGGTTTGAGTGATCTCATTACAAACTGTGTCAGGTTTCTGTAAAGTTGTATTATTTCTTTATCAAGTGGACTTAAGTCTGCTACTTGCACGTTGGGTGCCATGTCGTGTAGTTCCTATAAACCTATATAAGATCTGCACGTTTAGACAACATAGACTGTAGGATTGGTGTTCAGACTGATTCTAGACATCCCTACTGAGTATGTTTGCCTGTAATACCAGCTAACTCAGAGTGCCACTAGAAACCCCTCTTACCAAGTAGAGAATAGTTCTTGGAAATTATCTAACATGACAACTCTGTCCCATCAGGGATCATGGAAACAGTACAATACTTTTCGCTCAGTTACTCGTGCTCCCTTTGTCTCAGAGATATACACAGAATAAACGGTGGGGACATTTTCAATAGGCATGTATTGAACCAGCGTCATTCTAGTGTAAAATTGGTGTGCTGAAACAACCATTAGACAGAAACAGATATAAATATTATAAGCTCCAACAGAGTTAAAGGATAACACATTTCTACCATAGTGCTAGAACAATTAATACATGCAGGTATAAAAATACATGACAATAAAATGCATACTCCGACATCGCCATCCTAACTAGATGTACCTAAGTGTACCTAGCATGTATGTAAGGGTGTAGCCAAGAATCCCACTGCGCGCTGGAGTGTCTGCATGCAGGAACCACAGCATCTCACATCAGTGTGCCAGCATGGAAGTTCTTTTTCTCCCCTCTCTGCCTTAGCAAAGATATGGTGTATATATACCAAAAGTAGTACCCTCAGGGGTTCTACCTTGCTGTGTCATCTCGGCCTTAGGATGACCGAAGGAATGACCCTTATTCATAGTTCTTATTCAGGAGATGGTAGTCTTGCTGAGTTTCCAACAATCCTCATGCATAATGGATGAAGCTAGTTTTTGGGCGAAACCCCACGTCTTGTAAGCAGTACTGTAACTAGGTAAAAGGTCTGTCCCAATAACCGGTATGTAGTGTGTGGTAGGGGAGAATATAGGTGAAAGGTTAGGTAACTACCTGAGCCTATATTGGGGTACCCATATGAAACAATTTTGTTTATTTAGTAGATGTCTGAGCTTGAACGTTCATGGGCACATACATGACATTGTAATACTAATAATGTGTCTTAGATAATTAGATAATTTATGGTGTTTTTCTCTGGCTGCAGCACACCTGGAAGGAAGGCAATTGTTAACCTACATGGATATTAAGGTATAGTTCGACAGTGCAACTGTCACCTGACCTTTTAACCTACATCAGTATTATTCTACAACTTTCTCCTTCAACATAAAAAAATATGCATTTCCATGCCATTTAATGGTAATGCTTGAAATTACTAGATTCCTTTAAAGCTATGCTTGTATTTTGGGGAAGCACTCCATGAGAGTGCATGCGTTTTTCAGCTGTCTCCCTCGTGTACTTCTGTCCCCCTGCATTCCATGCTTTTACCCATTCCCCTCAATGTTGCACTCTCCCTCTTGTACTTCCCCTGTTGCATTCTCACCAATGTGCGTCTCTCTACCTGTTCCCCAATACTCTATTGTTTGTTGCTTTTACTCCCCAACCCTACTCTCCCTGTTGCTTCCCCCTAACTTTCACCCCCTCTCTTGCCAATTGCTTCTTCGTCCCACCCTCCATGTTGCTTCTTCCTAACCGCGCCCTCCTTCTCTCTCACCTGTCACTTCTCCTCCCAGCCCCACCTTCCATGTTGCTTTCTTCCCACCCTTTACATTAATTTCCATCCCCTGTACTATCTATATTTATATTTATCAATCCAATTCGGTAAATTAAAAAAACATCACATGCTCCATTTAGCAGGCCCCTCCATGGTTGAGTTCTTCCTACAAGTTGAGGCGGCTGGCTGCATCATGGGCTTTTTATTTCTTTTTTAACCATGCTGCACTGTATCAGGGATGCTGTACAACACAGCAAAAACACATTTGTAGACCTACCAATGTGACTCTAATGTGCGAGCAGTTTGTTTTGCCAACGCTTGTTTCAAGCTGCACATGTCTATTGTACCCTTTCTCTTGGGATCCAAGTCACTTTTAAGGGTCACACTTGGAAAGCCTAACAATACTTACTGTTTAAAGGCATCAGTTTAAAGTCTGCAGTGCCAAGAGACCCTTGCTTTAAATATAGTATACCCAATACATGCATATAGTCAGTCAAAACCATATATTTTAATAAAAGAAACAATGAGAAAGAATGTGAGAGGTGCTACGAGATAGAGCTTGCTCTTCCAGTCTCATTGAGGCTCAGGCAGTGATAGATGCAGTGCATATAATATCCTTTACAATGGAGGTAGTAGTGCCCCAGCTGAGACAGAAGTAGTGTGTATGTAGCATACTGGAGCTTATTTAGAAAGAGTACGTAGAGCATCATGTATGATTATGATAGCAGTTCTGCAGATGGGTGTAGTGAGTGCTGGCATATGTGCAGAACATCCTGCCTGATAGACAGACAGCTGCAGAGAGAGGTGCCCAGAATTCAGAAAATCCTGCATGCTTCTGATGGAGAGAAAAACGGGGTTTAAGTTCAACTTAATTTGTGAAGGCCCCCACCAGAACCCTATGAACTCCATTTAAAGTGCATATTTCTGGAGCTTCTTTTTCCACTCAGAGTTTAGGAGCCAATTGTTTGCAACAAGAGAATAGGGCGGCTAGTGTTCAGATAAAAGGTTGGATCTGGAGTGGTAATTCCTGCACTTCTGTTGCAGAATTTTAAGATTGCCACAAGTGATTTAATAACCACTCCATTACGGAGTACTACTTTTGTACAGTGGAGAAACCGGTGAAAAGGCGCGAGGGAGAAGGTAACAGTATGCCTAGGGTTATGGGTAGCACGCTAATGCAACAAAGTATCACTTTCCAGTGAAATAAAAATTGATGTGTGGATGGTGTAAACTAAGCCACAGAATGTCGGTTTGTGAGACTGTGGGTTCTTACCGGCTTAAAACTCCCTTAATATGTTTGATGTTGGACCATCTGTTTTTTTGGACCTCTGCTATTATTGGAACTCACCAATCGCGAATCAGCCAATGTTAGTTTAACCAAAAGTGAGCTTGAGTCTACCACCAGTGCCCCTTTTTTAAAATACGTTTAACTGCTATGCAGCTGGGATAAGAGGCTCCTTGTGGTTTACACAATGAAACATGTAACCAAATGTGCAGGCTGAGGGAGTGTGACTACTGCCTTACTCAGTCTGTTAGTGATAGAACCTTGAATAAATTAGATGTGGCCTTTTCAAACCTCATAATTTAATTTGCCATTCAAAAAGAAGCATCCCCATTTAATTTTGACTATTATATTAGCGATGCTTTACTGTATACACACTGTAGGTAAAAGCAACACCAAAATGATAACTTTGCATTGGTTCAACACAGAGAAAAAATAAATTGTATTTTGCTGTCTTCAATCTCCAAGGCAAAAACCCATTTGGCGGGGAGTAGCTTTTTCCTGGGAGACTAAGAGATTAAGTGAGGATCTGGATGCACTCACAGGGGCATATTAGCAACGGCCAGCGATAATTATCGCTGGCCGTTCTTAGCGATAATTAGATTATCGCAGGCTATCTCTGCTTTTTATCACCCTGGTAGCGCGTAATTAACAACGCGTTACTCCAGGGAGATAAAAATTCCAGAGATAGCGAGGTTATATCCCTTTTGCAGGGAACATCGCTGGTTTTCCAGCGATGTTCCCTGCAAAAGGGCGATAACCTTGCTGATACGACCCACAGGGTCGTATCAGCACAATCTATCCCCTATGTTAAGGGTGGCTAAGTCAAGAATTTAGCAGATGTTAGCTTTTGGAGAAAACAGCAGTTTTCTCCAAAAACTAACGTCTGCTAAAATGCTGGGGCAAAAATTGTAAATATTGCGATGTGCACATCAGCGATATTTTGTGTAATTCTAATCCCCAGGTAGTCAAATTGTTTTACACGCTCCAGAGGTGCTCCATCAAGAGTGATGGTAGATCTGGAAGACTTACTTGGGTTAAAGTAAAGGAGCTTGGTTTTCAGTGTATTTATAACAAGGCCCCTAAGCTTACAAAACAAGCAGAAGCGGTTCAACAACTTTTGCAGGCCCACGGGGGTTTTTGGGACCAACAACGTGTCGTCTGCAAAAAGCAGGGTGGGCACTTTATCACCCGCCAAAACCGGAGCATCTGCATTTGCTTCAAGCAAAAAAGAGACCACATCATTGACAAATAGCGAAAAAAGTGGTGGGGCAAGCACGCAACCCTGGCGTACCCCTCGGTTCACTGGTATTCAGTCAGTTTTTTGGCCTTGAGATCCCATTCTAATACAAGCATAAGTCCCGTCATGCATGCGGGCCAAAAGATTCAGAATTGGTGCAGGGATCCCCATCTCCTCCAGGATTAACCACAGGTGGTCTCTGGGAACCAGGTCAAAGGCGGTCTTTAACTCACCACCTTCCAATGAAGAAGTAACAACCTAAATACCTGGTCGATAGTACCCGTGCATGTCCTAAAGCCTGCCTGAAAAGGAGAGATGATGTTATTCTCCTCTACCCACAAGAGGATCCTCTCCAGGAGAACCCTGCCAACCAATTTCTGCCCAACGTCTATAAGACAAATTGGGCGATAGTTGGCAGGATCCTCCCTAGGGCCCTTCTTGTAGATAGGAATCACCTCAGCCGCCTTCCATGAGTTAGGGACAGGAGAACCTGCTAGCAGTGCATTTATCAGAGTGGTGAAATAAGTTGCCCAACCGTCAGAATTGGCTTTAAAAAGGTCACCTGGCACACCGTCCTGTCTGTGGGCCTTAGCAGGTACTATTTTAGCTATAGACGTAAGGACCTCTTTTTTATCAACTCTAATTGGTATGAGCCTCCGGGAACCATCCTCCAGAGCACCGCTCAAATGCCCTGGGGCTCCTGGCCGTTCATTCCCACCATAGAGTTTAGCAAAATGTTCAAACCATTCTCTATCTGTCCAAAAAACAACGGTAACAGTTACACAGGAGCGCACAGCGTGTATAAGTTAGTCACCAATAGAAGTCCAGTTGGTGCTCAAGGTGGACGAGAGCTAGTTACCATGACTCTCATGTAAAGCCAACAAAAGGCATAGAACAATCAATCAATCAATCAGGAGTTTGTTAAAGCGCGACTACTCACCCGTAAGGGTCTCAAGGTGCTAGGGGTGGGGGGGTGCGGGTTCCATTCCATCAAGGAGGGGGTCTGTCGAAGAGCCAGGTTTTGAGGTTTCTTGCGAAGATGGGGAGCGATGTTGTCTGTCTGAGGTGGAGCGGAAGGGCGTTCCATGCTTTGGCTGCGAGGAAGGAGAAGGAGCGGCTTCCCGATCTGGTCTTTCTGGTGCGGGGGACCACGGCATAGGAAAGCTGGGCTGATCGTAGGGTCCTTTGGGGTGCGTGGAATTTGAGTCGGCTGTTCAGGTATGCTGGTCCGGTGCCTTGGAGGGCCTTGTGTGCGTGGGTGAGCATCTTAAAGGTGATTCTCGCCTCGACGGGGAGCCAGTGGAGTGTGCGCAGGTGCTGGGAGATGCGGCAGTGTTTTGGCAGGTTGAGGACCAGTCTTGCGGCAGCGTTCTGGATGTTCTGTAGCTTGTGGATGAGATTTTTGTTTATTCCGGCGTAGAGTGCGTTGCCATAGTCGAGTCTGCTGGTAACCAGGGCGTGAGTGACTGTCTTTCGGTGTTCGAAGGGGATCCATTTGAAGGTCTTACAAAGGAGGCGGAGGGTGTGGAAGCAGGAGGATGAGACAGAGTTGATCTGGCAGTCCATTTTGAGCTCGGAGTCCAGGATGATTCCCAGGTTGCGTGCGTGGTCTGTGGGGGTTGGCGAGTTTCCGAGGGCGGTGGGCCACCAGGTGTCGCTCCAGGCATCGGGGTTTGGGCCCATGATGAGTACTTCTGTTTTGTTGGTGTTTAGTTGTAGGCAGCTGTTTTTCATCCATTTGGCGACGGCTTCCATGCCTTCTCGAAAGTTGCGTCTGGCGGTGTTGGGCTCGTTGGATAGGGAGAGGATGAGCTGGGTGTCGTCTGCGTATGACACGATGTTGAGTCCGTAGGTTCTGACGATGGGGCCAAGTGGAGCCAAGTAGACGTTGAAGAGCGTCGGGCTGAGGGAGGAGCCCTGGGGGACTCCGCAGGTGGTAGGTGTGGAGTCCGAGAGGAAAGGGGGGAGTCTGACACGCTGCATCCTGCCAGAGAGGAAGGAGCAGATCCAGTCGAGGGCCTTAACCTGGATTCCTGCATCGTAGAGTCTGCGTATTAGGGTACGGTGGGAGACTGTGTTCTCCTTTGTCCAGTAAGGTGCGGATGTCGTCTGTTGCGGCGAGGAGGGCGGTTTCCGTACTGTGTTTTTTTCTGAAGCCGGATTGGGAGGAGTCGAGGATGTTGTGTTCTTCAATGAATGTGGCGAGTTGGCTGTTGATGGCTTTCTCGATGACTTTCGCTGGGAACGGGAGCAGGGAGATGGGTCTGTAGTTTTTGAGGTCGGTGGGGTCCGCTGAGGGTTTCTTTAGGAGGGGGTTGACCTTGGCGTGTTTCCAGTCGTCGGGGAACGAGGCGGTCGCCAGTGAGCGGTTGATGGTTTGGCGGAGCATGGGTGCGATGGTGTTGGTGGCTCTGTTGAAGATGTGGTGGGGGCAGGGGTCCGTGGGGGCCCCTGATTGGATTGACTCCATTGTCTTCAGTGTGTCTTCGGTGGTGAGGGCTGTCCAGTCATCAATCGCTGGTTTCCGGGTGTCGGGGGTGGTTGGTGAGGGTTCAGTTTGTTGGTTGTCTTTGTCGAAGTTGTCGTAGATGCTCTTGATTTTGTGGTGGAAAAAGATGCTGTGTTTGTCACAGAGGTCTTGTGAGGGAGGGATGTCGGTAGACTCGCTGGTGGGTTGGGCGAACTCCTTGATGATGCTGAAGAGTTCCTTGCTGGTGTGTGCGTGGGTGGAGATTCTGTCTTCAATCGCTTTTTTCCTCGTTTTTCTGATGAGTTGATGGTGGGCGTTGGTGGCGGCTCTGAAGTTGTTGTGGGCTTCTGTGGATTTGGTGTTTCTCCAGGCCTTTTCGAAGCGGTGGCATGTGCGCCTGGACTCTCGAAGTTCAGTGGTAAACCATCTAGCTTTCTTGGCACGGGTATTGTTGTTTTTCTTTAGGGGGCTATGGTGTTGGTGCTGTCTGAGATCCATCTATGCAGGGTTCGGGCTGCGGTGTTGGGGTCGTTGTTTTCCGCGATGGTTGGGGTGGAGTAGTTGAGTAAGGAGGTGAGCTGGTCATCGGTGATTTTGGTCCAGTGTCTTTGTGGAAGCAGGTGCTGGTGTCTGTGGATGGTGGGTGTTCCGAAGGTGAAGTGGACGCAACAATGGTTGGTCCATGGGAGTTTGGTGGTGTGGCAGAAGGTGATGGGGTTTCCTGCATTGAAGAGGGGGTCGAGGGTGTGTCCTGCTGAGTGTGTGGGCTTGGTAACGATCTGGCGGAGTCCAATGTCGTGGAGGTTGTCCAGGAGGCATGTGGTGTTGGGGTCCAGTTGAATGTCGAGGTGGAAGTTGAGGTCTCCCAGCAGGGTGTAGTTGGTGGATGCGATGGCCTGCAGGGAGATAATGTCCGTGATGGAGTTGGCGAGGGGTCCACGGGGTCCTGGGGGTCAGTAGATGAGGGTTCCTCGGAGGGCGGCGGTGGGACTGGCCAGTATCTTGAAGTGAAGGTGTTCCATCAGTTCTGTGGACTCATCAGGGAGTGTGCTCAGGCGGAGGCTGGATTTGTGGATGATGGCGATTCCTCCTCCTGGGTGGGTGGGGCGGTCCTTCCTGGAGATCTTGTATCCTTGGGGGATGGCGATGTCGATGTCCGGTCCCGAGGTGGTGTTGGTCCAGGTTTCGGTGAAGAATGCTACGTCTGGGGTGGTGCTGTCGAGGAGGTCCCAGATTTCTGTGGCGTGTTTGTGGAGGGATCGGACATTGAGGAGGATGCATTGCAGGGTCTTCGGTTCGGTTGTGTTCTTGTGGGCGGATTGTGCTGGATCCATGTTCTAGGCGGTGCTGCAGGTGTGCCGGCAGCGGTGACAGCTGAAGGGTCCATGGGTGTCGGCTGGTGATGCTAGCTTGCAGTTGTTGTTGCAGCCTGGGTTGAGTGCGTGGAGTGCTGTTGGGTCGTAGCGTTGGCGTGGCGGAGGTCGAGGGTTCCTGGTGCTGGTCGCGGACGGGTCGCAGACGGGCGCAGACGTGCTTGCCTTTGACGCGCCTTCGGTGCACCAGCGGCGAGCCCGCAGCCCGCGGGAGCAGGGAGGGGAGCTGGATTGGGCCGGTCGCGCTGGGGGGAGGGGCCGCGGGGGCAGCAGCGGTGGGGAAAGGTAAAGGGAGGGAAGAAGGGATAAAGAAAAAAGGGAAAATAAGCAGAAATAAGGCACAAAAGAGCAGAGATGCAGAAAAGAGCAGAAAGGTGAAAGATAGAAAGGGTAGAAAAACGAGTGAAAACAAGTGAAGGAGCAGAGGGAGAGAAAGGGAAAATGGGCAGAAATAAGGCACAAAAGAGCAGAGGTGTAGAAAGGTGAAAGATAGAAAGGGGAGAAAAACGAGTGAAAACGAGTGAAGGAGCAGAGGGAGAGAAAGGGAAAATGGGCAGAAATAAGGCGCAAAAGAGCAGTGGTGCAGAAAGGTGAAAGATAGAAAGGGGAGAAAAACGAGTGAAGGAGCAGAAAGAAAGAAAGGAGACAGAGGTCCACTGGACCACCAGGGATGAGGCACAGGGAAACCTGTGGGTGGAGGAGGGCCTCGATCACCAACACTCAAGAGTGCAGGGGCAGGGGCACCTCACTTAATGGTGGAGCAAGGGCCCCTCACTTAATGGTGGAGCTCAATTCCACCAACCACTCAAAATGTTACATCAGATGTAACATTTTGAGTGCTTGGTGGAATGGTTGGTACCATTCTCTATCTGTAATGTGATTTGGAATTTGGTTCAAGTCGCAGGCGGTTGATTTTCTAACTAATGACCAGAATAAGTAACCATTCTTAGTTTGGCTTGCATCTCAGAGGTTTTCCCAATGGGATTCTTCCCAAGCCTTTTGGCGGCTATTATAGCCTGTCTATAGTGCATCCTGGCCAACCTGACAGATATTGGATTAGAAGATTTAACGGCAATAATTAGATTATTTTTCCTCCTTCTACAGTTATTATCAAACCAATTATGAGCTGGTTTGGTAGTTGCCAGACTCTTTTTGGCTGGGCCCGTAAACAACTTGCCAATCATATCCATAGTGGCAGTGTAGATGGCTTCAACCTATGGTGGCCCAGCCACCTCATTGCATGCTGCGGATAGGCTTAGTGTCTGCTCATCAAGAATACCATCCAGCGTGATCAGTCTAGGTTCATCCAGGAAGAATCTAGGCCACTTAAGGAACATATTGCAGTTTGATGGTAATATTTGCTTGGTTATTAGACCTCCCCTATTTGATGATATACGCTCCCTTTTATACCATGGATCTAACAATATAAGGGACAGGGGGTTGTGATCACTCTCCACCGAAGGTATGATGTCCATATCCACCACTGATTCCAGGCCCTCCTGTCTACCATTATGTAGTCAATCCTACTCTCACACGATACTCTATTAAAAGTGTTTGCTCCCTGAGCATCGGAGATAGTACGGCCATTGGCAGCTCTTAAACCTGATTCAATCATTAGAGCATTCAAATGAGTGACTACAGGAGACCATCTCCTCACAGGCTTAAGAGAGAGAGACGGAACGCCCCAGTGAGCGTCATCCTCGTATATTCCCAGAATATCATGCTCTGCCAAAGGTTCAAACGAGCAGTTGAAGTCCCCAGCCACCAGTACTAAGGAGTCAGGAGCACACAGCCTCAACAAGTCAGTTAGAATATCAATGGTAGTAGATTTTGCCCCCCCTGCGTGCCCCTAGCATATACATAAAAAAATTCCCAAGCGGGGGCACCTTTTGTGCCCTCAATATGGAGTCTCAAAATATCCGGACCAGTGGAGGTGTGATGAATGATCTCGAGGTTAAGGTCAACCCTTACTCAAACCATAAGCCCACCAGAGGGACTGCCACATCCAACCGAAGTAGCAGGTACATGGAAACAAGAAAATCCCTGCTTATACAGGGGTTCTAGACTCCATGTCTCCTGGAACATACAAATGTCATACCCATCAGTTAAGCTGTTCCAATCTGATAGCAGAAGCTTGTTTCGCAGACCCGCCACATTCCGCGAAACAATTTTAAGACTGCCAACCTGAACCTTACTGGGGACCTGGACACTTGTGGTTTCAATTGAGGCCTGGTTGGTGTCGGAATTACTAGTATCCCCTAAGTCCAAAGTTGTATCAGTTGGCTTTAAACCCCCTGATTGTTGCAATACAGGTGGGTCCAGGGAATAACCACCCCGAGGGCAAGAGGGAATGCTTGAATCTCTTGCTTCTTCACTAAGTCAATCGACTGCCTCAGGCAGTCATAACGATTATGATGGAAGAAGCTAGGGGCGTGGCTTGGATGCCGAGGAGGTAGGCAGCGTGAGCTCTGAGCTCCGTGCCCGATCCCGGAAAACATCCTGAAAATTCGATCGGACCCCGAGGTAGCCGATACCATCCGGTACTGGAAGGTACTGCGGAGGGTCCGGGGCCCACGGAGGACGACACCGAGCCTTCCCACAGCAGTATTTCGACTTTGAAAGTTGAACCCAGGCGGAAAGTCGTGGACCCCAAAATGGCGGCGAGGGCATGAGATCGCTCGCAACGGAGACATCTGCCTGGAGACCCACTGAGGACAGCTCCCGGACACACGAGAGGTGTTGACGGCTGTATCCCGCCTCTCCCCAGGTGGCGAGTGGACTTTGGGCGCGCCCTTGGGCGGTGGTTGAGGACCGCCTCCTGGTAGGAGCGACGACGGTGCAACAGTGATCCAGAGATGAGAGCCCCGGGCCTCTGGCGCATCTGGCGTTGGCCGGGCTGCGATCGCTCAGTGCGTCCTGCTTCTTGGTGACATATCCGGGCCTGAGAACCCTGCCGGAGAACAGAACCTGACGACGCTCGGAGGGCGGCCAGGAACACACTCGAGGACCACCGCCCGTCCCAGCCCAGATGGGGAAGACGAAGGGGAAGGGAGATGGCGCGACCGATACTGAAGCGGCGGAGGGAGCGGAGAGAGACCAAGCGGCGTTGCAGCGGATGCAGGATCGTATCCTGGAGGCCATCGCCACCACAAAGGACGCCCTGCAGCAAGACATAGCTCAGGTGGCGACGGGCTTGGGCCTCCTGAAGGCCGACCACGACAAACTTAAGGACAGGGTGAAATCCGTGGAGATCACAGTTAAGGACTTAGCCCCAGGCCAGGCAACGATGAAGGCCCAGATGGCCGACGTGATGGACCGCCTGAAGGTGCTGGAAAGGAGGGCCGAGGATGCAGAAAACAGAAACAGGCGCAACAACGTACGCCTAGTGGGCCTGCCGGAGAAAATTGAAGGCGACGACATGGTGGGCTACTTGGATAACTGGCTGCGGACGGAGGTGGCACCAGAAGGTCTGTCCCCCTTCTTCTCCCTGGAACGGGCACATAGAGTTCCGGCGCGTCCGCCAGCCTTAGGCCTTCCTCCTCGCCCAGTGGTGTTCAAATTGCTCCATTACCGGGACAGAGACTGGCTTTTACAGAGGGCGAGAGAGGCAGGGCCCTTTCAAGTGGAAAACAACAGAGTCACCATGTTCCCGGACTATACATTTGAGACGCAGCGTCTCCGGGCAAACTTCCTGTCCCTCAAGCGGGAGCTCCGCCAGGAAGGCATCAAGTACTCCCTGTTGTTTCCTGCCAAGCTAAGAGTGGTGGTGGATGAGAAATCTTTATTCTTCACGACCTCCGCGGACGCATGGGACTGGTGGGACACTTATAAAGCGGGAACGGACGGTGCTAAGGCCAGGGAGGAAGAAGCTAAGGTGGCGAAGCCGATCAGGCAGTCCCAACGGATTAGGAGGAACCGCAAGAGAACCGGGAAACCCTCGATGTCGCAGACGGAGGCGGAGAGGCAGGCGGCCCTACAGGCGGTGGTGGACTTATCTAGAACCGCCAGGACTCAGTCCGGGAAGGGTACAGATTCGGAGGACCCGGGCACGGGCTCAGAGACAGGACAATCGGAATTTGGTGGAGCCCGGGGCCCTATTGTGACGCCGCAGACTTCGGGAGAGATACTGGAGGCGTGTTGAACTGATCTGTTGGAATGAACTCGCTGGTTGGACACCGGGGCACTGGGCCCGCAGCAGTGGACCGTTATTGATTGAGGTTTTGGGGAGCTGTAATGTGGGGATTGTGGGGTGGAGCGCGCGGGGCTGATTTGTTTAAGGACTTATAGCATTGAGCCGCGCCTTACTGGCCCCTAAGGTCATCGCAGTGGGGACTGCGACTATTGCCACCTTTCCTTGAGGGGTGGTTGGGAGTGTTGGTTTGGATGGGGGTACTTCCAGTTGCGGGGGGGCCTGTCCTGGGGGGGTGGGAGTTGCGAGCAGTTGGGGTTGCTCAGGGGGTTGTAGTTGTTGGAGGGGTTCGGCTTCCTGTTTGGAGAGGGTGGGTGGGTGGGCCCGTGGTCGCGGGACTTGTGCGGACTTTGTTCTTTGCTGTATGGTCCGGTTGTGTAGGGGGGAATGGCTAGTACTGGGGCGTTAAAATGTGTGACCTGGAATGTGCGGGGTATGCAGTCCATGGCGCGCAGACATAAGGTTCAGGCGTACCTCAAGCGTAGGGGGGTTCATACAGCATTCCTGCAGGAGACGCATCTAAATAAGCAGGAAGGGGCGGCTCTGCAAAGGCGCTGGAGGGGGCAGTTATTCTACACAACATTCTAAGCATTCGCAAGGGGGGCATTGATTTGGATACGGGCGGGGGTCCCCTTCCAGGTCTCAAAGTCATTAGTGGACCCTGAGGGCAGATATGTGGCGGTGGAGGGGAGGCTGAGAGGCAGGATGATTTCTCTCTGTAATGTGTATGCTCCTAATGTAGACCTGCCTGCTTTCTTGTCTACCATCTCGGGCAAACTGGCGGGTTATTTGGCAGGGCCGGTCCTCTTGGGGGGACTTCAACTCAGTTGAGGATGTGCTACTGGATAGGTCCCATCCCCCGCTGCGCGCGTCCCCAGTACATAGGGTCGCCAAGCGTAGGTTGGAATGGCAGGAGAGCTGGGCCCTCGCGGATGCATGGAGGGCGTTGCACCCCACCACTAGGGACTACTCCTTTCACTCGCACCTACATGATTTGCATGTGAGGCTGGATGCATTTCTTTGTTCGGAATGTGTGCTCCCCGCGGTGGGAGGGGCGGAATACTTGGCCAGGACGATATCGGACCACAACCCCTTGTTGGTGTCTCTGGAATGGATGGTGACTGTTAACTGCGTGCCAACGTGGCGCCTGCAACCTGACACCCTGGACGACTTGTTGTTCAGGGAGGCCCTGAGTGAACGCATTGAGAGGTATTTTGAGGAGAACAGTGGCTCGGCCTCCACGAGGGCGGTTGAATGGGATGCGTTCAAGGTGGTGGTGCGGGGACACTGTATTGGACACACGGCAGGGGCTCGGAAGACTCTGTTGGATGACTTAGATAAGGCAGAGACACGGCTGAGGGATCTCGAGAAGAGGCGCCCAAATCACCCTGAACTGCAGGAGGGGCTTAGCGGGGCACGGGAGGGGCTGGCGGTAGAGCTAGAGCGGCTGCGCAGCTTTGACCATAAGGCGTACGTGACGAGGGCGCATGCGGAAGGTGATAAGGCGGGGGCGATGTTGGCTTGGCTTGCTAACCCAGCCCGGGGGGGAGGGCCGATCATGAGGATCCAGGAGCCAGGGGAGGAGCCCTGTCACTCCCAACCCGGGATCCTGAATAAGTTTCGTGCTTACTATGAGGGACTCTATCTGAGTGGCGACACGGGAGGGGCGGAGGAGCTTGAGGAGTTCTTGGACTGGTTACAGTTGCCGCGAGTGGAGGACTCGGAGGCAGAAGAGTTAGGGCGGCCCATCTCCCTCGGAGAAATAGGTTGTGCTGTAAAACAGATGGCTAGAAACAAGACCCCGGGCCTTGACGGACTACCGATCGAATTTTATGGCAAATATCTAGAGTACCTTGCTCCGCGGCTGCGCGAGGTGTACAACGAGGCACTGGAGAAGGGCCGACTCCCGGGCTCTATGTGCGAGGCCCTCATGATCCCGCTCTTGAAGCCGGGTAGAGAGGGTGCGGCGCTGTCCTCGTATCGTCCGTTGTCAATGTTGACGACGGACTACAAGATCCTTAGTAAAATTCTGGCCAACAGATTGCTGGGACACATGACGGGCCTGGTTCACGGTGACCAGTGCGGTTTCATACCAACACGCAATACCACTCATAACATCCGTAGACTCACGAGACTGATGGGTGCGGACTGGCCGGACACTGTCTCCCCATTTGTCCTTTCCATTGATATTGAGAAGGCATTTGACAGCCTCGAATGGGGATACTTGTATGAGGTGATGCGTCGCTTCGGGCTGGGAGACGGATATATAAGATGGACCAAGGTCCTCTACGCTGAGGCGGTAGCGAGGGTCCGGGTGGGCGCACTGATCTCGAGACAGTACCCGATTAGGCGTGGCACTAGACAGGGTTGTTCCCTATCCCCGCTCCTGTTTGCATTGGCAATGGAACCCTTCGCTGCAATAGCCAGACTGGGCCGCCACTACGCTGGTTTGTCCTTTAGGGGGAGACCGCACTTCATCTCCCTATACGCAGATGACTTGCTGATGTTTTTGGCCGATGCGGGCACCGAGCTTCAGGGGGCGCGGCGGCTACTGGAGCAATTCGGTGGGTTGTCGGGCCTGAGGGTCAACTGGCCTAAGTCCTGTCTGTTTCCCCTGAGGCCGGGAGAACCATGTCCACTTACTGCTCAGGAACTCCGGTGGGAGCCACGCTGCCTACATTATCTAGGGGTCTATGTTTACCACGCCCCGTCCGACCTACTGGAGGGCAACATCACTCGCTGTATTAACGCCTTGCGTGGGTCCATGGACTTCTGGGCAACTCTGCCGCTCTCCCTGGCTGGTAGGATTTCCCTGCTTAAAATGATCGCCCTGCCCAGGCTTTTGTATTATTTTAGGACACTGCCGGTATGGGTCCCGAGCTCTGTTTTCAAACACCTGAGGTCATTGGTCATAGCGTTCTTGTGGGGCACGGGTAGGAGGCGCATAGCGCTCGACACGCTGTTGCGCCCCAAAGATGAGGGAGGTATGGCAGTGCCGGATTTTGAAGGATATTACCTGGCCGCACAGCTGCAGACTTTTACTCAGAAGGTGGCGAGAGTGTATAGAGGCCCCGAGGAGGCGAGAGGTGAAGGCACCCCGCGACACGTTCTGGCCTATATTACGTTGCACCAGAGACTCCGAATGGGAGACCTGACGGTCGAGGAGCAGACATTCCGGCTTTGCTGGGACCGGGCCCGTAAGCGGGCGGGTGTCCGCCTTATGTATGCCCCCGAAATACCGCTGGGAATGGTCACTGCCCTCCCACACGGAGGTGACTGGTCGCGCTTGCTAGGGTGGGAGGAGGCCGGAATACAAATGCTGGGTGACCTCTATGAAGATGGGGTGTTGCTGCCGTTTCGGGACCTGCAGGAGAGATTTGACCTGCCGAGGGGCGACTACCTGCTGCACGCGGCAGTCACGGGCGCCATGCGAGCCCACTGGGGGGAAGGGCTGCAGGAACCGGACACCTCGATGGCTTGCCAGTACGCCATGATGGCGGCGGGAACCTTTAAGGCTGTCACGTGCCTGTACTCCAGGATGCAGCGGGAGGCCTTGCAACCTCTGGCAGCCCTGAAGGCCAAGTGGGAGCTGGACCTCCAGGTGGAGATACCGGACACGACCTGGGGCCAATTGCTGAGGCGGGCACGGAAGAGCTCGAGGAATGCCAGGTTCCAATTGATCCACTTTTATGTTATTCACAGGGCATACCTCACGCCCGGGAAAATCCAACAGTACTTTGGGGCGACCGACGCTGCTTGCCCCAGATGTAATACAGCTGGGGCGGATCTATGTCATATGCTGTGGGATTGCCCCTCTTTGGGCGACTACTGGCAGGAAGTTGGGCGGGCCCTTAACGGCGCGACGGACAGGGATATCCAGTTTACTAAAGCAGTGGGCGTCCTTCATTGGTTCCCACACACACCTAGGACTAAGATGTCCAGTAAATTTATAGATTTAGGGCTTATCCTGGCCAAGCGGGAGATTACACGAAATTGGAAGTCCAGAGTGGGGCCCACGTATAAAAGATGGTATGGGGAGTGTCTGAGATGGGCCGCGTGTGAAAGTACCCTACGTTACCAGATGGCCTGGAGGTCGAATGACGAGAAGGCACTGGAAAGGGCGACTGCATGGGAGGTGATGGTGCAGGCGCTCCGGGATGTGGACGATGAGGGGCAGGATGGCGAGAGCGAACTAGCTGGAGCAGACCCTGACACTACACAGGAGACCACACCTTAGCGAAAGATTACTTCCTCCTGCAATACACCGGACACTATTACGTGGCTACCCAAGCGCAGAGCGACCACGGGGGAGGGCGGGTAGGAGGCTGGTTTGGAGGGATGTTGGGGTACCGAAATTTGGGGAGGGGGAGGGGCGTAAATCACAAAAGCATCCCAGGGGTATGTGCATGATGAAGCGGTCGGACAGTGTAAGAAGTACAAGATCTGAACGGAGATGAAGTCACCCGCATCAAGATCGAGGAGATCCCCCCAGATGGAGATCAACTGGATCAAACTTAAACTGTACATGTTATATACTTATTGGTGAATATCTTGTCTGTACATTTATATTGGTGATGCAATAAAAATGATGTTAAAAAAAAAAAAAAAAATGATGGAAGAAGCTATCAATGTCGAAGGGGGTCATAGGCCATTCTCCCTGGGCTGGGCCCCTGCCGCGACGGGGAACCATTGACCATCCATCGAGTTGGGGGGCAAAATGGCCAGGGGGATAAAAGTAAGTCAGTACAGTCGTGCCTGTGCTAGGATAACCAGTGTTTGTAGATGTTTTACATATCTACAAACACTTATGGAATTGGGACCTTTGTGAGAGTGTTTTAAGGTATATCAGCCATTTTTACTCGGTCCTGTGGTTGCTGTATTGCTCTTGGGAAATGCAGGAAGACACACATGCTTCATGAATTTGAATACTACAAACTATATTATTGACACGTACTTCATTGGCAGTAAACCACTGCTTATATTATCTTATATATTCAAAAGGCTTTGAATAATGATTTGCAGTGGTTTTGAGTGTGTATGTTTTCATTGCTGCGGTTGCATCCTCACAAGGCCTTTAGTCCCTGCTTTCATTAAATTAAACAACTTAGGTTGTGTCAAGCACATTTTGGAATTGTTTATATGATTCAGAGCTGGCAAATCTGCACACCATTACTGGTGCCTCCCTAGCAAGAGGCCCAAGGTACATTCAGGGTGGAACCTGGTAACCTAGTGTGGGAATTTTGCATTTGGTGTGCATTCCCTATTGCTTATTATGCCTTTTAGAGGGTATCTCCCTAAGCATTTTCACCTCGCATTTTACTACTGATTTGTTAACTCCTTAACCATGGCACAAATTTTGCTGCAGTGTGAGAGTTCTAATGAGTGGGCGGGGCCTTGTCGGCCAACGGACGTGCGCAGCACTAGCGAGATAGTGCTCGCGACAGCCGTTGGCCGACGCAAGCACGGAAGGGGTTAATCTGTACATAATATTTAGTAGTGTCTACAATAAAGGACATTTCTGTTTTTTTTTTTAAAAGAAAATGCAGTGGCTGGAGAGAAACTTATCAAGCATTGTGTGTTGCTTTGATGAGTTCTGAGCCTCTAGCTGACAATACCTCCCTTCGTTAAGCCTTAGACTGCTCTTTTTCACTATCCTGAAGGCTAAGTGCTTAAATGGAGCGCTGAGTTCCCAGTTGGGGGATCTGCAGTATGGAGGCCGCAAGACACCTATGGAAAAATACCCTAGTTGTCAGAATTGAGGTGCATTACTGCCATCATCCCTGGGAACTTCTGGCCCAGATTTCCTACATGTCCAATGAGGTAGCTTCTATTTCTTTATAGACAACTTGGAAGTGCACTTTTAGGAGATGAGGATACCTGTGTAGGTATGTGACATAAGAGGTGCAAGATAGAATGTGGGCATTAATAACCAAGTGATATGTATAAAGATGCACTATGGTGCATTCAGAATGGCAAGGTTAGTTATATCATCATAGTGGTGCTAGCGCTGTGTCTCAGGATGGTATGTTTAGAGGATGTCATGGTACAACTGTCATCATTAACTCAACAGTATCCAACCACTGGGACACAGCAATCAAAGTAACAGCTCAAGTGAAATGTGATTCAAACAATTAGGGCCTCACCTAAATACAACTGCATCCATATAAAAGACATACAAGGTAGGGACTGCTTGTCATTAGTACTCTCCGGGATATGTCCAATAACATTATCCTTAGGTAAAGATGCATAGGTGTGGACCTGTGTGAGGAAATAAAACAAAGAGACGCTAAAAGCGCCGTTCATGCCCCTCCAATTGGGGGCACATCCGATGCAGCATATTTTGACACACAGTTAAGGCATATTTACCTTGAGGGCGCTACGTCAGAACGTACCAGCACCACTCTTTAGGACACCGTGCCAAATTTTCACGTGTCCAAAATGTGACCGGAAATAATCTAAGCCACCTGTACATGTTTGAAAACAGATTAAGCGTCAGAAGGAACATCACGAGCAAAGCGCTAATAACAGGCTGGTAGGAAGTTGTTAGTGAAAACTATGCTTTCCCCACTCCCCAGCGTTATAAAGCACTGCGCTCTTTGTTTAGGTGGTTCAAAAACCTATCATTTAGATAGATCCAGCATAATTCTCCCAATTGCAAAAAGCTGACTAGAAGCATAAGCGGCAGGGATTGTGTTGTTAACTGGGTTCCCCAATACACCATGTGCGGCTATTGCTCTATCCGAATCAGAAAAGGGGGTGGTGATGAACAGAGTGTCTGAATTAAGCAGACCACTCTTACCCAGTCCAAAGATCAGGGCTTGATCCATCACCGTTATTTATCTCACTGCCCCATCCCAGCTCAGAACCTGGCTATATGCAAATCAGTCTGTCCCTGGCCCAGTGCATCATGGGAACAGGGCAGACTAAACTACCAAGCCAATTCTTCACCAGAAAGGAGACAAGCTACCGGGGACCGGTTTCTGGCATTTCAGCCGTCTTCGGCCCGGCTTGCTTGAATCCTGATGGAGCAGTGAGAAAGGGACTCATGTCTGAGTATACCCTGCCACACCTATAGTGGCCAAAATCGATTCAGAAAAGGGGGTGGTGATGAACAGAGTGTCTGAATTAGGCAGACCACTCTTACCCAGTCCAAAGATCAGGGCTTGATCCATCACCGTTATTTATCTCACTGCCCCATCCCAGCTCAGAACCTGTCTATTATGCAATTCAGTCTGTCCCTGGCCCAGTGCATCATGGGAACAGGGCAGACTAAACTACCAAGCCAATTCTTCACCAGAAAGGAGACAAGCTACCGGGGACCGGTTTCTGGCATTTCAGCCGTCTTCGGCCCGGCTTGCTTGAATCCTGATGGAGCAGTGAGAAAGGGACTCATGTCTGATATACCCTGCCACACCTATAGTGGCCAAAATCGATTCAGAAAAGGGGGTGGTGATGAACAGAGTGTCTGAATTAGGCAGACCACTCTTACCCAGTCCAAAGATCAGGGCTTGATCCATCACCGTTATTTATCTCACTGCCCCATCCCAGCTCAGAACCTGGCTATATGCAAATCAGTCTGTCCCTGGCCCAGTGCATCATGGGAACAGGGCAGACTAAACTACCAAGCCAATTCTTCACCAGAAAGGAGACAAGCTACCGGGGACCGGTTTCTGGCATTTCAGCCATCTTCGGCCCGGCTTGCTTGAATCCTGATGGAGCAGTGAGAAAGGGACTCATGTCTGAGTATACCCTGCCACACCTATAGTGGCCAAAATCGATTCAGAAAAGGGGGTGGTGATGAACAGAGTGTCTGAATTAAGCAGACCACTCTTACAGAGTCCAAAGATCAGGGCTTGATCCATCACCGTTATTTATCTCACTGCCCCATCCCAGCTCAGAACCTGGCTATATGCAAATCAGTCTGTCCCTGGCCCAGTGCATCATGGCAACAGGGCAGACTAAACTACCAAGCCAATTCTTCACCAGAAAGGAGACAAGCTACCGGGGACCGGTTTCTGGCATTTCAGCCGTCTTCGGCCCGGCTTGCTTGAATCCTGATGGAGCAGTGAGAAAGGGACTCATGTCTGAGTATACCCTGCCACACCTATAGTGGCCAAAATCGATTCAGAAAAGGGGGTGGTGATGAACAGAGTGTCTGAATTAAGCAGACCACTCTTACCCAGTCCAAAGATCAGGGCTTGATCCATCACCGTTATTTATCTCACTGCCCCATCCCAGCTCAGAACCTGGCTATATGCAAATCAGTCTGTCCCTGGCCCAGTGCATCATGGGAACAGGGCAGACTAAACTACCAAGCCAATTCTTCACCAGAAAGGAGACAAGCTACCGGGGACCGGTTTCTGGCATTTCAGCCGTCTTCGGCCCGGCTTGCTTGAATCCTGATGGAGCAGTGAGAAAGGGACTCATGTCTGAGTATACCCTGCCACACCTATAGTGGCCAAAATCGATTCAGAAAAGGGGGTGGTGATGAACAGAGTGTCTGAATTAAGCAGACCACTCTTACCCAGTCCAAAGATCAGGGCTTGATCCCTCACCGTTATTTATCTCACTGCCCCATCCCAGCTCAGAACCTGGCTATATGCAAATCAGTCTGTCCCTGGCCCAGTGCATCATGGGAACAGGGCAGACTAAACTACCAAGCCAATTCTTCACCAGAAAGGAGACAAGCTACCGGGGACCGGTTTCTGGCATTTCAGCCGTCTTCGGCCCGGCTTGCTTGAATCCTGATGGAGCAGTGAGAAAGGGACTCATGTCTGAGTATACCCTGCCACACCTATAATGGCCAAAATCGATTCAGAAAAGGGGGTGGTGATGAACAGAGTGTCTGAATTAGGCAGACCACTCTTACCCAGTCCAAAGATCAGGGCTTGATCCATCACCGTTATTTATCTCACTGCCCCATCCCAGCTCAGAACCTGGCTATTATGCAATTCAGTCTGTCCCTGGCCCAGTGCATCATGGGAACAGGGCAGACTAAACTACCAAGCCAATTCTTCACCAGAAAGGAGACAAGCTACCGGGGATCGGTTTCTGGCATTTCAGCCGTCTTCGGCCCGGCTTGCTTGAATCCTGATGGAGCAGTGAGAAAGGGACTCATGTCTGATATACCCTGCCACACCTATAGTGGCCAAAATCGATTCAGAAAAGGGGGTGGTGATGAACAGAGTGTCTGAATTAAGCAGACCACTCTTACCCAGTCCAAAGATCAGGGCTTGATCCATCACCGTTATTTATCTCACTGCCCCATCCCAGCTCAGAACCTGGCTATATGCAAATCAGTCTGTCCCTGGCCCAGTGCATCATGGGAACAGGGCAGACTAAACTACCAAGCCAATTCTTCACCAGAAAGGAGACAAGCTACCGGGGACCGGTTTCTGGCATTTCAGCCATCTTCGGCCCGGCTTGCTTGAATCCTGATGGAGCAGTGAGAAAGGGACTCATGTCTGAGTATACCCTGCCACACCTATAGTGGCCAAAATCGATTCAGAAAAGGGGGTGGTGATGAACAGAGTGTCTGAATTAAGCAGACCACTCTTACCCAGTCCAAAGATCAGGGCTTGATCCATCACCGTTATTTATCTCACTGCCCCATCCCAGCTCAGAACCTGGCTATATGCAAATCAGTCTGTCCCTGGCCCAGTGCATCATGGGAACAGGGCAGACTAAACTACCAAGCCAATTCTTCACCAGAAAGGAGACAAGCTACCGGGGACCGGTTTCTGGCATTTCAGCCGTCTTCGGCCCGGCTTGCTTGAATCCTGATGGAGCAGTGAGAAAGGGACTCATGTCTGAGTATACCCTGCCACACCTATAGTGGCCAAAATTGATTCAGAAAAGGGGGTGGTGATGAACAGAATGTCTGAATTAAGCAGACCACTCTTACCCAGTCCAAAGATCAGGGCTTGATCCATCACCGTTATTTATCTCACTGCCCCATACCAGCTCAGAACCTGGCTATATGCAAATCAGTCTGTCCCTGGCCCAGTGCATCATGGGAACAGGGCAGACTAAACTACCAAGCCAATTCTTCACCAGAAAGGAGACAAGCTACCGGGGACCGGTTCCTGGCATTTCAGCCGTCTTCGGCCCGGCTTGCTTGAATCCTGATGGAGCAGTGAGAAAGGGACTCATGTCTGAGTATACCCTGCCACACCTATAGTGGCCAAAATCGATTCAGAAAAGGGGGTGGTGATGAACAGAGTGTCTGAATTAAGCAGACCACTCTTACCCAGTCCAAAGATCAGGGCTTGATCCATCACCGTTATTTATCTCACTGCCCCATCCCAGCTCAGAACCTGGCTATATGCAAATCAGTCTGTCCCTGGCCCAGTGCATCATGGGAACAGGGCAGACTAAACTACCAAGCCAATTCTTCACCAGAAAGGAGACAAGCTACCGGGGACCGGTTTCTGGCATTTCAGCCGTCTTCGGCCCGGCTTGCTTGAATCCTGATGGAGCAGTGAGAAAGGGACTCATGTCTGAGTATACCCTGCCACACCTATAGTGGCCAAAATCGATTCAGAAAAGGGGGTGGTGATGAACAGAGTGTCTGAATTAAGCAGACCACTCTTACCCAGTCCAAAGATCAGGGCTTGATCCATCACCGTTATTTATCTCACTGCCCCATCCCAGCTCAGAACCTGGCTATATGCAAATCAGTCTGTCCCTGGCCCAGTGCATCATGGGAACAGGGCAGACTAAACTACCAAGCCAATTCTTCACCAGAAAGGAGACAAGCTACCGGGGACCGGTTTCTGGCATTTCAGCCGTCTTCGGCCCGGCTTGCTTGAATCCTGATGGAGCAGTGAGAAAGGGACTCATGTCTGAGTATACCCTGCCACACCTATAGTGGCCAAAATCGATTCAGAAAAGGGGGTGGTGATGAACAGAGTGTCTGAATTATGCAGACCACTCTTACCCAGTCCAAAAATCAGGGCTTGATCCCTCACCGTTATTTATCTCACTGCCCCATCCCAGCTCAGAACCTGGCTATATGCAAATCAGTCTGTCCCTGGCCCAGTGCATCATGGGAACAGGGCAGACTAAACTACCAAGCCAATTCTTCACCAGAAAGGAGACAAGCTACCGGGGACCGGTTTCTGGCATTTCAGCCGTCTTCGGCCCGGCTTGCTTGAATCCTGATGGAGCAGTGAGAAAGGGACTCATGTCTGAGTTTACCCTGCCACACCTATAGTGGCCAAAATCGATTCAGAAAAGGGGGTGGTGATGAACAGAGTGTTTGAATTAAGCAGACCACTCTTACCCAGTCCAAAGATCAGGGCTTGATCCATCACCGTTATTTATCTCACTGCCCCATCCCAGCTCAGAACCTGGCTATATGCAAATCAGTCTGTCCCTGGCCCAGTGCATCATGGGAACAGGGCAGACTAAACTATTTTGTCCACCATAAGCGTGGAAGGGTATACTCAGATGTGAGTCCCTTGCTCATTGCACCATCAGGATTCAAGCAAGCCGGGCCGAAGACGGCTGAAATGCCAGAAACCGGTCCCCGGTAGCTTGTTTCCTTCCCAGTATAAGAATTGGCTTGGTAGTTTGGTCTGCCCTGTTCCCATGATGCACTGGGCCAGGGTCAGACTAATTTGCATATAGCCAAGTTCTGAGCTGGGATGGTGCAGTGAGCTAAAAAACGGTGATGGATCAAGCCCTGATCCTTGGACTGGGTAAGAGTGGTCTGCTTAGTTCAGACACTCTGTTCATCACCACCCCCTTTTCTGAATTATTGCTCTATCCGAAGGCATATGCATGAAATGCTCGCATGGCTCACAATCGTATATTAGTCCCTTTTAAAATTCGGACTCGCAGTCACTGTCCCTCTGAATCATTCGGAGTTCGTGCAAAAAGTCCCTACAACACACACTCGTTCAACCTCCAACACACTCTTACTGTTGCCGAGTCCCTCCGGCGCTTCCGACGGTCCTCACGCTGGATCTGAGCGCGGAACAGGAAGTAGCTGGAGGGAACGTGACTCCGCCCACCATGTCGCGAGGCGCGGCCATCTTGGAATGGGCTGGAGCTACCTAGCTGTTTATGCCCCGATAGTTTAGGGGACCCGCTGTGCAACACCCTAACTTGTTATTCGAATCAGGCAATCCAAATATTACTCCAAAGAAAAAAGTTCCACAGCGGATCTTACAGCCAGCACCTCTATTTTCCGATGTCCCTCTAATGTCCAATTTAATGTTGTGCTGATAACCTCCAGGACCTGCTGCGGTTTGGTCCTACTGGAAATCCAGACAAAGACTTAAGAAACAGATGGCAATACTAAAAGAGGGTCACAATATGAATCCTATATTTTTTGAAAGACATCTTGCATTTAAATCTTTTTATATATTTGGATTTAAATGCAAGATGTCTTTCAAAAAATATAGGATTAATATTGTGACCCTCTTTTAGTATTGCCATCTCGTCTCGTTAAAAGTTCAACTTCAATGTATTTTTTAACCTTGTCTGTTTTTTGGTTGTAAATGTCATGTTGGTATGTGTCATTAATATTGGTGTATTTCTGTGTTGCCTTCAGCCCTGACGAGGCTCCCATGGTTGGGGAGCGAAACGCGTTGGCTGTCCTATAAATGAGAAAATAAAAGAATTTATTTTTGATACTACATGGTCCTGGCTACTTCATCCTTGGTGCTGCCTCTGTTCTGTTTCTTAAATCCAAATATTACTGCACTATTTGCAGCACAAGTATTAGATCCAAGCTGCCGGTACATCAATAGTATGGAGAGCCCAATGCAAGGCATACATCCTAGGTAATCGACTAAGTTGCAGCACGCGTGTTGGGTAAATGCTGACAATACATCAACTGAATACCTGCATAAATACCCTAGTATGTGTACATATCACTATGAGTGTCAACGATTCTCAAAAATGACTCTCAAAAAATAATAAACGAGGGGAAAACTATTGTGCATGTCACTGGTGACAGAGTGTACCCCACAGGACCAAGAACCGTTTTTTTTAATGTATGTAAAACTGGAACCAGCAGAGAGGTGCGTATGTGTATAGACAATGTCAGAATGGTCGACACCCAGCCCTCAGTATTTCTGCAGTGTGGGGGTTGATGTACTCAGAGCCTAACAGATATCAAAGTGGGAATGGAGGTGCATAACAGAGCCCTGTTATCGCCTGCTCACTTTATTCCACTCAATATTTTCATTAAGTCCCTCCTGATCCGCCTTCTCCAGAAATATCCATTTTGCTTCTTTTCTTGCCAGAATATTCTCCAGGTTGTGTGTTTCGCCCTCCACTTTTTCTAAGACTGTCCATTTGAGATCCTTAGGATCATGTCCCAACGTATTGAAATGTTGTACCGGGCGGGTGGTGAGTTTCTTTGCTCTAATAGTGCTCAAATGTTCCTGCACCCGTATTTTTACTTTGCGGGTCATGAGGCCGATGTAGTAAAGGCCACAACTACACATCAGTCTGTAGATAACATGTGTTGTGTTGCAATTGCTGAACCGGTTCTGAAACCAGGTTCTGCCCCTGCGTAAAGATACACTCTTGGTGGCTGATATAAGCCTACAGACCGAGCAATTACCACATGGATAATGTCCCCCGGTATAGTACTTGCTTGAACAGTGCTCGGATTTCGTGTATGGACCAGTTTGTCTCGTAAGTTAGGGGCTCTTTTGAAGGCAAAGCGCGGAGTTGGCATCTTGTTCCCCCCTGTATCAAGTATAGACCAATGTTTTTTTATGATCTGCCTCATTTTAGTAGAAAGGGGGTCAAAGGTCATCACTACTGGTAGGCACGTTTGTTTTTCTTTTGTATTGCGCTCCAACAGTGCTTCACGCGGCGTGTTAAGAGCCCTCTTCTGTGCATGTTTGATCACTTTTGCTGGATAGTCCTGTTGTTGCAATTTGGTGACTAGCTCAGAGGATTGCTTAAGAAAGGTTTCGGTAGACGAGCAATTGCGCCGGTATCGCAAAAATTGTGTCCAACCGGAAGGTTGTCCCGGAGTGATCTTGGATGGAAAGAGTGGTAGTGGAGGAGGGAGTTCCTATCTGTAGCCTTGTGGTGCACACTAGTGACCAACTTGTAATCCACCGCAGTGATGTCAACATCAAGATATACCGCAGATGTATTACTGATGGTCCAGGTGAAGCGAAGACTTGGGTCCACTTGGTTCAACCATTGTAAGAATGTGTTGAGCCGGTCCTCAGTACCTGTCCAGATACAGAGGACGTCGTCAATATAACGTCTCCACAGAGAGATATTCTCTCTGTATGGGTTAGACTCATGGAGGACCACATTCTTCTCAACCTGGCCCACATAGATGCAGGCCAGGCTGGGAGCAAATGTGGCCCCCATAGAAGTACCAGAGGTCTGCAGATACAATTGTCCCCGATACTCAAAGAAGTTTTTTGTGAGTGCCAACTCAATGCATTGCATAACGGACGTTTGAGGTGTATCATAAAACCACTCCATCGACCCCAGGGCCCGCGCTGCTGCCACCAGCGTGGCGTCCTGGGGGATGCTGGTATACAATGACTCAATGTCAATTGTAACCAGTAGTTGGTTTGTAGGGTCAAAAGCTGTTTCTTTCAAGATGTTTAGAATGTTGGTAGTATCTTGTACATATGACTCCTGAGTAACCAACGCTTCCCTAAGAAAGAAGTCGTCGAACTGGGATAGAGGTTCCAGGATGGACTGGATCCCAGAGACAATGGGGCGCCCGGGAGGCGGACGTTGGGGCTTATGAATTTTAGGCAAGATGTAAAATGCCGGCACCCTGGGATTGATGTTAATAATAAAATCCGCCTCCTTGGAAGAGATCCATTTTTTTTAGACTGCCTCTGACACCATCCTCTCGATGGTGTCAGCAAGTTCAGGGGTGGGGTCACGCATAAGGGGATGGTAGTTAGTGCGAACCACCAGGAGTTTAAGGATTTCCGTCTCGTAGTCACTGGTGTTAAGTATGACTACGGCCCCGCCTTTATCGGCTGGCTTGATGGTAATAGCCGAATTTGTTTTGTAAAGTACCGACCGCCTGCCATTCTTCCTTCGTCATATTGTGGCCCAAATTGTGTCCTGAGGTTTGTTCAATAGATTCAATTTCTTGAATGACACGTTGTTTGAATACAGCCACTTCTGGACCTAGGAGCGAAGTTGGTGGGCAAAAATTTGAAGGCCTGCGCAAATTTGTGTCAAAGAGAGGCAGAGGCGTGCTTTCTTTATCAGCAAAGAATTTGTTTAATTTTATCTTTCTCATCATCTCTGAGATTTCTGTTCTGCATAGAAAAGGGTCGTGTTTCGGTGTTGGTACATACCCGAGGCCCTTATTTAAAACACTCCGCTCGGTAGATGTAAGTTCATAGGAGGATAGATTTACCACAATGTCATTGGTAGTAGAGGATGATAAGTAGTTCACTCCCCCTAATTGCGGAAGGAACTGGCCCTGCTCCATGTAATGCGGGGTGAGAAAGTTTGCCATGTCTGTTGTGTTCTCCCTCTGCCTTGTCCCTGTGGTTGACCTCTGCCCCCCGACCACCTCTCTGGGGCTGGCCTAAAAAAGACCGCAGTAGAGCTCCTAGATCTTTGTCTGATCTATTTTCAGGGGCAAAATTGACTCTGTTATTTGCAGCTACTGTTTGTCGAGCTGGACCCTCCTCGTCCTCACTGCTCGTATTGTCGAATCGCCAATTATTAGGTGTACGTCTGTTTCCTCCCTGTCCCCTCTGGCCTCCTCTCTGGTGGTATTGCCCACGTCTCTGATATGGTTGTACCCTGGCTTGCTCTGCTGGTCTATCGTAATATTTGTCTTCAGTGTAGGGGAAAGCCCAAGTGTGGGTATGACGTTCAAGATTCTTTTTGAGACCTTTGATCTTTTGGTTGACCATGTATGTTTTATATTCAGCCAAATCTCCCTGTATGCGTGCTAGCTGGTCTTTAGCATCAGTTAGTGCCTGGTTGTTATTAAGACTCTCCTCCAAATCCAATATTTCTTTAAGTAGTGCCTCACTGAGGCGTTTTGCCGTATTGATTATTAGCATCAGCCAATCACGGGTGCATTTGTTTGCAATGAAACTCCAGTCCACCCGGAATTGCTTATCCTCCTGGAAGATTTTTGGCTCAAGTCAAACTATCAGACTCGGGGGAGAGGCACCTGCCCGGAGATATTCAGTCATGAGCGCTCCATGCAAAGCCACACATATCTGGTGCTTTATTAAGGTACTTAATTTTTCCCACTCTTCCCTGGCTGTGCCTTTTGTGCTAAGGGGTGCATCAGGTAATAATGGGGGACCAGCCAGAATAAGTGCAATTTGCTCATCAGAAAATGCGAGACAGTTCATCCCTGAATCGCAGGGCAAAAGGAGGACAAAAGCAACGAGGTATGCCTGCGGTGTACCAAGAAAAAGAAAGAAAACTGTGTGCCAAAAATCTGCTGCAAAGGTGAACATAATTTTTTTTATTTTTATTTTAAAAAATTCATAAAAGAAGAGTAGAAACCCTCACGACTGAGCCGCCGTACTTAATCAGAACAATCACAAGGGGTAGAGGGGGATGAGGATAGGTAAGGCAGCCCCCCACTCAAACAGTATTCAAACAATTAGGGCCTCACCTAAATACAACTGCATCCATATAAAAGACATACAAGGTAGGGACTGCTTGTCATTAGTACTCCCCGGGATATGTCCAATAACATTAGTCCTTAGGTCAAGATGCGTACTTCTTCAATATAAAATCACACAGGACCACATACAGTTCACCCAAGAAAAGGTGTGAAAAGTAGAGAGAGTACCTCACGGTAGAACAACCCGAGGGGGTTCCCGGTTAGCAATTGCTGGTATACCCACTTCTCATCATTGGCCACTCTCTCTATGTGAAAAGACAAATGTGCACAAAAAGTGTAATAGTGCGGACGTGAGAATAGTGGTGAAGAACACAAATAGTGACAAACGTATCAACACTGACACCCAATTGTTGTGTACAGAAACATATAAACAGACCCCTAACCAACCACAAAATAATAATTGTGTAGCGGGGCTTTGCTTGCTTTACCGTTTTATTCTGACGCAGCAAACCCCACCTGTTTAAAAATGGTTACTTGTATACCGTAGTGATATATATCCTCAAGCCAACATGTTTCATCGCTCCACGTTTTAGCGATTTCATTAGGGCATAAGAGGGGTTATCTATTCTCAGTCTTTTCAGAAAGGTGTGGTCCTGTGTAGGGAAATAAAACAAAGAGACGCTGAAAGCGCCGTTCATGCCCCTCCAATTGGGGGCACATCCGATGCAGCATATATTGACACACAGTTAAGGCATATTTACCTTGAGGGTGCGACGTCAGAACGTACCAGCACCACTCTTTAGGACACCGTGCCAAATTTTCACGAGTCCAAAATGTGACCAGAAATAGTCGCAGCCACCTGTACATGTATGAAAACAGATTAAGCGTCAGATGGAACATCACGAGCAAAAGCGCTAATAACAGGCTGGTAGGAAGTTGTTATTGAAAACTATGCTGTCCCCACTCCCCAGCGTTATAAAGCACTGCGCTCGTGGTTTAGGTGAATCAAAAACCTATCATTTAGATAGATCCAGCATAATTCTCCCAATTGCAAAAAGCCGACTAGAAGCATAAGCGGCAGGGATTGTGTTGTTAACTGGGTTCCCAAATACACCATGTGCGGCTATTGCTCTATCCGAAGGCATATGCATGAAATGCTCGCATGGCTCACGATCGTATATTAGTCCCTTTTAAAATTCGGACTCGCAGTCACTGTCCCTCTGAATCATTCAGAGTTCGTGCAAAAAGTCCCTACAACACACACTCGTTCAACCTCCAACACACTCTTACTGTTGCCGAGTCCCTCCGGCGCTTCCGACGGTCCTCGCAATGGATCTGAGCGCGGAACAGGAAGTAGCTGGAGGGAATGTGAAGTGAAATGTGAGACAATTATTTGGTCAAACACCTGCATAACCTGACCACTTGGATGTGGCCCATCCTGAAAACCAGGATCGGTCTGTAATGAAGGCCTAACCTATGTGTCCAAGTACCACCGTATTGCAACATTTTGCTGCCTGCTATAGTCAAGTCAAGTCAAGTCAAATGATTTATATAGCGCACTACATACCCAGAGGGTCTCAAGGCGCTTGAAGAAGGGTGGGGGAATTACTTGTCGAATATCAAAGTTTTAAGTTGCTTTCTGAATGCTAGGTGGTTCTGAGTGAGGCGAAGGTGAGTGGGAAGTGAGTTCCAGGATTTAGCTGCCAGGTAGGAGAAGGATCTACCTCCCATGGTGGTTTTGTTGATGCGAGGTACAGTAGCAAGGGCTTGGTTGGAGGATCGTAGCTGGCGGGAGGGGGTGTAGAAGGAGAGTTGTGTGTTAAGGCATTCGGGTCCAAGTTCGTAGAGTGCTTTGTGTGCGTGGGTTAGAAGGCGGAATGTTATCCTCTTATTGATGGGGAGCCAGTGGAGGCTTCTCAGGTGACCAGAGATGTGGTCTTTACGCGGGATGTCTAGTATGAGTCTGGCTGAAGCGTTCTGGATGCGTTGGACTTTTTTCTGTAGTTTTGCGGTGGTACCGGCGTATAGGGTGTTTCCGTAGTCCAGGCGGCTCGTGACCAGTGTGTGGGTGACAGTTTTTCTAGTTTCGGTGGGGATCCAGCGAAAAGTTTTTTTGAGCATGCAAAGAATATTGAAGCAGGACGATGAAACGGCATTGACTTGTCTGTTCATGGAGAGTGAAGAATCCAGAATGACGCCCAGGTTCCGTGCGTGGTCCGTCGGGATGGGTGCTTTTCCAAGGGCCTCTGGCCACCAAGAGTCATCCCAGGCGGAGGGGGAGGTACCTAGGATAAGGACTTCTGTTTTGTCTGAGTTCAGTTTTAGTCGGCTGTGCTTCATCCACTCGGCTACTTCTTTCATTCCTTCATGTAGGTTGGTTTTGGCAGTATTCGGGTCTTTGGTGAGTGATAGGATCAGTTGAGTGTCATCAGCGTATGAGATGATGTTGAGGTTGTGTTGACGTGCGAGGACCGCGAGGGGGCTCATGTATACGTTGAAGAGGGTGGGGCTGAGTGAGGATCCTTGCGGTACGCCACAGATGACTTCAGTGGCCTCTGACTTGAATGGTGGGAGGCGGACTCTCTGGGTTCTTCCGGTGAGGAACGAAGTGATCCATTCCAGTGCTTTTCCTTGGATTCCGATGTTTCTGAGGCGCTGTAGAAGGATGCTATGGCAGACTGTGTCGAAGGCTGCCGAGAGGTCGAGGAGGATGAGGGCGACTGTGTCTCCATTGTCCAGTAGAGTTCGAATGTCGTCTGTTGCGGCGATGAGGGCGGTCTCCGTGCTGTGTTTGGCTCGGAAGCCGGACTGTGAAGGGTCGAGGGATTTGTTGGTTTCGAGGAAGGCAGCGAGCTGGTTGTTGACGGCTTTCTCGATGACTTTGGCCGGGAATGGTAGGAGCGAGATGGGTCGGTAGTTTTTGAGTTCGGTGGGGTCAGCTGTGGGTTTTTTCAGAAGGGCGCTGAGTTCTGCGTGTTTCCAGCTTTCTGGGAAGGTGGCGGAGTTGAGGGAGCAGTTGATGACGTCTCGGAGGTGTGGTGCTATGATGGAATCTGCTTTGTTGAAGATGTGGTGAGGACATGGGTCTGTGGGGGATCCTGAGTGGATGGAGTTCATCAGGCGGATGGTGTCCTCAGTGGAGATCGGGTTCCAATCATTAAGGATGTTCAAGGGGGGTGAAGGTGCGGCGGAAGGTTGGGTGGGTTGGTCTCCGGGTTGGTTGTCGAAGCTGTTGTGGATGTCTGCGATTTTGTTGTGGAAGAACGAAGCTAGGAAGTCGCAGAGGGCTTGAGAGGGGGTGATGTCGTTGGAGTTGGCGGAGGGGTTGGTAAATTCTTTGACGATGTTGAATAATTCCTTGCTGTTGTGGGCGTTGTTATCTAGTCTGTCTTTGAATGCGGCTTTCTTGGCAGTCCTGATCAGTTGGTGGTGTATGCGGGTGGCGTTTTTGAAGGCGTCCCTGGTGCTGGTGTTTGGGTCTTTTTTCCAGGCATTCTCGAGGGAGCGACAGAGTTTCTTAGATTTCTTAAGATCATCGTTGAACCAGGAGGCGTTTTTGCTGCCTAGTTTGGTTTGGCGTTTTTTCAACGGTGCTAGGATGTCGGCGCTGTTGGATAGCCATTGGGTGAAGTTAATGGCTGCTTGGTCGGGGTTTGAGGTGTGGACAAGGGGGTTTTGAAGCAGCGATGAGGAGATCTGGTCGATGGTGATTTTGTTCCAGTTTCTTCGTAGAGTAGGTTGAGGGAGGTTGTGAGTTGTGGTCTTATTGTAGGTAAAGTGAACGCAGCTGTGGTCCGTCCAGTGTAGAGTTGTGGTGTGACTGAAGGAGATATGTTTGCTGGAGGTGAAGATGGGGTCGAGTGTGTGACCTGCGATGTGGGTGGGGGTATTGACAATTTGTTTGAGTCCGAGGTTGGCGAGATTGTCCAGGAGGGTGGTGGTGTTGCAGTCGAAGCTCTTTTCCAGGTGAAAGTTGAGGTCTCCAAGTAGAATGTATTCCTTGGAGGGGAGAGCGTGTGGGGTGATAAAGTCGGTGATGTCGTCACTGAATTGTGCGCGGGATCCTGGAGGTCGGTAGAGGAGGGTGCCTCTGAGTGTGGTCTTGGGGTCGGTGTGGATCTGGAAGTGAAGGTGTTCGGCGCTGTCAAGGTAGACGCCTGAGCTAGTAGAGATGCGGATGGAGTTCTTATGAACGATGGCGATGCCTCCTCCAGTTTGGTCGGTGCGGTCCTTACGGATGATCTTGTATCCTTCCGGGATGGCAATGGTGATGTCTGGGGCTGAGGAGGCGTTCATCCATGTTTCTGTTAAGAAGGCGACGTCCGGGGAGATGGTGTCTAGTAGATTCCAGAGGTCGATGCCGTGTCTGTGGACCGATCGGGTGTTGAGCAGGATGCATTTAAGGTGGTTAGTGTCGGAGCTCTGTTTGGTGTTCGTGGATGAGGAGTTGGTCTTGGTGCCGTCGAACTTGCAGGAATTGCAAGAGAAGGGTCCATGGGTGTGTCCAGGGGCGGCTTGGGCACAGTTGGAGAGTCGTCCGGGGTTAAGGGCTAGGAGGGTGGAGGCGTCATAAGTGATGCGGGTGGGGTGGGTGGGACGGGGGCCAGGGGGTCTGGCGCTGGGCGCGGTCCAGGCACGGACGGGCGTAGACGGGCTTACCTTTGGCGCACCTTCGGCGCAAATGGGAGCGCGATCGCTGCGCGTGAACGCTGCGCGTGGGGGCATTGGTCATAAATGGATGGTGGAGGGGGGCGGAGCGTGGGAGGGGCAGCAGCTGGGAGGCGGTGGCGGGAGGAGGGGCGGACCAGGGGAAAGCAACACAAAATGGAGGGTCAAAGGCAAACACAGACAGGGGCAGCAAATGCACAAATGCACTGAGTGTGCAGGGTAATTAAATTTAAGCACACCAACCAGCCTCAGTGTAGCGCTAGTAATTCTTACAGCCTCAGCAAGGTCGCGCTATTAATTAAATAAATAAATGCGATAGTGCAGCGCTACGCGAGCAAAGCGCTGCAGTTATGCGAGGGTCAGCTACACAAAACTGAAAGTTGGATCGTGCACACCACTGCTGAGAAGTACTTATGCATTCTGTGATGGGTCACATGCCTATGTGTTTACATATTGTATGGGGGAAGGAGGTGAAAAGAAAGGTCATACCTAGCGTTATCTCCAAAAATGATGTTTAATATTTTTTTCGACAGTTGGTACCATAAGAATGCTCGAGGCATTGCTGACATGCATACAATCAATGTTGTGTGTGTTTGGAAAAATAACATACTAGCCACATGGCACCAAATTCTAAACAGCCTGGCTAACAATAGACTTTCAGAGCTCTCTAACCTCTGTGGGATTTGAGAGTGGGGGGCGGTAGCCCCATGTGCCTGGCACCCTTTTTCCACTCTCCCTCTCACCAGTTCAGTAGTGGTCTCCTGGGACTAGCCCTCCAGCCCAGGGTCTGTACCCTTAGGCTGGACAGGAGTCAGGAGTGAGGACGTCCTCATCCTGTCCTCCTCTCTGGGGCTTTATACCCTCCTGCAGATGGAGAGCATATGCACTTTAGCACTGATTAGCAGTGCTAAAGTGTCAGAGTCCTAAAACCAAAAAAGAATGGGTCAAAAACAGGAGGCCAAAAAGCGAAAAGTCTGGCGGTGAATCCGCAAAAAATGTTAGGCGTGAAAGTGGTCATCTGTGGTGTGTGAGATATTCCAAGGCTTGACTTGAATAGATTTGAGTCTGTTTAGGACATAGTACTATTGGTGTAGGATGTAGGTTTGGTGAATCCAAGTGACTAAAGTTTTGTATTAGCGTTTTATTACCTGTGCTCCGCTTTGACTTCCTTTTTCACCTGCCACTATTTAGTATGTATTATACATTTTCCAGCAACTGTCCTGTACCATTTTCACATGTATTCCTCAAATATATACCTCCGATTGCATTGTACTACAGACAGGGTGGGAGAACTGTACATATAAGATGCAGAACAGGTGCCGGTGGAAAGCTCTGCCCGCACTTTAATGAATTACACTTCTGAGCATGTGAATTAGTACTATTTTTGTTCTGCTACACTTATTCATAAAGGACTTGATGATTTACTCTTTTGAAGTATTTTTTGTATGACTTAGCCTGTGAGAGCAGGTTCCCCATCCAGAAATGCCATTCAGGCTTCATATCTCCTGAGATAGTTATTCATTGGACCTGGTTAACTTGGAAAGCGACCACTGTGCCCTCGGCCTGGTTGCCCCCTCGCCCCCCGCCTGCTGCCTGCCTCTTACCTGCTGCCTGCCTGCCTGCTGCCGATCCAACCCGGCGCCCCAGCCGCCGCAGGGCCGCCCGCCTCGATCGCCGATCCAGCCCGGCGCCCCAGCCGCCGCAGGGCCGGCCGCCTGGATTTTCGCTCCGGTTTTTGACGCGACCCCGCCCCCCGCCTGCCGATAGGCCCACGCGCTCCCCGCCTCCCGCCTGACCCACCCTCCCGGATCCCTTCTTATGACGCCCCCTCAGCGACCGCGCAGCGGACGCGCGCAGCGGGAGCGCCGACTGAGCGCCGAAGGTGCGCCAAAGGTAAGCCCGTCTGCGCCCGTCCGTGCCTGGACCGCGCCCAGTGCCAGGACCCCTGGCCCCCGCAGATCCCAGCCCACCTGCCGGACGTACGACGCCGCCACCCTCATCGCACTCAACGACGGACGAGTCCCGGGATGCTTCCGTGCCACCCCGAGGCGCTCCCACAGACCCTTCTGCTGCACTGCCTGCAAGTTCACCTGCATCCGGACCTGCCTCGCACCAGCACCCGCCAAGACGAACACCAGCAGCAACCACCTCAAGTGCATCCTGCTCAACACCCGCTCAGTCCACAGACACGCCATCGAACTCTGGAACCTCATCGACACCACAGCTCCTGACGCCTTCCTCACGGAGACCTGGATGAACGCCTCTTCAGCGCCCGACATCGCCATCGCCATCCCAGAGGGCTACAAGATCACCCGGAGGGACCGCACCGCCAACCAGATAGGAGGAGGCATCGCCATCATCCACAGGGACACCATCCGCATCACGACCTACACCGACGACATCCTGACTACCGCCGAACACCTACACTTCCAGATCCACACCGACCCGAAGACCACCCTCAGAGGCACCCTGATCTACCGACCCCCGGGACCACGCACACAATTCAGCGAGGACATCGCCGACTTCGTCAGCCCGCATGCCCTCCCCTCCGCTGACTACATCCTCCTGGGGGACCTCAACTTCCACCTGGAGAACAACAACGACCGCAACACCACCACCCTGCTCGACAACCTCGCCAACCTCGGACTCAAGCAGCTGGTGACCACCCCCACCCACCTCGCCGGACACACACGCGACGCCGTCTTCTCATCCAGCAAAGACATCGCCTTCAGCCATGCCACAGGACTCCACTGGACGGACCACAGCTGCGTCCACTTCACCTTCAGAAGAACGACGATCCACCACCACCAGCAACAGGTCGCCCGCAGAAACTGGAGCAAGATCACAGTCGACCAGCTCGCCGCTTCCCTGAGCCAGCACCCTCCCGCCAGCTCAGCGAACCCCAGCCAGGCCGCCGACAACCTCACGAAGTGGATCAGCAACTGCGCGGACGAACTCGCCCCACTGAAGACCCCGCCCAGCAGACCCGGCAGCAAGAAGGCCCCATGGTTCACCGACGAACTCAAGAGCTCCAAGAAGAACCGCCGAGCCCTCGAGAAAGCCTGGAGAAGGGAGCCAACACCGGACAACATGACCACCCTCAAGCTTGCCACCCGGAAGCACCACCAGCTGATCCGCGACACCAAGAAAACTGCATTCAAGGACCGACTGGACAACAACGCACACAATTGCAAGGAACTCTTCAACATCGTGAAAGAGCTCTCCAACCCCAACGCCGGAAACAACAACATCACCCCATCGCCAGAACTCTGCAACTCCCTCGCCTCCTACTTCCACAACAAGATCGCGGACATACACAACAGCTTCAACACCCAACCGACGAACGCCATGTCCGACTCAACCGAACCACCGCCCCCCACCACCACCCTCCGCGCCTGGACTCCTATCAGCACCGAAGACACCGTCCGCATGATGAACTCCATCCACTCCGGATCTCCGACCGACCCCTGCCCTCATCACGTCTTCAACAAGGCCGACGCTGTCATCGCACCCCACCTGCGGGACATCATCAACACCTCATTCGACACCGCCACCTTCCCTGAGAGCTGGAAGCACGCCGAACTCAGCGCTCTACTCAAGAATCCAACAGCGGCCCCACCGAACTCAAGAATTACCGCCCCATCTCGCTCCTCCCGTTTCCAGCCAAAGTCATCGAGAAGACCGTCAACAAGCAACTGGCCGCCTTCCTCGAGACGAACGGATCCCTCGACCCCTCACAGTCTGGCTTCCGAGCCAACCACAGCACCGAGACCGCCCTCATCGCTGCCACCGATGACATCCGAACCCTGATGGATAACGGAGAAACAGCGGCTCTCATCCTCCTAGACCTCTCCGTGGCCTTTGACACCGTCTGCCACCGCACCCTAGTGCAGCGCCTCTACAACGTCGGAATCCAGGAGAAGGCACTGGAATGGATCATCTCCTTCCTCGACGGAAGAACCCAGAGAGTCCGCCTACCACCGTACAAATCAAAGGCCACCGAAGTCATCTGTGGCGTACCCCAAGTATCCTCGCTGAGCCCAACCCTCTTCAACGTCTACATGAGCCCCATCGCGGCCATCGCACGCCAACACAACCTGAACATCATCTCCTACGCCGACGATACCCAGCTGATCCTCTCCCTTACCAACGACCCCGCCGCCGCCAGAGCCAACCTTCACGAAGGAATGAAAGAAGTAGCCGAGTGGATGTCGACCAGCCGCCTGAAGCTAAACTCGGACAAGACGGAAGTCCTCATCCTGGGATCCTCGCCCTCCGCCTGGGACGACTCCTGGTGGCCCCCCGCCCTGGGAACTGCACCCAAACCGACAGACCACGCACGCAACCTGGGCTTCATCCTGGACTCCTCCCTCTCCATGACCAAGCAAGTCAACGCAGTCTCCTCGTCGTGCTTCAACATCCTGCGCATGCTACAGAAAATCTTCCGGTGGATCCCCACCGAGACCAGGAAGACTGTCACACAGGCCCTCGTCACCAGCCGACTGGACTACGGCAACGCCCTCTACGCCGGAACCACCACCAAGCTCCAGAAGAGACTCCAACGGATCCAGAACGCCTCAGCCAGACTCATCCTCGACATCCCACGACACAGCCACATCTCCGGACACCTAAGAGACCTGCACTGGCTCCCGGTCAACAAGAGAATCACCTTCCGTCTACTCACCCACGCACACAAAGCTCTACACGATCAAGGCCCGAGCTACCTCAACAACCGCATCAACTTCTACGCTCCCAAACGACACCTCCGATCAGCCAGTCACACCCTCGCCCGCATCCGAAGAACGACAACAGGAGGAAGGTCCTTCTCCTACCTGGCCGCCAAGACCTGGAACTCCCTCCCGACCGACCTGCGCCTGACCCAAGACCACCTCGCCTTCAGGAAGAAGCTCAAGACCTGGCTGTTCGGGCAGTAGCAGCACCCCCCGCCCCCCCCCCCCTAGCGCCTTGAGACCCTCCGGGTAAGTAGAGCGCTCTATAAATGTCTATGATTGATTGATTGATTTCTGTATTCTTGTAATTTCATTTGGGAGGACATTTTCTACAGATTAGTGTGTACATCAGATTTCATGTAATTTCTCCTTAATTCATATTTCTTCTATTTTAAAGCTTCGTTCACACCATTCAGTTCAAGTCAGGCAAGTTCAATCAATGGTTGCTTACACCAGTGGGTCAGCCCACAGCATCTGTTTGTATTTCTCATAGGTCTGTTTGCGCGAGGAGCAGGCATATGACTCGCGCCATGAAATCGTTTGGTGTACTGCGCTTAATAAACGTTTTTAACAAAACAGTAGTAGGTGTTTACAAAATGTATGCAACTTGCGTCATATAATTACGTGAAATTTCTGGTAAAAGTGTGCATAGTTATGTGAAGGACAACATAGCCAAATAGTGCTATATTTACATGCGAATTGCACAGTCGAGGGTGCATTTTGTGCAACAAATATCATAAAAAAATGAATTGCCGTGAACAACAGTCACCCCGTTGCGTTCCTCACATTGTTTCCACGGTCAGATGCTATAATTTTACCATAAAGGACAGCATAATTAGCCACTAGTTTTCTTTAAACTCTACCATGATGAAAACTATGCTGTCGCAATTGCTAATTCGCTCGGGCCTAACCAACAGAAGGGAGATTCTTTAAAGCGTTGCTCAATTCAAAGGGCGCTGGGATAATTTTGAGTACAGGACCGATTCTACCTCGTCTGTAACCCTCCCTCAGGCACACTTGGCAAGCTTTTGCTGCTTACAGAGAACTGCGCAAACACGTGATATTTGCAATCTGGGACAGGCTCGAAACTCTCTCACTTAAGTCTTGCACGGCATTGAACTGTTTTTCTCCAGAATGTTGGACTGCTAACGCATTTCGCTCCTAGGCTCCATTAGCAAATAATTTTCCTTCCAACAGGGGCGGCCTTATTCATGTGCAAGCTGTGCACCTGCACAGGGCCGCCAAACCCCAGGCGCCGCCACGCCAATATATATCCTAATATAATAATCCTCTGAGGATGGATACATAACTAAGTGGCGGTCCCTGGCAAGGGTTTGGCGGCCTCCGGCTCTGTTCCACTTCCAAACCCCCTGACCCTCCCCCCTTCACTAGCCTCTGTGCCTGCGTTCCTTTGGGGTCCCCCTACGCTCCCTGCCCAGGGCCGCCATGAGCCTAGAGCCGCCCCTGCTTCCATGAATTAAAAAGTTAAATGTTACAATGTTCCAAACTCCTATTCAAGATAAATAGAACGAAAGGGAAGCAAATAGCTTTAATTGTTATACACAAGATATTCCGTACATTGTATAGAGATAGATACCTTTTAAATTAATGGAAAAATAAAAGAAAAATACCTCCGTCATTTTTAAAAGGAAAATAATTCAAATTTTTCCTTATTGACGATGTTGCGTAGCTATTGCTCACAAGTACACAGTCATTAGAGAGGGATTCCAGTGTGGCAAGAACAATAATGGAGACGTCATGATAGCACAATCATGAAGCTAACTGCAATCAAAAGCAATAGCAAACCCACTGTAACACCATTGTCATCAATCTTGAACCACAAACAAACCACAGAAAACTGCTCTGTCAGGAAAGAATGCATCCAGGATGGATAATATACGGAAAAAAAGTACCCCTGTGCACAAATGATGTTGCAAGCCACCAAGGAGTCCCACAACCATACCGAGAAATGAGGCAGCAGTCTGAGTTCCTTTTGTAAGGAATGGAACCACGAGCTGGCTCGTAATATCATTATCATGGGGTACCATATCCCATATAATCATTGGTCATACCATCACATTTTCCACAAACCACTTAAAACCTTGGTGTGTAGCTCATATAAAAGAGCAAACATGAAAAATAAAAATAAAACCTCTAGTGCAAAATTGAGCACAACAAAAACTTTTTAGATATTCGTTGCAAACAAAAATTAGAAACAGCTCAATACAAGACTTTAAAAAAAAGTAGCTTGGAATGTGTAGAAACATGCAGAAGGCTATTAGCTCTTCACTATAGATAAGATGTACAAAAAATAAACATGTTGTGCCTTATTACGACTTTGGCAGTTCTCCTGAAGCACTGCCACAACTCCACCTGCAGGAGAACCGCCAATGCAGTGATGTGCGTACTCTAATCTATGGCTGGCGGGCAGTGCTGCGGCGGTCTCACAGCAGTAGGAGAGCCTTACATGCAGCCTGTGGAAGCTCCTGCAGCACATTCCTGCATGGTATAGTATGCATGCCACACTGTGTAGGAAGGGGGGGGCAATTATAGGGGGCACAGCATGTGACCCCCCCCCCACACATGTACCTCCAGGCCCAGATCCAGTAGGGGGCCCTATTGGGGCCTCCTTAGTTGCCTCTCTGTGTCCCTTTTCATGGCAGGCTCACCAACATGAAAAAAGCAGTGAAAAGGAAACTCATAAGAATTCTTGCACGTTGCAGACAGCCTGCCCAGTGACATCCTTGATCCCGGCAGAGCCAGCGGTCTTGTGGCGGTCTGACTGCCACACTGAGAATACTGCGGCAAGACGCGCAGGGTACCCGTGGTCAGGCCGCCATTCTCATAATTAGGCTCATTTTATCTGCTTGTCATTGCAGGCTATTAAAAAAGAGCAGAATAAAGAAAAACTATTTTCTGTATTCGTTGTTTAACCAGCTGTTTCAATTTTGTTTCATGACTTGACCTGGCTTTCATCTCGGCTGCTAGCTTTGGCAAAAAGGCACTGTGAAGTGAGAACTCTACTGAAATAACTTATAATAGTCAGGTTCTGATGTCTTTTCTTTGTAGTCAGTTTTTGAGTGTGTCACTAGTCCCCAATTATAATGAAATTAGAAAGGTGCATTTATACAGGGATCACAGAATCCCATGCATTGCACAGTAATAATCACTCCGCTAGTTGCTAGTCAATATGGGCTGGAATTGTCTATTTTTTATTGAAGTTCCCTTATTTGTTTCTTTAGCTGTGTTTTCAAGCTCTACTGGATCAGATTCTAATGCCCAGAAGAGAAGAATTCTAAGTAGGCAAGCTTTAGAAAGCATTACTAATTCTCTTTGGGAATTAGTAATGAGCTTCTGAAACACAATAGATTTTTATTATCCCCAAGGTACACACACATCTTAATTTTAACTTACCAATCCTGACGTTAAGTATATTAGCACACACTCTTTTTGATTCTGGCTGGTCAGCCTGCAAGCTCTTTAAGCACAAATGGTCGTTGCACAACAAGCTTATAAACTTTTTACATTTCCCTATCTATTACCATTTGGAGGTCTGCACCCCGAGGGTGAGTCTCTCCCTGTAATAAAGTATAGGGAAACATTTTTAAACTTGAAAAACAGTTGTAGAAATATTTCTATGTTTTAGATTAATATTACTTAATTTTATGCCTTTATTTTAAATGTAGACAACATAAAAAAATTCTACAGCACTATTCATTTCATTTTAATTTAAAATGTAATCATTGTATCGGGAGAAGGGAAGACGGTGGATTGACTCCATCGTGGTCAGCACACACCCAGGACTGCTCCTGCATCACCACCCGGCCGCCTGACAAGGCTTGGTGTGGCATAGTTCACCCCCTTAATGTCTAGTACAGGAGATAATGGCGTGCCTAGCATACCTTATCTTTTAAGGACATTTATTTTTATTTTCGGTTAAAAGTATTTCTATCTGGATGAGGAGGCAGCACACCAGGGGGAGGTTTTATTAAGATTTTCTGCAGTGTTTGCATAATAAAAGTGACGTAAAATGGTGCAAAATCTTTTTTTATTAATTTTCATTCCGGCGCTAAACTTGTTTGGAGACGGAAATAACGTACAAGTAATAAGAAGCACCGCAAAGCGCTGCTTCTCATTACGTTGCTCCATGGGTGCATGCCAAGGGTGGTGAGTGGGCGTTCCCATGCAACCACCCATGGTTTCCTACGCTAAACTCAATTTACTAAATACAATAGATTGGGTTTAGCATGAGAAAACTGTGCCCTTTTAAACTAGGCACACCCGAGGAGAAATGCTTTAATTTCTTCTTCCTTTTCTGACTTTGCATGCGTGCTGCACTGTGCAGCATGCATACATAGTGGGAAAAGCTTTCCCTCATATCTAAGCATACTATTTTGTACAGGAAGTGTATCCTTCCTGTACAAAACCTATTCTAGACTCATACACACACCCAAGCGCTATGGCGCTAAGGTATGTGGGTGGTGCACAGCAGCTGTAATCAGCGCTGACAAAAGAGAAAAGGGAGGAGAGAGCCATATCTTTGAAAAGTTGGAGCTCTCCTGCTCCTTCCCTGTCATGCAACGAAGCGTGGTCTTGCGGGGGGCTGCGCTGTGTTGCGTGGAGATTTGGTAAATATCCCCCAAAGAGCCTTCACAGTTCTCTGCTACAAGTCAGGGTGGCCAGGTGGTAGATCTGTCTTTGTCGCAGCTGCTTTATTTTCAACCTGTGGAATCCAGTACCAGGAATGGCTCCACCGTGGTCAATCGATCAGCGTGGAGGATGAGGGGGCTGCACTGCAACAGAGTTTCCATCCACCGCTTTGCTTACTCCATTAGCCCCACTTAACATCAGTGTCATTTGTGTTGTCTACTTTTCTTATTTGTAGTATAGTATGTCTTCACATATATTTTGGATTATAAATAATTTTATTACTGACTTTTTAATGCAATATATGTATGTTTATATATAGGAAATGTTTACCAAAAATGAAGAAAACAATTTAAATAAAGCAAAAATATCAATCTATACATAAATAATTAGTTTTGTTTCTACTAGTTTCTATTACATGTCACAATACATATTTATCCAGCTGTATGGTTTTCTTGGCTTTGTTGACTCATTAATTTCGCTCACTACTGTCTGCTTAGCAAAAAAGAGTTCATATTATTCTCTACAAGTAGTGAATGCATTAATAGTAGGGGTCCCTTTCTTTTCAAATTCTGCACTGCAACAGCTACAGCTGTAGCAGCATCCACAATTGAAAATGCAGCCGGCCTTCTTCATGCCTATCATAAGGAGCATAGTGCTTCTGAATCATCAATGGAGGACGTGCTGCTGAATGCGGTGCAGTGTGGCTGTAGCAACAGGAGGTGAGTTTTCTCTTTCTGATGCTGCAACAGTTTCAGCTGATCTAGTCCCTAATTAACTGGCCAGTGGGTATAAAGTAACAGACTCCCACACAGCTGGTCCGGCTTGGCTTCAAGGTAACAGTTGTGGCCAGAGTGCCTTTGAAAATGCTCGTGACAATGGGGCATATTAGCAAGAAGCACGTTAAAATTATCGCCGTTTTAGCAGCAGGAAACTGCCGGCAAAACGGCGATAATGGGCTTGCTAATATGCGTTATAGAATTCCAATAGAAGCCCAAGTTAGATGTCCTGCACATCTAACCTAGGCTTCTATCGGAATTCTATAACGCATTTTGTAAGCCCATTATCGCCGTTTTACCAGCAGTGTCCTGCCGCTAAAACGGCGGTAATTTTAACAAGCTTCTTGCTAACATGCCTCAATTTTTTTGTGCACCTCATTGTGCATCCTACATTACCTGGAAACCTTGTAACATCTTTTCTGTTGATCCCGGAGTGGCTGGTTTAGAGGAAGGATGTGAGCCAAGTTGAAAGCAGTGCTCATGTGAAGTGGTCACATCTGAACATGCTACAGCAGGCTCAGGGTGCTGTAAAGCTGGTGAAATCAGGCTTTTGACTATAACAGGTGGCTTGGCAGGGGTAAATTAATTAATGCAGAATAATTTTGGAGATTTAGAAATAATACTGGATTACACAGTAGCATCGATATGGCGTAACCAGCTTGTTCAGTGTCAGGACGAGGAGCAATTAATAAACTGCCTAAGCCTCATGGTCACTGTTTTTTTTGTTGCTCTAGCCCCCCTTCTCCACCGACCCCGCCCCCACCGGTGCAGCCCTCGGACACAAACTACACTGTAAATTTGGCCCCCAAGAGAAAGTTTTTGAGTACCCATGCTCTAGACCTTTCCGCCAGGACTTTTAAACCACAGCAAAAGTGTGGAAACCCTGAGACAAAAGGGAACTACAGAAGGAAAAAACATTCTGCTGACAAACCCATGCAAGAAGATGACACAAAATATGTACTTCTGAAGACTGTTTGGATTTTTGTCTCTATGGCCAGTGGCATTGGCCTTCCCATTACCTTTGAAGGACAGAAGAGGGCAGACTTTATGGAGACCCTAATGAACAAGGTTCCAGCAGAATGTTTGTGGACTTGTCCTATCGTGTGTATCCTTGGGGGGAACACTCTGATGATAGACACACAGGCAGCCTGCTGGTAGCCAGGATACTGTGTTAACTTTGCTAGCAAAGGTTGGTAATTAAACATGCCTTGTAGGACACATGTTTCTGATAAAGACAGATCCTGGGTCAAGAAGAATATTTGGACCCCAGAATGGAGAATAGGTTCTAGTGCATGTCAAGTACGTTGTGCTCTACTTTCAGTAATCTTACACTGGGATGTCTATAGCCCCAGGGATCCACCCACCCAGAGTGCTGCTGTGGGGAATTGATTATCTATCTAGTGAGGGCCTGTACCACAGGGAGTAGCAGACACAATTGAGCTTTCTCACTTTCCCATTGGCCACTTCACTCCTAGAAAGGACTGCTGTGCACCTCTGCCCCCACGTGCCTGGTTTGGGAGTGTGGTGAGAGCATAGATTACTCCCCTGCTGTTCTCCCACAGTGCAGAAAGTAGATGTTTTACATTTCTACAAACACTTATGGAATTGGGACCTTTGTGTAAGTGTTTGAGGTATATCAGCCATTATTACTCGGTAGTGTGGTTGCTGTATAGTTCTGGGGAAAAGTAGGAGGACACACATACTTCATGAGTTTGAATACCACAAAGTATATCATTGACACGTCCTTCATTGGCAGTAAATCACTGCTTATATTATCTTATATATTCAAAAGGCTTTGAATAATGATTTGCAGTGGTTTTGAGTATGTTTTCATTGCTGCGGTTGCACGCTCACAAGGCCTGTAGTCCCGGCTTTCATTAAATTAACAACTTAGGTTGTGTAAAGCACATTTTGGAATTTTTTATATGATTTGATATGATTTTTATATGATACAGGGCTGGAAAATCTGCACACCGTTAATGGTGCCTCACTAGCAAGAGGCCCAAGGTACATTCAGGGTGGAACCTGGTAACTTAGTGTTGGAATTTGGAATTTTGAATTGATGTGCATTCTCTATTGCTTATTATGCCTTTTAGATGGTATCTCCATAAGCATTTTCACCTCGCATTTTACTACTGATTTGTTAACTCCTTAACCGTGGCACAAATTTCGCTGCAGTGTGAGAGTTCTAATGAGTGGGCGGGGCCTTGTCGGCCAACGGACGTGCACAGCACTAGCGAGGTAGTGCTCGCGACAGCCGTTGGCCGACGCGAGCACGGAAGGGGTTAATCTGTGCATAATATTTAGTAGTGTGTACAATTTTAAAAAAAAGAAAATGCAGTGGCTGGAGAGAAACTTATCAAGCATTGTGTGTTGCTTTGATGAGTTCTGAGCCTCTAGCTGACAATAACTCCCTTCGGTAAGCCTTAGACTGCTCTGTTTCACTATCCTGAAGGCTAAGTGCTTAAATGGAGCGCTGAGTTCCCAGTTCGGGGATCTGCAGTATGGAGGCCGCAAGACACCTATGGAAAAATACCCTAGTTGTCAGAATTGAGGTGCATTACTGCCATCATCCCTGGGAACTTCTGGCCCAGATTTCCTACATGTCCAATGAGGTAGCTTCTATTTCTTCATAGACAACTTGGAAGTGCAATTTTAGGAGATGAGGATACCTGTGTAGGTATGTGACATATGAGGTGCAAGATAGAATGTGGGCATTAATAACCAAGTGATATGTATAAAGATGCACTTGGTGCATTCAGAATGGCAAGTTTAGTTATATCATCATAGTGGTGCTAGCGCTGTGTCTCAGGATGGTATGTTTAGAGGATGTCATGGTACAACTGTCATCATTAACTCAACAGTATCCAACCACTGGGACACAGCAATCAAAGTAACAGCTCAAGTGAAATGTGATTCAAACAATTAGGGCCTCACCTAAATACAACTGCATCCATATAAAAGACATACAAGGTAGGGACTGCTTGTCATTAGTACTCTCCGGGATACGTCCAATAACATTAGTCCTTAGGTCAAGATGCATAGGTGTGGACCTGTGTGAGGAAATAAAACAAAGAGACGCTAAAAGCGCCGTTCATGCCCATCCAATTGGGGGCACATCCGATGCAGCATATATTGACACACAGTTAAGGCATATTTACCTTGAGGGCGCTACGTCAGAACATACCAGCACCACTCTTTAGGACACCGTGCCAAATTTTCACGTGTCCAAAATGTGACCGGAAATAGTCTAAGCCACCTGTACATGTTTGAAAACAGATTAAGCGTCAGATGGAACATCACGAGCAAAGCGCTAATAACAGGCTGGTAGGAAGTTGTTAGTGCCTTTTGTGCTAAGGGGTGCATCAGGTAATAATGGGGGACCAGCCAGAATAAGTGCAATTTGCTCACGAGAAAATGCAAGACACTTCATCCCTAAATCACAGGGCAAGAGGAGGACCAAAGCAACGAGGTATGCCTGCGTTGTACCGAGAAAAAGAAAGAAAACTGTGTGCCAAAAATCTGCTGCAAAGGTGAACAGAAATGTTTTTTATTTTTATTTTAAAAAATTCATAAAAGAAGAGTAGAAACCCTCACGGCTGAGCCGCCGTACTTAATCAGAACAATCACAAGGGGTAGAGGGGGAGGAGGATAGGTAAGACAGCCCCCACTCAAACAGTATTCAAACAATTAGGGCCTCACCTAAATACAACTGCATCCATATAAAAGACAAACAAGGTAGGGACTGCTTGTCATTAGTACTCCCCGGGATATGTCCAATAACATTAGTCCTTAGGTCAAGATGCGTACTTCTTCAATATAAAATCACACAGGACCACATACAGTTCACCCAAGAAAAGGTGTGAAAAGTAGAGAGAGTACCTCACGGTAGAACAACCCGAGGGGGTTCCCGGTTAGCAATTGCTGGTATACCCACTTCTCATCATTGGCCACTCTCTCTATGTGAAAAGACAAATGTGCACAAAAAGTGTAATAGTGCGGACGTGAGAATAGTGGTGAAGAATACAAATAGTGACAAACGTATCAACACTGACACCCAATTGTTGTGTACAGAAACATATAAACAGACCCCTAACCAACCACAAAATAATAATTGTGTAGCGGAGCTTTGCTTGCTTTACCCTTTTATTCTGACGCAGCAAACCCCCCCTGTTTAAAAATGGTTACTTTTATACCATAGTGATTTATATCCTCAAGCCAACATCTTTCATCGCTCCATGTTTTAGCGATTTCATCAGGGCATAAAAGGGGTTATCTATTCTCAGTCTTTTCAGAAAGGTGTGGACCTGTGTAGGGAAATAAAACAAAGAGACGCTAAAAGAACCGTTCATGCCCCTCCAATTGGGGGCACATCCGATGCAGCATATATTGACACACAGTTAAGGCATATTTACCTTGAGGGCGCTACGTCAGAACGTACCAGCACCACCCTTTAAGACACCGTGCCAAATTTTCACGTGTCCAAAATGTGACCGGAAATAGTCGCAGCCACCTGTACATGTATGAAAACAGATTAAGCGTCAGATGGAACATCACGAGCAAAAGCGCTAATAACAGGCTGGTAGGAAGTTGTTATTGAAAACTATGCTGTCCCCACTCCCCAGCGTTATAAAGCACTGCGCTCGTTGTTTAGGTGAATCAAAAACCTATCATTTAGATAGATCCATCATAATTCTCCCGATTGCAAAAATACGACTAGAAGTATAAGCGGCAGGGATTGTATTGTTAACTGGGTTCCCCAATACACCATGGGCGGCTATTGCTCTATCCGAAGGCATATGCATGAAATGCTCGGATGGCTCACGATCGTATATTAGTCCCTTTTAAAATTCGGACTCGCAGTCACTGTCCCTCTGAATCATTCGGAGTTCGTGCAAAAAGTCCCTACAACACACACTCGTTCAACCTCCAACACACTCTTACTGTTGCCGAGTCCCTCCGGCGCTTCCGACGGTCCTCGCGCTGGATCTGAGCGCGGAACAGGAAGTAGCCGGAGGGAACGTGAAGTGAAATGTGAGACAATTAATTGGTCAAACACCTGCATAAACTGAACACTTGGCTGTGGCCCATCCTGAAAACCAGGATCGGTCTGTAATAAAGGCCTAACCTATGTGTCAAGCACCACCGTATTGCAACATTTTGCTGCATGCTATAGGCAATTAGGATCGTGCACACCACTGCTGAGAAGTACTTATGCATTCTGTGATGGGTCACATGCCTATGTGTTTACATATTGTACGGGGGAAGGAGGTGGAAAGAAAGGTCATACCTAGCGTTATCTCTAAAAATGATGTTTAATATTTTTTTCGACAGTTGGTACCATAAGAATGCTCGAGGCATTGCTGACATGCATACAATCAATGTTGTGTGTGTTTGGAAAAATAACATACTAGCCACATGTCACCAAATTCTAAACAGCCTGGCTAACAATAGACTTTCAGAGCTCTCTAACCTCTGTGGGATTTGAGAGTGGGGGGCGGTAGCCCCATGTGCCTGGCACCCTTTTTCCACTCTCCCTCTCACCAGTTCAGTAGTGGTCTCCTGGGAATGGCCCTCCAGCCCAGGGTCTGTACCCTTAGGCTGGACAAGAGTCAGGAGTGAGGACGTCCTCATCCTGTCCTCCTCTCTGGGGCTTTATACCCTCCTGCAGATGGAGAGCATATGCACTTTAGCACTGATTAGCAGTGCTAAAGTGTCAGAGTCCTAAAACCAAAAAAGAATGGGTCAAAAACAGGAGGCCAAAAAGCAAAAAGTCTGGCGGTAAATCCGCAAAAAATGTTAGGCATGACAGTGGCCATCTGTGGTGTGTGAGATATTCCAAGGCTTGACTTGAATAGATTTGAGTCTGTTTAGGACATAGTACTATTGGTGTAGGATGTAGGTTTGGTGAATCCAAGTGACTTAAGTTTTGTATTAGCGTTTTCTTACCTGGGCTCCGCTTTGACTTCCTTTTTCACCTGCCACTATTTAGTATGTATTATACATTTTCCAGCAACTGTCCTGTACCATTTTCACATGTATTCCTCAAATTTATACCTCCGATTGCATTGTACTACAGACAGGGTGGGAGTGCTGTACATATAAGATGCAGAACAGGTGCCGGTGGAAAGCTCTGCCCGCACTTTAATGAATTACACTTCTGAGCATGTGAATTAGTACTATTTTCGTTCTGCTACACTTATTCATAAAGGACTTGATGATTTACCCTTTTGAAGTATTTTTTGTATGACTTAGCCTGTGAGAGCAGGTTCCCCATCCAGAAATGCCATTCAGGCTTCATATCTCCTGAGATAGTTATTCATTGGGCCTGGTTAACTTGGAAAGCGACCACTGTGCCCTCGGCCTGGTTGCCCCCTCGCCCCCCGCCTGCTGCCTGCCTCTTACCTGCTGCCTGCCTGCTGCCGATCCAACCCGGCGCCCCAGCCGCCGGAGGGCCGCCCGCCTCGATCCCCGATCCAGCCCGGCGCCCCAGCCGCCGCAGGGCCGGCTGCCTAGATTTTCGCTCCGGTTTTTTACGCGACCCCGCCCCCCCGCCTGCCGATAGGCCCACGCGCTCCCCGCCTCCCGCCTGACCCACCCTCCCGGATCCCTTCTTATGACGCCCCCTCAGCGACCGCGCAGCGGACGCGCGCAGCGGGAGCGCCGACTGAGCGCCGAAGGTGCGCCAAAGGTAAGCCCGTCTGCGCCCGTCCGTGCCTGGACCGCGCCCAGTGCCAGGACCCCTGGCCCCCGCAGATCCCAGCCCACCCGCCGGACGTACGACGCCGCCACCCTCATCGCACTCAACGACGGACGAGTCCCGGGATGCTACCGTGCCACCCCGAGGCGCTCCCACGGACCCTTCTGCTGCACCGCCTGCAAGTTCACCTGCATCCGGACCTGCCTCGCACCAGCACCCGCCAAGACGAACACCAGCAGCAACCACCTCAAGTGCATCCTGCTCAACACCCGCTCAGTCCACAGACACGCCATCGAACTCTGGAACCTCATCGACACCACAGCTCCTGACGTTGCCTTCCTCACGGAGACCTGGATGAACGCCTCTTCAGCGCCCGACATCGCCATCGCCATCCCAGAGGGCTACAAGATCACCCGGAGGGACCGCACCGCCAACCAGATGGGAGGAGGCATCGCCATCATCCACAGGGACACCATCCGCATCACGACCTACACCGACGACATCCTGACTACCGCCGAACACCTACACTTCCAGATCCACACCGACCCGAAGACCACCCTCAGAGGCACCCTGATCTACCGACCCCCGGGACCACGCACACAATTCAGCGAGGACATCGCCGACTTCGTCAGCCCGCATGCCCTCCCCTCCGCTGACTACATCCTCCTGGGGGACCTCAACTTCCACCTGGAGAACAACAACGACTGCAACACCACCACCCTGCTCGACAACCTCGCCAACCTCGGACTCAAGCAGCTGGTGACCACCCCCACCCACCTCGCCGGACACACACTCGACGCCGTCTTCTCATCCAGCAAAGACATCGCCTTCAGCCACGCCACAGGACTCCACTGGACGGACCACAGCTGCGTCCACTTCACCTTCAGAAGAACGACGATCCACCACCACCAGCAACAGGTCACCCGCAGAAACTGGAGCAAGATCACAGTCGACCAGCTCGCCGCTTCCCTGAGCCAGCACCCTCCCGCCAGCTCAGCGAACCCCAACCAGGCCTCAAACAACCGCACGAAGTGGATCAGCAACTGCGCGGACGAACTCGCCCCACTGAAGACCCCCCCAGCAGACCCGGCAGCAAGAAGGCCCCATGGCTCACCGACGAACACAAGAGCTCCAAGAAGAACTGCCGAGCCCTCGAGAAAGCCTGGAGAAGGGAGCCAACACCGGACAACATGACCACCCTCAAGCTTGCCACCCGGAAGCACCACCAGCTGATCCGCGACACCAAGAAAACTGCATTCAAGGACCGACTGGACAACAACGCACACAATTGCAAGGAACTCTTCAACATCGTGAAAGAGCTCTCCAACCCCAACGCCAGAAACAACAAATGTAAATGTATGTAAATGTATAGGCATTTATATAGCGCACTACTTACCCGTAGGGTCCCAAGGCGCTTCGACCGCTGCGAAACCCTTCCTGGCTTCCCTGAGAGATGGTCCCTTAATGGGTATCTCCAGGGTGAGACCAGGCATCCCCGGCGGTCTGGTGGGGCCGTTAGTGAGGATGAGGCAAGCTAATGCCCAGAGTTGCCGAGTGTGATCGCTGATCAGAGTGGGCACCGAGGCGAGAGAATTATCGAGTCTGCTGACCCGGGTCCAGAAACCTGCCGCGCCGGGAATCGAACCCTGGTCCCGGGCCGTCCTCTGCTCTCGGGTCTGCCGCCTCTAACCAGTGAGCCACACTACCTCACTTCATCACCCCATCTCAAGAACTCTGCAACTCCCTCGCCTCCTACTTCCACAACAAGATCGCGGACATACACAACAGCTTCAACACCCAACCGACGAACGCCACGTCCGACTCAACCGAACCACCGCCCCCCACCACCACCCTCCGCGCCTGGACTCCTATCAGCACCGAAGACACCGTCCGCATGATGAACTCCATCCACTCCGGATCTCCGACCGACCCCTGCCCTCATCACGTCTTCAACAAGGCCGACGCTGTCATCGCACCCCACCTGCGGGACATCATCAACACCTCATTCGACACCGCCACCTTCCCTGAGAGCTGGAAGCACGCCGAACTCAGCGCTCTACTCAAGAAACCAACAGCGGACCCCACCGAACTCAAGAATTACCGCCCCATCTCGCTCCTCCCGTTTCCAGCCAAAGTCATCGAGAAGACAGTCAACAAGCAACTGGCCGCCTTCCTCGAGACGAACGGATCCCTCGTCCCCTCACAGTCTGGCTTCCGAGCCAACCACAGCACCGAGACCGCCCTCATCGCTGCCACCGATGACATCCGAACCCTGATGGATAACGGAGAAACAGCGGCCCTCATCCTCCTAGACCTCTCCGCGGCCTTTGACACCGTCTGCCACCGCACCCTAGTGCAGCGCCTCTACAACGTCGGAATCCAGGAGAAGGCACTGGAATGGATCATCTCCTTCCTCGACGGAAGAACCCAGAGAGTCCGCCTACCACCGTACAAATCAAAGGCCACCGAAGTCATCTGCGGCGTACCCCAAGGATCCTCGCTGAGCCCAACCCTCTTCAACGTCTACATGAGCCCCATCGCGGCCATCGCACGCCAACACAACCTGAACATCATCTCCTACGCCGACGATACCCAGCTGATCCTCTCCCTTACCAACGACCCCGCCGCCGCCAGAGCCAACCTTCACGAAGGAATGAAAGAAGTAGCCGAGTGGATGTCGACCAGCCGCCTGAAGCTAAACTCGGACAAGACGGAAGTCCTCATCCTGGGATCCTCGCCCTCCGCCTGGGACGACTCCTGGTGGCCCCCCGCTCTGGGAACTGCACCCAAACCGACAGACCACGCACGCAACCTGGGCTTCATCCTGGACTCCTCCCTCTCCATGACCAAGCAAGTCAACGCAGTCTCCTCGTCGTGCTTCAACATCCTGCGCATGCTATCGAAAATCTTCCGGTGGATCCCCACCGAGACCAGGAAGACTGTCACCCAGGCCCTCGTCACCAGCCGACTGGACTACGGCAACGCCCTCTACGCCGGAACCACCACCAAGCTCCAGAAGAGACTCCAATGGATCCAGAACGCCTCAGCCAGACTCATCCTCGACATCCCACGACACAGCCACATCTCCGGACACCTAAGAGACCTGCACTGGCTCCCGGTCAACAAGAGAATCACCTTCCGTCTACTCACCGACGCACACAAAGCCCTACACGATCAAGGCCCGAGCTACCTCAACAACTGCATCAACTTCTACGCTCCCAAACGACACCTCCGATCAGCCAGTCACGCCCTCGCCGCCGTCCCCCGCATCCGAAGAACGACAACAGGAGGAAGGTCCTTCTCCTACCTGGCCGCCAAGACCTGGAACTCCCTCCCTCCCGACCTGCGCCTGACCCAAGACCACCTCGCCTTCAGGAAGAAGCTCAAGACCTGGCTGTTCGGGCAGTAGCAGCACCCCCCCCCCCCCCCCCCAGCGCCTTGAGACCCTCCGGGTAAGTAGAGCGCTCTATAAATGTCTATGATTGATTGATTGATTTCTGTATTCTTGTAATTTCATTTGGGAGGACATTTTCTACAGATTAGTGTGTACATCAGATTTCATGTAATTTCTCCTTAATTCATATTTCTTCTATTTTGAAGCTTCGTTCACACCATTCAGTTCAAGTCAGGCAAGTTCAATCAATGGTTGCTTACACCAGTGGGTCAGCCCACAGCATCTGTTTGTATTTCTCATAGGTCTGTTTGCGCGAGGAGCAGGCATATGACTCGCGCCATGAAATCGTTTGGTGTACTGCGCTTAATAAACGTTTTTAACAAAACAGTAGTAGGTGTTTACAAAATGTATGCAACTTAGGTCATATAATTACGTGAAATTTCTGGTAAAAGTGTGCATAGTTATGTGAAGGACAACATAGCCAAATAGTGCTATATTTACATGCGAATTGCACAGTCGAGGGTGCATTTTGTGCAACAAATATCATAAAAATATGAATTGCCGTGAACAACAGTCACCCCGTTGCGTTCCTCACATTGTTTCCACGGTCAGATGCTATAATTTTACCATAAAGGACAGCATAATTAGCCACTAGTTTTCTTTAAACTCTACCATGATGAAAACTATGCTGTCGCAATTGCTAATTCGCTCGGCCTAACCAACAGAAGGGAGATTCTTTAAAGCGTTGCTCAATTCAAAGGGCGCTGGGATAATTTTGAGTACAGGACCGATTCTACCTCGTCTGTAACCCTCCCTCAGGCACACTTGGCAAGCTTTTGCTGCTTACAGAGAACTGCGCAAACACGTGATATTTGCAATCTGGGACAGGCTCGAAACTCTCTCACTTAAGTCTTGCACGGCATTGAACTGTTTTTCTCCAGAATGTTGGACTGCTAACGCATTTCGCTCCTAGGCTTCATTAGCAAATAATTTTCCTTCCAACAGGGGCGGCCTTATTCATGTGCAAGCTGTGCACCTGCACAGGGCCGCCAAACCCCAGGCGCCGCCACGCCAATATATATCCTAATATAATAATCCTCTGAGGATGGATACATAATTAAGTGGCGGTCCCTGGCAAGGGTTTGGCGGCCTCCGGCTCTGTTCCACTTCCAAACCCCCTGACCCTCCCCCTTCACTAGCCTCTGTGCCTGCGTTCCTTTGGGGTCCCCCTACGCTCCCTGTCCAGGGCCGCCATGAGCCTAGAGCCGCCCCTGCTTCCATGAATTAAAAAGTTAAAGGCTACAATGTTCCAAACTCCTATTCAAGATAAATAGAACGAAAGGGAAGCACATAGCTTTAATTTTTATACACAAGATATTCCGTACATTGTATAGAGATAGATACCTTTTAAAGTAATGGAAAAATAAAAGAAAAATACCTCCGTCATGGCTTATTAAAAGGAAAATAATTCAAATGTTTCCTTATTGACGATGTTGCGTAGCTATTGCTCACAAGTACACAGTCATTAGAAAGGGATTCCAGTGTGGCAAGAACAATAATGGGTCCGTCATGATAGCACAATCATGAAGCTAACTGCAATCAAAAGCAATAGCAAACCCACTGTAACACCATTGTCATCAATCTTGAACCACAAACAAACCACAGAAAACTGCTCTGTCAGGAAAGAATGCATCCAGGATGGATAATATACGGAAAAAAGTACCCCTGTGCACAAATGATGTTGCAAGCCACCAAGGAGTCCCACAACCATACCGAGAAATGAGGCAGCAGTCTGAGTTCCTTTGTAAGGAATGGAACCACGAGCTGGCTGGTAATATCATTATCATGGGGTACCATATCCCATATAATCATTGGTCATACCATCACATTTTCCACAAACCACTTAAAACCTTGGTGTGTAGCTCATATAAAAGAGCAAACATGAAAAATAAAAATAAAACCTCTAGTGCAAAATTGAGCACAACAAAAACTTTTTAGATATTAGTTGCAAACAAAAATTAGAAACAGCTCAATACAAGACTTTAAAAAAAAGTAGCTTGGAATGTGTAGAAACATGCAGAAGGCTATAAGCTCTTCACTATAGATAAGATGTACAAAAAATAAACATATTGTGCCTTATTACGACTTTGGCAGTTCTCCTGAAGCACTGCCACAACTCCACCTGCAGGAGAACCGCCAATGCAGTGATGTGCCCGCCTGACGCATTACAACTGTAATCCATGGCTGGCGGGCAGTGCTGCGGCGGTCTCACAGCAGTAGGAGAGCCTTACATGCAGCCTGTGGAAGCTCCTGCAGCACATTCCTGCATGGTATAGTATGCATGCCACACTGTGCAGGAACGGGGTGCAATTATAGGGGGCACAGCATGTGACCCCCCCCACACATGTACCTTCAGGCCCAGATCCAGTAGGGGGCCCTATTAGGGCCTCCTTAGTTGCCTCTCTGTGTCCCTTTTCATGGCAGGCTCACCGACATGAAAAAAGCAGTGAAAAGGAAACTCATAAGAATTCTTGCACGTTGCAGACAGCCTGCCCAGTGGCATCCTTGATCCCGGCAGAGCCAGCGGTCTTGTGGCGGTCTGACTGCCACACTGAGAATACTGCGGCAAGACGCGCAGGGTAGCCGTGGTCAGGCCGCCATTCTCATAATTAGGCTCATTTTATCTGCTTGTCATTGCAGGCTATTAAAAAAGAGCAGAATAAAGAAAAACTATTTTCTGTATTCGCTGTTTCAATTTTGTTTCATGACTTGACCTGGCTTTCATCTCGGCTGCTAGCTTTGGCAAAAAGGCACTGTGAAGTAAGAACTCTACTGAAATAACTTATAATAGTCAGGTTCTGATGTCTTTTCTTTGTAGTCAGTGATTGAGTGTGTCACTAGTCCCCAATTATAATGAAATTAGAAAGGTGCATTTATGCAGGGATCACAGAATCCAATGCATTACACAGTAATAATCACTCCGCTAGTTGCTAGTCAATATGGGCTGGAATTGTCTATTTTTCATTGAACTTCCCTTATTTGTTGCTTTAGCTGTGTTTTCAAGTTCTACTGGATCAGATTCTAATGCCCAGAAGAGAAGAATTCTAAGTAGGCAAGCTTTAGAAAGCATTACTAATTCTCTTTGGGAATTAGTAATGAGCTTCTGAAACACCATAGATTTTTACTATCCCCAAGGTACACACACATCTTAATTTTAACTTACCAATCCTGACGTTAAGTATATTAGCACACACTCATTTTGATTCTGGCTGGTCAGCCTGCAAGCTCTTTAAGCACAAATGGTCGTTGCACAACAAGCTTATAAACTTTTTACATTTACCTATCTATTACCATTTGGAGGTCTGCACCCCGAGGGTGAGTCAATCCCTGTAATAAAGTATAGGGAAACATTTTTAAACTTGAAAAACAGTTGTAGAAATATTTCTATGTTTTAGATTAATATTACTTAATTTTATACCTTTATTTTAAATGTAGACAACATAAAAAAATTCTACAGCACTATTCATTTCATTTTAATTTAAAATGTAATCATTGTATCGGGAGAAGGGAAGACGGTGGATTGACTCCATCGTGGTCAGCACACACCCAGGACGGCTCCTGCATCACCACCCGGCCGCCTGACAAGGCTCGGTGTGGCATAGTTCACCCCCTTAATGTCTACTACAGAAGATAATGGCGTGCCTAGCATACCTTATCTTTTAAGGACATTTTTTTAAATTTTCGGTTAAAGGTATTTCTATCTGGATGAGGTGGCAGCACACCAGGGGGAGGTTTTATTAAGATTTTCTGCAGTGTTTGCATAATAAAAGTGACGTAAAATGGTGCAAAATCTTTTTTTATTAATTTTCATTCCGGCGCTAAACTTGTTTGGAGCCGGAAATAACGTACAAGTAATAAGAAGCACCGCATAGCGCTGCTTCTCATTACGTTGCTCCATGGGTGCATGCCAAGGGTGGTGAGTGGGCGTTCCCATGCAACCACCCATGGTTTCCTACGCTAAACCCAATTTACCAAATACAATAGATTGGGTTTAGCATGAGAAAACTGTGCCCTTTTAAACTAGGCATAACCGAGGACAAATGCTTTAATTTCTTCTTCCTTTTCTGACTTTGCATGCGTGCTGCACTGTGCAGCATGCATACATAGTGGGAAAAGCTTTCCCAGATGTCTAAGCATAGTATGTTGTACAGGAAGTGTACCCTGCCTGTACAAAACCTATTCTAGACTCATACACACACCCAAGCGCTATGGCACTAAGTTATGTGGGTGGTGCACAGCAGCTGTAATCAGCGCTGACAAAAGAGAAAAGGGAGGAGAGAGCCATATCTTTGAAAAGTTGGAGCTCTCCTGCTCCTTCCCTGTCATGCAATGAAGCGTGGTCTTGCGGGGGGCTGCGCTGTGTTGCGTGGAGATTTGGTAAATATCCCCCAAAGAGCCTTCACAGTTCTCTGCTACAAGTCAGGGTGGCCAGGTGGTAGATCTGTCTTTGTCGCAGCTGCTTTATTTTCAACCTGTGGAATCCAGTACCAGGAATGGCTCCACCGTGGTCAATCGATCAGCGTGGAGGATGAGGGGGCTGCACTGCAACAGAGTTTCCATCCACCGCTTTGCTTACTCCATTAGCCCCACTTAACATCATTGTCATTTGTGTTGTCTACTTTTCCCCTTTTCTTATTTGTAGTATAGTATGTCTTCACATATATTTTGGATTATAAATATTTTTATTACTGACTTTATAATGCAATATATGTATGTTTATATATAGGAAATGTTTACCAAAAATGAAGAAAACAATTTAAATAAAGCAAAAAAATCAATCTATACATAAATAATTAGTTTTGTTTCTATTAGTTTCTATTACATGTCACAATACATATTTATTCAGCTGTATGGTTTTCTTGGGTTTGTTGACTCATTAATTTAGCTCACTACTGTCTGCTTTGCAAAAAAGAGTTCATATTATTCTCTACAAGTATTGAATGCATTAATAGTAGGGGTCCCTTTCTTTTCAAATTCTGCACTGCAACAGCTACAGCTGTAGCAGCATCCACAGTACCAGGAATGGCTCCAACGTGGTCAATCGCTCAGCCTAGAGGATGAGGGGGCTGCACTGCAACAGCTACAGCTATAGCAGTAACCACAAGTGGCAATGCAGCCGGCCTTCTTCATGCCTATCATAAGGAGCATACAGCCTAATTCATGAAGCTGAATTCGGCTCGCAAAGGGCCAGATTCTGAGAATCTGGCCCTTTGCGAGTGAGATTTTTGCATTTGGGATTCATCATCCCAAATGCAAAAATCGGTATTTGCGTTTTCGCAAATTTGCGATGATTACATTTAAGGAATCTCTATTTGAGATTCCTTAAATGCAATTCATCATCCATTTAAAAATTGCGAAATCGCAATTTCGGGCCGCTATTTACCGCGAGGTCAAACCTCGTGGTAAATAGCGATAACTCAGAAAAATGCTTTTAAAAGCATTTTTCTGAGTTGCATGTTGCACTCACACATGTCCTTTGGACATGTGTGTGCGCAACCCCTGTTCATATTAGCATTTAAGGGGTGCTACAGGGTGTCCTTTGGACACCCCTGACACCCTTTCAATCGCTATCTTATTTGCGATTAGCTAATTGCTAATCGCAAATAAGGAATACTCCCCATTCATTCCTATGGGCCTTTTGGCCCATAGGAATGAATGGGGAGTTATTCCTTATTTGCGATTAGCAATTTGCTAATCGCAAATAAGGAATTAGTAGGAATCGCATTTTTTTTGCATATTCCTACAGGAATCCCGTTTTGCGAGTCCTTAATAGCGATTCGCTATGAATCGCTATTAGGGGCTCGCAAAACGGGAGTATGATGAATCAGGCTGATAGTGCTTCTGAATCATCAATGGAGGACATGCTGCTGAATGCGGTGCAGTGTGGCTGTAGCAACAGGAGCTGAGTTTTCTCTTTCTGATGCTGCAACAGTTTCAGCTGATCTAGTCCATAATTAACTGGCCAGTGGTTATAAAGTAACAGACTCCTACACAGCTGGTCCGGCTCAGCTACAAGGTAACTGTTGTGGCCAGAGTGCCTTTGAAAATCCTCGTGACAATGGGGCATATTAGCAAGAAGCTCGTTAAAATTATAGCCGTTTTAGCAGCAGGAAACTGCCGGTAAAACGGCGATAATGGGCTTGCTAATATGCGTTATAGAATTCCAATAGAAGCCCAAATTAGATTTCCTGCACATCTAACCTAGGCTTCTATTGGAATTCTATAACGCATATTAGTAAGCCCTAAGCCGCCGTTTTACCAGCAGTGTCCTGCCGCTAAAACGGCGGTAATTTTAACGAGCTTCTTGCTAATATGCCTCAATTTTTTTGTGCACCTCATTGTGCATCCTACATTACCTGGAAACCTTGTAGCATCTTTTCTGTTGATCCCGGAGTGGCTGGTTTAGAGGAAGGATGTGAGCCAAGTTGAAAGCAGTGCTCATGTGAAGTGGTCACATCTGAACATGCTACAGCAGGCTCAGGGGGCTGTAAAGCTGGTGAAATCAGGCTTTTGACTATAACAGGTGCCTTGGCAGGGTTAAATTCATTCCTGCAAAATAATTTTGGAGATTTAGAAATAATACTGTATTACACAGTAGCATCGATATGGCGTAACCAGCTTGTTCAGTGTCAGGACGAGGGGCAATTAATAAACTACCTAAGCCTATTGCAAGCCAGAACGATACTCCTACCAAGACAGGTGAATCTCCTGGAAAGAAGCAAGTTAAAGCAAAGGCCTCAAAAAACCATGGAGGTCCTAAAGAAAATCAGGGACATTACAGTAGCGATCAATCTAATAACCCTGTCTCAATATGCTCTAGAGAGGGTCTTGAGGTTAGTCCCGTGCGCAAATGGGTCACCTCCAACAGGGAGGCCAGGCTCTGATTTCTCGATTGTCTAACATGGGTCCTGCCAGCAGACCCCACTCACCAGTGCCTGGGAAGGACATACATGTACCCATGGCCAGTAATCTAACCATCAATGCTACTTAGCTCTGAGTTTAGTAACGGCCCGGGGCAGCCATAGATTCTCCGGGTAGTTTACCCCTCGAGGGGTCCTCTCCTGCAGCAGCATTGGATGCTAATATTCTCGACCAGACTGATATATCTAGTGCAAAAGAGTCTCCTTGTCCACAATTCTTCAGTTTCTGCAGGTGCAACGATTGGAGGTGCGGTAACACTATGCACAAGTCAGAGCGAACAGAATGGCATTAAATCAATTGCTACTGAAAGTGACTAGTAAGGTGACAGTGCTCTCATCTGAAATGGCGGGTGGCTGGGGCCGAGGAAGTTGGCTCTGCAGCTGTAAAATCAATTAAAGGGCAGGAGAGCCAGCTGATGTTCTTCAAAGCAAAGCCGAAGTTTGGGAAAATAGACAACACCAAAACAACATAAGGGTTTTTGGTACACTTGAGCAGAAAGAAGGAGGCGACCCCAGAACCTATGTTGTTAATCTTTTTGAGCAAGCTGTCCCGGACCTGGCAGATTGGGCAATGGACTTTCAGAGCCCGGGGGCTTATCCTATTTCTACAAGGCAGACAGCTCAATCAAAGATTTTTCACCCTCACCCTAGCCTCATTTTTGTTGGCAATTTTCTCTAGATTCGGGCAATTTATTTTAAAGCTCATCCTGCAACACCTATAAGAATAGACTCCATGTACATTTCTGTTCGATCCGATTTATGGAAGGCTGCAATTGATAGGCTCTGGAAGCTGCATCTGCTAATTGATACTCTGAAGGCAGTTGGAGCACAGGTGATTCTACAGTAACCTACGAGACTCAAGGTTATCAGGGAGGGACAATCACAATTTTAAACTCCAAATGAGAGGCCTTTCAAGCCTTGAGGCATTGACAATGAGTACCATCATATTTCGAGTGGGGGGTTAAAATTTGGCTGTTCCCAGTTATTGAATTGATATGCCCCATATTTGTCTTACAGAGGAATGTTTGCTGGAACTTACATTATGCTGCTATCATTTTCTTTCCATCCTCTCTCCCCCCTTTTTTGCATGGTGTGGTGTGCAAAAAACAGGGGGCTAATAATTTTAATGATTTTTTTGTAAATTGTGGGTGGGTATTGGGTTGGTGTTGGGTGGTGGGGGGTAGGGGTGGTCCCGGCGTGTGCCCAGAGAGGGCTGTCATGTCAGGTGACAGCAAATGGGGTTGATGATTGCTTTTTCCAGACATGGGGTGGTATAGGAGGTTTCCAGGGGTTTAAGGGGGGGTCAAGGGAGAGTTAATTGTTCTCTTCTATTTGTATTGCTCACTTGGGGGAGGTGCGGTGGGCGGTTAAAGAGTCAGAATGATTGGAAATGGGATTTTGAATACTATTTAAGAGTTGAGAAAGGGAAGCAATTAGAGATTGATGTTAGGGAGGGACTAGTAAAGCCAAGATTAATATAATGCCTAGTCTGAAATATATGTGTAATGCAATGTTGCTGGACTGAATCGACCCAGAAAGAGGCAATTAATTTGGGAGGCATTAAAAGCTTATAAACCACATATATTGGGTACACCCACATGTTAGAGCAGCTGGGGTACAATAGTGTTAAGTGCACCTCCCAGACAGCCTCAATACAGAATGTGGCTATAACAAAATCTAAGAACTTGGGAAGTCAGAATTTCTATAACCTCTGAAGATAGTAGGGAGAGGTGGGCTATAGTCCAACTTGTAATATATGGGTGAAAATATACCTTCTTTGTTGTTTATGGACCAAACTTGGATGATCCGGATATGTTCGACTATTTAACAATGGAACTGGATTGGCCGGGTGATTTCAATTTTATGAGTGACTAGCTTACCCGTTGCGTGTTGCTGCGATCTCAGAAGAAAGGAAATTCAAGTAAACCTGTTATGATAACATTCAATTTACATTGTGTCATTTTTATTGAAACTTATTCATTTTAATATGGAAAACATTCCAAAGTGTCATTTTAATTCTATTCATTTATTCAAGTGCTTGTGGATACACAATATTTTTTGTTTTTCCGTCTGGTGCGTACACAAATAAATCAGAATGTTTTCCGACGCGTGAGCTGACCACATACAGATGTCCATGTGAGAAGCACGGATTCTTCAAATGTAGCCAACACACTTGCAGCAATTGTCCTTGTGCTTTGTTGATGGTCATTGCAAAAGCGAGTCGCACCGGAAACTGTAAACGTTTGAAATCAAATGGCATATCTGTTGGGATCATTGGAATACGTGGCAACTGTACATCTTCCCCCTTGAATTTCCCATTCAAAATTGTAGCTTCAATGAGATTGTTAATCATCTTTTTCACCAAAAGTCTTGACCGTTGCAAAGTTGTGGTTGCAAATTCAGTATTCGAAAGATTATATAAGATGATATAAGATTACAACAACCTTATGATGTTGAGAAAGCAGGTATCACAGGTTGGTGGGGAAAGTCGGCATCCATTCTCGTTTCCTTCTCACCTTCTTGCCAATCTAGAATATCGGCATATCTTAGAAGTTCATTTGTAGAATACTTACGAAAAATTAAGGGCTCTGCTCAAGCAGCAAATTTATGGTTTTGCATGACGACATACATTAGGGTGGTTGACACTCCAGTTTATCTTAAATAAAAACAAATGTATGCAGGACGAAGAGTCTCAATGCCGGCAGGATTGTCTGGAGTTAGAATTTTAGCATGCACAGGCGATACGTTCTAGAAACATATGCAAGCAGTCCATATATCTGAGACTGATTGAGAAGCAGCCAATGCCTAATAGGGACTAACGGACAAGGTGGCTGCTATCAGAAGAATAAAATGTATCAATATGTATATGGTGAGAAAGTTGGCCACCTCCTAGCATATTAGATCTCTGATGAAAGGTCTAGATGTAACATAAAGCGCATTATGGGTAATGAGGGGGAGGTACATACTCACCCTCAATCTATAGCCGAGCAGTTTACCTCCTTTTACCAAAGGATTTATAGTAATCCACACTGTGTTGACTATTATACTATCAGTAACTATTTGCAGGGGTGCAGTCTTCCTTGGCTTGATCCCCAACAGGAACTTATACTACAAGTGGATGTTGGCTTGAAGAGATTGAAGCAGCTATCAGTGCTTTTCCATCAGGGAAATCTATGGGAGAAGAGAAATACCCCTTGAATTTCACAAAGTATTTATGGATATTCCAGTGCCAGTAACCATTGATCTGATCACATCTATTGGTGGTGGAGATAGAGCGCCTGTTGTATCACCCTATTTCATTAATAAATGCAGATGCCAAGGTCATCTTCAAAATCTTGGTAATAGGACAGGCTCCCCTCATATGCCTAAATTAGTTTCAGACCAACAGCATAATTTTGTCTCTAGTAGAGATACTACAGCATTTACCAACACCGCAGTTGCAGCGTTTGATGCTGTAGGGAAAACCAAAGCCCGGATTGGCTTAATAATGTTGGAGGCTGAGCATGCCTTTGCCCGGGTCACCTGGAAATCACTCTGGCTGACTATGTGCACATTTCAGTTAGGCTGCTGAGTTTGTGCACTTGTGTAGGCATTAAATAGGACTCCTTTGGCAAAGATTTTGTTGGGTGGAAGCTCTTCCCCTTTATTTACAATACATAGAGGCATCCGCCAGGAGTACCCACTTAGTATGAAATAACTGCCTATGCTGATGATATAGCTGTCTTTGCTACTATCCCACTGGCTACTCTTGCTCTTGTATCAAAGGTGGTGGATCAATTCAGTGTTGTCTGTGCGTACAAATTTTAACTTATCAAAAATGCAGATATTTCTTAATTTTCAACCACATTCGCTGATAACCAGAGTTACTTACACAGCTACTTACTTAGGAATAAGGCTGAGCAGCAGCCTAGATTATATCACCATGCTTAACTATGGGCCCCCTTTGAAGACCGTAATAGCTAAATTATGGCAATAATTAAACAACAAGGGGTGGTGATGGATTTGTCTGCTTAATTCAAACACTCTGTTCATCACCACCCCCTTTTCTGAATCGTAAATTATGGCAATGGCATCAACTTCCTCTTAGTATTATGGGCCATTGTAATATTATCAAAATGAATATACTGCTGAAGTTCCTTTATTTATTTTGATCCATACCACTTTGTGTTCCTGATTCTTTTTTAAAATGTCTAGATGATGTGGGCGGTAATGTTATATGTGGCTCTAGTAGGGCTAGGTGAGCTATCCGCTTTTTAAAACTCTCATACATAGAAGGAGGATTTAAGCAACCAGATGTCAATCTATATTTTGTGAATTGTTCACCTGCTGTATTCTGAGCTTACTGGCTGGGTGTAAACTTGGGTTATCTACACTTGGATATCGAATCACACTTGGCCTGGATAAACTGACTGATCCTAATTACTTTAAGAGCGTCAGATTCAAAATACTCAAAGATGTAGTATGGATTTGGCAGAAAATGTATACTAAATATTCTCTACCTGCACTTCACATTCATACTCCACTATGGGGCAACTCAACATTCCCGGATATATTTCAGAATAATGTCGGGAAAGCTTGGGGCCATATGGGAGTATGTAACTAGGGGTATTTGTATGACTTACAGGGGTTTCAGACATTTGCCTCACTTCAGGAAGCATATGGGCTCCAGCAGAATCACTTTTTCAAATGCTTGCAGGTGAGGGACTATTTCCTGAATGGTCATAAGTTTAGTATTGATCAAGAAACATCTGAAATACACACCAGGTTATATCAGACTTCACGGGAAATAACGTAACGAAGTATAATTTATCAGAAGTTTGTTTTACATATCAAGGATGATAGCGCGCAATCTGCTTCAAGATGGTGTCGGCTTTTCTCATCTGAAACTGCGGCTACAGAAATACAGGCGGATCTTGCAATGCTAGATTAGCCAGTGATCTCCGTTAGCCTTAAGTCACAGCAATTTAGAACAGTTTGGATGCATTATTATACGCCTGAGAGTATCTCAAAATTCGTATCATCGCGAAATCCTGAGAAGTTATACTGCCTGAAGTGCCACTGTTTCATGGCTGATATAGTTCATATGTTTGCTGAGTGTACATCGCTTAAAGACTTTTGGGGAAGTTAATTTCAACTGACATCAGCACATTTTGGGTTTGAATTCCATCTGAGTAGTAAAGAAGTTTTGCTGGGTGATAAGTCGGATATGGATGTCAGCTTGGGTTTACTGTTCTCGATTATAAATGATAGTGCTTGTTTATGCATTGCCAGGGTATGAGGTCCTAAGCAGTTAACTTGCATGAGGCATGATCTCCCTATTAAAATGATAATGGCGGTCGAGGTGGAGATTTACACTTGTTGGCTTATGAATAGCATTTTATATTGTGTTAGTTGTACTATTCACAAAAGGCAGTTTGTGAATAGGGCCCTGACTGCATCTCTTGCTCTAAACACAAACGCACCCTCTACCATGGTCACTTAGGGGCATATTGGCAAGCCGGTTCATCACTTTTTGTGATGCGCCTGCTGCACAGTGTGGTGCTCCATATCTACAAGGGCATGAAAGTCTCCCTGCATAAATAAGGCCCCTGAACTTTGCGTGAAAGGTGGGTGCCATGGGTGTCCCACATAACACCCCTGGATTCTGCTGTATTCCAAGATTTACATTTTGTAAACCTGGGAATGCATGAGACACCTACATCTAGAAAGAGGAAAACACCTCACAGGTGTCCCTTCCACCACAAAAGCAATCTTCCCTAAATTGTAGACACCCTTTCACCGTGCCATAAGGGTGCCTAGGCTGGTGTGTGGCAGCTAATTGTGCCCCAGCGCAGGGGATAAAGCAGGGATTTTAGATATTGTTGCAAATTTGCCTTATCCCTGCGCTTTGCAACGGAAAGAAAAAGTGAGTAATTCTCAGGATAACTACTAAGGTTAAAACAAAGAAGCAAACAACTCATGGCACTGGTACCAAAGGATTTAAATGTGAGTGTTAGTGATACAAAAGTTTCAATTGCCTTAGAAGAAACAGAAAGAGGAAATGTATTCATATGATCATACCCTGAAAGAATATGCATACCAAGTGCTCTCTGCCTAGGACTTTAGAGAAAGACAACCAATAGCTGTGCAAGAATATGGTTTGTAAAACATTTTTGTAGTGGATTAAAAGTATTTTATTAACCAAAGAACTTTCAACATTAAAAGAAGAGACACACTGCCAGTGATTATCAAAGACAATTTGGGTGCATATAATGTGTGTCACTGGTGTGCCGTGTTCTATTGAAGATGAATGAAGCAGCACAAAATCTTCAGTGCTAAGAGTAGCTTTATTGATACAAGAACTCATAACACTTAGCAGACCATGTATCTGAATTGCCATCACCCACTGCTACCCTCTTCCAATGTTCCAACCCTCTCTGCCTGCACAATCCAGATGACATACCAGATGACAATGTTCACGTTAACATGGCCTAATGGAAATAACTAAGCCAAAACAGAGTGTAAAGTGTGGGAAAACAAAAAACTCTCACATGTTTCTGTTTATTTTCAAGAGATCTCACAAAGAATCTGAGCAGTCTTTATTTGGACTCAGGGTCATATTTATCAAACCTTTGTGCCACTATTGTGCCACCCAAAGTGACAAAAGGGTACCGCAATACCTAGATGAGATCTGCTGAGCCACCTAGGGCCATTTTGCAAGGCTCTGCAGTATTTGGTAAATCTGGAGTAACAAAAGGCAGCCCAAGTCACTGCCTTGCGATACCCTGCCCCAGGGAGGGGTTCCATAGATGGAGCTGGGGTGTTCCCATGCATCCACACATGAATTTTGGTGCCTTCCCAGATTTACCATGAATGGTAGACCTGGGAATATGTCAAAATGCCAAAGGGGGGAGGCATTTTGAGGGGAAATATGTTTATTCCTCCTGATTTCTTCCTCTTTCTATGTGTGCTGCATTCTGCAGTGTGTGTATAAAGAGAAGAATGCCTCAAAGGATTGTTTTTATGGTGGAAGGTACGTCTTTCTGCACAAAAACAAACCTGCCTGCATTGACGACGGGCAGAACATAGTGCGCCAGCTCAAGAGGAGTGCAGGATTGCGCCATATAATGTTAAATATGGTGTATTCCTACCCTCACCCTGTCACGCAAAGCAGCACAGCAAGGTGTCCTGCTGCACTGTGTTGCAGGAAATTTTAATAAATATGGCCCTAAGTATCAAACCAATGGTGTTGCACTGATAACCCTTTCTTTGCTGTTATAGCTTTCTAAAGGTATTTCAGGAAGGTGGGCAGAAATATTCATCTTCATAATTTATTTTGAAAATATACAGTGTTCATAAAATACGTATGTAAATCCATTTACAAATTCATCTAGAAAACATTATTTAGCATATAAAAAAACGGGTAGCAGAGTGATACATACATTGAACCATAAACCCCCCATTTATTAAAAAAACAAGGTTGTGTCTAATTGTTCTGTATAGTGGATTATCCCTAACTTTAAATACATACTTTATTACAAAGGATTAAGTAATCCCCTCCTAATGCATCGTAAACTGATGTTGGATCTATCTGTAACTTTCAACACCGTCTCCCACCACACACTCGCCAATTGACTACACCACATTGGTATCGCAAATGATGCACTGCTTTCACATGGCGCGCACCCAGGGAGTCCGCCTCTCTCCCTTGCAACCCAAGCACACTTCCTGTGGACGACCCAAACCTCATCCTTTAGGCCCACCCTCTTCAACATCTACGTGACACCACTTACAGACATTGTCAGATCGCAATCAATATCAACTCCTACTCTGACAACACTCAGCTTGTCCTCTCACTCTCAGCAAACCCCACCCCAACAAAGACCAACTTCACAACTGCATGAAGAACAACGCAACATGGATGAAAGACAACTGCCTGAAAGTCAACACAGATAACACAGACGTTTTGATCTTCGCCAGACACAATGCCCTCTAGAACAACTCCTGATGCCCAGCAGAGCTCTGACCCATCTCTATACTGAAAGACCACACCTGCAACCTCGACATCATACTGGTCAGTGAACTCTCTATGGAACGTCAAGCAAACACTGTCAGCTCAGCCTGCTTCCACACAATCGGCATGCTCTGCAAAAAATCTTCAGATGGCTCCCCATCAGTACAAGAAATACTGTGATGCAGGTCATCATCACCAGCCAGCTCGACCATGGCAACACAGTCTAGACTGGCACCCCCATCAAATTAATGCAAAGACTTCAGACAATCCAGAACGCAGCAGACAGACTGATCCTCAACCTGCCCAAGAGGACACGCATCACCCAGCACCTGAAAGACCTCCACTGGCTCCCCATCCAGAAGAATTTCCAGTTCAAGCTCCTCACCTATGCCTACAAAGCCCTCCACAACCAAGGACCAGACTACATGAACCACTGCATGATCTTCCACCAACCCACCTCTACTCCAAGCACCTTGCCCTCTCTCAGACATAATGTATCTCCTGCAGTGGAGAACACTCCTTTTCCCATCTTGCTGCTAAAGCCTAGAACAACCACCCCCTCCACACCTCACCCCTACCAAACCACAGGAAGAGACCCAGACCTGGCCCTTCAACTAGCACTGTCGCACAGAGGCTTATACCAACCTACAGTGATTAGCTCTCATTAAGGTACACAAATCCTACGTTATTGATTGGTTGATTGCATGAAAACCCAAAATGCATGGATGCATTTCTTTGCTTCCACCATACCTTTAAGAGATAAGTAGCAAAACAATTATTACATTCAGAATTGTTGTAATCTTGCATTTAATTACTGCAGACTCTTGACCTTATTACAATACTCCACCAGCAGTGGTTGTATCTATGTACTCTGTGAATATGAGAAAAAATGCTAGAAAATCTGACATTTTTTCACCATCTTCTACTTGAAGGTCTGAAAATAAACATTTATTTGCACAGCCCTGCACACATTTATTTGAGGATCTTTTTTAAGGTAAAAGGTAAGTATATTGAAATTTGAATAAATATACCATTACAAGTAATGTATTTAAAAGATTAAATGATGAAATAATGTAAGTTAAAATAAACAGGTTTCATAATTATTGGACATAAATTATTTATTTATTTTTCATATACATAAGGTGCAACAGCTACCCAAGAAGGATTTCCCGGTGCCATGGCAGATCAGAGATTGTGTAAACGGCTTAACAGTTACTGGTTGAAAAGCCAAGTCTTTAATGATTTGCAAAATTGGACATACTCTGTTTCATTTTGAAGAGCTATGGGCAGGGCATTCCAAAGTGAGGGACTGAGATGTGTAAATGACCTTCCGTCCATCCGAGATAGTCTAATTTTAGGATCGAAGAATTTCCCTCGAGTGGATGAGCGGAGATGTCGAGGAGGGACATATGGGCGGACCAGAGATTGCAAATACTGAGGGGCAACAAATACTTTAATTTTAAACATGTAGCTCAGGGCTTTGAACTTGATTTGGTTCTCCACCTAGAGCCAATGCAAGTCTCGTAGATGGCCAGAGATAGAGGTTGCTCTAGGAGCCCGGCAAAGTAATCTTGCGGGGGAGTTCTGAACCATCTGCAACCTACGAGTCACCTCCTTGTTTGAACCCAGATAGCGAACATTGCCTTAGTCCAGCCTTGAGGTGACTAATGCCTGGACTACTGTTCTCTAGGTGGACCCTGGTATCAATCAGATGATCTTTTCTAGCCCCTTCAGAATGGTAAAGCATGTGGTAGCTACCATGATAGCTTGATGATGCATGCTGAGCGAGTCATCGACGATGACGCCCAAGTTGCGAACTTGACAGGAAGATAAAGGAAGTGCACTCCTCTCGCAGGGCTAATGTTGAGGGCCCCAGAGATCCTTATTTTTCCCAAGTATCAAAACCTCAGTTTTCTCACCGTTGAGTTTGAGGTAATTTGATTGCATCCATGATACGATTTTGCTCAGGCCCAGCTGAAGGGGCGATGGCCTGTCCGTACTCTTCATGGAGAGAGAGAAGATGATCTGGGAGTTGCCTTCATAAGAGAACAGGGACAGCCCAGCATCTTCTGCAACATCAGCTGGAGGTCCAACATATAGATTGAAGAGTAAAGGGCTAAGAATGGAAGCCTGAGGTACCCCATGGGGTGATGAGTGAATATCGAAACTAGCTGTTGGGGAGAAGACTTGAAAAGTGCAATTAGTTAGAAAAGAAGTGAGCCAGTTTAAAGCTGAGCCACAGATGCCTAATATTGTTTTACGTTTTAACTAACACAGTGTGAGACACTGTCAAATGCTGAGCTTAAGTCCAGCAAAACGAGGGCCACTGTGTCTCCAGCATCCAGATGACAGTGCAGTCTTTCCGTTACCCCCAACAGGATAGTACTGTGCAAGGGGGTTTTTAGAAAGTTAGGATTCCGGGGGAGCGCTACCTAGGTTTAAACGTTACAGTGTGTACAAGGAACATGGAGTATCGTTGTGTAGTGCGTAAAGAGCAGACGGCAAACACCCTTAACCATCCAAACAAGTCAAAAGACAATGCAAATTAACATAAATAGGCTCTCGCAACTACATGTGTAAAAACAAAACGAGGTACAATGACCAAAAGGGCAAAAGATGCGCAGAAGCAGGTTCTTTGGTGTAAATCTTCTTGTCACAGCAAGATGTTTATTTTCTCCAGACTTGAGAATAGTAACATTCGCCGACACGTGTTTCGTCGTGTACGGATGAGTCAACACGACTCCTCAGGGCTTAAACTCCAAATCCAATGTCTGGTCGGAGTAAGTCTGGGTTTTTTAAGCACCGTTCTGGCACTAAAGTGTATTTTATTTCGTCGATATTGTTGAGAGAAAGATCAGTAGAAATAACACAATGTGTCTCTCGTCAGTTTGGTGCTCGTTTCCCACCGGCGGTCGTCTCTTGTGTACGAACCTTCGTACACGAGAGATGACCGCCGGGAACCAACGGAGGAGGGATTGCCTACAGCGGCATACCGCCGTAGAGGGACGTACCCGTTTCCTCATTGTGGCTCATCATTTGAATCCCCTCCTGGCTTTCCGCTTTGCAACAAAGCGAGACTCAGCGCCATAGTCTATAATCGTCAGCACCAGTGGGAAACGAGCACCAAACTGACGAGAGACACATTGTGTTATTTCTACTGATCTTTCTCTCAACAATATCGACGAAATAAAATACACTTTAGTGCCAGAACGGTGCTTAAAAAACCCAGACTTACTCCGACCAGACATTGGATTTGGAGTTTAAGCCCTGAGGAGTCGTGTTGACTCATCCGTACACGACGAAACACGTGTCGGCGAATGTTACTATTCTCAAGTCTGGAGTAAATAAACATCTTGCTGTGACAAGAAGATTTACACCAAAGAACCTGCTTCTGCGCATCTTTTGCCCTTTTGGTCATTGTACCTCGTTTTGTTTTTACACATGTAGTTGCGAGAGCCTATTTATGTTAACCCCCAACAGGATAGTTTACATTGAGAAACCAGCTCTAAATATAGAGATATTTCTTAAACATCTTAAAACCATAATTAAACATTTGTTTTAAAAATACATTAAATTAATTTAAAAAAATCAACAATTACCTACAAATATAATTAATAAACATATACATACACATGCGCTATAAGTAACCTTTTTTTAAATATTAAAAGTAAGATACTATAATTTTAACTACAACTATAAACTAACATTTCAAATAAAAAGATTGATATTTATATATAAACAAATATATAGTAAAACTGTTTACAAAACATTAATAATATTAGCAATAACTTAAACAATGACATTAACAAACATATTTACAATAAGTGATATCACATTCAAATAAAAAAATATTGCTTCCAAAAGTAATATTCATCAAGGTGGAGCCTCAGAGGGAAATGCAGGTACAAAAGGGCACCCTCCACTCAACAATACTATATGCAAAAAAGCGATTATTGCACACTATACATCACATCAGTAATTTTCGGGGAATGCCACTTCTTCTTTTTTTAGAGGACCAGGGTATAATATCTACTCATGGACCCTCCCATGTAGCTAAATATAGGTCCTATGCTCAAATGTGATTTTTACATGTGCTGGGATAAGTAAATATTAATATAAACATTAAGGGCCTGATTCTGACATTAGCGGTCCATCCGCCGGCTCGACAATGCCGCGGGCAGGAGAACACCGCAAAGCCTGCAGTGTTCAGACTGCCGTATCTCGAGTGGATCGCTGGGCCAGTGGTCCATAGCCTGCTGGTAGTATGAGTCGGCCATTGAGAAAGGTCGCAGCAGATGCCCCTAAGGTGCAGGGCCTTCTGCACGTTCATGCAGTGTGTCATGCACTATGTCTCGCATGGCACACACTGCACGCACAACAGTGCATGGAGAGGGGAGGCACATCATGTGCCCCCCTGCACCTCCCCCATGGGCGAAATCACCCAGAAGCCATATTTGGGGCTCCTTCCTTCCCTATTTGTCATCCTTTTCATGGCTGGATTCCAGCCATGTAAAGGCAGCCAAAAATGGAAATCGCAATACGACAGCGGTGTCTCCATCGGCACTGCCACCATTCAGCCAGGATCCTGGATTCTGGCAGTGCGGCTGTGTTGTGTTGTCAGGCTGGTGGTGGTCCGACTGCCAAACTTGTAATCAGGCAGTAGGACCGCCTAGGTTGCAGTGATTAGACCGCCAGCAAGGGCATGGTGGTCTCAAGACCACCATACCTGTAATCAGCCCCTAAATGGAAAAATATAAAATATTTAATAATTAAAACAATCTAAAGCAAACAAATACTCACAAAAGTGTTGGACTTCAAAGGAGACAAAATAACAAATCTGATTCCAATATAAGCAAAATCAAGAAAAGTGTTGGACTTTGAAGGGGTTAGACTTACTATTCCCACCCCAATCTAAGCAACAGTAGGGACAATGTTGCACTTTGGGTGGGTTAGATTACTATTTCCACTCCATCCTAAACAACAGTACAGACTTTGGAGGGATGAAAAATGTACTATTGTCACCGCAACATTCGCAAAATCATGGAAACCTTTGGGCTTTGAATGGGTTAGATTTAATATTCCCACTACAATTTAAACAACAGTATTGAACGTGTTGAAATTTGAAGGGGTTAGATTTACAATTTCCATTCCAACGACAGCAAAAGCAGGGACGTATTGGACTTCAGAGGGGTCAGATTTCATATTCCCACTCCAGTCTAAGTCACACTAGGTAAACCGTAGGACTTCACTAGGGTTACATTTACTAATCCGAATATACAGTATACATGGCAAGTGTTGCACTTATGAAGGTTTACACATACCATTCCAATTTCTAATAATGATTAAACAAAAACTTACATAATAATAGCTAACAACATTAATTTATTAAAACATATTCAAAATAAAAATATATAGAATACAAATAAATACATTTAAATTAAAATAAAATATAATACAAAAAAGTTTAAAAACAAAGGAAAGACACTTAAAATATATACATATCCTTCTCTACTCCTACCAAAATCCTCTACACCCCGAAACAAATTAAAATAAGATATAAAAAAATTACTAATATTAAACTATTAATTACATTTGAGAAATAAAGGTAAATCCAACAATAAACATGCAATTATTTTACAAGCTTTATCATCAATAATAATTATCATTAATTAACAAATAATAAAAACCATAACTTATAATTTACCTAGCAAATAATCAATTAAAACAGTACACGATTAATTACCAATTAAATAGTTAATTAACAAAATTTATTAATAGAAAAACAATATTATAATTTGAATTACTCACCACATTGCTCCCCAACAAACACAACATGCGCAACTAAAATATAAATTATTAATGAAACTTTATGAAAACATACATTAAAATCACCAGATGAACTTAAATAATTAAAATACCAATGACAAAAATTAACAATTTACATAATAAATCACCAATTAATTATTTAAATAACATAGCATATTCATTGAAAGTAAAAAAATGATAATACAAGATTAGGGCTCCTGGTTTTATGGTATTTATTTTCTGAAATTTCACCCTATTTTTATCCATATTTATTTTGGGTTTTGTAGAAAGAATTATGCAGACACTGGTATGTTTCCACATTTACCTAACAAATACGTATGCACTCATGATTGAAAGCCTGCCACGTTTCAGTGATATGAATACCTGCAGAAGATAAATCTATACACTTATATGAAAATGTGCAAATTTCAATATCAACCATTTGCATATCTACTGCTGTTTAAGCCTCTTTACTAAAACTCTTTTTTAACCCCCTTGCCTATCAATCCACACAGGTATCGGTCATGGCAGAGTTTTTTTAGAACCAATCAAAAACCAACCCAATGTTATAGACAATAAAATAAATAGTTTTATGTCTGTATTTATCAGTAAAACCAATAAATACTGAAAAGGGGAGCCTTATTTATAATTTAAACAAATTCCCACTCTATTCCCCTACAAACCCAGCAACCTGATAATAAGTTTGAAACAACAAGTTAAATGTGAAAAGAATATTGGCACATTAAAAATTGCAAACTACATTGAAAGAAAATTAACAATCTTATCACTAATTAATAGGACTAACACCAAGCAACATAATACTAACTACAATACATTACATTAAAGTAATAAGATAATACATTAATACATAGTCATTAATGAAGGTATTAAACAACAGCAGGGCAAACACACAACGCAGCTGGTCCCTTTTGTTGCATAGAAAATATTCTGGTTGTTTGCTGGTTGGCTGCTCCATACTGTATTGATACTTTATATAATAAAAATATTGCATTTAATTGAAGGTATACATTTATTTTCCATAGCTTTATTATCAACATTATCAAACACCAACCTGATATTAGGGAAGCCATAACAGAAGTGTAACTAACTGGAGACTACCTCCGGTCTACTTTACCAGACAGTTCGTCAGCGCTTCATCCACAATTGAAATAGGTCTGTTGTGACAGACGGTCACCTATGTTGTACATGGGGACCATTAAGCAAAGCTACCAGGGAGGTTGTATAAATCTATTTTCAAATTTTTACTAAGCAATAAAGGTAGCTGCTCATCCAAAATGTCAGGATAATAAACAAATAAGTCCATTGGGACTAAATCTGACCGAGTGTGGGCATTTCCTTTTTTTCTGTATCCTGACAGTATTCATTACATTACCAGGGGTAAAGGGATGTAGTTATCTGCTCCTTATGTCAACACAGAGATTCTAACAACTGTGCTTTGTTCTTTATCTCTTGGTGCAAGTAAACCATGATCTTGCAATGTCAAAAAGTAGGAAAACCAGACAATGGTTGGTACATGATATTCTGGAATGTTTTCCTAACCAACGTTTTATATCTACTGCATTATGTAATTGGTCCCAAAGGTGATTCACAATATCTTATTTTACTACCCAGAGAAGTTTTATATTCTGAATAGAGTACACTTGTGCTCTCACCAATCATCTTTTGGACTTTTTTTGTATGTGGAAATCATGGAACTTTGTTTTTTCCATGGACCACTCTCGATTACTGAACCACTGTATTGCTTTTTCTAATTATTGCCCCTTATAGCTAAGACAAATACACTACTAAAACAGGAAATACCATTCCAAAAAGGGCACAATGGACAAAATGTCACTGTTAGAAGTGTTTGCCTATTAATATTCTTCTAAAACAAGTACTATGTTGACAGACATTTGTGTATATTTATATTTCATCTTGTTGTCATCACACCTAATTCTACGCCTACACAAACATGTCAAGGTACCTTTTAATTGTTGCAGAACATGGGCTAGTGGCAACTACTGTTGTCGCTTTCTACCTGGTCGAATGTACAGCTTTGGCTCCTAAAAGATGTAATCCAAAAAACTTTCAGTACTACCACCTCAATGGCGTATGCTGCTAGGATGTCTTAGAAACAGCAACCGTTTAAATGGCGGGAGCAACAAGTTCAATAATAAATTTGAAAGTTGGAGTCTCCATTTTGATTTATAGGCCTGTTTTGGAAACACTGGTACCTGAATGTCAACAAGGCTTTCTGAACAATGGATGATTTGAGTGTTTTATTATTAGTATTAGTGAGGCTGTCGGGGCATGGAGCTGTTACTACAAGCAACCGGTCAATTGCTTTTTAAATCTCTGCACCTTATTGGCTGCTCTTGCATCCCACTTTCCCAGATACTAATTTGTGAATTAAACGTTGTTGTACTGAATACAAAGGCTGGTAGTCTTTGACCATTTACAGACACTCCCTGTCCCTTTTTCTCGTACTTGAAAGTTTCTACTTTCTCTCTTTGTTATGGTTTTGCCGTCCTTCTCTTCCACCATTTTTCTGATCTGTGTGTTTCTCCCTCTCTTGAGCTCAGTAAATATCTGATGTAGGAAATAAGTGCTGATGCCCAGAAATAAGTGCTGGTGTCCCCACCGTCACACACCAGCTTAAATTATGCACAGCACTTTCCAAATTAGAGAGGAAAGTGATAGATTATTAGATAATCATCAATTTTTGTTGGTTGCTTTAGCCCTGAATAAAAGTTGGTCAGCATATTCCGACAATTTTCTGAATTACAATTTGTTAGTTATTTAGCGCATACAAGTATAATCAGATACAATAAATACATCTGCCTTTCTTAAATTTCAGGAGGTCAAATTTGCTTCAATTTAACAGGGGGAAGCCAACAGTATTTACCATATCATGGGGATTTTAGTTTGTTAAGCACTAAAATCTGCATGTGATTCCCCACCAACTCACAATAAGTATTATTTATTGCACTTGATAACTACATACCCAATGAGATCCTTCCTTATTAGGTGAGATAAATAACACAAAAGTTCACAAAAAGGTATGAGGGGTTGATGCAAGTGGTGGCAACATATTTCTCCTCACTGGCCTCTTCCTTGACAGGAGCCTGCTCCTTTTGGTCGATGGTATTCACTTGCATCGTTGGTCACCTGCCTGTGCAGAAGCACTTGGCAGAGAGATCTCTGTATTCTGGTGGCAGCTAATTCACACACCTCTCTACATCTCAGTGTTGTCTCACTCCACTGCAGGCACCACAAAATAAGAGGGAAGACAGTGAGGGCCCGATTGTGACCTTATCTGTATCACTGCCATCCCACAGCAGTAGGCGACGGGAGAACTGCGACAAGTGGGCTGCATCCTGACTGCCACATTAAGAGATGATAGATAGGCTAGCTATGGCTGCAACTGTACCAGAGCAGTGGCATGCCTCGGCTCAGAGAGCCTGAAGCAAATGCCACCGCAGGCAATCATCACATGCATATCAAGTACCTTGCACCATGTTGTGGGGAACAACATGTGCCTCCATGCACAGTTGCACAGTCTCCATTGGGCAAAATAGCCCTGGTGCCCGCTCCCTGCCTTTTCTGATGACCTTTTCATGTCAGAGTCCCCCCATGAAAAGGTTGGTGGAAAGGCAGGTTGTGATCAGCATGGCGGTGCCAGCATTGACATTGCCTCCATGGCCCACCACTTTCCCCACCACTGCAGTATCCAAGATTCTGGCATTGTTGGCGGTCTCATGTCGGTCCTTGGGACCACTGTACTCATATCAGACCCTGAGTTTTGTTGTTGTAGTCAATGCAGTTCCTCTTCCGCATCCTCGTCATCCTAAAAATCATCATCTCTTATCAAAACTGCAAACAAACTATTTTTTTTGCCAGGACACTACTTAAATTCAGGAGAAGCTCCAAGAGCTACACTCACACAAGCCAACAACAGGCATATGGAGACCAAAAAAACTAAGTGGCTAATTAACAACCTCCTATCGCCACATGAACATCACTTTTTTCGGCATTCCTGTGGCGATTGGCGCTTCGCCCTATTTATAGGGCGGTTTGGAACCTTTTTTTTCATGGCTTAACACAACCAAGTAAATAAGGCAGCCTTTCACACTATACTTAGCGTGATGAAGGGGCTACGTGTTTTGTGGTGGGCGATCCTTACATTTGTATCACTTGCGTCCACACAGGCCTGTCTGCGCCCAAATCCAATCACCAGGCCATCCAGCAACAAACAAATAAAAAAAAAAGCTACAAAGATGAGAGAGTGGTGCTACCCAACAGCAAACATTCTGCACAGTGCTGCACTGAACTTACTTGATTTTCCCCAAATAATTAAAAATTCCAAAGGTGGATGATGCAGCTGAACTTGCAGACAAAGAATGAAGGATGCCATCCATGTAAAATCGAAATCCAAAACATTCAAGCGCTGAAAAATAATAGGGAGGAGTGTTCAGGACCAGAAGACAAACTTCCTTCTGTATTATGATAGCCCCCCTGGAACTATATATACATTACTTTTTTTTAATTTAAGGGTCAAAAATAACCACTATGATCTGCTCAGGCACAAAATTACCTCAAAAAGAATTATGAATGAATTTCAATGATGCCTGCATTCAATAACTGCTTTTCGGGTAGTTCACATTGTTCCTGTGCTCTAGTGGAAGGATTGTTTACCTGAACTGACATCTTGTTTACGAAACATGGTATAATGGAGTTTTGTCAGACATTACACAACAGAAAGCTGCAAGTTTTAGATCACAGGCTTCAGAAATCTTAGTGTTTTTGTGGGCTGGGTTTCGTATTGGTAACACATCACAGTACTAATGTTCCATCTAGTTATGAATGTTGACTTCAAAGGGACAAGACATTGGCTCTGAGGAATATCTGGCCAAGTTGATCATTTGCTGTGTGGAAGGGAGTTGCATGGAAGATGAGTAGAGGGAAAAGGAGTAAGTTACATAATAAGAGAGTAGTGTAGTCACCACATAACAGTTGGGGTAGGCCCAGGTGAGGTAGGAGAGAAATTGATTCAGAACCAGTTAGTAGAAATATTAGGCAAGATAAAAGAATTCGCAAAGGAAGCTGAGTACAGCAAAAGGAAAGAGTGAAAGAGGCAGAAAGTGAGTCTGAATAAAAGTAACAGTAGTAGTACTAATGATAGTAGGAAGGACTACCAAGTAGGTGTACATGTACAATTAAGTGTAAGAGTGAGAATTGGAATAAGAAGAGGAGTTAGTAAAAGTAAAATTAGAGGTAAAAATATGCATAAGTAGAAGGATGAGTAATAATAGGGGAAAATAGGAGTAACAATAGATGGGAGTAGGAGTAAATAGCAGTAAATATGAGAAAAAGCGGTAGTATCTGTAAGGCTAGTACACTGGGTAGGGAAGGGAGTTGTGGTTACTTTGTGGGTGCGAATATGTGCAGGTGTGTAACAGCATTAATGATAAATGTAGGTTCGGGATAGGAATGAGGAAAGAAGTAGTAGTGTTTTAATCCTAATTAAAGTTTCTTTAGAATAAAAAATACAGACTTAAAATCTGTGTCAATGGTCCCCCAGATGCTTAAATCCACCAGGTTGAACCACCCCTACTGGCCTCACATTGAATCGAAAAATCAACAATATTGCAACAGTTGTGTTTATTCTGGTGGAGAGTAGTTATACATTTACTAAAACAGTAACAATCCCTACTCTTTACTTAACCTGAATAAAAACATTTCTTTTAATCACATTGAAATCAAATACACGGATACAATTAGGACATCCTTCAATTTAACACATTAAATATCCCAGTACCAAAACTATGACATTACCAGTGAATAATTCTAGGCACTAGTGGGACCGGTATGGATGTAGCCAGTGCTGCTGCTGAAATTGCTGTAGTTGCTGTAGCAGAACTCAATAGGAAAACAAATATGGAAGGCAAGACGGGTGTGAAAGGTGCAACAGATGAAGTTGTCCCTATCAGCCTAACCTGGGTCAATGCCTTGAGCGTTAATAGTGCCTTCAAAGTCAAGCTTGAACAGCTACAAATAGGGGTTCCTGGGGAGGATTATCCATTTACATCATGGATGTCTCCTTTAAAGATTACAAGGGTCTAAAGGAACACGTAGGATCTTTGGGCATATGAAAGAAACTACTCCGGAGACCCATTAAATATGTACCTCACCTCTAAAGTTATTGGCACCATCTCATATGGCTCCTTCTAATTCAGTAAGCCTGTGTGTTTGGACAAAATATGGGAACAAAGTCCACTCATACCATCAGAATATGTTAGTCTTATTCCTGGCTAGCTCGCGGTGTGCAATCTGGACCCCTAAACCTCACCAGGTGTTGGATGGTGTCAGCAAACTCAGAACATGACAACCCTAATTCCCCCAAGGAAATCATGCAAACAGATCTACCCTTTTGTTGTTATCTCAGACATGCCCAAAGGGGGACACAAAAAGCCCACACATTTCGAACATTTATTGAAGCAATTGGATTCTTGTGTAGAATACATGTGCTGTAATTATTTGCAGAAGAAAACAATTTATGGTAAAAAGTTTTACAAGAATGTTGAAAAAGATGAATAGTTCAACGATTATAATTATTACACTGATGATTACATGAACACATGTAATTGTACTCCTATTTAGCACGACCTATCCTAGAAAGCATAGTAAGAATGTGTTTCTGCCAGATACCTTGGAGCGGCCTAACTCCACGTTTACCTGTGTGTATGATTCATCCGAGAGACAGTTTGGTCTAAAACAGGCCGCTGTCCTGTGCAGGATAGTGATCACAGTCGCAGGGCTGGAAGTCAGACACAGGCAAATTACTAGGATAATAGATGAGAAATGCTCCTCTGTCGAACTATAACTTGGGGTCCCTAATTTAATAAGAACTGGACCCATTTGAACTCTTCTTGAGTTTAGATGCCTACATCATTGTTTATTCTACGGACTAGGACCTGTCTCCTGTTGGACAAAAAAATTGAAGGTCAGCATGCTCAGTGTACTTGGTTCTTGGACAAGATGTACAGTGTTGTGATAATATGCCTATGAAGAAATGTATTTTGTGAGCAAAACACTAACTGAGTACATGCAAGCAAAATGTGCTACAACTTAACGTCTAAAAATATATCACATTTAAATGTGAATATGGAAAAATGGAAGCAATTATGCACAGGCCCTATTCACCCTCACAACATCAGGATCGCTGTGAGAAAGTCCAAGAGAAGGATAAATCAGACCCCATCAACAAGAGTACCCTCTGGTGCTGAGGCCTGTGCAAGTGTGAATGTGGAGTTCTGCAGGATGGATTATAGGGAAGAATGAGCACTGTGCACTGCTCTTGAGAAAGGGGCCGGAGACACTGGGGGCTCAAAGATGTAGAGCCTCTCTCCGAGTCCAAGATCCAAACAGGAATCAATACACCTGCCATTGCCTCAGCACCGCTGAAGCATGCAGCAATCAGCATTTCCGACATGCGGTAATTGACACCATTTCTCCCCTTAGGGTGGCTGTTCTCCTTCCTGTGTTGCAGGTGCCCAGTCTACTGACACCATCTTGCTCTGCCCACACAATAGGTTTAGATTACTCCCTTCCGGTGTCCTTGTGGGCAATGCTAGTAATATGGCTTCAAACCACAAAAAATAAATAGATGTGTCGCAAGATGTTCAAAAGTGTATTTAACATTGTGGGTACCTATCATCTGTACCAGAGAGAAAATCCATACTATCTTCAAATGTAAGTGAATAGAGAGAGGAAAAGGAAATGTGTTATTTAGCCGGATAGAGCCTAATAGAATCTTACATGTAAAATTTACCCTTGAGGATAAGAATAGACTTAAAAGTCACATCATGGGACTATAATGGCAGAAAAAACATACTTCATGTAGTTTTCAAGTACATTTGTATCCCAGCTTTAATGTATGTGAAATGGGGTAGAGGAAAGAAGACAAAAACATATAATTAGAAGCAGAAATCATACCCTTCAAAACCTCATTTTGCAAGTAGCGCGTGGCAGGGTATTGAAACTGTGATGATTAAAAGATTGTACTAATTTAGATAAGCAGAGAGAGAAAACATTATTGTTTATATTAACTGCCACAGTTTCAGACCTTACAACTTTTTTTACTTTATCCAGCTTTTCTTCTGTCCACCAAACTTCTTGCTGTTTCCATTTATTTTCCCTACAGCCTCCGTAATGTTCTGGTGGTATGTGTTCAATGCCCCACATCTTTGGAATGATCTCTACTATCCACAATATGATATTTTAATAATTTTTCTTAATGACTTTCATATGTTCTTGCTACCTAGTTTTAGGCATTCACATGGAACAACCTCTATAGGCCTGCATACAGATTGATTTTCAGATATAAACACAGAACTTAGAAATACAATTAATAAAGTTATATATCTGAAATTCTTACTCAGTGTTACAATAAGAAAACATGCATATATCATTAGGTATTCATTTACAGTAAATACATTAACTACATTTGAAAAACACATGTGAGAAACCAGGTACAATTAAAAGTTGTACCACGTAATGTATAGTGTCACCAGTAGTTAACATACTTTGTATTGTTCTGGTACATCTCTATGTAATTTGTCGATATTCTCCTATATATTTACTGACATGTTTATCAGATTTATAAATGTTCCAATGCCATTTATTCTCGAGACTATCCTCTTTTAATATTATAATCGTATCCTCACATTGTTTTTATTATTTAAGGGTTTCTCTTAAAAATGGCCTTCCTTGAGATTTAAGTTTGCTGGTTATCTTTTTCTTTACTTTGTATGAATTTTTTGTAGGGTATCCCCATTACATTTAGTGATATCATTAAATAGTAAGTAAGTAAGTAATAAAACTTTATTCAGTTTCTATTCATAGCAAACCATAAAAGTACATACATAAAATAACAGTACATTCATCATAAAAGAATAGTACATATTTACTTTAAAATATCGGATAGGTAACAAATGCAGCGAAAATAAAAAGGGGGTAGAATAAAAAGGAAGAAAACTACAAAATATAATTTATATATTATTTCTATGTCTGATACAAAACTTTAAAAACCTAACAATGTTTAAAGCAATGAATTCAAACTCAAGAAGTTGAAGAACCAAAAGGGGCAGGGAGACATTGACGTAGACCAAGACTTTTTAAAATTGGTAAAAGATATCGCTTTCTAGGTTCTATATACAATTTGCAAAAGAGGGTCAAATGTAATGTAGATTGGGAAGAAATGCCGTCACAAGGGCAATAGCAGGTGGGCTGGGACCAGTCATTAATGTTAAGAAAAGTTGTTAACCTGAAAATTGAAGCTATTCTAAAGCGGGTCAACAGAAACCTGCCGTAGATGCTTAGATTCCAGGTAAAGTATGGTTGAATCAACATAGAAGTTTAGGTCAATAAGGCATGCTGTGCTGAAGGTTTGCGGGCTTCAACGGCCAGACAGAGCTCTGCTAGATGGGATAAACATTTACCCTTCAGCACTTTCCTGGTGATATGGCCCAACTCTGAGGGGTAAAGATAAATATGTTCTAGGCCCATATCATACAGGAACCTTTTAACATAGTGGAGCCAGCCGATCTTTGTGACATTTTCTAACGAGAGGCAGTCCCTCAGAATACTTTGAGAGAGAACCAGCTTGTCCGAGGTCCAAATATGGTGCCAAAGGAGTATGGGCTCAGCCCTAATGATGTTGGAAAGATAGGGGAGGCCCAGCTATATGTGGCAGCTAAACGTCGATGTACCACCAGGGACAGCAAGCAGGAACCTCAGGAAGCTGTTCTCCACTTTCTAAAGGGGATCAGCCTGGACATGGCCCCAGACCACTGCCCCGTAGGTGGCAGTACTGATGCATTTGGCCTGATATATTCGAATCAGTTCCTCAGGGGCTCTTCTTCCTAATCTCTGGGTAAATTTTACCAGGGCCATGGTTGATTTTAAGAACTGCAATTTTCTAGCGTCAAAGGCTTTTTTCCAGGTGCCTTTTTAGTCTATAAGTACACCGAAGTATGGGTAAGTGGTGGTGTACTCTACACTGGAATTATTAATATGGATCATCCTCCCTTTCCTTCGTTTATGACCACAGCTCATGACAAATGTCTTTTTGATGTTGATTTTTAGCTCAAGATCGGACATAAATAGATTATAACGGGCAGAGAACGCTGAAGTTCAACGGAAGTGTGGGCAATGATCATCGCATCGTCTGCATAGAGAAGAGCGGTGATCGGACGATGCTGAATTAGGGGTAGGTCCTTGGCCCCCTCCAACATGGCAGATTCTAGGCCGTTTGTATACAAGATATCATTAAATAATTATTCCCTAAAGTTCCTTCTCAATCTGAACATCTCCATAAAAGGTACATTATCTTTCTGATATCTCAGGTTCCCAGAAGTATAACAGAGAACGCTATTGTTAGCTGTCAATGTTGTACATGTTTTGCAAAGGGTCATGTTTTCTTCGATGTAAATCTACAGATCTCATAAGTTGATGATTTCCTTTCTATACTTTGAGGACATTTCCTTATTAATAGTAACTGTTATAAACAGTCCCAAATAAACAAAGTATTATTGACAAATCACCCTCATAAAAGAATTGATTTGAATCAATCAGATTGCCATACCCTCCGCCGCTTATATGAATCTGGCTCCCATGGGAAAACCGGGGTATCTGTGGATTCATGCAGGAGTGGATTTGGTGGCATTCGGGTCTAAGATGTACCTGGGTTCTGAAGGAGTCTGGTCGTGCTGTGTTTCAAGGGTTCTGGTGGAGTTTCTTCAGTCAGGTTCTTGTACAATCTATCTTGAAGTTTGGCTTCTCTGGAAGGCAAGGAGGAATAGGGTTAACTCTCATCAACAGTTTCATGGCTGTCCTGGAGGAGTACGACTATCACTTGTAAAAAGGCCTGCAGAAGCTATTTGAAGACTTCCATCCAGTTCAGTGTTTCTTTTATTCAGCCAGGTAATTCCAAGATCGAGGTTCAATCTTTTTTTTGCTTCCTTTTCTCAATCAATGAATCAATCGATCAATCAATCAATCAATCAGTCAGTGATCTGTATTCTGTTTCAGCATATACAACCATAAAAGTTATCAAAACATTAAAAAAATCCTACAATCATAATTAATGTCATCACACGTTAAATTAGATTCCACAAGAGTCTTTAATAATCCAGAGCCGGAGGTACAACGTTAAACACATATTCCCTTGGCCCTCGATTAAATATGTAAACGATTAAAGGAATAGGTCCCAAAACCTTGTCTAATATATATATATATGTATATATATATATATATATATATACATATATATATATATATATATATATATATATATATATATATATATATATATATATATATATATATATATATATATATATATATATATATATATATATATATATATATATATATATATATATATATATATATATATATATATATATATATATATTGTCGTAGTAAATGTAAACCATGTCCAATACTAACAATAAATCAAGGAAGACAAGGAAGGAAACTAAGAATAAAAAGAATACATTCTTCATGCAGCAATTCTAACGAGATAAGAGCTGGATGGGCCTGCTTAAAACACATCTTCTTTAAAATAGAAACAGCCACAGAGTGCTAACAACTGTCATCTTCTACTCCCCCTTGGCAGAGCCAACATAAAATTAAAAAAGTCCAGGCAACTAAAGTACTAAATGACCCCAGGAGGTATGGCGCAGATGATAGTGTTGTTTTCAGCATTAAAAGTTTGCAGACACTGGGTTTCCTCAGTTCCAGCTCTTCCCTTTCTGATTTCCTTAAACTGTTAAATGACTCCCTTATCAGCCCCACCTCCTTTTTGGTTACCGATTCAGCATTCATGTATAGTTCAGCTCTTCCTAAGCTTTCAAAGATTCTCTTAATATATCTGAGTCAAGGTATGTGGAGGGCATGATCAAGGTTCATGCACTCTTTAAATTTAATTTGACTCAATGATGATCTTTTACTCAGCCAAATTTTCATCCAGAAAGTTAGAGGTGGAGGGTCAATATGTCAATTAGGTAAGTTACCCTTAATTCTTTGTGTACTGCTATATTAGATGTGCTGCAAGGGACACCTAATAAGTGCTTCAGGAATGCATTCTCAGCTAGTTGTAGGTCGCCCCCATATTTAGCTACCTTAAGAGACCGTTGCGACACATTGTCCTGATAGATCTTTAAATGAGCTGCAATCCATCTCTTACCTAATTTTGAGGCAAATTTAAAATAGCTGTATTCACCCACACTAGGTCTCCCCTTTTTCTCTGTTTTAGAGGGCCCCATTTCATCTGCTTGTGCATTTTGACCTCCAAATATGAGAAAATCTACTCCTGTCATGAATAGGGCTTTATCCAGATTTGTAATGTATAGGTTAAACAAGAAGAGGGCTAGAATACACCCTTGGCATACTACTCTCCTTATGTTGAAATTACGCAAGACTTTTAGATCCTGAGAGAATCTAACATGGGCCTTAGTAGCATGGTGAAGATCTTCTAAAAGATAAACAATATTACCATCTACCCCAATATTCAATATGGACTGCCAACGTTTGAATTCTATTCACATGATCAAACACGGAGGACAGATCCATGAATGCTAAACAGATTGTGCCAGGACGGGCGACCGTGTATTTATTAAGGCTCATACTTAGATTAAGGCACTGAGCCACGGTTGACCTCTCTGGGTGGAACTAAGCATGGGCGGAAAATCCGTTACGCTCACGGATTTTGCGGATTTTCGGTAAATTCGCAATCCGCGAGATTTGCGAATTTCCCGCAAAATCCGCAAATTCGCACGCAGCGGATTTTTTTTTCTTGGTGATACAATTTTGCTGCGCGTGGCGTTTACTTCCTGTCATTCATCGTTTGCCGAGTTATTTTTCTTGATATTTTGTGAGTGCTGCGCCATTTTGGATCTTGCTGCGGGATCCCGCAGGAATTTGGCAAGCGCGATTACGTAATCGCGGCTTGCCAACTTTTACAGCGAGAGTTTGTCCATGCGAGTACGCTGTGATCACGTATCGCGGTACTTCGCAATTGCGAGCTTGGAGATGCGGTGAGCAGCAACAATCTCGCACTCGCGAAAATATAAAATTTGCAATTCTGCACAAGAAATCCACCAGCAAGCAGCATAACCTTCTGGAAATGATGATTTTTATCTGAATAACTCCTCAGGTTGACATTTGCCTGCACTTTTTTTTTGCGAGGAGTCCATTTTGGGGAGGAGGGGTGGGAGGAAGGAAGTGCCCCACAGTCTTCAACTTCCTGTTCCTGTCCAGCAGGCTCCTCCCAGTGCTTTGTCCATCTCCTGGTCACTTTTCATTTGGATCTGGAGCTGAAAGGATTACTTTTTGTGAATGCTGCTGGATATTTGGATTTGAGGCCTTTTTGACTTTCTTTAGATCACTTTTGGATTAGAAATTTCACAAGTAAGTTTGTTTGGGGCATTACAGTTGCTGCAACTACAATTTTGGAATTTTCGATTTTTGGCTGTTTTGGGGCCTTTTGCCCAGGGGTACTCAGTGGTGGGTGCACTGAGTCTTTCTATTAGGTGTTTTGAATTTAAACATCATGGAGGGGCTGGATGGCTTGGGATTGTGCTGATTTTTCTGTGATTTTCGTTTTTTGGCCTGTTGTGGCCTTTTCACCCGGGGTAGTGAGTGGTGCATGGGCCTAGTCTTTCTGTGGGTTGTCTTGAATTTAAACATCATGGAGGGGCTGGATGGCTTGGGATTGTGCTGATTTTTCTGTGATTTTCGTTTTTTGGGCCTGTTGTGGACAGGCCATGTGGTTGGGGGCCATTTTGAGTGCTGCTACAGGCCCTGGCCATGTGCTGTGATGGAGGGGGCCATTTTGAATGCAGGCAGTGTTCTCAGGCCTGCACCCATTTTGCCTAGCTTTCATCCATTATGCCCAGGGGTAGTGAGTGGTGCATGTGCCTAGTCTTTCTGTGGGTTGTCTTGAATTTAAACATCATGGAGGGGGCTGGATGGCTTGGGATTGTGCTGATTTTTCTGTGATTTTCGTTTTTTTGGCCTTTTGTGGCCTTTTCACTAGGGGGTAGTGAGTGGTGCATGTGCCTAGTCTTTCTGTGGGTTGTCTTGAATTTAAACATCATGGAGGGGCTGGATGGCTTGGGATTGTGCTGATTTTTCTGTGATTTTCGTTTTTTGGGCCTGTTGTGGACAGGCCATGTGGTTGGGGGCCATTTTGAGTGCTGCTACAGGCCCTGGCCATGTGCTGTGATGGAGGGGGCCATTTTGAATGCAGGCAGTGTTCTCAGGCCTGCACCCATTTTGCCTAGCTTTCATCCATTATGCCCAGGGGTAGTGAGTGGTGCATGGGCCTAGTCTTTCTGTGGGTTGTCTTGGATTTAAACATCATGGAGGGGCTGGATGGCTTGGGATTGTGCTGATTTTTCTGTTATTTTCGTTTTTTTAGCCTGTTGTGGACAGGCCATGTGGTTGGGGGCCATTTTGAGTGCTGCTACAGGCCCTGACCATGTGCTGTGATGGAGGGGGCCATTTTGAATGCAGGCAGTGTTCTCAGGCCTGCACCCATTTTGCCTAGCTTTCATTCATTATGCCCAGGGGTAGTGAGTGGTGCATGTGCCTAGTCTTTCTGTGGGTTGTCTTGAATTTAAACATCATGGAGGGGCTGGATGGCTTGGGATCGTGCTGATTTTTCTGTGATTTTCGTTTTTTTGGCCTGTTGTGGACAGGCCTTGTGGTCGGGGGCCATTTTGAGTGCAGCTACAGGCCCTGGCCATGTGCTGTGATGGAGGGGGCCATTTTGAATGCAGGCAGTGTTCTCAGGCCTGCACCCATTTTGCCTAGCTTTCATTCATTATGCCCAGGGGTAGTGAGTGGTGCATGCGCCTAGTCTTTCTGTGGGTTGTCTTGAATTTAAACATCATGGAGGGGCTGGATGGCTTGGGATTGTGCAGATTTTTCTGCGATTTTCGTTTTTTTGGCCTGTTGTGGCCTTTTCACTAGGGGGTAGTGAGTGGTGCATGTGCCTAGTCTTTCTGTGGGTTGTCTTGAATTTAAACATCATGGAGGGGCTGGATGGCTTGGGATTGTGCTGATTTTTCTGTGATTTTTGTTTTTTGGGCCTGTTGTTGTGGCCTTTTCACCAGGGGTAGTGGCTAGTGAGTGTTGCATGTGCCTAGTCTTTCTGTGGGGTGTCTTGAATTTAAGCCCTCGCCGCCGCCGTCCCCCGCATCCGAAGAGCGACTACAGGAGGAAGGTCCTTCTCCTACCTGGCCGCCAAGACCTGGAACTCCCTCCCGTCCGACCTGCGCCTGACCCAAGACCACCTCTCCTTCAGGAAGAAGCTGAAGACCTGGCTGTTCGAGCAGTAGCGGCACCCCCCCCCCCCCCCCAAGCGCCTTGAGACCCTACGGGTATGTAGCGCGCTTTACAAGTGTCACTGATTGATTGATTGAAGCATCATGGAGGGCATGGGATTGTGCTGATTTTTTTTTAAATTTTTTTGGGGTGTATAACGAAACTGATGTTCCTCTGTCTTCCATTGCTTTTAGGTGCACAAGACTCAAGAGAACCACCAGTGCCAGGAAGAAGTGCTGCAGCGGTGTGTGTGTGCAGCATAACGTCACGCAACGTCACATCTGGCATCAGACAACTCTGCAATTCGAGCAACTGCAGCCTGCTGTCTGACCTGCTCTGAAGAAGATGGCCCCAAAAAAACGTCTCCGTAGCTCCTCTAGCAAGAAAGTTGCTAGTAAGGAGCAGAAGAAGCAAGTTATCAAGGAGGCTGGTGTGCCGGCCGCCGCGTTTTTTGGGAGCAAAAAAAAAAGTATGCCTGCAGCAGCAGCGGGATCTGCTGGGGACCAAGCTGGGAGCAGCACCCCCGCTCCATTGGGTTCAGTGCCTCCACCACCACGCCAACTTAAGTCAAAGCCCTTGAGTGCTTCAGAGGCAGTCAGTGTACTTCTTCAATCACCATCGGCCAGTGATGTTGGCTCATCGCAAGAAAGTAGCAGCAATGTCCCTGAATCAACACAGGTTGTTGTAACTCATCTGACAAGAGTTGAACAACCACAGCCGCAACAACAACACCATGTGCAAGTACAAGCCCAAGTACATGTGGAAGGAGAGGCAGCGCAAGGAGATGCGCAAGCAGAGGTGCATGGAGGGTCACAAGTGCCCACAATAGTTGTTCCTCCCGAAGTAGGGGCACATCAGGAAATTGACAATCAAACCGAGGTATCATTTGAGGAAGCCACTCCTCCTGATGATCATTCATTGTCTTCCACATCCCTAGCAAGGAAAAGATCAAGGGGGGTGTCTACATCTTCTTCAAGCCCACCTCCTTCTGATGATCTGGATGAAGATTGGGAACCATCATCATGGCAGTCTGAGAGTGAGGCACACCATGATCTGACAAAGATACCTAAGCGTAAAAGGAAGGTCGTCGAAAAACTCATAGCTATGGAGTGTGATGAGGCTCAACAGGAAGTGACGGATACTGCTGCTGATGAAGCCTCTCACGACGACGAGCCAGTCATCATAAAGGTCACTGCAGCCCCAGCGGGCATGCAGCAAAGAGACATTTTGACCCTATCCCGAGAAGCTGCTGAGCGTGTTGATGATGTCGACGAGGAGGCAATGGAAACACAACAATCATTGGATTTGGAGTTAACTAGTACACCAACACCTACCGCTTCCATATTTCTTCCTCGCAAGAAGGGACCTCCATCCACCTCGACCTCAATTAGTGGTGGTGAAAGTGCAAAACGTACTGAAGTTCGGCAATCCACATCCTCCACTTCATCTGGCATTAGCAGCAGGACCACCACCACCAGTATCGCCGCCTCCTCCGGCCCCCAAAGACATTTCAAGTCTGCAGTTTGGGACTTCTTTAGTGTTTGCCCAAAAAAGGAAAATGTAGCCATTTGTAGCATTTGTAAGCTTCGAGTTAGTCGTGGTAAGTTTGGTACCAACTATGGTACCGGAGGCCAGAGAGGTCATCTTAGGAGAACGCACGCTGTCCAATGGTTTGCGAACCTAGAGGCGATCAAGGAAGCCTGAATTGCACGTAATGAAAACGTTGATGTTTCATCTGATGATGATGAGGAGGAAGAAGACGTGTCAAACACTTCACTTACACCCAGTACCCCTGTCAGCAGCACACCCCATGTGAGCCACACTAAGAGTGTGGGAGAGAGTGAGACACCAATGCGAAAAAGTTCATCAGCGAGTGTAACTGGGTCGAAGATATCATCATCATCATCCTGTAAATCCTTGGTCCAGGGCAACATTAAAAATCTGTTGTTTACAGAAGCGCAATATGAACGCAACCACCCACTGACGCGTCTGTATAACACTAAGCCGGCTAAAATGCTAGCTCTGGACCTTCTCCCTTTTTCTTTTGTAGAAGGGGTTGGTTTTCTAGAATTAGTGGCAGCGCTCTGCCCTAAATGGAAGGTTCCTAGCCAGTTCTATTTTGCCTGAGTTGCAGTTCCAGCACTACATGAAGATGTTCTGGAGGTGATTGGAGCAGCTTTGCAGAAGAGTGCTGTTCACACTATACATCTGACAACAGACATGTGGACCAGTGGCGCAGGCCCTGATTACATGTGCATCACTGCACACTGGGTCTCTTTTTCAGGGGTTAAAGCAAAGCTAAACGCAGGTGTTGACCCAGACAAAGTTTTTAAAGCTGCTCGGAAACATGCAACACTAGCCATGTTTGGGTTGGAGAAACGTCACACAGCACAAAACATTTTGGATGTGTTTAACACAAAGGTCCTTGACTGGCTGTCCCCAAAAAAACGCCAGGTTGGTTATGTTTCCACGGATAATGGCGCCAATATAGTTAAGGCCATGCAGCTGGGTGACTATTTCAGAGTGCCGTGTTTGGCGCACTGTATAAACCTGGTTGTCAAAAAATTCTTGAGTGATAAAGACAGTGCAGCGTACAGGGTAGTGGACACCTGCCGAAAAATGTGCGAACATTTCAGCCATTGTTTTAAGGCCCGAAAGCATCTGAGGAGCCTGCTATATGAACGTCACATGCCAGTGAAAGCACTCATCCAGGAGGTGGCAACACGTTGGAACTCAACCTTCTACATGCTTGAGCGTCTGTATTAGCAGTATACGGTACTCGATCACTATTTCTTAACACAGGGTACAGCTCAGAAGGAGGACCTGAGGATGGGTGCGGCGCAATGGGACATAGTTAAAAGCCTGACAAGCATGCTTCGTCCTTTTTGAGTTCTTCACGCGTGCAGTCAGCAAGGAGGACTGTAATTTGGGAAAAGCTATCCCATTGTTGTACATGCTGGAGCACCAACTGAAGGAGGTGTGTTCTGTGTTTGAAAAAGATGAAGAAAACCAAGACCCTTTTGTTCTGGCGGAGAGATTATTAGATCACCTACAAGGTGATGAACGTCTTAAAATGATCCACTCAAAACAGCATTACATTTGTGCTACTATTCTGGATCCACGCTACAAAAAGGCGCTGGCAGGCCAAGCATTCTTTCCTTTTGCTGATGAAGATGTTACAAAGTACAAACAGTGGCTAGCCTCCTCAGCCAAGAGGTTTGAAAGAGAACGGCAGGAAATTGAAGGAAAAGGCAGTACATCAGCATCAGCAGGCCATCCCCAGTCACAACAATCCACTTCTGCACCTGTGGCTGCGGCACAAGTGACCTCTCAGCCATTAAAGAGACCGGCAACCGGATCATCTGCAGCACCAGACACTACAGTAACATTGGAGGCTGAAGAGGATTGGCTAGCTCGGCTTGGGTTTGGTTCTCAAAAGGTCACAGCAACAGCTAAGCAAAGTGGACCTTGAGTCGATGGTGAAGGACTATCTGAATGACTCAACAGAGGTCTATGTTAATGCTGACCCATTGGTGTATTGGCATGGGAAAAAAGAATTGTGGCCACAGCTCTCCAACCTGGCTTTAAACAACTTGTCTTGCCCACTTGCAAGCGTGTCTTCTGAATGTGTTTTCAGTGCTGCTGGTGGCATTGTAACTTCCAAACAGAGCCGCCTCTCGCCCAAAAATGTGGAGAGGTTAACAATGATCAAGATGAATCAGCACCTCATACCACCAGATTACAGAGTACGAGAAAGCGCGCCGGATGAAGACGAGGTGGACAGCAACATAGATGAGGAAATTTCTTCTCTGTCAGGTGACACTGAGCTCACCCTGCCTGAATTCGCAGAGTATGATGACGAAGCCTTATTCTTATTCATGGACCGTGATACCGAGCCCTGAAAATGAGACAACAAATCAATAACTTTCTTTTTTGTCCTTATTCACTTTTATTCCTGTGTGTCTGTCTTTCTTTGTTGTGCACAGTAAATATAATTCAAACTTTAATCACATAATCACAAAAACAAGCCCATCAGCAGAACTGTCTTCACTTGTTTGCTAATTGATTTGAAGGTGCCACAGTCTGCATTCCTCAGGTTCACAAGTTCAGAAGAACATGCTCCTCTATCCTCCTCCTCCAGACTCCTATTTCCATCAAAGCAGAGGTCTGGTTTACGCCCAATGAAGAAAGACTCAGCACTTGTGGGGTGTTGTTCTACCTCTTTGCGGGTGAGTTGACGGCTCTGGGGCCATTGCTGGGAAGCTCTAATACCGGATAAAAGTGGTTTGGCCCAAATCCGAGGCGGAAATATTTTGGTGTTTTTGCTGACTTGCTTGCCTTTGAGGTGCTCTTTGGGGGGCTTCCTGGTGTTTGTGGGTGAGTTTCGGGGTCTGGGAGCACTGCTGGGACACTCTAATCTTGATTGCATTTGCTTTTCAGGAAATCCGTGGTGGTAAACCGGACTTATGGCCTAGCTGCACAGCGCGTTTGGACCAAAGGCCGAGAAATATTGTAAGTAGGAGATTTTGCTTTTGGCCTGTTTGGGGGTGTCATGCTTTTTGGCGGGTGGGTTGGCGGGTCTTAGGGCATTCCTGGGAAGGTTTAATACCGGGTAGAAGTGGTTGGGACAAAATCCACGCCGTTTTTTTGTTGTTGCTATTTCTGACATTTTGCTCAATGTAGCGTTTTCGGGGGCCTGTTTGGGGGCTTCCTGGTGTTTGTGAGTGAGTTTCGGGGTCTGGGAGCACTGCTGGGCCACTCTAATCTTGATTGCATTTGCTTTTCAGGAAATCCGTGGTGGTAAACCGGACTTATGGCCTAGCTACACAGCGCGTTTGGACCGAAGGCCGAGAAATATTATAAGTAGGAGATTTTGCTTTTGGCCTGTTTGGGGGTGTTATGCTTTTTGGCGGGTGGGTTGGCGGGTCTTAGGGCATTCCTGGGAAGGTCTAATACCGGGTAGAAGTGGTTGAGACAAAATCCACGCCGTTTTTTTTTGTTGCTATTTCTGATATTTTGCTCAATGTAGCGTTTTCGGGGGCCTGTTTGGGGGGCTTCCTGGTGTTTGTGGGTGGGTTTCGGGGTCTGGGAGCACTGCTGGCTATGGATACTTTACTTTGCAAGAGGTTTGAAGCAAATCCATGGTGGCAGAGGGGAGTTAGGGCCTGGCTGCAGAGCGCGCGCGGAGTGATTTGGGAAATTTGCAAAAAAATGACTAAGTCCCCATTTTTGTACTTTTGCTCTTTGGCTGTTTGGGGGTCTTCTTCTCGTTTTCTCCTGGGTTGACGGCTCTGGGGCCATTGCTGGGAAGTTCTAATACCGAATAAAAGTGGTTTGGACCAAATCCGAGGCGGAAATGTTTTGGTGTTTTTGCTGACTTGCTCTCCTTTGAGGTGCTCTTTGGGGGGCTTCCTGGTGTTTGTGGGTGAGTTTCGGGGTCTGGGAGCACTGCTGGAACACTCTAATCTTGATTGCATTTGCTTTTCAGGAAATCCGTGGTGGTAAACCGGACTTATGGCCTAGCTACACAGCGCGTTTGGACCGAAGGCAGAGAAATATTGTAAGTAGATTTTGCTTTTGGCCTGTTTGGGGGTGTTATGCTTTTTGGCGGGTGGGTTGGCGGGTCTTAGGGCATTCCTGGGAAGGTCTAATACCCGGTAGAAGAGGTTGGGACAAAATCCACGCCGATTTTTTTTGGTGCTATTTCTGACATTTTGCTCAATGTAACGTTTTCGGGGGCCTGTTTGGGGGGCTTCCTGGTGTTTGTGGGTGAGTTTCGGGGTCTGGGGGCACTGCTGGCTATGGATACTTTACTTTGCAATAGGTTTGAAGCAAATCCATGGTGGCAGAGGGGAGTTAGGGCCTAGCTGCAGAGCGCGCGCGGAGTGATTTGGGAAATTCGCAAAAAAATGACTAAGTCCCCATTTTTGTACTTTTGCTCTTTGGCTGTTTGGGGGTCTTCTACTCGTTTTCTCCTGGGTTGGCGGCTCTGGGGCCATTGCTGGGAAGTTCTTATACCGGATAAAAGTGGTTTGGACCAAATCCGAGGCGGAATTTTTTTGGTGTTTTTGCTGACTTGCTTGCCTTTGAGGTGCTCTTTGGGGGGCTTCCTGGTGTTTGTGGGTGAGTTTCGGGGTCTGGGAGCACTGCTGGGACGCTCTAATCTTGATTGCATTTGCTTTTCAGGAAATCCGTGGTGGTAAACCGGACTTATGGCCTAGCTACACAGCGTGTTTGGACCGAAGGCCGAGAAATATTGTAAGTAGATTTTGCTTTTGGCCTGTTAAGGGGTGTTATGCTTTTTGGCGGGTGGGTTGGCGGGTCTTAGGGCATTCCTGGGAAGGTCTAAGTGGTTGGGACAAAATCCACGCCGATTTTTTTTGTTGCTATTTCTGACATTTTGCTCAATGTAGCGTTTTCGGGGGCCTGTTTGGGGGGCTTCCTGGTGTTTGTGGGTGGGTTTCGGGGTCTGGGAGCACTGCTGGCTATGGATACTTTACTTTGCAAGAGGTTTGAAGCAAATCCATGGTGGCAGAGGGGAGTTAGGGCCTAGCTGCAGAGCGCGCGCGGAGTGATTTGGGAAATTTGCAAAAAAATGACTAAGTCCTCATTTTTGTACTTTTGCTCTTTGGCTGTTTGGGGGTCTTCTACTCGTTTTCTCCTGGGTTGACGGCTCTGGGGCCATTGCTGGGAAGTTCTAATACCGGATAAAAGTGGTTTGGACCAAATCCGAGGCGGAAATTTTTTGGGTTTTTTGCTGACTTGCTTGCCTTTGAGGTGCTCTTTGGGGGGCTTCCTGGTGTTTGTGGGTGAGTTTCGGGGTCTGGGAGCACTGCTGGGACACTCTAATCTTGATTGCATTTGCTTTTCAGGAAATCCGTGGTGGTAAACCGGACTTATGGCCTAGCTGCACAGCGCGTTTGGACCGAAGGCCGAGAAATATTGTAAGTAGGAGATTTTGCTTTTGGCCTGTTTGGGGGTGTTATGCTTTTTAGCGGGTGGGTTGGCGGGTCTTAGGGCATTCCTGGGAAGGTCTAATACCGGGTAGAAGTGGTTGGGACAAAATCCACGCCGATTTTTTTTGTTGCTATTTATGACATTTTGCACAATGTAGCGTTTTCGCGGGCCTGTTTGGGGGGCTTCCTGGTGTTTGTGGGTGAGTTTCGGGGTCTGGGAGCACTGCTGGGACACTCTAATCTTGATTGCATTTGCTTTTCAGGAAATCCGTGGTGGTAAACCGGACTTATGGCCTAGCTACACAGCGCGTTGGGGCCGAAGGCCGAGAAATATTGTAAGTAGGAGATTTTGCTTTTGGCCTGTTTGGGGGTGTCATGCTTTTTGGCGGGTGGGTTGGCGGGTCTTAGGGCATTCCTGGGAAGGTTTAATACCGGGTAGAAGTGGTTGGGACAAAATCCAAGCGGAAAAGCCTTTTGGCACTTTTTCTAACTTAGGGTTCGTTATGGTTAGCCCTAGCAGCAGGATTGCATGTGTTTCGGGGTGTTCTAGATTTTTGCAACTGAGTTCTCGGGTCTTAGAGCACTCGTGAGAATGTGTAATTTTGGTTGCAAGTCATTTGAAGAAAATCCATGGTGGGAAAGGGGGATTTGGCATAGTTAAAGAAAGCCTTTGCCACTATTCTTAACTTAGGGTTCGTTAGGGTTAGCAGTATTTCTATTGCATGTGTTTGGGTGGGGGGGTTTTCAAGTCTTGGAGCGATGCTGGCTATGGATACTTTTGCTTGGTTGCTTGCAAGTGGTTTGAATACAATCCACGGTGGGTAAGGGGGTATTTGGGCCTACTTTTACTTTCAAAGTACATTTTGTCACCAGTTTTCTGCTAGGCCTCGTTTTTTGAGATCTGATTGGGGGTCTTCTACATTTTTGCGACTGGCTTTACTAAGGGTCTGGGTGGGAGCACTGCTGGGAAGATCTAATTTTGTTCTAAAACACAGTTTGCAGTACACCTAGCTTGAGGGGAAAGATCCGCTACATTAATTTGCCCATACTTATTTATCCTTCAAAAGGTGACTCAGACAGAGTACGCACTTTCAAAAATATTGTACTGTCTACTAGGAAAATCAAAGTGTGACTTTTTGCACTCCACAGCCTACATACCTTATATTTATTTATCAGTGGTGTTGTAATATTGTATCACTTCCTGTTTTTCTTTGAATAATTACAGGCCGGGTTTCAGTCTGTGCAATGGGGAAAAAAGGATGGAGTCAGGCTTCACATTAGCGAGCCGCAATTCAGCATCCGCCAGGCAGGCAGTGGACAGGGTGTCTTCTGGTCACCAACATTGATGGACAAAGCGTCGGATGAAATGGAGGAGTGCCGCTAATAAGAGGAATTTTTTTCTGCATGCAACCTACTTACCAATTTCAACAGCTACAACAACATACAGATACAGTATCCATTGTTTCTTTCTATGACTGTGACTGCATTTCTTGGATCTCTCTCTGCTTCTAAATTGATCCCTTAACACATCACTTAGTCCACTCCACTATCACATCTGCACCACACACTTGTGGGACACCCCCGCACCGCACGGCCACCAGCTGCTGCGTGTGCCCCTTGCCTGCCCTCTGCCTCGCTGCCTGCCTCGTTGCCGGCTGCCGGCTGCCTCCGCTGTTGTTGTTTTTGCCTTGTTTTTGCTGTAATTTGTGCCTGTATTCCTTTTCTGTGCCCGTGTTAGCGTCTTATTTTCATTTGGCATTGTTATCGTTTTTGTTGCGCTTTCCTTCCTGTCTGCCCGCCTACCTCGCCGCCCTCCGTCTTTCCTCCCCGCTCCCCGCTTCCCGCCATCACCGCAGACCCCGCCCCTTTTTTCCTTCTGTTCCCTCCCCGCTCCCGCCTCCCAGCTGCCCCACCCACCCGCGCACTTGGCCTCATATGGCGACCATGCGACGCAGGTGAGTGTGACCCACTTGTGGGACACCCTCGCGCCGCACGGCCACCAGCTGCTGCGTGTGCCCCTTGCCTGCCCTCTGCCTCGCTGCCTGCCTCGTTGCCGGCTGCCGGCTGCCTCCACTGTTGTTGTTTTTGCCTTGTTTTTACTGTAATTTGTGCCTGTATTCCTTTTCTGTGCCCGTGTTAGCGTCTTATTTTCATTTGGCATTGTTATCGTTTTTGTTGCGCTTTCCTTCCTGTCTGCCCGCCTACCTCGCCGCCCTCCGTCTTCCCTCCCCGCTCCCCGCTTCCCACCATCACCGCAGACCCCGCCCCTTTTTTCCTTCTGTTCCCTCCCCGCTCCCGCCTCCCAGCTGCCCCGCCCACACGCGCACTTCGCCTCATATGGCGACCATGCGAACGCGCAGCGGTCACGCGCAGCGGGCGCACCGATTGTGCGCCGAAGGCGCGCCAAAGGTAAGCCCGTCTACGCCCATTCGCGCCTGGACCGCGCCCAGTGCCAGGACCCCTGGCCCACGAAGACCCCGACCTACCCGCCTGACGTACTCCGCCGCCACCCTCATCGCACTCAACACCGGCCGACTCCCAGAATGCCACCAAGCCACAATCACGACGCACCCACGGACCCTTCAGCTGCCACGCCTGCAAATTCACCTGCATCCGGACCTGCCTCGCACCAGCACCCGTCAAGTCGAACACCACCAGCACCCACCTGAAGTGCATCCTGCTCAACACCCGCTCCGTCCACAGACACGCCATCGAACTCTGGAACCTACTAGACGCCACAGCCCCAGACGTTGCCTTCCTCACAGAGACCTGGATGAACGCCTCTTCAGCCCCCGACATCGCCATCGCTATCCCTGAGGGCTACAAGATCGTCCGGAGGGACCGCAACACCAACCAGATGGGAGGAGGCATCGCCATCATCCGCAGGAACACCATCCGCCTCACGACCAGCACCGTCAACACCCTGACCACCGCCGAACACCTGCATTTCCAGATCCACACCTACCCGAACACCACCCTCAGAGGCACCCTGATCTACCGACCCCCGGGACCATGCACACAATTCAGCGAGGACATCGCCGACTTCGTCAGCCCGCATGCCCTCCCCTCCGCCGACTACATTCTCCTGGGGGACCTCAACTTCCACCTGGAGAACAACACCGACCGCAACACCAGCACCCTGCTCGACAACCTCGCCAATCTTGGACTCAAGCAGCTGGTGTCCACCCCCACCCACCTCGCCGGACACACACTCGACGCAGTCTTCTCATCCTGCAAAGACATCGTCTTCAACCACGCCACCGGACTCCACTGGACAGACCACAGCTGCGTCCACTTCACCTTCAAGAGAACGACGACCCACCACCACCAGCAACAGGCCCCCCGCAGAAGCTGGAACAAGATCACAGCAGACCAGCTCGCCACCTCCCTGAGCCAGCACCCTCCTGCCAGCTCAGCGAACCCCAGCCAGGCCGCCGACAACCTCACAAAGTGGATCAGCAACTGCGCGGATGAACTCGCCCCGCTGAGGACCCCGCCCAGCAGACCCGGCAGCAAGAAAGCCCAGTGGTTCACCGACGAACTCAAGAGCTCCAAGAAGAACTGTCGAGCCCTCGAGAAAGTCTGGAGAAGGGAACCCACACCAGACAACAGGACCACCCTCAAGCTGGCCACCCGGAAGCACCACCAGATGATCCGCACCGCCAAGAAAACCGCATTCAAGGACCGGCTGGACAACAACGCACACAACTGCAAGGAACTCTTCAACATCGTGAAAGAGCTATCCAACCCCAGCGCAGGAAACAACGACATCATCCCATCGCAAGACCTCTGCAACTCCCTCGCTTCATACTTCCACAACAAGATCGCGGACATACACAACAGCTTCAACAACCAACCAATGCACACCAAGACCGAACAACCACCCCCCACCACCACCCTCCATGCCTGGACCCCGATCAGCACCGAAGACACCATCCGCACGATGAACTCCATCCACTCCGGATCACCGACCGACCCCTGCCCTCACCACGTCTTCAACAAGGCTGACGCCGTCATCGCACCCCACCTACGAGACATCATCAACACATCCTTTGACATCGCCACCTTCCCTGAGAGCTGGAAGCACGCCGAACTCAGCGCTCTACTCAAGAAACCCACAGCGGACCCCACCGAACTCAAGAATTACCGCCCCATCTCGCTCCTCCCGTTTCCAGCCAGTCATCGAGAAGACCGTCAACAAGCAGATCTCCGCCTTCCTCGAGTCGAGTGGATCCCCCGACCCCTCACAGTCCGGCTTCCGAGCCAATCACAGCACCGAGACCGCCCTCATCGCCGCCACCAATGACATCCGAGCCCTGATGGACAACGGAGAAACAGCGGCCCTCATCCTCCTAGACCTCTCCGCGGCATTCGACACTGTCTGCCACCGCACCCTAGTACAGCGCCTCAGCAACGTCGGAATCCAGGACAAGGCGCTGGAATGGGTCATCTCCTTCCTCGACGGAAGAACACAGAGAGTCCGCCTACCACCGTACAAGTCAGAAGCCACCGAAGTCATCTGCGGCGTCCCTCAAGGATCCTCTCTGAGCCCCACCCTCTTCAACGTCTACATGAGCCCCCTCGCGGCCATCGCACGCCAACACAACCTCAACATAATCTCCTACGCCGACGACACCCAGCTGATCCTCTCCCTGACCAACGACCCCGCCACCGCCAGAGCCAACCTGCATGAAGGGATGAAAGAGGTAGCCGAGTGGATGACGACCAGCCGCCTGAAACTGAACTCGGACAAGACGGAGGTCCTCATCCTGGGCCCCTCACCCTCCGCCTGGGACTACTCCTGGTGGCCTCCCGCCCTGGGCACCGCACCCAAACCGACAGACCATGCACGCAACCTGGGCTTCATCCTGGACTCCTCCCTCTCCATGACCAGGCAAGTCAACGCCGTCTCCTTGTCATGCTTCAACATCCTGCGCATGCTACGGAAGATCTTCTGGTGGATCCCCACGGAGACCAGGAAGACCGTCACCCAGGCCCTCGTCACCAGCCGACTGGACTACGGCAACGCCCTCTACGCCGGAACCACCGCCAAGCTCCAGAAGAGACTCCAGCGGATCCAGAACGCCTCAGCCAGACTCATCCTCGACATCCCACGCACCAGCCACATCTCCGGACACCTGAGAGACCTTCACTGGCTCCCCGTCAACAAAAGAATCACCTTCCGCCTCCTCACCCACGCACACAAAGCCCTACACGACCAAGGCCCGAGCTACCTCAACAGCTGAATCAACTTCTACGCTCCCAAACGTCACCTCCGATCAGCCAACCACGCCCTCGCCGCCGTCCCCCGCATCCGAAGAGCGACTACAGGAGGAAGGTCCTTCTCCTACCTGGCCGCCAAGACCTGGAACTCCCTCCCTCCCGACCTGCGCCTGACCCAAGACCACCTCTCCTTCAGGAAGAAGCTGAAGACCTGGCTGTTCGAGCAGTAGCAGCACCCCCCCCTACCCCCAGCGCCTTGAGACCCTACAGGTATGTAGTGCGCTTTATAAATGTCAGTGATTGATTGATTGATTGACATAGTCATTTGTAAGTGCTCCTACGTAATTCGCAAGTCGCAGCAAGCCCCAGCCCGTAGAGGACTGGGATGGCCCCAATGATGAAGCATGTCACCAAGGGGCAACCCTGGTGAGTGAGGGGACACCTAGAAAAAGAGCAATTTCTCCTTTTCGATCTACTATACCTTCCAGACCAACCCCATTGAGTGTTGTGAATGGATTTATAGTGACCAGCAAGGCTCTCAGGTATCTGGCAACAGAGACCTTATGTTGAATATAGTTATCAATATTTCCACACACGCCCTGTACTGTTGCATTCTTTCTTCAACAGTTGTCAAAAGTACTACTTACTTTTCACTGACGTGCATGCACTTTCAAAGATTGATGGATAGGTTTGTACCCAAAGATTTATTTATGTTCAATTGTTTGTCCATGCTGTGATTTTTTTACAGGGTGTCTTCTGGTGACCAACATTGATGGACGAAGCGTCAGCTGCAATGGAGGAGTGCCGCTAATAAGAGGAATTTTTTTCTGCATGCAACTTACTTACCAATTTCAACAGGACAACTACAACAACATACAGATACAGTATCCATTGTTTCTTTCTATGACTGTGACTGCATTTCTTGGATCTCTCTCTGCTTCTAAATTGATCCCTTAACACATCACTTAGTTCACTCCACTATCACATCTGCACCACACATAGTCATTTGTAAGTGCTCCTACGTAATTCGCAAGTCGCAGCACGCCCCAGCCCGTAGAGGACTGGGATGGCCCCAATGATGAAGCATGTCACCAAGGGGCAACCCTGGTGAGTGAGGGGACACCTAGAAAAAGAGCAATTTCTCCTTTTCGATCTACTATACCTTCCAGACCAACCCCATTGAGTGTTGTGAATGGATTTATAGTGACCAGCAAGGCTCTCAGGTATCTGGCAACAGAGACCTTATGTTGAATATAGTTATCAATATTTGCACACACGCCCTGTACTATCACATTCTTTCTTCCACAGTTGTCCAAAATACTACTTACTTTTCACTGACATGCATGCAGTAGTGCATGCACTTTCAAAGATTGATGGATAGGTTTGTACCTAAAGATTTGTTTATGTTCACAATTGTTTGTCCATGCTGTGCTATTTTTTCTTGTCTCCCAAAACCTTTCCCAAAAACCCCGTACCCATCCATTTTTCAAACCCTAACCCTCTTCCCCCGGGCAGTGTGGTTTTGATTGATGTGTGACTAAATTACAGCAATAAATCCACACACTTGCAGGGGAGGAATAGGTGATAGCAACAGGCTGGTGAAGAAATCCGAGGATATATTCTTACTCTGCTTGACAAAGACCCATGGCTAATGTCAAAGAACTTCAACCGAATTAGTAGTTATACTTTACCATTTGTTAGGCTACAATCTGGCACTGTTCTAGTGTACTGTCACCTGTTATATTCTCTATTGCACCGTTGTATTGCTCAGGAGGACAAACCAGATTTAATTTTCTTTTTTTTCATAGGCATGCAACTGCCACTGTGTCACACCACTAGTACCACCGCTATGAGGAAATTTTATCCGCCCAGGATTGCCAACCTTATTCGCTGTTTCCCGTGGAGCCAGCCCTGGGTCTAGCCCTACTTTCAAACACAAATTACAGGTAAGATAAGCATTTGGTGGGAGGGAGTATAATGAAGTATTAGGAGAGACGAGAGACTGACGGTAGTACTATTAAAGTCCAAGGACTCTTGAATTCTCTTCACTTACTCTGTGAGAGGCCCTTAGTGTTGAAAACATTTGGGCATTTACACTTAAAGGAAGAAAACGGAACTAAACTTTCAGGAAAACAAAGTTACTGTTAAACCCCCACCCACCAGGCAAGCAGTAAAAAACATGTATGCTCAGATAAAGTTTGAAAAAGTATATTTATATCCCTAACAAAATAATCTCCCGCAAGACCCTCTCTAACCCCAACGGTTGTCCTTTAAAAGTCCCAAACCCAACTCCCGATTACCACCCCCCAAAAGTCTCTAAAAAAGGGGCAATGGACACTATGGGTGGATGCTGTTTACTTTTTGGGCCAGGGCATCATACTCCTGGCAGAGCAAGGCGTGCTCTACGCGTAGCCCCTCCAACACGTTTGTAAAGTGGTGAAGCTCCTGCTGAAGGTGGGACACCCTCAGGGTACTGCGGCGCAGGCATGCCTTGCAGTTACAATGGCTGTGAGAGGCAGCTGTTGTCCTTGCTGCTCGGCGTTGGCGTTTGGCTTTGGCAGCCCGGCTCAGTCTGGCTGGAGCACTGTGCTGGGTGGCAGCCCGTGGGGGCACAGGGGCCGATACAGACGACGTTGTTGTTGTGGTCGACTGCACACTTTCGTCGTCCTCCAGGGCCACCAGCCGCCGATATTCTGCAACAGTGGCATCGATCCTCTGTTGCCGGGCCGCTCTAGCCAGCTCCTTCCTCCTTGTTTGTTTGGAAGGAGCATCTATATGAAGAAAGAAAGACATAGTCTGTAACCAATGCTCTTTAAGATTAACTCAATCATTCAGCAGAAATTTGTGTTGCAGTACAACTAGCAACTTGCAAGCGCATTACATAACTATTGAGGCCAGTATCTATCTAACCTCCCACTTCTTCATCCTTGCTCTAACATTAGTGGGAGTTTAAGGAACAAATTCTAGGAGCACTATGGACTTCCATTGGAGTTGACTATGAAAGTACACCAGTCTTATTCTTCTTCTTGTCTCTTGTTTAGGAAAATTGGTACGTTATCTTCTGCAAGCCGGCATAATGCCAGCGCAGTGAACTTGCACCCGAGAAAAAGAGACACACGCCATGATGAGTGACCTAGACTTGCGTTACTGTACCGGTCCAGTACATGCAGGTGGTGAAGCTCTTACTTTTCTATTACGGGTGGCACTGAGAATACTCTGTTACAAGGGCTACTGCTTAATTAATTTAACTTTCACCCTACAGTGCAAATGAGTACTAGAAATGGAAAAATGAAGAAGATAAATAATCTGATTATCTATCACTTCACATGGGATGTTTTTGCTTACATATGGGATGACTTTAGGTGCTTTGCTTTTTATTGAGTGACCAGTGATACATCCACACATGAATGACTGAGTACTACTAAACTTATTAAGAGAGGTAGGGAGTGGCCAACGTAATAACCGGATCTATGCTGTGCTTGCAATACAAACTACTGCTACTATTGATGGTAGTATTTGGACAAAATTACAACTTCTTTTCCTTGCCTTTCCTACACTGGAACGGACGTGCGGGTGCAGTGTTATATGCTCTTCAAAGTTACACTTAGTTCATCCACTGACCGTCTACTCTCTCTAGATCATGAGTACTCACAAACTTTCTCTCAGGGGCTAAATTTACAGTGTAGTTTGTGGCCGAGGGCCGCACTGGTGGGGGCGGAGTCAGAGGGGGCGGGGCTAAAGCAAAACGAAAACTTGTGACCATGAGGTTGCACACAGGTCCCTGCAGCAGATGCCTTCATCCACTGAGCCACCAGACTCAGCATTTACATACATCTCTCTCCCTCCTGCTCTCCCTCCTGCCCTCCCTCTCCATCTCTCTCTCCCTCCTGCCCTCCCTCTCCCTCCCCCTCCCCCTCTGTCATCTCACTGTGTGTGTGTGACTGTCTGTGTCAGCCTTCAGCCCGGTCTGAGACAGCTTCCTCAACGCGCACACACAGACAGCCACACCAAAGTACTTAACAGGTCTTTAAAAGACCATTAACATATTATTGAGGCTTTGTTTGTTGTAGCGCCCCTGCATCTCCACCCTGACAATCACTGCTTGCCCGGCCCCACAGAGCAGAGGCTTTGTTCTATTTCACCTCTTTGTGGCCCTGCATCTCCACTTTGCTCTGCGGGGGCGGGGGGAGCAGTGATTGTCAGAGTGGAGATGCAGGGGCGCTAACAGGTGAAATACAACAAAGCCTCTGCTCTGTGGGGGCCAGGGGAGCAGTGATTGTCTGCAAGGTCTGTGCACCGCCAAGGAAGGCTTGCCGGCCGCCACCGGCCCACGGGCCGTACTATGAGTACCCCTGCTCTAGATACACATATGCTATCTAAGAGTCAGATAGTAGCATGATCCAGGTATATTATGGACACATACAGTTTCTGTGTCACCCACCCAGGCTGTTGTCCTTCCACCAATCATTGCTTCATCATTCACCCAGCCATGCATATTCTTTCCTTCCCAGCCACGTCTTCAAGTAAGGAATATATAAGAGCTTACCTCTGCCCGCCACCACCACTGTCTCAACTCTCACAGCCGGCACTGGAGCCGCCGCCTCCTCCCCTGAAGAATTGCCCTCCGCCTCCGTGTCGAGCACCACCACCTCCACGCTGGCCCCGCCACCAGATGTTCCACCTACAAAGTAAATTTAAGAATGTTAGAATAAACCACTCACTAGTATTTGGTCTAGGAATGAAGACATGTGAAAACAATGTAATTTGTGACTGTGTACTCGAAAGTTAAAAAAAATGTCCCTTTTTCCAGGGAAGGGTGTTGTCTTGCTGTACTGTTTGGCACAACTGATGAAGGCTGGCTTTTTAACACGCACCATTTTTCTCCACACAGACAGAAGATGGACTTCTAACAACAAGATCAAGTTGAAACCAGGTGAGAGCTCGGCCCGACCACAAGAAATGTCTCCAATTAATCGTCAGCACTAACCACTTTTCCATTCTCAGTTAAACGTTTAGTTTTTTTATCATGACTTCATTTTAATAAATGTGTTTACTTTTAATAAAGCTTTTAAACTTAAATAGACTCTGTGTTTTTTGGTCCAGACTAGAGTGACTGAGCGCAAGGTTTTGCAATTTTTGCAAGCATGAGTCCGTGCCTCTGACACTTCTTGACTCTGACTCCGAGTCCGTACTCTTGAGCTACGTTGGATAATCATGATTGGGGATCAATCATCTATGAATTCGGGAGGTAAATGACTGTGCCACACTATGTAGTCAGTCAGTAAGGACATTGGGGGTTCAAAGTCTGTTATCACAGAGGTATGTGGAAACTCTAACAGCGCCTATTATAATTGATAAGCAATGCACTATTTATTGTCCATAGTTCTGTTTCTGCAGAATAATTTTCCCCTCAACAGTAGTGGTATGGATTGTCCTCCTATCCAAACCAAAAGGTAGTATCTTATTCTTTCTTGGTGGTCATTCACATTTTATAGTTGGGAATTTTCAAAGCAGATAGAACAGACATTATGGACAATCCCAGAGGACTGCACTGCACTAAGTTGATAGAGCTATTGCTGACTAGAATGGGAGTTTCGCCAACCGTGCAATCTTAGTTAGCTACACAGACAGACTAATGAGAATAATCTAGTAATACCACAGGGAGTCATAGTAGAGGCAGGATAAGAATTTAGATACAGTCTACAAGAAGATCAAAGACGATTTTGAAAAAATCAAATGAGGAACGCTAGGAAAAATAGGTACTAGTCTAAAATGAAAACTAACTGGGGCCAGCAAAGGAGCCCTCGCCTGCCCGATCCTGGCCCTGTTCAACAGCATCCGCCGCCTGCTTCACCTGTGTCCCCTCGCCCCTGGGGGGAGCTGACGTACAACATGAAAGAAAGAACAGAAAACATGGATGATTGTTGCTTGTCAATGTCAACCAAATCAAACATTTCAAAACAACAATAACAAAATATTTCCGCGAAATTATATTGATTAGGGTTAGTTTTCATTGATTTGCGGACCTGCGACTTCGAAAGTCACGTAACTCACTAAACAAAGTACTGAAAGGTTCACCTAGGACTGGCAGGCAGCAGTCCGCAGGCAAGACGCAAAGTGACAGACAAACTCCTTTGTGATTTCAGTCAGATCAGTGACAACACTAACAGTTGCCTGCTACATAACCAGTCATTTAAATAGTCAACCTATCAATCCACCGCCACTATTTTTCTTATTGTCAGGGGTACAAAGGAATGGGCAGATTTAAGCCCCTTGCGGCTCTTTTGCTCCATTCTTGCGTGACTTTTGTGACGCAGCAGCTAAACAAAAGAGGCGCCATGGTGCGGCGTATAATATTATAACAACGTGACGCATTTGGGAGATGCATCCCGTCATAAAGCCCTGCGCCATCAGGGGGCGTTCCGGCGCAAGGGAGGGCATACCTGCGCTGGAACACATCCTAAAAGTGGCTGAGGGAAATCTAAAAAATTTCAATCAGTCACCTTTAGGACAATGATGCGTCACACAAACCCTGCACCTGCTTGAAGCAGACGTACGGCTTGACCCAGCATTGGGGAGATAGGGTACCCCAGAGCATTGCTGGAGCTGCGCCATCGTTGCGGCGCAACTCCAGCAGTAAAGCTTCGGTGACGTTTTGGGCCCATGGTGCGCCGCATTGCAAATACGGCGCACCATGTTTGGTGGTGGTAGCGGTCCGCACAATTACTGGCGCATCCCTGCTACTTTGCAGGAATGCGACGGTAATTGCAATTCTGCCCCTTAGGGGCATACTTACTTACGCGTTCTGGCGCATCTCCAGAGATGCGCCAGATCAAATGCGTCACGCAAAACTACCCTTGCAACACAGCAGATGCGCCTCATTTACAATGCGGCGCGCCCTGGCGCAAGGGTAGGCACTTGCGTGACGCATCTCGTCACGTAAGAGCGGCGCATCGCTGGAGTCCCGTCGCCAACCCAATGCAAGTCCAGTAATGCTCAGGGCCACCCAATACTTAACATGCTGTGTCAGTCCTTAAGCCTGCTTCAAGCAGGCATAAGGAATTGAATTGACGTAGCAGCGTCGCAGAAGTGCCTGCGTTAAATCTTGTAGATTTCACGCAGGCACTTTTGCGAGGTGCACAGCCGCAGGACCGCCCACCCTGCGTACTAGGAACGCACCCATTGTGGCGCAGGCCCATGGCTTTATAACGTGACGCATCTCCCTAGATGCGTCACGCTGTAAATGACTTGCAGGGATGCGCCACGTTTACGCCGCTGTTGCGTCGCGCAAGGCAACATAAACGTGGCGCAAGGGGCTGGTAAATGTAATCTGCCCCCTAGTGTCTAGCATTACGCAGTTCTGTAAAGTACACTCATACATAATTGTTACTCAGGCCAATGAGACCACAAAATAGAAAACAAATAAGCATAGTAGCAACGCCACTGAGAAGGAGAGCAGTGCACCTGAAATGCACAGAAGATTTTGAAATATAATTTAACTACAATGTAATCGTCAGCAGCATTATTGGCTTGCTCCTTGTAAAAAACAAATATTTGCAATACAACAACACAGAGCAGGAGAAAACATAGTAGTGAGTGATGAAATAGCTACTACTACTCACCAAGCCCGGGGATCTCCAAGCCGAGCTGGTCCAGCAGGTCGCCCTCCCTGTCCAGGACGTCCGTCCAGCGGTGGGTGACCTGGCTGTAGGTGCGCTGGGCCCCGGAGAGTTGGGACATGGCCCAGCACACCTTCTGCCACCGCTTCCGGCGCTCCAGGATGTTGTAGCCGCCGGCCGCGATCCTGCCGCCTCCCGCGATGGTCCTGGGCAGGCGGCGCTGGACGAAGTAGACCAGCGCACCCACTTCCTCCGGGCTGAAGATCTCCCGTCGTGTCACCTGCTCCCCCCTCAATCGCCCGCATACTGTCCTGGCACGGGGTCCAAGACTACTCCTCCCCGCCGCCGCTGCGTCCCTCAAGTGCCTGGGCAGCTTCACGGCGCCTGGCTTCACCATGGTCTGGGCAGGTAAGGTAGGAAGTAGAAAATTAAGAAGGAATAGGATAGGGAAGAAGAAAAGAAAAGAGTTAAAAAAGTAGTTTAAAAGTAAACAAAAATAGCAGAAAAGACAAAAATATACAGCTAGGAAAAGAGAGGGATAGATAAGAAGCAAAATTGTTCGAAAAAAAACTGAAAACAAGCAAAGGATGGCAAAGATAGCAAGAGGATAAACACCATGCCCAGACACAGGAAATGAATGATAAAAAAGATGGCCGCCCGTTCACGAGTGCGAAAGTAAGTTTGCACGTAATTTTCCTCGCAATCTAGTGCGAACTTGTACTCGCAATGCGCTTACCTCCGAGAAATGGAAATACGTCACGCAAACAAAATGGCCGCGCCCGTACTCGACCTCGGGGTAAATTCGCGTGTTGCGCTGCAAGCGGCTCGCGAATACTGCAAAAAAACTTGCGAAATAACACGCTGCAAAAAAATTTGACCAAAATCGGTATTAACGAATCGGTATTTACCACTGATCCAGAGCAGGTGGTAATCAGGTGCGGTGCATAAAAAGAGCCCCAGACTGCAACAGTGTGAACACAATGGCGGGCCTCTACCTCATAGCAAGGCGGCTACGTTTGAGAGCAGCAAGAGTAAGGTTCTGGAGATGGGAATAGAGTGTGTACAGACTGCATGTCACACTGTTCCAATTGAGTGAGCCTGAAATCCATGACAGGTACAGGCTACACCCACACACCATCCTTGACCTGATACGGGGACCTGAAACCATATCCTGAGCATCAGACACCAAGGGCGCACGCAATACCAGCCCATGTACAAGTGCTCTGTTGCCTACACCTCCTGGCATCAGGAAGTTACCAGGGTGTGATAGCCGCAGTGGGTGGTGTGTCACAGAGCTGCCTATCCCGTTTTATCAACACCTTCCTGGACGCCATAATGGACAGAATGCATCATTACATAACCTTCCCCAGCACACAGGTGGAGCTGCAGAAGACCAAGCTGGATTTCTACCAAAAGGCACAGTTCCCACACGTAATAGGCTACATCGATGGAACCCACATACCAATCTGCCCACCAGCAGCAACAGAATACATTTACCACAACCGCAAATCCACTCACTTCATAAACGTGCAGGTGATATGTGATGCAAACTTCAGCATCACTGACACTGTTGCCAAATTCCCCGGGAGTACCCACGACTCCTACGTATTCAGGAACAGTGGCATCTACACACGTCTGCTGGTGAATTCGGAGAAGAATACTTACTAGGTAAATCAATGTCACACACCCTGATTAATTCCACTTTCTTTCACATTTAGGTGACAGCGCATATGCCCTCCGGTCTTTCCTACTCACCCCATATCTCAACCCATTCACCCCAAGGGAGAGGACATACAATGTGCCACATAAGGGCACACACAACATGGTGGAGCACACCTTTGGACTACTAAAAAGCAGGTTACGTTGCCTCCACAAAAGTGGAGGTACACATCAGTACAACCCCATCAAATGTTGCAAAATAATAACAACATATGCAAAGCTACATAACCTTGCCACAAAAAAAGGAACAGTAGTGGCACTACCTGCCTCTGAGGACGAGGGGGAAGACCATCCCCAGGTAGAGCCCTGTGCAGCTGGTGTGGCAGGAGAACAGGATGGGAGACACAGACGGGCTGAGATAACATGCAACTGTTTCTGAGTGAGTAAAGAGACAGAGCCAGCTACTGTATTTGTGTGATTTTGTTTAATTAGCACACCACCAGGAGCAAAACCAGTGTCTATACAGACATGGGTTACATCACCCATCAAATGAGTCACAAATCCTACTTGGATCTATTTCCTGCGCCCACGCGCTGCATTTCCACGTTCCCTGGCCCCACTGTCTGTACTGCCTGTTCCTGGGCAGCGCTGTGGCGTTTGCTGTGCCTCCTGCCCTCGATGGGAGAGGGCGTTATGCAACCACGGCTATTAGCCTCCTCATTGTCCCCCCCCCGCTTCCATAGTGGCCACCTTCTCCTTCTGCAGCAGTTCAAGTGCAGAGGTCATTGACACCATCCCCCTAGCCACATCCCTACTACAATGTGCCATTTCCTCCTGCATGGCTATTGACCTTCTGCACATTGGGGAGGTAGCAGTGGACAGCCGGTTCACCGCCTTGGTATAGGCCTCAAGTCTCTGCCTCTCTCTGCACCTACAATGACGGTCCTTCTCCAATTGGCTGCAGAGCTTGCTCACAGACGTCACAATGTCTCTCATGCTCTCAGACATGTTGTTGCTCATTTCACTTATGCCCTTATCAATTTGGTGCATGTGCTTGTTCATGTGAGCCATCTCTCTATGCAATGATTGCATCTCTCTCCATTGCAGGTGGTGGTGGTAGTGCTGATTGTGGCAGTGGGGATAGAGTTGGGGGAGTTGGCAGCGTTGTCTGGTGCTGTGGTGATGGTGGGGAAGGAGAAGTTGGTGGTGGTGGTGCAGTAGTTGTGTGCCCTCCAGGCGAACTCTCATCTCCTGTTGCCTCCCCTCTGGCCTAGGTGCCTTCGCTCTGCCCCCCTCTGCTGCACTGAGAGATGTCTCTCCTGTAATAACAGAATGTAGATATACTCACTTCTCTGGCCGCATATGCATTTTATTAAACGTCGTGCCTACAAATCACACTGGCTATCCTCTGCTTGCTAATTTCTTTCACATGCTATTGGGTTTGCTAGGCTGACTGTCCTATACATCTGTTCCCTAAGACTACATCTCCCACAATGCATTGCAGCTAATGAGTATAACGTGGAGTGGGAACCCCTAAGCCTCTATGGGGATTGGAGTTGGGGAGGGGGATGCACAGCATGCTGGGCATGCATCTTACCTTGTTTCCTGGCAGCTCTGGCAGAGCTGTCTGCGTCTCCCATGCCACTCACACTCTCCGGCTGGAGGGTGGACTCCACCATGAGTTCCAGTGATGATGGTGCAGGTGCTGTGTTCTTCCCTCCACCAGTTTTGTTGGCCTGCCTATGCCTCTCCGCCATCCTTGCCTTCGCCGTCTTCCTAAGGTCGTACCACCTTTTCTTGATGTTCTCTATGGAGCGCTGGGTGAACCCAATTGCATTGATTTTGCTCTGGATGCCAAGCCAGATCTGTCTCTTCTGAGACTCAGGCACATGAAGGGACTGCTTTTCAAACAGCTCCTCATGGTCCTTGCTCACGTCTTGGATTAGTGCCTCCAGCTCCTTCTTTCTGAACTTCAGCTTCCTTTTTCTTTCTGCTCACTCCTTCTCTCTCTCCTGGCTTGCCATTTCCAAGGAATTGTTGTTTTTGATTTGAAGTTGAGAGGCTGTGTTGCTCCTGGATCCTCAGCTCAGCTACCTGCCTCACAGTCAGCTCCAGGTTCAGTGCAGCTGCCTGGGTGTGGCCACTTCCTGTTTGGGAGGTAATTGGGATGCACAGGATTGGCTGATGCATAAAAATCCGAATTTTTGAATTACCGAATCGGTATTTACCGATTCGGTAATGGATTTGGTATTTACTAATCAGTATTACCGATTGGTTCCAAATCTGTATTTTTTACCGAATCAGTACATTTTACCAATTGTTTACGTATATCGGAGATACCGATTCCTTAATACCGAATCGTTAAAATTTGGTATTAAGGAATCAGTATTTCATGATTACCTACATCTGGCCCTAAATTGTTTCACAAATTCAATCCATGACGGGTCAGAAAACGTATTGGCTAATCCGGGCATATTCTGGGATATAATGTTTTTAGCACATTTATCCAAAGACCCATATCTTTGCACTAGAAAATCTGCTGGTCATTTGATTTCTCTGGATCTGTAAAAAAGGGTCCACTAAGTCAATTTCAGGCGTCCATAGTAGCCAGGGAGGTGAAACGGTTTGACAACTCCTGGAAGGGCGGACCAAGATCCTGTCAACCTTGGGGCATCCAATTCAGGTGAGTTGAATTAGGAGGCAGATTTGAATAAGCATTCCTGATAGGTAAATTTAATAGTGGCAGTCCGTTGTATGGGACCCTGTTAACATTATTAAAGTGGATTCTCCCTGATGACTCTCGTTTATAAAAAAATCCAAGAGGTAGGGCAGTTATAGATAACTTGAGTCCAAAAGGAGCAGGTTGCAGGTCTGTAACCAGAATCCTTTCCGCATTATGGCACCTATTGAAATGTATGATGGCACAATCGTCCTTACAAGACTTAAAGGAGCTGCCGATCCAATTAACCCTTCGTACCATATTAATGTTTTTCTCCACCCTTATTCCTAGAGTGGTGCTACACGATAGCCAATGTAGGACTTTGTTCTTTAGCTGGGAAAAGTCCTCATTAGTACCCTGGGGGAGAATTGGCACATTCCCCAATATCACGACATAGGGAGTTAATTCGATTGGCAGATGAAAAACAGGTAGGTTCTGTGTAGAAGCCGCCCCTCCACTCTGTTATTGCCCCCAGGTAAATAAATCTTCAAGGCAGGTAAACTTTGTGTGGCCATCCTTTCCATATGGCCACGGTGTACAGCCAGAATTGATCCTGGGTGGTGAGCGGGTGCGCGACCCTCTGATGGCTGTGGTTGTTCCCCAGTGTTTGGTAGTGAGGCTGTCAGGATGGGGTGATCCGTGACTGAGGGAGCCCATGATGGTCCTGGTTCTAAGTTAACACCTACCCCTCCTGTTGGTACATAGTAATTGAGGTCAGATTGACCTTATTCGATCAAGGTCAAAGGTTGGATTAACAGGCCCAATTTGGAGTCCAACTAAGTCTTCATAAAGTCTAGAAAAGTTTCCAATAAGCCCATCAAGTCTGTCTTGGTCAGTGCAGTGGCTCTTGGGGCTTCCTTTTCTCCATCTCCTATGAATGTGTTCACATAATTCCTTTGTCACTTCTCATTCCTGTCTGTACTCCATTTAAAGACTTCTACTTCTTTTCATTGCATTGCAGCTCAACCACAGTATTGCTCAAGAATGCTAGGTCCTCTAGTCTCCATTTTTGTCCTTGTGTTTTCGACTTGAAAATGCAAGACATTCTCTGAATTCAACCAGCTGTCAGACCTTTAGCTTTTCTCAAGGGCCCTCTAGTCACTTAACTGGCTATTCTTTCTGTCTCATGGCCTTCCATCTTTCTGGACATTTTTGTGCTGCTGGCTTTTGCACCCTTTACTGAGGGCAACTGCCTTCACACATATAGTTATTAATAGTGGAAAGGCACTCTGGAGTCAAGCAAGAATAGTTCTTACCTCTGACAGATATGAGACCGGACCAGGAAACTTCCACTGTGTCCATTGACATAGGTAGGAACTTGCTCCATTACACCACAAAACATGTTGGATGTTTTTTTATTCTTTGAAAGGAAAATCTACCGACTGTTTCATGAATTTTGAGTTGCCACAATTAGGTTTTTTGTATAATAAGCCACTTGTTTTTACATGTTGGATAGTGTTGCTACAGGTAAATGTTGTATATAATCAGATTAAATATAGTTTATAATGTCATTTGAGAGAGGTTAACTTAGTTGAAGGATAGAGATCATTCGAAATGATTTGGTTTTGGCTTTAAAACCTTATATCCAACAAATTGTATTTATTAAATCATTAAAAAAAACAGCTGTTCAAACAAATTATAAATTACAATAGTATGTTTAGTACTTCACTTCAGAACTCAGAGTGCTATATATTCGGACCATAGGTAGAGCGACCTAGAGATTCTTGAGCTTGATGTGGAACATAACTAATGATTCAATGTTTTTTTAGACTGACACATGCACACTTGTCAACCAGTGCTTAATTTGCCAAATATTAAGTGCCAGAGCTCTGACCCGGAGGCCACTGCAACTTGCACCACCGATCACCCTCTTCATCACTGCTAAAATAACTACTAACCATCTCTCTCACATGTAAATGCAACAGTTCAGAATATTCCAGGTCCCCAAAGCTAAAGTAATTGCTGGGGAGGCAGATATTGGCAGTTTTAATGTATATTGTATTACTAAACAACCGTTGTTCTACTCATCTCTAAATGTGGTAGACGGTAAGTATGGTGTTGACAATCAGGTCCCGGTGCAGAGCACAGCAAACCAATTCAGTGCCTGTGCTGAGCACCAGAAAGCACCCGCTCAAATTAAGCACTGTTGTCAACTCACATGGTGCCATCTGCCAAACCGTATGCTGTGTCATTCGATATCAGCTCCCTTCACATGGCCTTCCAGGGAGTAAGCAATATCACACAGTGGTTAGGAAAACAAGCTGGACATACCTTCAAATTGCTGATTACCAGCTCATCCTTTGAGGTTTTAACCAGCCGATTTCTAAAATGGTTCTGAAAACACCCCAGGGCAGTGGCACCAGCCTAAGCAAGCTTTTTTTGGAGGAGGTTTGTTGTCACTTGATATCTGCTCCCTACACGGTCCCCCAGTCAGGAAACAATATCACATTGGGACTGCGAAAGCACGTTAGAAATCACTGCAAATAGTTGATTTCCAGCTCCTCCTTGGAAGCTTTGAATAGCTGATGTCCATTAAGAGGTGTGAAAACACCCCAGGACAGTGGCACAATCCTCAGAAAGCTTTATGTTTTTGGAGACGGGCGTTTGGTAGGAGAAAGAAGGCAAAAGTGTCTATTAGAGACTATCCACAGTTTGTTTTTTTCATTTACTAGGCAGGTCTTCACACGGTTTCATCCCTTAAAACATAGCAACATGTTGAAGAGATATTACCACACCATGAGCTGCAAAATCTTGCACAGAATAGGTTTTCAGCTAATGTGAGAACTCAATACAAAACTGAGCTCCATTTAATGTCTTAACTGTGCTTTGTTAGCAGTGCAAGGTGTTCACAGCCTTGCTCTCCATTTTGTTTGTTTGAATCAGCTTTTATTTAATGGCCTAGCAGAGATTAACTGACTGCATGCTCAATCTGGTGATATAGTAGATTGGGAAAGGATATGGTTAAGGTCTTATTAGGCATGGGCATAAAATCCGTTCCGCTCGCGGATTTTGCTGATTTTCAGTAAATCCGCAATCCGCGAGATTCGCGGATTTCCCGCAAAATCCACAAATCCGCGCGCTGCGGATTTTTTGCTTGTGTTCGCACTGCTTGCGGCCCGCGGCGCGGGCAGCAACAATCTCGCACTTGCGAAATTACAAAAAAAAATAAAAATGGCGGAGGAGTGAAGGAAGGAAGTGGCCCAGTCTCCAACTTCCTGTTCCTGTCCAGCAAGTTCCTCCCATTGGGGAGGGGTGAAGGAAGTGCCCCAGTCTCCAACTTCCTGTTCCTGTTTCCTTTCCTGGCCATTTTGGATTCGATCTTGACTGGGAAGGATTACTTTTTGTGGGTCACCTGATTATAGGTGCGCTGGACCCCCGTGATCTTAAAAAGGGCCCGGCACACCTGCCCCCACCGCTTCCGACGCTCCTGGCTGTTGGTATAACCGGCAGCAATCCTGCCGCCTGCTGCGATGGTCCTCGGGAGACGGCGCTGCACAAAATAAACGAGTGTGCCCACCTCCTCAGGGCTGAAGATCTCCCTGGGCACCACCATTTCCGCCCTCAAGCGGCCACACGGGAGCCGGGCACGGGCTGCGGTGCCCGGCTTGGGCAGCTTGACAGCTGTCTTCACCATGTTCTGGGCAGGTAAGGAGATAAAATGAAAAAGAATAGGAGTAGAGAAGAAGGAAATAAAAGTTTAAAAAGTACTTGAAAAGTAAACAAAAGTAGCCTAAAACACAAAAATATAGACCTAGAAAACAAGAGGGATAGAAAAAAAGTTTAATAGATCAAAAACAAAATAAAATAAGCAAAGGATGGCAGAGATATACAGAGGATAGAAACACCATGCCCAGACACATAGGAATGAATGAAAAACAAGATGGCGGCCGATCACGTGAGCGTAAGTAAGTTCGCACGCGATTTCTCTCGCGAACTCGTGCGAACTTGTATTCGCAAGGCGCTCATCGCGCGAGATTACACATAGCGGGCGGAAACGGAAATACGTCACGCAAACAAAATGGCGGCGCCCGTAAACCTTGGGGTAACTCGCACGAGTTCGCGGCTTACACGATCGATTTCGCACGACGCCGCGCCTCGCGAATAGTGCGAAATTACCGAAAAACGAGTTTTGCAAAAGGAAAAGCTATGAGCAGGTGCAAAAGTTCAACCTCATCATTTGTAACCATTCCCTGTAGTGCTTCCTGAAGGGGCCCTCCAGAATTCGGTTAGGTTCCTGTTAAAAAAAAATTACATTGCAACAAACAGGAAAAGGAAAGGAAAGGGAGCAGACAAGCAGGTGCCAGCCTTCATTAATGTCAGTTGGGGCAGGGCAGGTGTTGTTGTAATTTAATTATGCAAAACTTAAGGCACTTAGCAGGTGTGCTTTGCCACAATAATGTACACTCACTGGTCAACCAGAGGGTGCTGTGATGACACCGAGGGTGGCATGGGTGTGACAGCCAGAGGGTGGCATGGGTGAACCAGAGTGCCAGTGTTGACAGAGGATGGCAGTGCTTTGTTTGCCCCAATAATGTACACTGGTGAACCAGAGGGTGCTGTGATGACACAGAGGGTGACATGGGTGAGCCAGAGGGTGGCATGGGTGAACAAAGAGAGTGCCAGTGGTGACAGAGGGTGGCAGTGATGAAGAAAGGCTTGCAAACAGGCTGGGCACGTAGAAACAACAAGTTCACAAAACTGGCGACCTGACAAGTAAGTTCGCAATTTGCGAAATTGCACAAAACCCTCGCGAACTTGCAGAAACCCGTGCGAACACCCAAAAAAAAAATCTGCAAAATCCGCGAGGTTTCGCGGATTTTGCGGATTTTCACAATCCGCAAATCCGCAAATTCGCGGATTGCGAATCCGCAAAATCCGCCCATGCCTAGGTCTTATGTCTTAGAGAGAAAAATAGGAAAAAATGGTTGTAGGAGTAGGCATTTAATGGATTTACCTCGTTCTTTGGTGCCAAATTCTACTATCCCAGTATGGTTCTAAGGACACCAGACACCTTTATTGGACATCGAACTCCTGTTCCTCATATGAATAAGAGGGGAGAGGTTTGTGGTGCCCTAATAAAGACTGTTTCACTCCTAAAGCATTTAACTGGGGCAGGCACGGTGAGCCAGGTTACCATTGGGCACCAGGGCTATTTAGCTTCTTGGGATACTGTGTGTAGTAATGCCCATGTTTTATCTCCTGTTGCCCCAAGTAATCTCTGTGATTTGAGCTCAAGGGAGGTAGTGTTCACTTATATGCCTCATGATTGGGTGGGGTCTATTGATATAACAAACCAAGTTGGGAGAGAGGGTTACATTAATGTATCCTCATTAATTCCATCCTCTTATGATTTGGACAAGAACCCTATTGATACTAGGTGCAAGTATTCTTATGTTGAGACTACTAATCCTACAGAAAAACCTGACCAAGCAGAATTACTAGTCGTTAAGTCTACAAATTATTTGATCCGGCCGAATAGTATTTTTCCCTTCTACAAGTTATTGCTGGCTTGGGACCCAAACTAGTCGATCCAGATTGGTTGGCATATATAGCCAATCAGGATATTTGTTTGTTACAGGAGACATGGGCGACAGAAAAAGTGTCTCTTGATGGGTTTACTAGTTATAGTCTGGAGGCCAATTTGATAATTTAGATCTGATGGTGATCACTGTAACCTTTTCTTCGGGTCTCAGTTTGTCTATTATTAATATTCATCTTAGGGGTTCCAGGGGATTGGATAAATCACCTATGCTATCTCTTTTGGATGAACTTATAGACAATCTGGATTCAAGTGTAAAAGTCATAGTAGCAGGTGATTTTAATACCAGTTTTGAACCTTCATTATATTTATTTAAATGAGATAACTAGAGAGGAAACTTAAGTATGGGCTATAGCTCCTCTGACTGGTCCCCCTTTGATATCATTTTCCAACACTGCTTTAGAACTGGCCTTGTTTACATTAAGCAAGGGCCTTAGAGTATGTAATGGGCATACCCGCTCTGATCCTACAAGGGCAGCTACATTTAAGACAGGGGTATGTACCACCATTATTGATTATGTCTTGGTTGATGTAAGTTTATGGCCTCTAATGTATGATATGGAAGTGGTGGTGCGCTTTGATGGTGATCATAATTCCCTTGAAGTAACTTTTACAGGTAATTCTTTAAACCAAGATTAAAATCGCCACATAACTATTGTACCTCCCCCTGTGTTTTCTAATAATCTCCGGTATGTTTCATGGCCAAATGTTATGTCCAATCAGATACAGTTCTAATAGATTTACAAACTTTATGTTTCGTACTTTGATCTATATGTAGGAATGAATATGGATGTAGTTCCTATTCTAGACATTCATGTTGGCCTGTCTAATACCTCACAGGAGATTTTTTACCAAAATTGTACTATTAGGACTTCTAATTCATTGAAGGTGGAGAAATGGTTTAATCCGGCTTGCAAGTTAACCAAGTCAGCTCTGAGGAAGGCTATAATAGAGGGAAATAGTACTAATGTTTAAGCAGCAAGATCTCTCACTACAAATCTATCTTGATTAAAGCCAAGAGGAATTGGAAAAAAACTTATGGCAAGATATATTGGATACCAGGAAAAATAATTACATTAGACTATTCTGGCGCCTTGTTACCCAAACTAAGTCAGAAAAACCTAATTTACATCAATATAATATTTCCCCAGATAAATGGATATCTCGTTTAACAATGCTTCATGCTTCTGGTGACTTCCAGTTACTTGATAGCACTAGCTTTTTAAATGCATGGCCTATATTAGATCCCACTCCTCCTATCGTCTTTAGCATAGGTGAAACAAATAGAGCGATTGATTAGCAGAAATCTGCTAAAGCCCCTGGACCGGATAAAATACCTGGGAATTTATATAAATCTGAGCCTTTGATATGGTCCTTCTACCTTAATATGTTATTTAATGCTATTGCTGCTGGGGTGAAGGTACCTGACTCATGGCTTTGAACTGAAATTATAGCTATACATAAAAAAGGTGATTTGGGGGAGCCATCTAATGATTGGCCTATCAGCCTCATTGATAATGCTCAAAGACTTTTTCGAAAAACAAATCCTGATGAGACTTTTGGATTGGGTTGATACACAAGAGATTTTGGGCTAGTTGTAGGAAAATAGGTTTTACTGATTCTAAAATATCGAATTTTACCGAATCGGTATTTTAGAATCAGTAAATCCTATATAGGTAATTAATCGGTAAAAAATTCCGAATCGTTAAGATTCGGTATTTACCGAGGCCCATAGGAATGAATGTCAATAACTGAATCGGTAATTACCGATTCGGTAAAATTGGGACCAATTCAAGGGTGGCAGGGTGGCACTTTGACACCCTGTTGCACCCCTGATTAGTGCTGGTGTGCACATGTGGCATACAAACATGCCCTAAGGGCATGTATGTCTGTCACATGGCACAGGCGTAAATGTACATTTATGCATTTATATAGGAATTCCTTATTTACCACAAAATAATAGTTGGTGGTAAATAACGAATTCTTAAAGCCCAGAAGCACTGTTTACAGTGCTTCCTACATCTCATTTACCGATTCGGTAAATACCGAATCGGTAAATGATGATTCAGTAAATATAGAATCGGTAAATACCGATTAGTTATTTATCGAATCAGTAAAATAGCCTCCTACATAGGAAAAGGCTTTTACCGGTCGGTAACGTCTGACTTCGTCTGTTACCGACCGATAAAAGCCTTCTTACGTCTGGCCCTAGATCTCCCCTCCAGGCAAGTTTTAGACCAAGAATTAGTGCAATAGATCACATTTTTAGATTTATTGTTTTATATTGGAAATATGTTTCACTTCAGAAACAATAACTTTATGTGGCATTTATTGATTTTAGAGCGTCATTTGATCTTATACCCTGATCAGCCCTTTGGCTAGCCCTGATAAACAAAGGTGCTCCGGCCAACTTGGTGCATTTACTAAGTAGATTTCATGTGAATAATTTTGAACAGGTCGGCTGAGGTCCAAATGGAGAATTGGGGAATCATATTCCCATAGTGAAAGGAGCTCGCCAGGGCTGTGTGCTAGCACCCACCCTATTTTCTCTAAACATTAATGATGTTGTGGATACCCTAGAACATTTTAGAAATGACTCAAATTTTGTATAACAAAACAATACCTATTTTACTTTTTGCTGATGATTCCCTCCTCATATCTAAATCTCCGAGGGGTCTCCAAATTTAAAATGATACGTTTTTAAAATGTTGTAATTTGAGAGGCTAAGAACTCAATATATTTCGAAATGCAGTGGTCGCTAGGAAGTCTAATAAGGCACACATCAATATAGACTCAATCGGTGCTATATTCTCTGTCCAGCTGGGCAGGTTTTAATGTACAATGAATGTATAACAGAAAGAAAGGGAAATTAATTCAATTGGGACACAGCCTGCGTCCTACTGACATAAACAAACAAACAACCATAAGTGAAGGGTTCAGGCAAAGAAAATGTGTCGGCATATAGGTTGGATATAACTGAAACAGACACAATATCGTGGGGACACCATACATATTCAACATTGCATTATAGTGAATGTATATGGTGTACGTTTTGTACACTGTGTTTCGATCCTTTAAATAAATAATGGGATCATCTTCAGGACATTAAAATGACATGCCTGTATACATAAAGCTCTAATTGTGTAAACCATGGAAAAAATAGGGAGAAAGCAAGAGAGACACGAGATTAAATGGGGCAACTGAAGATCCATACAGTCATGTCCAAAGTTCTATTTCATTGTGGTGTGCTCCAATATAAAGAAGACTAGGTGAAGAGAATTGACCGTGTAGTGAAGTTTATGAGGAAGGTAAGGAATAGAAAAATAACAGGGACAGAATAGAGCCAGACGTCATGTGGCATGTTCTGGCGAAGAGAGAACCAAGGAAACAAAAAGCTGTCCGGGCGACAGGAGCAGAAAACCAAGGTCGTTGTGGGCGAGCCGGATGCGCGGCGCATAACCATTGTAGCATGGTACGGGTCATAATGCCAGTGCTATTCGGGCAATGCAGATTGCTTACCCAAGAGTGAGGCTAGTATTTGTCAAGGGATGGTGGAGCTCCACCGTAGGATGGTAGCCACTGGTTAGCTGTAAGCAGACAAAAGCGTTATTAGCCACTTGTTTATAGGAATAGGGGAATGCATTTCAATAACTATTGTGAGGCTTGGCATATTTGAAAGGTCCCCCCCCCAGAATGTATTCAAGTGGATTTTGCTCAGTTTGGATGACAAATTTCCTGCCCCAAATGCAAGTCCTGAACTTTTCACATGCCCAGTAGCACGCCAAAAGCTCCTTTTCAATCACTGAGTAATTTAGCCCTGGATCACGCAGTAATCTGGAAGCATAGTTGATGGTAACTTTACTCACACCAAAAGATTAAGTCAAAGGTGCCCCTAAACCATAGTTACTAGCATCAACTGTAATGATGCAGGTAACAGCCGGATCATATGCACTAAGGGTTTATGCATTAACCATTTCTGACTTGATCAAGTCAAATGTCTCCTGACAGTTCACATCCCACTCAAAAGTGACATTCGTCCTTAACATATTTGAAAGGACCATCATTTTACTGGCAAACTCAGGTATAAAACGTGAGTAGAACTCACACAGCCTCAAAAAAGAACGTAACTCATCCTTGTTTTTTGGGCATGGGCATTCGACAACAGCTTTCACCAGACCGAGCCTTGGGCTGACACCATTAGCAGAAACAAAATGTCCAAGAAATTCTATTTCTCTCTTGCAGAACTCATATTTATTTTTTTAAAACAATTCCCTTCCTTTCAAAAAATGCAAAGCACTGTCCTCAAGACCATATCAAGTTTTTCTAAATTTTTTGAAAAAATAAGCACATCATCTTCAAAGATTACTACACCCCTTACATCCTGAAGCACTGTCTGCATTATTCGTTGGAACATCGAAGCCGCAGAGGCAAGGCCAAAGGGTTTCCCACAAAATTGAAAGGTACCAAAAGGGGGATTAAAAGCTGTATAATCTTGAGATTCATCATCCAACAAAATTTGATGGTATGCAGTGACAAGACCTATCTTTGAAAAACCATTCTGAGTGCCTCTGTTCTTGTATTGTATTGTATTGTATTTGTATTGTATTTTACATTTGTAGAGCCCAATTATCACCGACAGGTCTCTAAGCGCTATTAAGAGAAAGAGGCACGGCCTGGCCTGCAGATGCGAAGGATTAGCATTGGGGAGGGTCCCAGGCTTCTGAGCAAAGGATAGTTTTTAGCCTTTTCCTAAAGGGAAGGATGGCCAGCTCTTTGCGCAGTGTCTCTGGTAGTTTATTCCACAAAGGGGGGTGGAGATGAGCCTGAAGCGAAGACAAGTTATTAGGCAAGCCTCTGAGGACCGGAGCTATTCCAACAGATCCCCAATTTTAGGAAGAGGATGTGAGTCTATCCAAATTTCTTTGTTTAGACTTCTCAGCTCGATGCACAAACATATATTGCCATTCCGCTTTAGTGTGACAGCCAGAGGACATAACCACAAACTAGATACTACAGGTTCAATGACCCCACAACTTTGGAATGTTTCCATTCCCGTCTTAAGATCTCCCCTGAGGCTAAATGGCACAGATCTGACATTGTGCTTCACTGGTATAGCGTCTATTTTAGCTTTCTTTTATCTTGTGCTTGAATCCTACTATCTTTTCAAGTGAGTTAGAAAACACTTTGGGAAACTCATTTCTAAACTGAGAGAATCAGGACATGTTCGGTGGTAGCAGGTCTTAATACCATTCCGAATAGCCCTTGATGATACCATCCAAGGATGTTTAATCCACGGACCATCACATACATTTTCCCCTGTGTCTTTCACCCCCTAAATTCCAACACATCCTCAATAAATCCCTCCAAATCAATTCTACGTCCCTCATAAGAGACGGGTGCTCTATCCGGAGCAAAGAAAGACCTGTCCTTCCAAGATTTTTTGAACCAATCATATGTAATAACTGTTAATCGGGCACCAGAGTCTACCAGTAATTTCAAACAAACTCCACCCACTAACACATCTTGATAAGGCTCCACACAATACGACAGGTCACCAGAGAAACCCCTTCATCTGTGACCGCAACAATGATGTTTTGGACCAGATCATTTTCACATAACTGTTCATCCTGTATAATACAGTTAACATTGTCCGTTTTACTAACATAAGACTGACAACTTTTGCAAGATATTCTGTTCTACCACATCTGTGGCACTTGGCATTCTCACCAGGACAACATCTGTTGTCTTTACCATGTATAGGATATCCACATCTATAGCAAATGTTTTTTTTAAATAAGACTTTCTCATTAAGCTTGCCTTTACACACATTTTTGCTAGTAGCATTGGTGGCAGCACTCGCATTAACAGATTCCTTTGGGGTACACTCCACATTAAGCTCTTTCACCGATAACTGTGCTACTCCAACACTCTTAGCAACCTTTATGACCTCTTTTAAACTTGGATTGCCCATAGTAAGTAATTTCTGTTGGATCTGCTTGTCCCAACAAGGTGCAATGAATTGGTCTCTGACGAGCTGGTCTCGATATTCCCCAAAATTACATTCCGAACACAATTTACGAAAACACTTAAATAGGTATCAACATTTTCACTTTGTAGCTGTGTGCCTTTAGAAAATGTGTGCCTTAACACAACTATACTGGGTTGCACATCAAATTTGATCACTAACTTTTTAACCGCTTCTTGATATTGATCAAAAACTTCACCCTCCCCCAACACAATATCTGGGAGATGTTTAAAAACGTATTTTTCCTCAAAAACTAAGGAGTGAAGGAGAAAACACTCCCTCCTTTCTGCCCTAAAATGTCAAGCCCCATATAGCACCCAAATACGTTTTGAATGCGTCAAACCACTGCCTCCATTGAATGTGAGGAGCACCAGGACTTTATAAAAATGGTGGTGGAGGATTAACCAACTGCATATTTATATTCAAAATAGCAAAATGCGTTTACCTTAAAGATTCTCAAAACCGATAACATATAGTCTGTGACAGTAAGTATAGCAAACTATATGTGCTACTCCCAAATCTGCGCATGTTTTGAATTAAATTCAAAAGAAGAAAAATACAAAAAAATAAACTAATTTGAGTATATAAGACATAAAAGTCACACATGGAATTGCAGAATAAAATGTAGACTGTACATACAAATATCCTATATGTCTATCTTTCACCACGTCCATACCTTTACTGGAGGCAGATTTGACTTGGGTTTACTTTGCGAATATTCCAATTTGTTCATGAAAAATTACTAGAAAATAACTAGTTACCGGCTGGCCCACACTTAGATTTCCCTTTTGTACTCGAAGTTATTGCTTGAGAGTGAACTTGACAAGAAGGATCAATAGTGCTGAAGTGTGTCAGTGCATCATCAGTTGTACACAGAAGGAGTAGAAAGCACAGATGACACTGACGCTACACTGCAGAATCACCAATACCAATTTAGCATTCTAATGCTTCATCATTTGTAGCAATGCAGAGCTTAAGAAAAGAGCTCCGGCTCCCAACGATCTCGATCAACCTTTCCACTCGATCCGAAGCACAGCGGAATGCAGGCACACCAGCTGACATTAAACGTGACCCAGGTTGATGAACCACTTTACACGCAGGTAAAATCAAACCCTTCCCGCTCACCTCCTTGCCAGAATCAGCCTTAAAATGTACCAGAGATTGATTTCTGCCGATGGAGAAGATAAACAAATCACCTTCTCATCTGATATTATGACAGCCGCTGGAGCAGGTTAGAGCAGTGATGCCAGGAAAATTAACCTTTTAAATTCCATCAATTCTGCATCAATATCATGGGAGGTCTGACAGGACACTGCTTCCTTCAAAAAGTTGCGGTGGCTCGCCCGCTAGTCTCTAAAAATGGCTTTGTGCCCCAGGACACAGGATATCACTACAGGACACATCAGGTAGGTGTTTGTAGTTTATTTGTGGGAACAACGAGCCCCCGCTTCTTTCACAACAGGCGAGAGGCACCAACTGTGTTTAGTGGAATACCCTACACAAGGATACTGTTGCAACATATGAAAGTTCTAGTAGGAACCTCAGACAAGCATATCTAGGTACAACAGAACCATAATAAAATTGCTAGTGAATTATTGATGTGACACTATAGTAAAAGTCTTTGTTTTAAGAAGCAAAAAACAAAATGGATGAAAACCCCCAATATGGTGCGTGCTATGTTACAGTGATCACATTTCTTCGTATCCATATTATCCTATTTTTTAAATTATTGACCCACCCTTGACCCTTGATTTTGTTGTATTGTTTGATGACGTTTTCTACTTGAATCACTGTTTGTGAATAAGTTGTGACAAAAAATACGTCCTTGAAGTAAGGATGAAGCACGAAGCATCAAGGTAATTTAAACTTTGTTTAATTTATTCAAATTCAGTACCCATGACCGAGGGCTCCCGCTGCGTACCAGGATTTCGGCCAACTGATTAACGTTGACTGAATCCTGGCACGCATCGGTCAGAGCCCGATCGTGGAACTAGGTTTGAACAATGCATACGAAGCACGAGAAATCCTTGCACTGGAGACAGCAGGAGTATGCATCCACGGTAAGCTACTCACTAGAACTTCTCCCTCCCCAAAAAGAACAAAGTGGAGGAAGAGCAACAATTCAAATAAATTAACATGTGAAGAAAAACAATTGTTAGCATAACTTGACAGTGAATGAGAAGGAACGAATGAAAAGTCTTGGTTACAAATTCATTACAAAATGTAAGCATGAAACCTCTTTGACAGGTACCCAACTCACCAGTTAGCAAAGAAACATCACCAGTCGTCGCAATAGCCTTGGAGACAGAACTGTCATGCTAACTGATGTGTGAGGTTAGACACTGAGAAGCAACAGCTTTCCCAGCAATACCTTCACCTACAGGAGGTGTTACACTAGATGTAAGATCACACATCCATCTAGTACCGTCACAAAGTTCAACCTCCTGTCTGGATAACTTGAGCAAAGAACTAACCTTTGAATCAGAGAGGTGTGCAAGTGACCTTTTATTCCACCACCCCTTACTGCCAAGTAGAGCTAAACCTCTGCTCACATCATTGACCTGAACGGGAGCGGAACATTTAGACAAGCCCTTAGAAAACTTTTTATCGTTTTTGATAAGAACTCAATTGTTAACTCTTAATTCCATATTGTTAAAACTATTCTCTGAATCATGCATAGATTTTATGAGACTCTTCTTCTGTAACAAACCAGACATACAATCTTTGTCAACATGGCTATGCTTGTCATGTTTGTTTTGCAACCAATTGGGACACAAATTGGTGTGAGAATTCCCACCCCTCAAAGGGGTAAAAGGTGGAACTCCTGTTGTGCAATGAGGTGAAATATTATAGGACCATAATTTGGCCTCAACAAAATCTTGAACATCTTAACCAGACAAAAGAGCTGGGACGCCGAGGGACCCGCAGCAGGTATCCCCGCAGAGGACACAAACCCACCAAATTGGAAACGGATGTGCCTCTCCCCCGCGCCCTGTAAATACTGGATCAGAATGTTGCAGCGATTATTTTTTTCGCTACTGGCGAGTGTCTGTAAGTACATGGACATTGACCTTTTATCTTTCACCTTTTTCCACACACCTTAGCGAGTGTGTCTGATAATATCACCCGTGGCACCACATTTTGCCACTCACTTCACCTTTTCTCTTGGTCCTGAAGAAAGTCCCACATATTTTTCCAGAAGGGACTGAAACATGTAGACCGCAACACCTAAGCCAACTTATAGATAAAATTCTCTATTGATAGTTGCACCACACATAATTTTAAACAATACCCTTGGCCGCCAAGAATAAAACATTAGGTAAAGATCCCCAGAGGTATTTTTTAGCTCACCTTCACCCACATCATACTGTTGCACGACACCCGCTCCACTGTAGTCAGGCATAGAAGCACAACCAGGCGGCACTCGGCTGCCTGGTTGGGACCCCGATGATGAAGCTTTACACCAACCAGGTTGGTGTGTGAGGGGTCCTTTAATAACACCCATTGGGTCCAGACACAAGGCCACCATTACAAGTGACCAAGAATATCAGAGTATATTCACACATATAGTGGGCTTGTCCACATTGTTTCTACACATTACCTTTAGGGACAGGACGCGCCCCTAAAAACCCTTGCTCTCCCATTTGATTCCCCAGACAAAAGAGCTGCCTGAATGGAGCCCTTAACTAACCTAAATGACCATGGTGTGCAGATTTAATGATGTCTTCCCTGAGACTTGATGGAGGAACACATGAGTCATGCTGCATGACCATGCCATTGATGGGGATAACTCAGATGCCACCATAGCAAAAGCTGTCAATTCACTGGAAAACGTACTGGCATCCCTTAACAATGTACTCCATTTGAGAATGTTATCCTTGTTGTAAACTCCATCCATAACTGGCATTCCTTGATGGCAAGGAAGGCTGCCATAACAAATTCTGTGTCCTCAAAATCCTCAACTTCAGGGTCATCCTAAAAAGCCATATGTGAGAGACAGTCAGTCCTGACATTTTTTCCACCAGAAATATGCTAATTAGAAAAGTGAAACTCTTGCAACTTTGGGAGCAATCTAACCAGTTTAACTGAAGGCTTACCAAGCCCTGTACCATTGAGTATATCTGTAAGGGGTTTCTGGTCAGTAAAAAGTTTACATTCACGTCCCCAAATTTAAAATTTTAATTTGTCAATTGCCAAAATGCACACAAGGGCCTTGTGTTTAATGGCACTGTAATGTGTCTCAGAAGGTTTAAGCATTCTTGAAGAAAAGGCTATGGTGTGTTCGTTTCTGGATACCCTTTGATCTAGGAATGCACCCAACCTTGCAAGACTTGCGTCCACCATCATAGAACATTTAGAACCATCTTGAAAAGCATGTCAAGCAATGCGTCAATAATTAATTTCTTGACTTAGTCAAATGAAGACCAGACTTTGTCAGTCCAGATACATTTTGAATCCTCATGTAGCAGGGCATGCAATGGTTCAACAGTTTTAGCAGAACCCATAACAAAGCGAGCATAATATTCTGCTAGTCCCAAAAATGACTGACGGGTATCTTCGTTTCAGGGAGGAACAGCATAACTGATGGCTTTAATGAGGGAGAACTTGAGTTTGATGTCCAAGGAAGACAAAGTGTGACCCAAGTAATGCAATTGTTGAGTACCAAATTGACATTTGTCAGTCCTAAGGGTCATACCTGCTTCATCCAATTTGCTCACAAATTGTTCAAGTGTTTATCCTGATTATATGCAAACACCGAGGATATCATCCTGTTAGGCCTGGAACCCCGGCATGTCTTAAAAAAAATTATCCATCATCTTCTAAAAAACACTAGCTGCAGAGGCCAAGCCAAAGGATAATCTGAGATACTTGTATCCCCCGAAAGGTGTCACAAATGTGGTGAACTCTTGAGAATCCGCTCTCAAAGGTATCTGGAGGTAGGCTGAGCGGAGGTCAATGATTGAAAAAAACTTTGCTCCCCCCAGACTGACAAGAAGTTCATGACTTTTAGGGTGGGAATGATAGTCAATCAAAATGTTTTTTTCAAAGTGTGCAAATCAGCGTACAACCTGACCTCCCCAGATTTTTTCCTGACGATAACAATGGAAGACACCCGTTCCGAGGAGTCGCACGGTACAATGAGCCCTTCATCACACAATGACTCGAGAACTGACTAAAGCTCATCCCAGGCACTGAGGGGCAAAAGATGTACTTTGTGAACAATGGGTTGGGTATCTGGCTTAAGCCGAATTTGATGTTAAAAACCTTTAACAGTGCCTAATTTGTTTGAAAATAAACTAGGAAACAGATCTAAAAACTTTTTGATATCTAGGGTGTGGTCTTCAAGATGTAGGCAATCCACTTTGTTTTGTTCATCCTCTAAACCCAGCTCCTGTGTAACCTTGAGGATCATCGCCCAGAGGAATGGGGTTCTCAAAGCCTGAATTGAGATACAATCCAATTTTTGCAAGATCTTGCAACATACACTTTTGTAAAATGGATCTACCTAAAGATTCCAATCTTGAATTAAAGTAGCCCAACCTTTCTATATGAAATTTGCCGAATGCTTTAGGGTTAACATCTGTTTGAGTTAAGGTAATAGTACCTTGCCAGTTTTAAAAAAACATGACATCCAACAATATTGTTATAGGCAAGCCAGAATTTGCCATAATTGGGACTTCTACTTTCCAAAATGATGCAATACCCAAAGGACCTCTAACGTAAAGACTGTTGAATGTAGAATTGCATTCAACTGTTAAGAGTACTTCATGTATTTGCGCTGTGCAATCATCAAGAGCCTCAAAAAGTTCTACACTGTTAACTCCGGTGTTCTTTTAGCAGATCTACAGATACTTTGAAAGTGGCCTCTTTTTTTACATAATGCACATCTTTTTCCTACAGCAGGACACATAGGATAATTGCTAAGATGTGACTTCAACCCACACCTATAACAACTTGTGCTACCCTTTCTCATCAATTGTTTAAAAGGTTTGTTTAGGTTCAAGGCATTGACACAGTCCCCATTTTCATATGCAGAGATCTCGACTAAGTTGACAAGATTGAAAATTTTGAAGTGCTTTAGAGGTGATAATGAATCTCTCAATGCTCTCGACAATGTCAATTATTTCCAGGTGATCGGGTTTCCTGCAACTGAGGAGACGTTCTTGAATTTTTCTTGAAAAACAAGAGAAACGAATTGATTATGAATGTAGACATCAAGATTCGCTTCAAACTCACAAGTGGAGGATAAAACTCATAGTTCTGCAATGTATTCATCTACAGTTTCGTCTGCACGTTGTTTTCTCCTAAAAAAGGTGTGCCTCTCTAGCATCATATTTGTCTCTTGGTCATAATGTTTTGACAAACGAGCTAACGCCTCTTCGTAGGCATCCCAGTGTTCCGAATTGCCAGCGTCTTCTAAAGGTGTAGAAAAAGTGGGTAAATTCTCAAAAACATGTTTTGCAGAAAGCCCTAAACAACCATAAAAAATTGCTAATTTGCGAGCTGGTGAAAACTTGACTGCATTGATTGCTACAACATGATTTTCAAATGCTTTTACCTATTGTCGCTATGGGATGCTCGGTTTACCTGGATGCTGCAAGAAAGGAGGCGTTTGTGCAAATTGCTGAGAGGGGGCCATGTAAGCAAAACAAATGAGTCTGACAATATTAAATATTGCAGGGCTGTAGCGTTCAAAGTGTAAGCAGCCCAATCCAATATGGCCGCCTGCATGATGACATGATGATGACTGAGGTTTGTTGGACAGCCGGTGACTTCATCCAGGAGAGTAGCTCTGAAACAGTTGCGGGCAGGGTGCGCGCAGAGAAAATTAAGGCTGCGCACCGTGTGAGAGGTTGATGAATGGTGGAGCAAGCCGGACAGTTGAAACAAGGCAGGGAGCAGCTATGGATGGTGTTGTGTTGGCCATCAAAGAATTCTTTCAAATTGGCCGGTGGGTGCTGACTGCTTGGGGTCCTCTGTTCATCACCAAATGAAGTAAGGATGAAGCAGGAAGCCTCAAGGTAAGTTAAACATTGTTTAATTCAGTAAAATACAGCACCCACTACCGAGCACCCCCGCTGCCATTCTGGATCTCTGCGAACTGATTAACATTGACCAAATCCTGGCATGCATTGTTCAGAGCCCGATTGTGGAACCAGGTTTGAAAAATGCATCAGAAACATGAGTCATCCTCAGTCTGTCTCCTGTAATCTCTGCTGGGTTTCCATTCAAACTAGAGTATGTTCTTTTTGTGTGCCTCACTTTGCATATTAATCGCTGTTATTTGTTAAAACCATTGTTTCTTTAAAGAAGCCTTGCTATTTGTATTTAATTCAGTAAATACATTCATGTGTTTTAAAATATTAACTTTTTTAAGTCTCTTTTAGATATGTATTGATTATGCAGTTTGTACTCTATGTAAAGTGGATCTCATTGTATATCTGTATCTTATAAATCAAATGTAATTGATTTGTGTTTGTTATGTTTGTGGTTCAGAAAAGCAAAGTTGGAATGAATGTATAATTTAATTATGTAATTGAAACATGTTAACAGCCCTTAGGAATAGTTAGGATGTAGGTATTAATCACAATAAGGAGATTAAAATGGTATTAAAATGAGTTATTGATGCATGATCGCCTCCATTGGTTTATCTTTAAATGCATGCAGAACTTATTTCAAAATGAGGACCCTCACAGAAACCATAACCCCATCCGACTCTGCCTTTCACATACAGCAAGAACAATGTCACTCCTGATGCATCCTATCAATCCAACAGAGCTTTCATTCAGAAGCAGGCAGCATACCATAGACATGACTCCAGAGCTAACCCTAAGCCCGCTAATATATAAAGAGTCCTTTACGTGACCAACTCTGCATCCAACTGTGAAAGCCTATTGTTTTTCTATAGCATTTTCTGCAACATGCTCCTTTTCAGGATCACTCATATGTCACCCCCCGGGAAAGGCGGGTCTATTTATTAAGTCTCTCCCGGAGGTGGTAGCAACTTTAGTCAGTTCCCTCACCAATATTACACTGCTGGGAGTCTTTAACCTACACTTCGATGACCAAATTAACACGGAAGCAGTAGAATTGTCCCAAGACTTATCTGCCATCCTATTGCATCCAAAAGTGGTAGGCCCTACACATATCAAGGGCCACACACTCAACCCCATGTTCACCAACAACAAAAAGGTGTCGGTGGGGACCCCCATACACATGCCTTGGTAAAACAGAGTATAGACAGGCGATAAATCCTATCAAGGGGAAATTAAAAAATCCCAGGCACTTTATTATGAAGCCAAATTCACCTCAACTGCCAATACTCCTATAGAAATCTTTTGCATTGCGAAGACCCTCCTAGAATTTCCAGGACCAGAAGGTACCATCTCATCTGAGCGGTGAAACTAATTTGCAGTCTACTTTCATGAAAAAATTAAATCTATCTACAATACATTCCCTGCCTCCCCACTGCCTAGTGACCCCCCCTACTTTAACTCCTCTCACCAACCTTGATGGGAGTACTAGACCCCAAGATGATAAGTGGTATATTTTGGAGAAATTCCCTCTTAAACATCAGGCAGCACTTTTACATATCTGTTGCCAGATAAAATCGGGCGCTCCGCGTGATCCAGGCACCCCCCCACAGATGGGCAAGGCCAAAGAGGTGGTGCTACCAACAATATTGGAAGTCCTAATTCTCTCCATTACCAACTGCCAGATTCCATCACCCTGGAAGTGTGCAATGGTGAGTGCATTACTGAAGAAACCGACTCTTAATCCAGATGCCCTGAGTAATTACAGATCAATATCTCTACTTCCTGTGGTATGTAAGATTCTGGAAAAAACATGTCAACTCTAGCCTCTCAGCCTTCCTAGAATTCCGCAATCATTTACACCACTATCAGACCAGCTTTTGATCACTTCTGGGCACGGAACAGCTCTTATCTCTGTAGTGGAAGATTCTAAAAAGATCATAGATAAGGGAGGAGCAGTAGCCATCATTCTCCTTGATCTAAGTGCTGCATTCAACACTGTTAATTTTGATATTCTTCTGAACCAGCTTGGGAATGCCGGAGTATCAGGGGAAGCAATAGCATGGATCCAATCCTACCTCAGTGAGAGAACGGTTCATGTTTTTCAGGAGAAGCTACCTCAAGGTGCCACTCTCTTAGTCATGAAGTGCCTCAGGGAACTTCCCTGGGTTCTACATTATTCAATGTATACATGAGGCAACTGGCGGGCATTGTCCTCCCATTTGGGATATAAATTCTCACCTACGCTGATGACACCTAGCTAGTGGTCTCTTTAAGGCACCCGCACAATGCCCCCTCTGACATAGAAACTTGCCTAGAGAAGGCAATCATATGGATGCAAAATTCCTGACTCCAGTCTAATGGAGGCAAATCAGAAATTATGTACTTGGGTATTTACCTAATACTGACTTCAAACTGCAATGGCCCACATGTCTAGGACAAGCACTCACCCCAAACCCAAGATAAAAAGCTTGGGAGTATGGCTTGACAAATCTCTAAAATTTGGACAGCATTCTCCCCCTTCTCAATACTAGAGCAAGAAGAAAGGTGGTCCAGGCCCTGGTCCTCTTGCGCTTGGCTATAGTAACTCCCTATAACTGGGAGCACCCTAGTCCACCATTAGGAAATTCCAAGTGGCCCAAAACTGTGCAGCCAGGGTGTTGCTTGGAGTGCCAAGAACACAATCTACAAAGCCATATCTGAAAGCCCTACATTGGCTAACCATTCTGGAAAGAATACAATTCAAATCCCTTTGCATTGCCCATAAAATCCTGATGGGGAAAGGCCCCACTATTTTTAAATCCTTCATCACCTTTTATCACCCCAAGAAGCTTCTCCGCTTTAGGGATGCAGGCCATGAAGCTGGCCTGCATCCCCAAAATACACAGGACACACAGTGGGGGTAGATCTTTCGCGTATAGCATAGCTAGGTTATGGAACACTCTACCCCTACAGCGACGATCAGAGACCCATCTTCTCACCTTTCAAAAGCATCTGAAAATGTGGCTATTTCAAAACCTTAGTCTGTAAACCCACTCCCTCTCACCACTTAACCGCCAGTGCTGGGATGCCTCTGGGTAGCTATGCACTCTGGAAATGCTAAGTAATAATAACAATAATAATATTGCTGTGTATTTCCCACCAATCATTGACAAAGATATTTGGTTAATTTTTAGCGACTAAAAATAAGACAGTTATTGGCAATCTTTATTACTTTGTTTCCAGGTCTTCCTATCCACAGTCCTTAAGTCATGATTGTAAGTGCCTGTGGATAACAGCAGCCACCACAGCACATATACACACAGATACACTTTCCCAAACCATCCCAAATATGCTGCTACATGGAAATAACATAAAGATGAAGTCCAGCCACTCTACAATATTTAAAATCTATGCTTTCCAAAGGTTGCAAATTTTTGTTGTTCTGCCAACTTTTGAAAGTCCTTCATTACTGGATGGAGTAGCTAGAACATTCCTCTGCCCTGATAGAAAACCTACATGCCACATAAGCCCTTTTTCCAGCTAAATCAACCCTTTTGTTTACTGGCTTAGTTTGGTGCATATTCTTTTCATATTATAGCACCTTGGGATGCTAACTCCGTCATCAATTAACACACTTTAACCAGGTTAGGGATCTGATCGGCAGATTTCTGAATATGATATCTTCTAGACAAAAACAAGGTAAAAGTTTTTATCTACTCCTTTCCACTCAGTTTCCATAAACGTATTAATTTCACCATGCGGTGGAAGACTCTGAGGTTCTTTCTTGTGAAATTGCTAGAAGAAATCTTAATGTTCCACTTCATCACTTTACCCTGATATGCTGCAGGATGTCATTAAGGTCAGACCCCTGAAAGAATCTGCCTTTAACCTTCTCCTCATCATTATCGAGATCAGGCAAATACAAACTCAAACTCTTTGGGGAAGGAGGATTGCCCTTGCTTTGAAGGCCTCAGTCCCAGCCAGTTCCATCATCAGCTGGATGTCCATAATATTTGGCACTCCCTCTAGAAGGCTTTTCTGTCTATAGGATGTGACTCCTTCAAATGGAGTGTTTCCGCTGTGCATTTCCTGAATAGCTCCATCAATGACCAAACAAGTAAACAACACAGTTTACCTCTTCCCCATTCACTCTTGAAGAACACTTTCCACTTCAATTCAAGGATTCTTTATTCGATGATTAAAAATCACCATAAAAGCACATACATATATACATAAGTAAAAAATTCATTAAATCATTTTCAGGATCCCGATTATAATAATTATTGTTTACATGTTACAAAAAGGTAAAGGGGATTATGACACTTTAAAAAAGATTAATAACAATTTTTAGACATCATTCCTCTCCTCTGGTTACCCTTAAACGAACCGCCACTTTAATAAAATTCATTATGCAGCACAATGTTAAAGGGTCAGATGCTTTCTGTAGGTAGATTAGGGCCTCTTTAGCATGTTCCAATTTAGCTTGTTTTAAAATTTTCACTAGAAATCTGCGCCTAGGCATGGTAAAAAAAGGGCAGAGTAGAACAAAGTGAAGGGAATCCTGCGGAGACCTATTGTCGCAGCCGCAGGATCCCTTCTGCTCAATTGTTGTTGAGAACCCTGCTGGTGATGCCAGTAAGTATGGAAGTAAATTTAATCTAAAGCGACACATCATAAATCTGTCCTGAGCATTGTGCATGAGGTACAAATATGGCTCCATTCCCTCAACGCTCTTGACCAAGTTGTGGGCCCTCACTGTCTTTTTGAGTCCTTCAGCCTCAGCTCTCTGTTGTGCTTTTTGCTCTAAAAAAGCTTTTTTTACTAACATCTTGTGCTGGGATACAATTGCTACAGGGTTGGTGAAAAGGTTCCTGTAGCCAAGGGCCTCTAAGGTACTCTTTACATAATTGAGCCATGGTATTCTCATACATTTATCCCTTTCTAAGCAATCATTTAAAATTTCTCTGCTTAGAGACGCGTCTGGATTGACCCACATTTTTAACCAGGCCACTATTGGCCTACGTTTTACCAGATCTTCTAGGTAAGGTCTCCCTAGTTCCCTGTGTGCTATAAAACCAGCAGTACTTGGGGGTACCCTCAGGATGGTTCTTAGGTATTTATTTTCCTCCCGCTGTATTTTTGCAGTATTAACAAAAAAGCCCCATACCTCTGCCCCATAAATCACTTTGGAGCAGCATATGGAGCTATACCTGTTCAGGGCTCCATCTGCCTACCCTCCTACCATAACTTGCTATTGCCCCATTGGTAGCGATCATTTTGCTACAGCGCTCCTCGACCAGGGAATTAAATTGTAAAGCCCCATCAAAAATTACACCTAGATAGGGAAATGTTTTAACCTCTTCTATTTTGTGGTTTCCTATCGTGTACATAAATTTGGTGCAAGGTTTGTTACCAGCCAGCAGCACATATGATTTGCCCAAATTGACAAAAAGGTCTAGGGAGCCCATAAATTTAACAAATCCATCAATCAGAATCTGTAAGCTCCTAGGCGTGCGTGCGAGCAAGACTGTGTCGTCTGCGTAAAGCAGAACGGGGATATGACGCGTCCCCACCCTTGGGCAATCTGTCTTTAGATTTAACAAAAACTGCTCCAAATTGTTTATATAAAGGGAGAATAAAAATGGGGCAAGAATACAGCCTTGCCGTACCCCACTCTTGCATGAAAATGAATCGGTCAGCCCCCCCTCCCTATTGAAACGGACCTTAGCAGAGGTATCACTGTGAAGTTCCCTTAAGATATTAATTAGGCCAACCTCTATCCCCATAAGAGACATCATGACCCAAAGTTTCTCCCTATTAACATGATCGAATGCCGCTGCCAGATCCATGAACCCCTTATAAATGGCTTCATTGCTGGCCATGGTGTATTTGGCTGTCAGCATATAGAGGTTCAGGCATTGATCACTGGTGGACCTCCCCGTCCTGAATCCATATTGAGTGTCCGAGAAGGTGTTATTTTCTTCGGTCCACTCGGACAGTCTATTAAGGATCGCCCTTCCCAGAAGTTTGGCAGATACATCAATCAGGGAAATCGGGCGATAACACTTAGGGTCATCCCTATTGCCCTTCTTAAAAATAGGGACGATTATGGCCTTAGACCAGGACGGCGACAGGCCACAAGTGATGGCGGTATTTATGACCCTGGTCATTATGGGAGCACAGAGCTCTACACAGCTCAGAAACAAATCAGGGGGGATTCCGTCAGGGCCAGGGGCTTTATTTTTTGTCAATCCCTCTATTCCAGCCGTGATCTCCTTAATGGTGAACACTACTGTAGAGCCCTGATGTGAGATCTCAGGATGCTCTTCAGTGGTTCCTGGCTCGTAGTTGTACAGCCCCTTGTAGTGAGAGACCCACTGTTCTGGTAGGATATTGGATCCTATCTCCGGGGTGTTATTTTCCTGGAAAGTAGGTTTGTTAATAATTCTCCAGAACCCGGACATGTCCCTTTTTTCCCCCTCTTCTCTTAGGTCTGCCCACGCTTCTCCCTGTAGAGCTAATTTCCTCCTCTTGATCTCCCTCTTATATTTATTCCTACACACCATGATTTGTAGGGTGTCCCTTGGTTTGTTTTTAAGGCTGCTTTTGAGCTCCCTCAAAGCCTTTGAGCAGTCTCTATCGAACCAACGTGGGTTACAGTGGTTCCTTGTGGGCACGCTAGTTTTTAATAGACCGTCTATAAGGTCAGCAATCTGGCCAAATGCTTCAAGCAACCTCGGACCTTGGACCTCCATATCTAAACAGTCATCAATGGCGGGTTTACCAGAGTCCATCAGGGATTTATAAAAGGTTTCCCCATCTATTTTAGACCACCTTAGTCTTCTACCCTGATCTGTTACCTTCTCAGTGACTATACCTTGGTATCTACTTTTTGAGCCCGCCAGATACAACAACCCCAATACAAGGGGGTTGTGATCACTAAAACTACTCCATTCTATCCCTGCACTGGTGACTCTATTTATTAAAAATATAGAAACCAAGATATAGTCAATAATAGATGAACATCCTCTGCCCTTGAATGTAGGTGGGAGGCTGCTATCCCTCTGCACACCCATCATGTTGATAGTGTGCTCTAGATCGTAATTAAGCCGGAGCTTACTAAAAGCTAACCCATCCGGCGTGTGGGAGAAATGCGGCCCATTCTCTACAGGGCCATGAGACCATTCTGCATCTATTGGGACCAGTGCCGAGCATAGGTGACAGTTAAAGTCTCCCATGACCAGCAGAGCAGGTACCTGCCCCATTTTCTGAGCTATAATTTCCTGACCCAATCTGTCATCCAATTCTCCTACAAATGAGGTATGGTCTCCCCCTGCCCCATTGTTGTACATATCAAAAACAGTAAGTCTTAGCCCCTTCCCGGTAAACCGTACTGCTTGTATGGCATGGGATTTCCAGTCTGTAGTGGACCAGCTGCCCGGAAGGTTTAGATCTACATATATGGATAGTCCTCCAATGGCTCTCCCCGATCTCGTTTTTGCGCAGGAACAAAAAAACATTTATACCCCTGCATATGGAAGTTGCTATTATCAAGGTCCCATGTCTCCTGGAGGCTAATTACATGAAAATTACTAATATAATTGCGCCAGTCTTTGTTGTTAAATTTGGCTGCCAAACCTGCTATGTTCCAGGAGATGATTCTCAGTGCCTCGTTGACCTGCTCTATTCCCCCATTAAGCTCAGTTTGTTCCACAGTCTCCACCCGACCCATTTCCAGCCCGTTTCCTCCCCCTGTAAGTTCGATAGCTGTAATCATGGGCACGTCTGCCTCAATCCTCCTAACCCTAGTAGGTGAAGTTTGTTGTACCAGAGGGCTTTGCTGCTCCAATTCCAGTATTGAGTTCCCTGTTTTTACAACTCCTGGAGATACAGTTCCCATTGTGTTGGTATATCTGCCCGTGTGTCAATTGACCCCCTCAAGTCCGTTCAGGCAACTAAATCGATTGAAGCTGTGGAAGGGTAACTCCGGGCGATGAAAGACTGGCTGAGCGTTAAAATCGTGGTGTCTGCCCCTCCGGGAGTCCCTCGTCCAGTTGTCATAGGCTTGATTGGGGTGCATTGGGATAGGGGGGAAAAAAATGACACATGGAGGGTCTGAACTGTTGATTCCAATGATCTGTTCTTCCCACGACATATATGAATAACAGTCGCAGCGTCTCGAAAACTCACCAGGATGAAATCCCCTATTATAGATTTGTTTGTTCTGCCCACCCAAGGCACCCTTCTCACCATAATGATTTCGTTATTGAGGAGTACCGGGAGGGGTCTGTTCACATTCAACCACTTAATTACCTTGCTTTTCAATGAGCAAAAGTTCTCAGCTTCGCCCGCTTCAAGTGGGGGAACACCGGCCATGACTACCATAAGATCGTTTGCCTCTGGGGGGAGATTGGGCCTACGGGGCCTAGGAGGAGGCTTCATTGGAGGCGGGAGAGCAGTACTACCAGTTGTTGGTGTAGAGGGAGCTAGACCTGCAGGTGAAGGTGGCCTGTTAGGATTTAGTGGATGGGCTGGGACTGAGTTAGCCATGAGGGGTTGTGGAGGGGGAGCAACAGTGGTGACCCGGGGGGGGGGCTAAACTAACTGGCCTATTAGAGGGCTTCTGAGGGACCATGGGAGAGGGAATAGTCTCAGGAGATCTACCCTGGAGGCCAGACGAGGATTTCATGCTATTTAATGTAGCCTCCAAAATGGTGAGTCTGATCTCAACCTTTTTAATACTCTCGCTAATCGGCAATAGTAGGGACCTGAGCAAAAATTCAAGATTTTCTAGCAGGACAACAGAAAGAGGGACATTGGTAGCATTGTTTACCGTGGCATCTGCCAAGTCGGTAACAGTGGTGACCTTTTCAGGAGGTGTTGAGTGTACCTCTTCCAATAACCTCTCAGTGGGTGGAGGGGGTTTTGTTGTCCTCCCGAAATCAGAGTGGGGAATTTTTGTTTTAATTTTTCCTTGGTCACCCCTCGACTTCCTCCTGCGTTTATTCGGTGGGGGCCCATATACCACTTGCACAGAGGTTAGCTTGGGTTTAGCTTTCCCGGCTTTAGTAGCCGTGGGGGCTGGGAAATTAAATTAATAGTCACACTACTTGGGCTATTAGAGGGGGTTAAGTTAGTGGTTGGGTCAGTCGGGTTGTTGGTACAATCCCTCAGCAGAAGGGGAACATCATCCAGTAAGGTTGACTCCTCACTAAGTGATATAGAATTATCTCCAAGGGGCCTATTTTTCAAATTTTCTATAGAGCGTCTGCGCTCCGCCCTAAGCTTAATCAAGGTACTTTCCTTATCCCCTTCTCCCGCAGCCCGGGGGAAATAGTTATCTAGGGTCCTATTTTTTACCCCTCCCAACTTCATGGGAGTGCCCTCCCTAGCCGGGGAAGGCATAACTAACCGTGATGGGTGCACAACTAAAGAGAAATTTAACAGGAAAATAAACCAATGTTCAAGAGACAAGCTAAAGAGGGTAGGCCCAGCCCAGCCTAATCCGGCCTATGACGGCCTTAGACGGTCCCGCCCTTGTCCCGGGCTACTCCCGGCGCCCTCCCGCGCAGCGGGACTGGGTTGCTTTGTTTATAGAGTAAAAGTGTAGGGGGGAGGAGCCTGCAGGGAGAGCTGCCCAGGTGGATTGAATGAGGGCGGGCGGGCGCTCCTGGGACAGGTAGTCCTGCGCCTCCGCCTGCTCGCAGCCCTGCAAGTAACCTTTGTCCAAAACCCCTCGTGGAATGAAGGGTCTTTCAAGATGCCTCCCACGCGACGTGGGACCCGTGCAGTGGGTACCGCGAGTTGCTGAAGAAAATGCGGGAGAGAAGGTGAGATCCGCTGCCTCACAAACGCCATGGCCAAGAGGGTAATCCGCAGTGTGTCCCCCCGGTAGTCCAGGTCAGAAGCCTTTTCTTTGCTCTAGTGGGGGAGGAGCCTGCAGGGAGAGCTGCCCAGGTGGATTGAATGAGGGCAGGCGGGCGTTCCTGGGACAGGAATTCCTGTGCCTCCGCCTGCTCGCAGCCCTGCAAGTAACCTTTGTCCAAAACCCCTTGTGGAATGAAGGGTCTTTCAAGATGCCTCCCACGCGACGCGGGAACCGCGCAGCGGGTACCGCGAGTTGCTGAAGAAAATGCAGGAGAGAAGGTGAGATCCGCTACCTCACAAACGCCATGGCCAAGAGGGTAATCCGCAGTGTGTCCCGCCGGTAGTCCGGGTCAGAAGCCTTTTCTTTGCTCCAGTGGGGGAGGAGCCTGCAGGGAGAGCTGCCCAGGTGGATTGAATGAGGGCGGGCGGGCGCTCCTGGGACAGGTAGTCCTGCGCCTCCGCCTGCTCGCAGCCCTGCAAGTAACCTTTGTCAAAAACCCCTCGTGGAATGAAGGGTCTTTCAAGATGCCTCCCACGCGACACGGGACCCGCGCAGCAGGTACCGCGAGTTGCTGAAGAAAATGCGAGAGAGAAGGTGAGATCCGCTGCCTCACAAACGCCGTGGCCAAGAGGGTAATCCGCAGTGTGTCTTTCCACTTTAAAGTGTTACTATCCAAAGCTAGTACTTGCAAAATGCTGCCATTAGCCATTTCTGCTTGTGCTGCAGAAACACTGTGCAAGTAAGAAATACACCCTGTGCAAAAGCAGGAGCTACTATAATCATAATTGTGTAATAAACCAGCATGTTTCTAAATGTAAGTGATTCACCAAAGCAATATTTTTAAATATGCTGTAAGGATATGCGTGGTTATGCACCTTAGTCACGTCTCACAAATGGAGCTGCTATGCAAGAGCCTCTTAATAATGCAACAAAGAGAGCTGCTAAAGCAAGCCTTCCTAGATTCAAATATATAAAACATACATATTATGGGCCAGATTTATCATTCTTTCATACAGCAAGACAATTTGCTGTGCTGCTCTCATGAAAAGGAGAGGGCAGGACTGCACCTTTGTGTAACAATATGGTGCCTTCCTGTCCTCTGCCTGTGCCAGTGCCAAATCAGCTGCCTAGCACCAAGGCGGGCACCCTTGTGCCATGCAGCAGGGGGCCTGCGTTACATGCCTGATAATTTTTTTGCAGCAATGGCCAACTTCTTGCACAAAAATAATCCTTGGAGGCACACTTAGAGATAGGCCCCTGCAGAATTCTAATTCCGCTTGTGAAGTTGGAGGAATTTGATAACTGCATTACGTGAGTAACGCAGAGTTCCTACCAAAGTCCACTCATCAGCACATGGCAGAGTTATTCTCCTGTTGGGACCTCGTGGTGTTCACAAGAACAATGTGAGGCTCCTATAATGGATGCTTGTGAGCGAGATTTACCGGCGGCTAGTGCAATTTACTGTCACCATGGAGCCTGCCAGCGCCATTATCTGATGCTGTCAATCATGAGCGGCTATGGCTGCTTCTTGAGCAGTGTCTCCACTCTAAAAGCAGCTAAATCAACTTGAAAATACCTTTTCGAGTTGATATTCTACTCAAACAGATGGTTCAGGATGTTTTTAGTGGTAATTACATTTTTTAATATTATAATTATTTTTCAACAGGAAGGAAGTACGAAGACGCTCCAACTTTCTCTTCCTGTCCAGAATGCTCCTCCTAATGCTTTGTTCATCTCATAGTACTTTTCATTAAGATTTTTAGGTGAAAGGATGATTCTCTTTGTCTGTGATCCCTGCTGCATATATACAATTAGATATTATAACAACTTTGTTTTTGTGATATTACAAGTGAATGATGTAAGATAGAGGGCAGGCACTGGTATATATTTATACGTTTACAAAAAAAATGATTGTGGTTGTGGTGAGTGCCCAGTATTTTTTTGCATTTCATTTATTAGCTTTTAAGGGAAAAAGTTTGAACCGTTAAGTACATTTTCTCCATGTTTGGTAAATTTGGACTATTTCATTTATTTTACCATTTGTCCTAATCTGCCCACAGATCGTCAAGTCAGTACTAGTCATAGGGTATATGAAACTGTCCATGCCTACTTGCTTGATGCTTGGCCATGTGGCCTGTGGCCATTTTGTGTAGTCAGCAAATTTGCTTTTGCCATAGGCCTATATGTGTTTTTGTTGTCCATGTCTCCTTGCTTGTTGTTTGATCTTAGTGCCAAACGGCCCTTTTGTGTTGTCAGCAAGTGTGCATTTGTCATAGGCCTGCATGTGTTCTTTGTTGTCCATGCCTCCTTCCTTGCTAGTGTTTGAACTTGTGGCCAGTGTGTTAAAACAAATCCAGTTGTCAAAGCCGTTTTCTAGGGATATTGAAGAGGACTATGGCTTTTTGTCTTTGTTCTTTGTTCATTTTTTTCTTTTTCCCCTGATATCAGATTAATGTGCTTGAGGATCATTGTAGTATGTTTGCACAGTATTTAAACTGTTTATATAATTGTATATGCATTTATTTCAATCTTCCTATGTATCTCCTTGCCTTCCAAAGGATTTTTCACAGTCCATAGTGAGGCACCAGCAATTACTTTTTTTAATACTATTCAATTTTTCCCAGGTCTCCTAGGCCATAGGCACACACCAGCATTCACATTTTTAAGGAATAATCATTTTTTTCCCCTGGCCTGCACCTCCGGCCTGCCATAGGTCTCTTAGGTCATGCACACACACCTTCATTCTCCTTTTCATTGGCTATTATTTTTTTCCCTGGCCTGCACCCCCTGCCTTTCATAGGTCTCTGAAGCCATAGGCACACACCAATATTCACTTATTTAAGGATTATTCAATTTTCCCTGACCTGCACCCCCTGCCTGCCATAGATCTCTTTGGCCGTAGGACAGACCAGCATTCACCTTTTTAAGGATTATTTCATTTTTCCCTGCACCCACCTGCCTGCCACAGGTATCTCACCTTGGAGACACATAAAGCTAACTTTTTCATCTGTATGTTGTTGGTATCATGACTGATATATTATGTTATGCATTGGAATGGTCAATGAATAAACCATTGTTGATAATTATTTGGGAATAGGATAACATAACTAAATTATATTGTCTACATGAATTATTCAAACTGCAAAAATTGCACATTTCATTGAATGTTTTTCTTGTTTGTTTGATTTTAGTTGCACAAGAGACATCACCCACAGCACTGCAAGACAGAAGGGCAGCACAAAGTGATACCACACCATGTCACCTTAGTCCTCTTCTGCCTGCTTCTGCGAACTGACAGAGCTTGAAGATGGCCCAAGGAAAGGTATTTCTGTCAATAAAGTGGCCAGTGATTAGGAGAAGAAGAAGCAGATTGCCACCACTGGAGTGCCACCCTCCACCCTTTTTTGGAAACATGATGTGCCTGCTGTACCGTCCTCTGGGGAGCAAGCTTTGAGCAGCACTCCGGCAAGAATAGCACAAATCCAACCTAAGCCCAAGCCTATGTCTATCAGCGAGGCAACCACTGAAATCACGATGATGAGCAGTGAGTATGAATTGGATTTGTCTCAGCCACAAAGTACCCAATAGTTGCAGAAAAGTGAGCAAGGTGGACAACAGGAGCAGCAGCCAGCAACAGTTCTTCCTGAAATAGGAGCAGAAAAGGAAATTGAGTGTCCTGCTGAGCAAGATGTAGCTCTTAATGAATCATTGGCTTCCCGATCTCCAGCAAGAAAAAAAAGGGTACGCCACCATCTTCTCCAAGCCGCACTTCTGATGATCTGGGCATGCACTAAATGCTGAGTAGTGTGTTGGGTCAAACGTTGAACTCCTCAAATGAAGTGGTTGTGGTGGGAGGCTGTAACTGGGGATAGATATGTCACATGATGGACGCACTCAGCTCAATGTAATGACAGTAGCGAGATCAGTCAGGTACATGCAGCTACTTGTCTGGCATTAGTTGTAAAATTGTTTACACTTCTCAGTTAATCGCACATGTGTCATCATGTGATTTCACTGTTGCAGCCTATGCTCTTGCTCTGCCTCTTGGTCTACTCCTCATGAAGCTTATCTTCTGCTTGACTCTACAATATCGACATTTACAGTTTTGCAATCCACAGCTCTCCTCTTCTTCTGCACGAAAGCTCCAACAGTCCTGCTTACCTTACAGGGCCAGTATAGCAATGCACCCAAGACGGACATTCCATGAGGAATAGAGATGCACCGCCCAATTTTGCATTTATATATAGTATAATTTTTCTTTAACCGCATCGCTGCTGCGGTTATTTTTGCGCTGTGCAGCTGTTTTCAAATACCCGCGTTAGATGACGAGCTCAGCTCGTCATCCGCACACGCCACCCGCGGCTGATGATGAGCTGAGCTCGTCATCAGCATCGAAGGGGTTAAACAATCATAATATGTAGAAATATGTGGCTTCACTCATCCCTAATTTGATATTTTAAAATCTAGATGACAGAACAAATAAATATTTAACTTGGGCATTAACTGAAATGTGTCATTCTTTAATTTCCTTCCGCAACAGATTTGGTGATGATGATGATGATGTGCAGATGATTGACCTGATGAATATTTTTGTTGTTCAGAGTTTGTCTTTGTCACACCTTTCCATAACTCCCTGCGCCCATCCAATTATCAAACTTCTAACACTCTTGCCCAAGGCTGTGTGATATATTGCAGTGTGACCTACAAATGTACACCATAAATGGATCACACACTTGGTGGGGTGGATGTGGTAAAAGCTACATCAACTCACTGAGAGATTTTCCAAATTACTACTCTTAAAGCTACTGATGTAAAGGTTAATATTCGTGAACTTACACTGCAAGAATCAGTAAAGTAAAGAGCAACTTTAATTTTGTACATCAGCCTTTCCCGTGTTAGTTTGAAAATCTATGCAAGATCGAGTAACCAAACCTTCTCCTCCTGAGTCAAGGCTCCTGGTTCAAGGATTTTTTGTAAGTTTAGTTTTATTCTTTTTTATTGCTTAGGAGTTCTACTGCTGGTTTTTGTAATAAGAGTTTTTTTTTTCCATGGTGGACAGCTCTCTGTCTTTGATAACCCACTAACTATGGGGGTCATTATGATGGCGGAAGGACCGCCACCGCCAGCAGTGCGGTGGCGGCCATCCACCATTGGACCGCGATTTCCCACCGCCACATTACGATGGCGGGGGGGATCCAAACTGCGATGGTGGCGGACACAAAGTCCATCAGCCTCGGAGCGGTCTGAATCCATAAAATGGTGACACTTCCTAGCAGGCACCGTCCGCCAAATTAGGATACTGTCTTCTGCCAGCCTTTCCGTGGCAGGTAACCCCCCACTGAAAGGCTGGCAGGGATTGGTTTGGGGCAACGATGTGGGCCCCCCTTGTGTCTGGGGGTAGTGTTTGTACACTGGTGGGTACCCATGGTACCTCCCTACATTTCACTGCACCAAGTGGCCGGCACCGTGTGGTGCCGGCCACGTACTGCAGTGAAATGCACAACATGTCTTTTTAACATTGTGGTAGGTGCTGCAGTTAGCAGCACCCGCCGCAATGTTAAAGTGCAAAATGTGACCGTTATGGTGGTGGTAGCATCCTAATTAGGTTGCGGGACCACTGCATATATTGCAGACAGTCCTGGTCACCACCACGATGGCAGACTCCAGTACGTCTGCCATCGTAATCGGCCGCTCTGTGTTTTCTTTCAGTCGTGATGAGCCTTTCTGAATAATCTGACAGTTGGAGTTCCCCTCATTTGGAGTAAATGAGAGTAGGACCTTGCATTGTGATGTCTTTCCTGTTAGCACGACAACACTATTAATACCACCACCGTTAATAAGAAGGTCCTTTTGGGAAACCCAGCAAAAGGCTCTGGAATATTGCGAGAGGTACCATCACTTTATCAATTCAGATAAGAAGGGAACTTGAAGAACTAGTTGATGACTTAGCAGTGAAGTTGTTTTTTGGGAGGAGAGATAATAAACACTACATATTTACTTATGGTGTCAGACTCCATACTGGGCAAATAGTTAAAGAGAGTAGGATAAAGAAAGGTACTACACTAACTACTATACTATATCATTGATTGGGGGCTGAGTTCTGCAAAACCTCATCAAGTGAAACTGAGTTAAAATGTTCACAGTTCTGTGCACTGAGAGTGCCACTGTGCTTGCGGGATATAATTAATTACCGTATAGCAGGAAGAGGTAAGTAACCTACTGAAGAATACATACATGACAAGGGACTTCAGGTTCGGAAACTCTAGGTGCCCTGAAGCCCTGCATATGTGACCATTTTTCAGAAGAAGGGGGCATATGTATGGAGCCCATTTCCCATTCGTAAACGGGCCGATTCTCAGAATCGGCCCATTTGCGAACGGGAAAAAGCATTATGGGATGTATCATCCCAAAAGGCCCTTGGAAAATAGGGAATCGCAAAATTTGTGATTCCTTATTTTGCGAAAGCATTTAAGGAATCGCAAGTTGCGATTCCTTAAATGCGATGTAAAAAGCACCCAAGTTTTTGGTAATTTGCGATTTCTTTGAAAAATTTACTTTTTTGCATTTTTCAGAGTGCCATGTGGCGAATGTGCATGCCCTTAGGGGTGCAAAAGGGTGTCCTTTTGACACCCTGGCACCCTTGAAATTGCATTCTCAATTTGCAGTTCTCTAATTGAGAATCGCAAATTGAGAAAGTCTAACCATTCATTCCTATGGGTCTTTAGGTATTCCCTAATTGCGAATCGCAATCTGCGATTTGCAATTAAGTAATATGTAGGATTTTCAAAATTATTTGCAAATCCTACATACATACTGGCAGATGCATCAACGTAGCCTTTTGCTATTCCTAAATAGCGATTGTAAGGAATCGCTATTTAGGAATAGCAAAAGCCTATGCATGTAGGAATTGCTATTAAAATAGCGATTCCTAAACATTCCTTAATTGCTAGTCGCAAATTGCTAGTCGCAATTAAGGAATGCTGTCCCATTCATTCCTATGAGCCTTCAGGCCCATAGGAATGAATTGGAGATTACATGAGCAATTTGCGAGTACCAGTAGGTACTCGCTAATTGCTCATGCAATTTCAAGGGTGCAAGGGTGTCAAAGTTTTAGCAAATTACGATGATAATTTACTACTCCTATTAGCGAATTCGTAATTTTTTTGACTTTCATGCATTGCATTGCATTTAAGGAATCTCTATTTGGGATTCCTTAAAAGCGATTTTTGCATTTGGAATGATGCATCCCAAATGCAAAAATACCGGGAGCAAAGGGGCAGATACTGAGAATCTGCCATTTGCGACCGGTATTTAATTTGATGCATATGCCTGATAGGATTTTGCGATTCTCAAATAGCGATTCTCTAGAAATCGCTATTTGAGAATCGCAAATGTATCCTTTGATACATATGCCCCATGATCTTTTACATTTTATTCTTTTCTGTAGTTTTTATAGTAATTTGTGGAAAAAGTATATTTTTCCACTTTTAAAGAATTGCAAATTTGTACAAGTGAATCCAGCCCTGATATACGTGCATCAGTTGATTTCGCCACTGATTTATTTTGGAGTCATTAGGTTCTTAACAGGTGCGTTAAGACAAGGAAAAGATTGCCTGAGGTATAAGTGAGTCCCTTGTAATTCTGTCTCATGATGAAATATACACGTTTTAAGTAATGGATTGCCTTATGAGATTTTATTGCACTATTTTAGATGTTTATACATAGTTATGTACTGTATAATCTTCACTTTACTGTCTGTTTAAAGCCCAGCCCTTACATTTGTGCGCAACATTCATTTTATCGTCCACCTCAGCTTTTTTATTTAAAGGTTTTGGATGGCCTAGATAGCCATTTTAGAATGTGCACATGAAGTATTGGTCTGATTTTAAACACTGTGCATTGTTTGGTCCCTTTTTAGTACTTTTGTATCGTATATCATATGTGCTTTTATGGCCTATGTTGGCCAAATAAGAATTCTTTGACTCTTGAACACAAAAAACTATAAAAAAAGTGCATTGAGGGCATCCTTTTCCTGGGCCAAGTTCTGCTGCCCACGTTTGAGCAGGTCCATCTCACGTCTGAGGTGTGGCAGCTCTCGTAGAATGTGGTGAAGGAGGCATGGTGCTGGGTCTGAGAAGGAGTGTAGGCAGGTGGTGGTATGGGCAGCAGTGGACCCTGGCTGCTATTGTTGGCAGCTGTAGCATGGCACAGTGAGAGCGGGCCTGGCTGATGGCCCAAGAAACTTGACACCTGTGTCTCCTCATCTTCTTCATCCGTGGGCCACCAGCTGACAATATTCCATAGCCACTGCCTCCAGCTTCTGTCCCAGCAGCTGGGCAGCTTTTTCTGCCATGTTGAGACCAGCGTCGGTTTCTGGGTGTCGCCATCTCCAGCAGCAGGAGTAGCTATATCATGAAACTAAGATGAACGAAATAGAAAAACACAATTTGTGATGTTCAATTCAAACACTAGTTTATACTGTGTCTAGTGGCACAGTAAAGTAACAGACCATTGCTGTTCACCTAGGGCCAGCAAAATTTAATTTGGATGCAATGATTGATGATTCAGCTGACACGCAGTCTCAGCCAAATGTTTTCTGCCCATGCATTGCATCATAGCTAGTTAATCAATCATAGCATTGAGTGAAAGGAATATTTAAACCAGCACACCAACATAAATCAGAGTGAAACTGAGCAGACACTTTATATGTGTTAAAAATTATTTACTTGCCATTAGTATGGTGTAAATAGAGATTTATATCCCAAGTGCTGCACCAATAATAGTCCATCCCTTCTCCATTTTACAATAGTACATCCACATTTAGATTATAGGCTTAGGCTGATAGTGTCTGGCAGATGGGACACACTTGGCAGAAAATGGATGTCCCATCCGCCATATTACAGAAGACAGTGTAGAGAACAATATGAGGAACTGTTGTGCAGTGAACAGGATATTTTATTTATCATAGAGTATTTCATCCACCAAACTTTAATTCAGAACCTTAGTTCTACATTACACCCAGGCCTCTAACATAGATAATTCTCAAGAGATACACTCAGCAGCGGGGAGAATGAGTCCATAGGGAATTATGTTATAGGGATTGGGTGAGGTAGTGGTTTAGATATGGAATGGTTTGTTTGACTAACCAAGTGCTTCTCTTTTGCTTCTTAGTCACATTGATTGATGTAAGGAAAAATATTGGAAAAGTCAACATATATTGGAACACATGAAATATATTAATTCACTTGGGCAGAGAAATGTGGAATGGACATCGTATGCTGATATAGGTCTAGGCAATGGAGTGGTCACTGGGCGTAACTGCCTAACTAATCCAATTCAGTGTTGTCAATAAAAAAGTAATGTGACCTATCACTTGTCCCTGCCACCACTGGAATTTCTCCCTCTCCCTGGACTGCCAGCACCTTCACAGAATTCCCTGCAGTGACAGCACTGCTAATGGTCTGTGAGGCTCATAAAAAATATAATTTACCCAGTTTACATACCAGATAGTCACCTAAGTGTATTTTGAACAATATACACAACAATACCTTCGTACAGTTAGGTTAGATATCTATCCATATCTTCTTCTACTGAAAATAGTCAATTTAGGAAGGTTGTGGTATTGCTTGAAGACATTTAAAAAACACAGGTAGCCATTGAGTCAACCAAAACCTTTTTTCCTGGTGGAGGGATAGGAAGGGATCAGAATTAGGATTCATGATTAAGGAAACAGCAGACAGTAAGGCTGAAAATCGATGAGGGGTAGAAGGGAGTGCCAAAGACATATGGCATTGGTTGTGTTATTTAATTTCTGCCATGCTGCACTGTCATGGAGACTTCTGGTATATGGCAACACTGGTAGTCCATGACCATGAGGACCACTGGGTCTCTACCCTTGTACTTTTCGACTGTTTGATCAAGAAAACCACTGACAGATTTAGTGACTAGATTATTTATTATTTGGGCCTGGCTGTGCGATCCTCTTTACATTATCGAATTCCATTGTTAGTACTACACAACAAGAAATCTGAGAGGGGCCTGGGGAAGCTTATGAAAAAAGGGGGCAGAACAAAGGGTACAGACCAGATAAAGTGAGCTGCGTAAACAAGAAATATAGAAAAAAACTCAGGGAAATGCAGGCATAACAAATAGCATCCCACATGAAAACAAATTGTAAGTATTAACAAGGGCATACATTTAATAGTGTTGATAAAAATGACTTACAGGGGCAGCAGAACCATCGGGAGTGGCACTGGTGGTAGTACCAGTCGTGACCATAGTGGCACCGGTGGTAGCCAGCGCAGATGGCCTCTTGCCCGTGGGTGCGAAAGAAGATAAAAACAATGACTGGTGGTATTCTGTACAACAAACCTTTTAACAATCACAACATTGTACATTTTAATTTAGATAGCCCATTCCTAGTTTCATAATCCTATACCTCAAACAATAAAATGTTAAACTATTCATGCATAATGCATTCCAGAGAAAGATCTTTGCTTCTCGGCCCCCTTTTGCTGCATCAAGCAAATCGCTTTTTGCATACTGCACATCCGGGAACACAACTTACACAAACGCAACACCCCGATATGCTAATATTGTAAGAGTGAGTGACACGATGAGTTGACAATCATGCCTTAAATCAGCCCAAGTGAGCACCTGCCTATCTCACACTAGAACAGAAGCCTGCCAATATAATTCACTTGACCTCCACTCACATTCTACATTCCTAACTTACTACATCATCCCTGTCAGACTGGCACCATGCACCACTACTTTACTCTGAAAGGGTTCTGAAATGACTGCTACTGGGTGCTCCCTCATGTCTGGACAAAGTTAAACCTTTCTCAAGAGCTATACTGATAGCAAACCAAGTGTCAGGGGTTGCTTTTAATCATTCCACGTTGGCTTGGATGGCATTTTACCAATCCAAAGCAGTAGAAATGCATCTGGAGTGGTAAAAATATTTTGTCATTTTACAGCTCAACTTGAATGCCACTGTGCTAATCCTATTGTTGGAAATAGCCTTGTTGCACGGTTATTCCCAAGTTGTTTTTGCTTCTTCCTCCTATTTGACTGACCTGTTTCTGTTGGCTTTAGGACTCTGGACACTTTACCACTGCTAATCAGTGCTAAAGTGAATAGGCTTTCTGTGCAAATTGTTATTATAATTGGTTATCCATTATTGGCATATTTGATTTACTGGTAAATCCCTAGTAAAGTACGCTAAGTGTACCCAGGGTTTGTAAACGAAATGCTACTAGTGGGCCTGCAGCACTGATTGTGCCACTCACACAAGTAGCCACTGTGACTCAGACCTGCAGTGTCTGCATGTGCAATTGTCAGCTGCCATGTCGACCTGGCAAGTGCACCCACTTGCCAGGCTCTAATCTTCCCTCAAATAAGCACAAGGTATACCAAGGCATCCCGAGGCCTGCCCATGGGCAGGGTGCAGTGTATGTGAACATTTCCTGGTGTGTTTTACATGTCCTGATAGCGAAATACTGGCAATTTCTTTTTTCACTATTGAAAGGTTTTCTATCCCGTAGGCTTACATGGGAGTTACTTTGCAATATCTTACAAGTATACCTTTCCATTGGGACAAGATAGAAAAATGGAGTTTAGGCTCTCTGAATTCAGAATTTACTAACACATCTTTTTAGGGAGATGGTTTATAAATTGTGTGTTTGAAAATGCCACGTTTAGTAAGTAGTTAGTGATGTCACTGACCATGTCATGAGTGATGTAATATGTGACATCATCAGCAGTGCATTACATGCGCAAGTTATAGTGAGTCCAACTACTATAACGTGGAATTTCAATGGATTTATGTCAGTAAAATTTCCAGCTAACTATAACTGGTGTGAAACCTATGTTTTTTTCAGTGAATTTAATAGGTTTTTTAAATGCTAAATCCTAACTATAACTGGTGTGAAACCTATGGTTTTTTTCAGTGAATTTCAAAGGTTTTTTAAATGCTAATCCCTAACTATAACTTGTGTGAAACCTATGGTTTTTTAAGTGAATATATATGTATATTAATGTAATACCTTTTTTTTAAAGTATATTCATTTTTTTTTTATGTTTCATCCTGGAGCGCTTCCGGTGCGCGGCCCGGTGAGCGTACCGGGGGCGTACCAAAAAAAAAAGAAAAAAAAAGTAATGAAGGAGTGAGCATGAGCAAAGGGGACAGAGATAGTGGTGTAAAGAGAAAGAGAGCTAGAAGGAAGAACACAGAGGGACTGTGTAATAGATAGTAAAACAGAGAAAAGGTATAAGTCGAAGTAACTGAGAAAAGGAAAATAAATAAGGGAGCAAAAGAAGAGAAGAAACAGGAAGAAGACTAAAGCAGAGGTTCTGGGAGAATGTGAATGGGTGATGAAAGTAAAAGGAAGGAAAGTAAAGGATGGGGAATGATGGGTAGTAACGGAACCAGAGAAAAGGAACAGCAGTAACGGAGGGAAAGAAAAGAGCAGTGAGTGTAAGTAAAGAGAAGTGAAAGAGAGTGGATAAAAGTGAATAAGGGTAAGATATGGGGAGTGACAGAGAGAAAGAACAGAGAGAGTAAAGGAAGGAAGGATAGAAAGGGACTGAGTGAACCAGAAAAGCATGGAAAGTGAGGGAGTGTGGGTGAACAGGAAAACTGAAAGAAGTTGAATGTGTTAGGAAAGTAAGGAAAAGGGAAATAAACATGGAGGATAAGAATAAGTGAGGGAAGCAGATTAAGGAAACAGAGGTGAGGTAGGGTGTGAGAAAAGTAGTGAGGTTAAAGCAAAGGGTGACGACAAACTACGGGGCATATTATCAAGGGATTTATCTCCGCTTTTTTGGCTTTAAAAGCCAAGAAAGCGGAGATAAAATTATCTCCCTATTAGCAACAGGGTGCTAACACGCAAATTCGCATGTTAGCACCCTTTTTCTCTAAGCTTCCCCTTGCATCTCTAATGAGATGCAAAGGGGGTGTTCCAGAGAAAAAGTTATAGGTGAAATGTTGTTAAGCGACATTTCTCCTATTATCAAGGATTTCGCTAACCCTGTTAGTGATAAAAAAGCAGCGCTAACCGCGGTTAGCACTGCTTTTTTTACACCTGGTATTTTCTTGACTTAGCCATGATATCCTATGGAAGGTGGATATCATGGTTACGTTTGTGAGCCCCTATTATCAAGCTAATGCCAAACTTCGAGAGATTATCGTTGGTTTTCCGGAGATAATCTCTCAATTGGCAGTTAGCCCGAGGATAGCATAGGGGTTAAAATTACTATTCCCACTCCAAAGAGTGCAACAGTAGGGAAAGCGTTGGATAGCGCAGGGGTTACAATTACTATTCCCACTCCAGTGGGTGCAACAGTAGGGAAAGCGTTGGATAGCATAGGGGTTTAAATTACTATTCCCACTCCAGTGGGTGCTACATTAGGGAAAGCGTTGGATAGCGTTGGGGTTAAAATTACTATTCCCACTCCAGTGGGTGCAACAGTAGGGAAAGCATTGGATAGCGTAGGGGTTAAAATTACTATTCCAACTCCATTGGATGCAACAGTAAGGAAAGCGTTGGAAAGCGTAGTTATAAAAATTAAATTCGTAAAAATCACATAATAACCAATTAATCAATTAATATAAAATATTTAACAATTATTATTAAATTAATTAACACATATAAATTAATTATCAATTATTTACTAATTACTATCAATAAATATATTTACATATTTAATTATTAATAATTAAATTACTTCCCACCCTATTCCCCTATAATCCCACAACCCGCTACTGCATTAAATTAGTAAAATTTACATATTTACCAATTAATCAATTATTAATATTTATTTTGCAATTACTATTAAATTAATTAACACATATAAATTAATTAACAATTAATTTTAAATTAATATCAATTAATACATTTACATATTTAATTAATTATAATTAAATTACTTCCCACCCTATTCCCCTATAAACCCACAACCCGCTACAGAATTACATTACGCAATAAATATAAAAACACAACTCATTTATTAAAATTATTTATAACATAAATACACACTTTTCACACATATTATTACATAAAAATACACTATAAAATATTATATATTATTACAAATTCGATATTTTTGCTATCTATATTTTATACAGTCGATATTACTTCACTTACCTTAAAAACGATATTTTTGTAGTCGATATTCTGTCCAGTCGATATTTTGTCTAGTCTATATTATTTACTCGATATTATGTCCAAACAATATTTTGGACTCGATATTATGTCTGTGCACCATTTTAAGTAGCATGTATAATGTCCTGATGTTGTCGAAGGACCGTCATGATAAATAATAGCTACAGTTCTAAATGTTCTTCCTGAAATTGATAACTGAGAAGCCACAATATTTTTGATACAAGTTGTCAATTTAGTTCCATCAGGTCTACATCGTTGGAAAACTAAAATGACATACTGACATAAGTTTGTATAAATAATGTGGACAGCATTGGACACCTACATTGGGTACACACCATATTATGATCAGCTGCTTTAACTAGATTATTAAATGACACTGATTTGCAGTCTGGTAAAGTCAAATATATAAATCTTTCAGTGTCTATTCTAGTAGTACTTGATAAACTACAATTGCGGCAATCATGCTGCCATTGATAAGAAAGGCTAAAAAGATTTTCTACATATACTCCTTCATCTTCCAAAACACCAAACATATACATTAAAAATTCCTGACAATCCTGCTGAATGTTCTGTGAAAAATTTTCTTGACCAGAACAAATGTCAAAAATATTTCGAATTTCTGTTACACTTTCTATTTTTGCTCTATCACTACTACATTTCTGAAACACAGAATTGAATAAACCGCAGAATCTTTGATCTCGATTTTCAACAATCTGTTCTTGTAAAGTTTTAAGAAAACAAACAACATTAACCACTACATTAGCATAGCAGTTGACACCAGAACTGTTTTCAAATTGAAATCCAACAACATCTTGAACAGAATGCTTTTTCTTTCTGCTTACAATTACAGTTTCATCAACTTTTTGTCTTTTTGCTACTACCTCACTGCAATTATTTTCATTTCTTCTTTTTCGGCCTATCACACGTTTTTCAAACAGAGGATATTGAAGCAAATGTGGAGCATATTCTCTTCTTAACCTATTGTATTCTTTAACACAATCTAGATCTGCACAAATCTTTGTCTCATCACACTCAATCAAGTACAATCCTGATAAAGTTCTGACTCGTGATAATGTCACATATGCCATACCCTCTTTAAACACAGAACTTGAGATTTATGATTTGTCACCGCATATGTCAAACAAACAGGAAACTGTTTTCGGCGAACATATAAGTCTTTTACAAGCAAAAATCTAGCAGAACAACGACTGATTTGTTGTACTTGCTCAATGCCATCAAATTTTATTTTTAAAAATTCAATTCCATCTCTTTTTCTATAATTCACAAAATCAACAACATGACCCATTGCTCCATTTACCAGACCTCTCTTAACATTTAAATTCCTTCTCAAAATGATATGACAATGTAAACACAGATTCAGAGTCTTTTCAAAACCAGCTGTTTTAGATATACTCTTCTCTAATGAAGCCAATTTTTTTTTCACATTTTCTGACAAAACAATTGTTGCACCCATATGCTCTATTTTATCTATTGCTTCCAGTTTCAAAATCTCTTCATTTTCTAACTTTAACATTTTGTTTTTGAAGATGGAACATTCTTGCAGAGTTGGCATCAAACATATCCCAGATTTCTTCCCAGTAATTTTTTTTTAAATATTCTCTGGAAGAATGTTTTCATTTGGATACAAATTTGAAATTATTCGAGCATGTAAAGCTTCTTTCCCAAGCTCACTTACTTTTCCGATTCTTACATCTTGTAGAATATTTTTATAATCTTCATCCTTTGCCTGTCGCATATTTTGAAGCAGTTCTGCATATTTAAAATGTAACCATATATTAACGTTTCCAATGCTTCCAAGCGACTTCCTGGTATCTTCATGCATGAGCATTTTAAACACTGGTTGTCCTTTTACTGGAGTCAACTGCAGTAGATCTCCAAAAACAATAATGTGTTTTCATACAAATAACACATCATACTCTGTTCTAAGAATTTCTTGCATTCTCAAATGCACAAAAGCAAGCATTAGATTTGAGACCATGCTTACTTCATCAATGATAAGAAGTTTCATTTTCTTCAGGACTCTGGAAACCTCAGAACACGCATCTCCGGATAGCTTGTTGTAATGCAATTTATTATCATGCTCTACTGGCAGCATCAGTAAACGATGTAGAGTAATCCCTTTAATGTTATGTGCTGCCAGTCCAGTTGGAGCGGTTTCAACACAAGGCAGCGGTGATTCAGTCCTTTTCTGCAAATAAGTTGCAATGGCTTTATTCAGAAAACTTTTTCCTGTTCCCGCTTCTCCACTTACGTACAGTCGGACAGGCTTAAATGATGTACATGGGCACTCTTTTTTCTCATGTCTGAATCCATGTTCTATCTGTTCTGTGACTTTGTCATATATCATTTTCTGCTCAACGTTTAGTTGCTTTACCAAATCTTCCAAGTTAACTACATCCTCTTGAGCTTGTTCCATAGCTCTTTCTACCTCATCCATGGCAGTTGCAGCTTCATTTTGGATAATTGGTTCTCCTAGTGGATCCTGACTCAATGAAGTAGAACTCTGACTGTCTTGAGAACTGTCTTTAGCAATCTCTTCAGCAATTATGGTTTCTTGCTTTATTTCTTCGTTCAACATTTGCAGAAAATTTGGAAAAACAGGACATTCTATGGTATCCTTGGTTGCATTAAAAGAGTTTTCGTAACAGAGAAAATCTCCAAGTAGTACCTCTTCTGTACGCCATGGCTTAAAGAGTTGCAAAAGAGCTAAATAGTAAAATTCTCTTTTGTCTGGAGATTCGCAACTCAATTTTCGATGATTAATCAAATGGCCTTTTCTCTGCTTCACTAGACATCCTTCATACCCAATGACAGCATATTTTCCATTATTGATATCTTCTGTGATGTTCCTCTTAAAACTGTTGTTTTGCAGAACTTCATACAAACAAGTGTTCTCAAGGTGAGTACTTCTATTTGGATAGTATGTATCCAACATGTTTGTCTTCAAAATATCTGTACTGTTTGGTTCTTTCTCTGCCAAATATTCAATTTCTTGTACAGATTTCAAAACTCGGTTTCGTGTTGCAGCAAGACCTAGACTCACCCAAATGATTGTTCTTGATTTGGCATAGAGACTTGCTGATGATAACCGATCAGAACATTCATATGCTCCAATTTCTCGATGCGACAACATCTTCAGACTGAAACTGTATAATTTCTTGCTTAGACTCATTTCATGTGAAATGTCCTCCCACTTTTCCTTTAGTTCTGTCTTTTTTTTTGTGATGTAAGATGTCACATTTCGAGCCACAGCAATAGAGTTGTCAGCAACGAACTGAATATCCATGTTAGCATTCCACATGGACAAAATCACTGGGTTGTAGTCGTTGATGTACTTGGACTCTTCGGTTCATTTTAAATTGTATGTATTTTGGGTGATTTCCTCGTCACAGTATGTCGTAGAGATGACATCAAATTATTTACTCTTCCCTTAGAAATCACTGGTCGTGGAAACGCAAAACGACATTTTGTGTAGAACTTTTCCTTGTTTTTGAAGGGATTGGAAGCGTAAAACTTGTTGCCTTAAATTGTTTTCTTCAGTACTTTTCGGAACAGCACATGTTGGATACTCATCAATGAAACTCATCATTGTTTCATCCGAATCTGATCCAAATTTGGGTGCATCTTTAATCCACAACAACATATGTATATGAGGAGCACCTCTCGCTTGATACTCCTTTCTCCAAAAGAAATCCAAAACCTCTCCAAGAGGATTTTTTTTATTGGTAATAACAGACATCAGAGCTTCAAATCTATGATTGAAATATCTGCATACATTCACTGGATCCAAAGAACACAGTTCTCCTGGTATTTTCAAATCTCTATTTTATATATAAGCATTTGCCTCACGTAGAAATTCAAGTAAGTCATCCCATGCATACTCAGCACAGCTAAGAGTGAGGAACCATGTAGGAGTTCCTAAGTTTCTTAGCATACATTTCAATTACCCATGACGACGGTACCAATACTCGTTTGTACCACGCTGACATGCCATTAGATTGATTAGATGAGATTCCAAAATATTATCTTGCAGATTGACTTTCTCCATAAAGTCCCTTGCCGAAACATTTTGCAGATGTGCTCCACTTTTCAGTATATGATTTACTGCATATGAAAATCCAGACAAGTCCTTTTCATGCAGTAGATGAAACAAATATGGAATGCATTGACAAAGCCTTGAATCTTCAGCACATAATCTTAAAGTCCGGTATTCAGAAGCAGGAATTTGAACTGGTCGATCGTCATATCGTCCACCTCGACCTGTTGGAAATAGCTGTGGAAAACATTGAGCTTCTAAACTTTCTTCCCATACACTAATGGGACTTCCTTTTGCTGCTTCGTTTGAAACAAGTCAATTGCATTCCCCATTACTTCTTTGGAATGCAAAGGATGAAAAGTATAATGTTCATATATTTCTTCACCTCTAGACACATCAACTTTTTCAATTTGGCCGACTGAACAATCTCTGTCTTCTTCTGCAACTATTTCCTCTGCTTCAACACATACATGTTTGTAGTACTCATTATTTTTGACCAAATACAACGTTGCCTTTTTGACTTTCCTAACATCCACTAAATCTTGCCAGAGTTTCTTACTCTTTGTCGGAACCCCATTAACTAAAATAACTAAAGGTTCCTCTTCCACTCTTTCTACACCAATTATATCAATATTTTTCTTGAAATCTAGAGGCAAATAAACAACTCTTCCCTTTAATCCTCTCTGTAAATCTGAAGGAGGCAATTTCCCTGTCTTAGGCTCCATGCGAACAATTGCCTGAAAAGGATGGACACATTGAATCAAAATAGATTCATATCTATTCAAATCCATCAATTCAGAAGGAATGTCTACCAACTCCAGATTATTATAAACAGCTCTAGCAGGCATTCTGTTTTCATTTAATTTATTATAACAATATTTACAAATACGCTGATCAAAACTCAAATCAAAAGAATTCTCCACCAACAAATAAGTTGCAGGATTCCTCCATTCACTATTATTTTCCATTTCACTTTTTGCATATAAATCAACTAACCTAGTCTGAATCTTATAATGAGTCCATCGACAACACACACAAGTAAAATTAGGCCTTTCACTTGATTTCAACTGAAACTTGCTAATTTCCTGGTCAAACTTTTCTGTACTTGAAATCTGTACATTGTCTTCCACATTACCTTGTATTACTGTGTCAATTTCTACACTGTCCTCTTTTTCACAAAAATAACAAATCTCAATTTCTTCACAAATCTTCTTCACATCTAATTCAGTTCCATACAAAAGAGCACTGTTTAACTGTTTAAGCTTAAGTGCTGGATGTTTTGCAAAATACAACCTTCTCACTAATTTCCTCATTTTGTTATGATGCACTGCTAACATCCTAAAATGATGAAAAACACTCCGACATACTTTTCTAGAAAGACAAGCCAATGAATGTCCATGCAAACCTGGTTTTCTCTCACTCTGCAAGGATCTAAGTCTTGCAACAACTTCGTTTTTTGTTTTAGACTTTTCTTACTATATGTACGTAAGAAATTACGAAGCACATCGATAGAATCCTGTCGCACACTACAAATACTACTACACTTCCAATTGTACACTGGACCCTTAGTACGTCTTCCTAAAACTTCATCACTTAATACCTCTTCTACATCTCTAGACACAAGTTTCTCTTTTTCAATCGGACTACCATCTTTCACCTCATATGCTCGACCACTGGTGTCAACTGCATGCTCTAAATCATCCTCCTGAAAGTAACTCTCCTCATTAAAAAATGGCTCACAACTTGAACTATGCATCCATTCTCTAGAAAAAACTTTACAAAAATGAGTTCAATTAATTACTCTTTTGGATCTACTGTTTGATTTGAAAACATCAATTGTCTTGTTAAGTGTCCTAATTCTATTGATTACTAAAATAAATAATTTGTTCTTAACTTCAAAAGCTTGATCAACAATCTTCTCTACATTTTTCTTTTTCTTATAAAAAGCAGCTCTCTGTGTACCTTTCTTAATGTTTTTTAATACATTTAAAACTACCCTATTGCGAAACATTCGTTTACGAATGTCCCTAAATTCATTTTGCCTTCTATTCCTATACATATTATTGTCTCCTGCTGCAGTAGTAAGATTTTGGGGGGGTCTCTCCTTTCTCTTCCAATTTGCTCTCTCCTTCTGTAAATTCACATGTACATCATCATTTTTTTTATCTAGATATATTCCGAAGAAAGGACTTTGTTGTCTTACCAGGAGCTTTTTTGGCGTTTTTTGTAGTATTTGTTGTAGGACACTGCTTTAATTCCGTTGCTCTTTTTGTTTTTTTTCGCATAGCATCATTCCTTCTCCTCTGGCTTGAGGGCATATTTCCTTACAATTAAAATGTTGATTTAAATCTGTGGTAAAAAAAAAACCACATTATAGACCACTATTACCAAACAACAAAGCAATGACAATAAGTAAACAATATAAACACTATAATGCTTATACATATGACCTTATCTCTGTTTTTTAAATGTTATTCTTAAAAAATATTTTGAGCACATGAATTGGTTTTACATTATTGACAAGGATTAGAAAGTACCATTGATTTGCCCCCAAAATCGTTTTTTGAACAACATTTTAGAAACACAGCGCAGGTCCTATGTACAAGCATTCAATTTCACTTCTGAAACCTCACTATTTCACAAAATACAAATCCTCTATCTTGCAAATGTTGATAGCAAGCATTATCAAAAAGCAGGACACAAAACAACAACAAAGAAACTCAGGGCCTTATTTATGAAGCCTTGCGCCACCGGTGCGGCACTTTTTTCCCATGTTAAAAGTGATGCACCGGCGGCACAAAGCAATCATAAATAAGGCCCAAATGTAAATACCATTGATTTGCCCCTAAAATCGTTTTTTGAATAACATTTTACAAACACAGCGTAGGTCCTATGTACAAGCATTCAATTTCACTACTGAAACCTCATTGTTTCACAAAAGACAATACCTCTATCTTACATATTTTAATATCAAGCATTTCCAAAAACATGCCACAAACCGAAAAGAAAGAATCTCAATCTGCTTCCTAATTTGAGGTAACACAGGTGACATAATTCTAAAACATTCAAATATATTTCTTTATAGAGGCAGACACTATTAATTGCTTCTCAAAAAATAAAAGCCATTCTTTTACCCCAAAATCTTTTTTTAAATAACTTTTTACAAACACACAGCACAAGTCCTATGTACAAGCATTCAATTTTACTACTGAAACTTCACTATCTGCTTCCAAATCTTCTCCATAGAGCAAATAAGTCTCTATCTAAATTAAATGAATCATTACTTACCTTTACAAATGCTTTGGGAGATAGAGAACAATGTCAGACACACACACCAATTTTTCTTTAGCAGAGCAAAAGGTATGCACTCCACACATTGCAACCATGACTGGCACAGAAAAACTTTAATTCTACACAGATATGCCTCATTTCAACCAATCAAAACTCTTCCCTCACTATTTTCAAACCAACACCCTTCCCCCCTCAGCCCTTTCTATCTGTTACCATATCAACTCCCTCCTTACTGAACTCTCAGGTTCAAAAGTTTATTCTACAATGTTGCAAATGAACTAAGCTAGGATGTTTGACCTCTCAATACAATAGCTTATCCGGTGCAATGTTTCTTTAATTGACTTTTTTTAACCATTCAAATTGCTTCTTTCACAAAACACAACCATGAACCCTAACTTTTAGTTTTCAACTATCTGAATCCACCAATCATTGCTTGTGATTCAAGAGCAGTGAAACTCCACAATTATTTTTTTGTAAACTCCTACTTTTCCAACTGCCATTTCATTCCCACACTTCATCTGACTGCACCAGAACCTTCTCTCATCATGTATTCTGTGTGGATTATTGGACATAGCTACATCCACTGGGCTCAAAGGTATGCAGCTAGCAGAAATTTTCACAACCTTGATTTACCAAATGTGGAAATCAAGTGGATTGGCCAGTGAGGATTGAGATGTCACCAATTGATACCATTGGCGAAAACCTTTTTGCATCTGCCAAACCCTGACCTCCTAATTGTGCACTGTAATGGAAATGACTTGGGCACTTTGACTGGGGTTGGTATGGAAATACTTTTAAAGGACACCTTTGATCAATTGATGACACTTTTTCCACAAACTGCCTTGGTATATTCCAATATATGCCAAAGACAGAAATGGAACTGGTCTAACCAATTTTGTCCACAATTTGAGAAAGCACAGAAACATGTGAATAAATCTGTTTCTGCTTACATGAGAGACTATGGAATGGGTTCAATATACAACAATAACTTGTGTTACAACATGCAAGACATCTCCAGAGGAGATGGTGTGCACTTCTCAGATGAGGGGAATAGAATATTCCTCCTGAATTTAAGACTGTGCATTGGAACCTACTTGTAGGTACCTAAATCAGCCACAGAACCCAAAAGCTCTTTTCAGAGCTACCCTACCTCTGATCACTCAAAATGATTATCTTTCTCTAACTTTTTTCACTATTTTTCACCAGAGTACGCTCCCCGGTACGCTCCCCGGTCCGCGTACCGGGCGCTCCCCCCGCGAAATTTAAAAATGTTTTATTTTTTTGGGCATATATGCCCCTCCTAAACTCCCCTCAGAAAACCTAGAGGGTCAGGGGGTGTCTACTGTGCCTCTTTTTACCCGTTACCAACGTTGTTTGTCCTCCATCTTGTGTCTCAAATCGACCGAAACACAAAATGGCGGACTCCTGGTGAGTGCTCCCCAAAAAAATGTGGGAAACAAAATTACATAAAAACCACTGGATAGACTTTCACCAAATATAGAATAGACCCTACTTTATACCAGTCCCTACCATTTTCCCAAATGTGTAGGTATTCCATTGAGCCATTTGGGCTGTAGCCCTGTCTAAATATCCTGAGGTAAATTACATGACAAAAACACATATGAAAGGGTTAGAATTTTCAACCAATTAAAATGTTACTTAAATTTTGTACTTTTATGTACTGACATTTGATTGGTTAAGTACATGAATATATAAGAAAAATGACAGGGAAACACAGCCATTTTGACTAATACTACCTGAGGTACATTTTGATTGAATTTTGACAGAAAACGTCAACTACTTTGAAAAAGGTAAGTTGTTAATTTGAAAGGGGAACTATGTTGGGCACTTTAAGTTAATTTGGGAAAACGTTTTCTGATAGTTATATACTATCCCTGTGTAATAGTTATAGACTTCTCTGTTATAATTATGGATTGAGTTAGGCTTCTCTGGTATAATTATGAATTTACTTAGGCTTCATCACATGCACTTTTTAATAGTTCTACTTCCTGCCTGAAACCATACACTGCCCAAAAATTACTTCACTGTTAAAAACTCAGAAGTACCTGTCTAAACTTAAACCCAACAGTACCCTAACTCTACTAATATAGTTAATTTTTATACAATTTTCAGAAAGAAAATGGAAGGAGAAAAACGAAGTAAAGGTGGAAAATCCAGAAGAGCAAAAAGATAAAGTTGATTTCATGGATGACTCTTTGGACCAACAGTTAATAGAATGTTTGGAACAAATGGAATCATGTACTTATAATTATGAGGAAATACCGGACAATATTATGTTACAAGTTTTATTAAATTATGAAAAAGAATCAGAAGAATACATTTATATTTAATAATGGGGACGCCTTGCTGGATTCTGCTCTTACCTGTTGGAGACTGCTGCCATCAGCCTACTGCTTGCGGAACCCGCTTCGCGGGTCCCGCTACGCCAGGAGTGTTGCCTGCTGACCAAGGAAACAAGGAAAGGGGCCGTTGAGGAAAGTGCATCTGCCGGGGCTGCGAGCGAGTGCGAGCGCTCAACTGGGACTACATATCCCAGGAGCGCCCGCCTGCCTGCCTGACCACTCACACCTGGGCCGCTCTCCCCGACCCCTCCCCCCTTCACCGAGTCCTTATTAACTGCCTGCCTGGAATTGGCGAGTGGGACGCCTTGCTGGATTCTGCTCTTACCTGTTGGAGACTGCTGCCATCAGCCTACTGCTTGCGGAACCCGCTTCGCGGGTCCCGCTACGCCAGGAGTGTTGCCTGCTGACCAAGGAAAGGGGCCGTTGAGGAAAGTGCATCTGCCGGGGCTGCGAGCGAGTGCGAGCGCTCAACTGGGACTACATATCCCAGGAGCGCCCGCCTGCCTGCCTGACCACTCACACCTGGGCTGCTCTCCCCGACCCCTCCCCCCTTCACCGAGTCCTTATTAACTGCCTGCCTGGAATTGGCGAGTGGGACGCCTTGCTGGATTCTGCTCTTACCTGTTGGAGACTGCTGCCATCAGCCTACTGCTTGCGGAACCCGCTTCGCGGGTCCCGCTACGCCAGGAGTGTTGCCTGCTGACCAAGGAAAGAGGCCGTTGAGGAAAGTGCATCTGCCGGGGCTGCGAGCGAGTGCGAGCGCTCAACTGGGACTACATATCCCAGGAGCGCCCGCCTGCCTGCCTGACCACTCACACCTGGGCCGCTCTCCCCGACTCCTCCCCCCCTTCACCTATTTGTGCATCTATCCTACATTACGCTCCTAGCATCCCCGCTGCGCGGCAGCGCGCGGGAGCGCCGGGAGAAGCCCGGGACAAGGGCGGGACCGTCTGTGGCCGTCCGGGGCCGCTGGAGGCCGGGCCGGGCCACCCCATTAACATCTACGGTCCAGGTACTGATCATCCCACTGTTTTTGTAGCTGATTCGTGAATTGCTAGCTTTTTGGTGGGTAGAAGGAGGGTTTTTAGCACTATGGCTTGCTCAACAAGTATTTCCACCCTGCTGCCTCCCATGGGGGAAGCAGAGCCTGCTGTCATGGGCCCTCTTGACTCCTACTTCAAGCGTTTGCCGCAGGATATTGATAAAGAGATCGCTCTGGCGGAAAGACGAGCCGGGCGTAGGCTCTCGATCGAGCTTCTGAAAAACCCTCCTGAGAAAAATCAAGGTCTGAACTTTCCCGCGCTGGTTACACCTCTATCATCTATTGTTCTACCAGCCACCCAGGACCTATTACTCGACGTGCCTCTGCATACTGAGTTAGCTGTTAACTCTTCATCGGACATTGTAGCAACCAATTTATCTGTTGCGCATTCTGATGTATCTAGCCAAATAGTAAAAGGGAAAGGAGTTTTAGAAAATCACTGTGTACAAATGGAAGCGACTAAATCTAAGCCCGGTGTTAAAAGGAAAAAGGGAGTTACTGTAAAATAATCACAACCTTTAAAACCTGCAAGAAAGTACAGGAAGCTGGGTACTAAACCGTCTTTAAGCCATGTCCCTCCAAAGAATGGCGTATTAATGACAATAGGGGAGGCCGAAGCAGCCCCAGTAGAAGTGGACCCTATAATCATGGTGCCTTCGATAACGTTGGCGGTGCCAGTCCCAGATCCAACTATCATAGCACCCTCGGGGCCATTATCTCCCAATCATGATCTTCTGATAGAAGTGGAAAAAATAATGCGTTCCCTCCTAAATCCAGTAGAACTAAGACTTAAAAAGCTAGCTGAACAACTTGACCATCTAGAACAAGCTAGCCTAGATAACTTTTTTTCTATTAAATCTTTAATCAAGTCTGGCAAAAAAATGGGTGAGACTGGGAAACATCAACAGACAGTCGATAAAGATCAAGGAGCCGTGTTGGTTGACCTACAATCCCCGCCTGTAAGTGGTATTCCTGTTCAGGATAATAAAGGGGGGAATAGTAAGAATGTACCTGATCCAATGTCCACCAAAACCATTAGTAATTGCGGGAAACCTAAGCCCAATAACATCACCAACAAGGGTAGTAACGGCAGTGTAAAAAATCCACCTACCACAATTAGCAAAAATGCCACACTTTTGCCGACCGGATCGGGAAAAACTATGGCCCAACGGTCGGGAAATGATAAAATCCACTCTAGCAATGGCATTGGGACCAATGCTCATTGTTTTGGGAATGGGACCAATACTTGTGTGACAGTGGAAAACACCCTCACACAGAGCCGTGTTCCCTTAGAACAAGCACAAATACAGACCCAAATAACCAAATTGCCGACTAGGACCCCGCCAGTACAGCTCACCCCTGACTCCTACCCATATGTGGCCATACTTACTAACGTCCCACCCCTAACGGAGGGCCAAAGAGAAACTTATGACATGTTAAAAAACAAGGCCATGCATTGGCTTTCTGTCAATAGACCACTGCCAGGGGGAGTGGATGGCCTGATAATTGGGGCCAGAAGGGTCAATTGGATAGGGAATACCGTAAAAAAACAGGGGGGTGAGTGTATTATAATCAACTTTCAGGATCCAAGGGTTGTGGGGCTGATTACGGGACAGGGTTGGAACACTAATATTGGTGGGATTGGGGTTGTGGACCTCACTTTCTTTTATCCCAGACCGGTGATCTACACAGGGGGCTCCAGGGAGCAACCGAGACCCAGTCTTTGTACTTGGGTAGAGGCTGGCCCCCCTGCTGCTCCCATATTTAGAGGCATTTAACCCCTATAATGGGCAGGGGCAGACGAGGTGGGGATGTTGACAGAGATCAGTTGAACAATTACGACTGGAAGAGGACATGGTTGGGGGAAGCAACCCTGATGTAACATTGATAGCATATGATGAAACGAACCAAAAATTCGAAGTGGCGAATGTGAGGGATGGGGGCTTTATTGTATGTTCGGAGGGGTGTGCGGGTGAACCGGGCCCCCCAACTACTATTTGCACCAAGGAGGGCACAGATGCAAATTGTATAAATATTGTTCCAAGTGAGGATTGTGACTGTGGGAAGCAGGATGATTTACCGCCCACGGCACCTAACGCAAAGGGGATTTGTATAGAAAATACCCTGAAGAGACTTATATCATGGAATGTTGCGGGGCTGGGGGCTAGATTGTTGTCACAGCATTGGATTGATTTTGTAAGTGGGTTTGAAATGTGCCTATTCCAAGAGACATGGGCTTGTGACCCAATTCATTTCCTGGGATACCTAAATTTCTGTATACCGGCAACGAGAGGCCCCAGGGGTAGACCTATGGGAGGCCTTGCAGTCTGGATTAAGCAAAATTCAAGCGTAAAGGCAAAAATGATTGATCTAGGTTGTAAGGATATTCAATTATTGAGATTATCTGTAGCCAAGGGTACAATAATAGACATTTATAACATATATGCCAGGGGCAAGAGTCTAGGGAATTCTGCTACCTTAGAAGTTCTATCTGCTTCCCTGGAATCCCAGTCACTTGGAAACAGAGTAATTTTGGCTGGTGACTTGAATAGGACATTCGAGCCTCTAGAAAATACTGCATACCCAATAGGACTAGAGGAAGATGCCCTCTGGGGCATCCCAAACCTAAACCTCCTACCTGTGAAGCAGTGGACTAAAGATATTTTGTCGTTGAATGCGTTATGTTTGGAGTATGGTCTGAGGGCCCTTAATGGCAGGACAAAAAGCGACCAATGTGGTAATTGTACATTCGACAATGGACATAATAAAAGTAGGATCGACTATGTCATCTGTAGTCTTGAGTTATGGCGTGGCGTGGGTGACATGGAAATTGTGGGGAGAGTAGAAAGCGACCATAACCCCCTCTGTGTCTCCCACTCATGGTGGAGGGCCGCACGAGCCAACTCAGTGTCAGGTAGTGGGAGCGTACCTGTTATGGCCAATGACTCAAGAAGGGTGAAATGGCCATATGTCCTGGCTAATTTGGCCACCTTGGAGTCTATTAATTTGGAGGTAGACAATGCTATTGCCGCCATGGAAAAAGTAGATCCTGTATTACCAGGCTCTGTCCAAATAACTGATATACATGACACATTCTTCTCTTTGATAAAACCGCACTTTACTAAGCCTCTGAAGGCTAATAGAAAAGTACCAATCACATTGCCAACCTGGTTCAACAAACAGTGTAGGGTAGCTAGACTGGGGTTGGGCAGAGCACTCAAAAGCAGGGACAAGGCCTCGATTAGAGCCACCAGGAAATATTATAATGACAGTATCCGAAAGGCTAAGAAGCGGTGGGATGAGGAGTACTGGGAGGAGCTACTTGAGGCCTCAGGGCAAAAGGATTCCAGAATGTTCTGGAAAATTGTGAAATGGGGAAGAGGGGGCGCCCCCAATAATCCCGACAACAATGTCGATGAGGCATTGTGGGTCGAGTTTTTTAAACCCCAGTATGCTGAGTGTAGGGATATAGTGGCCATAGAATCAATCCCTATGGTTTTTTGTAAGGGTGATCTATTCCTAACTAAGGACGCGGAACTTGTAATTTCAACTCTGCAGGGGGGAAAAGCTCCCGGGCTAGATGGAATTCCTTCAGACATTTTCAAATACGACAAGGTCAAGTGGGCAAAATATGCGACCCTGTTGGGAAATGGCTTGGCCAAAGGGGCAAAAATCCCCAACACATGGAAGGGAGCTATAATAATACCGATTTTTAAGAAAGGCGACCGGTCACTCCCTGGAAACTATAGACCAATAAGTTTGCTGGCTACTATGCAAAAAGTAGTGGGGAAGATGCTGGTCGACAAACTTATGGCCTGGGTAGATGACAACAATGCCTTATCCCCCTACCAGGCAGGATTCAGACGTGCAACCAGTACGGTCGATCAAATTTTTCGCTTCACCATGCTACGGTGGGGGACTGTACTCCTGGGTAAAGGCAGCCTTTATGTAGCATTTGTAGATCTAAGGGCTGCCTTTGACCTGGTGCCCAGGTGCACGCTGTGGGAGGTTCTATCCAAAATAGGGGTCCCACTTGATTTGCTCACGTTGATAATGCGTCTCCACGAAAGCAACTATGCCAAGGTTCAGTGGGGGAGGAATGGGGAATCCACTACTAACTTCCCAGTTGAGCGGGGGGTGCGGCAGGGATGTGCAATGGCACCCCTGCTGTTCTCCCTGTTCATTAATGGCATTGTAGATAGGATGTTGGACGCAATGGTTGATGCACCTTCGTTAGCGGGCATCAGAGTTCCAATTCTGATGTTCGCGGACGACACCTTGATTGTGTCCAAGACCCCGTCGGGTCTCCAGCGAGCCCTGAATATTTTTGACGCATTTTGCAAAGAACGGGGTCTCGAGGTCAATGTAAATAAAACCAAGTTGATGGCCTTTGGGCAAAAGTGCCAATCCCAACCCAAGGTATTTCTGAACAATATCAAACTAGAGCTAGTAAATGTTTTTACATACCTCGGGGTGGAGATATCAAGCAAACTTGGTTGGTCAAGACACATAGAGAAGGCGGTGTTGAAACATCAGCAAATTTCAGGAGCCCTCAGGGTTGAGCAAGTAAAATCCAAAACCAGGCCCATAAAACCTGTTCTCATGGTTTATGACGCAAAAGCCCTGGGCGCAACCCTTTATGGGGCCGAAGTCTGGGGCTTTGAGAGTCTTACCACCGTTCAAAAATCTGAGAACAAGTTTTTGAGAGGGATAACTAGTCTTCCCCAAAGTACCCCATTAATACCGCTTGGCCTTGATTTAGGCAGAAGATCGCTTAGTGACCGTGCCCGACTGAGGCCTATCCTCTATTGGAGACGGCTATGGACAACCATGGAAATAAGACACTACGCTGAGGGGTTCCTAGCATTAGCCAAATCAGATGTTTTTCGTAAAATTAAATGGCTAAAAACGCTAAGGTACGTCCTTGCTGAACTTGGGCTCTTAAAACTATGGGAAAACCCCCTCGGGGAAGTATTCCCTAGTAAATCCAATATCAAAGAAATATATTGGGACCACATTGACCAGAAACTTTGGAGGAGCGTAACCTCGGAATCCATGGGGGGTAGATTTATGGAAATTAAACAAAGACCATCCCTTGAAAAGTATTGGGACAGTATAACTGTCCCATTAGACAGGAAACTATTTTTCCAGCTAAGGGCAGGCTCTCTCCCCCTGAGGTGTTTGACGTCCAGCTGGAGAACTAGTAGTGGTTTGTGCTGTCCGTCATGTGGGGCCCCCAATGAAAACATCGCACATTTTCTTTTTTTATGCAAGGCCTATGTAACTCCAAGAAAATCTTGGTTGGCTCCAGTATGTAGGAATCTTGGTGTCCGAAGCGGTGTGGAGGGGTTGAGAATTATCTGTTCCTCCACTGAAATGTTCATCGTAGTTGGAACAGCAAAATATCTGGGGTGGGCATGGTCCATAAGGAGGAGGGCTCTATCCCCTAATGTGTTTTGAATTTTACATTTTCCTTTGTTTGACTTATCCTTGCAAATATCTACTGGGAGATATATATGAATTTTAACCACAAAATGCGGATAATATGTATGGTATGAGTTTTTATTGTATAAACTTTGGGAATGGTCCGTAACGCAGAGGTCTCTATACCTCAACATGCATCTAGTTTTCGCATATCATGAAAAAGCTTATTTTATTCTAATTGGCAACAATTTTAATGCTTATGTATTATGTATTCTCAATTATAAATTTATTGTAACAAAATGTTTGATGTTTTAAAAATGTATGAAATTATATGCCTGTGCTTTTATGAGTGTATAACTCGAATTAAGCTTTTTCAATCAATCAATCAATCATTTAATAATTTTAAATTGTTTGAGACAATATTCATTTTTATATGTAATTCATGAAGTATTATCAAAATGATTATATTATAAAATGAGACTTATAGTATACTGTGCAACTTTTTTGTGTTACATTGTAAGTTTGCTCATAGTTACTTCCTTTCTCCCACTATATTATCTACAATGTGTAATATACATCTTTTTTTCATCATAAGGGAGCAGGATACACTACTCATCATCCACTAGGCCTTCTCAGGAAGTGGTTAAAGTATCTGTTTCTGCTTTCTTGACAGACTATGGTATGGATTCCATATACCACAATAACAGATTTACAAGCCCCTTGCGCCACCTTTGCGTCACTTTTAACATAGGAAAAGTGACACAAAAGTGGCGCAAGGGGCTTGTAAATCAGCCCCTAAGTCTCTACATTGGAACCTACATGTAGGTACTTAAATCAAAAAAAAAACCCAACAATTTAAGGGGCAGATTTACAAGCCCCTTGCGCCACCTTTGCGTCATGTTTAACATGAGAAAAGTGACGCAAAAGTGGCGCAAGTGGCTTGTAAATCTGCCCCTAAGTCTCTACATTGATACCTACATGTAGGTACTTAAATAAAAAATAAAAAAATACAACAAAAAGATTTTTTTTTTAAAAACAGCTACATTTTTTTAAAACTGTCATTCTTTTTTCCCCATGGTATGCTCCCCGGTACGCTCCCCCGTGCACTCCCCGGTGCGCGTACCTGGCGCTCACCCCGTGAAAATCAAAAAAATATTATTTTTTTTTGCCCCACTGGGCCCTTTTTTGGCCCCCACATCAATCCTAGGGGGTCTGGGGAGGTCTACTCTGCCCCCATATGGTAATTTCCCCCTTTGTTTTTGCCACCTCTTGTGTCTCGATTTTACCGAGACGCAAGATGGCGGCCGCTCCAGACTGTTTCGAATGTTTACAGACACCCGAGAGCCAATCAGCTTTCCATGCGCAAGTCGAGTAGCGCGGCCGGTGCGCTCCCCGGTGCGCGTACCGGGGCGCTGCCATAGATATATATATTTTTTTAACCTAAATTACTCAAAAACCACTGGAGCACATATTTTGAGACATAGCAAAGGCCCATCGGGCTACCAGTCCCTACAATTTTGCCAAGTTTGGTGCAAATCCATTCAGCCGTTCGGGCTAAAAGTGAGTTTGACCTCCCTATGGAAATTAACATGGAGAAAAGACATTTTGGGACCCCCCTTTAATCTCGGCCCCCACTTGACGAATTCCCCCCACATTTTCAGGGAAGGAGCGGAGCGGGCCACGAACTTTGAGAAATTTGTGAAGATTTGTCCACCGGCGCCAAAGTTATTCCCAATAGAATGTTGCGGATTTCCTTTGGAAAGTAGTTCCTAACTATAAATACCTACTGGCGACCGCCAGTAGGTAATATATATATTCACTGAAAAAACCATAGGTTATAGACTATATATAGTTAGGGATTAGCATTCACAAAACCTTAATTTACTCGCACAAAACCATAGAAATTAGCATATATAGTTAGTTGCAATAACTATATATCGCGCACCCGCAATCCACTGCTGATGATGTCACATATTACATCATTCATGACATGGTCAGTGACATCACTGATGACATCACTGATGACATCATCCAGTGACTGTCTGTTTCTGTAAAGTTAAAATATGTCTTACATATTGAAGAATGAGTGGATGTATAAGTGTCTGGATGAAGGATTTAGTAGGTGCATGAGTGAGTGAGTGATTAAATGTGTCTCACTGAGTGCATGGGTTAGTGACTAAACTGTCTTAATTTGTGCATCATTATGTCTGTTGTTCTGTAAACTGCTGCATGTGTTGATCAGTAGCTATATGAGTAACTATATGGGTTATTGATTGATTGTCCAAGTATTTGTATGGAAGACTGAGTGTGTGTGTGGCTGGTTGGGAGATGTGTGACTCTGTGCAGATCAATGTGTTCTTGTATCATTGATTGTATAAGAGAGTAAGTATGTGTTAGTATATGTTTGAAAATGTAAGGTACTCTATGTTTAACTGAATTGATTAGAAAATGGAAGTGTGATTGATTCTTTACAGGACTGACTAGGTGTGTGAGTAACTCCATGGATGAGTGGCAGAGTGTGAGTGTCTGTATAGGTGTATGAGTGCATATGATAGTGTTATAAAGATGAGTGATTGTATGTATGAATGATTGTATGGGTGAATGAGTGAATGTGTGTGTAGACATAGAAATCAGTGAGTGCGTATGTAGTAACTAGTATTGGTGTGTCAATGGTTTAAAAAATGATATTCTGTATTTCACACTTGATGTAACAGAGGTTATATTAAAGTGTGATGAGATGCATTGTATTGTCACATGAATGATATCATCAGTGATGTGACCATTGATATCAAATGAGATGTCATCAGTGATGTCATCAGTGATGTCATTTGAGATGTCATCAGTGATGTCATTTGAGATGTCATCAGTGATGTCATCAGTGATGTCATTTGAGATGTCATCAGTGATGTCATCAGTGATGTCACTGACCATGTCATGAATGATGTAATATGTGACATCATCAGCAGTGGATTGCGGGTGCGCGATATATAGTTATTGCAACTAACTGTATATGCGAATTTCTATGGTTTTGTGCGAGTAAATTAAGGTTTTGTAAATGCTAATCCCTAACTATATATAGTCTATAACCTATGGTTTTTTCAGTGAATTTCAATGGTTTTTTAATAGCAAATATGAAAAGCTGTAAAATGTCAAGTACGTGGTAGGTAAAAACATTTTCGTATTTATGCACGCTGATATGCTTTGAACGCTGCCCCCCCCTCCTCTTTTCTTTTAAAAATTGGAAGAAACAAAAAGTATTCCCTTCTAAATAACCCAAGACTTTTATTTTGTTATGGCAATGGAACGAAATAGAGAATAAACTATAGTTGGTCACCATAGGGTTTAAAGAAGGAATGGTTCTTCACCAGATTAGATATTTTCCCAGACCCTCATTCTCCAATGTGATGAACTAGGCTAAAATTCTTCTGGTGCCTGCACCCTGTCACAGAATATCACCCTAAAACATGGAATCTCCCAAACACCAGATTGAGTTGAACCCCACAGTAAGCCTTATTTCTTCAGGGCCTCAGAATTTCTTTTGCTTTGCTCATGGAAATTGTGGGATATTGGAGAGATAAGGTGTCACCATTAAGAAAGGGTAGTATTTAAATTTGCATATCAATTATGTTAAACCTTTTAGACATATGATATGCTAGCTTGAACTTATGCTTTACATTTGAAGCCGAATTCAACAGCTTAAGTAAGTAGGTTTTCGTAGTTGTAACTTTAAAGGGTGATCTAGCAAGTTGTAAAGATTTTCTAAAACAGTGGAGCGTATTTAGTTTTTTAATGTACATGTTTATGAAACAATTACAAAAATGAAACATTTGTGAGTTTTACATTTCTGGAGAAGTATAATTCACCAATAGCTTTCTCTGTAGATGTTTTTCCATTAACAATCCCAGTTCCATCACCCGCCCAGGATATCACTACTGTTAGTTGTCATTGTTGCTTCTGTTTTAATAAAAAATGTTTTAAGGTGTTTACTGTTTTTGTTGCGATGTATATATTTATAAATTATTAAAGTGTTATAATCCTACTAATTTTTTGGCGATTATTGCTCTTTGAGATATTCCCTGTCTACAAACAGAGAAGAATAGGAATATTCTGTCTCCCTTTGCAGATAGTGAAGGATAGGTAATGCGGACTTTTGTTCCCGTTGTAATCCGTCATGCCTGCTTTTCTCCCCACTGATTGATTGATTGGCTGGACATTTATTGTTCAAGGAATAGTTCTTTCGAGGTATTCTCTGTTTGCAAATAACGTGGAATAGAAATATTCTGTCTAGTCTTTGCAAGTAGTGAAGGGTGGGTAATGCAGACCTTTGTCCCCCGTTGTAATCTGTCATGCCCATCTACTCCCCACTGATTGAAAAAACTAGTTCCACCCGGACCATTTATTAGAGGTACATCATCTGGCTCAACCGGAGGGTACCCCTAAAAAAAGAAGACATATGTAAAATACGAAGTAATCACTGTATCCTGTTAAACAGAAACTTTAGCATGAAACACACTTGAAAAGGAAGGGAAAGAAATCGAACAAAATCAGTAGGCCACTGATGAGTTTTTGACTTCGCTAGAAATAAGAAACATGAAAGTGGTAAGAGAAGCCAAGCTTGACGTTACGGCAGCCACGAGGTAGCTAGGCTCCGCCACCCCCCCACTGTTTCAAGCATGTCTGTCCCACCGCCCGCCACGCCTAATAACGGTAACATGAAATAGTTACAAATCAGCAGATACCTACCCCCATTCCGGAAACTCCCGAAGTGCAACAGGTTCGCGGCTACGCCCATCCGGAAGACGAGGCCTTCGGCATGTGTAGGGCGAGTCCTGCTGGCAGCCGTCGGCCGGGGAGGTCATCGCGTAAGGTGGGCCAGGAGAAGAGCCGAGGCCGACGGGATCCCTTGTCCCATCCTCTTCTTTTTTCAATAATGGCTGCGACAACGGGGGGGATGTCTTGCACATGCCTCCGACCCCCCCCCCCCCTGGCCAGGAGAGGAGCCGAGGCCGACGGGATCCCTCTTCTTTCTTCAATAATGTCTGCGACAACGGGGGGGGATGTCTTGCACATGCCACCGACCCCCCCCCGGGCCAGGAGAGGAGCCGAGGCCGACGGGATCCCTCTTCTTTCTTCAATAATGGCTGCGACAACGGGGGGGGATGTCTTGCACATGCCACCGACCCCCCCCCTCCCCTGACCTCGTATCTCCTGGTCTGGCCCTGGCTTGGTATGAGCTCCCCGTTCGGTCCTAAAGCGGCGCCCTGCAGGCCACAGGAGGGATGTCTTGCCTCTGCCTCCGACCCCCCCCCCCCCTCTTATCGCCTGGTCCGGACATCACGGATATCAACGCCAGGTGTCGGCGTGGGGTGCGCTGGGAGGGAGAGGCGGTGCGAACGAGCCTCTCCCACCCCCCCAGGTGGGGGCCCCTCAGCTGCACCCCTAACGCTCCACTCACCCAACAAAAGGTCTCGTCCACTATTGCGAGGCAATGATGCTCCGCTCACCCAGCGGGGGTCTCGTCCACTGTTGCGGTGCAACGGCCCTTATGAGTTCAGCTAGAAAATGAGTCCTGCATCTAGAAACGTTCTCCTCAACTTTGAAGATTCTATTAGAGCCACGGGGGGCCCCGACCCTCGCAGACACCCCCGATGGGGAATGACTGCCATGATCACCCACCGAACGACCACGACATAGCCGCGGGACGTCAGCGCGCTCATGCCGGCGCCGGCCTCAGTCTTGAAATGACCAAAATCCTGCAAGACTACCAACTTGATCAGTTCCGGTGGGACACCAGTATGACCCGGTAGGAGAGATTGTTGCCTCCCACCCCACTTTGACTGATGGTTCATGTCGCCAGTCCCCTCTGCTACCCTTCAACAAAAACTTTTGGACTGCCGAAAGAGGTCCCGGTCCAACCACGAGTTGGTGGAGACATTTTAACTATACTTGGACCTTCCTGACTTCACCCAAAATGGCGCCGGTACAAATGAAACTCTCAACTCCTTGTTGTGCCCCGATTGCTCAGCCTTGATATCATGAGATATGTATGCTGTTTTTAGCACATGAATTGATATGGGATAAGACTGATTATATGTTCGGACAATGAATTGATCCGGGATGGGCATTGATTATACTTTCGAACAATGAATTGACATGGGACGGGTACTGATTACACGTTCGGACAATGAATTGATATTAAGTTCTAATGCATCATTGATTACTGTATTCATTGAAGGTTCGAATTGTCGAAACTTTTGGTACTTGCTCACAATGAATTATCGATATGATTTTGTTGCACTTGTCGCACTTTTTACTATGAAATCAACGACCACTGACTCTGTTATGTTTTCCACAAATAAATACCCCCCCCCCCCCATTTACAGTTCCAGCCTGCTCCGTGGCCGGCCCACAGGGTTGTAGGCCCGTATTTGTGCACCAACATTTTTATTAAAGGTTTTTGAAAAAGCAAACGTAGTTGTAACGCGTAGGTTTTTTCAGTGAATTACAATGGTTTTTTAATAGCAAATATGAAAAGCTGTAAAATGTCAAGTACGTGGTAGGTAAAAACATTTTCGTATTTATGCATGCTGATGTGCTTTGAACGCTGCCCCCCCCCACCTCTTTTCTTTTAGGAGTATTCTCTCTTTGCAGTTAGTGAAGGGTAGGTAACATAAACCTTTGCCCCCATTGTAACCCGTCGTGCCTGCTTCCCTCTACATTTGATTGATTGTTATCCAAGCATTTACTGTTTTAGAATTGGGTGCTCTCATGCTGACGCCAGCTTCAATCTGAAACATCCAGAAACACTGTAGACTACCAATTCAATGAGTTCCGGTGGAGCCCCAACGTGAACCGGTAGAGAAGAACTTGCCCTCCCCTCTTTGACTGATTGTTCTTGTTGCCTGTCCCTTCTGTTGTCATTTAACAGAACTTTTTGGACTGCTGAAAGGGGTTGTATTCCGACCGCTGGTTGGTGGAGACATTTTGACTATATTCTGGACCTGCGTTGTCGCGTAATGCGTCATATGACGCGCCGCGTTAGCGCACCCGGAAGTGCTCCGGTGCGCAAGGCGCAGCTTCCCGGAAACGATCCAGAGCGCGGCGCGCAGCTCGTAACGTAAGCATAACAGGTCATGTGACTTGTTAATAAAACTTTTCATTGGTTCATTTTACTTTTGGTTTCCTAATGATGGAAGGCTTGATCATATGACCTAAAAATAACACTTTTCATTGGATTAAAACATTTTTTTTTCCCAAACGATGAAAGACCCACCTTTTTTTTTCTCACTCAGCAATCTAAAAAGGTTCAGTTAGATGTCAACAGAGGGGACAGGCAACAAGAACCATCACTCAAAAAAGGGGAGAGCAAGTTCTTCCCTACCGGGTCACGTTGGGGCTCCACCGGAACTCATCGAATTGATAGTCTACAGTGTTTCTGGAAGTTTCAGACTAAAGCTGGCGTCAGCATGAGAGCACCACCATCTCGTAGCTCCGTCGTGGCCATTCCGCAAGCAATCATGGCAGCCGCTCCCCACCGCAAGCCTGCGGGAGTCGTGGGCCCCCAAGACTTTTATAGAATCTTCAAGGCTGAGGGGGCGCTTTCGAGAATGCAGCCCAAGCCCTAGCAGACAAGCGTCCGAGTTCCAAGGTGTCCCAGGGCCATTTTAGTGGACCAGGCCCAAATCCGAAGAGCCGGCTGCCATTTTAAGGGTCCTATTGCAGCTGCCTATCGCTGCACCGCAAGAGTGAGAGCAACTCAACTACATGGTGAGCGAGACGCTGTAGCCGGAAGAGCGGGTGGTAAACAGCTGAATGGCGGAAAAGGCACAGTGTAGTAAAAGCGGGCGGAATGGCAACTGAAACGGTAAAGGGGTGCCCCACTACAGCAGACGAGCCTCCACCTGGGGAGGCCCGTTCACGCCGCCCCCCCCCCCCCCCCCCCCCGGGGCGCCCCACGCCGTTTTTCGGAGCAGCATTGTAGGATACCAAAACCAGTGCGGCAACTTACTGGACATCACCTGGGTGCCGTCCAGATCTCAGCGCGTTCTGCTGCCTTGGGACTATTCGCACAGCAGACCGCTACTGACGAGGCACAGTGCAGCAGAAGCGGGCAAGTACCATGAGTGACGTTAATTCGATCTTTCAATAGTACAGTAATCAATAACACATCAGAACTTAATATCAATAGGGATGTCAAAATGTTCAATCAATTCTCGTCCCTGCTCGCCATGTGCTTCAAAACTGCATACGTATCTCGTGATATCAAGGTTGGGCAACCAATACACAACAAGGAGTTACGAGTCCCATTTATACCGGCGCCATTTTGGGCGCGGCCGGGCAGGTCCAGGATATAGTCAAACATAACAAATGAGGCTGACTTCTCTGAAGCAGTTGACGCACAGCAGGACATAGCAAACTAACATGAAGTCTCTGAAGCTATTAACTCACTGCAGGACAAAACAAGTGAACCTGAAACCTCTGGAATAATTGTCGCTCGGAAGAACAACACACAAAACTCTGTAGTGTCTAAGGAAAGTAAAACAGAAGGGCACTGTAGTTTCAGACACACTTAACACTAATGACTTAACAAAGATATTGTCTGTCTATGAAGCAGCTGTCATGTTCACAGAATTGACAAAGAAGTGTGCAGACACCAATGCTATTAAGAAACACAAGGAAATCCCTAACGCATCAGCATTCTCGGAAGAGGTTGACACAGATGACATCTTAAGGAACAAAGAAAGACAAATTAAGGATGAGGAAGTTATCACTTTAGTTTTTTCATCAGCTAGCGACAGCAACAAACACATTGTAATGGAGATTAGAGAGGCTACGGATGGGTGAATAAATTATCAAAAGAAATGGCGACTCCCCCCTTTAGCAGATTAGCTAAATCTTTGCGTAATTTGGGCATAAAAGTTATATTATTGTTGTTGTTGTTGTTGTTGTTGTTATGGTTATAGTTCTGGTTAATTTCCATTCAGAGTGTCCTACACAGCACCACTCTAGGTAAACACTACTTTATGTAAACCTGGGACATAGCACTCATTGAAATGTTTGTTATCTTTCCTGTTAAGTTGCATCATAAGTTATTTTAAACATTCCATATAAAGTCATGCATAAAAATGAATACACAGACACAAATAACATGTGTATCCAAAAACAAAATACAGATTTCGGCCTTATTTATTGCCTCTAGTTTTCAAAGGCAAATTTCTGTGGAAAACATGCACATTAAGGGTTGCCTTTCCTTAAACCTTTGTTTTTTTTTAAAAATTGGAAGAAACAAAAAGTCTTCCCTTCCATAAATAACCCAAGACTTTTATTTTGTTATGGCAAGGGAACGAAATAGAGAATAAACTATAGTTGGTCACCATGGTCCGTGCACGACAAAATTGTGGCATTGGAAAAAATGCAAGATGGCGCAGACAATGTTTATCAATACGGATTAATTTATAACAATTATTTTTAACAATATATTTACTCGCAGTATATATGTTGATACATGTCTTCCAGCGGCTGTGCGTGAGCGTTTTTTTTTTTTTGCTGCGTGACGTCTGTTAACGTTCGATTCGATGGAAATCTGGAAGTGTTGACCGCCATTTTGTCACTGCGATTAAATATTTTGTTAAAAATAATTGTTATAAATTAATCCTTATTGATAAACATTGTCTGCGCCATCTTGCCTTTTTTCCAATGCCACAATTTTGTCGTGCACGGCAGCCATTTTAGATGCCTTGACCAGACCCACTCTCTGCACGCCGTCGATTCTCAGCACGGCTCCCCACCCTCGCAAGCATCTCCCCCACGCATTGGTCACCCCCGCTCTCTCTCTCATGCATGGGCCATAAACCTCCCCCCATCTGCGCTGCTCTTCCCTGAGAATCACACCCCGTGCCCGCCCGACACCTTCCTTTCACCCTATTCACTACCGCACCCTCTGACACTGATCTTCCTCTGTGTCCGATTGTCCAGGCCGGTCCCAGGCTATCACCTAGCCCTGCGGATGTAGTTTATGGCCCCAGCTGTAGAGAATCCAGACATGCCAACCCTCCCGATTCAGGTGTGAGACTACCGATTTCAGTGCTAGTCTCCCGCCTCCCGATTCCTGCAAGCAAAAACCCGATTCCTCGGGGGTTTCAGCTGACAGGGCTTGGTATTGTGTAACGTGCTAATTCTTCCAGGAAACGTCAGAGGGCCGATGCAGGGGCTCTAGAAGGGGAGATAATCCATTTAAGCCTCATTAACAAGCGCATGGTCTTTTAAAGATCTGTGAAGTACTCGGGCGGCGGTGTGTGTGCCCTGTTTCAGGAGCGGGCGGGGGGTGGGGGGTGGGGGGGCACTGCCAGCAACTTGCCAGGCCAGGCAGTGTTCAACACTTGCATCACCCTTTCTCTGCCTGCTATTGCGCTCCATGCTTCGGAAAGGTAAGAAAAAGAACGTGCATTTGAGTTTGAAATGTCCGATCCTGCAGCAGCATGCTTCCAAAGCCCACACATGACAATAACCCGATTCAAGGCCCCATTCTCCCGATTGTTTTTTTTTAAATCTCCCACTTCGCTCTTCTGAAATGTTGGCATGTATGAGAATCACCCCTCTTCAAAGGAGTTACAGTAGATGAAGGCCCCCACCCCATGAGATCCGTCACACCATACGGGTTCCTACTATCTGATAACCATCCTGTATTGTGCTTGGGGAGGGGATTCTCATTGTGAGGGTGTGTGGGACCGAGCCTGAAGCGGAAGATTCCAGGGATGCCTCTTTGTACATCAAAGTTTTTACAATTATGTGTCACATTAATAATATATAGCACTTCAACAAAGTAGTAGGATTATAAAACTTTAATAACTTATAAATATATACAACGCAACAAAAACAGTAAACACATTTAAACATTTTTTTGTAAAAAGAAGCAACAATGGTCAGTAGCTGTGTTTTGTGCGAATAGTCCCAAGGCAGCACAACGAGCTGAGTTCTGGACGGCACCCAGGTGATGTCACCTGGGTGCCGCACTGGTTTTTGGTATCCTACAATGCAGCTCCGAAAAATGGCGTGGGGCGTCCCTGGGGAGGCATTGTCAGTAGCGGTCTGTTGTGCGAATAGTTCCAAGGCAGCAGAACGCGCTGAGATGTGGATGGCACCCAGGTGATGTCCAGTAAACTGCCGCACTGGTTTTGGTATCCTACAATGCTGCTCCGAAAAACGGAGTGGGGTGCCCCGGGGGGGGGGGGGGGGGGGGGGGGGAGGCGGCGTGAACGAGCCTCCCCAGGTGGAGGCTCGTCTGCTGTAGTGGCGCGCCCCTTTACCGTTTCAGTTGCCATTCCGCCCGCTTTTACTACACTGTGCCTTTTCCGCCATTCAGCTGTTTACCGCCCGCTCTTCCGGCTACAGCGTCTCGCTCACCATGTAGTTGAGTTGCTCCCACTCTTGCGGTGCAACGATAGGCGGCTGCAACAGGACTCTTAAAATGGCGGCGGGCTCTTCGGATTTGGGCGTGGTCCACTAAAATGGCCCTGGGACACCTTGGAACTCGGACGCTTGTCTGCTAGGGCTTGGGCTCCATTCTCGAAAGCGTCCCCTCAGCCTTGAAGATTCTACAAAAGTCTTGGGGGCCCCCGACTCCCGCAGGCTTGCGGTGGGGAGCGGCTGCCATGATTGCTTGTGGAATGGCCACGACGGAGCTACGAGATGGTGGTGCTCTCATGCTGACGCCAGCTTTAGTCTGAAACTTCCAGAAACACTGTAGACTATCAATTCGATGAGTTCCGGTGGAGCCCCAACGTGACCCGGTAGGGAAGAACTTGCCCTCCCCTTTTTTGAGTGATGGCTCTTGTTGCCTGTCCCCTCTGTTGTCATCTAACGGAACCTTTTCTGATTGCCGAGTGAGAAAAAAAAGGTGGGTCTTTCATCGTTTGGGAAAAAAAAATGTTTTAATCCAATGAAAAGTGTTATTTTTAGGTCATATGATCAAGCCTTCCATCATTAGGAAACCAAAAGTAAAATGAACCAATGAAAAGTTTTATTAAAAAGTCACATGACCTGTTATACTTACGTTACGCGCTGCGCGCCGTGCTCTGGATCGTTTCCGGGAAGCTGCGCCTTGCGCACCGGAGCACTTCCAGGTGCGCTGATGCGGCGCGTCATATGACGCATTACGCGACAACGCAGGTCCAGAATATAGTCAAAATGTCTCCACCAACCAGCGGTCGGAATACAATCCCTTTCAGCAGTCCAAATAGTTCTGTTAAATGACAACAGAAGGGACAGGCAACAATAACAATCAGTCAAAGAGGGGAGGGCAAGTTCCTCTCTACCGGGGCACGTTGGGGCTCCACCGGAACTGATTGAATTGGTAGTCTACAGTGTTTCTGGATGTTTCAGATTGAAGCTGGCGTCAGCATGAGAGCACCCAATTCTAAAACAGTAAATGCTTGGATAACAATCAATCAAATGTAGAGGGAAGCAGGCACGACGGGTTACAATGGGGGCAAAGGCTTACGTTACCTACCCTTCACTATCTCCAAAGAGAGAATACTCCTAAAAGAAAAGAGGAGGGAGGGGGCAGCGTTCAAAGCACATCAGCGTGCATAAATACGAAAATGTTTTTACCTACCACGTACTTGACATTTTACAGCTTTTCATATTTGCTATTAAAAAAACATTGTAATTCACTGAAAAAACCTACACGTTACAACTACGTTTGCTTTTTCAAAAACCTTTAATAAAAATGTTGGTGCACAAATACGGGCCTACAACCCCGTGGGCCGGCCACGGAGCAGGCTGGAACTGTAAATGGGGGGGGGGGGTATTTATTTGTGTAAAACATAACAGAGTCAGTAGTCGTTGATTTCATAGTAAAAAGTGCGACAAGTGCAACAAAATCATATCGATAATTCATTGTGAGCAAGTACCAAAAGTGTCGACAATTCGAACCTTCAATGAATACAGTAATCAATGATGCATTAGAACTTAATATCAATTCATTGTCCAAACGTGTAATCAGTACTTGTATGAGAATCACCCCTCTTCAAAGGAGTTACAGTAGATGAAGGCCCCCACCCCATGAGATCCGTCACACCATACGGGTTCCTACTATCTGATAACCATCCTGTATTGTGCTTGGGGAGGGGATTCTCATTGTGAGGGTGTGTGGGACCGAGCCTGAAGCGGAAGATTCCAGGGATGCCTCTTTGTACATCAAAGTTTTTACAATTATGTGTCACATTAATAATATATAGCACTTCAACAAAGTAGTAGGATTATAAAACTTTAATAACTTATAAATATATACAACGCAACAAAAACAGTAAACACATTTAAACATTTTTTTGTAAAAAGAAGCAACAATGGTCAGTAGCTGTGTTTTGTGCGAATAGTCCCAAGGCAGCACAACGAGCTGAGTTCTGGACGGCACCCAGGTGATGTCACCTGGGTGCCGCACTGGTTTTTGGTATCCTACAATGCAGCTCCGAAAAATGGCGTGGGGCGTCCCTGGGGAGGCATTGTCAGTAGCGGTCTGTTGTGCGAATAGTTCCAAGGCAGCAGAACGCGCTGAGATGTGGATGGCACCCAGGTGATGTCCAGTAAACTGCCGCACTGGTTTTGGTATCCTACAATGCTGCTCCGAAAAACGGAGTGGGGTGCCCCGGGGGGGGGGGGGCGGCGTGAACGAGCCTCCCCAGGTGGAGGCTCGTCTGCTGTAGTGGCGCGCCCCTTTACCGTTTCAGTTGCCATTCCGCCCGCTTTTACTACACTGTGCCTTTTCCGCCATTCAGCTGTTTACCGCCCGCTCTTCCGGCTACAGCGTCTCGCTCACCATGTAGTTGAGTTGCTCCCACTCTTGCGGTGCAACGATAGGCGGCTGCAACAGGACTCTTAAAATGGCGGCGGGCTCTTCGGATTTGGGCGTGGTCCACTAAAATGGCCCTGGGACACCTTGGAACTCGGACGCTTGTCTGCTAGGGCTTGGGCTCCATTCTCGAAAGCGTCCCCTCAGCCTTGAAGATTCTACAAAAGTCTTGGGGGCCCCCGACTCCCGCAGGCTTGCGGTGGGGAGCGGCTGCCATGATTGCTTGTGGAATGGCCACGACGGAGCTACGAGATGGTGGTGCTCTCATGCTGACGCCAGCTTTAGTCTGAAACTTCCAGAAACACTGTAGACTATCAATTCGATGAGTTCCGGTGGAGCCCCAACGTGACCCGGTAGGGAAGAACTTGCCCTCCCCTTTTTTGAGTGATGGCTCTTGTTGCCTGTCCCCTCTGTTGTCATCTAACGGAACCTTTTCTGATTGCCGAGTGAGAAAAAAAAGGTGGGTCTTTCATCGTTTGGGAAAAAAAAATGTTTTAATCCAATGAAAAGTGTTATTTTTAGGTCATATGATCAAGCCTTCCATCATTAGGAAACCAAAAGTAAAATGAACCAATGAAAAGTTTTATTAAAAAGTCACATGACCTGTTATACTTACGTTACGCGCTGCGCGCCGTGCTCTGGATCGTTTCCGGGAAGCTGCGCCTTGCGCACCGGAGCACTTCCAGGTGCGCTGATGCGGCGCGTCATATGACGCATTACGCGACAACGCAGGTCCAGAATATAGTCAAAATGTCTCCACCAACCAGCGGTCGGAATACAATCCCTTTCAGCAGTCCAAATAGTTCTGTTAAATGACAACAGAAGGGACAGGCAACAATAACAATCAGTCAAAGAGGGGAGGGCAAGTTCCTCTCTACCGGGGCACGTTGGGGCTCCACCGGAACTGATTGAATTGGTAGTCTACAGTGTTTCTGGATGTTTCAGATTGAAGCTGGCGTCAGCATGAGAGCACCCAATTCTAAAACAGTAAATGCTTGGATAACAATCAATCAAATGTAGAGGGAAGCAGGCACGACGGGTTACAATGGGGGCAAAGGCTTACGTTACCTACCCTTCACTATCTCCAAAGAGAGAATACTCCTAAAAGAAAAGAGGAGGGAGGGGGCAGCGTTCAAAGCACATCAGCGTGCATAAATACGAAAATGTTTTTACCTACCACGTACTTGACATTTTACAGCTTTTCATATTTGCTATTAAAAAAACATTGTAATTCACTGAAAAAACCTACACGTTACAACTACGTTTGCTTTTTCAAAAACCTTTAATAAAAATGTTGGTGCACAAATACGGGCCTACAACCCCGTGGGCCGGCCACGGAGCAGGCTGGAACTGTAAATGGGGGGGGGGGTATTTATTTGTGTAAAACATAACAGAGTCAGTAGTCGTTGATTTCATAGTAAAAAGTGCGACAAGTGCAACAAAATCATATCGATAATTCATTGTGAGCAAGTACCAAAAGTGTCGACAATTCGAACCTTCAATGAATACAGTAATCAATGATGCATTAGAACTTAATATCAATTCATTGTCCAAACGTGTAATCAGTACTTGTCCCATGTCAATTCATTGTTCGAATGTATAATCAATACCCATCCCGGATCAATTCATTGTCCGAACATATAATCAGTCTTATCCCATATCAATTCATGTGCTAAAAACTGCATACATACCTCATGATATCAAGGCTGAGCAATCGGGGCACAACAAGGAGTTGAGAGTTTCATTTGTACCGGCGCCATTTTGGGTGAGGTCAGGAAGGTCCAAGTATAGTCAAAATGTCTCCACCAACTCGTGGTTGGACCGGGACCTCTTTCGGCAGTCCAAAAATTTTTGTTGAAGGGTAGCAGAGGGGACTGGCGACATGAACCATCAGTCAAAGTGGGGTGGGAGGCAACAATCTCTCCTACCGGGTCATACTGGTGTCCCATTGGAACTGATCAAGTTGGTAGTCTTGCAGGATTTTGGTCATTTCAAGACTGAGGCCGGCGCCGGCATGAGCGCGCCGACGTCCCGCGGCTACGTCGTGGTCGATCTGTGGGTGATCATGGCAGTCATTCCCCATCGGGGGTGTCTGCGGGGGTCGGGGGCCCCCGTGGCTCTTATAGAATCTTCAAAGTTGAGGAGAACGTATCTGGACGCAGGACTCATTTTCTAGGTGAACTCAGAAGCGCCGTTGCTTCGCAACAGTGGACGAGACCCCCGCTGGGTGAGCGGAGCATCATTGCCTCGCAATAGTGGACGAGACCTTTTGTTGGGTGAGTGGAGCGTTAGGGGTGCAGCTGAGGGGCCCCCACCTGGGGGGGTGGGAGAGGCTCGTTCGCGCCGCCTCTCCCTCCCAGCGCACCCCACGCCGACACCTGGCATTGATATCCGTGATGTCCGGACCAGGCGATAAGAGGGGGGGGTCGGAGGCAGAGGCAAGACATCCCCCCCGTGGCCTGCAGGGCGCCGCTTCAGGACCGAACGGGGAGCTCATACCAAGCAGGGGCCAGACCAGGAGATACGAGGGCAGGGGAGGGGGGGAGTCGGTGGCATGTGCAAGACTTCCCCCCCCCGTTGTCGCAGCCATTATTGAAGAAAGAAGAGGGATCCCGTCGGCCTCGGCTCCTCTCCTGGCCCAGGGGGGGGGGGTCGGTGGCATGTGCAAGACACCCCCCCCCTCGTTGTCGCAGCCATTATTGAAAAAAGAAGAGGATGGGACAAGGGATCCCGTCGGCCTCGGCTCTTCTCGTGGCCCACCTTACGCGACGACCTCCCCGGCCGACGGCTGCCAGCAGGACTCGCCCTACACGTGCCGAAGGCCTCGTCTTCCGGATGGGCGTAGCCGCGAACCTGTTGCACTTCGGGAGTTTCCGGAATGGGGGTAGGTATCTGCTGATTTGTATCTATTTCATGTTACCGTTATTGGGCGTGGCGGGCGGTGGGACAGACATGCTTGGAGCAGTGGGGGGGTGGCGGAGCCTAGCTACCTCGTGGCTGCCGTAACGTCAAGCTTGGCTTCTCTTACCACTTTCATGTTTCTTATTTCTAGCGAAGTCAAAAACTCATCAGTGGCCTACTGATTTTGTTTGATTTCTTTCCCTTCCTTTTCAAGTGTGTTTCATGCTAAAGTTTCTGTTTGATAAGGATACAGTGATTACTTCGTATTTTACATATGTCTTCTTTATTAGTGGTACCCTCCGGTTGAGCCAGATGATGTACCTCTAATAAATGGTCCGGGTGGAACTAGTTTATCAATCAGTGGGGAGTAGATGGGCATGACAGATTACAACGGGGGACAAAGGTCCGCATTACCCACCCTTCACTACTTGCAAAGATTAGACAGAATATTTCTATTCCACGTTATTTGCAAACAGAGAATACCTCGAAAGAACTATTCTTTGAACAATAAATGTCCAGCCAATCAATCAATCAGTGGGGAGAAAAACAGGCATGACGGATTACAACGGGGGACAAACGTCCGCATTACCTATCCTTCACTATCTGCAAAGGGAGACAGAATATTCCTATTCTTCTCTGTTTGTAGACAGGGAATATCTCAAAGAGCAATAATCGATAAAAAATTAGTAGGATTATAACACTTTAATAACTTATAAATATATACATCGCAACAAAAACAGTAAACACCTTAAAACATTTTTTATTAAAACAGAAGCAACAATGACAACTAACAGTAGTGATATCCTGGGCGGGTGATGGAACTGGGATTGTTAATGGAAAAACATCTACAGAGAAAGCTATTCTTCTCCGGAAATTTAAAACTCACAAATGTTTCATTTGTGTAATCGTTTCATAAACATGTACATTAAAAAACTAAATACGCTCCACTGTTTTAGAAAATCTTTACAACTTGCTAGATCACCCTTTAAAGTTACAACTACGAAAACGTACTTACTTAAGCTGTTGAATTCGGCTTCAAGTGTAAAGCATAAGTTCAAGCTAGCTATGCAAATTTAAATACTACCCTTTCTTAATGGTGACACCTTATCTCTCCAATATCCCACAATTTCCATGAGCAAAGCAAAAGAAATTCTGAGGCCTTGAAGAAATAAGGCTTACTGTGGGGTTCAACTCAATCTGGTGTTTGGGAGATTCCATGTTTTAGGGTGATATTCTGTGACAGGGTGCAGGCACCAGATGAATTTTAGCCTAGTTCATCACATTGGAGAATGAGGGTCTGGGAAAATATCTAATCTGGTGAAGAACCATTCCTTCTTTAAACCCTATGGTGACCAACTATAGTTTATTCTCTATTTCGTTCCCTTGCCATAACAAAATAAAAGTCTTGGGTTATTTATGGAAGGGAATACTTTTTGTTTCTTCCAATTTTTAAAAGAAAAGAGGAGGGGGGGCAGCGTTCAAAGCATATCAGCGTGCATAAATACGATTTTTTTTTTACCTACCACGTACTTGACATTTTACAGCTTTTCATATTTGCTATTAAAAAACCATTGAAATTCACTGAAAAAAAACATAGGTTATAGACTATATATAGTTAGGGATTAGCATTTACAAAACCTTAATTTACTCGCACAAAACCATAGAAATTTGCATATATAGTTAGTTGCAATAACTATATATCGCGCACCCGCAATCCACTGCTGATGATGTCACATATTACATCATTCATGACATGGTCAGTGACATCACTGATGGCATCACTGATGACATCTCAAATGACATCACTGATGACATCACTGATGACATCTCAAATGACATCACTGATGACATCTCAAATGACATCACTGATGACATCTCAAATGACATCAGTGATGACATCACTGATGACATAACAAATGACATCACTGATGACATCTCATTTGATATCAATGGTCACATCACTGATGATATCATTCATGTGACAATACAATGCATCTCCTCACACTTTAATATAACCTCTGTTACATCAAGTGTGAAATACAGAATATAATTTTTTAAACCATTGACACACCAATACTAGTTACTACATACGCACTCACTGATTTCTATGTCTACACACACATTCACTCATTCACCCATACAATCATTCATACATACAATCACTCATCTTTATAACACTATCATATGCACTCATACACCTATACAGACATTCACACTCTGCCACTCATCCATGGAGTTACTCACACACCTAGTCAGTCCTGTAAAGAATCAATCACACTTCCATTTTCTAATCAATACAGTTAAACATAGAGTACCTTACATTTTCAAACATATACTAACACATGCTTACTCTCTTATACAATCAATGATACAAGAACACATTGATCTGCACAGAGTCACACATCTCCCAAGCAGCCACACACACACTCAGTCTTCCATACAAATACTTGGACAACCAATCAATAACCCATATAGTTACTCATATAGCTACTGATCAACACATGCAGCAGTTTACAGAACAACAGACATAATGATGCACAAATTAAGACAGTTTAGTCACTAACCCATGCACTCAGTGAGACACATTTAATCACTCACTCACTCATGCACCTACTAAATCCTTCATCCAGACACTTATACATCCACTCATTCTTCAATATGTAAGACATATTTTAACTTTACAGAAACAGACAGTCACTGGATGATGTCATCAGTGATGTCATCAGTGATGTCACTGACCATGTCATGAATGATGTAATATGTGACATCATCAGCAGTGGATTGCGGGTGCGCGATATATAGTTATTGCAACTAACTATATATGCGAATTTCTATGGTTTTGTGCGTGTAAATTAAGGTTTTGTAAATGCTAACCCCTAACTATATATAGTCTATAACCTATGGTTTTTTCAGTGAATATATATATATATATATATATATATATTACCTACCGGCAGTCGCCAGTAGGTATATATAGTTAGGATTTTTTCTCTATGGGACTTTTGAAAATTCTATGTCTAATAACTTTGGTGTTTGTGGACGGAATCGGCTGAAATTTTCAGGAAAATGGCACATTTGTTTCTGAGCAGCCCCTGAAAATTTGGGGGGGTTTCGTCAAGGGGGGGCCGAGAAAAAAGGGGGGTCCCAAAACGCGTTTTTAACATTGAGTTTTCTATGGGGGGTTTGGCCTCACTTTTAGCTCGAATGGCTAAATGGATTTGCACGAAACTTGGCAAAATTGTAGGGATTGTTAGCCCGATGTGCCTTTGCTGGGTCTCAATATATGTGCTCCAGTGGATTTTGAGAAATTAACGTTTTAAAAAACAGATATATCTGTGACAGCGTCCCGGATAGCGCTCCGGTTCGCAAACTTTTCGCGTAACGGAACTTTGCGAAGCGAAGCTGATTGGCTCTCCGGTGTCTGTCAATATTCTAAACAGTCCGGAGCGGCCGCCATCTTGCCTCTTGGTAGGATCGAGAGACAAGAAGAGGAGAAAAACGAAGGGGGAATTTAATGAAAGGGGGCAAGGTAGACCCTTCTTGACCCCCTAGGAATGATGTTGGGGTTATTAAAGGGTCCCGTGGGGCAAATAAAAAAAATTGATTTTTTGCGGTAGAAGCGCTTTCCGGTTCGCGAACCGGGTAGCGAACCGGGACGCGAAACGGGAATTCGCCATTTTGTGTTTCGTTTTAATTAAATTACAAGATGGAGGAAAAACAATGTGAGAAATGGGTGTAAGGGGGTACAGGAGACGTATCCTGACCCCCTATGTTTTCTGAGGGTGGCTGAGGATGCTCATATATGTTGATAGTGATACTTGTCTTCCAGCGGCTGCGCGTGAGCGTTTTTTTTTTTTTTTGCTGCGTGACGTCTGTTAACGTTCGATTCGAAGGAAATCAGGAAGTGTTGGCCGCCATTTTCACACTGCGAGTAAATATATTGTTAAAAATAATTGTTATCAATTAATCCGTATTGATAAACATTGTCTGCGCCATCTTGCTTTTTTTCCAATGCCACACTTTTGTCGTGCACGGCAGCCATTTTAGATGCCTTGACCAGACCCACTCTCTGCACGCCGCCGATCGGGACGTCGGTTAACGTTCGATTCAAAGGAAATCAGGAAGTGTTGACCGCCATTTTGACACTGCGAGTAAATATATTGTTAAAAATAATTGTTATAAATTAATCCGTATTGATAAACATTGTCTGCGCCATCTTGCTTTTTTTCCAATGCCACACTTTTGTCGTGCACGGCAGCCATTTTAGATGCCTTGACCAGACCCACTCTCTGCACGTCGCCGATCCTCAGCATGGCTCCCCACCCTCCCAAGCATCTCCCCCACGCACTGGTCACCCCCGCTCTCTCTCTCATGCATAGGCCATAAACCTCCCCCCATCTGCGCTGCTCTTCCCTGAGAATCACACCCTGTGCCCGCCCGACACCTCCCTTTCACCCTATTCACTACCACACCCTCTGACACTCCTCTTCCTTTGGGTCTGATTGTCCAGGCCGGTCCCAGGCTATCACCTAGCCCTGCGGATGTAGTTTATGGCCTCAACTGTAAAGAATCACCCCTCTTCAAAGGAGTTACAGTAGATCAAGGCCCCCACCCCATGAGATCCGTCACACCACACGCGTTCCTACTATCTGATAACGATCCTGTATTGTGATTGGGGAGGGGATTCTCACTGTGAGGGTGTGTGGGTCCGAGCCTGAAGCGGAAGATTCCAGGGATGCCTTATTGTACATCAAAGTCTTCACAATTATGTGTCACATTAAAAATATATAGCACTCCAACAAAGTAGTAGGATTATAACACTTTAATAACTTTTAAATATATACAACGCACCAAAAACAGTAAACACGTTAAAAAAATTTTTGTAAACAAAGCAACAATGGTCAATAGCAGTCTGTTGTGCGAATAGTCCGAAGGCAGCACAACGCGCTGAGATCTGGACAGCACCCAGGTGATGTCCTTTACTTGCCGCACTTGTCTTGGCATCCTACAATGCTGCGCCGAAAAACGGCGTGGGGCGCCCCGGGGGGGGGGGGTGCGGCGTGAACGGGCCTCCCCAGGTGGAGGCTCATCTGCTGTAGTGGGGCGCCCCTTTACCGTTTCAGTTGCCATTCAGCGGTTTTCCGCCCGCTTTTGCTGCACTGTGCCTCATACGCCATTCAGCTGTTTACCACCCGCTCTTGCGGCTACAGCGTCTCTTCCACGATCCAGTTGAGTTGCGCTCGCTCTTGTGGCTACAGTGTCTCGCCCACCATCCAGTTGAATTGTGCCCACTCTTGCGGTGCAGCGATAGGCGGCTGCCACAGCACTCTTAAAATGGCGGCCGGCTCTTCGGATTTGGGCCTTGTCCACTAAAATGCCCCTTGGACACATTTGAACTCGGACATTTGCCTGCTAGGGCTTGGGACCCATTCTCGAAAGCTTCCCCTCAGCCTTGAAGATTCTACAAAAGTCATCGGGCCCCCGACTTCCGCAGGCTTCCGGTGAGGAGCGGCTGCCATGATTGCTTGTGGAATGGCCACGACGGAGCTACGAGATGGTGGTGCTCTCATGCTGACGCCAGCTTCAGTCTGAAACATCCAGAAACACTGTAGACTATCAATTCGATGACTTCCGGTGGAGCCCCAACGTGACCCGGTAGGGAAGAACTTGCCCTCCCCTTTTTTGACTGATGGTTCTTGTTGCCTGTCCCCTCTGTTGTCATGTAACGGAACCTTTTTGGATTGCCGAGTGAGAAAAAAAAAGGTGGGGCTTTCATCGTTTGGGAAAAAAAATGTTTCAATCCAATGAAAAGTGTTATTTTTAGGTCATATGATCGAGCATTTCATCATTAGGAAACCAAAAGCAAAATGAACCAATGAAAAGTTTTATAAACAAGTCACATGACCTGTTATGCGGCTTTGGGCTATAAAAAGCCTACAAAATCCGTTGGCCTGTGAGGCGGCGTCAGTAGCGGACCGATGTGCGAATAGGCCTAAGGCAGCACAACGCGTCGAGATCCGGATGGCACCGAGGTGGTGTTCAGCAAGTTGCCGCACTGGTGTGGCTATCCTACAATGCTGCGCCGAAAGACGGCGCGGGGTGCCCGGGGGGGGGAGGCGGCGCAAACGGCCCTCTCCCACCTCCCCAGGTGGAGGCACCTCATCTGCAGTGGGGCGCCCCTTACCGTTTCACTCGCCGTTCAGCAGAGTTGCGCCCGCTCTTGCGGCACAGTGCCTCACCCTCCATCCAGCTGAGTTTCGCCCGCTCCTGCGGTACAGTGACTCACCCGCCATCCAGCTGAATTTCGCCCACTCTTGCGGTACAGTGACTCAAACGCGCCGAGATCCGGATGGCACCGAGGTGGTGTCCAGCAAGTTTCACTGGTGTGGGCATCCTACAATGCTGCGCCGAAAGACGGCGTGGGGTGCCCGGGGGGGGGGAGGTGGCGCAAATGGGCCTCTCTCGCCTCCCCAGGTGGAGGCACCTCATCTGCAGTGGGGCGCCTCTTAGCGTTTCACTCGCCCTCCAGCTGAGTTCCGCCCGCTCTTGCGGCACAGTGCCTCACCCCCCATCCAGCTGAGTTCCGCCCGCTCTAGTGGTACAGTGACTCACCCGCCATCTAGCTGAATTGCGGTTACTCTTGTGGTGCAGCGATAGCCGGCTGCAACAGGACTCTCTAAATGGTGGCCAGCTCTTTGGATTTGGGCCTGGTCCACTAAAATGGCCCTGGGACACCTTGCAACTCGGACGCTTGCCTGCTAGAGCATGGGCCCCATTCACGAAAGCGTCCCCTCTTTTGACTGATTGTTCTTGTTGCCTATTTCTTCTGTTGTCATTTAACGGAACCTTTTTGGACTGCCGAAAGGTGTTCTGGTCTGACCGCTGGTTGGTGGAGACATTTTGACTATATCCTGGACCTGCCCGGCCTCGCACAAAATGGCGCCGGTATAAATGGGACTCGTAACTCCTTGTTGTGTACTGGTTGCCCAACCTTGATATCATGAGATACGTATGCAGTTTTGAAGCACATGGCGGGCGGGGACGAGAATTGATTGAACATTTGGACATCCCTATTGATATTAAGTTCTGATGTGTTATTGATTACTGTACTATTGAAAGTTCGAATTAACGTCACCCATGATACTTGCCCGCAAATGTATATCTAGATAATTTTATTGTAACTGGCCCTGTCGTACTTTAATTATAAAATGTACGTCCACCGATTCCGCAACTGTTAGACACCTTAGTTCTTGCAACCTAATGGCCCGCCCGTTAGGTTCTTCTACAGTGTAAATGTCCCCTCATCATATACGATTCCAGTTTGCTCCGTGGCCGGCCCACGTGGTTATAGGCCCGTATTTGTATACTGACATTTTCACAATAAAGGTTTTTAAAACAAAACATGGTAGTAGTACCTTTTTTGGTATAGTTTTGAATAATAGCCACTGTTTTCGAATGAGTAAAAGGCAAGTGAAATAAAGCAGCCCGATTACATGACGGTTAAAAGGTATAATACGCAGGAACGCTGTAAAGATAAATGGTCAAGGGCTGTTGTGTTTTCCACTCCTGCAACATAAAGTGATCGATAAGAATCCGATATTCATGCCTATCAGCGACTAAGACAGCAGGCCGAGCCTCTTTTGCTCAACGGCTCCCTCATGGGACGAAGAAACGCCCTTTTTCTCGAAATAGGAATATTTTACTTGCAGGGCAGTTGTAAATTTCCCGGGAAAATACATTAGCCTGGAACATTGTTAGTGATAAACTGTAAATGCATCTGGGTCCTTTGCTTTACAAGTCAGAGTGAGAAAAAAAAAGGTGGGGCTTTCATCATTTGGGCAAAAAAAATGTTCGAAAGCAATGAAAAGTGTTATTTTTAGGTCATATGACCAAGCCTTTCATCATTAGAATAACAAAAGTAAAATGAACCAATGAAAAGTTTTATTAACAAGTCACATGATCTGTTATGCTTACGTTACGCGCTGTGCGCCGCGCTGTGGATCGTTTCCTGGAAGCTGCGCCTCGCGCACCGGGGCACTTCCGGGTGCGCTAATGCGGCGCGTCATTTGACGCATTACGCGACAACGCAGGTCCAGAATATAGTCAAAATGTCTCCACCAACCAGCGGTCGGACCACAACCCCTTGCAGCAGTCCAAAAAGTTCTGTTAAATGACAAGAGAATGGACAGGCAACAAGAACCATCAGTCAAAGAGGGGAGGGCATGTTCTTCTCTACCGGGTTACGTTGGGGCTCCACCGGAACTGATCGAATTGGTAGTCTACAGTGTTTCTGGATGTTTCAGACTGAAGCTGGCGTCAGCATAAGAGCACCACCATCTCGTGGCTACGTCGTGGCCATTTCGCGAGCAATCATGGCAGTCGCTCCCCACCGGAAGTCTACGGGAGTCGGGGGTCTGGGTGACTGTTGTAGAATCTTCAAGGCTGAGGGGACTCTTTTGGGAATGGGGCCCATGCCCTAGCAGTCAAGCGTCCGAGTTCCATGGTTGCCCAGAGCCATCTTTGCAGGCCAGTCCAAGTCTGTGGAGCCGACCGCCATTTCGTGAGCTCCATAGCAGCCGCCTGTCACTGTACCGCAAGATTGGGTGCAATTCCGTTGGATGGCGGGTGAGACGTTGTAATAGCAAGAGCAGGCGCAGTTCAGCTGGCCGAGCGAGGCACTGTGTCGCAAGAGCGGGCGCAAGTCAGCTGGTCGAGTGAAGCGCTGGGGTGTAGCTGAGAAACCTCCACCTGGGGAGGTGGGGGAGGCTCGTTCACGCCGCCTCTACCTTCTACTGCACCCCACGCCGTCTCCTGGCGCAGGTATATGTGATGGTCGGACCAGGGCACCGCAGGACGTGTCATCAGGTCAAACGGATTGTGGGACAAGGTGTGGAGCAGGCGCAATTATCTCGGGGGCCTCCGTCAAGCGGTTCAGGGAGGCACTGCATCACATTGTTTTCCAATGCAGTCAGGTCCACAAACAGCCCCCACTTACTTTGAGAATAGTGAAGCTGCAGCAGGTGCAAATAAGCTTCAGACAGTGTTACAAGCGCTGCTCCGAACCCTCAACTATGGCACCCAACATCCAGGACTTATGCCATTTGTGCAAGGCAGTGACATCGAAGCATCTCAGGGACCAAGCAACATACCATATGCAGAGTCCTTCCCACAACCTCTGCCTTCCTTCTTACCTAGTTATTGTTCTTTCACTCCCACTCTAGGCTTTTAGTCTGTGGATGGAAACCATGAACCTACACTCACCTATGAAAATCTTACTATTGATGGTTTATTTTGAGCCCAAAATACAAAGGCTTGTTTGGATCAATGTTGCAGAAGGCTGCCATGTAAATAGTTATTTAATAAAACGTTTTACCCTGTTACTTTGCTGGTGTGTTGTATATATTTATAATATTTGCATAGTGTTTGTTGTTATTTTGGGTGGGGTGGGCGGCGGAGCCGAGCTGTCTTGCAGCCATCATGGTGTCGAGCACAGTTCCTCTCACTAGTTTCGTATTTGTCATGAGGGGTTGTTCATAATGTTTCTATTTTAGCGAGGTCAAAAAGAGATCTCATTTGTGGCCTACTGATTTTGCTTGATTCCTTTTGTTTTTTTAACGATTTTTCACTATATGCATAGACTAAACAGAGTATTGTGACTCTGTGCTTGTTTGTAAATAGAGAATGAACCAAAGAGAACCAATTCCAAAACAATAAATGCTTGGATAACAATCAATCAAATGGAGAGGGAAGCAGGCACGACGGATTACAACGGGGCAAAGGCCTGTGTTACCTACTCTTCACTATCTGCAAAGAGAGAATACTCCTACAAGAAAAGAGGAGGGGGGGGCAGCGTTAAAAGCACATCAGCGTGCATAAATACGAAAATGTTTTTACCTACCATGTACTTGACATTTTACAGGTTTTGATATTTGCTATTAAAAAACCATTGAAATTCACTGAAAAAACCATAGGTTATAGACCATATATAGTTAGGGATTAGCATTTACAAAACCTTGAAAATTCACTGAAAAAACCATAGGTTATAGACCATATATAGTTAGGGATTAGCATTTACAAAACCTTAATTTACTCGCACAAAACCATTGAAATTCGCATATATAGTTAGTTGCACTAACTATATATCGCGCACCCGCAATCCACTGCTGATGATGTCACATATTACATCATTCATGACATCGTCAGTGACATCACTGATGACATCACTGCTGATGACGTCACATATTATATCACTCATGACATGGTCAGTGACATCTCTCATGACATCACTGATGACATCTCAAATGACATCACTGATGACATCATCCTTGTGAAAGAGTGACAACCTCCTCTCAGCGTAATATAACCCTTGATACACACATTCAAAAATAGAAACTAAATATTTCAAAAAATGGAGATACCAATTCCAGTTAGAACAACCTATTCAGTAATTCCAAAATTTACATACACATCCAGTCATTCACTAACAGTTCTATATAGGCACTCATACATGTGCTCACTCATCATATGTACTCATCCACCTATACATCTTATTACACATGGACACTCATCTATAGAGTTACTCACACATACAAACATCCATTTACTTGCATATACAGCTATACACCCACCACTACACTTACTTCTACAGAATTGTACACATACTTACTCTCTTAAACAATCACTTACAGAAACACATACTTATTTACACAGGATGTCTCACAATCTCTTGCTCTCACATATACTCACTTATATACATCAATACTCACATATACTAGTTTAACACATATGTAATTACTCATAAAGATACTATTGAGACAGTGATATACTCACTAACATACCCATACACACACTCATCCACCCATACAGTCCTGTACACATGCTGTCTTCAAAACACATACAAACAGTGAGTCACCCATTCATGTATCTATGTGGTGAGTAATACCCCCCACCAAACCATACAGACACTCATACTGATACTCTAAAAACCAACGAATAACCCATATCCACACTCATGTAGCTAGTCACCAACCCATGCTGCCACTTATACACAAAGTGAGACACTGATACATATATTTTCATATTTAAACATTACTCGCTAATACATGTATTCACTAAGATACACTTAATAAGTCAGTTATACAATTATTTTTACAAAAAAAACATCCATTTAGACACTTATTTACACATTTTTTCTTCCTTCGACCTTTAGATATACATATATAAAACATATTTATTTTTCAGAAAGACACACTTTCACTGGATGATGTCATCAGTAATGTCATCAGTGATGTCATTTGAGACGTCATCAGTGATGTCATGAGTGATGTCACTGACCATGTCATGAGTGATATAATGTGTGACGTCATCAGCAGTGCATTGCGGGCGCGCGAGTTATAGTTAGCTGAATTAACTATAACGGAGAAATTTCAATGGTTTTGTATGAGTGAAATGTCCAGCTAACTATAACATGTGTGAAACCTATGGTTTTTTCAGTGAATTTTCAAGGTTTTTTAAATGCTAATCTTTAACTATAACATGGCTGAAACCTACATTTTTTTCAGTGAATATATATATATATATATATATATTTATATTCAATGAAAAAAACATAGTTTTCAGGGACGTTATAGTTAGTTGGACATTTCACTCATACAAAACCTTTGAAATTCCCATGTTATAGTTAGTTGAGCTAACTATAACTTGCGCCCCCGCAATGCACTGCTGATGACATCACATATTACAACATTCATGAAATGCTCAGCGACATCACTGATGACATCACTGATGAATCTCAAATGACATCACTGATGACATCATCCAGTGACTATGTGTTTCTGTAAAATTTAAATATGTATATATGTGCCAAGGTATATTCAGTTCAGTTCAAAATAGCTTTATTCGACAGCATGTGTCATAAAAGTATTGAATAGCATATATGCAATGAAATAGAATCTGTACAATAAAAGAGAAAAAGATCATGTAATACAGAGGGTTATTTAAAAGTCTCTTAAGATAGAATTAATGGCAGCATATTTGGTTAAAACAACATTAAACAAGTATGATAAAAGAGAATTAACTCTGGGGCACTATGTACATATAGGGGATAAGTCAGTTGTAGTGAGCAGTGTATAGCAATGTGTATGGTGCTAGTGCTAACTATATCATAATTAATATTTTGAGAGTTACATTGCAGACCGATATAGTATCAAGTTCAAACACATATAATAAATTGTGTTTCCACATTAGGGTCACACGTTGTATGGCTTTATTTCTGATTATCCAAAAACAAGGAAGAGGTCCCTGGGCGCTGAGGATATGCCTTATGTCGTAAAATAGCTCCGCCAAGATGTCTATGGGGGCTATATTCGACCTAACAGAGAGGACTATCTCTGAAATTCTACATACACACTATCACTAAATGGTGGCTAACAGTCAGTAAAGGAACTCTGTGTACAATCCTTCAAACATTAAAAACACTCTAGTATTCACCAATATTTAAAATCATCAATTTATTATTCAAGATTAATAACATTATGAGATCTAACAATGCATAAAAATACAATCAATCACAAATTAAAAAAACAAAAGTCGATGCGGCGTTTCGGTGTCTTGTGTCGATGGCAACACCTTCTTCAGGACTGTTTTTTTAAAAAAAATCTCTAGAAAAATAAAATTAGATAATTACAATCAACAGAGGCCTATTGTACACTGACGTTAGCTCAACCATAGAATCACATTTTGCTTGCAATTACACATTTACCTAAGCATTTGTTATGTCTACACTCGGAATTGTATCCAAATATGCAGTTCATATCCTACAATGAGGGGTTCTTCTCAAAGGGCGGTCCCTATTGGAATCGTCTAACTCAAGGATCCGTTTATGTTTCTGAAGGCATAGTAAAAACATACTGCCTATCCTTGATTAACCTGGTTTTGGTCATTGTGGTGTTAACAATCTTTATACACATAAATGTAACAGGCTTTTCTCAGATTACTGTAGACTTTAGCTTACAAAACCTTCATATGCTTTTACAACAAGCCTCATTAGCATGCATTTTATTCACCTTGCCCTTATTAATTCAATAGTTGAAGCTTAAGTTGGCGGTCGTCACGTTTTTACACAAGGATATTACCAACCTACCTCAAACTTTTTGAGGGATTCAGACCATAAAAGATATCTTGAAGGTGCAGTTTTTCATTCATTAATCTGCATCTCTAATTGTTTCTTCATTACATGGAATTTAAAGACAATTATTCCACCTGGAGAATAGATTTCATAATGTAATTTGTTCAAACACCCCAAACATTGTATATTCACTGTGCTTCTTACTGTGTTATATATACAAAAGATTATTACCTGAACATCAATTCATGTATGTATTCAGTGCTGTATCAGGGGTGACCACCGTATGTATACTAGGATCGGATACAATTTTCTGCAGATGGACAAAAATACATGGAATTTGGTTTTTTTAAAAAATCTTATTGCCTGATTAGTAAACAAATGAGCTTGAGTCTTTGGGATCAAAGCCAAAAAATTATTTTCTATTTAGATACATTTTTATGTATCACGGATTAGATGCAATCCTATCTTGAAGTGGAAGGGAGCTTGGGGCTCATGTGCCGTTGTGTAAGCTTGCTTCCTTCTACAGTCTTGCTTATTATTCTTCCGATTTTTTGGATACCAACGTCTATTCATGAAAACAAAGGATGTATTAAAAATTATTTACTCTCGTCATCTTTTACTAAATGACATTGTGCTAGGGTAACTTTATTATAATCATAGACCAACGGTCAGACCCACATTGCGAATTGACTTTAGCAAAGGCATTTTTACCGGGATCTAAAATTTGAGTACTATCTATACATAGGGTTAACGCCCTACTCTGTCCTGGACTCAGTGTCGGTGAAGTTGATCTATATAGGCTTGGATAAGCTAATTTGAATACCGATAGAGGGTAAACTTGATAGGGGAGTCCTACCGATGTTTACGGTATTTAAAAAAGATTTTTTTTAAAATAGGGTTTTTTTTTAAAACTTGGAGTTGGTTACAACGCTATATGCGTATGCACTACCATAACTGTTGTGCTATTATACAAAATAGTGTTCTGACCAGATCGCCGGTGCATCGGGTTTGCAAGTTTGCTTAAATACGTGCATACGGCGGTCTTTCAGAGAATACAAGTTAATCTCCCTGGTGTTAAAAGTGTAAAGACCGGTCTGGGATTCAAGGTCAGTCAGTAGTGTTTTCACAGTTTACTCTCAATAGACTAACACCAACTAAGGTTTAGGAAGAGACCCTCGATCGGTTCAATATTTTAACAAAATGATTCCATCTCTCTTACCTTCGTGTGGAACAGCGGCCTCCCTGTCACCTGGTCCTGATACAGCTTATTCCTCGAGTGGCTTGTCTTTCCGAGTAACCATTTATATTGAACTTTTGCGCGCGGAATTCATGTTCCGGTGTGCGATCACGTGATCTTAGTCATGTGATCCAAGTTGAATGAAATGTGTCGGCCATATTAGAACATGTTTGTTCATAGATTTATTGTCATAGCCCCACAAATGTGCCTATTATTCTAAGGGATATTCATTTAGGGTTTTATTTCATCACCCCATAATGATAATATTTATATCTTTTGTAGTTTTAGAGACACTCATTTTATCGCTTACCGCATTCGGTCGGATATAAATCTTTTCGATACTCAGTATTACCATGTCTATTAAATAGATCCGCCATCTTGTGATGGTTTACACTAAATCCAGACATATGGTTATAATATACCAATTGATTCTAGAAGAATATAGATGAGGATGGTTTACTACTAAACAACTATCTTACCACCACCTTTGTATATTTTTCTATTCGCGGAGGATCGGTCATGCTCAAGTCAGAATCACTCCAAGGGTATAATTCGGAGATCTACCCTATATAAATTGGGTAGTATCGTCTCACTATTTATTATATTACTCTTTAGTGAACGATAGGTCTTTCTCTAACTGGAGATTTAAGCTGGGTAAATTTACATTATGTGACTTTCAATGTTGACTTATAGAAGAAGGAAAAACCTAACTTCATTAAGGATATTATCATAACTCGATCTTTCTGTGGCATAAAGGAGGATATTTTTATATCAATAGTTTACCTCAATTTTTCGGAAACCCTGTAAGGGAATGGAGAGATTGTATGTTTTGTTAATATGAAACCCATCCCTTATTTGTAGTTAGTGAATTTTCATTTACGGGTTGAGTATGGCCCCAGTATAAGGTTAAGGAATGATACCTACTTTACTCATTCATACTATCCGGGTAGTTTCTAGGATAACGCCTATCTTAGTCCTGATATTGTTAGAGATAAAGAATGTTTTGTTATATTATCCTCTCCCAGTCTTCTTTGCTATTTAGTCCCTTTCGCACAGAATTAAATTTGGACATATAAAATTGTTCACGCTTTTTCCGCTTTGTTGTTATGTCTCCTCCTCTCGTGTTCATTTTGATAGACTCCAGAACACACCATTTCAGATCCTGGTTGGTGTGCTTGGCAGTCATCCAATGATCAACCAGAGGCGCAGTGCTTTTGTTGGTTCTGATTGCAGACCTATGTTCGTTTAGTCTAGTTCTTATTTCTCTAGATGTTTCGCCTATATATGTAAGGTTGCAGGGACACTGAATTAAATAGATTAGATTTTTAGACCTGCAGTTTTGGAACTCAGAGAATCTATGAGTTTTACTGTTTATTGTTTTTCTGTACCTCTAATGATGTCGTTACAGTTTCCACATCCACTACACGGAAAAGTTCCTTTTGGTAGTGGGTTTTTATCTATAGTCGTTTGTCTATCTGAGTTGATTTCCCTGTATGTTTTCACTAGGCTGTTTCTGATTGTTTTATTTCATCTATAAGAAAACATAGGTTTCGGAAGGATGGTACCATTTTGATTGGACACCAAGCTCCAATTTCTGTTTATTATGTTTTTTATTTTATTGTTAATACTGCTATGGTTAGGTACAAAGATCAGTGGTGTATCCTTCTTCTCATTACTTTTTATATAGAAGAAATAAAAGTATTAACAATAAAATAAAAAACATAATAAACAGAAATTGGAGCTTGGTGTCCAATCAAAATGGTACCTTCCTTCCGAAACCTATGTTTTCTTATAGATGAAATAAAACAATCAGAAACAGCCTAGTGAAAACAAAAGGAACTTTTCTGTGTAGTGGATGTGGAAACTGTAACAACATCATTAGAGGTACAGAAATAACAATAAACAGTAAAACTCATAGATTCTCTGAGTTCCAAAACTGCAGGTCTAAAAATCTAATCTATTTAATTCAGTGTCCCTGCAACCTTACATATATAGGCGAAACATCTAGAGAAATAAGAACTAGACTAAACGAACATAGGTCTGCAATCAGAACCAACAAAAGCATTGCGCCTCTGGTTGATCATTGGATGACTGCCAAGCACACCAACCAGGATCTGAAATGGTGTGTTCTGGAGTCTATCAAAATGAACACGAGAGGAGGAGACATAACAACAAAGCGGAAAAAGCGTGAACAATTTTATATGTCCAAATTTAATTCTGTGCGAAAGGGACTTAATAGCAAATAAGACTAGGAGAGGATAATATAACAAAAATAATACAAAACATTCTTTATCTCTAACAATATCGGGACTAAGATAGGCGTTATCCTAGAAACTACCCGGATAGTATGATTGAGTAAAGTAGGTATCATTCCTTATCCTTATACTGAGGCCATACTCAACCCGTAAATGAAAATTCACTAACTACAAATAAGGGATGGGTTTCTTATTAACAAAACATACAATCTCTCCATTCCCTTACAGGGTTTCCGAAAAATTGAGGTAAACTATTGATATAAAAATATCCTCCTTTATGCCACAGAAAGATCGAGTTATGATAATATCCTTAATGAAGTTAGGTTTTTCCTTCTTCTATAAGTCAACATTGAAAGTCGCATAATGTAAATTTACCCAGTTTAAATCTCCGGTTAGAGAAAGACCTATCGTTCACTAAAGAGTAATATAATAAATAGTGAGACCATACTACACAATTCATATAGTGTAGATCTCTGAATTATATCCTTGGAGTGATTCTGACTTGAGCGTGACCGATCCTCCACGAATAGAAAAATATACAAAGGTGGTGGTAAGATAGTGGTTGATTAGTAAACCATCCTCATCTATATTCTTCTAGAATCAATTGGTATATTATAACCATATGTCTGGATTTAGTGTAAACCATCACAAGATGCGGATCTATTTAATAGACACGGCAATACTGAGTATCGAAATGATTTATATCCGACCGAATGCGGTAGTCGATAAAATGAGTGTCTCTAAAACTACAAAAGATATAAATATTATCATTATGGGGTGATTAAATAAAACCCTAAATGAATATCCCTTAAAATAATAAGCACATTTGTGGGGCTATGACAATAAATCTATGAACAAACATGTTCTAATATGGCCGACACATTTCATTCAACTTGGATCACATGACTAAGATCACGTGATCGCACACCGTAACATGAATTCCGCGCGCAAAAGTTCAATATAAATGGTTACTCGGAAAGACAAGCCACTCGAGGAATAAGCTGTATCAGGACCAGGTGACAGGGAGGCCACTGTTCCACATGAAGGTAAGAGAGATGGAATCATTTTGTTAAAATATAGAACTGATCGAGGGTCTCTTCCTAAAGCTTAGTTGGTGTTAGTCTATTGAGAGTAAACTGTGAAAACGCTACTGATGACCTTGAATCTCAGACCGGTCTTTACACTTTAAACACCAGGGAGATTAAGTTGTATTCTCTGAAAGACCGCCGTATGCACGTATTTAAGCAAACTTGCAAACCCGATGCACCGGCGATCTGGTCAGAACACTATTTTGTATAATAGCACAACAATTACGGTAGTGCATACGCATATAGCGTTGTAACCAACTCCAAGTTTTAAAAAAAAACCCTTTTAAAAAAAAATCTTTTTTAAATACCGTAAACATCAGTAGGACTGCCCTATCAAGTTTACCCTCTATCGGTATTCAAATTAGCTTATCCAAGCCTATATAGATCAACTTTACCGACGCTGAGTCCAGGACAGAGTAGGGCGTTAACCCTATGTATAGATAGTACTCAAATTTTAGATCCCGGTAAAGATGCCTTTGCTAAAGTCAATCCGCAATGAGGGTCTGACCGTTGGTCTATGATTATAATAAAGTTACCCTAGCACAATGTCATTTAGTAAAAGATGACGAGAATAAATTATTTTTAATACATCCTTTGTTTTCATGAATAGACGTGGTTATCCAAAAAATCGGAAGAATAATAAGCAAGACTGTAGAAGGAAGCAAGCTTACACAACGGCACATGAGCCCCAAGCTCCCTTCCACTTAAAGATAGGATTGCATCTAATCCGTGATACATAAAAAGGTATCTAAATAGAAAAAAAATTTTGGGCTTTGATCCCAAAGACTCAAGCTCATTTGTTTACTAATCAGGCAATAAGATTTTTAAAAAAAAACAAATTCCATGTATTTTTGTCCATCTGCAGAAAATTGTATCCGATCCTAGTATACATATGGTGGTCACCCCTGATACAGCACTGAATACATACATGAATTGATGTTCAGGTAATAATCTTTTGTATATATAACACAGTAAGAAGCACAGTGAATATACAATGTTTGGGGTGTTTGAACAAATTATATTATGAAATCTATTCTCCAGGTGGAATAATTGTCTTTAAATTCCATGTAATGAAGAAACAATAAAAGATGCAGATTAATGAATGAAAAACTGCACCTTCAAGATATCTTTTATGGTCTGAATCCCTCAAAAAGATTGAGGTAGGTTGGTAATATCCTTGTGTAAAAACGTGACCACCGCCAACTTAAGGTTCAACAATTGAATTAATAAGGGCATGGTGAATAAAATGCATGCTAATGAGGCTTGTTGTAAAAGCATATGAAGGTTTTGTAAGCTAAAGTCTACAGTAATCTGAGAAAAGCCTGTTACATTTATGTGTATAAAGATTGTTAACACCACAATGACCAAAACCAGGTTAATCAAGGATAGGCAGTATGTTTTTACTATGCCTTCAGAAACATAAACGGATCCTTGAGTTAGACGATTCCAATAGGGACCGCCCTTTGAGAAGAACCCCTCATTGTAGGATATGAACTGCATATTTTTATACAATTCCGAGTGTAGACATAACAAATGCTTAGGTAAATGTGTAATTGCAAGCAAAATGTGATTCTATGGTTGAGCTAACGTCAGTGTACAATAGGCCTCTGTTGATTGTAATTATGTAATTTTATTTTTCTAGAGATTTTTTTTTTAAAAAACAGTCCTGAAGAAGGTGTTGCCATCGACACAAGACACCGAAACGCCGCGTCGACTTTTGTTTTTTTTAATTTGTGATTGATTGTATTTTTATGCATTGTTAGATCTCATAATGTTATTAATCTTGAATAATAAATTGATGATTTTAAATATTGGTGAATACTAGAGTGTTTTTAATGTTTGAAGGATTGTACACAGAGTTCCTTTACTGACTGTTAGCCACCATTTAGTGATAGTGAGTATGTAGAATTTCAGAGATAGTCCTCTCTGTTAGGTCGAATATAGCCCCCATAGACATCTTGGGTGAGCTATTTTACGACATAAGGCATATCCTCAATGCCCAGGGACCTCTTCCTTGTTTTTAGATACTTGTTGACCCGGTCCTTTATTGGTTCCTAGGGTACCTCCCTTCTTGTGTTGTGTCTATTTCTGATTAGCCAGGCTCGGCCTAAGAACTTGGCCATCTAACATGAAAATAGGACACTGGGTTCGGATTTTAGAGTGCACAGAGCAGACCAGAAGTCAAGGGTGCCCATGTCGCTACATATTGGTTTTATCCACTTGCTCCTAGCTGTAGCGTATGCAGGGCAAGCAAAGAGGACATGGGAAATGTACTTGACCAGCGCTCCGCAGCACGGACAGTGCTCTGTCATGTTTTAAGCTGTATGCCACTTTGCCATGAGGGTGTTAACAGTGAGCGTGCCAAACCTAAACTGAATATACAGGGTCCTATCCCGTGGGACCTGGATCTCTTCTAGGTAAGACTCTAGACTTCTGACTTGCTTAAACAAGAGAAACTCTTCTGTCAATCTACCCAACATTGGCTTGCATAATTCTTGTCTGACATTTTCGAACCCCCTTAGCTCGACTCCATACAGAGCAGAGCTAACTGCTTTTGCTTCATAGACTGTGAGCGCAGGGGCAACAGGTCTACTATATGAGGAGCGATGTTCCTTGCTTATTACCCCAGTCATGTGTCGATGGTTCAATAGCATTTTGGCCATATGGGGCCTCCAGAGCATTTTATCTGAGAGCCGTATGCCCAAATATTCAAAATTCCGACTCTCTCAAGGGGTGTGCCATTAAGTAAGAAATTGTTCCTGAAGGATTTAGGAGGGTTAAAAGCTATAAGCTTTGTCTTCGTAGTATTAATAACTAAGCCCCGAACATCACAGAAGGATTGATACCTATTCAACAATTTTCGCAGCCCAACTGGACTCTTTGCCACCAGGGAGATTAACTTGTATCGTTGGCGAACAGGAGTGTTGATACTTTGTCGCCCTTGTAAGATAGGCGTGTCAGCTGGGTCCCAAGGGAGACACTTCACCACCCTGTTCACATACAAAAAGAACAGGGTGGAAGCTCTCACACAACCTTGGCGCGCTCCCTTGGCAACAGGAATCTGCTCCGTTAGCTGCCCTTAGATACCCCATCTCACTTGAACATAAGTTCCTTCATGGAGACGCATTAATAAATTAAAAATTAATGGTGGGATGCCCATATCATTTAAAATCTTCCACAATTTGGTTCTCAGTACCAGGGCAAACGCTGTTTTGAGGTCAATAAATGCCATATAGAGGCTACCTTTCCCAATTACAACAACTTTCCAATATATGAGCATTAGCCTAAAAACCTGATCGATTGTCCCGGTATTGGCCCTACAGCCCGCCTGGTATTGCAAGAGGATATTCTCTTCTTCCGCCCATGATTGTATTCTCTGCAGGAGGACCCTACCTAACACCTTTTGCATTACATCAGTTATGGCATTGAACAAAAGATTTAAATAACACAACCACACTTTAAGATCAGACAAGAATAAATCTCCTGGCAGACCATCCGGTCCTGGGGCTTTGGCGGGGACTAGCTCCAGAATTGCTGACTCTATTTCAGCCCGCGAGAAGCATTCTCTATTGTTCCGTACAGGAGGGATGTCAGGGGTGCTGCATAGCTCCTCCAGACATCCATCGTATGTAGCGGAATATAGGTTTGCAAAATGGTTATATCAATTGGGTCCAGCAATATGATTGGGTATGATATTTAAATCCCTATCTTTTCCCCGGCTCACTAGGGACCAAAAGAGATTCTTGTTTTTCCTCAGACTAGCGTCCTTCACCTCTAACCAATATCGTTCATCCCACTCAATCTTAGCTTTATGTCGGTCTACTTTATAATCTTACCTAGCACTTTTAACTCTAGAATAATCTTTGTTTCTAATGGCTAGGTACAGAGATTGTCTTTTGAGTTTGGAATCTGAGTTATACCAAGGATTTTGTGTTTTATGGCAGGCATGCAAAATCCTGTCCTTATGAGGAGCCTGAAATTACAAGCTGAGTGTCACTACAGTACTGGCATGGACTGTCGAGATCATATCACACTTGGATTTATCTGAAGCCACAACACTAAGCTCTACAGTTTTCTCAGACAAGATTTTGCGGATAGCCAATAAGGTTTCTTCGTGCAGAGAGACCCTGCCCACTTCAGATGCCTCTTGCAATTAGAGGGTATGAAGTTAGTAATACAGGTTGCTGCCCTACTGATCAAGGGATTTAATACAGGAGCCCAGGGGTTAGTTATAGTCATACATAAGGGATTATTATCGCTATCCGTTGTCTAACCCACAAACATGTCACTCTTTTCATCCCATAAGTTTGCATCCAGTAAAATATAATCGATACGTGAAGAACTGCCAACTCTATTAAAGATGTTTGCCCCCAGTTTATTTGATGGAGTTCTTCCATTTGTTGCCCTAAGATCAAACTCTGTGGCCAATGCATTGAGTTGAATGGCTAAGCTAGTCCACTTTTTAATGGGGGATACATTAAGTCAAGGGATCATCCTTTTACCATCAGCCCTGTCATACTCCAGCAAATCATCTGAGCTCAAGGGCTCAAATATGCAACTTAAGTCACCTGCAATCATAATATGATTTCCTGGTGGGCAACTAGATAATGCATGCTCTAACAGTGTGATAGTGGGAGATGTGTCCCCCCCCCTTCATTCCCCTGCTATAAACATTGAACAACTCTAAAATAACCCCGCCATTTTGGCCCCTGACAGTCAATCTCAAGATGTCATGAGTTGGAAGTGAATGCATGTGAATTTGGCAACCCATGGCATTATTCACCCATACGATCAGACCTCTCGAGGGATGCCCTCTCCCCACAGTGGTAGCTGGAATGCAATAACAAGCAAAACCTCTTTTGTGTAGTGGCACAAGACTCCCTGTCTCTTGAAAAATACAGATATCAAATTCCTCACTTAAGTAATTCATTAAAATGGGGGAGTATAAGTTTGTTTTGTTGACCTGCAACATTCCACGATAAAATCCTAAGATTGCTGGATGAGGAAGTCAGGACTAAGCTATCATTTATCAGTTCAAACAGATTCAGTTGTATTTGCGAACTAGTCTTTCCATGGTGAACTCGAAGTTTGTCTAACCCCATCTCACATGTCCTTTGGTTGAACTCAATATGTGAACTTAGTCCCATGTTCCCACCAGTTTCCAATACATTGTTATGTGTATCAGAAGTTAATAAGGAGTTATATACATTATCTGATGTATCAGGATTAAATAGAGAGATTTGTATGTCATACTTGGAGCCACAGGTGTTGGTAATTGGAGCTATGTTAGGAGAACGGATGGTTTCTAGTCAATCAACTGCTTCTAAGGACGACCCTTGTTCCGAGGTGCCTATTGTTCCATCCTTAGTATGCGAGGGGATGCTCCTAAATTGTATAGATGAGGCAGATGGGGGTCAAGTTCTAAATTCTAAGGCAAGAAGATTCTCTGCTAGATCAGTAGAACATAATGTAAGTTCTATAGAATCATGTGTCTGGGCTGGGGATGAGCATCTACAAGTGCAAATGATGTCCTCCTGAATCAGGGAGCGACAGCCACTTACTTGTCGAATCCAATGTATCACTTTATTTTTTAGAGAGTCAGAACTCTCGTGAACAACATTAGGGCTAAGTTTGGGGACATAAGTCATATAAATAGTTTGGCCCGGTAGGTATGGGGTAATAGATGAATAATGAATTTGCTGTTATGAGTTAACAGCAGAGTTTGTAGCCAAGGGTAAATCAATAGGTATTGCTTGCTCCGGTCTCAAACTAGGTATCCATTTTGTAGGGCGTTCTCTATATGTCAATCTCTATGTGACAGGATGACTTTTAGGTTCAATGTTATTTCTATTGATTGATTTGGTTTCTGATTTTTGGAGACTCGAGTCGTAGAATATGTGGGGCGTGGACTAAAGAGCCCGCTTGGATTATCCCTTTCAGTTGAAAGAGTCAAAGCCATTATATCCTTATTCCCATTAGGAAAAGAAGGGTTACTTGGGTACTATGGAAGAAGTGTGGCCAGGGATATAACATTTTAACCATTACAGTGGGAGCTTCAATCATCTGTCTCATAGTGGATATTTCCCCCTTCAGTAAGTCAAAAGACATATAATCACCATGAGGAACAGAAGTCCGCAGGTCTACACTGCCTCACAGATGAGGCAGTACTTGGGCTGTATTTGTTTGCTGTATATCTGTACCTGTACCTGTACTTGGGTTAGAATCAAGTGCAGCTAGCACAGCAAACCTATTTGAACAAGGAACTGTGGGATAAGTGACACATTGATCCAAGTCAGTTATAGAAGCTGAATCTTTATTAGCCTCATCCTGTAAACCTTCTATTAAAACAGGTGGGATATTGCTGTTATTGCAATTGCCCTTTCTAGAAACTTTCTGGAACACAGCAGGGATGGTGACTAGGCATGGCGGACTTGCATGTGCAGGTGAGGAATGATCACTACTACGTGATAACAGGGGTTCTGAGGCCAGGATGTCCTCACACTCAGTGATAGGAGTGTCAATTCTATCCAGCTGAGTGCTTCTGATTTTTCTTAGCCTTTTTTCCCTTACCTACACCATTGTAGGTATTACTACCTGTCTCTATGCTTTCTATGGTTTTCCGTTTCCCCATCGCCTAGATGGGAAAAGGGCAGTTCCTAGGCAGTATCTCTAGCACTGAAGGTAAAGGGAAACACCAGTAACCAGCAGCAGCAACAGTGGCAAAATACAAAGAACCAGTTCAGGATTTACACAATCCAAGCACAGTGTGCGTCTGCAGGTCAATTGCATTGCCTTTGACTTTGACAGCCCCATGTACAAATGGAATTTGGCACAGTACCTTGTCCAGATGAAATATGATCGTAGTGGTAAATGTTCAGTCCGATATGTAAGAGGACTTGTAAGGGGGGGTGGCACTGCCCTGCATGATGGAGAGGACCTCTTCCCCATCTGCTACGGTGGCTGGAAGGCGGAGTGACATTCAAAACACCATGGGACTTGGAGTCCCACCAGGGTGTGTGTCAGCCAGGCAGGATGAGAAGAAAGGCACAATGTTACGCCCTGGGACCAGGATCCTAACAGGGTGTTGTTCAGCAGTGCAGGATGGCTTTAAAAGTCCCCCAGCAGTCCCCACTCTGAAACAACTTTTACCTCCGTTTTCCTCCTTTTTCCACCTCGGGGGTCCACTCCTTTCTTCCCCCTTTACTGCAGTCTCACCAGGATACCCTGTCGCACTGGCCTTTGGATCTTGGGCTGTTCTGGGGGCATCCTGGGGAGCAGCTCTTTTGCTGCCCCCACTGTCCCAGTGAAGCCACCTGCTGCTCTTCCGGAGATAATATTTCTCTTCCTATATCACCCACACACAGCCAGGTGTTTGTAAATTCCTCGATCCGATGTTCAGACCTCGCTGCTTAGGGCTCACCTCCCACAGCAGACACACCTCACGCAGACCTGTTTTCTCTTCGGGAAACGGGTTTCAAAACACCAGAGCCCCTCGGCCGATAGCCTTCGGTGTATTTTAGGACAGAAACAAAATATTCTGCAGGGTTTCTGTGAGGAAGGTGAGACGTACCTAGCTCCCAGTGTGCCCCGCTACCGCCTTGGCATGGCTGCAGGCAGAAGCAGTGGAGAAAGTGAGGTCTTTAATCACAACCAGCAGGCAGATGCACAGTCCAAGATGCTCAGCGCCGCAGAGTGGTGGAGACCACAGTACGGACTCCGTGGGCCGGGGCGGCGGGCAGAGTGGTCTCTCACCTTTAGTGAAATGAAAATCATGAGTACAATAGGCTGGAATCAGGTATATTGAAGAATGAATGGGTGTATAGGAGTCAGAATGGATGATTACGTAGGTGTGTGACTGACTGTATAAGTGAGTGATTAATTGTGTCTTACTTAATGCATGTGTTAGCAGTTTAGGTTGTCAGTTGGTGTGTAAGCGGTTGCATGGGTTGGTTAGCAGCTAAATGAGGATCTATATGGGCTATTGATTGGTTGTCTGAGTATCTGTATGGGTGCCTGAGTGACTGTGTTGGTGGGTGGGGGTATGACTGGGCAGAGATGTGTGAGTAGATAATTCACTGGGTATATGTGTTCAAGTCTGTATCTGTGAAGGGCTGTATGGCTGGGTGAGTGCGTGTATGGGTGTGTAGGTGAGTGAATGGATGCCTCAGTAGTATATGTGTGAGTAACTGCATATGTGAAAGGCAGTATATGTGAGTGTTGGACTGTATAAATGACTATATGTGAGAGTGAGTGATTGTGAGAGTGCCTGTATGGATCAATGTGTGCTGTATTAGGTATTGTATTAGAGTATAAGTATGTGTTAGTAATGTGTATAACTGTACAGGTGAGTAAATGAAAGTGTGATTGATTATTTCCATTTCTGACTTGGTGTGTGATAACTCTATGAATGAAAGACGGTGTGTGAGTGTCTGAATAGATATGGAACTGGATATGATAATGCTGTATTGATGGCTGACTGTATGTATGAGTAACTATATGAATGAATGGATGTGTGTATAGACCTAGGAATTAGTGAGTGGATGTGTACTAACTGGTATTGGTGTGTTCATTGTTTCGAAAATTATAGTCTGTATTTTAGAGTGGGAGTATCAAGTGTTATATTAGGGTCTGATGAGGTGCATCAGATTTTCACGTGGATGATGTAATCAGGGATGTCATTTGAGATGTCATCAGTGATGTCATCAGTAATGTCGATGACCATGTCAAGAATGATGTAATATGTGACGTCATCAGCAGTGCATTGCGGGGGCGCAAGTTATAGTTAGCTCAACTAACTATAACAGGGGAATTTCTATGGTTTTGTATGAGTGAAATGTCCAACTAACTATAACGTCCCTGAAACCTATGGTTTTTTCAGTGAAGTTCTAAGGTTTTTTAAATGCTAATTTCTAACTATAACGTGCCTGAAACCTAAGGTTTTTTCAGTGAATTTCAAAGTTTTTTTTTAATGCTAATTTCTAATTATAATGTTCATTTAACCTATCTTTTTGTTTGTCTTTTTAATTATCATCCCATTCTCAAACTGGTGAAAACTGCAAATCTCACCACTTTTCCATCGATACCTTCCGCCAATGAAATCGCCACAAACGAGAGCCACAACTAACGCTATTGACATGCAAAGTAGGCGTTCCCATGCCAAAAATACACAAAAGCACCACTTCCCCATATTTTCAACGACCAGCCAAATCTGGAATGCGATCCAAAAAGCAGGCAATTAGCCGAGTTAGCAGTAACAAAATAACATTAACCTTTTATTGGTGTAAGGAGGTCGACTATCTACTGTGTGAATTGGACCCAACTCACAGCCACATCTAAAGACCAACACATGATAGAGCTACTGATCATGTAGCTCCGACACACAACAAGGCCACAACACCCAGCGCCACTACCACCAGAACCTTCACTCCGGATAACCCCCCCCTACTACCACTGAGGCAACGCAAAACAGGACAACGGACCTTCCCAAAACACCATGGCACCTCAGCCGCAGAATAGCTGAATGTTGGGAGATGTGGCAACCAACTATGTATGGAGGTAAGTCACCCATCAATAATAATGCACACAATGCCAAGTGTAATGCTGATGTGCTGCACAGACCTCACAATGCAAAGCACAAATCTCTCCATGTGGAGATATACTATTGATACTTGTAGTGTAGTGTACAGTGGATGCAACCATGTTACCTCAGGCAGTGGGAAAGATCTTGGTCATGTAGCTGTGTGGTCCCGCCCTGAAGAGGAAGTGGAGTGAGCTGGTCGAACGTACGCCACTCCACTGCAGGAGTATGAATAAATAGGCCAGGCCCTGGGCGTGGTTCTCTTGTGGGAGGACCAACAAGTCTGCCAGAGTGGCGGCCCTCACCCTGGCACGTGGCTGCGGCCATGACCGCGGGACTCCTCCACACGAGCCCCCTGTGAACCCAGCGGCACAGCACCGCAGACTTATGTCTGTACTGACTACTGCCTTCGATCTACACTGTGGACAGCAGGGCTTACAATTCAGATGCAGTGGCAATTGCAGATGACGCAGTCCAGTGTGCAAGACACGTTGCTCCCAGTGCGGCCTGCACCGACCATGCATGATCACAGGCTGCACACACGCTGTGTGCTTCAGGTGCCACTAACTCACTGCACCGTAAGTCATCGCCACATGGCCTCATTAAGGCAAAAATCATTAGACAAAAGACATTGCTCCCAGTGCGGCCCGCCGGGACCTCGTATCATCGCAGGGTGCTCACACGCTGAGTGCTCCAGGTCCCAATAACTATGCGGCTCAACTCAACACCACGTGGCTGTGTGCCCATCCTGACCACTGCCTCCGCCCTACACTGGGGTTAGCACGGTTAAAATTCAAGATTAGTAGCGACGCAAATTGTGTAAGAGACTATAATGGGTTAAGAAGACCAAATGCTTGCATCTGTGGAGCTCAAGTCAACGTCATGTGGCAGTGGGCCTTTGCTGACGGCTGCCTCTGGCCTACACTGTGGAAGACCAGCGACACATGGTGCCAACTAACCCTATTCAAAGCAAAACCAAAGAGGATGATGGATGGAGTGTTGAACAAGCCAAGCACTCACCCCCAGTCAACTGATCTGGGTTTAATCCATTATCATTCTTTATCTCACTCCGCCACCCCAGTTCAGACATCGCCATATGCAAATCAGTCTGACCCTGTGCCTCATGGGAACAGTCAATCAATCAATCAAAGACATTTATAGAGCGCACTACTTACCCGTAGGGTCTCAAGGCGCTTGGGGGGGGGGGGTGCCGTTACTGCTCGAACAGCCAGGTCTTGAGCTTCTTCCTGAAGGAGAGGTGGTCTTGGGTCAGGCGCAGGTCGGTCGGGAGGGAGTTCCAGGTCTTGGCGGCCAGGTAGGAGAAGGACCTTCCTCCTGTTGTCGCTCTTCGAATGCGGGGGACGGCGGCGAGGGCATGGCTGGCTGATCGGAGGTGGCGTTTGGGAGCGTAGAAGTTGATTCGGTTGTTGAGGTAGCTCGGGCCTTGATCGTGAAGGGCTTTGTGTGCGTGGGTGAGGAGACGGAAGGTGATTCTTTTGTTGACGGGGAGCCAATGCAGGTCTCTCAGATGTCCGGAGATGTGGCTTTTTCGTGGGACGTCGAGGATGAGTCTGGCCGAGGCGTTCTGGATCCGCTGGAGTCTCTTCTGGAGCTTGGCGGTGGTACCGGCGTAGAGGGCGTTGCCGTAGTCCAGTCGGCTGGTGACGAGGGCCTGGGTGACCGTCTTCCTGGTCTTGGTGGGGATCCACCAGAAGATCTTCTGTAGCATGCGTAAGATGTTGAAGCACGACGAGGAGACGGCGTTGACTTGCCTGGTCATGGAGAGGGAGGAGTCCAGGATGAAGCCCAGGTTGCGTGCGTGGTCCGTCGGTTTGGGTGCGGTGCCCAGGGCGGGGGGCCACCAGGAGTCGTCCCAGGCGGAGGGCGAGGAGCCCAGGATGAGGACCTCCGTCTTGTCTGAGTTCAGTTTCAGGAGGGTGGTCGTCATCCACTCGGCTACATCTTTCATCCCTTCGTGCAGATTGGCTCTGGCGGCGGCGGGGTCGTTGGTCAGGGAGAGGATCAGCTGGGTGTCGTCGGCGTAGGAGATTATGTTGAGGTTGTGTTGGCGTGCGATGGCCGCGAGGGGGCTCATGTAGACGTTGAAGAGGGTGGGGCTCAGCGAGGATCCTTGAGGGACGCCGCAGATGACTTCGGTGGCCTCTGACTTGGACGGTGGTAGGTGGACTCTCTGTGTTCTACCGTTGAGGAAGGAGATGATCCACTCCAGTGCTCTCTCCTGGATTCCGACGTTGCTGAGGCGCTGCACTAGGGTGCGGTGGCAGACAGTGTTGAATGCCGCGGAGAGGTCTAGGAGGATGAGGGCCGCTGTATCTCCATTGTCCATCAGGGCTCGGATGTCGTCGGTGGCAGCGATGAGGGCGGTCTCGGTGCTGTGGTTGGCTCGGAAGCCAGACTGTGAGGGGTCGAGGGATCCATTCGTCTCGAGGAAGGCGGCCAGCTGTTTGTTGACGGTCTTCTCGATGACTTTGGCTGGAAACGGGAGGAGCGAGATGGGGAGGTAATTTTTGAGTTCGGTGGGGTCCGCTGTGGGTTTCCTGAGAAGAGCGCTGAGTTCAGCGTGCTTCCAGCTCTCAGGGAAGGTGGCGGTGTCGAAGGAGGTGTTGATAATGTCCCGCAGGTGGGGTGCGATGACAGCGTCGGCCATGTTGAAGACGTGGTGAGGGCAGGGGTCTGTCGGAGATCCGGAGTGGACGGAGTTCATCATGCGGACGGTGTCTTCGGTGCTGATCGGAGTCCAGGCGCGGAGGGTGGAGGTGGGCGGCGTTGCTGCGGTTGTGGCGTGCGTCGGTTGAATGCTGAAGCTGTTGTGTATGTCTGCGATCTTGTTGTGGAAGTAGGAGGCGAGGGAGTTGCAGAGGTCTTGCGATGGGGTGATGTCGTTGTTTCCGGCGTTGGGGTTGAAGAGCTCTTTCACGATGTTGAAGAGTTCCTTGCAGTTGTGTGCGTTGTTGTCCAGCCGGTCCTTGAATGCAGTTTTCTTGGCGGCGCGGATCAGTTGGTGGTGCTTCCGGGAGGCGAGCTTGAGGGTGGTCATGTTGTCCTGTGTTGGTTCCCTTCTCCAGGCTTTCTCAAGGGCTCGGCAGTTCTTCTTGGGGCTCTTGAGTTCGTCGGTGAACCATGGGGCTTTCTTGCTGCCGGGTCTGCTGGGCGGGGTCCTCAGAGGGGCGAATTCGTCCGCGCAGTTGCTGATCCACTTCGAGAGGTTGTCGGCGGCCTGGCTAGGGTTCGCTGATCTGGCAGGAGGGTGCTGGCTCAGGGAAGCGGCGAGCTGGTCGGCTGTGATCTTATTCCAGCTTCTTCGGGCAACCTGTTGCTGGTGGTGGTGGGTCGTCGTTCTTTTGAAGGTGAAGTGGATGCAGCTGTGGTCCGTCCAGTGGAGTCCAGTGGCGTGGGTGAAGGCGATGTCTTTGCTGGATGAGAAGACGGCGTCGAGTGTGTGTCCGGCGAGGTGGGTGGGGGTGGACACCAGCTGCTTGAGTCCAAGGTTGGCGAGGTTGTCGAGCAGGGTGATGGTGTTGCGGTCGTTGTTGTTCTCCAGGTGGAAGTTGAGGTCCCCCAGGAGGATGTAGTCAGCGGAGGGGAGGGCATGCGGGCTGACGAAGTCGGCGATGTCTTCGCTGAATTGTGTGCGTGGTCCCGGGGGTCGGTAGATCAGGGTGCCTCTGAGGGTGGTCTTCGGATCGGTGTGGATCTGGAAGTGCAGGTGTTCGGCGGTCGTTAGGGTGTCGTCGGTGCTGGTCGTGATGCGGATGGTGTTCCTGTTAATGACGGCGATGCCTCCTCCCATCTGGTTGGCGGTGCGGTCCCTCCGGGTGATCTTGTAGCCCTCTGGGATGGCGATGGTGATGTCGGGCGCTGAAGAGGCGTTCATCCAGGTCTCCGTGAGGAAGGCAACGTCAGGGGCTGTGGTGTCGAGGAGGTTCCAGAGTTCGATGGCGTGTCTGTGGACGGAGCGGGTGTTAAGCAGGATGCATTTGAGGTGGTTGCTGCTGGTGTTCGGCTTGGCAGGTGCTGGTGCAGGGCAGGTCCGGATGCAGGTGAACTTGCAGGCGTGGCAGCTGAAGGGTCCGTGGGTGCGTCGTGGGGTGGCTCGGTAGCATCCTGGGATTCGGCCGGTGTTGAGTGTGATGAGGGTGGCGGCGGTGTACGTCAGGTGGGTGGGCCGGGGTCGTCGAGGGCCAGGGGTCCTGGCGCTGGGTGCGGTCCAGGCGCGGACAGGCGTAGACGGGCTTACCTTTGGCGCTCCTTCGGCGCACAATCGGCACGCCCGCTGCGCGTTCGCACGGTCGACATATATGGCGAAGTGCGCGGGGGCGGAGCAGCTGGGAGGCGGGAGCGGGGAGGGTACAGAAGGAAAAAAGGGGCGGGGTTAGCGGCGGTGGCGGGAAGCGGGGAGCGGGAAGGGAAGACGAAGGGCAGCTTTCAAACCGGAAAACAGGCACAACAGAAGGAAAAATAAAATACAAACAATTACTACAATAACAACAACAGGGGCACAGGGCGAGAAGCGGCGCCCAGGAGCCTGCAGGTCAGGCGAGCACGGACCACGCCGCTCGAAGGCAGGGGGCGTGGTCACGCGGCGGCAGCCGGGGCAGCGAGGCAGTCAGGCTGGGAGGCACACGCAGCAGCTGGTGGCCGTGCGGCGCGGGGGTGTCCTAAAGCTAGGTCACACTCACCTGCGTCGCACGGTCGCCATATATGGCCAAGTGCGCGGGGGGGCGGAGCAGCTGGGAGGCGGGAGCGGGGAGGGTACAAAAGGAAAAAAGGGGCGGGGTTAGCGGCGGTGGCGGGAAGCGGGGAGCGGGGAGGGAAGACGAAGGGCAGCTTTCAAACCGGAAAACAGGCACAACAGAAGGAAAAATAAAATACAAACAATTACTACAATAACAACAACAGGGGCACAGGGCGAGAAGCGGCGCCCAGGAGCCTGCAGGTCAGGCGAGCACGGACCACGCCGCTCGAAGGCAGGGGGCGTGGTCACGCGGCGGCAGCCGGGGCAGCGAGGCAGTCAGGCGGGGAGGCACACGCAGCAGCTGGTGGCCGTGCGGCGCGGGGGTGTCCTAAAGCTAGTCCAGCTCGAACTGCCAAGCCATGTCTTCCCTGGACCGGAAACAAGCAGCCTGGGGCTGGTTTCCGGCTAATCAGCCGTCATTAGCCAGGCTAGCTTGAAACCAGTGGCAAAGTGAGCAAGGGACCCACGTCAGGGCATACCCTGCCAACTTAGGGTGAACAAAGCAAACCCAAAGGGGATGATGGACGGAGTGTTGAATAATGCAAGCACTCACCCCCAGTCAACTGATCTGGGTTTAATCCAGCATCATTCTTTAGCTCACTCCGCCACCCCAGTTCAGACATGGCCATATACAAATCAGTCTGACCCTGTGCCTCTTGGGAACAGTCCAGCCCGAACTGCCAAGCCATGTCAATCCTGGACCAAAATCAAGCATCCTAGGACTGGTTTCTGGCTATCAGCTGTCTTCAGCCAGGATAGCTTGACTCCAGTGGTGTGGAGAGCATGGGACTCATGTCTGAGCATACCCATCCCACTCGGGGTGACAAATGCAAAACCAACAGTTGAAGGACAGAATGCAGAACAATTTCATACATTCACCCCAGTACAGAGATCTGGGCCTAAATCCATCGTTTTTTTGCACTCCACACCACCCCGGTTCAGACATGGCCTTATGCAAATCAGCCTTGACCCTGTGCCTCATGGGAACAGTCCAGCCCGAACTGTCAAGCCATGTCTTTCCTGGACCGAAATCAAGCATCCTAGGACCGGTTTCAGGCTATCAGCCGTCTTCAGCCAGAATAGCTTGACTCCAGTGGTGTGGAGAGCATGGGACTCACGTCTGAGCATACCCATCCCACTCGGGGTGACAAATGAAAAAACCAACATTTTATGCACACAATGCAGAACAATTTCATACATTCACCCCAGTACAGAGATCTGGGCCTAAATCCATCATTTGTTTTGCACTCCACACCACCCCAGTTCAGACATGGCCATATGCAAATCAGCCTTGACCCTGTGCCTCATGGTAACAGTCCAGCCTGAACTGCCAAGCCATGTATTTCCTGGACCCGAATCAAACATCCTAGGACCGGTTTCTGGTTATCAGCCGTCTTCAGCCAGGATAGCTTGACTCCAGTGGTGTGGAGAGCATGGGACTCACGTCTGAGCATACCCATCTCACTCGGGGTGACGAATGCAAGTAGCAGGTGTGGTTGAATTGAGAAAATGTTATCCTATGATACGTACTCCACGTTGAAACTGCTTTTTCTTAACCAATCACAAAGATGTATCATTTTGGGTGGCAAAAAAAAGTAGTTCCCCATCTTTAAACATAGCTCTGATTCTACGAAGAAACTGCATGAGCTAAAGACATCTTTCCATACCTCAAAGCCATACCGTCGAAATGCTAGTGTGGATCGTAGGACATAGCCATGTTTTCTGGTTCAAGAGGTATGCAGACCAGAGACATATTGACTTAGACCTAGGTTTACAAAATGTGGACATTGAATGGTTTGCACAGAGAGGATTGAAGTGGCACCAATTCCAACCTTTGGTTAAAACCTCTTTGCATCTTCCACACCCTGACCTCATGATTGTGCGTTGTGGTGGAAATGACCTAGGCACATTGACTGGGGTAGGTTTGGAAATGCTTATGAAGGACACCTTTGGACAATTGATGTTCTTTTACCTAAAACTGTCTTTGTATATTCCAATATATGCCAAAGACAGAAGTGGAAATAGTCAAACCAATGTTGTCCTCAGATTGAAAAATCTAGGAAGAATGTCAATAAAGCTGTGTCTGCACCCCCCAGAGACAACAACAACATACGTTTTGATATGGCTGATATGTACAGAATTGATGGAGTACACTTCACAGATTGACGAAGCAGAATTTTTCTGAATAACCTGAAGTTGTGCATCTGCTCCAACATGTAGCTCCAACTAATGAACACAAGGGCTCTTTTTAGAGCCACCCTATAACAGACAACTTAGGCCTGCTATTACAGGGCCAGGTAACTGTAACTCCCGGACCTTTGCCAAAATGTATTCTCCACAGGGCTGTGGTGCAGCGGCCAGACAATCTGACTGTAGCACAGAGCTCTCGCTTTGATCACCGGCTCTAGCGACAGCTCAGGATAGCACCATATGACTCTGGGCAATAGCTCACTTAATTTTCACGCCGGCCCCCAGTGCCTGCAGACCCGTATGAGTGAGTAGTTTGCACTTTTCAAATACCGGATTGATTCGAAACAGCAGAATTGAACTTCACACTCCCTCTGTAGCACCCCCAATCACCCTACAGACATCACACTGTTTAAAACAAAAGTTCCTCCTAGTACGTATGCACACATGCTTGGACAGATGGGCCGCAGCAGCCAGAAAACATGAGTTCAGAGCAGAGGGCTCACGGCTCACGGGTTAATCCCCTCCTCCGGCATCACGGCTCAGCGCCATGTGACTCTGGGCAATAGCTCGCTTAATAGCTCACAAAATTTCCACGCCGGCCTCCCGGGCCTTCAGACCCATAGGGTTGAGTAGTTTGCGCTTCACAATTACCATATTGATTCACCTTCGCACTCCCTGTACAACACCACCTAAGCACCATATACAAGTTACCGTGTTCCAAACAAAACTTCCTCCTACTATGTATAAAATATTGCTGATATTACTTGGACAGGTGTGGCACAGCGCCCAGAGCACATGACTTCACAGCATAGGACACACAGTTTGGGCTCACAGTTTCATCCCTGAGTCCAGCAGTCAATTTCGCAGCATGACACTCTAGGCAATACCTCACTTAATTTCCGTACCCTGCACTTTCAGACCGGTAGGGGTCAGTAGTTCAGTGACTTTATTCCCGAGTCCAGCAGCAGCTCAGCTTACGCCCCCAGCACCATCAGGCCCGTAGGAGTGAGTAGTTTTCATATATATATATATTACCTACTGGCGGTCGCCAGTAGGTATATATAGTTAGGATTTTTTCTCTATGGGATTTTGGAAAATTCTATGTCTAATAACTTTGGCGTTTGTGGACGGAATTGGCTGAAATTTTCAGGAAAATGGAACATTTTGTTTCTGAGCAGCCCCATACAATTTGGGGGGGTTTCATCAAGGGGGGGCCGAGAAAAAAGGGGGTCCCAAAACGCGTTTTCCCCATGTTAATTTCCATAGGGCGGTTGGCCTCACTTTTAGCTCGAACGGCTGAATGGATTTGCACAAAACTTGGCAAAATTGTAGGGACTGTTAGCCCGATGTGCCTTTGCTAGGTCTCAATATATGTGCTCCAGTGGATTTTGAGTAATTTAGGTTCAAAAAAAGATATATATCTGGGCGGAGCCTAACCACACATCTGATCTGATTGGCTGTCAGCACTTCATCCAAGAAGTGTTGGCAGCCATCTTGGGACCAATATACATGATAGCACCTCATTAAAAAGCATTGTAGTTAATAGAGGGTTTTAGGACTTTAGTTACATTATAAATCATTTGTTGATGGTACCATACTCGTTTTAGGAATTGTGGTGGGTTCTAAGGTGATTTTACCATGTGAAAAAACCTTCTGCTGTGATATCCTGAATATTGTTTGAAAGAAAACTAATATCTCATGATTTTCCCACAGTGGTTTGGAAGGGGATCTATAAGCTAAACTGAAAGCATATTTTCTGTAAATTCACATTATCTTTCTCAGTCATGTGAAAATAAAGTCTGACATTCTCAGTAAAACATGTACATCCAACAAGGACAGAGACTGTCTGTTGATTCCTTTGTGTTCTACTGCAGCCTCCTAGAGTGTTCTAAAGAACAACTAGAGCGCTAACAGTCCTACTTATTACAAAGGTATGGCACACCTGAAGCCATCTTGATTGGAATAAAGTGGTAACTCTTAAAACATTTAATTTAAAAAGAAACAACATGAGGGGGTATATTTTGCCATAGAAAGTATGATTAGTGCTGCAGAATGAAAAATTAGGGCACATTTTGAGTGACTTCTCAAATCCTTTTCTATTTCATTAAAAAATTCTGACATGCAGTCTCCCAAAATGGCCACCAGAGACAAAAGAGCCCAAATGTAGCCCAAATATCACCCAGATGCAGCCCAAGTATAGCCCAATGACAGAATGTCCCAGAGTGTTCTAAAGAACAACTAGAGCGCTAACAGTCCTACTTATTACAAAGGTATGGCACACCTGAAGCCATCTTGATTGGAATAAAGTGGTAACTCTTAAAACATTTAATTTAAAAAGAAACAACATGAGGGGGTATATTTTGCCATAGAAAGTATGATTAGTGCTGCAGAATGAAAAATTAGGGCACATTTTGAGTGACTTCTCAAATCCTTTTCTATTTCATTAAAAAATTCTGACATGCAGTCTCCCAAAATGGCCACCAGAGACAAAAGAGCCCAAATGTAGCCCAAATATCACCCAGATGCAGCCCAAGTATAGCCCAATGACAGAATGTCCCAGAGTGTTCTAAAGAACAACTAGAGCGCTAACAGTCCTACTTATTACAAAGGTATGGCACACCTGAAGCCATCTTGATTGGAATAAAGTGGCAACTCTTAAAACATTTAATTTAAAAAGGAACAAAATGAGGGGGTATATTTTGCCATATGAATTATGATTAGTGCTGCAGAAAGAAAAATTAGGGCACATTTTGAGTGACTTCTCAAACCCTCTTCAATTTCATTGAAAAATTCTGACATACAGTCTCCCAAGATGGCCACCAGAGACAAAAGAGCCTAAATGTAGCCCAAATATCACCCAGATGTACCCCAAGTATAGCCCAATGACAGAATGTCCCAGAGTGTTCTAAAGAACAACTAGAGCGCTAACAGTCTTACTTATGACAAAAGTATGGCACACCAGAAGCCATCTTGATTGGAATGAAGTGGTAAGTCTGAAAACTCTCAATTTAAAAAGGAACAACATGAGGGGGTTAATTTTGCCATAGAAAGTATGATTAGTGCTTCAGAAAGAAAAATTAGGGATCATTTTGAGTGACTTCTCAAATCCTCTTCTATTTCATTAAAAAAATTCTGACATGCAGACTGAAACATGCACTTTGAATACCAGCAGCAGACGTCCCTGGTGAGCAGTAGCTTTACTACAGTGATCTAATGTGCAACTAGAGTGCTAACATTCAGAATTTATGGCAAATGTGTGACACATCTGAATGCCTTCTTGATGGAACCAAAGTAAACAAGCATTGAAAATGCAATAGATCTCACCCTCGTTTAAGTTAAAGCCATTCTGTTTGTAATGAGGTGGCTTTTTAGCTTTGCTTTTATTAGTATTTTTTCAACTTTCATGTAAATAAGATGCACCTGTATGCATATAAGTATATGTATGCATGCATTTATGTTTGTATTTATATAGATATACAGATGATATATGTTTATATATGTATGTATATATATATATTCACTGAAAAAACCATAGGCTATAGACCATATATAGTTAGGAATTAGCATTTACAAAACCTTGAAAATTCACTGAAAAAACCATAGGTTATAGACCATATATAGTTAGGAATTAGCATTTACAAAACCTTGAAAATTCACTGAAAAAAACATAGGTTATAGACCATATATAGTTAGGAATTCCCATTTACAAAACCTTATTTTACTCACACAAAACCATTGAAATTCCATATATAGTTAGTTGCACTAACTATATATCGCGCACCCGCAATCCACTGCTGATGATGTCACATATTACATCATTCATGACATGGTCAGTGACATCACTGATGACATCACTGATGACATCTCAAATGACATCACTGATGACATCACTGATGACAACATCCAGTGACTGTATGTTTCTGTAAAGTTAAAATATGTCTTACATATTGAAGAATGAGTGGATGTATAAGTGTCTGGATGAAGGATTTAGTAGGTGCATGACTGACTGTATGAGTGAGTGATTAAATGTGTCTCACTGAGTGCATGGGTTAGTGACTAAACTGTCTTAATTTGTGCATCATTATGTCTGTTGTTCTGTAAACTGTTGCATGTGTTGATAAGTAGCTATATGAGTAACTAAATGTGTTATTGATTGGTTGCCCAAGTATTTGTATGGGAGACTGAGTGTGTGTGTGGGTGGCTGGGAGGTGTATGACTCTGTGCATAGATGTGTGAGCAGTTGATTCACTAGATGTATGGTTTCAAAAGTGCATGTGGAAACAGCTGTATGGGCGGTTGACTGTGTGCATGAGTGTATTGGTGAGTGAATGGATATCTCAGTGCTACATGTCAAAGTAAGTACATATGTAAAACACAGTACATGTGAGAGTTGACATATATAAATAACTGTGCATAAGAGCCAGTGAATGTGTGAGTGGCTTTATGGATCATTGTGAACTTGTATCAGGGATTGTATAAGAGAGTAAATATGTGTTAGTATATGTTCGAATAAGTAAAGTTTGTATAACTGTATAGTTGAGGAAATGGAGGTGTGATTGATTCTTTGCATGACTGACTAGGTGTGTGAGTAACTCCATGGATGAGTGACAGTCTGTGAGTGTCTGTTTACACTGATTGTATCTAAGGTTATATTAGAGTCTGAAGAGGTTCATCGTATTATCACATGAATGATATCATCAGTGATGTGATCAGTAATGTCAAATGAGATGTCATGATGTCATCAGTGATGTCATTTGAGATGTTATCAGTGATGTCATTTGAGATGTCATCAGTGATGTCATCAGTGATGTCACTGACCATGTCATGAATGATGTAATATGTGACATCATCAGCAGTGGATTGCGGGTGCGCGATATATAGTTAGTGCAACTAACTATATATGGAATTTCAATGGTTTTGTGTGAGTAAAATAAGGTTTTGTAAATGGGAATTCCTAACTATATATGGTCTATAACCTATGGTTTTTTCAGTCAATTTTCAAGGTTTTGTAAATGCTAATTCCTAACTATATATGGTCTATAACCTATGGTTTTTTCAGTGAATATATATATATATATATACTTTCTGTCACATCCTCTATCTAGGACAGTGAAGAGGCCAACATGAGGGGAAAGGGTGGAAACAGACTTTATTCTTCGGTGGCAGGCAAAGGAAACTCGCATCCCGCATCACCCGCTTGGGGGCGAATGCATTTCGGCTTCTTGTGAGCCTTCATCAGCGCCGCGGGTATAGATGCTTAGCTTCAGGCGGCGGCAATTTTACTGACCAAATGTCACGCCCCACCTGATAGGTCCAGTGCTGTTACCTCCCCATTTGGCTCCAATACCAATCGCAATTGTCTTTGGTACGTCGCAATATGTCCAGCGACTACCAGACCCAGAATGCAGTTCTTTTATTGTCTGTGGGCCGATGTTGCGCTGGGGTAGGAAAAGCGCTGTGTGGATGAGAGGAAATTCACCCCCTGACACCGTTGAACAAGCAGTCTCCTCCGGTCCCCTCTCCGTCTCAACCCTTCTGACTCCGGTGTCCATTGAGCGGGGGCTTTGATGCCCAACGTGGAGCAGAGTAACTCCAACACCGCTGTAACTTCATCCGATCAGGAGGTGAGCCCTGGCAAATCCCGGTACCTCGGGTAGTTCCAAACGTCGCAGATGCGGCAACCAGCAGGTCAGGGCCAACTTGCAGAGACGGGGACCTCTTGGCGCAGTGCTGGAAACCGCGTTTAACATGTACTTTCCGTCACATCCTCTATCTAGGACAGTGAAGAGGCCAACACGAGGGGAAAGGGTGGAAACAGACTTTATTCTTCTGTGGCAGGCAAAGGAAACTCGCATCCCGCAACACCCGCTTGTGGGCGAATGCATTTCGGCTTCTTGTGAGCCTTCATCAGCGCCGCGGCTATAGATGCTTAGCTTCAGGCGGCGGCAATTTTACTGACCAAATGTCACGCCCCACCTGATAGGTCCAGTGCTGTTACCTCCCCATTTGGCTCCAATACCAATCGCAATTGTCTTTGGTACGTCGCAATATGTCCAGCGACTACCAGACCCAGAATGCAGTTCTTTTATTGTCTGTGGGCCGATGTTGCGCTGGGGTAGGAAAAGCGCTGTGTGGATGAGAGGAAATTCACCCCCTGACACTGTTGAACAAGCAGTCTCCTCCGGTCCCCTCTCCGTCTCAACCCTTCTGACTCCGGTGCCCATTGAGCGGGGGCTTTGATGCCCAACGTGGAGCAGAGTAACTCCAACACCGCTGTAACTTCATCCGATCAGGAGGTGAGCCCTGGCAAATCCCCGTACCTCGGGTAGTTCCAAACGTCGCAGAAGCGGCAACCAGCAGGTCAGGGCCAACTTGCAGAGACGGGGACCTCTTGGCGCAGTGCTGGAAACCGCGTTTAACATGTACTTTCCGTCACATCCTCTATCTAGGACAGTGAAGAGGCCAACACGAGGGGAAAGGGTGGAAACAGACTTTATTCTTCTGTGGCAGGCAAAGGAAACTCGCATCCCGCATCACCCGCTTATGGGCGAATGCATTTCGGCTTCTTGTGAGCCTTCATCAGCGCCGCGGGTATAGATGCTTAGCTTCAGGCGGCGGCAATTTTACTGACCAAATGTCACGCCCCACCTGATAGGTCCAGTGCTGTTACCTCCCCATTTGGCTCCAATACCAATCGCAATTGTCTTTGGTACGTCGCAATATGTCCAGCGACTACCAGACCCAGAATGCAGTTCTTTTATTGTCTGTGGGCCGATGTTGCGCTGGGGTAGGAAAAGCGCTGTTTGGATGAGAGGAAATTCACCCCCTGACACCGTTGAACAAGCAGTCTCCTCCGGTCCCCTCTCCGTCTCAACCCTTCTTACTCCGGTGTCCATTGAGCGGGGGCTTTGATGCCCAACGTGGAGCAGAGTAACTCCAACACCGCTGTAACTTCATCCGATCAGGAGGTGAGCCCTGGCAAATCCCGGTACCTCGAGTAGTTCCAAACGTCGCAGAAGCGGCAACCAGCAGGTCAGGGCCAACTTGCAGAGACGGGGACCTCTTGGCGCAGTGCTGGAAACCGCGTTTAACATGTACTTTCTGTCACATCCTCTATCTAGGACAGTGAAGAGGCCAACACGAGGGGAAAGGGTGGAAACAGACTTTATTCTTCTGTGGCAGGCAAAGGATACTCGCATCCCGTATCACCCGCTTGTGGGCAAATGCATTTCAGCATCTTGTGAGCCTTCATCACCGCCGCGGGTATAGATGCTTAGCTTCAGGCGGCAGCAATTTTACTGACCAAATGTCACGCCCCACCTGATAGGTCCAGTGCTGTTACCTCCCCATTTGGCTCCAATACCAATCGCAATTGTCTTTGGTACGTCGCAATATGTCCAGCGACTACCAGACCCAGAATGCAGTTCTTTTATTGTCTGTGGGTCTGTGGGCCGATGTTGCGCTGGGGTAGGAAAAGCGCTGTGTGGATATATATATATCTGCAATACCTTGCAGCAGCGACAGCACTATGCCCCTCAGGCAGAAACACGAGGCATGGACCAACTTTGTGCAGCATTCATTTATTCCCCATAAAACAGCATGCCACGACGAGTTTCTGCCGTCCCTGCGGCCTTGATCACATCATATATATATATTACTTACTGGCGGTCGCCAGTAGGTAGTTATAGTTAGGACCTAGTTTCCATAGGAAATCCGCAACATTCTATTGGAAATAACTTTGGCGCTGGTTGATGAATCTTTGTGAATTTCTCAATGAAGCTGGCACGCTCCGCTCTGTTCCTTCCCTGAAAGTTTTGGTTTGTTTTTTTAAGTGGGGTCTGAGAAAAAATGGGGTCCCAAAACGTGTTTTCCCCACGTTCTTTTCCATAAGACGATTAGACACGGCTACAGCCCGAACGGCTGAACGGAATTACAAGAAATTTGGCAAAATGGTAAATCCCTCCAGTAGTTGTTGAGAAAATTGAATTTGAAAAAATGTATATATCTCGGCACGTTGCGCGCATCGGGTGTGTGCGCCTGGAATTCTGATTTGCTGTTAGACATCTGTGAACATTCGATTCGGTGGTAACCAGGAAGTGTTGGCCACCATTTTGTCAGTGTGAGGCTGAAAAGAGGGCAACATAAAAGTGAAGAACATGAAAAGGGGGCAGGGTAGAGAGTCCCTAACCCCCTAGGCTTTCTCAGGGGGTCCCTGAAGGACCCCGTAGGCCAAAATTATTATTATTATTATTTTTTAAGCCTGCGGGGTGTGCGCACAGTGCACACACCCTCGAGGCACAAGAGAGTGAAAAACAGAAGTGGAGAACGTGAAAAGGGGGTATGGCAGAGACTTCCTGACCCGCAGGCCTTCTCAGGGGTTCCCTGAAGGACCCCGAAGGGCAAAAAAACCATTTAAAAATAAAAAATAATGTGAGGTGCGCGCACGGTGCTCGCACCCTTTAGCCGCCATTTTGTGTAGTTTCAGAAGTTAGTGAAAAACAAGAGTAGAGAATGTGAAAAGGGGGCAGGGTAGAGTCTCCCTGATCCCCTAGGCCTTCTCAGGGGGTCCCTGAAGGACCCAGAAGGGCAAAAAAACTTTTTTTTAAAAAATATCGCGAGGTGCGCGCACGGTGGGAAAAAAAAACAACAAAAAAAGACAGTTAAATAACAAGTTTGAGTGTTTAGATGTTGGTTGGCTCTAAAAAGAGCCATTGTGTTCATTGAGTGTTTGTACCTACAAATAGGTACCGATGCAGAGTCTAAAGTTTAAAAGGAAGACTCTGTTCCCCTCATCTGTGAAATGTACACCATCTCTCCTATAGATGCCTTGCATGTTGTAACGCAAGTTGTTGTGGTATATAGACCCATACCATAGTCTCTGAGGAAAGCAGAAACAGACGTATTCACATGTTTCCTTGCTTTCTCAATCTGCGTACAATATTGGTTGGACCAGTTCCATTTTTGCCTTTGGCATATATTAGAATATACAAAGGCAGTTTGTGGAAAAAGTGACATCAATTGCCCAAAGGTGTCCTTTAATTGCATTTCCAGACCTACCCCTGTCAAAGTGCGCAGGTCATTTCCACCACAGTGCACAATTATGAGGTCAGGTTGTGGGAGATGCAAAAAGGTTTTACCATTGGCAACAATTGGTGACATCTCAATCCTCTCTAGCCAATCCACATCATATCCACATTTGGTAAATCAAAGTTGAGAAAGCATCTATTTTCTGTATACCTTTCACTGCAGAAAATAAAACTGTGTCCTACAATCCACACTCTAAGCATCTTGAAGGCAGATCTGGTTGTACTCAGATGGGCTCTGGAAATGAAATGGCAGTTTGAAAAATAGGAGTTTATACAAAAATGTGGATGAGATTCAGTGCACTTGAAAAAAAAAATAATTGATTGGTGGTTTCTGATAATTTAACATTGAAAACTAGGGTGCATACTACTGTTTTTTTAAAGGAATAATACTATTGGTTTAGAAAAAGTCATTGAAAAAAACATTGCACAGGATAAGCTAGTATATTGAGAAGTCAAACACACTTGCTGGTTTGGTTTGCAACATTGAATGATGAACTTTTCACCTTTTGAGTTCAGATAGGTGTTCTATGGAGAGTTACCATGGTAACAGGCAGAGAGAGCAGTGGGGGAAGGTTGAACATTATGTGAGTTTGAAAGTGTTGAAATGTACAACCAATTAAAATGTTAGTTTGGTTTTGAATTCGTGTGGGAAGAACTTTCATTGGTTATGTACATGGATATGTGTGAAAAATGAGAGGGAATCAGGGCCATTTTGTGGTTGCAGTGTCTGAGGTACATTTCAGAGAGTCTGCTTAAGAAAATCTGGTGTGTGATTGACACTGTTCTAAATCTTCAAAACATGTTTTTTATAGGTGAGTTATTAATTTGTAAGGGGATATATGTTGTGCACTTTAAGTTAATAATAAAAATGTGTTCTAATGTGGAAGTTACTCACTCTCCCTCTCTTTCACTCTCTCTCACTGTCTTCTTTTCTCTCCACCACTGTTCTTTTTCCTTCCTCTCTTTTTCTATAAATCCTTCTGTTTCACTTACTCCTTTTTCCTTTTTCTTAATATGCTTTTTTCACTCTCCTTTCCCCACCCTCATATCTCTATCCTCACTGTCATTATCACTTTCCTTTACTCCTCTTTTCTAACTCCCTCTCTCCATCTGACTTACTTCCTTTTGTTTATTACTTCCCTCTCATTGTCTCCCTCTTTCTCTTTCTCTCTCCCTCACCCTTGCTCTCTTTATACAACACTACTAGCAAACCCCCCTTCACTGTAGTAATCATTTGACTGAATTGCAAGCATTTCTGGTATGTGTCTAAGATCACAGAGTGAGTCAGTATTCATTTCAAAAGATTATGGCAGAATAATGTACTTTTCTCTTTCTGCCTGTAGCTTTTCACCCTCTTTCTGTACCATTTTCTCTCTGTATGTATTATCTCCCTCTCTGTGTGTTTCATATCCCCTCTGCATGTAACATTTCTTTCTCTGTTTGCAACATTTCTTTCTTGCTGTACCATGTTATCCCTTTGTGTGCATGATCTCTGTGTCTGTGTGCACCCTGTGTCTCTCCGTGTGAACAATATTACCCTGTTTCTGTTTTATCTGCCCTCTGTATGCAGCAACTCTCCTCTGCCTGCAGCCCTGCACCATGTATTGTTTTTGGTTGTAATGGTTGGAAAAACATATTGCAGTAAATTTAGAATATATTTGAAAATTAAATTAGGATTGTTAATTGAAATGTAGTGGTCATATACATTTAGGGGCTCATTAGGATGGCGGACGGAAGTGACTCAGCAGCCCCGGAGCATGCTAGACATGCCCATTCACCGTCCGCCCGTCGCGTACACTCCGTCCGCCAGATCAGGATAGGAAATATGGGCCAAAATCCGTCCGCGCCGGTAGATCACGGTCCGCCGCACAACTACACCCAACCACACGGCGGACGTAAATCCAGAGACTCCGCCGTACGGACTAACGTCTAGGACCGTCCTCCAAATCAAGATGGCGGAAAACACACATAAAAGCGCTGCGGAAAAACAACCTGCCTGAACACTGCGGATGCCCCACAGCGACCATACCCACCACGAGCCGTTCGCCGACATGGACCCTGCACTACACGCTTACCCGATACTCTTCACCATCCACCACGTACCTTGTCTTGGCCCACCATCGAGGACGACGCAGGTAGGCAACAAACCATTCGCTGTCTGGAGAGGAGAACCTGCAAGGGCCGTGACGTAGGGAGGGGAGAGTGACATGTACCGAAAACCTCTGATTCGTGTGGAGGACAGCACCTGCAAGGGTCGTGACCTAGGTAGGGGGGAGTGACATGTATCTGAACCCACTGCCTTGAAGTAAATACAAATACACACCAGCATCACACACGCAAGAATGACTCCGACAACCCACGACACATGATTGACAAGTTTATTTACACATAATCGGGGTAACATCACAGTCTGGGCTCGAGCATGGGCAGTGTGGACACCAGAGCAGGTACATCAGAGGCAGTACATGAGAGGGCATACAGCAGTATCAGAACAGCAACAGGGCAGTGTGGACACCAGAGCAGGTACATCAGAGGCAGTACATCAGAGGGCATACAGCATTATCAGAACAGCAACAGGGCAGTGTGGACACCAGAGCAGGTCCATCAGAGGCAGTACATCAGATGGGCTAAGTGCACCAACAGTCCATGGCAAGGCACAGGTCCATCAGAGGCAGTACATGAGAGGGGCTAAGTGCACCAACAGTCCATGGCAAGGCACAGGTCCATCAGAGGCAGTACATGAGAGGGGCTAAGTGCACCAACAGTCCATGGCAAGGCACAGGTCCATCTGAGGTAGTACATCAGAGGGCATACAGCAGTATCAGAACAGCAACAGGGCAGTGTGGACACCAGAGCAGGTCCATCAGAGGCAGTACATCAGAGGGGCTAAGTGCACCAACAGTCCATGGCAAGGCACAGGTCCATCAGAGGTAGTACATCAGAGGGCATACAGCAGTATCAGAACAGCAACATGGCAGTGTGGACACCAGAGCAGGTCCATCAGAGGCAGTACATCAGAGGGGCTAAGTGCACCAACAGTCCATGGCAAGGGACAGGTCCATCAGAGGCAGTACATGAGAGGGCATACAGCAGTATCAGAACAGCAACAGGGCAGTGTGGACACCAGAGCAGGTCCATCAGAGGCAGTACATCAGAGGGGCTAAGTGCAACAACAGTCCATGGCAAGGCACAGGTCCATCAGAGGCAGTACATGAGAGGGCATACAGCAGAATCAGAACAGCAACAGGGCAGTGTGGACACCAGAGCAGGTACATCAGAGGCAGTACATCAGAGGGGCTAAGTGCAACAACAGTCCATGGCAATGCACAGGTCCATCAGAGGCAGTACATGAGAGGGGCTAAGTGCACCAACAGTCCATGGCAAGGCACAGGTCCATCAGAGGCAGTACATGAGAGGGGCTAAGTGCACCAACAGTCCATGGCAAGGCACAGGTCCATCAGAGGCAGTACATGAGAGGGCATACAGCAGTATCAGAACAGCAACAGGGCAGTGTGGACACCAGAGCAGGTCCATCAGAGGCAGTACATCAGAGGGCATACAGCAGTATCAGAACAGCAACAGGGCAGTGTGGACACCAGAGCAGGTCCATCAGAGGCAGTACATCAGAGGGCATACAGCAGTATCAGAACAGCAACAGGACAGTGTGGACACCAGAGCAGGTCCATCAGAGGCAGTACATCAGAGGGGCTAAGTGCACCAACAGTCCATGGCAAGGCACAGGTCCATCAGAGGCAGTACATGAGAGGGCATACAGCAGTATCAGAACATCAACAGGGCAGTGTGGACACCAGAGCAGGTACATCAGAGGCAGTACATGAGAGGGCATACAGCAGTATCAGAACAGCAACAGGGCAGTGTGGACACCAGAGCAGGTCCATCAGAGGCAGTACATCAGAGGGCATACAGCAGTATCAGAACAGCAACAGGGCAGTGTGGACACCAGAGCAGGTACATCAGAGGCAGTACATCAGAGGGCATACAGCAGTATCAGAACAGCAACAGGGCAGTGTGGACACCAGAGCAGGTCCATCAGAGGCAGTACATCAGAGGGCATACAGCAGTATCAGAACAGCAACAGGGCAGTGTGGACAGCAGAGCAGGTCCATCAGAGGCAGTACATCAGAGGGCATACAGCAGTATCAGAAAAGCAACAGGGCAGTGTGGACACCAGAGCAGGTACATCAGAGGCAGTACATGAGAGGGCATACAGCAGTATCAGAACAGCAACAGGGCAGTGTGGACACCAGAGCAGGTACATCAGAGGCAGTACATCAGAGGGCATACAGCAGTATCAGAACAGCAACAGGGTAGTGTGGACACCAGAGCAGGTCCATCAGAGGCAGTACGTCAGAGGGGCTAAGTGCACCAACAGTCCATGGCAAGGCACAGGTCCACCAGAGGCAGTACATGAGAGGGCATACAGCAGTATCAGAACAGCAACAGGGCAGTGTGGACAGCAGAGCAGGTCCATCAGAGGCAGTACATCAGAGGGCATACAGCAGTATCAGAAAAGCAACAGGGCAGTGTGGACACCAGAGCAGGTACATCAGAGGCAGTACATGAGAGGGCATACAGCAGTATCAGAACAGCAACAGGGCAGTGTGGACACCAGAGCAGGTACATCAGAGGCAGTACATCAGAGGGCATACAGCAGTATCAGAACAGCAACAGGGCAGTGTGGACACCAGAGCAGGTCCATCAGAGGCAGTACATCAGAGGGGCTAAGTGCACCAACAGTCCATGGCAAGGCACAGGTCCATCAGAGGCAGTACATGAGAGGGGCTAAGTGCACCAACAGTCCATGGCAAGGCACAGGTCCATCAGAGGCAGTACATCAGAGGGGCTAAGTGCACCAACAGTCCATGGCAAGGCACAGGTCCATCAGAGGCAGTACATCAGAGGGCACAATGCAGTATCTGAGGCACCACAAGTACGAATCACTATTAACCCGTACCAAGGTCCACAGCAGTGGGAGACTGTTTACAATGGACAATGTAGACACCATGTCCAATGACATGTGACTGAAGACAACAGCACCTTACAGCACACTATCAGGTGGGTTGCGTGAAGTACCCGCATCGGACAGACTGGCAGCACCAGAAACCAGAGTGTGACACACAGCCACAGATGTAGTGACTGACACGTGAACCACAGACCCAGACACACTGCCAGCACCTGATACAGGAGTCTGAGAAACAGCCACAGCCCGAGTGACTGACACATGGGCCATAGACCCAGATACACTGCCAGCACCTGATACAGGAGTGTGAGACACAGCCACAGCCCGAGTGACTGACACATGGGCCATAGACCCAGATACACTGCCAGCACCTGATACAGGAGTGTGAGACACAGCCACAGCCCGAGTTACAGACACATGGTCCATAGACCCAGATACACTACCAGCACCTGATACAGGAGTGTGAGACACAGCCACAGCCCGAGTTACAGACACATGGGCCATAGACCCAGATACACTGCCAGCACCTGATACAGGAGTGTGAGACACAGCCACAGCCCGAGTTACAGACACATGGGCCATAGACCCAGATACACTGCCAGCACCTGATACAGGATAGGGCTCAACTGATACAGTGCCACTACATGATGCATGACAGCAAACAACAGACACAGTGCCACTACCTGACACATGCGAGTCAACTGCAGCTGCGCCACTGGGACCACTGAAATGATGAGCCACAGGGCTGTATGGGCCAGGAGGCAGGGTGGCTCTGGGAGCGGGGGATAGTTGCAATTGGCCAACATCGGGTTGGGCATGTGTCAATGCTGTGTGTCTACGTTTCTTGGGGACATGTGACTGCACCCTGGACAGGACAGGACTGGCAAGTGGGCCGGACTGAGAAGAAATATCTCCCACCATGGGAGGTGCATCTGCTGGTGGGGGAATGCCCTATGGGGACGTGCTGGAGCCTGCTTGTCGTTTGATGTGTGGCTGCCTTCTGGGCTCTGCAACATGTGTCATGGGGGATGCTACTACAGGGTCCACCTGCATCCGCTTCTGACGGGCCCTGATGGGAGTGGAGGTAAGGGGTGACTCCACTGCGGAGACATCTGTATTCCGTTTCCCAGCAGCCTCAGTGCATCAAGGGGTGATGTATGCCTGTCCTTGACAGTGCCACTGTCCATGGGAGATGCCTTGGCCCTTGTATGTTCCATTTCCGTAGAAGGAATGTTGTCTGTGGACCTTCCCTGTTCCCTGGATGGTGCCCTGTTCCAGGCAGCAGACTTCTCGTCTGTGGTGTACATATCCCCAGGACACACCTTTTCCCTGTGTGTGTCCCTGCCCCTGGGAGTGTCCGTGCTCTTCTTAGGTGCGTTTGTCTTGTGACTGTCCTTGTCCCTGCCCTTGGTAGAAGCTCCTTCCTTCCTAGTCTCCTTGCCCTTGGGAGTGGGTCCTTCCTTCCTAGTCTCCCTGCCCTTGGGAGTGGGTCCTTCCTTCCTAGTCTCCCTGCCCTTGGGAGTGTCTCCTTCCTTCCTAGTCTCCCTGCCCTTGGGAGTGGGTCCTTCCTCCCTAGTCTCCCTGCCCTTGGGAGTGGGTCCTTCCTTCCTAGTCTCCCTGCCCTTGGGAGTGTCTCCTTCCTTCCTAGTCTCCCTGCCCTTGGGAGTGGGTCCTTCCTTCCTAGTCTCCCTGCCCTTGGGAGTGGGTCCTTCCTTCCTAGTCTCCCTGCCCTTGGTAGTGGGTCCTTCCTTCCTAGTCTCCCTGCCCTTGGGAGTGTCTCCTTCCTTCCTAGTCTCCCTGCCCTTGGGAGTGGGGCCTTCCTCCCTAGTCTCCCTGCCCTTGGGAGTGGGTCCTTCCTTCCTAGTCTCCCTGCCCTGGGAGTGTCTCCTTCCTTCCTAGTCTCCCTGCCCTTGGGAGTGTCTCCTTCCTTCCTAGTCTCCCTGGCCCTGGGAGTGTCCCTGCTCTCATGAGGTGCCTTCGTCTTCTGACTGTCCTTGTCCAAGGTAGTGTCAATGGAACTGGGAGAAAGGCTTGCCTTGGGAGTACCTTGTGTGTGGGATGCCTGTGCAGCATGTGTAGCCATTACACACAACCCCTCTTTTGGATCAAGTGTGTGTACTCCACTGTATCTGACGTTGTCTTTGTGAACAGATTTAGCAGACCTAGTGGATGGCGTCTGAGCCCTCCGTGCCCTGACGTGCTAGCTGACGCTGCTTCTAGTGCAATAACCTGTATTAGAGTCCTGGTCAGAATATTCACTCCCCCCTGAGACATCCAGTGTTGTAGATGGTGGAACAGAAGTAGCACCCAGTCCATGCGACTGTACAATGGCAGACGACACACTGTTAGCCAATGACTGCACTGTCCTGTGTAGACCAGCCAGATCGCCATGCATACCTTCCATGAAAGCCACCACCTTCCCTAACTTCCTATCGTGGTCTTGGAAAGCATTTATCATATTGGTCTGCCCCACACACAGCTGTCGCAGCAGATCAACAGCCTCTGCACAAAGAGCATTTCGGCTCACGGAGGCTGGGGCAGCAGTGCCGACACCGAACGCCACTCTGCTCCCCCTACTCCTGCGTGCACGAACAGTACATGGTGCACTTGGCGCCAGGGTGGGCCCTGTGTGCTGTGTCCCGACCGAAGGTGTTGATTGCCCACTCCCAGTCTGTGACAACAGTGCTGACTCACCAACACTGTCGGAAGATGATGACGATGTTGTCTCTACATGCGAGTCCTCCGGGACGGTCCTGTCCCCCTCTCCGGCGCTGGCCCCTTCCGTGTCAGTCTGCGTGTGCGCGACGTCTGATCCGGATGCATTGGCTTCAATCATCTCCTCGGTCTGTGGCTGAGTGTCCTCTGCCAAAGCTGAAATGCACAGGAAATGGGTGTAAGTCATGGGCACACTCACGTACAGTACGGCTACGGAATCCCTAATGCCTTTGATGACAATGTACATCGATCCCCCAACCTGCACACGGGCCACCCCTACCAGTCATCCTCACAGGAAATAAGTGGCGTTGACCGTGCTACATGTACAGCATGCGGACAGGGCATGAGCAACTACATCTGCACACCAGTTTGCCATGGGGTGACGGAGCACTACAGCATGTGCATCAACACTCAACTGCTTAGTGAGTGGCGTCTCAACATGCCGCACCGGGAAGTGACATTTAACTGCGCCAATGTCACCGACATGCCATTGCAACGAGACACACGATACACGGAAGTCACTAATGCGTCTGGCCAACAAAACATGCATTGCACTCACAAGCAACATACACTGACAGTATGCTTACCGCCACGTTGCTGTTCATCCACACGCAACCGCTCGGACAGGTCAGGATGCGTTACAGCAATGATACGGTGCATGAGAGGGGTCATTGAGCGTCGGGCCAGACGTGTCGTTCTTGGAATCATCCCTAGTGTCACTTCCCCTACATTCTTGCTCAGCCAGGAAATGTCGTCCCAGCATTTGTGGCAGTGTGTATGTCATCTATTGGACACCCCCACTGCTCGTACATTACGTGCAATGCTCCTCCACACGTCCTTGCGAAGGTGCAGCTTGACCTACCATGATGGCAGACAAAAGGGTGCAAGTCAGTGGACAGTTGGCCAGTCACACAGATAGGAGCAACACGTTTCTCTCAGCAGCCATGCACATTTCGACTCATGTGTTGGTCCCACATCCCACCGCCAAGATTCCAGAGCCCAGGTGTCATGGAACACCTCATGAACACCAACTTCTCCCCCACTGCACTTACCACCTGTCCGGGTGCGCCGTACAGGCGTCCGTAGTTGCGGAGCACACCGTCCACGAGGACATCCAACTCCGCGGCGGTGAAGGGACGAGACCGGATCTCTTTGACTCTCGACATGGCAAGGTCACGGAGTATGGCACTGGAGCGACAGTCGGTGGTCAGCTCCGCAGCAGCAGGTGGAGGTGATGGTCACAGGCAGCAGTCGGTGGTCAGCTCAGCAGCAGCAGGTGGAGGTGATGGTCACAGGCAGCAGTCAGTGGTCAGCTCCGCAGCAGCAGGTGGAGGTGATGGTCACAGGCAGCAGTCGGTGGTCAGCTCCGCAGCAGCAGGTGGAGGTGATGGTCACAGGCAGCAGTCGGTGGTCAGCTCCGCAGCAGCAGGTGGAGGTGATGGTCACAGGCAGCAGTCGGTGGTCAGCTTCGCAGCAGCAGGTGGAGGTGATGGTCACAGGCAGCAGTCGGTGGTCAGCTCCGCAGCAGCAGGTGGAGGTGATGGTCACAGGCAGCAGTCGGTAGTCATCTCCGCAGCAGCAGGTAGAGGTGATGGACACAGGCAGCAGTCGGTGGTCATCGTAGAATGTGTGCTTTTGCACATAACACATATATAGGGCCCTGTGGCCATGTCAGTGGCATACGGCGCCAGCCATTGGTCAGCCCTGGAAGCGTGTTTGGAAATGGGCCAATGACTGGCCCTGGTGTTGCAGTGCACAGCATACGCTACATTCTATTGGGCACACGCGGCCCTTGTTCCCACATCCCATTGGCTGCACGTGCACAGACCGTCACGCTCACACACCGGCAAGTGCATGTGCTAGACTCCGGGACGGATGCTTCACTTGCAACAATGTTCAATCACTGGCGCCAACATGGCGGGGCACGTATTCGGCAGGGGAGGTGCAGGCCAACACATCCATAAGCTGATGTCAATGCACATGGCAGGTCATGACCCCCCTTCAGTGACATTGCATCATCCAGCCTACACCGGCCGGCCCAGCCCTGCCCAGGACCACGGTGCCGGCCATGTCAACTACCGCCGTTTCAGGCCCCGTCCACTACCGCCATGCCAGGCCCTGCCCAGGACCGCCGTGCCGGCCATGTCAAGTACCGCCGTTTCAGGCCCCGTCCACTATCGCCGTGCCCGGGCGGGGCCCGGCAAGGCGGTGGTTGACATGGCTGGCACGGCGGTCCTGGGCAGGGCCTGGCACGGCGGTAGTGGACGGGGCCTGAAACGGTGGTAGTTGACATGGCCGGCACGGCGGTCCTGGGCAGGGCCTAGCACGGCGGTAGTGGACGGGGCCTGAAACGGCGGTAGTTGACATGGCCGGCACCGCGGTCCTGGGCAGGGCCTGGCACGGCGGTAGTGGACGGAGCCTGAAACGGCAGTAGTTGACATGGACGGCACAGCGGTCCTGGGCAGGGCCTGGCACGGCGGTAGTGGACGGGGCCTGAAACGGCGGTAGTTGACATGGCCAGCACGGCGGTCCTGGTCAGGGCCTGGCACGGCGGTCCTAGGCAGGGCCTGGCACGGAGGTAGTGGATGGGGCCTGAAACGGCGGTAGTTGACATGGCCGGCACGGCGGTCCTGGGCAGGGCTGGGCCGGCCGGTGTAGGCTGGATGATGCGATGTCACTGTAAGGGGGGTCATGACCTGCCATGTGCATTGACATCAGCTTATGGATGAGTTGGCCTGCACCTCCCCCGCCGAATACGTGTCCCGCCGTGTTGGCGCCAGTGAGTGAACATTGTTGCAAGTGAAGAATCCGTCCCGGAGTCTAGCACATGCACTTGCCGGTGTGTGAGCGTGACGGACCGTGCACATGCAGACAATGGGAATTTTGAACGCGGGCCTCGTATGCCCAGACGTAAACAGCGGAAGCAGTGCACCGCCATGGCGGGGTCAATGATTGCATCTTTGCTGACGATGCACCTTGTTCCATTGTCTGCAGCTGCCTGATGACGGTTGTGTGCGTGATTGCGTTACTCCACATGTCATGCTCTATCCCATGTGTGTCCATACCATGGCCATCGGTGTGCCACAAATGTGCATCACATGTGCATGTCGACATCGGGTATTTCCCTACACAAGTTTGTCGTACCTCACATCTACACAGTAGATCCCAGATGTATCGGCACATTGTGATGCAGTTGTCAGTGAGTGGAATATGTGAGATATTGACTATGGTGGGGCTTCACTTGTGTTCAGTGCATGTGTGTTGCCTATTTTGTCACCATGCATGTGATGTCCGTTTGGCCACCATTATTGGTGTTGCCATTGGTGCATGATGAAATGGTGTGTGTGTGTGTATCTTTTCGTTTGTGTGCATGCACTTGCATATGTGTATGTAATGTTGCGCCTACACATGTGGGTCATGTCACATGTCTTGTTGGCAGTAAAGTTGAGGTGAGACAAAGTGCATTGCACATGTTGCAACACATCATGTTGCTAGTGGCTGCACATTGTTGCTACGTCAATCCATGTTGTAGTGAAAATCAGAGATGTCATACATATGACAATTATACACTGCATATTACTTGTTGGTAGAGTCCGTTGACTTGTGAGTGAGTTGCACAGACATGCGTTGTATGTGAATTGACTTCCATTCCATCTACTCCCACACAGGAGGGCTTCAAATGTCCATCGCCCATACACTGTGCTGGAGGATATGGTGGACGAGGAGGTGATCAGGAAATTCAGGCTGGATCGACGTCGATTGATGGAGCTAGTGAACCAATTGTCTCCTCACCTGCAGCCGCGAAGAACGTATCCAGGTTCCATTACACCCACGGCAAAGGTGATGGCGGCACTCCACTTTTTTGCTACAGGCACATTTCAGTACACAGTTGGACATGCCGGGGGGATGTCACAGGCCATGTTCAGCGCGGTACTTCGGGATGTACTGACAGCCATGATGCTGTACAAGCATGACTACATTCATTTACCACAGGCGGCAGAGTTGGCAGCGGTCAAAGCAGACTTCTATGCACTGGGTCGGATACCACACGTTGTGGGTTCCATTGATGGCACGCATATCGCGATCATTCCACCACGGGCACAGGAGCAGGTGTTTAAGAATCGGAAGCACTTCCATTCCATCAACGTGCAGGTGGTGTGCCAGGCCGACAACATAATCTCACATGTGTGTGCATAATTTCCAGGCTCTGCACATGACGCCCACATCATGCGGAGCAGCATTGTCCCCCAACTGATGGCAAATCTGCGTCCGGCACAAGCGTGGCTTGTTAGTGAGTATGCTGTGGTGACAGGAGTGATATCTGTGTGGCATGGTGTGCCCACAAAATCAGGTTGTGATGTTTCTCTCTCTCTCACTCTGTCACCAACACAGGCGACTCGGCTTGCCCAAACAGGCCTTGGCTGTTGAGTCCCACACGCAATTCAACTACAGTGGGAGAAATGCGATACAATGATGCCCATGGAAGGACACGTCGAGTGGTAGAACGTACATTTGGCCTGCTTAAGTCTAGGTTTCGGTGCCTGGATAAGACTGGAGGGGCCCTGCCTTACTCACCAGGCAAAGTATGCAAAATCGTGATTGCCTGCTCCATGCTCCACAACCTGGCTGTGCGCAATAACATTGAACTGCTCTTGGACCCTGATGAACAGCAAGTTCCTCGCCCTCTCGACCCACCCATGTCGACTGATGAGGATAGTGGTGAGGAGGAAGGTGTGGACCAGAGGCGTCAGCTCATTGATCGCTACTTCCCTTGATTGTGAGTGTGCTCCTCTTGTGCTGCTTGTGTATGCCCTGTGTATGTTTGCTGGTCTTGTGTCATTGTGGTGTGCATTATCTATGTGTTCTGCAATGTGATGTATGCATGTGTGTGTGTGCGTGTTCATTTATTAGTACATGCACGTCTCCATGATGTGTGTAGTCTCATACATTCCTGTTGTGATGCGTGTGGTTTGTTGAATGTTGCACTGCAGTGTGTTGTGATGAGTGTGATTATGTTTCCTGACGTGTCTTTGCGGTTTCTATATTTCCCTAGGTCACTCCCGCTGCGGCATGATTCTGTACCAGTTGGATCCCTGAACCTGGTAACGTCTGTTCTGATGCAATCATGTGAATAAACATGGAGGCAACACATCATTGAATGAGTAAGTGGTATTTATTTACAGATTGTGCATAGGTGTAGGTGGATATTTACAAATGAGTGAAGGGGTGCGGGAGTGAGAGTTAAAGGTTATGGCAGATGAAATGTCTGTGCTGACACCACATAGGGTGGTGCCTGCCTAGTGCAGCAGGCCTGTGCCAGGTGGGACCGGATAGTTGGCAGGGTGAATGGCAGGCTCAGGTACTGTAACAGTCATTGTCGGCTCCTCTTGGAGCGTGTGGCAGGAGCTTCCACACTGCTCTCGCCCACTTCCAGCCTCAGGCGGCCCCTCCGTCTTTGTGTCGGGACGGAGTCAGCTGGGGGCGCAGGCTGCTCAGGTACCACATCCGTCGCCAGGGGCACAGGTGGCGGTGGCGGTGGCAGTGGTGGTGGCGGTGGCAGTGGCGTTGTTTGAGGGGGTGTGGGGAGGGTGGTGTTGGCGGCTATCCATGGCATCCACATGGTATTGTTCATGGTAAATATGTCCACTAGTTGGCCAAGCCGCCTCTCAATGGCCCTCAACATTGCAGTGTTCTCAACAAAGTCCTGGTGGGCCCGGTCTGCCTGTGCCTGGCCACGTTGATAGTTTTCCTCGACCCTGGCTAGTGCTTCCAGTGACTGTTGCACGGCATTGTGTGTGTTTGTTTCCTCATGACGTCTTTGTGCTGTGCTCCTGCCTGCCGGATCTGGCCTTGCATCTCTGCTTTGCCTCACACTCTCCCTGCGTGGCTGGGATGGCGCTGGCCGGGCGTTGGCCGGTGGGTTGGGCAGGGTGGCACGGGCAGAAGTGGTGGTAGTAGTGGTGGTGGTGGAGGTGGTGCTGGTGGTGGCTGTGCAGGTCACAGTGGCCGGTGTTGTGGCAATGGCAGAGGCCATAGTAGTTGGTGCAGGTGTGACCTGGGAGCCAGATGGCCCTGGCTGCCTGCTTGTGCCGGCACCATCCTCAGCCCCGGAGGTGGCTGGCCAATCGTCCCCTGAGACTTCTGAGTGTGGCGAGCATGGAGGCCGGGTGTTGATTCCAGCTGTCAGATTACGATCACCTGCAAAACAAAAATGTGAGGAAGAGTCATGTGGCCATTACGTGTTATGTTCATTTTGTTGACAATTCAGTCGGCACTGGCACTCACCCCACCCACCACCACCGCCCTCCCTATGCACATGGGGGCCTATGGGGAGTTGCACTAGGGACCTCTCAAACTCCCCACCCACCACCACCGCCATCCCTATGGACATGGGGGCCTGTTGGGAGTTGTAGTGCCGTCCCCTCACACACCCCACCCACCACCACCGCCCTCCCTATGGACATGGGGGCCTGTGGGGAGTTGGACTAGTGACCTCTCAAACTCCCCACCCACCACCCCTGCCATCCCTATGGTCATGGGGGCCTGTTGGGAGTTATAGTGCCGTCCCCTCACATACCCCACCCACCACCACCGCCGTACCTATGGACATGGGGGCCTGCTGGGAGTTGCACTACTGACCTCTCAAACTCCCCACCCACCACCCCGCCATCCCTATGGACATGGGGGCCTGTTGGGAGTTGTAGTGCCGTCCCCTCACGCACCCCACCCACCACCACCGCCCTCCCTATGGACATGGGGGCCTGTGGGTAGTTGCACTAGTGACCTCTCAAACTCCCCACCCACCACCACTGCCATCCCTATGGACATGGGGGCCTGTGGGGAGTTGCACTAGTGACCTCTCAAACTCCCCACCCACCGCCATCCCTATGGACATGGGGGCCTGTGGGGAGTTGCACTAGTGACCTCTCAAACTCCCCACCCACCACCCCCGCCATCCCTATGGACATGGGGGCCTGTTGGGAGTTGTAGTGCCATCCCCTCGCACACCCCACCCACCACCACTGCCCTCCCTATGGACATGGGGGCCTGTGAGGAGTTGCACTAGTGACCTCTCAAACTCTCCACCCACCACCCCCGCCATCCCTATGGACATGGGGGCCTGTTGGGAATTGTAGTGCCGTCCCCTCACATACCCCACCCACCACCACTGCCCTCCCTATGGACATGGGGGCCTGTGGGGAGTAGCACTAGTGACCTCTCAAACTCCCCACCTACCACCACGGCCATCCCTATGGACATGGGGGCCTGTGGGGAGTTGGACTAGTGACCTCTCACACACCCCACCCACCACCAATGCCATTCCGATGCACATGGGGGCCTGTTGGGAGTTGGACTAGTGACCTCTCAAACTCCCCACCCACCACCACCGCCATCCCTATGGACATGGGGGCCTGTGGGGAGTTGGACTAGTGACCTCTCACACACCCCACCCACCACCACCGCCATTCCGATGCACATGGGGGCCTGTTGGGAGTTGGACTAGTGACCTCTCAAACTCCCCACCCACCACCACCGCCATCCCTATGGACATGGGGGCCTGTGGGGAGTTCGACTAGTGACCTCTCATACTCCCCAACCACCACCCCCGCCATCCCTATGGACATGGGGGCCTGTTGGGAGTTGTAGTGCCGTCCCCTCACACACCCCACCCACCACCACCACCCTCCCTATGGACATGGGGGCCTGTGGGGTGTTGGACTAGTGACCTCTCAAACTCCCCACCCACCACCACCGCCATCCCTATGGACATGGGGGCCTGTGGGGAGTTGGACTAGTGACCTCTCACACACCCCACCCACCACCACCGCCATTCCGATGCACATGGGGGCCTGTTGGGAGTTGGACTAGTGACCTCTCAAACTCCCCACCCACCACCACCGCCATCCCTATGGTCATGGGGGCCTGTGGGGAGTTGGACTAGTGACCTCTCAAACTCCCCACCCACACCCCCTTCCATCCCTATGGACATGGGGGCCTGTTGGGAGTTGTAGTGCCGTCCCCTCACACACCCCACCCACCACCACCGCCCTCCCTATGAACATTGGGGCCTGTGGGGTGTTGGACTAGTAACCTCTCACACCCACCACCACCGCCATTCCGATGCACATGAGGGCCTGTTGGAGTGGTTTAGAGGTTGGTGAGTATGTGGACTGCATGCATGGGTTGGGATCTGGGCGATGTGTCTTCAGAGTTGTGTGAGGCACACCATGTTGTTGTGCTCGTGGTGCTTGGTTTGTACTTACCAGCCTCTTCTCCCTCATCAAGTCCATCAAGGGTCTCAGGGTGCAGAATGCTCATCACCTTCTCCTCCCACTCGGTGTACGGTAAGGGCTCCGGGGGCGTTCCACCGCCTGTGTGATTAGCCCAGAGATAGTTCTTGGCTCTGATGAATTTCACTCGGGTCTTGAGGTCATGCCACCGCCTCTGAATCTCCTGCTTCGTCCTCGGGGTGGTCCCGGAAGCATTCACCCTGGTGACTATCCGGTCCCAAATGCTGTTTTTCCTGGCTATGCTGGTCTGCTGCACTAGGGCCCTGAATAAGTGGGGTTCTACACGTATTATCTCATCTACCATAACCTTTAACTCGGTGTCAGTGAATTTGGGTTTTTTTTTTGGTGCCATGGTGTGTGGTGCTCGGGGTGTGGGTTTGAGTGAATAGGGAGGTGCAGGTGTGTGGTTTGTAGGAATGGTATGGTGGGTCTTTGTGTAGTGGGTGTGTTTGGGTGTGGGTTATGTGTATGATATCTGTGTTAGCTGTAAGTTAAGTGGTGTCTCCTGCTAGCAGCTATGCTGTGATGCAGAGGATTTCTGTAGTGGGTGGGAGTTATTTTATAGACTGTGTCTTGGCCCTGTCTGAATGGTTATTGGCAGTCAAGTGCTAGGTGGGTGTGTTGCCAGGTGTGCATTGTGTGGTACTTGGGGGTGGGTCAATGTGTCTTGTGATTGGTTTAGATGTTTCAGGTGGGTGGTCGTTCATTTTCCTGTGTTTGGTGATGACTTCCGTCGCAATGTATGGCATTAGTTTGACTGTAGGGATGTTGTTTGTGTTGGCCTTCCGCTGTGGAGCACGGTTTCTCGTAGCATTGGTACCGCAGCGGAAGTGGTTCGCGGTGGCTACCGGGGTACTTGCGGAGTTATCCTAATTGCGGACACGGACACTACGCATGTATCGCGGGGGAAGTGGATGTTCTCGCGGTCATGTGCGTATGCGGCGGTCGGTGTTCTTTCGGTTCCGTCCGCCTGCCGTGGGCTCAGGTGTACTTCGACCGCCGCGGACGGGGATTGGTGTGCTCCATCCGCCGCGATCGGTGTTTCAATCATATTTTATCCTAATCGCTATTGCGGTTTTTCCGCTGACAGGTCCGGAGTATCTTGCCACCTTCCTCGGCGGACGGAACACGTTTCCGTCCGCGATCCTAATCGACCCCTATATGTTTTTAGTCAGTTAAATGTTTTAGGATGGGAAATGTGTTTTGGTAAAATGTATGGTTTAAAATTTTTGGTCTAGGATCACACTGAGTGTCTGTCTACATGAAAGAATTACATTTTGATCTTTTTCTACAATCTCCCCTGTCTGTCCTCACAGTCTACCTCTCTCTGCTTATACTGTCTTTTGTTTTCTGAAATTTCCACTCTTTCCTTATTTTTTCTTGTCTTTCTTGAGAGTGCTGTTTTTTTAACTGTTTCTTGTGTTCCCTCTGTTGGGATTGTCTTTACTGTCCCCTAATGTTCCCCTTTCTTTTTATACTCTCTCCTCTGCATTCTTCATAATACTCTCTGTTTTATTAGATCTCCTCTTAGCAATGACCCACTTAATATAGATAGAGTGCTGTATACACTCTTGGGCAGAATTACAAGCATATTGGGCCTCTTTCTTCTTGCATTATGTCACATGTTTTGATGTAATGCTGGCAAAAAACTAATGGTGCATATTGGAAATGTATTTTGGAAATGAGTCAGGTTTCTGCACTGTAATGTAGTGCTCATGTACATGGGCTGTGTTCTGTCTCTCAAACGATTTACTGTGGTATATGTGTTTTGGTAAAATGTATGGTTTTAACATTTTTGAATAGGATCACACTGAGTGTCTGTGTAAATTAAAGAATTATATTTGCACCTTTTTCTATAATGGCACCTGTGTCTCCTCACAGTTTGCATCTCTCTGCTTATAGGGTACTCTTTATTTTGATATTGTGTCTCATGTTTTGAATAAATGCTGGTATAGAAATAGTGCTGTAAATTTGAAATGTATTTTCTGTCTGCACTATCCCTCTCCCTCTGCCTGCACCCGCTGCCTGCACCCTCTCATGTGCCTCTGCAGAGGCCTATTATGATATGGCTGCTGGTGTGTATTAGACAGCGCTACCATGTTAAATCTTTTTCTTCTCTGCCTGTAGTCTCGCACCTCCTGCCTATACCATTTTATCTCTGTTTTAACAATCTCCCACTCTGTGTATTCCAATTAGCCTCTGCATGTAACACTTCTCTCACTGTTTCCAGCATTTTTCTCTGTTGTACCATTTTATCCTCTGTGTGTACCATGTTTTTGTCTGCTTGCACTATCTGTGTCTCTGCTTGAACCATCTCACACTCTCTCTGCACCATCTTTTCTCTGACTGCACCATATGTCTCTCTGCATCCCGCCCTGCACCACCTATCCTCTGCCTGTACCAGTTTAGTCTCTGCCTGCATTATCTCATTTTCTGCCTGCACCATCCCTCTCCCTCTGCCTGCAACCTCTGCCTGCACCCTCTCATGTGCATCTGCAGAGGCATATTATGATATGGCTGCTGGTGTGTATTAGACAGCAGTACTATGTTAAATATTTTCATTCTCTGCCTGTAGTCTCACATCCTCTGCTTGTACCATTTTATCTCTGTCTTCACTATCTCCCCCTCTGTGTGCTCCAATAAGCCTCTGCATGCAACATTTCTCTCACTGTTTCCAGCATTTCTTCTCTCTTGTACCATTTTATCCTTTGTGTCTACCATGTCTGTGTCTGCTTCCACTATCTGTGTCTCTGCTTGAACCATCTCACCCTCTCTCTGTACCATTTTTTCTCTGACTGCACCATTTGTCTCTCTGCATGCAGCCCTGCACCATCTATCCTCTGCCTGTACTAGTTTAGTCTCTGCCTGCATTATCTCATTTTCTGTCTGCACCATCCCTCTCCCTCTGCCTGCACCTTCTGCCTGCACCCTCTCATGTGCATCTTCAGAGGCCTATTATGATATGGCTGCTGGTGTGTATTAGACAGCGTTACCATGTTAAATCTTTTCCTTCTCTGCCTGTAGTCTCACACCCTCTGCGTGTACCATTTTATCTCTGTCTTCACTATCTCCCCCTCTGTGTGCTCCAATTTGCCTCTGCATGTAACATTTCTCTCACTGTTTCCAACATTTCTTCTCTGTTGTACCATTTTGTCCTCTGTGTGTACCATGTATGTGTCTGCTTGCACTATCTGTGTCTCTGCTTGAACCATCTCACCCTCTCTCTGTACCATCTTTTCTCTGACTGCACCATCTGTTCCTCTGCCTGCAGCCCTGCACCATCTATCCTCTGCCTGTACCAGTTTAGTATCTGCCTGCATTATCTAATTTTCTGTCTGCACCATCCCTCTCCCTCTGCCTGCACCTTCTGCCTGCACCGTCTCATGTGCATCTGCAGAGGCCTATTATGATACGGCTGCTGGTGTGTATTAGACAGTGCTACCATGTTAAATCTTTCCCCTCTCTGCCTGTAGTCGCACACCCTCTGCCTGAACCATTTTGTCTCTGTTTGTACTTTCTCTACCTCTGTGTGCTAAATCACCTAAATCATGAAGTGAGTCATGATTTAGGTGATGTAGTTGTAGAAAGTCTTATGCAGTATGTGTCTCAGGCCTCTTAATTTTCAAATTGATTTCATGCTGTGCAATTTAGATGCTGGGTGTGATGTTGAAATGCAAAAGCAACTGTCTCTGTAGCATGTAGTAATTGTTTCAGTGAATTTTCATTTGTACATTCTCAGTCCCACCTTGACTCTCTACACTGCTTGAACTTCACTTCACTGTCCTAAACCCTGAAACTCCATTCCTAGAAAAATATTCTAAACTCTTGCAACACAACTGCAGTGCTGTAAACCCTGAAAGAATACTCCCAGCAAGACTCCCTTTCATTGTAGTAATCATTTTACTGAATTGCAAGGAATAGTATTATGTGTCTAAGATCACAGTGTGAGTCAGTTTTCATTTCAGAAGAATGTGGCAGAATAATTTGCTTAGTTGATGTGTTTAAAAATATGGGAATTCATGTACTTATAAAGTTGATAAAGGTAGTTTTTTATTATCTATTAGTGAAAATGATATAATTAAGTGTTTATATTTTTTTGCAAGGACCAGCAACATTGTACTATATATAATGGATCAAAATCAGGACATTGACTTGATAGAAGCAGTAGATGACATTGAGTTTCAAGTTGCAAATTTTGAAGTTGAGGACAATGCAAACGAAATTACAGATGAAATCATGCTGGATGTTTTATTACAGTATGAAATGCTTAAAGAACAAATGTATGATTTAGAATTAAAAATGATTTGAGAGAGTCTTCTTGTACTATAATTTGTGTAGTTGTGTTTAAAAATATGGGAATACATGTTCTGATGAAGTGAGTCAGGCTTTAGTATATGTAGTGCTAGAAACTGCTATGCAGTACATCTGGCAGGCCTCTTAGGGGCTCATTAGGATGGCGGACGGAAGTGCCTCCGCAGACCCAGAGTATGCGGAACAAGCCTATTTTCCGTGCGCCCGTCGCGGACACTCCGTCCGCCAAATCAGGATACAAAATACGTGCCAAAATCCTTCCGCGGCGGTAGAACACGGTCCGCCGCACCACCACACCCAACCACGCGGCGGACGTAACCTTTCCAGAGACTCCGCCGTACGGACTGATGACTAGGACCGTCCTCCAAATCAAGATGGCGGAAAACACACATAAAAGCGCGGCGGAAAAACAACCTGCCTGAACACGGCGGATGCTCCACAGCGACCATACCCACCACGAGCTGCACGCCGACATGGACCCTGCACTACAGGCATACCCGATACTCTACGCGATCCAGTACGTCCTCGTCTTGGCCCACCATCGACGACGACGCAGGTAGGCAACAAAGCATTCGCTGTCTGGAGAGGAGTACCGGCAAGGGCGGTGACGTAGGGAGGGGGGAGTGACATGTCCCGAAATGCACATATGCCTGTGTACGGCAACGCCTCCAAGGGTCCTGACCCAGGTAGGGGAGAGTGACACGTAGCAGAACCCACCGCCCCCAAGAAAATACCAATCCACACCAGCATCACACACGCAAGAATGACTCTGACAAAGCACGACACATTAATCCCAATTTTATTTACGCAGATTCGGAGCAAAGTCACAGTCTAGGATGGAGCATGGCCATAGTGGACACCAGAGCAGGAACATCAGATGCAGTACATCAGTATGAGGATAGCAACAGGGCAGTGTGGACACCAGAGCAGGTACATCAGAGGCAGTACATCAGTATCAGAACAGCAACAGGGCAGTGTGGACACCAGAGCATGTACATCAGAGTCAGTACATCAGTATGAGAATAGCAACAGGGCAGTGTGGACACCAGAGCAGGTACATCAGAAGCAGTACATCAGTATCAGAACAGCAACAGGGCAGCAACAGGGCAGTGTGGACACCAGAGCAGGTACATCAGATGCAGTACATCAGTATCAGAACAGCAACAGGGCAGTGTGGACACCAGAGCAGGTACATCAGATGCAGTACATCAGTATCAGAACAGCAACAGGGCAGCAACAGGGCAGTGTGGACACCAGAGCAGGTACATCAGATGCAGTACATCAGTATGAGAATAGCAACAGGGCAGTGTGGACACCAGAGCAGGTACATCAGATGCAGTACATCAGTATCAGAACAGCAACAGGGCAGTGTGGACACCAGAGCAGGTACATCAGATGCAGTACATCAGTATCAGAACAGCAACAGGGCAGCAACAGGGCAGTGTGGACACCAGAGCAGGTACATCAGATGCAGTACATCAGTATGAGAATAGCAACAGGGCAGTGTGGACACCAGAGCAGGTACATCAGAGTCAGTACATGAGAGGGGCCAAGTGCTCCAACAGTCCATTGCACTGAAAACGTCCATCAGAGGCAGCACATGAGAGGGGCTAAGGGCACCAACAGTCCATTGCACTGAAAACGTCCATCAGAGGCAGCACATGAGAGGGCACAATGCAGTTTCAGAACAGCAACAGGGCAGCAACAGGGCAGTGTGGACGCCAGAGCAGGTACATCAGATGCAGTACATCAGTATCAGAACAGCAACAGGGCAGCAACAGGGCAGTGTGGACACCAGAGCAGGTACATCAGAGGCAGTACATCAGTATCAGAACAGCAACAGGGCAGTGTGGACACCAGAGCATGTACATCAGAGTCAGTACATCAGTATGAGAATAGCAACAGGGCAGTGTGGACACCAGAGCAGGAACATCAGAGGCAGTACATCAGTATCAGAACAGCAACAGGGCAGTGTGGACACCAGAGCAGGTACATCAGAGGCAGTACATCAGTATCAGAACAGCAACAGGGCAGTGTGGACACCAGAGCAGGAACATTAGATGCAGTACATCAGTATGAGGATAGCAACAGGGCAGTGTGGACACCAGAGCAGGAACATCAGAGGCAGTACATCAGTATCAGAACAGCAACAGGGCAGTGTGGACACCAGAGCAGGTACACCAGAGGCAGTACATCAGTATCAGAACAGCAACAGGGCAGTGTGGACACCAGAGCATGTACATCAGAGTCAGTACATCAGTATGAGAATAGCAACAGGGCAGTGTGGACACCAGAGCAGGTACATCAGAAGCAGTACATCAGTATCAGAACAGCAACAGGGCAGCAACAGGGCAGTGTGGACACCAGAGCAGGTACATCAGATGCAGTACATCAGTATCAGAACAGCAACAGGGCAGCAACAGAGCAGTGTGGACACCAGAGCAGGTACATCAGATGCAGTACATCAGTATCAGAACAGCAACAGGGCAGTGTGGACACCATAGCAGGTACATCAGATGCAGTACATCAGTATCAGAACAGCAACAGGGCAGCAACAGGACAGTGTGGACACCAGAGCAGGTACATCAGATGCAGTACATCAGTATCAGAACAGCAACAGGGCAGTGTGGACACCAGAGCATGTACATCAGAGGCAGTACATCAGTATGAGAATAGCAACAGGGCAGTGTGGACACCAGAGCAGGTACATCAGAGGCAGGACATCAGAGGGCACAGTACAGCAACTTACAGCACACTATCAGGTGGATTGCGTGAACTACCCGCATCGGACACACTGACAGCACCAGAAACCGGAGTGTGACACACAGCCACAGATGTAGTGACTGACACGTGAGCCACAGACCCAGATACACTGCCAGCACCTGATACATGAGTGTGAGACACAGCCACAGACCGAGTGACTGACACATGGCCCATAGACCCAGATACACTGCCAGCACCTGATGCAGGAGTGTGAGACACAGCCACAGCCCGAGTGACTGACACATGGCCCATAGACCCAGATACACTGCCAGCACCTGATACAGGAGTGTGAGACACAGCCACAGCCCGAGTGACTGACACATGGCCCATAGACCCAGATACACTGCCAGCACCTGATACAGGAGTGTGAGACACAGCCACAGACCGAGTGACTGACACATGGCCCATAGACCCAGATACACTGCCAGCACCTGATACAGGAGTGTGAGACACAGCCACAGCCCGAGTGACTGACACATGGCCCATAGACCCAGATACACTGCCAGCACCTGATACAGGAGTGTGAGACACAGCCACAGATGTGGTGACTGACACATGGCCCATAGACCCAGATACACTGCCAGCACCTGATACAGGAGTGTGAGACACAGCCACAGATGTGGTGACTGACACATGGCCCATAGACCCAGATACACTGCCAGCACCTGATACATGAGTGTGAGACACAGCCACAGACCGAGTGACTGACACATGGCCCATAGACCCAGATACACTGCCAGCACCTGATGCAGGAGTGTGAGACACAGCCACAGCCCGAGTGACTGACACATGGCCCATAGACCCAGATACACTGCCAGCACCTGATACAGGAGTGTGAGACACAGCCACAGCCCGAGTGACTGACACATGGCCCATAGACCCAGATACACTGCCAGCACCTGATACAGGAGTGTGAGACACAGCCACAGACCGAGTGACTGACACATGGCCCATAGACCCAGATACACTGCCAGCACCTGATACAGGAGTGTGAGACACAGCCACAGCCCGAGTGACTGACACATGGCCCATAGACCCAGATACACTGCCAGCACCTGATACAGGAGTGTGAGACACAGCCACAGATGTGGTGACTGACACATGGCCCATAGACCCAGATACACTGCCAGCACCTGATACAGGAGTGTGAGACACAGCCACAGCCCGAGTGACTGACACATGGCCCATAGACCCAGATACACTGCCAGCACCTGATACAGGATAGGTCTCGACTGATACCCTACCACTAACAGACACATGCGAGTCAACTGCACCAGCGCCACTGTGACCACTGAAATGATGAGCCACAGGGCTGTATGGTCCAGGAGGCAGGGTGGCTCTGGGAGCGGGGGATAGTTGCAATTGGCCGACATCGGATTGGGCATGTGTCAATGCTGTGTGTCTACGCTTCTTTTGGACATGTGCCTGCACCCTGGACAGGACAGGACTCACAAGTCGACCGGACTGAGAAGCAATTTCACCCACCATGGGAGGTGCTTGTGCTGGGGGGGGAATGGTCTCTGGGGACGTGCTGGAGCATGCTTGTCGTTTGGTGTGTGGCTGCCTTGTGGCCTCTGCACCATGTGTCATGGGGGATGCCACGACAGGGTCCACCTGCATCCGTCCCTGACGGGCCATGATGGGAGTGGAGGTAAGGGGTGACTCCACTGCGGAGTCTTCTGTATTCCGTTTCCCAGAAAACAGCTGTCTCAGAGCAACAATGGGTGATGTATGCCTGTCCCTGACAGCGCCACTGTCCATGGGAGATGCCTTGGGCCTTGGATGTTCCATTTCCGTTGGAGTACTGTAGTCTGTGGACTTGTCCTGTTCCCTGGATGATGCCCTCTTCCAGGCAGCAGACTTGTCGTCTGTGGTGTACATATCACCAGGACACCCCTTCTGCCTGTGTGTGTCCTCGCCCCTGGGACTGTCCGTGCTCCTCTTAGGTGCGTTTAACTTGTGACTATTCTTGTCCCTGCCCTTGGGAGTGCCTACATCCTTCCTGCTTTCCCTGCCCTTGGGAGTGGCACCTTCCTTCGTAGCCTCCCTGCCCTTGGGAGTGCCTACATCCTTCCTGCTTTCCCTGCCCTTGGGAGTGGCACCAACCTTCGTAGCCTCCCTGCCCTTGGGAGTGCCTACATCCTTCCTGCTTTCCCTGCCCTTGGGAGTGGCACCTTCCTTCGTAGCCTCCCTGCCCTTGGGAGTGCCTACATCCTTCCTGCTTTCCCTGCCCTTGGGAGTGGCACCTTCCTGCCTAGTCTCCCTGCCCTTGGGAGTGCCTACATCCTTCCTGCTGTCCCTGCCCTTGGGAGTGGCTCCTACCTGCCTAGTCTCCCTGCCCTTGGGAGTGCCTACTTCCTTCCTGCTTTCCCTGGCCTTGGGAGTGGCTCCTTCCTTCCTAGTGTCCCTGGCACTGGGAGTATGTGAGCCCTCAAGAGATGTATTCGTCTTCTCACTGTCCTCGTACAGGGTAGTGTCAATGGAAGCGGGAGTGAGTCTTGGCCTGGTAGTACCTTGTGTGTGGGATGGCTGTGCAGCATGTGTAGCCATTACACCCAACCCCTCTTTTGCCTTACGTGTGTGTACTCCACTATATCTGACGTTGTCCTTGTGAACAGATTTACCTGACCTAGGGGATGGGGTCTGAGGCCTCCGTGCCTTGACGTGCTGGCTGACGCTGCTTCTAGTGCAATAACCTGTATTAGAGTCCAGGTCAGAAAATTCACTACCCCCTGACACATCCAGAGTTGTAGATGGTGGAACAGAAGTACCACCCAGTCCATGCGACTGTGCAATGGCAGACGACACACTGTTAGACAATGACTGCAGTGTCCTGTGTACACCAGCCAGATCACCATGCATACCTTCCATGAATGCCACCACCTGCCCCAACTTCCTATTGTGGTCTTGGAAAGCATTAATCATATTGGTCTGGCCCACACACAGCTGTCGCAGCAGATCAACAGCCTCTGCACAAAGTGCATTTTGGGTCACCGTGGCTGGGGCAGCGGTGCCGACACCGAACGCCACTCTGCTCCCCCTACTCCTGCGTGCACGAACAGTACATGGTGCAGTTGGCGGCAGGGTGGGCCCTGTGTGCTGTGTCCCGACCGAAGGTGTTGGTTGCCCACTCCCAGTCTGTGACAACAGTGCTGACTCACCAACACTGTCGGAAGATGATGACGATGTTGTCTCCACATGCGAGTCCTCCGGGACGGTCCTGTCCCCCTCTCCGGCGCTGGCCCCTTCGGTGTCAGTCTGCGTGTGCGCGACGTCTGATCCGGATGCATTGCCTTCTGTAATCTCCGCCGTCTGTGGCTGAGTGCCCTCTGCCAAAGCTGAAATGCACAGGAAATGGGTGTAAGTAATGGGCACACACACGTACAGTACTGCTGCGGAATCCCTAAAGCCACTGATGACAATGTCCATCGATCCCCCAACCTGCACACGGCCCACCCCAAGCAGTCATTCTCACAGGAATTCAGTGGCATTGGCCGTAATACATGTACAGCATGCACACTGGGCACGAGGAACTACATCAGCACACAAGTGTTGCCAAGGGGTGACGGAGCACTACAGCATGTGCATGACAACTGAACAGCTTAGCAGGTGGCGTCTCAACATGCCGCATCTGCAAGTGAAAAGTTAACTGTGACAATGTCACTAACATGCCATTGGAAAGAGACTCACGAACGACGGAAGACCCTAATGTGTGTGGGCAACCATACATGCATTGCACTCACAAGCAACATACACTGACAGTATGCTTACCGCCACGTTGCTGTTCATCCACACGCAACCGCTCGGACAGGTCAGGATGCGACACAGCTATGATACGGTGCATGAGAGGGGTCATTGAGCGTCGGGCCAGACGTGCCGTCCTTGGAATCATCCCTAGTGTCACTTCCGCTACATTCTTGCTCAGTCTGGAAATGTCGTCCCAGCGTTTGTGGCAGTGTGTATGTCGTCTATTGGACACCCCCGCTGCTCGTACTTCACGTGCAATGCTCCTCCACACGTCCTTGCGAAGGTGCAGCTTCACCTACCATGATGGGAGACAAAAGGGGGGAAGTCAGGGGACAGTTGGCCAGTCACACAGATAGGAGCAACACATTACTCTCAGCAGCCATGCACATATCGATTCTTTTGTTGTTCACACATCACACCGCCAAGTTTCCAGAGCCCAGGTGCCATATGACACCTCATGCACCACAACTCATCCCCCACAGCACTTACCACCTGTCCGGGTGCACCGTACAGGCGTCCGTAGTTGCGTAGCACAGCGTCCACGAGGACATCCAGCTCCGCGGCGGTGAAGGGACGAGACCGGACCTCTTTGGCTCCCGACATGGCAAGGTCACGGAGTATGGCACTAGAGCGGCAGTCGGTGGTCAGCTCCGCAGCAGCAGGTGGAGGTGATGGTCACAGGCAGCAGTCGGTGGTCAGCTCCGCAGCAGCAGGTGGAGGTGATGGTCACAGGCAGCAGTCGGTGGTCAGCTCCGCAGCAGCAGGTGGAGGTGATGGTCACAGGCAGCAGTCGGTGGTCAGCTCCGCAGCAGCAGGTGGAGGTGATGGTCACAGGCAGCAGTCGGTGGTCAGCTCCGCAGCAGCAGGTGGAGGTGATGGTCACAGGCAGCAGTCGGTGGTCATCGTAGAAAGTATGCCTTTGCACATCACACATATATAGGGCCCTGTGGCCATGTCAGTGGCATACGGTGCCAGCCATTGGTCCGCCGTGAGAGCGTGTTTGGAATTGGGCCAATGATTGGCCCTGGTGTTGCGGTGAACAGCATACGGTACTTGCAATTGGCCAACCGTGGCCCATGTCCACACCTCCCATTGGCTGCACGTGCACAGACCGTCATGCTCACACACCGGCAAGTGCACGTGCTAGACACCGGGACGGATGCATCATTTGCAACAAAGTTGTAACAGTGGCGCCACCATGGCGGGGCACGTATTCGGCGGGGGAGGTGGAGGCCAAAACATCCATAAGCTGATGTCCATGCACATGGCTGTTCATGACCCCCCTTACAGTGACATTGCATCAGCCAGCCTACACCGGCCGGCCCAGCTCTACCCACTACCGCCGTGCCAGGCCCAGGCCATGACCGCCGTTGCGGCCGTGCCAACTACCGCCGCTTCAGGCCCCCTCCACTACCGCCGTGCCAGGCCCAGGCCATGACCGCCGTTGCGGCCGTGCCAACTACCGCCGCTTCAGGCCCCCCTTCACTACCGCCGTGCCGAGACTCAGCACGGACACGGGTAACTTGAGCCTGATCTATAGGCAACTCCTGTTGTACCGACCCGCCGATAACTCAGGTGGCCATTAGCCCAAGACCTTTAGGCATAGGATTTCCCCTGAGGTAAATCACATGAGGTTCATGACACTAGCATGTTTCCTTTTTAACTCTTCACCCACAACTTCACTAGGTCCTGACGAATCGCGGGAAATCCCCAAGCGAGAAACATGTTGACTGACCTTCACATTCGTCTTGTTTGGAACACGGCACGTAACTCTCCGTGACCCAACAAGCTAACTACACCTTTTAATGATAGTAGGAGGACCTCCAGAATAAAGTCTTTTCCGGGACCCTCTACTACATTTTAAACGTCACCCTTCCAGTTCAGGATACTGATTGCCCTGGCCCACACACCCGCACTTCACCAACAGGCAGCTGGACAAAAAGATCTCCGCCAAAGAGCCCCTCTTTGAGGTGAGCCCGTCGGGGATTGCACCGCCTCCCCGACGAGGAGCAACCGCCGATGATGAAGCATGACATCCCTCGGGGTGTGTGAGGCAAACATGTCCTACTTAATGGATGCCCAAGGGTGTTAATATACACCTTCGGTACAGCCAGTCTCCCTTTAATACTTGCCAGGAACAGTTCAGCAACCCCCTGCTTGTTGTTAACGTGCTCTACACACGGGCACACGCTGATACTGGACCTTCCACCTCCCCCTTGAGGTGGTAATTGGTGCCCGTTTGATCAATAGATCGCACTCCCCCTTGTTTGACGACGAATCAGAGGTGTCACACATATGCAAATTGTACACTGCCTATTACATGTTGGATAGAGTGCGGTGACATGTGAGTGAGTTGCACAGACATGCGTTGTATGTGGATTGACTACCATTCCATTTACTCCCACACAGGAGGGCTCAGAATGTCCATCGCCCATACACTGTGCTGGAGGATATGGTGGACGAGGAGGTGATCCGGAAATTCAGGCTTGATCGACGTCGATTGCTGGAGCTTGTGAACAAGTTGTCTCCTCACCTGCAGCCGCGGAGAACTTATCCAGGCTCAATTTCACCCACCCAAAAGGTGATGGCGGCACTCCATTTCTTTGCAACAGGCACATTCCAGTACACTATAGGACATGCCGGGGGAATGTCACAGGCCATGTTCAGCACGGTACTGAGGGATGTACTGACAGCCATGATGCTGTACAAGAATGACTACATACATTTTCCACAGGCGGCAGAGTTGGCTGCGGTCAAAGCAGACTTTTATGCATTGGGTCGCATACCACACGTTGTGGGTTCAATTGATGGCACGCATATTGCGATCATTCCGCCACGGGCACGTGAGCAGGTGTTTCGGAATCGGAAGCACTTCCACTCCCTTAACGTGCAGGTGGTGTGCCAGGCCGACAACATTATCTCACATGTGTGTGCAAGATTTCCTGGCTCTGCACATGATGCCCACATCATGCGGAGCAGCATTGTCCCCCAACTGATGGCAAATCTGCGTCCGGCACAAGCCTGGCTTGTTGGTGAGTATGCTGTGGTGACTGGAGTGATATCTGGGTGGCTTGGTGTGGCCACATGTTCAGGTAGTGATGTTTCTATCTCTCTCTAATTCCCACATACACAGGCGACTCGGCTTACCCAAACAGCCCTTGGCTTCTGAGTCCAATTCGCAATCCCACCACAGCAGGAGAAATGCGATACAACGATGCCCATGGTAGGACACGTCGAGTGGTTGAACGAACATTTGGCCTGCTTAAGTCTAGGTTTCGGTGCCTGGATAAGACTGGAGGGGCCCTGCCTTACGCACCAGGCAAAGTATGCAAGATTGTGATAGCCTGCTGCATGCTCCACAACCTGGCTGTGCGAAATAACATTGTACTGATCTTGGACCCAGATGAACAGCAAGTTCCTCGCCCTCCCGACCCACCCATGTCAACTGATGAGGATAGTGGTGAGGAGGAAGGTGTGGACCAGAGGCGCCAGCTCATTGAACGCTACTTCCCTTGATTGTGAGTGTGGCCCTCTTGTGCTGCTTGTGTATGCCCTGTGTAGGTTTGCTGCCCTTGTGTCATTGTGTTGTGCATCATCTATGTGTTTTGTTATGTGATGTATGCATGTGTGTGTGTGTCTTCATTTATGAGTACATGCACTTCTCCATGATGTGTGTAGTGTCATCCATTCGTGTAGTGATGTGTGTGGTTTGTTGTGAGTTGCACTGCAGTGAGTTGGGATGAGTGTGATGCTGTTTCCTAACGTCTGTTTGCGATTTCTATGTTTCCCTAGGTCACTCCCTTGCGGCATGATTCTGTACCTGTTGGATCCCTGAACCTGGTTACGTCTGTTTCTGATGCAATCATGTGAATAAACATGGAGGCAACACATCATTGTGTGAGTAAGTGGTATTTATTTACAGATTGTGCATAGGTGTAGGTGCATATTTACAAAGGAGTGAAGGGGTGGGGGAGTGACAGTCCAAGGTAATGGAAGATGAGATGTCCGTGCAGACACCACATAGGGTGGTGTGTGCCTAGTGCAGCAGGCCTGTGGCAGGTGGGACCGGATAGTTTCCAGGATGGATCGGAGGCTCAGGTACTCCAATGAGTCACTGTCGGCTCCTCTTGGAGCGTGTGGCATGAGCTCCGACACTGCTCTCGCCCACTTCCTGCCTCGGACGGCCCCTCCGTCTTAGTGTCGGGACGGAGTCAGCTGGGGGCGCAGGCTGATCCGGTACCACATCCGCCGCCAGGGGCGCATGTGGCGGTGGCGGTGTTGTGGCTGGTGCCGTTGTTTGAGGGGGGGGTGGGTGGGTGGTGGTGTTGGCGGATGCCCTGGTGCTGAAAATGTCCATGAGTTGGCCAAGCCGCCTCTCGATGGCCCCCAACATGGCGGTGTTGTCCACAAAGTCCTGGTGGGCCCGGTCTGCATGTGCCTGGCTACGTGCATAGCCCGCCTCCACCCGGACTAGTGCTTCATGACACTGTTGCACAGCATTCAGGGTTGTGTCATCAGGCCTTCTTTCCGCCGTGCTCCTGCCTGCAGGATCTGCCCTTGCATTGGTAGTTTGCCTCACTGTCTCCCTGTGTGGCTGGGATGGCGCTGCCCCAGCGTTGGCCGGTGGGTTGGGCAGGGTGGCAGGGGCAGAAGTGGTGGTAGTAGTGGTGGTGGACGTCGTGGTGGAGGCAGCTGTGCAGGTCGGAGTAGCCGGTGTTGTCGTGATGCCAGAGCCCGTTGTCGTTGTAGGTGCAGGTGTGACCTGCGTGCCAGAGGTCCCTGGCTGGCTGTTTAATCCGGCACCATCCTCTGCCCCGGAGGTGGCTGGACATTCGTCCCCTGAATGCTCAGAGTTTGGGGATGCTGGAGGCCTGGTGTCAATAGCAGCAGTCAGATTAGGATCCCCTGCAAAACAATAATGTGAGGATGAGTCATGTTGCCTATACGTGTACATTTATTTATGTTTGACATTCAGTCGGCATTGGCACACACCCCACCCACCACCACCACCCTCTCTATGGACATGGGGGCCTGTTGGAAGTAGGACTAGTGACCCCTCACACACCCCACCCAGCCACCACCACCCTCTCTATGGACATGGGGGCCTGTTGGAAGTAGGACTAGTGACCCCTCACACACCCCACCCAGCCACCACCACCCTCTCTATGGACATGGGGGCCTGTTGGAAGTAGGACTAGTGACCCCTCACACACCCCACCCAGCCACCACCACCCTCTCTATGGACATGGGGGCCTGTTGGAAGTAGGACTAGTGACCCCTCACACACCACACCCAGCCACCACCACCCTCTCTATGGACATGGGGGCCTGTTGGAAGTAGGACTAGTGACCCCTCACACACCCCACCCAGCCACCACCACCCTCTCTATGGACATGGGGGCCTGTTGGAAGTAGGACTAGTGACCCCTCACACACCCCACCCAGCCACCACCACACTCTCTATGGACATGGGGGCCTGTTGGGAGTTGTAGTTCCGACCCCTCACACACCCCACCCAGCCACCACCACCCTCTCTATGGACATGGGGGCCTGTTGGAAGTAGGACTAGTGACCCCTCACACACCCCACCCAGCCACCACCACCCTCTCTATGGACATGGGGGCCTGTTGAAAGTAGGACTAGTGACCCCTCACACACCCCACCCAGCCACCACCACCCTCTCTATGGACATGGGGGCCTGTTGGGAGTTGTAGTTCCGACCCCTCACACACCCCACCCAGCCACCACCACCCTCTCTATGGACATGGGGGCCTGTTGGAAGTAGGACTAGTGACCCCTCACACACCCCACCCAGCCACCACCACCCTCTCTATGGACATGGGGGCCTGTTGGGAGTTGTAGTTCCGACCCCTCACACACCCCACCCACACACCACCACCCTCTCTATGGACATGGGGGCCTGTTGGAAGTAGGACTAGTGACCCCTCACACACCCCACCCAGCCACCACCACCCTCTCTATGGACATGGGGGCCTGTTGGGAGTTGTAGTTCCGTCCCCTCACACACCCCACCCAGCCACCACCACCCTCTCTATGGACATGGGGGCCTGTTGGAAGTAGGACTAGTGACCCCTCACACACCCCACCCAGTCACCACCACCCTCTCTATGGACATGGGGGCCTGTTGGGAGTATTATTCCGACCCCTGACACACCCCACCCAGTCACCACCACCCTCTCTATGGACATGGGGGCCTGTTGGAAGTAGGACTAGTGACCCCTCACACACCCCACCCAGCCACCACCACCCTCTCTATGGACATGGGGGCCTGTTGGAAGTAGGACTAGTGACCCCTCACACACCCCACCCAGCCACCACCACCCTCTCTATGGACATGGGGGCCTGTTGGAAGTAGGACTAGTGACCCCTCACACACCCCACCCAGCCACCACCACCCTCTCTATGGACATGGGGGCCTGTTGGAAGTAGGACTAGTGACCCCTCACACACCCCACCCAGCCACCACCACCCTCTCTATGGACATGGGGGCCTGTTGGAAGTAGGACTAGTGACCCCTCACACACCACACCCAGCCACCACCACCCTCTCTATGGACATGGGGGCCAGTTGGAAGTAGGACTAGTGACCCCTCACACACCCCACCCAGCCACCACCACCCTCTCTATGGACATGGGGGCCTGTTGGAAGTAGGACTAGTGACCCCTCACACACCCCACCCAGCCACCACCACACTCTCTATGGACATGGGGGCCTGTTGGGAGTTGTAGTTCCGACCCCTCACACACCCCACCCAGCCACCACCACCCTCTCTATGGACATGGGGGCCTGTTGGAAGTAGGACTAGTGACCCCTCACACACCCCACCCAGCCACCACCACCCTCTCTATGGACATGGGGGCCTGTTGAAAGTAGGACTAGTGACCCCTCACACACCCCACCCAGCCACCACCACCCTCTCTATGGACATGGGGGCCTGTTGGGAGTTGTAGTTCCGACCCCTCACACACCCCACCCAGCCACCACCACCCTCTCTATGGACATGGGGGCCTGTTGGAAGTAGGACTAGTGACCCCTCACACACCCCACCCAGCCACCACCACCCTCTCTATGGACATGGGGGCCTGTTGGGAGTTGTAGTTCCGACCCCTCACACACCCCACCCACACACCACCACCCTCTCTATGGACATGGGGGCCTGTTGGAAGTAGGACTAGTGACCCCTCACACACCCCACCCAGCCACCACCACCCTCTCTATGGACATGGGGGCCTGTTGGGAGTTGTAGTTCCGTCCCCTCACACACCCCACCCAGCCACCACCACCCTCTCTATGGACATGGGGGCCTGTTGGAAGTAGGACTAGTGACCCCTCACACACCCCACCCAGCCACCACCACCCTCTCTATGGACATGGGGGCCTGTTGGGAGTTGTAGTTCCGACCCCTGACACACCCCACCCAGCCACCACCACCCTCTCTATGGACATGGGGGCCTGTTGGAAGTAGGACTAGTGACCCCTCACACACCCCACCCAGCCACCACCACCCTCTCTATGGACATGGGGGCCTGTTGGAAGTAGGACTAGTGACCCCTCACACACCCCACCCAGCCACCACCACCCTCTCTATGGACATGGGGGCCTGTTGGGAGTTGTAGTTCCGACCCCTCACACACCCCACCCACACACCACCACCCTCTCTATGGACATGGGGGCCTGTTGGGAGTTGTAGTTCCGACCCCTCACACACCCCACCCAGCCACCACCACCCTCTCTATGGACATGGGGGCCTGTTGTGAGTTGTAGTTCCATCCCCTCACACACCCCACCCACACACCACCACCCTCTCTATGGACATGGGGGCCTGTTGGAAGTAGGACTAGTGACCCCTCACACACCCCACCCAGCCACCACCACCCTCTCTATGGACATGGGGGCCTGTTGGAAGTAGGACTAGTGACCCCTCACACACCCCACCCAGCCACCACCACCCTCTCTATGAACATGGGGGCCTGTTGGAAGTAGGACTAGTGACCCCTCACACACCCCACCCAGCCACCACCACCCTCTCTATGGACATGGGGGCCTGTTGGGAGTTGTAGTTCCGTCCCCTCACACACCCCACCCACACACCACCACCCTCTCTATGGACATGGGGGCCTGTTGGAAGTAGGACTAGTGACCCCTCACACACCCCACCCAGCCACCACCACCCTCTCTATGGACATGGGGGCCTGTTGGGAGTTGTAGTTCCGTCCCCTCACACACCCCACCCAGCCACCACCACCCTCTCTATGGACATGGGGGCCTGTTGGAAGTAGGACTAGTGACCCCTCACACACCCCACCCAGCCACCACCACCCTCTCTATGGACATGGGGGCCTGTTGGGAGTTGTAGTTCCGTCCCCTCACACACCCCACCCAGCCACCACCACCCTCTCTATGGACATGGGGGCCTGTAGGAGTGCTTTAGAGGTTGGTGAGTATGTGGACTGCATGCAAGGCTGGGGTATGTGGGATGTGTCTTCAGAGTTGTGTGAGGCACACCGTGTTGTTGTGTTTGTGGTGGTTGGTTGGTACTTACCAGCCTCTTCTCCATCAGGAAGTCCATCGAGGGTCTCAGGGTGCAGGATGGCCAGCACCTTCTCCTCCCACTCGGTGTATGGTAGGGGCTCCGGGGGGGTTCCACCGCCTGTGTGGTTGGCCCGGAGGAAGTTCCTGGCTCTAATGGACTTCACCCGGGTCTTTAGGTCGTGCCACCGCCTCTGGATGTCAGCCTTGGTCCTCGGGACGCTCCCGGAGGCATTGACCCTGGTGACGATATGGTCCCACAGGCTGTTCTTCCGAGCTATGCTCGTCTGCTGCACGAGGGATCCGAAGATGTGGGGTTCCACACGAATGATCTCATCCACCATTACCCTGAGCTCGGTGTCGGAGAATTTTGGATTCTTCTTGGGTGCCATGGTGCTCGGGGTGTGTGTTTGTGTGGAGTTCGGAGGTGCTGGTGTGTGGTGTTTGGGTATGGTGTGGTGGGTGTTTGTGTGCAGGGTGTGTTTGGGTGTGGGTTATGTGTATGAATTAAATAGTTTGCTGTTGGTCAAGTCAAGTCAAGTGTTGTCTCCTGCTGGCAGCTATGCTGTGATGCAGAGGATTTCGGGAGTGGGTGGGAGTTAATTTATAGTGTGTGTGTTGGCCCTGTGTGAATGTTGATTGGCAGTCAGGTGATAGGTGGGTGTGTTGTCAGGTGTGGTCTATGCAGTTCTTTGGGGTGGGTAATTGTGTCTTGTGTTTGGTTTAGATGTGTCAGGTGGGTGGTCGTCCATTTTGCTGTGTTTGGTGATGGATTCTGTCGGTATGTATGCCATTGGTTTGACTGTAGGGATGTTGGACTTCCGCTGTGGTGCCCCGTTTCTCATAGCGTTGCTACCGCCGCGGACGTGGATCGCGGTGGCTACCGGGGTACTTACAGAGTTATCCTAATTGCGGACCCGGAAAGTTCGCAGGTATCGCGGGGGAGGTTGTTGTTCTCCTGGTCATGTGCGTACACGGCGGTCGGTGTTTTGTAGGTTCCGTCCGCATGCCGCGGACTCAGGTGTACTTCGACCGCCGCGGATGGGGATTGTTGTGCTCCGTCCGCCGCGGTCGGCGTTTCAGTCACATTTGATCCTAATCGCTAATGCGGATTTTCCGCGGGCAGGTCCGGAGTATCTTGCCACCTTCCACGGCGGACGGAGCACATTTCCGTCCGCGATCCTAATCGACCCCTAAATTTGCAAATAGTCTCCATGCTGTGTACTGAAGATCCTGGCTGTGCTGTAGAAATGCCATACAAACTCTTTCTGTAACATGTAGTAATCATTTCAGTGAATTTCAAGGCTAATTTCTATCTTTTTTTCATTTAGAATGCAAGTCAGTGTGTTTTTTTTAAATATTGTCTCAAAATCACTTGCTCGGTGTATGTGTTTTTAGACATGGGAATACATGTACTCATGGAGTGAGTTAGACTTTAGGACATCCAGTGCTTTTTACCCGTAGCCCTTGCTTGATACCATACACTGCCTACACACAACTGTATTGCTCTAAAATCAGAAATATCAATCCCACCATGACCCCCTACACTGCCTAAACACCACTGCACTGTTCTGAACCCCGAAACACCCTTCTCAGCAAATTCCCCTATAATGTTGAAACACCACTGCACTGCCATAAACTCAGAAACAGCACTCACTGCATGATTTCCTACTCTGCTCATACACTGTTGCTGTACCTTAAACTTACTTATGAATTGAACCAGTGTTTACATCATACAGTTGTTCTAATTGCTATGTAGTATGTTAGTAGTGATCTATAACATGTTTTTTTTCTTCACAATAGATTGTTATTATCTACAGAAAGAAAAACCAACATGCCTACAAAGAATGACAAAAAAATATATAAACAGGCTTACTTTTCCAAGAAAACACAATTACAAGATTTATCTAAACAACATTGTACAGAGAAAAAGAAGAATGCAACTGGTAAGACAACAAAGGATTTTATAAGAAAATTAACCCAAAGTGAAAAAAGTGTGTATGATGTGGAAAAGAAAAAATAATTATCTGTAAGTGCAAAGAAAAAGCAGATAAAAAAGAAAAATGTTGGAAAAGTATGAGGCGATCAAATTGTCTATAGTAATAGACGAAAAAATTAGTTGTATTAAATTTATTAAAAAATGTAAAGAATTGTAAAATAAAAACAGCTTTTTATAAGAAAAAGAAACTTATTGAGAGTATTGTTAATCAGGCTTTTTAATTAAAAAGAAGTTGTTTATTTTAGTAATCAATAAAATTCATACACTAGACAAGGCAATCAATCTTTTGAAAGTGAAAAGTAAGTGGAAAAGACTAATTAATAGAACTCATTTTTTTAATGTTTTTTTCTGGAGAATGGAAGCAAATTTCAAGTTGTGAGCTAATGATTTATTGCATGCAGTTGACACCAGTGGTCGAGCATGTGAGGTGAAGAATGGTTGTCCGATTGAAAAGAGAAAATTGTCCCAAGAAGTGCAGACGAGGTGTTAGCTGATGAATTTTTAAGAAGTCCTAAGGCTCCAGTGTACACTTGGAATTGTAGTAGTATTTGTAGTGTACGACAGGATTCAATTGATTTTTTTACGCAATTTCTTACGTAAGTATACCAAGAAAAGTCTTAAACAAAAGATTAAAATGTTGCAAGAATTAGACCCTTGCAGACTGAGTGAAAAAACGGGTTTACAGGGGCATTCTCTGCTTTGTCTTTCTAGAAAAGTATGCCAGAGTGTTTTTCACCATTTTAGGATGTTAGCAGTGCATCATACTGAAGTGAGGAAATTAGTGAGAAGGTTGTATTTTGCAAAAAGTCCAGCACTTAAGCTAAAACAGTTAAACAGTGCTCTTTTACATGGATCTGTATTAGATGTAAAGAACATTTGTGAAGAAATTGAGGTTAGTTACTTTTGTGAAAAAAATGGACAGTGCAGAAACTGATACAGTAATAGAAGGAAATGTGGAAGAAAATGTACAGAATATTAGTACAGAAAATTTTGACCAAGAAATTACAAGGTTTAAGGTCATTTCAGGTGAAAGGCCAAACTTTTCTTGTGTGTTTTGTTGATGAACTCATTATAAGAATCAGACTAGGTTAGTTGATTGATATGTAAAAAGTTAAAAGGAAAATAATAATGGGTGGAAGGATTTTGCAAGTTATTTGTTGGTAGAGAATTGTTTTGATTTGGGTTCTGATCAACATATTTGTAAATATTGTTATAATAAATTAAATGAAAACAAAATGCCTGCTAGAGCTGTACATAACAATCTTGAGTTGGTAAATATTCCTTCTGAACTGATGGATTTAAATACCTATGAGTCTATTTTGATTCAATGTGTGTATCCATTTCCGGCTAATGTTCGTATGGAGCCTAAGACAGGGAAATTGAATCCTTCAGATTTACAGAGAGGACTAAAGGGAAGAGTTGTATATTTGCCTCTTGATTTAAAGAAAAATATTGAAACAATTGGTGTCGAAAATGTGGAAGAGGAACCTCTAGTTATTCTAGTTAATGGCGTACCTACGAAGACTAAGAAAATCTGGCAAGAATTAGTGGATGTTAGGAAAGTGAAAAAGGCAATGTTGTATTTGGTAAAAAACAATCAATACTAACAAAATATATATGAAGGAGAAGAGGAAACAGCTGTAGAAGAGAACAGTGATTTGTCAGCTGGACAAATTGAAAAAGTGGATTTGTCCAGAAGTGAACAAATGTATGAACACTATAGTGTTCATCCACTGCATTCCAAAGAAGTAATGGGGAATGCTACAGAGTTATTCCAAATGAAAGAAGCAAAAGGAAGTCCCATTAGTGTATGGGAAGAAAGCTTGGAAGCTCGTTGTTTTCCTCAGTTATTTCCAACAGGTCAAGGTGGACGATATGATGACCGACCTGTGCAGATTTCTGCATCTGAATACCGGACATCAAGATTATATGCAGAAGATCCAAGGTTTCGCCAATGTATTCCATATTTGTTTCATCGTCTGTTTGAGAGTGACTTGTCTTGACTTTCTTATGCAGTGAACCATACACTAAAAAGTGGAGTACATCTGAAAAATATTTGGCAAGGGACCTTATGGATAAAGTCCAACAGAAAGACACTGTTTTGGAATCTTAGCTAATTAATCTCATGGCATGTCAGCGTGGTACTAACGAGTATTGGTACCGTCGTCATGGGGATTTGAGATGTATGCCAAGAAACTTAGGAACTCCTACATGATTCCTTACTCTAAGCTGTGCTGAGTATGCTTGGGAAGATTTACTTCAATTTCTTCGAGAGGCAAATGCAAACATAGAAAATATAGAATACAAGACACCTGGAGAACTGCGCTCTTTGGATCCAGTTAATGTATGCAGGTATTTCAATCAAAGATTTGAACCTATGATGTGTTTCATCACAAACAAAAAAAATCCTCCTCTTGGAGAGGTTCTGGATTTGTTTTGGAAAAAGGAGTATCGAGCAGGAGGTGCTCCTCACATACATATGCTGCTATTAATAAAAGATGCCCCCAAATTTGGAAAAGATTCGGGTGACACAGTGATGAGTTTTATTGAACAGTATTCTACATGTGCTTCTCCTAAAAGTACAGAACAAAAGAATTTAAAACATCAAGTCCTACGGTTTTAAACCCATCGTTGTGGAAAATACTGTCGTCAAAAGTACAAATCAAAGAACAAGTTCTACACAAAATGTCTTTTTACATTTCCACTACCAGTAATATCAAAAGGAAGAGTGAACAATTTTATGTCATCTTTGCGACATAATGTCACAAGAAAATCACCGAAAAATATCTACAACTTAAGAAGAAATGAAGAGTCAAAATACATAAATGACTATAACCCGGTCATTTTGTCCATGTGGAATGCTAACATGGATATTCAGTATGTTGCAGACAACTCCATTGCTGTGGCTCGATATGTAACATCTTACATTACGAAATCTGAAAAGACAGAACTAAAGGAAATGTGGGAGGAAATTTCTCATGAAAAGAGCCTAAGTAAGAAATTGTACAGCTACAGTTTGAAGATGTTGTCTCATCGAGAAATTGGAGCATATGAATGTTCAGATCGCTTATCATCTGCAAGTCTATATGCCAAATCTAGAACAATCATTTGGGTGAGTTTAGGTCTTGCAAAAACACGAAACCGAGTTTTGAAATCTGTACACGAAATTGAGAATTTAGCAGAGAAAGAACCAAACAGTACAGATATTATGAAGACAAATATGTTGGATACATACTATCCAAATAGAAGTAATCATCTTGAAAATGTTTGTCTCTATGAAGTACTGCAAAGCTATACTTTTAAGAGGAATATTATAGAAGATATCAATTAAGGTGTATATGCTGTGATTGGATCTGAAGGATGTCTGGTGAAACAAAGAAAAGGACATTTGATTAATCATCAAAAACTGAGTTGTGAAACTCCTGCCAAAAGGGAATTTTTCTATTTAGCTCTTTTGCAACTCTTTAAGCCATGGCATACAGAAGAGGAACTACTTGGAGATTTTCTAAGTTATGAAGATTCATTCAACGCAACCAAAAATACTATAGAATGTCCTGTTTTTACTAATTATCTACAAATGTTGAACGAGGAAATACGGCAAGAAGCTACAATTGCAGCAGAGATGGCTAGAGACAGTTCTCAGGACAGTCAAAGTTCTGCTTCGTTGAGTCAGGATCCACTAGGAGGACCAATTATCCAAAATGAAGCAGCCACTGACATGGATGAGGTGGAAAGAGCAATGGAACAAGCTCAGGAGGATGGAATAAACTTAGAAGAATTGGAAAAACAACTAAATGTTGAATAAAAACAAATATATGATGAAGTGACAGAGCAGATTGAGCATGGTTTATGTCATGAGAAAAAAGAGTGCTCATGTACGTCATTTAAACCTGTCCGGCTGTACGTGAGTGGAGAAGCCGGAACTGGGAAAAGTTTTCTAATTAAAGGAATTGCAACTTATCTACAGAAAAGAACTGAGTCGTCACTCTCCTGTGTTGTTACCGCTCCAACTGTGTTGGCAGCACATAACATTAAAGGGATTACTTTACATCGTTTATTGATGCTGCCAGTAGAGCCCAAATATAAATTAGAATACCACAAGCTATCTGGAGAAGCTTGTTGTGAAGTTTCCAGAGTCCTGAAAAAAATGAAACTTCTCATTATTGATGAGGTAAGCATGGTATCAAATGTAATGCTTGCTTTTGTGCATTTGAGAATGCAACAAATTCTTAAAACAGAGTATGCTGTTTTATTTGGAGGCAAACACGTCATCGTTTTTGGAGATCTACTACAGCTAACTCCTGTGAAAGGACAACCAGTGTTTAAAACCGTTGCACATGAAGATACCAGAAAGTGCAAGGGAAGCATTGGAAATGTTAATATATGGTTATATTTCAAATATAAAGAACTCATTAAAAATATGCGACAGGCAAAGGATGCTGATTATAAAAGTATTCTTTAAGATATAAGAATTGGCAAAGTGAGTGAACATGGCAAAGAAGCTTTACAGGCACAATTACTTTCAAAGTTGTTTGCAAATGAAAATGTTGGTGCAGCGAATATATATAGAAAAATTGCAGAAAATAAATCTGTGATATGCTTGATGCCAACTCTGCAAGAATTTTCAATCGTCAATGAAAAAATGTTAGTGAGAAAAAAAACACTTACCTCACTCCCCTACCCTTAGTCCCCTTGGTTCAGTCACTCTTTGACTTCCCTTTCCCCACTCACCATACTACCTTTTTCTCACTCATTCCATCAGTCCCTTCCTCCCCTACACTCAGTCATTTCAGTCATTCATTTATACTCTACACATTCATTCAAAAAAAGTATGACACAGTATATAAGAGATATAGCTCTTCGTGGAGAAGTGAAGTGAGTTCTGAAAAGAACTATTTTTTTGTCTTTTTTGTTTTGTATTTTTTTTGTAGTTTTTTAACAATTTTATATTTTGGGGGGATTTTTTAGAACAAATATAAAAAACAGGTAACAAAAAACTGCTCAACAGGAACAAAAAATAGTTAAATGAAAAAAATTATTGGCTGGAGCATTTGTGCTCAGCAATCTTCAGCTCCATTAAGTTTAGACTTTGCTCACCATAGCAAAGAATTTCATTGCACATGTTGCAACGGAGGTGGACCTTGGTGAAAAGTGGCTTGATATTAATAGATGACGTAGAAGGAGATGCTCCTCCAGATGAAGTGCTGGGGACAGCAGGTGGTAGTTGTGTCGCCAGCGCTCTTGTAGAAGCCTGTGCATATTGGTGAGGATGCACATTCCTCACATGGCGCAACATGGTGTGTATGCTGAATGAGTATTTCTTCTGAAGGGTTCCCCTCGACAGCACACTCCCACAGATGGTGCAGGATACTTTTGGCGCATTCACCTTTTTCTGCCCCTCAGGAAAAGTGAAAAACTTCCATATGAAGGATTCCTTAGATTTCTTTGCAGGTGGCTGTTGTTACTCCACATCTGAGTCAGAAGAGGAGGAATCCTGTGGCTGCTGTCTCTCTGCCATCTTTTCAAAAGAAATCCTGGAATAAACTCCAAAGCTGTAACAAAGCAGCAAAGGTGCTTCTACCAAGAAAGTGAAAGAGATAGTGAGGGAAGTGGGTGAGTTTTTGAAGATTCTGAAACATAAACTTCTATAAACCAATCAAAAGTGTTGTTTTCAAATCACATGACTTTACATGCGCGCACGGGTGCGCGACCGTCGCATATAAATGACGATTATCCAATTTTCGTAAAAGCTTAAAAATGTGAAAAGAAGGCAGGGGAGAGACTCCATGACCCCCTAGGCCTTCTCATGGGGTCCCTGAAGGACCTCGAAGGGCCAAAAAAAACATTTTTATTTTTTAAATAAAGCCGCGAGGTGCGCGCACGGTGCTCGCACCCCCGAGGCACAAGAGTGTGAAAAACAATAGTGGAGAACGTGGAAAAGGGGCAGGGTAGAGACTCCCTGACCCCCTAGGCTTTCCCAGGGGGTCCCTGATGGACCCCGAAGGGAAAAAAAACATTTTTTTTTAAATAAAAAATTTGCACAGTGCGCGCACGTTGGTAAAAAACAAACAAAATAAAATTTGATAAATTTGACTGTTTATATTTTGATTGACGATGTAGACTATAAAATTCCTGAAACTGACCTGAACCTTGCCGCCACCGCCACGAGAGTCACTTGTGCAGAGAGCAGCAGGCGCGAAGGAGCGCAGACACCGACGCCGCCACCGCCAAGAGTCCCAGGGCACCGGACTCCGCGCCGCCGCTCCGGGAGACCACAAATCCCGGCAGGCCTCGCGGCGGCGCGTGTGCAGTGACGCGGGACGTCGCGCAGCAGAGGGCGCCAGAGCCCTAGAAAGGGAGGAGAGCCCCGGCAAGCGGGGGGAACCTGAAACTGACCTGAACCTTGCCGCCACCGCCACGAGAGTCACTTGTGCAGAGAGCAGCAGGCGCGAAGGAGCGCAGACACCGACGCCGCCACCGCCAAGAGTCCCAGGGCACCGGACTCCGCGCCGCCGCTCCGGGAGACCACAAATCCCGGCAGGCCTCGCGGCGGCGCGTGTGCAGTGACGCGGGACGTCGCGCAGCAGAGGGCGCCAGAGCCCTAGAAAGGGAGGAGAGCCCCGGCAAGCGGGGGGAACCTGAAACTGACCTGAACCTTGCCGCCACCGCCACGAGAGTCACTTGTGCAGAGAGCAGCAGGCGCGAAGGAGCGTAGACACCGACGCCGCCACCGCCAAGAGTCCCAGGGCACCGGACTCCGCGCCGCCGCTCCGGGAGACCACAAATCCCGGCAGGCCTCGCGGCGGCGCGTGTGCAGTGACGCGGGACGTCGCGCAGCAGAGGGCGCCAGAGCCCTAGAAAGGGAGGAGAGCCCCGGCAAGCGGGGGGAACCTGAAACTGACCTGAACCTTGCCGCCACCGCCACGAGAGTCACTTGTGCAGAGAGCAGCAGGCGCGAAGGAGCGCAGACACCGACGCCGCCACCGCCAAGAGTCCCAGGGCACCGGACTCCGCGCCGCCGCTCCGGGAGACCACAAATCCCGGCAGGCCTCGCGGAGGCGCGTGTGCAGTGACGCGGGACGTCGCGCAGCAGAGGGCGCCAGAGCCCTAGAAAGGGAGGAGAGCCCCGGCAAGCGGGGGGAACCTGAAACTGACCTGAACCTTGCCGCCACCGCCACGAGAGTCACTTGTGCAGAGAGCAGCAGGCGCGAAGGAGCGCAGACACCGACGCCGCCACCGCCAAGAGTCCCAGGGCACCGGACTCCGCGCCGCCGCTCCGGGAGACCACAAATCCCGGCAGGCCTCGCGGCGGCGCGTGTGCAGTGACGCGGGACGTCGCGCAGCAGAGGGCGCCAGAGCCCTAGAAAGGGAGGAGAGCCCCGGCAAGCGGGGGGAACCTGAAACTGACCTGAACCTTGCCGCCACCGCCACGAGAGTCACTTGTGCAGAGAGCAGCAGGCGCGAAGGAGCGTAGACACCGACGCCGCCACCGCCAAGAGTCCCAGGGCACCGGACTCCGCGCCGCCGCTCCGGGAGACCACAAATCCCGGCAGGCCTCGCGGCGGCGCGTGTGCAGTGACGCGGGACGTCGCGCAGCAGAGGGCGCCAGAGCCCTAGAAAGGGAGGAGAGCCCCCGCGTCGCGGGACGCGAGCGGGACGCCCGGGGCTAAGCCCGGGCAAAGGGCGGGCCCTCTACGGCCCTCATCGGCACGAAGAGGCAGGAGCAGGGCCAAGAACGCTGTTCAATCTCATCTAAGTAAGTGCTGCCACCCTTTTACTCCTGTATTTGTCTGGATCAGCATATTGTCTGTCATCCCAAGGACTACTTCTGCTGACACTAATATGCCTAAACCTAAAGCATCCTCCGCTCCAATTAACACAATTGAAAACTACATGGTACAGAAAGTTGCCAAAATCAATCAGGATAGGAGGTCTTCTTTGGGTCTTAGCTACTCTCCGGACATGCTTATTGGCAACACACCTCCACCAGTCTCAATTCTTGACATCAGTAATGAGGTCTTTCAAATACCCGATACTAACTCATTGACCCAACTACTAGTTGAAATTAATGAACCAGCCCCCGAGTGTACTATTGACGTTGAAAGTAATACCCTAGAGGAGGAAGCCCCTACACCGGTGCCAGCCCCTAGAGTAACGAAGAACAAGGGTAAAAACATACCAAAAAGGGGCGGACTTAGATCGGGTAAAAAATGTCTTGAGGCCTCCTCAGAGGATAAACATGGTGACGACACTGAGAATAATGGGGGAGGTGGAATCCATCTAGACGAAGATCAATTCAAAAAGCTACTGAATGCCATAGATAACAAAATTAAAACGATTACCAAACCACTTTTAAGTAAAATTGATGCGCTCACAGCAGAGGTCACTAGATTGGGATCGCTTCTGCAAAAAACTATAACAGAAACACCTTGGCCTGCCCAAACAAATTTGACAATGGCAGTCCCTAAAAACACTAAAGCCATAATCTGCCCAGATAGCGCCGCAAGCACTTCCCAAAACTCTACGCACCAATCTGGCCATGGGGGAGAAGGGATAGGAACTATAAATCCAGCCCCGAGGGTTGAGGACTCAGCAGGGCCTGCTACCAGAAATACCAACGAGATAGAGAACTTGGATAGGGGTCCTGTAGAACTAATAGTAGAAGCTTCCCCATTAATCCTGGTTCTAGCAAACGTTCCTCAATTAGAACCAGGACAAGAGGAGAATATCCCTTCATTGATAAACAAATCACTCCATTGGTTATCCAAGAATATGGCTTTTAAACCAGGAGGCAGGGATCAACTGGCACAAGAAATAGTAAAAGCTAGAAGGGTCGAATGGATCGGAGATGGCTGTAAAAAGTTTAGGGGGGATTGCGTGGTGTTGCACCTCTCAGATCCCGAAGTCCTACCAAACATTCTAGCTAATATATACCCCCCTCAGCGAAGATCAACAGAAATTGTGCCATTAACGCTGGACTTCTTTTATACAAAAAGGGGAAACGCCATAAATCCAACGTTGCTAAAAACTAAATGGAACCCCGTTATTAGAAAAGCCAAATACCCGCCAAACAAAAGTAACTGGGGAATTACGTTAGAAAATAGGTTCTCTGCCATATCAGGATTAAGCCAATGTGATTGACTGGATAGCCAGAGGAGTGTAGGGCATTTAAAGTTTATAGAGGTTCATCATGGGAATCCTAGTCTTACTATGTTAGAAGAAACAGATCGTAGGACACCCGACCCTAGAGGTTGTACCACTGAACTAGTGGAGAACAGCTTATCAGCTGCCCAACCAGGTATTACATTGATTGAAGCAAGGTCCCTATCTGATGAACCTTCCCCTAACCTGACTACTCCCTTAAATAAGAGGAGTATGGAAAGAGGAAGTCCCATCAAGATTATCTCTTGGAATATTGCAGGTATCCAACATAAAACTGAGACCCCGGAATGGTGTGACTTTATAGATTCTTATGACATTGTACTGTTACAAGAGACATGGGCAGTGTCACCAGTATTTCGCCTGGGATTCTTGAACTTTTATGTGCCCGCGAAGAAGAATCTAAAAGGACGCCCTTCAGGGGGTTTAATCATCTGGTTACGGCAAACTCTGCAATGTACTACTAAGCAGAATCTTATTCCCAATAGTGACCTACTTTCTATCCTGCTTACTTGCAACGATGGTTGCAAGCTGGCAATATATAACATCTATGCCAGGGGGACTCTAGGGGGTGTACCCTCAGATATAGTAGTAGATCTAGATGCGGACATAGAGAAGCTATCTACCCAGTATAACATATTAGTAGGAGGAGACCTAAATACAACATTTGAACCTCTAGGCTGTGAGGACAATGATCTGACCTACGAAGAAGACACCAAATGGGGAATTCCTCAGTTAGACATTCCAGTGGTTAAAAAATGGTCACAAGTAGCTATTCAGGTGAAAAGTTTATGCCTATCCAGAGGATTGAGGGCAGTAAATGGCCGTACTCCTTCCGATGCTCAGGGTAGGCATACCTTTGATAACCTAAGATCAAGCAGCAGAATTGATTATATTCTGATAGATATTAGAGTCTGGAACAAAGTGATCGATATGCAGGTCATATCCAGGCTGGAGAGTGATCACAACCCTCTGTCTTTAATATTTAACCTTGAACAAAAAATCATGACAGAAAATTTAGCTAGGAACTTTATGACCTCAGACGTTGTTTTATCAAACGACGTTCGTCATGTTAGATGGGCAACTTTAGTGGCCAATGCAGAGGATAGGCAGGTCCTTGAGGGGCTAGTTACTGATGAAGTTGCCAGACTGCAGGCTTTAATGAATGATGGAAATTTTAAAATGATAATTGAAGAGTCACAGCCAAAGTTCTTTGCCAACCTCCAGAAATTATTCTTGAAAGCTGGCAAGAAGAAGAAGGGAAATGGACAATCTATAAAAAAGGGTTGGTACGACCAATCATGTAGAGTAGCAAGGCATAACCTTAGTAATGCTCTTAGATCTAAAACGGGAGTTTTGGAAGCCAGAGATGAATATAGAAAAACCCAGGCAAAGGCAAAAAAGCAATGGGATGAGAATCTCTGGTTAGAACTAAAGAAGGCATGTGCTGACAAACATCAGAAAGAGTTTTGTGCCATACTAAAATGGGGTTCAGGGGGTGTAGCGGAATGCCCAAAAAATCATGTCCCGAAAGAGTCTTGGGTTGACTTCTTCAAACCCCAATACGCTGACAATATAGGACAACAGGTAGTTCCTCCTCCAGAAAGGGTCTTCTTTGCCAATGGACCATTCACACTAAAAGATGCACATGAGGCAATGGATGGAGTGACCAGAGGTAGGGCACCAGGCATTGATGGTATACCGGCTGACGTTTTCTTATTAGATAGAGATAGCTGGTGTAAATATTTCGTATGGCTCGGGAATGCTATCGCACAGGGGGCGAAGATTCCCTCAACGTGGAAAGGAGCAGAAATTATTCCAGTTTACAAAAAAGGAGATAAGGCTCTAGCAAGCAACTACAGGCCAATCAGCCTTATCGACTGTGCCCAAAAATTGATGGGTAGGCTGGTTCAAAACAAGTTGCAAGCCTGGATAGTTGACAAGGACATTCTTTCGCCTTATCAAGCTGGATTTCGCCCTTTAACCAGCTCTGTTGACCAAGTGTTTCACTTTTTAACTTTATATTGGAAGAACGTCACCCTGCTAAATGGTCCCCTGTTCGCTGTTTTTGTTGACCTGAAGGCCGCATTTGATTTAGTTCCCCGTCAAAAACTTTGGGATGTTTTAAGGGATTTAGGAATAAGCCCGGAACTACTAACTTTGCTTGTAAGACTCCACGAGAACAACTACGCCCGGATTAGGTGGGGAATCCAGGGGGAGGTCACGGAAACCTTTCCTGTGGAGAGAGGAGTAAGACAGGGCTGTGTCCTGGCCCCCACGCTATTCTCCCTCTACATAAACGGCATTGTGGATTTTCTGAAGCAAACTCCGACGGATGCTCCATTACTGGATGGGAAGCGAGTTCCAGTACTTATGTTCGCGGACGATACCTTGCTGGTCTCGCGGACCCCTTGTGGTCTACAAAAGACACTAAACGCTTTTGGAGAATTCTGCCGGATCCGAGGCCTAGAAATAAATACATCAAAGACAAAATTTATGAATCTGAATCCCTCCAAGAAATACAAGGGGAAAATGGTTCACAATGGGGCTTTCTTAGAAGAAGTTGACGCCTTTACCTATCTAGGCATCTCTATGAATGCTAGCATGAATTGGAGATCTCACATGGACTTTGTAATGTTAAAATATAATCAGTTGGCAGGGGCAATAGCCAAGAAGCATAAAACTTCATTTACAAAACCAATACAGCCAACATTGGAGATCTACGGCATGAAAGTGCTGGGTGCATGTCTTTACGGGTCAGAACTTTGGGGCTTCACCAATTTGAATGCTTTATCAGCGGCAGAAAATAAATTCCTGCGAGGCTTAATCGGGGTCCCACAGAGTACCCCCTCCACTCCTCTCCTTTATGATCTGGGGAGGAAAAGGATTGAGGACATGATTAGACTTCGCCCCCTCCTATACTGGAGGCGTATAAAAACCACCCCGGAACTGAGCCACTATGCTGCTGCCTTATTGGATGTTGCCAATTCTGATACCTTTCACAAAGTAGTTTGGTTAAAAGAGGTGAGGAAACTACTTCAAAAATTGCACCTTGAACACTTGTGGTCCGAAACTGACCCAGATGACTTTCCTTCCAAGAATACATTAAAAAAGCTATATTGGGAAATGATAAATAATGCTGTGTTGGTCTCCAGCCAATCCCCCGCCCTGACATCCCAGTTTCTAGAGATAAAAACTCTCCCTATGTTTGAATTGTACTGGGATCTGATCTCCAAGCCTCTAGATAGGAAATTGTTTTTCCAGTTCAGAGTCGGCACCCTACCCCTAAATGCTTTTACTGTTAAATGGTCCCCTGATAACGTTAGCACATGCTTTTATTGTAAATCCCATGTAGAAGATATTTTGCACTTTCTATTCGTATGTCCATTATACGCTGCCCCAAGGAGCAGGTGGCTGAAACCGGCATGCAAAAACCTGGGCACAAGGAGATGTCTCGAGGCTTACAGGGTCCGGAAATCAAATTGTGCCCCTCAACTTGCAATTGCAGTGGCCAAGTTCCTGGGATGGGCTTGGATAATACGCACACGCACTTTAAAACCCCCATGAACTACATGAACTTCATTTGGTCTGTGATGATACTTTTAATGTGTAACATTTTAAAGATTCTTATTCGCCAACAATGCATTATTGCATGTTATTTAATATGTTTTTTTACTATTAGATTAGTATTTATTATGTTTAGATAGGGATGAAAGCTTTTATGACAATGTTGTCGAATAAAGTATTTAAATTTGAATTTGAAATTTGACTATAAAATTCAACTTTATACAAATCATTAAAACTAGCTGTGCCATTGCATATTATAGGATACAGTCAATGTATTACAATATACAAGGGCAGTTGGTTAAAAAATAAATATATACAAAATTTAAAAAATGATACAGGAATTAGCATTTTTAAAAACCTTTGAAATTCAGTGAAAAAACCATAGGTTTAACACACGTTATATTTAGGAATTAGCATTTAAAAAACCTTTGAAATTCACTGAATAAACCATAGGTTTGACACACGTTATAGTTAGGAATTAACATTTAAAAAACCTTAGGAATTCACTGAAAAAACCATAGGTTTTACACCAGTTATAGTTAGCTGTACATTTTACTAATACAAAACCATTGAAATTCCCCCGTTATAGTTAGTTGTACTCACTATAACTCGCGCGCCGCAATCCACTGCTGATGATGTCACATATTACATCATTCATGACATGGTCAGTGACATTACTGATGACATCACTGATGACATATAAACAACAGAATAACTGTGGGTCAAAAAAAGTGTGTCTTTTAAGAAGTATGTCTGGATGACTAAGTGCATGTTAATCGGGTTGTTAGAACAGCACACAACAAGATATCGCACTATGTGGGAAGATATCCATCAGTTACTCGCCCTTTGCCGCCCTGTCATCATTTGAAACATTTCCCAAAATGTGGAGTCTTAGTTGTTGCCACTTCAACAAAGGTACGATGTTGTGTGGTAGGGGAGATGCTGTTTAGTAACTGAGGAGCAGTGCAAGAGAAATTTCTGAAAATCAAAAAAGGAGAAGAAAGTGCTCTATAATAAAATTGGATAATGACCGCTGAGGGACTTTATTCTGGTACCGTTCATTTCCAAGGTTAAAAAACAAATCAGTGCAAAATTAACCAGTGAGTAACCCTAATAGTCACTGGCTTATCGTGATGGTCGACATGTTTCTGCGGTAGTTCAAAGATCACTAAGTATCTCCCGCTTCTTCAGGACCTATGGTATTTGCTACTGCTCAAAGGTGCGATAAAGAAAAAACAAAAATTTGATACAGATATCACCTGTTCAAACCTGGTGATCCTCCTAAGTGTGTAGGGGAAGTCCAGGGAAGACGTCATCAAGACACATACAACATAAATAAAAAGACACATACAAAGATAAAAACGACATTACAATGATTAGTGTAAGTCATCTCATATTATCGACTCATGATATGGCATTCCTATATGACCAATTACCAATCACCAATCAATTTTAGCCCTCTCGCTCACCCATAGGGTAAGAGGAACGTGCCACTCCTCGCCTGGCTACAGCTCAGGAAGATAGTGCACCGCTCTATGATGTAGAGAAAGTGAGATGTAAAGCCAATAAAACAATGGGAGTGCCAGACATGAAAGCGCTACAATAAGTCTAAATGAGATATCCTTGTCCATATTTGTACCATGTGTATAAAACATCCCCAAGATTCGCTTGGGTTTGCTCTCTTCTGTTTGTTCTAGTGTCAGTGGTATGTAGTTATCTTCCAGCTCTAGTCTGGGCAGAGAGGTAAAAGATTACATATATAATGTCACCGTTAAAAAACCTTTTGTGTTGATGTTCAAACACAGCAAAGTGAAGCCCTGTGTGTGTTATTTTTTTAGTGCACCTGCATACTCACAAGGCGGGATGGTATGGGCTTGTATTGTGACAGAACCGCATTATACGCGTTCTAAGCAATTAGTGCTTATTACGCGATCACATATCCAGTATCGAAGTATGTCTAAACATTCAGTCATATTGACGGGGCGCCCAGTTCGTGACACACATTTACTAGGTCGGAATGGGCTTGCTACCATTCAGAAATCGCATTAACAAGTACTCTCAGCAAATGGCATCAAGTGCGCGAATGAGTATTTACCAAATTAGCCCAAAAATATGCTCATTCTTGCGGAGCGCTTAGTGTGCGACTCATTCATTCGGTGCAGTCAGGCATTTACTTATGGGCTTACCTGCCCGTCGGTACACTCGGCAGCCGTAGTGGAGATATACGGAATACCAATGGTCATTTTGCCTAGAAGAAACGTATTGATTCATGAAGTGTGAGTTTCGAGCTAGAGAGGTAACAGAGATAGGGGCATGTCATGTCTCGTTTAAATACACATGTATATACACCATTGGTGTATTGAGGGATGCAAAAATTGACAGCAGAGAAAACTAGGTCTGCAAGAAAGGGTGAGATAAAGGTAGACATGCATATCATGGGTATTTTAGAGACAATATGCTTTCATCAGTAAATAGGTTTCTTCTAGGCAAAATGACCATTGGTATTCCGTATATCTCCGCTACGTATGTAGTAGGAACGGTCACAAATAATGATAGTCTGACATCTTGAAATATATTACCGCCGAAATCAACCATTATACAATTGCCACGGTCCTCTGAGTGACAGACGTTAGATCTACACATAATATCGGTGTGCAACATTAAATAATATCAGTATGCAACATATCCAAATGTAATATGTCACAACTCACTGCTATAGTTCTGTGGGTAACACTTCAGATTATCCACGTATAGCGCTGGGGTCGATCCGGAATCGGAACACAAACAAAAACAAGCCCCTTGTGAATGAACTTCATTTCCCGACATACTCCGTCGCCGGGAAATGACGTCATCTCATGGCGTGAACTCGGCCGCGGGACAATGACGTGGTCTTTCACCGGGACAAACAAACAAATAACGGGAACATACTGAGTTCCGGCACCTCCCCAAGCAGCACAGACGGCTGCCGAGTGTACCGAAGGGCAGTTAAGCCCATAAGTAAATGCCTGACTGCACCGAATGAATGAGTCGCGCACTAAGCGCTCCCCTAGAATGAGCATATTTTTGGGCTAATTTGGTAACTACTCATTCGCGCACTTGATGCCATTTGCTGAGAGTACTTGTTAATGAGATTTCTGAATGGTAGCTAGCCCACTCCGACCTAGTAAATGTGTGTCACGAACTGGGCGCCCCGTCAATATGACCGAATGTTTAGACATACTTCGATACTGGATATGTGATCGCGTACTAATTGCTTAGAATGCGTATAATGCGGTTCTGTCACAATACAAGCCCATTCCATCCCGCCTTGTGAGTATGCAGGTGCACTAAAAAAAGTAGCACACACAGGGCTTCACTTTGCTGTGTTTGAACATCAACACAAAAGGTTTTTTAACGGTGACATTATACATGTAATCTTTTACCTCTCTGCCCAGACTAGAGTGTTGCGTGTTTATCTAGGTTCCTGATCGATACTGTGACCTTATGCCCCTATTCGGCTATAAATCCATTTATTCCCTATATTGGCATAACCGTTCAAGTGCGATTTTCTGAAAAGTCATCTCTGGCCTCACACGAACAGAGCCACATTCCAGCATAGTTCCCTCTGCCACTTCCTTTGCGACCAATTAGTGCAATGACAGAGCAGTAGTCACTATCTGATATTCCTAGATAACACTCCGAGTTCTTCAACAAGATAAAAACTTAGCAAACCTGGAAATCCCCGCTTGCTATGTTTTGATTAGTAATGGAACTCTAATGAGCAACTGATAACTATCACTTCCTAGTGACATCTTTAATTGACGTCTTATGTCCAGCAAACTTGCGTCAAACCCGGCACCTGTCAGGTATAAATATTACCAACGTTGCCTTAAGCAATGCGAGCCTGTTGCCCGATTGTCAGCTGTTGTGAGCTGCGAGCTACTGATGCTGGCTGCCTGCATGACCCTGTGTTGGTAAATCTAGCACTCTGTCGCTGCAGCCTGCTATCCTGTGGTGGTGAAGCTGCTGATTACCATAATCGCCGCTACAGCGCGAACTATGGTGCAGTACGCTTAAGGAGCTGAACAGACGTCCCTCGGCGAAGACATCCAGCAGATTCCAGCTGCCCGCGGTCGCTGTCCCCCCTCCTTCCTCGACGCGCTGAAGAAAGCCGCTGCCTTTCTCGTGCAGAGAAATCCAGTCCCGGCGCTTCCGGTTTACCCTCGCGGGTGACTGGGATATCGAGAGAGACCCCTGAAGGAGATACCAATCCTCCATCATTCTATTCAGAGGAATGGTGTTGACTAAACCCTTAGACGAGAATTCTTGAAACAAACCTTGGCAAAACCAACTTAACTTAAAGCTACTTACTTGCTCCCCTTTCACGTGTTAGGCTTAGGTCAGGCACACTGGGGTAGGCTTAGTTAGAAGCACCAGTTGAGTATGTTAGCCTAATGTATATATGACTGTATATATGTTTTATTACTTTTAAACCATTGTATGGCTAAGAAACCATATCAATGCTTTTACAGTTCTATTTCGCAATCCTTATCTTACTGTACGTACTTTTTATAATGACAATTATTGCAATTGTGGCAATACATTTCTCTTGTACGAGAAGAAAGACTGTTCAATAAATGTTAACCCTTTATTGACAAACGCCCGTCTCTCTATTCTCTACATCTCGTGAAAGTAAACTGCACTAGACTGACTGAGTGAAATACATGTCTAATGTTTCACACGACCCTAGAGATTGACTCTTGATCTGAGGAGCAAAGTTGTCATGTTGCACGGTTGTTGGAAAACTGAATCCCTTCTTGTCTGTGCCAGGGAAGCTGATCACTTCCCATGCAGAGAAGAAAGTTTCCAGTGACCTCTGAGCTAGTTGGTAACACAACCCAATTAAGTTTAGCATAGTCAGTGGAGGCCTGGAATATAAGCAGTTCCACGTCGATACTACTGTTTATGTTATTCCAATGCGCAGGGCCTAGTGGGAAACTAGGAACTACACTACATGGCGCCCAAACGTTTGGTAAGGCAATAAACTAACGCAAGACTTGTAGAGTAACTCAGTTGTGCATATTTCACACCCTTTTCTCCCGTAAATACTCCAATAGACGTCTGGAGTGGGTGAAAGGTTAAAATCCGCCCGACCTTAGTAGGAAGAGATTCCTATGTAAAGCTCTGGTTTATTCAACGTTGAAGGATACAGTGTTCCAAAATATTGTGCACCTAATCTTTGTCTCCTTGGAGACCTACTCTGCAAAAACTACATTTATACAATGTCAGTAGAAAACAACGGCACCACTGGGGCCGCAGCAGATGCGACTCAGCAAGGTCCCGAATACACAGACCCGGATGCAATAATCATCCCGGCACAGTTAAGAAGATCTATAACTTTAAAACTTATAGAAAACGAACTGACACCTCAAGGTGGTACAGTAATTTTCGTGATAGAGGCTCACGAGTATCGGCAGACAGAGGTATTCTATTCATGGATAAACTTTCCAGCGGTAAACGCTGGAACAAAAGAGTTTCACTATTACAAAATAGAGAAACCTCCGGAAGAGTACGCTCCTTTCGAGGAGATTGAAATTCCACTTAAATTTCAAGAGCACCTGCTCTGGTTTAATGGCGCCCTAAAACACAATGATCACATAACCAGGCTCGGTCCACTAGGTAGACCAGGAGCCACGTGGCCGGTTCTAGCCAGCTACACACCACATCCTGACATTGCAAAAATGTCTAGAGAAGAGCTGTTAGTACAGCTAAAAACACTAATAAAAATACATAGGCAATTAGTCCAATATGTAATGCGGACTGCAACAGTCCAGCCAGCTGTTAATACACCACAGCTGACCCCTCATCAGGGGAACACAAATAAAATTACACCACAGAACATACAGTCATGTCTTGGTAAAACACCCGTAAAACGGGAACAAATTCCTTTCTGGTTAGCACAGAAAATCACTCAAATAGAGGCAGTATTTCCTGATACTACCCCTATTGAGAAACACAGAATCTTGACCATCTGCCTTCCTATGGGAATCGCACCACCCGTGGAGGACTTCGACACTTGGGGTACAGTCTTTGCTTCCATTTACACAAAAACACACGGTGTTCCGTCTATGGCGGTAATACCAGAAGTGCTAAAACAGATTCAAAATGAATTCGGTCCAGAGCCCGCTTTAAATCTAGGTATGAAATTACTGAAAGATTTCAAGCAGGTCACGGCTATATTATTAGCCAACATAAAGGGAGAAGCAGCATCTGTGGCGATCCGCCAGAAGTTGAGGGAAACAGATATAAAAGATCCTGTTGAGCTTGCAAAAATCATAGAAAAGTGCTATGAAGAATTAGGTAGAGACAGCTTGGGTGGGAAACCAGTAAAGCCCCAACTGCTCGAAAATCCTGAAAAATTATTTATTAAAAATAATTTAAACACTCCTAAAAAGAGCTGGGATGGAAATAAACAATCCACTCCCAAGGAAAAAATTTTCCAGTCCAGAGGAAGGTCTCCTCGACGGAGGGAAAGAACTCCGACTCGAGAACGCCAGTCTCCCCAACGGGAGCCCTCTGAGAAAAGATATAACCTTAGAAATAGGGATAATCTGAAAAAACCGGATAGATATCAAAGTATTGATACACGTCCCTCTCGATCTTTTCCACAGAATTCGGAAAGAAGAGGACGGTCAGACCCAGGAGAGCACACCAAGTCCAAAGACAAAGAACCTGCTCAAAATAAGAAATCTCAATTTCAGAAAAAGAAGGTAGCCAGTATTAGAGTAATCAACCATGCCGAGAATACTGAGGACACAGTTGAAAAACGGGGAGTGGGCATTGACAATGTTGGACAGTGCAGCAGAAATCAGTATAGCGCGCAAGATCTTGATGAGTCATCTGGAGACAGTGGACACGAATGAATTCATTCAGGTTGAAACTGCCGACACCAGACTTAGCGAGCCCCATAAAATATACGAAATAACATTGCGTATGGAGGGTGATAAGACTAGGAAAATTAAGGGTCTATTTTGGGACAAGCTCTCAAAAGGCTATGATATTCTGTTAGCTGAAAAAGATTGGCCCCCAGAGTTTGTCAGGGAGTGCCCTCGTGGCGAAGAAGTGATTATGCCTGCCTTCTCGAATCACATTCCGATTCATAAAAAATACACATATGCAAGGAAATGGGCAGTAGCCCAGGCACCTGCATTGTATAAAAATCATGTAGGATGGGATGAGGATTCACCTCACAAAATCCAATTAAAAAGTGAACCAACTGCCCAACGGCAGTATCCCATAAAGCAAGAAGCTAAAAAACAGGTCAGGGAGATCTTAGATCAACTTGAGTACCAGGGGGTGATTGGAACATGCACCTCTCAAATGAACAATCCTTTGTTTCCTGTCTCCAAGCCAGACAATTCATATGGTCTAGTTTTGGACTACAGACACCTTAATACATGTTGCAAAACTTTTGCAGTACAAAACTCGCATAGTGCAGCCCTAATGAATAACATAGTTAGGAAAAAATATAAAACAACATTAGACATATCTAATGGTTTCTTTTGTCAAAATATTGCACCAGAAAGCAGATATTTGACCGCTTTCTCTGCATTTGGGTCACAGAAAAAATTCTGTCGACTCCCACAGGGGTTCAAGAACAGCCCAGGACTATTCTCAGCCAGGGTAACAGAGTTACTACAAATCTATGATGATGAAGCATTGTCTTACGTAGATGATGCAGAGGGTTACAAATTCAACTTTAAAAAGTCCCGAATTGCCCATCTGACAGTACTATTTTTAGGGTACGAATTATCAAGTGAAGGGAAAAGCCTAGCGGACAACTTCTTAGAGAAGTGCGCTGTACTCCAAGCTCCAAAAACGCTGAAGAATTTACAATCCATTCTAGGTTTTCTGAATTTCGGAAGAACTTACATCCTAAATTACGCGGAGAGGGTTAAACCTCTCTACGAACTAATAAAACCTGATTTTAAACAAATCAATTGGACTCAAAAACACACAGAAATTTTGAGATCACTGCAAACAGACATGTTAGCAAAAACAAAATTAGATACACGTGACAACACGATCGATCTTGTAATCCGAGTCATCCCAGGAAGATGCGGATTCACAAACCTGACCTCTAATGAGGGAGAAAAGGTACCAATTTCAATTAAATCTCACTTGTACACACAAGCAGAAAAAACATTCAGTCGCACAGAAAGAACTATGAACGCAGTGCAAATCGCATTAGCAAATGAAAGAGGACTAGCACACGGCAAAAGGATTAATATCCTCACAGCGGAATCCGCCTTCGAGGCGCTATTCAGCCCAGTAAACCTGCCTACAGTGTCACTGGATCCGAAATGGATACAGTACATAGATTCTCTAGGAGCGGAAGACGTAAAATACTATTTCGCCCCGCAATACAAAGAACTGAATGATTTAGAATATGAAGAAGAATATCCTCTGCCAATCGAAATTCTGCCTCTCCCACAATACGCCTGTATAATCTATACAGATAGCTCTGTACAGCATTTCAACGTAGAGAGAAAAACCTACGATGCAGCATGTGCGATCATTAAATGTCGTTGGCTGTGCGGTAAAATCAAACCGAAAATAACAAAAACTGAATCAGTAAAGTACTGTTCGGCTCAAAGAACTGAAATCAGATGTTTAAAGATGGCGCTCGAAAATGCAGAACGCGAATTCCCCACACTTATAGTGTGCGATTCTCATTTTTGCGTCAATTCTTACAACAATAAACTGCAGAGTTGGATCGAAAACGACTACAAAGATGACACAGGTGCCACAATAAAGCATAAAATGCTCTGGAACGAGGTAGCTCTTTTACACAAAGAACTACAAAAGACTCACGTGATTCACGCACAGAGTCTTCGACGTGATGGCGTTCACGTTGCAGGGAATTCATTGGCTAATACAGCCAAAGCGGAAGCAACTAAACCGGCTTCCGTAGCCACAAAAAAGCGTACAGATAAATACATAGACGGGGAAACCATGCTGGCAGTAAAAACGACCGTAAAAGGCGACTGTGCAGCACTACCCGTAAACTATCCACTCAATTATGCATACATAATCGATGCAAACTCCGTTCCTTTTGCTCGAATCCCTGGAGTGGGGGACAGAGTAATTCCAAACATGAACAGGAGAATATTTTTAATAGCAGACGCACATATGAGTTTGGGTCTTAGGCACAGAGAGATCAAGGAATCACTGACTGAATTACAATCAGTATTCTGGTGGCCGGGAATGAGTGTAGAACACCAAATATATGCAAACAACTGTGAAAACTGCAATAGGGATCGCAGTAGCGAACCATGCTACCGGCTACCAGTCAGAAAAAGCGTAACGCTGCCTACACCCCATCCTGCGTCCTATTAACAGTTAAGACGAAAAGCACTTAAATAATGAGGCCTCCAGCGCTCGGCTGGCGCTAGAACGGTTATAAAAGATTTGCGAGTCTTTATCGGCACATACGCAATTACCACGTTCCATTCTGACCAGGGTCCTGCTTTCAGCTCTCGAGCCTATAAGGCGGCCATGGCTAGCATGGGAATTGGGTTGCGGTATTCTTGTCCGTCGCACCCCGAAGGGAATAGTGTGGTAGAAAGAAAAAACCGTGACATAAAGCAATCTATAACAGCGAAGGTATTAGGTTCAGGCGCTGGGTGGGTCAAACATTTAATAAGTGTCCAGACTAGTCTTAACAACATGCCAAGAAATTCTCTAAAAGGTTTCAGCCCAAAGGAACTATTGTTCGGAATTAGAATGCGAGTTCAGGACCTCGATAGTCAGATGTCAGTGGTACAAGAAGAAACAACGCACTTTGATGTAAAAGATCGTTTGGCTGTTTTACAGGAACTGAATGAAACAAGAAAATCATTAAGCAACATAAAGTTAAAGCAACAGCCAAGTACCACTGACGAGGCACCACCCGCAACAGCTCCAGCAAGGCCTGTCTGGATTCCAAAGATTGGGGATCTAGTCAGAGAAAAGATCGCGGTGAAGAAGGAATTTGGGCCTTCTTACAGAAAAGCAGTATCTGTCTTGGCAGTCACCGGAACAAGATCAGTTGTGCTACCGCCCCTTGCTGGTAAAAAGGAGAACAGAGTCGTGTCCATCGATCTGGTAAAACCACAAGCATGTGGCCTATAATCAACAGTAGGCCCAGTGGACTCCCAAGAAACAACAGAATACCCAAACTTGCAACAATCCAAGAGGTTCAAACTGAAAGACTAATCACATTCGATCAGCCTGCAGTGCACAATGAAGGACTATGCAATAATGCCATGGAACTCGTGCCTCTTGAAACACAGATTGAAACAGTTCGTCAAGAAACAACACCAGTCTACAATGATGTGGCATCTGAAAGTGCTACCGAGAGACAGATTGAAAGAACAATCCCATCAATTGACAGAACTGCCTCTGGTTATTTCATCAACTTCGAAAACTTCTCTGAAGATTTAAACGACCCCGAAGTGATGCCAGAAACAAAAAAGTATTCTAAAGAAAATACAACAGGACTCCTTCAACAAATCAAAGAACTATATCTGGATTCACCGTTGATTGAGCATTGGATAATTTCAGGGGTATTCATACTCCTACTCTGCCTAATTTTAGTTTTAATTTTAGGAAAGTTCATTATAATTGAATGGACACAGCAAGTCAGAACATCAACCTAGTCCTGAAACCACACAGATCATCCCACGTGAAGAAAAGAGAACTGTCAACAGTAAATGTCACAGCAATTCCAATACCTGGTGGGGTAGTATGGGAGAAAACAGACTATGAGATCTATGGTCCGGTCGAAATCCTGAAGTATCCTCATCAACTAAAGGTTTCCTTAAGTGACTTTGTGACACCTAGTACATTCTCTGATGATTGGGACTTTAACAGTATTAATGACATGATGTCTGATTTAGTAATGTCAGCTAGATTCACAGATCATGATTATTTACAAGGTTCATCTAGTTATGAGCAGTTATTCTGTTACGCCCACTATGGGGATCATTACTTGCATAAATCTGCACAGCCTAGAAATGTTTTTATGTATAATCAATGGGAACATTGTTCTACACCACCTAAAAGCAGTTCTAAAGCATTTTTTGAGAAATTCAAATACTTCTCAGGGTTTAACACCAGTGATGCAGAAACGTTTTATTATAAACTGTTAGATAAAACAGGAATGAAAACAATGCTGACAAATTCTAAATTGATATATTCAGAAGCATTTTATGACAAAATGATGACATTTGGTTTTGATTATTGGAAAAATAATATTGAAACGAAAACAATTTGGGGTACAAAAGAATGGCAGGTGCAAGGCATAGAAGCACTGTTTAGAACCTGCATGATACCAGAACAAATGTTGTTTTTAAATGACACAGTACACCAAACATCTTGTCTTGGCCTAGCTAAGATCAAAGACCTTAAAACACCGTCTATTCCAAAGCCAATACCTGAGAATACAACCACAGATATTGAGTTAGACGTGTCACAAATTTTACATTTCAACAGAACACATCCTGATTGGAAAAAGTGGTTAATCTGGCCTACAGACACAAATAGCTGTCAAGATAGATTCCTGAATAAAACACAGGGGTTAAAAATGACCAGATTAGACTCAAGATATTCCCAGAGACAACATCCAGGGATTATAACAACATACAGTGTAGGGAAACTCTGCCTAGAATGGCTAACTACATCCACACTGGCTGAAATTAAGCAACACTTGTCTTTACTAAAAGAGGGTGCTGATTTGCGCGATTTCATTCTTGGACCACGCAAACAGCGTTACAAGCGTTTCATAGCGACCAGCATCTATGCTGCTTACAACGAGGCTTGGAAAGTAAAGCAAATTGAAACTGCTGAAAAAATACGAGAAATTGATCGTATTAATTTGGAGAAATCACTTTCTGTGGTAGACAATGGGTTAATGACTCTGTCTTCCAGAATATATTCGTTGGACAATATTGTATCCTCTGCCTTTGATGTGATAGACAGAGATTTGCTTATGTTACAACATGGCCAGTCTCAATTACTCTCTATTATAGAATTAGGCTGGACGCTGCAAAATCTTCGTTCAGGCTATGTGCCTTGGCGTTTAATCAACACAACGTCATTATTTTCCAGTTTTAACCTTACTGATAAACAGATCAGTTTGGCACAGAAAGGAGCAGACTATACAATCCTGAGCATCGAAAAACTCGAGAGATTACAATTGACAATGTCAGAGAGTCCTGTCATTGAATGGATAATACACGGAATTATCACAATTCCGATTACAACTTTCCGATTTAAGAAGTGCCTTGAATACATACCTGCTGGCCAGTATGAACAATTGGGTAAAGGATATGTAAAATCTATATGGAAATTACCATACACTCATTCTTGCTATAGTGACAGCGACAAAAATGTATTTCTTAGTGGTGAGAACTGTAAACATTCACTAAGCGGTATACTTTTGTGTCAGGGTATTAATTTACACGGAGCATGTGATGGAAATTCAAACAACCTTTCATGCCACCAGCTAGTCACACCTGCAACTCAGATAGAGCCCTTCTTTATGCAACTCGCGAACGGGAGTTACATTCTTAGAACGGATCACAGATGTTGTGGCCTGACGCCAGGGAAAAGTTATCTAGTACAAGTTACGTCCATGGTCAAATGTTGTATGCAAGCATTGTTCCCGAGCGGGCCTCCAGACATAGTGGCTCCCCTCTGGCCTCGTCTGAATCTCTATTCTATACGAATTGATACATTAAGCAAAATGAAATCTGTACTCTTACAGACAACAGTGCCTATAACGTCATCTAAAGAGACGTATGATCTTCTAGTCGCAAGGACGGCTACTGAGGTTCATGACCTTTTATCAACAAATTGCCCCGTGCATTTCGTAGAAATGTTCAGCCAACTCCTTAACATGTCTAGTGCAACAAGCATCCCAGGCATATTTAAGACAGTCTTTACGGGACTGCTAACACCCTTCCAGGCAATTTTGGGAATCTTTCCTAATTTTGTGCACTCCATTTTTGGCGGCATACCATTATTTTTGGGACTCGTCGCAGGGATTCTATTTTTGACCCTCCTGCTTCGTTATGGCAAGCCTCGGCTCAGACATAGCTCCCATGGGAATGGAAGAGACAATCCTAGCAATGCGCTACAGGGACAGGATAACTAACGTCCTCGGATTGGCCAGGCTGAGAGATCTAAACATGACCTGGTTCCTTTCATTCAGACCGATATGGCAAAATTGCATTTTACCTGTGCTACGGTGTATGCTTTGTGGCGATGAATGCGTGTTGGACATCTGTCTTTCACTTCCATCAGCAGTACCAATGGACGTGGATACTTTGCTCAGTCCAATAACGGCTCACGCATTGTGTTGTCCCCAGCGGCTACCAATCCTGATGACGGCATTCGTGGAGACTCCTGTACTACAGCCAAGTGGTTACAGTGGAGCGAGTGACAAAAGCAACATCATCCAGGTACAACGTTCTGTGAGCATTGCTGGTCCTGCCTTCGATGACAGCAATCATTCTCACACCTGCCAAGTTACAGCGCTATCTAATTTGGTTGAACTATCACCTGATTTTGTAGACCAATTCTTTGAGAGCCTGTCTGATACGATGTTCTCACCCGTAGAGAAACGATAACTTTTGAGAAGTTTTCCGGCACACAGCGTTCCCATGAACTCTGAATTCGGCCTTCAGTTTTGATCAACAAAAACTGCCAAGAGCTTTGGAAATCTATTTTCTTTGAATTGGACAATTTTTTTAATATTGACCCTTTTTGGCACGAACAATTCTTTGCTTAACGTAAAAACTATTCTTAGAGAACAGAAGCTTCACACTTCTATTTCTAAACGCATCTAGAGACATAACAACATAACACCAGCCTCTAGCACACATGTTATTACAATGCATTTTTATGTGATGATTTATCTCGCTTTTCTTCTGTCAGAGATATTTCATGTGTAATTCCTTTTGCATAATCGTTCATTGATTTCATATGCAATAATTTTTTGAATGATTACTATGCTTTAAAAAACGTACAGTACCTAAATTCCATGTATTACAAGTACGCCTATTTCGAATGCATTTATGTATTTTGGGGTGGGCAATGTTACACATGCATCTAATTGCTTAGTTTTAGTAATTTTGATGGACATTAACCCGTGGAGTGGGTGTTGCGTGTTTATCTAGGTTCCTGATCGATACTGTGACCTTATGCCCTATTCGGCTATAAATCCATTTATTCCCTATATTGGCATAACCGTTCAAGTGCGATTTTCTGAAAAGTCATCTCTGGCCTCACACGAACAGAGCCACATTCCAGCATAGTTCCCTCTGCCACTTCCTTTGCGACCAATTAGTGCAATGACAGAGCAGTAGTCACTATCTGATATTCCTAGATAACACTCCGAGTTCTTCAACAAGATAAAAACTTAGCAAACCTGGAAATCCCCGCTTGCTATGTTTTGATTAGTAATGGAACTCTAATGAGCAACTGATAACTATCACTTCCTAGTGACATCTTTAATTGACGTCTTATGTCCAGCAAACTTGCGTCAAACCCGGCACCTGTCAGGTATAAATATTACCAACGTTGCCTTAAGCAATGCGAGCCTGTTGCCCGACTGTGAGCTGTTGTGAGCTGCGAGCTACTGATGCTGGCTGCCTGCATGACCCTGTGTTGGTAAATCTAGCACTCTGTCGCTGCAGCCTGCTATCCTGTGGTGGTGAAGCTGCTGATTACCATTATCGCCGCTACAGCGCGAACTATGGTGCAGTACGCTTAAGGAGCTGAACAGACGTCCCTCGGCGAAGACATCCAGCAGATTCCAGCCTCCCGCGGACGCTGTCCCCCCTCCTTCCTCGACGCGCTGAAGAAAGCCGCTGCCTTTCTCGTGCAGAGAAATCCAGTCCCGGCGCTTCCGGTTTACCCTCGCGGGTGACTGGGATATCGGGAGAGACCCCTGAAGGAGATACCAATCCTCCATCATTCTATTCAGAGGAATGGTGTTGACTAAACCCTTAGACGAGAATTCTTGAAACAAACCTTGGCAAAACCAACTTAACTTAAAGCTATTTACTTGCTCCCCTTTCACGTGTTAGGCTTAGGTCAGGCACACTGGGGTAGGCTTAGTTAGAAGCACCAGTTGAGTATGTTAGCCTAATGTATATATGACTGTATATATGTTTTATTACTTTTAAACCATTGTATGGCTAAGAAACCATATCAATGCTTTTACAGTTCTATTTCGCAATCCTTATCTTACTGTACGTACTTTTTATAATGACAATTATTGCAATTGTGGCAATACATTTCTCTTGTACGAGAAGAAAGACTGTTCAATAAATGTTAACCCTTTATTGACAAACGCCCGTCTCTCTATTCTCTACATCTCGTGAAAGTAAACTGCACTAGAACGACTGAGTGAAATACATGTCTATTGTTTCACACGACCCTAGAGATTGACTCTTGATCTGAGGAGCAAAGTTGTCATGTTGCACGGTTGTTGGAAAACTGAATCCCTTCTTGTCTGTGCCAGGGAAGCTGATCACTTCCCATGCAGAGAAGAAAGTTTCCAGTGACCTCTGAGCTAGTTGGTAACACAACGCAATTAAGTTTAGCATAGTCAGTGGAGGCCTGGAATATAAGCAGTTCCACGTCGATACTACTGTTTATGTTATTCCAATACGCAGGGCCTAGTGGGAAACTAGGAACTACACTACAAGAGCTGGAAGATAACTACATACCACTGACACTAGAACAAACAGAAGAGAGCAAACCCAAGAGAAACTTGGGCATGTTTTATACACATGGTACAAATATGGACAAGGATATCTCATTTAGACTTATTCTAGCACTTTCATGTCTGGCACTCGCGTTGTTTTATTGGCTTTACATCTCACTTTCTCTACATCATAGAGCGGTGCACTATCTTCCTGAGCTGTAGCCAGGCGAGGAGTGGCACGTTCCTCTTACACTATAGGTGAACGAGAGGACTAAAATTGATTGGTGATTGGTAATTGGTCATATAGGAATGCCATATCATGAGTCGATAATATGAGATGACTTACACTAATCATTGTAATGTCGTTTTTATCTTTGTATGTGTCTTTTTATTTATGTTGTATGTGTCTTGATGACGTCTTCCCTGGACTTCCCCTACTCACTTAGGAGGATCACCAGGTTTGAACAGGTGATATCTGTATCCCAAACTTTTTTTTTTTCTTTATCACACCTTTGAGCAGTAGCAAATACCATAGTTCCTGAAGAAGCAGGAGATACTTAGTGATCTTTAAACTACCACAGAAACATGTCGACCATCACGATAAGCCAGTGACTATTAGGTTTACTCACTGGTTAATTTTGCACTGATTTTTTTTTAACCTTGGAAATGAATAGTACCAGAATAAAGTCTCTCAGCGTTCATTATCCAATTTTATTATAGAGCACTTTCTTCTCCGTTTTTGATTTACACAAATTTCTCTTGTACTGCTCCTCAGTTACTAAACGACAGGGAAAACAGAACAAAGTGGCTGGACAGGAAGATTTAGCAAAACAACTTTCTGCCACGTAGTCAAAATATACCACGTGAACACCGGGCAAGAATCCCAAAGCAAATTTATTTTCTTTTTTTGACTCAAGTTATTAGAGATTTAGGAACACGAACACAAACAAAACAACTGTTACGACAGTGGATTCATGATAACAATATCTACAAATGTACAATTTTTACAAATTTACAACCTTTACAAAGATGAATCAAGCAACACAGTTAGGCAAGACACACCAAAACAATACAAAAATGATGGAATAAAGAGCCTGCCTTTCACTTATTGTTTCAGAAATTGTGCCCGGTTGAGAGTTACCGACTACACGGCCATTCCTTTGCCATTGTGCAGGTAACCACTTTCTTCCTTGCCCCCTGGAGTCAGATGAATCTTACAACAGTACTATGATAGATACAATTGACACCCACTCTGTATATTTCTTACAGAATCACGTTCCCCAGTCCCCGTCCTGAAGAGAACCTGTAATAAAGCCGGTTCGAAACGCGTCAACACTTCCACCCTGTGGCAAACACCAAGGGTGCCCCTAGGATAGAACTCTACCGATTACTTTGGATCCTAGTCGAGCAACCCGGTTATAAACATTGAACCACAGGCTTGGTTGACAGGCAGGCTCTTTATTCCATCATCTCCGCCTGTCCCATGGTCCCATAGTCCGATGGACTGGTCACATATTTGCTTTAAATCCTAAAGTTTTTGCACTGTATAGTATCACAATTCACATTGTTCACTGAATTTTGTATTGTTTTGGTGTGTCTTGCCTAACTGTGTTGCTTGATTCATCTTTGTAAAGGTTGTAAATTTGTAAAAATTGTACATTTGTAGATATTGTTATCATGAATCCACTGTCGTAACAGTTCTTTTGTTTGTGTTCGTGTTCCTAAATCTCTAATAACTTGAGTCAAAAAAAGAAAATAAATTTGCTTTGGGATTCTTGCCCGGTGTTCACGTGGTATATTTTGACTAGGTGGCAGAAAGTTGTTTTGCTAAATCTTCCTGTCCAGCCACTTTGTTCTGTTTTCCCTGTTGTTGAGATCCGGGCTGGGCAGACGTGGGATCCAAAACCTTCACTGTTTTACAGCCTCAGTTACTAAACAGCATCTCCCCTACCGCACAACATCCTACCCTTGTTGAAGTGGCAACAACTAAGACTCCACATTTTGGGAAATGTTTCAAATGATGACAGAGCGGCAAAGGGCGAGTAACTGATGGATATCTTCCCACATTGTGCGATATCTTGTTGTGTGCTGTTCGAACAACCCGATTAACACGCACTTAGTCATCCAGACATACTTCTTAAAAGACACACCTTTTTTGACCCGCAGTTATTCTGTTGTTTATTTGTACTTTTGGTTAGGGGGCTGTAACTGTGTGGCCATTAAACATTCCCTGGGACCCTCCATCTACCAGTTTTTGTTGTTTATCACTGATGACATCTCAAATGACATCACTGATGACATCATCCAGTGAATGTTGTTTGCTTTCATTTTTAAATATGTATTATAAATACACTACTTTGTACTGAAGAATGATTTGATATATAAATATAAATGTGTGGATGGTGGATTTAGTAACAGTGTCATTGATTGTTTCCTGGACTACTATATATAATGTGTAGTTACTAAACTGTGTGAAAGTCTTCACTGCTTTGTCTTAATTGCTATGTTAAAGACGTTGGGCCCGATTCACAGAACTACCTTAAGACAAAAATCCTAAATTTACTACTTTTACTATTCACAGAAGTTAGGATTTTGTCTTAAGACAGACTTAAGACAAAATCCTAACTTAAGTCTGTCTTAGGTCTGTCTCAAGTCTGTCTTAAGTTTGTCTTAAGACAAACGTAAGACAAAATCCTAACTTCTGTGAATACCAAAAGTAGTAAGCTTAGGATTTTGTATTAAGTTAGTTCTGTGAATCGACCCCTATATTTGTTATTGGTTTCTTAACTGAGTATTTGTATGGGTAAATTAATGTCTATGTGGTTTGGTGGGGGGTGTGTGATTGCCAAAAAATGTATGAATAATTCATTCTGTAGGTATATGAGGTTAAGACTACATGTTATAACAGTTGTTTCAGTGAGTGTATATGTTTATGGGTGTGGTGGTGATAAAATATTTCTCTCAATGGTACATCTCTATTAAACTTGAAAAAAAGGCAGTGTATGTGACAGTTATATCTAATTAAGTGTGCCTAAGACTTAGTGATTGTATGAGTCACTATATGGATAACTGTACACTTGTAATAGTGATTTTATAACACACTAAGTGCGAGTTACTATCTATATAAATAGATGAAGTGGTGTTTGTATAAGTGTGTAGTTGAGTAAATGTAAGTATAATCAATTGTTTGCATAAGTCAGAAGAATGTCTTTATAAGTGAATACAATGTGTGCTGGTGTGTAATGTTGAAATATGCGTATAATTATATTTGATAGTGTTCTGTTGATTATTCACTGCAAATAACACTGAATCTATTGGTAAGTGATTAGATGTGTGTATAGTTCTATGATTCACTGAGTGGGTGTTTTGAAAATACTATTGGTGTGTCAATGGTTTGAAATATGGCACTTTCTATTTTACAGTGAGTGAAAAATACTATACTAGTGTATGATGAGGTGTATTTCATTGTCACATGAATGATGTCATCAGTGATGTCATCAATGATGTCATTTGAGATGTCATCAGTGATGTCATCAGTGACGTCACTGACCATGCCATGAATGATGTAATATGTGACATCATCAGCAGTGGATTGCGGGCGCGCGAGGTATAGTGAGTACAACTATCTATAACTGGGGAATTTCAATGATTTTGTATGATTAAAATGTACAGCTAACTATAACTGGTGTAAAACCTATGGTTTTTTCAGTGAATTTCTAAGGTTTTTAAATGCTAATTTCTAACTATAACGTGTGTCAAACCTATGGTTTTTCAGTGAATATATATATATATATATATATATATATATATATATATATATATATATATATATATATATATATATATATATATATATATATATATTCTCGCTGCCAAAATCCTTTCACATTTTACTGTGAATCAGAAACAGCACTCACAGGGGGGTATAAAGCCAACGATCCTTTATTTGGCAAACCAGCACGGACAAGACGAGTTTTGGCGATGAGCCTTTGTCAATTACGAGTGTACACGCGCCGCCATTGTTTTAAAACCACATTGCTTTTGTCACAGTGAATATGGCATGAACACAAAGAAAGGACCATCCGATAGCTAAAATCTCGCCATCTTGGAAAGTACATTTCTAACATGAATAAAGAAAAGAAAAGTACATTTCAATGATCATGCTTGTTCAAGGTAGGGTGGGGAAAGTACAATTAAATACTATTTCCACATAAAAATATTTCTAAATAGAATTATCTATCGCAACTTCATTCAAGCCCTGAATGGGCATAAACCCCTATACAGTTCATACTGCCCACAGATGGGCTAAGCCATAGCAATTCATACTGTGAAAGAAATGCTGTGTAATGTTAAAATTACAGTTCAAGAAGCAAAAAACATAAGAAATGACAAAAAACAATAGCAAATTCTGTACAGCATACTATAATACAAAAGACAGTCTATCCCCATATAGAATATTAATATCCCAAATGGACTGCTAATTCTTCATGTGTGTTGAGCCCAAAAGGACTCTTACTCTGCAAATCTATGATGTAGCGTGACTCTAGTCGCCGCAATTTTTGTAAACGGTCTTCACCTCGTGGAAGGGGTGGCACACTATCCAAACAAAAATAGGCCAACAGATCCCTGTTGTGTCCGTGCAATTTGTTAAAGTGTCTCCCCACGGGATATGATTCATCGATGTTATTAATGGCACGCATGTGCTCTAATATACGTAATTTGACAGGATTGATGGTACTCCCGACGTATCTTAAACCACAAGGACATACCAAAAAATAGATAACATAGAGTGTTGTGCATGTCTGATGACAGGGTCAGTGACATCACTCATAACATCACTGATGACATCTCAAACGACACTACTGACGACATCACTGATGGCATCATCCACGTGACAATCTGATGCACATACTTATGCCCTAATATTCATTTTGATACACCCACTCTAAAATACAGACTACTAGTTTTGAAACCACACACACAACAATGCCAGATACTACATACCACCCACCATTTCCTAGGTTTACACACACATATCCAGTCACTTATACATGCAGTTACTCATCAATACGTACTATAATAAACACTCATACACCTATACATGCAGTCACACTCCGCCACTCATCCATAGAGTTACTCACAGACCCACTCAGTCATGCAAAGATTTAATCACATACTCGTTTACTCATGTATACAGTTATACACACCAACCCAGTTATTTATACACACACCACATCACTTATTTATGTAGATACTAACACATACTTACTGTCTTATACAATCAGTGACACAAGCAGACACTCATTTATACACCCACTCTTCAAATAACTTACTCTCACGTATAGTCATTTATATACTCCAACACTGACATATACTGCCTTGAAACATATGTAGTTACTCACACATATACCATTGACATTCATTCACTCACCAACACACCCATACACACACTAACTCAGCCATACAGCCCTTCCCAGATGCACTTTGAATCCATACAACCAGTGAATCACCCACTCTATGCACAGAGTCACACCCCCCTCACCCACCCACACAGACACTCAGGCACCCAGCCAGATACTCAGACAACAAATCAATAACCCATATAGACACTCATGTAGCTACTCACAAACCCATGCAGCCGCTTACCCAACAACTGAGATACTAACACAGACTTTCACACAGTTTAGTCATTAACCAGTGCATTCAGTGAGATACGTTCAATCACTCACTTATACAATCAGTCACGCACCTACTAAATAATCCATTCAGGCACTTGTAAATCCACTCATTCTTCAATACACCTTGGCATAGATATATATGAAAAATATTTAAACTTTACAGAAATACATATTTACTGGATGATGTCATCAGTGATGTCATCAGTGATGTCATTTGAGATGTAATCAGTGATGTCATCAGTGATGTCAATGACCATGTCATGAGTGATGTAATATGTGAAGTCATCAGAAGTGCATTGCGGGCTTGAAAGTTATAGTTAGATCAACTAACTTTAACAGGGAAATGTCTCTGGTTTTATATGTCCAGCTAACTATAACGTCCCTGAAACCTATGTTTATTTGTGAATTTCAAAGGTTTTTTAAATGCTAATTCCTAACTATCACGTCTGTAAAACCTATGTTTTTTTCAGTAAATGTATATATATATGTATATATATATATATATATATATATATATATTCAATGAAAAAACCATAGGTTATAGGCCATATATAGTTAGGAATTAGCATTTACAAAACCTTATTTTACTCGCATAAAACCATTGAAATTCCATATATAGTTAGCTAACTATAAGCGCTAACTATATATCGCGCACCCGCAATCCACTGCTGATGATGTCACATATTACATCATTCATGACATGGTCAGTGACATCACTGATGACATCACTGATCACAACATCCAGTGATTGTATGTGTCTGTAAAGTTTAAATATGTTTCACATATTGAAGAATGAGTGGATGTATAAGTGTCTGAATGAAGAATTTAGTAGGTGCATGACTGACTGTATGAGTGAGTGATTAAATGTGTCTCACTGAGTACATGGGTTAGTGACTAAACTGTCTTAATTCGTGCATCAGTATGTTTGATGTTGTGTAAGCTGCTGCATGTGTTGATCAGTAGCTATAAGAGTGGCCATATGGGTTATTGATTGGTTGCCCAAATATTTGAATGGGAGGCTGAGTGTGTGTGTGGGTGGCTGGGAGGTGCGTGACTCTGTGCATAGATGTGTAAGCAGTTGATTCACTAGGAGTATGAGTTCAAGAGTGCATGTGGAAACAGCTATATGGGCGGTTGACTGTGCATGGGTGTGTTGGTGAGTGAATGGATTTCTCATTGCTACATGTGCAAGTAAGTACGTATGTAAAACACAATACATGTGAGAGTTGAGATATATAAATAACTGAACATAAGAGCCAGTGAATGTGTGAGTGGCTGTATCGATCACTGTGAGCTTGTATCAGGGATTATATAAGAGAGTAAATATGTGTTATTATATGTTTGAATAAGTAAGATGTGTATAACTGTATAGTTGAGGAAATGGAGGTGTGATTGATTCTTTGCATGACTGACTAGGTGTGTGAGTAACTCCATGGATGAGTGACAGTCTGTGAGTGTCTGTTTATACTGAGTGTATGTAAGGTTATATTAGAGTCTGAAGAGGTTCATTGTATTATCACATGAGTGATGTGATCAGTGATGACAAATGAGATGTCATCAGTGATGTCATTTGAGTTGTCATCAGTGATGTCATTTGAGATGTCATCATTGATATCATTTGAGTTGTCATCAGTGATGTCATTTGAGATGTCATCAGTGATGTCATCAGTGATGTCACTGACCATGTCATGAATGATGTAATATGTGACATCATCAGCAGTGGATTGCGGGTGCGCGATATATAGTTAGCGCTTATAGTTAGCTAACTATATATGGAATTTCAATGGTTTTATGCGAGTAAAATAAGGTTTTGTAAATGCTAATTCCTAACTATATATGGCCTATAACCTATGGTTTTTTCATTGAATTTTCAAGGTTTTGTAAATGCAAATTCCTAACTATATATCCACTATAACCTATGGTTTTTTCTGTGAATTTCATTGGTTTTTTAATAGCAAATATGAAAAGCTTTAAAATGTCAAGTACGTGATAGATAAAAACATTTTCGTATTTATGCACGCTGATGTGCTTTGAACGCTGCTCCCCCCCTCCCCTCTTTTGCCTTAGTAGTACTCTCTCTTTGCAGATACAGAAGGGTAGTTAACGCAGGCCTTTACCCCCGTTGTAATCCGTCGTACCTCCTTGTCTCTCCATTTGATTGATTGTTGTCCAAGCATTTACTGTTTTAGAATTGGTTCTCTTTGGATCATTCTCTATTTACAAACAAGCACAAAGTCGCAATACTCTGTTTAGTCTTTGCAGATAGTGAAAAATCGTGTAAAAAAATAAAAGTAATCGAGCAAAATCAGTAGGCCACTAATTGGATCTCTTTTTGACCTCGCTAAAATAGAAATATTAGGAACAACCCTTCTTGAGAAATACGAAAATAGTGAGATGAACTGAGCTCCACACCATGAGGGCTGCAAGACAGCTCGGCTCCATCACCCATCCCGCACAAAATAACGACAAACCCTATGCAAATATTAAAAATATAGACAACACACCAGCAAAGAAACAGGGTAAAACATTTTATTAAAAAACTATTTACATAACGTTGGTTTATAAGATGATGTCAGTAGTGGACCGATGTGTGAATAGATCGAAAACAGCACAAGGCTCCAAGATCCGGATAGCAAGCTCCTGGATGTTGGGTGCCATAGTTTAGAGTTCTGAATTTCAGCCTTTTTCAATGCCTGTGCTTTGTTGAATCAAAATGGCGGCTTGACACAAAGCTGACTCAAGCGTTGTTACTGATGCTATGCAGACCAAAACTGGTTTTCAGTTTGTACATTTTTCTAGATTTTTCAATCCAAGTTTGGTTGACTTTGTAGAACGAAGGCTTCAGATTTTCAACATACGGTGTGGTGGCGCTGACTGGGAGGGGGCGCTTCGCTCCTGCCCCCTCCCCAAGTAAGATTTTCATACGTGAAAGTACGTTAATGGTTTTGGTCCCTGAGATGCTTCGATGTCACTACCATTCTCAAATAGCATAAGTTCTGGATGTTGGGTGCCATAGTTAAGAGTTCTGAGCAGCGCTTGTAACACTGTCTGAAGCTTATTTCCACCTACTGCAGCTTCACTATTCTCAAAGTAAGTGAGTGTCGTTTGTGGACCTGACTGCATTAGAAAACAATGTGATATGTTACCTTCCTAAACAGCTTGACGGAGGCCCCTGAGGGGCGGTGTGATGGCCATGGACTCGGAGAAGACGCTTGGCTCCGACACCCTCCCCAAGTCTTATAGCACTGGTGTAGCCTGAGATCGCCCCCGACATAGGCGGCCGGCTCCCGGGGTCCGGCGGAACTTTTTGCCTTTTGATGACTCTTCAATTCTGGACCTTGTCCCACAATCCGTTTGACCTGAAGACAAGCTGTAGTGGGGCGCCCCTTTATCATTTTAGTTGCCATTCCGCCCGCTTTTGCTACACTGTGCCTCTTCCGCCATTCAGCTGTTTTCCGCCCGCTCTTGCGACTACAGCGTCTCGCTCACCATGTAGTTGAGATGCGCCCGCTCTTGCGGTGCAGCGATAGGCGGCTGCCACAGGACTCTCAAAATGGCGGCCGGCTCTTCGGTTTTGGGCCTGGTCCACTAAAATGGCCCTGGGACACCTTGGAACTCGGACGCTTGTCTGCTAGGGCTTGGGTCCCATTCTCGAAAAGCGTCCCCTCAGCCGTGAAGATTCTACAAAAGTCTTGGGGGCCTCCGACTCCCGCAGGCTTCTGGTGGGGAGCGGCTGCCATGATTGCTCGTGGAATGGCCACGACGGAGCTACGAGATGGTAGTGGTCTCATGCTGACGCCAGCTTTAGTCTGAAACATCCAGAAACACTGTAGACTACCAATTCGATCAGTTCCGGTAGCGCCCCAACATGACCCGGAAGAGAAGAACTTGCCCTCCCCTCTTTGACTGATGGTTCTTGTTGCCTGTCCCCTCTGTTGTCATTTAACAGAACTTTTTGGACTGCTGAAAGGGGTTGTGTTCTGAACGCTGGTTGGTGGAGACATTTAGACTATATTCTTGACCTACGTTGTCGCGTAATGCGTTTTATGACACGCCGCGTTAGCGCACCCGGAAGTGATCCGAGGCGCGGCGCGCAGCGCGTAACGTAAGCATAACAGGTCATGTGACTTGTTAATAAAACTTTTCATTGGTTCATTTTACTTTTGTTAATTTAATGATGAAAAGCTTGGCCATATGACCTAAAAATTACGCTTTTTATTATTTTCGAACAATATTTTTTTTTCAAACATATGTTATAATATTCCAGGCTAATGTACTTTCCCGGAAAATTTACAACTGTCTTGCAAGTAAAATATATTCCTTTTTCGAGAAAAAGGGCGTTTCTTCCTTCCATGACGGAGCCGTTGAGTAAAAGAGATTCGGCCTGCTGTCTTAGTCGCCGATACGCCTGATTATCAGATTCTTATCGATCACTTTATGTTGCAGACATGAAAAACACAACTGCCCTTGACCATTTATCTTTACTGCGTTCCTACATATTATACCTTTTATCCGTCATGTAATTGGACTGCTTTATTTCACTTGCCTTTTACTGATTCGAAAACAGTCACTAAAAGTAAAAACTTTACAAATGAAAATACTACTACCGTGTTTTGTTTTAAAAACCTTTATTGTGAAAATGTCAGTATACAAATACGGGCCTATAACCACGTGGGCCGGCCACGGAGCAAACTGAAATCGTATATGATGAGGAGACATTTACACTGTAGAAGAACGTAACGAGCGGGCCATTAGGTGACAAGAACAAAGGTGTCTAACAGTTGCGGAATCGGTGGACGTACATTTTGTAATTAAAATACGACAGGGCCACTTACAATAACATTTTCTAGATATACATTTGCGGGCAAAGAGTTACGAGTCCCATTTATACCGGCGCCATTTTGGGCGAGGCCGGGCAGGTCCAAGATATAGTCAAAATGTCTCCACCAACCATCGGCCAGACCAGAACCCCTTTCGGCCCTTTATGCTACAAGATGGTGTCTTCCATTCAGAAAATATTGGTGGCAGCATTTTGAAAGGAAACAGAAACAGCCGTTCTCCTAGTGAGTTTCACATTGTTACATTTAGGAAGAATATTGAAGAGTAGTATGTGGAAAATCTGAAGCCATTTTTCTACAAACTCTCAATCAGACTTGGATGGAAAAAAAAAACCTGAAGAATGTACAAACTGAAAACCAATTTTTGTCTGTATAGCACCAACAGTAACGCATGAGTCAGCTTTGTGTCAAGCCGCCATTTTCATTCAATCAATGGCGTCCCCCTGCACACATTCAGGGACCTGGTCGTGTCTTCACATGAAACGCATTGTAGGAAAAGAAGCAGAAAGGAAAAGGAAAAAAGTTCCGCCGGACCTAGTGAAGCTGCAGCAGGTGCAAATAAGCTTCAGACAATCTTACAAGCACTGCTCAGAACTCTCAACTGAGGCACTCAACATCCAGGACTTGCCATTCGGATCTTAGCGCCTTGTATTTTTGTTTTGTTCTTGATGGAGGGGAAACAACAAAAAACAGGCATTGAAAACGGCTCAACTGGAGCAAAAAAAAAATTACTTCTTGGGTGCATTAGGGCATTTATGATTTTCGAATGCCGTATTCATCAGGTTGATGCTCATGTTGCCATAGGACAGCATAGCACCACAGTGTATACAAGTTAACTTCATATGTTCAGATGAGGCAGGTGGCATATTTAGCATTCACCTTCTTTGATCCAGGAGGGATGGAGAAAAACTGCCAGATGAAACTTGAAACTTGGCCATCCAGATCTCGGCGCGTTCGACTCACTGTACCGCAACAGTGACCGCAACTCAGCTGGACACGCCGTCTTTCGGCGCAGCATTGTAGGATGGCCACACCAGTGCGGCAATTTGCTAGACACCACCTCGGTGCCATCCGGATCTCGGCGCGTTCGAGTCACTGTACCGCAACAGTGACCGCAATTCAGCTGGACACGCCGTCTTTCGGCGCAGCATTGTAGGATGGCCACACCAGTGCGGCAATTTGCTGGACACCACCTCGGTGCCATCCGGATCTCGGTGCGTTCGAGTCACTGTACCGCAACAGTGACCGCAACTCAGCTGGACACGCCGTCTTTCGGCGCAGCATTGTAGGATGGCCACACCAGTGCGGCAATTTGCTGGACACCACCTCGGTGCCATCCGGATCTCGACGCGTTGTGCTGCCTTCGGCCTATTCGCACATCGGTCCGCTACTGACAGTGACCGCAACTCAGCTGGACACGCCGTCTTTCGGCGCAGCATTGTAGGATGGCCACACCAGTGCGGCAATTTGCTGGACACCACCTCGGTGCCATCCGGATCTCGACGCGTTGTGCTGCCTTCGGCCTATTCGCACATCGGTCCGCTACTGACGCCGCCTCACGTGCCAACGGATTTTCTACGCTTTTTGTAGCCCTATGCCGCAGAACAGGTCATGTGACTTGTTTATAAAACTTTTCATTGGTTCATTTTACTTTTGGTTTCCTAAAGATGGAAGGCTTGGTCATATGACCTAAAAATAACACTTTTCATTGGTTTAGAACATTTTTTTTCCCAAACGATGAAAGCCCCACCTTGTTTCTGGATCATTCAGACTGAAGCTGGCGTCAGCATGAGAGCACCACCATCTCGTGGCTCCGTCGTGGTCATTCCGCGAGCAATCATGGCAGCCGCTCCCCACCGGAAGCCTGCGGGAGTCGGGGGCCCCCAAGACTTTTATACAATCTTCACGGCTGAGGGGACGCTTTTCTAGAATGGAGCCCAAGCCCTAGCAGGCAAGCGTCCGACTTCCAAGGTGTCCCAGGGCCATTTCAGTGGACCAGGCCCAAAACCGAAGAGCCGTCCTCCATTTTGAGAGTCATGTGGCAGCCGCCTATCGCTGCACTGCAAGAGTGGGAGCAACTCCACAACATGGTGAGCGAGACGCTGTGGCCGCAAGAGCGAGCGCAACTCAGCTAGATGGCCGCCACCTGGGGAGGCCCGTTCACGCCGCCTCCCCCCCCCCCCCCGGGCCGCCGCACGCCAATTTTCGGAGCAGCATTTTAGGATACCAAAACCAGTGCGGCAGTTTACTGGACATCACCTGGGTGCCTGTCGTACATGTTGTGTCAGCCCTGTGACACTGGACACAGACCGCTACTGACGAGGCCTCCCCCCGCACCACCCGGGACGCCCCACGCTGTTTTTCTGTGCTGCATTGTAGGATCCCTAAACCAGTGCGGCACCCAGGCGACATCACCTGGGTGCCGTCCAGAACTCTGCACGTTGTGCTGCCTTGGGACTATTCGCACAACAGACCGCTACTGACGAGGCCTCCCCCCGCCCCACCCGGGACGCCCCACGCCAATTTTCGGAGCAGCATTGTAGGATCCCTAAACCAGTGCGGCACCCAGGCGACATCACCTGGGTGCCGTCCAGAACTCTGCACGTTGTGCTGCCTTGGGACTATTCGCACAAAAGACAGCTTCTAACCATTGTTGCTTTTTGTGTTAATAAATGTTTAAATGTTTTTAGTTTTTGTTCTGTTCATTATCGTTAAAAGTTAATAAAGTTTTATAACCTTAATTTGTTGGAGTGTTATCTATTTTTTGAAAAACGGGTGAATGGGGCCTTGAATCGGGTTATTGTCATGTGTGGGCTTTGGAAGTGTGCTGCTGCAGGATCGGACATTTCAAACTCAAATGCACGTTCTTTTTCTTACCTTTCCGAAGCATGGAGCGCAATAGCAGACAGAGAAAGGGTGATGCACGTGTTGAACACTACCTGACCTGGCAAGTTGCTGGCAGTGCCCCCCCGCCCGCTCCTGAAAGACGGCACACACACACCGCCGCCCCGAGTACTTCACAAATCTTTAAAAGACCATGCGCTTGTTCATGAGGCTTAAATGGTTTATCACCTCTTCTAGAACCCCTGCATCGACCCTCTGACGTTTCATGGAAAAATAACCATGTAACACAATACCAAGCCCTGTCAGCTGAAACCCCCAAGGAATCGTGGGGCATATTATCAAGGGGGTTTATCTCCGCTTTTTTGGCTTTAAAAGCCATGAAAGCGGAGATAAAATTATCTCCCTATTACCAAGCTGTCGCTAACACCAGTTAGTGACAGCTAAAAGGAGATAGCGACCATCTTGGGCCCCGCTTTGCATGTCAGTGATATTTATCACTAATGACATGCAAAGTGGCGTGCCAAGATGTTAGCGACTGGAAACAGTCCCTAACATCGCTACCTTCTATTACCAACTTTTGGAGATATTCGCGCTAAGCGCGAATATCTCCCAAATCTAACACCTGCCCTGAGCAGTTCTTAGCCATGTTATCCAATGGGAGGTGGATAACATGGCTAAGAGCATTAGGTCAATAATACATGAATATCGCTGACTTTTCTGCGATAATAGCAAGGTTTATCTGCGATAAAAATCGCCGATGTGCGGCGATAATTTTTGTCTCTAAACAAGTTAGAGACAAAAATTATCGCTAGTTGTTCGTAATATGCCCCCGGGTTTTTGCTTGCAGAAATCGGGAGGCGGGAGACTAGCACTGAAATCAGTAGTCACACGCCTGAATCAGGAGGGTTGGCATGTCTGAATTCTCTACAGCTGGGGCCATAAACTACATCCGCAGGGTTAGGTGATAGCCTGGGACCAGCCTGGCATCTAAAATGGCTGCCGTGCACGACAAAATTGTGGCATTCGAAAAAAAGGCCAGATGGCGCAGCCGCTGGAAGAGATGTATCAACATATATCAGCCTCCTCAGCCACCCTCAGGAAACATAGGGGATTAGGATACGTCTCCCGCACCCCCTTATACCTAGTAATTTAATTAACGAAGCACAAAATGGCGAATTCCCGTTTCGCTACCAGTTTGCGGCCCAGTTCGCGGCCCGTGAAGCGCTTCTACCGTGAAAAATCATTTTTTTTTTTATTTTCCCCACGGGACCCTTTAATAACCCCAACAACATTCCTAGGGGGTGAAGAGGGGGATACCTTGCCCCCTTTCATTGAATTCCCCCTTAGTTTTTCACCTTTTCTTCTCTCTCGATCCTACCGAGAGACAAGATGGCGGCCGCTCCGGACTGTCACGCAGCAAAAAAAAAAAAAAGCTCACGCACAGCCGCTGGAAGAGATGTATCAACATATATCAGCCTCCTCACCCACCCTCAGGAAACATAGGGGATTAGGATACGTCTCCCGCACCCACTTATAACTAGTAATTTAATTTACGAAGCACAAAATGGCGAATTCCCGTTTCGCTACCAGTTCGCGGCCGCGCTTCTACCGTGAAAAATCATTTTTTTTTTATTTTCCCCACGGGACCCTTTAATAACCCCAACAACATTCCTAGGGGGTCAAGAGGGGGATACCTTGCCCCCTTTCATTAAATTCCCCCTTCGTTTTCCACCTCTTCTTCTCTCTCGATCCTACCGAGAGACAAGATGGCGTCCGCTCCGGACTGTTTAGAATGTTGACAGACACCGGAGAGCCAATCAGCTTTCTGCGCGCAAAGTTCCGATAAGCGAAAAGTAAGCGGACCGGATCGCTGCCCAGAGCGCTGTTACAGATATATATCTTGGTTTGAACGTTAATTTCTCAAAAACTACTGGAGCACATATATTGAGACCTAGCAAAGGCACATCGGGCTAACAGTCCCTACAATTTTGCCAAGTTTCGTGCAAATCCATTCAGCCGTTCGAGCTAAAAGTGAGTCCAACCGCACTATGGAAAAATGAATGGGAAAAACGCGTTTTGGGACCCCCCTTTTTTCTCAGCCCCCCCTTGACGAAACCCCACCAAATTTTCAGGGGCTGCTCAGAAACAAAATGTGCCATTTTCCTGAAAATTTCAGCCGATTCCGTCCACAAACGCCAAAGTTATTAGACATAGAATTTTCAAAAGTCCCATAGGGAATTTATCCTAACTATATATACCTACTGGCGATAGCCAGTAGGTAATATATATATATATATATACATATATACATATACATATATATATATATATATATATATATATATATATATACATATATATATATATATATATATATATATATATATATATATATATATATATATATATATATATATATATATATATATATATTCAATGAAAAAACCATAGGTTATAGACCATATATAGTTAGGAATTCGCATTTACAAAACCTTATTTTACTCGCATAAAACCATTGAAATTCCATATATAGTTAGTTGCGCTAACTATATATCGCGCACCCGCAATCCACTGCTGATGATGTCACATATTACATCATTCATGACATGGTCAGTGACATCACTGATGACATCACTGATGACATCTCAAATGACATCACTGATGACATCACTGATGACATTTCATTTGACATTAATGATCACATCACTGATGATATCATTTATGTGATAAAACAATGAACCTCTTCAGACTCTAATATAACCTTAGATACAATCAGTGTAAACAGACACTTACAGACTGTCACTCATCCATGGAGTTACTCACACACCTAGTCAGTCATGCCAAGAATCAATCACACCTCCATTTCCTCAACTATACAGTTATACAAACTTTACTTATTCAAACATATACTAACACATATTTACTCTCTTATACAATCCCTGATACAAGTTCACAATGATCCATACAGCCACTCACACATTCACTGGCTCTTATGCACAGTTATTTATATATGTCAACTCTCACATGTACTGTGTTTTACATATGTACTTACTTTGACATGTAGCACTGAGATATCCATTCACTCACCAATACACTCATGCACACAGTCAACCGCCCATACAGCTGTTTCCACATGCACTTTTGAAACCATACATCTAGTGAATCAACTGCTCACACATCTATGCACAGAGTCATACACATCCCAGCCACCCACACACACACTCAGTCTCCCATACAAATACTTGGGCAACCAATCAATAACCCATATAGTTACTCATATAGCTACTTATCAACACATGCAACAGTTTACAGAACAACAGACATAATGATGCACAAATTAAGACAGTTTAGTCACTAACCCATGCACTCAGTGAGACACATTTAATCACTCACTCATACAGTCAGTCATGCACCTACTAAATCCTTCATCCAGACACTTATACATCCACTCATTCTTCAATATGTAAGACATATTTTAACTTCACAGAAACATACAGTCACTGGATGTTGTCATCAGTGATGTCATTTGAGATGTCATCAGTGATGTCATCAGTGATGTCACTGACCATGTCATGAATGATGTAATATGTGACATCATCAGCAGTGGATTGCGGGTGCGCGATATATAGTTAGCGCAACTAACTATATATGGAATTTCAATGGTTTTATGCGAGTAAAATAAGGTTTTGTAAATGCGAATTCCTAACTATATATGGTCTATAACCTATGGTTTTTTCATTGAATTTCAATGGTTTTTTAAATGCAAATTTCTAACTATATATGGTCTATAACCTATGGTTTTTTCAGTGAATTTCATTGGTTTTTTAAAAGCTAACATCTGTAGCTGTAAAATGTATTATTCTTTAAATCCCAAAATATATTTAGATGTTTATTGATAATTTTTTTTTTAATATTTTTTTTCTTCGCTTCTAGTTCGCGAACCGGGAAGCTTTCCGTTAGCTCATCTTGATGCCGCGATCTAGTCCGCGAACCGGTCAACGTTACGTTAGCGGAACAGTGACGCGCCGCGGAAGCGCGACGTATCACGTTATCGCGTAATGCGTCTAATGACGCGCCGCGTTAGCGCTCCCGGAAGTGCTCCGGACCGCGAACCGGAAGCGATCTGGGACGCGGCGCGCGCCGCGTAACGTAAGCGGAACAGGTCATGTGACTTGTTTATCAAACTTCTCATTGGTTCATTTCACTTTTGGTTTCCAAATGATGTATGACTAGGTCATGTGACCTAAAAATAACACTTTTCATTGGCTCAGAACTTTTGTTTTCCCCAAATCAAGTAAACCCCTCCTTATTTCCTCACTCTGACTTTCATCTTGGTGAGAGAAAGACCATTTATCTGAAGATCCACAATGGCTTCCATTGTTGCTGCAGCTGGTGCACCCCCACCACCACCTCCACCTCCCCATAAGAAGAGAGGACCACCCAGTCAAATTATGACTAACAGAGAGGAGGAAGATGAGGAAGAAGAAGAAGAGGAGAGAGAGGGACAACAATTTGTTGATGAGTTGCCCCGGGTTTCTAAACGAAAAACCAGTTTCATCTGGCAGTTTTTCACCATCCCTCCTGGAACCAAGAAAGTGAATGCAAAATATGCCACCTGCCTCATCTGTGACCACAGATTGTCGAGAGGCACAGAAAAGAAGTACAGTATGGGGAACTATACAATGCACCGTCACATGAGCAGGTGGCATCCCTTGAACTACAGCCGGGCTGAGTTGAGGGATCTTGTAGACAATCCGACGGCAACTCCTGTGGCAAGATCTACATCCACATTGTCTTTGACGGGAAGAGAGGCACAAGAGACTGTGCCAAACATCCAACGTAACTTCCAGCACATGAAGGTGTCTTGTATTTACTGTGGTGCTATGTTGTCATATGGCAACATGAGTGTCAACCTCATGAACATTGCATATGAAAATCATAAGTGCCCTAATGCACCCAAAAAGTAATTTTCTTTTTTTTTGCTCCAGTTGAGCCGTTTTGAAAGCCTGTTTTTTGTTGTCTCCCCTCCTTAAAAAACACAAAAAAAACATAAAACAGTTCTAAAAATACAAAAAAATCAAAAAATGTTCAAAAAATTACAAAAAAAACATAAAACAACAAAAACAAAAAAAAACAGTTCTTTTCAGAACTACCTCCCCTTTCAAACAAAATTGCTAGAATGTTTATCACTCTGGCAAGCTCTATTTCTTTTGGTTCGCTTCAAGTTCGCTGACCGGTTCGCGAACTTTAAGCGAACTAAAAAAAATATTTTTTTAAAAAAAAAGAAGAGTTAGTATAAGGGAAGTAAACAGAGAATAATGTAAAAAGAAAGACAGCTAGAGAGAGTAAATGAGAGATACTGTCAATGACATCATCAGCAGTGCATTGCGGGTAAAAAGAGTGGAAAACATTTACCTTATAATTCTTGTTACCTTTTTTAAATATTTTTTCATACTTTCAATCTGTAAAACAAAGAACAAACATTTCAAAAAATATTAAAACATGTATTTAAAAATTAGAAAAGACAAGGGAAAAGGTTCAAAAACAAACAGTTTTTCAACAACTTTGACATTTACAGAAGTCTCTGCTTCTCTACGTTCCCTACACAATCCTAAAGATATATATTCGAAAGAAACTGTATCTTGATATTGCTGAACTGAGGCCTATTTTGAAACATGATGTTTTTCTTGCACTGCTAATGTCTCACAATAGTGATGCAATAGCAGCGCAAAAAAGATGTAAAGTCATAATAAAATTGTGTCTAACATTGTAAATGATTGTTTTAGGATGCAAATAAGATGTGTGCTTTCAAGAGCTTTCTTTGAGGTGAGGCCTCTTTTTTTTATAAAAAAAAAACACTACCCAGAAGTACAGCACTCTAAGCATTAAAATTGATATTTACAGAACTCACCTTACCCATATGTACCACACATTTCTAAATGTATATCATAAGGACAAAAAGCATAACATTAATTATACATGTTAAATGGTTTATTTTTGCTGTTCTCAGAATGTATCAAATTTCACTTAAATCAGTGACTTGAAGGTATTCATCATGTAACAGCGGGGAAAAAAAAACACAATCAAAATGACTGTGTTTAAAAAACCCATACAACCTAAGAAATCTGATTTCAAAACTTCTTAAAATTAACTTACTTTCAATGACGTCGAAGGATCTCCTATAAACAGCATCCACTCTGTTGTGCTTTAAATATTTTCAGCCCGCCACTTTCTGAAAGAAAACCTCCATCGATACGTGAAATATGTTACATAGAAAAAAAACTTCTCTCATTATATCACATGTTTCCACTAGGCCAAATCATGTTGCCGCGATTCGCAAATCTTGTAATTCTTCCAATCAAATCCCGACATTTTCTATTTTCGCAACTTTCAAAAATAAAATATTTGAGATTATTTTCACAATCCTGGACTACTAATATCTTACTCTTCTTTGTCAGTCATGTTCTCCTTTTCCTATGACACTGATACTGCTTACTATGAAGCAGACTTACTTGCATTAGGTTTATATAGTTGAATTTTTAATCGAGACAGCATTGCAGACTTACATTCCCTCTACTTAAAATTTTGGTTTTAAAAACACCAGGTAAGAATTTTTAAGGTCAAACGGCAATTTTTTTTTGAACGTTACAACAGAATCATTACAGAATGACCAGCCGTTTCCAGACTTTAAGTAAGCTGTATAATGTCCTGATGTTGTTGATGGACCATCGTGATAGATAATTGCTACAGTAACAAAAGTCCTCCCTGATATTGACAGCTGAGAAGCCACAAAATTTTTTATTAAAGTTGACAATTTTGTTCCATCAGGCCTACATCGTTGCATCATTAAAATGACATACTGGCCATATCTACGTATAAATAATGTTGACATCATATCACATTTACATTGGCTACACTCCATGTTGTGATCCGCTGCATTTACTAGCTTATTAAAGGAGACTGATTTACTGTCTGGCAAAGTTAAATATATAAATCTTTCTGAGTCTACACTAGTAGTACTTGATACCATACAGTTCTCGCAGTCATGCTGCCATTGATAAGAAAGCCCAAACAGGTGATCTACATCTACACCCTCAACTTGCAATATATCAAGCATATACATTAAAAACTCCTGACAATCTTGCTGATTATTTTCAGAGAAGTCTGTTTGACCTGAACATTCATCTAACAGATAACGAACTTCAGACACACTTTCTACTTTTGTTCGATCACTGCTACATTTCTCGAAAACAGAATTCAACAAACAGCATAAAATTTGTTCAGAATTCAACAGAATCTGTTCTTTTAAACTCTCTAGTGAAAAGAGAACATTAACCACTACATTTGCATAGCAGTTGACACCAGAACTGTTTTCAAATTGAAAACCGACAACATCTTCAACAGAATCCACTTTCTTTCTGCTAACAATTTTCGGTTCATTGACTTTTAGTCTTTTTGCAACAACCTCCCTACTATTACTGCTATTTCTACGTTTGCGGCCTACCACACGTTTCTCAAACAAAGGATATTGAGGCAAATGTGGCGCATACTCTCTTCTTAACCTATTGTATTCCTTAACACAATCTAGATCCGCACAAATGTTTGTGACATCACAGTCAATCAAGTACAATCCCGATAAAGTTCTAACTCGTGACAATGCCACATATGCCATACCCTCCTTGAACACAGAACTGCCAATATTCACCAATGCACAGTCTACACTTAAACCTTGCGATTTATGGATTGTCACCGCATATGCCAAGCAAACAGGAAACTGTTTACGGCGAACATATAAATCTTTAACAAGCAAAAACCTAGCAGAACAACGACCAATTTGCTGTACTTCCTCAATGCCATCAAATTTAATTTTTAAAAATTCTATTCCATCTCTATTTCTGTATTTCTCAAAATCAACAACATTACCCATTGATCCATTTACCAGACCTCTTTCTACATGTAAATTCCTTCTCAAAATAATTCGGCAATTTAAACACACATTCAAAGTCTTTTCAAAACCCGCTGTTTTAGATATAGTCTTCTCTAATGAATCCAATTTTGATTTCAAATTGTCTGACAAAATAATTGTTGATCCCATATGCTCTAATTTGTCGATAGCTTCAAGTTTCACAATCTCTTGCTTTTCTAAATTCAACATTTTGTTGTTGAAGATGGCACATTCTGCAAGAGTTGGCATGAGACATATCCCGGATTTCTTCTCAGTAATTTTATGAAAAATATTCTCAGGCACAATATCTTGTTTGGGATACAAATTTGACAGTAACCGTGCATTTAAAGCTTCTTTCCCATGCTCGGTCACTTTTCCAATTCTAATATCTTGTAGAATATTCTTGTAATCTTCATCCTTTGCCTGACGCATATTTTGATGCAGTTCTGCATAATTGAAGTTTAACCATATATTGACGTTGCCAATGCTCCCTAGGCACTTCCTGGTATCTTCATGCGTGAGTATTTTGAACACAGGTTGACCTTTTACTGGTGTCAGCTGTAGAAGATCTCCGAAAACAATAATGTGTTTCCCACCAAATAAGACATCATATTCAGTTTTAAGTACTTCTTGCATTCTCAAATGCACAAAGGCAAGCATGACATTGGAAACCATGCTTACTTCGTCAATGATAAGTAGTTTCATTTTCCTCAAAACTCTTGAAACTTCACAGCAAGCATCTCCAGATAACTTGTTGTATTGTAATTTGTTGTCATGCTCCACCGGCAGCATCAATAGACGATGCAAAGTAATACCTTTAATATTATGTGCTGCCAGTCCAGTAGGAGCGGTGACAACACAAGACAGCGATGACTCAGTCCTTTCCTGCAAATAACAAGAGATTGCTTTAATGAGGAAACTTTTTCCAGTTCCCGCTTCTCCACTCACGTACAGTCGGACAGGCTTCAACGACGTACACGAGCACTCTTTCTTCTCATGACTTAATCCGTGCTCAATTTCCTTGGTAACTTCATCATATATTTTCCTCTGCTCAACGTTGAGTTGTTTTTCCAAGTCTTGTAAGTTAACTGAATCCTCCTGAGCATGTGCCATGGCTCTTTCTACTTCATTCATAGCAGTGGCAGCTTCATTTTCGATAATAGGTCCTCCAAGTGGATCTTGACTCAATGAAACAGAACTCTGACTGTCCTGAGAACTGTCTCTGGCAATCTCGGCTGCAATCGTTGCTTCCTGCTCAATTTCCAAAGTTAGCATTTCTTGATATTTAGAAAAAGCAGGACATTCTATGGACTCCTTGGCTGCATTGAAAGAGTCTTCGTAACAGAGGAAATCTCCAAGCAGTTCCTCTTCTGCACGCCAAGGCTTGAAAAGTTGCAAAAGTGCTAAATAGAAAAACTCCTTTTTTTCTGGAGATTCGCCACTTAATTTTCGATGGTTTACTAATTGGCATTTTCTTTGCTTGACCAGGCATCCCTCACTTCCAATTACAGCATACACTCCTTTCTCAATATCTTCTTTGATGTTCCTCTTGAATATATAATTTTGGAGAACCTCATATAGACAAATATTCTCAAGGTGACTGCTTCGATTTGGATAATATGTATCCAACATGTTGGTCTTCAAAATGTCGGTACTGTTTGGTTCCTTTTCTGCCAAATACTCAATTTCCCGAACAGGTTTTAGAACTCGATTTCGCGTTGCAGCAAGACCAAGACTCGCCCAAACGAGACTCCTGGATTTGGCATAGAGACTTGCTGAAGACAATCGATCAGAACATTCGTAAGCTCCGATTTCTCGATGCGACAACATCTTCAGACTGAAACTGTACAACTTCTTGCTGAGGCTCTTTTCATGGGAAATGTCCTCCCACATATCCTTCAGTTCGGTCTTTTCTTTTTTGGTGATGTAAGATGTCACATACCGAGCCACAGCCATACAGTTGTCAGCCACAAACTGTATATCCATGTTGGCATTCCACATGGACAAAATCACTGGGTTGTAGTCATTGATGTACTTGGACTCTTCGTTCCTTTTCAAATTGTATGTATTCTTGGGTGATTTCCTCGTCACATTATGTCGCAGCGAAGACATCAAACTGTTCACTCTTCCTTTAGAAATCACCGGTCGTGGAAAGTTGAAACGACATTTGGTGTAGAACTTGTCCTTGTTTCTGAATTTACGACGACAGTACTTTCCACAACGATGGCTTTGGAAACGTAGAACTTGTTCTCTTAGACTTTTCTTCTCCGTTGCGTTTGGAACAGCACACGTAGAATACTGTTCGATGAAATTCATCACTAAGTCATCCGGATCTGTTCCAAATTTAGGTGCATCCTTGATCCACAGCAACATATGTATATGAGGGGCACCTCTTGCTTGGTACTCCTTTCTCCAGAAGAAATCCAACACCTCTCCAAGAGGTGGATTCTTTTTATTTGTGATGAAAGACATCATAGCTTCAAATCTATGATTGAAGTACCTGCATACATTCACAGGATCCAAAGAACACAGTTCTCCAGGTGTCTTGAATTCAATGTTTTCAATATTTCCATTTGCCTCTCGTAGAAATTCAAGTAAGTCATCCCAGCCATACTCGGCACAGCTCAGAGTGAGGAACCATGTCGGAGTTCCTAAGTTCCTCAGCATACATTTTAAGTCACCATGACGACGGTACCAGTACTCATTAGTACCACGCTGACACGCCATGAGATTAATTAAGTGAGAATCCAAAATACTGTCTTGGACATTGACTTTATGCATAAAGTCACTTGCCGAGATGTTTCGCATCTGTATACCACTTTTTAAGATGTGGTTCACTGCATATGACAGTCCAGACAGATCGCTTTCAAACAGGAGATGAAACAAATAGGGAATGCATTGCCGAAACCTAGGATCTTCTGCATACAATCGTAAAGTCCGGTATTCAGACGCAGGAATTTCACGAGGTCGCTCATCATATCTTCCTCCTTGACCTGTGGGAAATAGCTGTGGGAAACACCGAGCTTCCAAACTTTCCTCCCAAACACTAATGGGACTCCCTTTGGCTTGTTTCATTTGAAACAACTCAATAGCATTCCCCATCACTTCCTTGGAATGCAAAGGATGAACACTATAATGTTCATATATTTCTTCACTTTTAGAGGCCTCTACTTTCTCAATTTGGCCAGCACACAAATCGCTATCCTCTTCATCACTTACTTCCTCTTCTGCAACATATACATTCTTATAGTACTTATTATTTTTCTTCAAATACACTGTTGCCTTTTTGACTTTCCTAACATCCACTAAATCTTGCCATATTTTCTTATTCTTTGTCGGAACCCCATTAACCAAGATAACCAGAGGTTCCTCTTCCACTTTTTCTATTCCAATTGTGTTAATGTTTTTGTTCAAATCTAGAGGCAAATAAACAACTCTTCCCTTTAATCCTCTCTGTAAATCTGCTGGAGGCAATTTCCCTGTCTTTGGCTCCATTCTTACAATAGCCTGAAAGGGATGGATACTTTGAATCAAAATAGATTCATAAGTATTTAAATCCTTCAATTCAGAAGGAATCTCAACCAATTCCAGATTATTATGAACTGCCCTAGCAGGCATCTGGTTTTGGTTTAATTTATTACAACAATAAGTACACACACGTTGATCCGATCCCAAATCAAAATAATTTTCTACCATCAAGTATGTGGCTAAATCCTTCCATTCACTATTATTTTCCCTTTCACTTTTTGCATATAAATCCACTACCTTAGTCTGATTCTTATAATAAGTGCGTCGACAACATACACAAGTGAAATTAGGCCTCTCACTTGATTTCATCTGAAACGTGGCAATTTCCTTCTGAAAATTATCTGTACTGGAAACCTGTACATTATCATCCACATTACCCTCTACTTCAGGGTCAATTTGAACATTCTCATCTTTACTACCAAAGTAACAAAACTCAATTTCTTCACAAAGATTCTTCACATCTATTTCAGAACCATGCAAAAGAGCAGCACATAACTGTTTAAGCATAATTGCTGGACTCTTAGCATAATACAACATTCTCACTAATTTTCTCACTTTATTATGATGCACTGCTAGCATCCTGAAATGATGAAAAACACTCTGGCATACTCTCCTGGAAAGACAAGCCAGTGAATGACCACGCAAACCTGTCATTTGTCTCACTCTGCAAGGATCTAAATCTTGCAACAACTTCATTTTCTGCTTCAAACTTTTCTTATTAAATGTCCGTATAAAATCACATAGCAAATTGATGGAAACCTGTCGCACACTGCAAATAGAACTACACTTCCAAATGTACACAGGACCCTTAGGACGTCTTCCTAAAACCTCATCACTTAGCGCCTCTTCTGTCTCTGTTGTCACAAGTAGTTCTTTTTCAACTGGACAACCATCCTTCACTTCATAAGCTCGACCACTGATGTCAACTGCATGCACCAAATCATTATCCTGAAAATAAGTCTCCTCATTAAAAAATGCCTCAGAACTTGAACTATGCATCCATTCTCCAGAAAAAACTTCACAAAAGTTAGTACGATTTACTACTCTCTTCCATCTACTTTTTGTTTTGAAATCAGAAATTACCTTGCTTAGTTTCCTAATTCTATTGATTACCAAAATAAACAACTTTCGCTTGATTTCAAAAGCATGATCAATAATTTTCTCTACATTTTTCTTCTTCCTATAAAATGCCGCTTTCTGTTGGCCTTTCTTTTTAATATTTTTCAATAAATTAACTAATATCCTATTACGGAACATTCGTTGTCGAATGTCCCTAAACTGTTGTTTCCTTCTACTATCATGCACAGAGTTATCTCTTCCTCTACCAGTAACATTTGTGATGGGTCTCTCCTTTCCATTTAAATTACTTCTCTTTTTGTTAAGAGACACATTTTTTTGAGCAAAATTTTTTTTACTACAAATATTTCTTAAGAATGATTTCGTGCTCTTACCCGGACCTTTCTTGGTGTTTTGACAAGTATTTGGGGAAGAGGACTGCTGCAATAAAACATCATCCTGCTGTCTTTGACGTTTTCTAGCCTTTCGTATTCGACTTCTGGAAGGCATTTTCCAAACTATGAAAGAATCTGCAGTTGAATCTGTGAAAAAATATAATATAAAATGTTATTAACCACTATTACCAAACAGTAAATAAATAACAGTCATCTAAAACTTAATGCTGTACTAATTATTTAACATAGCAAATATTTTCCACCAGCACTGCATCACAAAAATGACACTCAATGGTACAAAACAGGCATACAACACTCATAAATCACTCCCTAATATTTTAAATCATTAATTCAGGATGACGATAAGATGTAGCCTATCTAAAGGTTTGTTTAGGCCCAGATCTTTGGACTGGGGTGAATGTGTGTCATTGATCCACATTCAGTCCATCACCTGTTTTGTTTATTTGAGGTGAGGCCAACACATGGTTGCAGATAAGATTTTCACTGAAAAAAAACCAAGGTAAAAAAACATGTGAAGGCCTACCAATGAAGTAAATCATTAAATGAAAACCAATACATTTCTGGAAATATGCACTACTAGTGCTTCATAAGATGTTTTGGATCATATTTATAAGTTATTTGAGTATCTAGTATGCTATTTTACATTCTTCATGGTGCAAATTTATTGTAAATACGCTCCCACCTGCGGTTGGCAAATTTAGATTTTGATTATGGGAGTTAGATAGGCATGTTAATAATTTCCCAAAAATGGTATATAACCCCAAACAACCTTTGAAGCAAATGCTCTTAGCCATGTTATCCACCTCCCATTGGATAACATGGCTAAGAAATGCTTGCAAATGTGATAAAAAAAGGCCTGCAATGCATGAATAACGCAGAAAAATCAGCGATATTCATGCATTTTCCAACAAATGCTCTTAGCCATGTTATCCACTTCCTATTAAATAACATGGCTAAGAACTGCTCAGGGCACCATGAGGAACGCTTTCCATTTAAAAAGGGAAAAATAACATCAAAGACACTAAAATGCCTTCTAAATATGAACCCAAACAACCTATGAAGCAATGTGAAAAAAAACTGCCGCAATGCATGAATATAGCAGAAAAATCAGCGATATTCATGCATTTTCCAGCAAATGCTCTTAGCCATGTTATCCACTTCCTATTAAATAACATGGCTAAGAACTGCTCAGGGCACCATGAGGAACGCTTTCCATTTAAAAAGGGAAAAATAACATCAAAGACACTAAAATACCTTCTAAATATGAACCCAAACAACCTATGAAGCAATGTGAAAAAAACGGCCACAATGCATGAATATAGCAGAAAAATCAGCGATATTCATGCATTTTCCAACAAATGCTCTTAGCCATGTTATCCACTTCCTATTAAATAACATGGCTAAGAACTGCTCAGGGCACCATGAGGAACGCTTTCCATTTAAAAAGGGAAAAATAACATCAAAGACACTAAAATGCCTTCTAAATATGAACCCAAACAACCTATGAAGCAATGTGAAAAAAAACTGCCGCAATGCATGAATATAGCAGAAAAATCAGCAATATTCATGCATTTTCCAGCAAATGCTCTTAGCCATGTTATCCACTTCCAATTAAATAACATGGCTAAGAACTGCTCAGGGCCCCATGAGGAACGCTTTCCATTTAAAAAGGGAAAAATAACATCAAAGACACTAAAATACCTTCTAAATATGAACCCAAACAACCTATGAAGCAATGTGAAAAAAACGGCCACAATGCATGAATATAGCAGAAAAATCAGCGATATTCATGCATTTTCCAGCAAATGCTCTTAGCCATGTGATCCACTTCCTATTAAATAACATGGCTAAGAACTGCTCAGGGCCCCATGAGGAACGCTTTCCATTTAAAAAGGGAAAAATAACATCAAAGACACTAAAATGCCTTCTAAATATGAACCCAAACAACCTATGAAGCAATGTGAAAAAAACGGCCACAATGCATGAATATAGCAGAAAAATCAGCGATATTCATGCATTTTCCAGCAAATGCTCTTAGCCATGTGATCCACTTCCTATTAAATAACATGGCTAAGAACTGCTCAGGGCCCCATGAGGAACGCTTTCCATTTAAAAAGGGAAAAATAACATCAAAGACACTAAAATGCCTTCTAAATATGACCCCAAACAACCTATGAAGCTCTAACAGTACATATCCTGAAATTTAATTCATTTCAAAATTCGTTTTTAAACACAGCATATAAATCAATTGTATACCTGCATTCATGAAGAAATGACTAAAAATGTCCTTGAGACACATGAAAGTGTTTTCTGGAATGCCCTAGCACCATTTTTGGGACACTATTAACATGGCTAGGTAACTCCCATAATCAAAATCTAAATTTGCCAAGCACAAGTGGGAGCGTATTTACAAGACACTTGTCCCATGAGGAACACTTTACATTTTAAAAGGCGAACACAACATCTTAGACACTCAAATACCTTATAAATATGGCCCAAAACAACCTATGAAGCTCTAGCAGTACATATCTAGAAATGTAATTGATTTCTTAAATCGTTTTTAAAAGCAACATATCTGTTTCAGCTTACATAACAGACCATGAAATGGCCTCCATGTATTACAATATCTTGTGTAACTGCATGCCAGAATGTTACACCAAATATGCAATTATAATTTCTCTTTGAAACTAATTCTATTAGTATATCACTAGAGACAAAACCACATTTTAAAAACACAGCTTTCTTCATCATTTTCTCCTTAAATCATACTATTCTCTATCTAAATTAAATAAATCTTTTCTCACCTTAGCAAATATTTTTTGAGTTTTGAAAACAGTCTCAGAAATACACCAAATTGTCTTCAGCAGAAGAAAAAGGATGCACTCCAAAGGCTGCAGCTATTGAAAGCACAGAAATACAGATATTCTTTTCACATATCTCTCATATTAGCCAATCATACCTCTTCCCTCACTTTTTTCAAATCAAAACCCTTCCCCCCTCTGCCCTGTCTGCCTTGTTTCCATAGCAACCACCTCCTGGAAGACCTCTCATGTTTGCAAATTCACACAACAATGTTTCAATTGAACTCTGAACTCTCAGTGCACCTGCGTATCCAGTGCAATCTTTCATTAAATGTTTCTTCCTTGACCATTCAAATTACATCTTTCAAAGAACACATCCATGCACCCTAACTTTCTGTTTTCAGAAATGGAAATACACCAATCACTGCTAATGAATCATTAGCATTGTAAATCCACAGTTTTTTTTCTTTAGAAACTCCTACTGTTTCAACTGCCCTTTCATTACCACACTTCATCTGACTGCAGAACAACCTTCTTCCACCATGTTTAACGTCTGGATTGTTGGACATAGTTACATCCACTGGGCTCAAAGGTATGCTGAGAGCAGAAATTTACACAACCTCAATTTACAAGATGTGGAAATTAAGTGGTTGGGCCAAAGAGGATTAAAATGTCACCAATTGATACCATTGGTGAAAACCTTTATGCATTTGCCAAAACCTGACCTGTTAATAGTGCACTGTGGAGGTAATGATTTGGGCACTTTGACAGGGGTAGGTCTGGAAATGCTTTTAAAGGACACCTTGGAGCAATTAATGGCACTTTTTCCTCAAACTGCCTTGGTATATTCCAATATATGCCAAAGACAGAAATGGAGGTGGTCCAACCAATTTTGTCCACAAATTGAGAAAGCGAGGAAGCATGTAAACAAATCTGTTTCAGCTTACATGAGAGACCATGGAATGGGCTCTCTGTACAACAATAACTTGCGTTACTACATGCAAGATATCTACAGAGGAGATGGAGTTCACTTCTCAGATGAGGGCAACAGAATTTTCTTTCTGAATTTAAGACTCTGCATTGGTACCTACTTATAAGTACCTAAATGTACCATAAACCCAAAAGCTCTTCTCAGAGCTACCCTACATCTGATCACTCACAATTATTATTTTTCTCTAACTTTTTTCACTAATTTTCCACAAAATTCGCTCCCCGGAGCGCTACCCGGTTCGCTAACCGAAAGCTAACCTCGCGGAATTTTTTTAAAAAAAAATTTTTTTCCGCACATATAAGCCTCCTCAGCCACGCTCAGAAAACCTAGGGGGTCAAGATAAGTCTACCATGACCCCTTCTACCCATTCTAAACATTATTTGCCCTCCATCTTGTATCTTAATGCGAACGAAACACAAAATGGTGGACTCCCGTGACGCTTAAGGTTCGCTAACCGGACAGCTTCCCGGAAAGCGGTCCTAAAAAAAGGCGGGAAAGTAATTTACAGAATAACGACTAGAAACACTCTCACCAAATATAGATTAGCTCATACTACATAACAATCCCTTCCATTCTCACAAATTTCATTGAAATTCCATTTAGCCATTTAGCCTGTAGACCTCTCCAAGTACCGTGAGGTAAATTACTTCACAAAACACATCTGAATTGTTGGAATTGACAACCAATGAAAATGTTACTTTCATTTTCTACTTTTATTACCTGACATTTGATTGGTTATATACCTGTATATATATAAAGGGAGAGAAGGAAACACAGCCATTTTGACTACTACTTCTTGTTGTACCTCCTATTTCAAAAGCTTCAAAAAACTTCAACTTCTTTGTGAAGGTAAGTTATAATTTAATATATTGTGCACTATGACTTAATATAGTAGACTTTTTCTGCTACATATACACTATCCCTCTGTAGTAGTAGTGTCTTGGTTAAATCACATACACTTTTTTTTAGTCCTATTTCCACTCTCATACTATACACTGCCAAAAGATAAATTCACTGATAAAAACTGCCTATCTAAAATTAATCCCAACAGTGCCCTATCTCTACTAATATATATTTTTTTAATCCAAATTTCAGGCAAAATGGAAGGCGAGCAGCAAGTTTCATTTTCGATTGAACTGAAGGAGAGCAGCCAAGACAAACTTGATGACTTTATGGATGACAGTAGAGACCACGAACTTCTACAATGTGTTGAAGCAGTAGACAACTTGCTTCAAAATGAAAAACAATTACACCCTATAATAAATTATGACATTTCTGACAATGAAATGTTAGAAAATTTAATAAAGTATGAAACACAATCATAATAAAAAAAATAAATAAATAAAGAAAACAAAAAAAAACAAGAAAAACAACAAACAATTAACATACAGTATTAGAAAAGTCTTTCATTCTTTTATCCATAAAGTTCGCTGCCCAGAAAGCTATCCGGTTCGCGAACTTGGCGCTTACCACGCAAAAAAAAATTTTTTTTTTTGGACCCTCCTAGGCCCTTTTAAAACCTCCACATAAAACCTAGGGGGTCAACGAGGATCTACTATGCCCCCTTATGGTAATTTCCCCCTTTGTTTTGGCCTCCTCTTGTCTCTCGATCCTACCGAGAGACAAGATGGCGGCCGCTCCGGACTGTTTAGAATGTTGACAGACACCGGAGGGCCAATCAGCTTCTCATCGCAAAGTTCCGATACGCGAAAGGTTCGCTAACCGGATCGCTGCCCGGAGCGCTGTTACAGATATATATCTTGATTTAAACGTTAATTTCTCAAAATCCACTGAAGCACATATATTGAGACCTAGCAAAGGCACATCGGGCTAACAGTCCCTACAATTTTGCCAAGTTTCGTGAAAATCCATTCAGCCGTTCGGGCTAAAAGTGAGTCCAACCGCCCTATGGAAATTAACATGGGAAAAAGGCGTTTTGGGACCCCCCTTTTTTCTCGGCCCCCCCTCCACAAACCCCCCCCAAATTTTCAAGGGCTGCTCAGAAACAAAATGTGCCATTTTCCTGAAAATTTCAGCCAATTCCGTCCACAAACGCAAAAGTTATTAGGCATAGAATTTTCAGAAATCCCATAGGGAAAAAATCCTAACTATATATACCTACTGGCGACCGCCAGTAGGTAATATATATATATATATATATATATATATATATATATATATATATATTCACAGAAAAAACCATAGGTTATAGTCCATATATAGTTAGGAATTTGCATTTACAAAACCTTATTTTACTCGCATAAAACCATTGAAATTCCATATATAGTTAGATGCGCTAACTATATATCGCGCACCCGCAATCCACTGCTGATGATGTCACATATTACATCATTCATGACATGGTTAGTGACATCACTGATGACATCACTGATGACATCTCAAATGACATCACTGATGACAACACCCAGTGACTGTATGTTTCTGTAAAGTTAAAATGTGTCTTACATATTGAAGAATGAGTGGATGTATAAGTGTCTGGAAAAAGGATTTAGTAGGTGCATGACTGATTGTATGAGAGAATGATTAAATGTGTCTTAATGAGTGCATGGGTTAGTGACTAAACTATCTTAATCTGTGCATCATTATATCTGTTGTTCTACAAACTGCTCCATGTGTTGATCAGTAGCTATATGAATAACTGTATGGGTTATTGATTGGTTGTCCAAGTATTTGTATGGGACACTGAGTGTGTGTGTATGGGTAGCTGGGAGGTGTGTGACTCTGTACATAGATGTGTGAGTAGTTGATTCACTATATGTATGGGTTCAAAACTGCATGTGGAAACAGCTGTATGGGCGGATGACTGTGTGCATTAGTGTATTAGTGAGTGAATGGATATCTCAGTGCTACATGTCAAAGTAAGTACATATGTAAAACACAGTACATGTGAGAGTTGACATATATAAATAAGTGTGCATAAGAGCCAGTGAATGTGTGAGTGGCTGTATGGATCATTGTGAACTTGTATCAGGGATTTTATAACAGAGTAAATATGTGTTAGTATATGTTTGAATAAATAAGGTGTGTATAACTGTATAGTTGAGGAAATGGAAGTGTGATTGATTGTTTGCATGACTGACTAGGTGTGTGAGTAACTCCATGGATGAGTGACAGCCAGTGACTGTCTGTTTACACTGATTGTATCTAAGGTTATATTAGAGTCTGAAGAGGTTCATGGTATTATCACATGAATGATATCATCAGTGATGTGATCAGTAATGTCAAATGAGATGTTATCAGTGATGTCATTTGAGATGTCATCAGTGATGTCATCAGTGATGTCACTAACCATGTCATGAATGATGTAATATGTGACATCATCAGCAGTGGATTGCGGGTGCGCGATATATAGTTAGCGCATCTAACTATATATGGAATTTCAATGGTTTTATGCGAGTAAAATAAGGTTTTGTAAATGCAAATTCCTAACTATATATGGACTATAACCTATGGTTTTTTCTGTGAACATCAATGGTTTTTTAATAGCAAATATCAAAAGCTGTCAAATGTCAAGTACGTGATAGGTAAAAACGTTTTCGTGTTTATGCACGCTGATGTGCTTTGAATGCTGCCCCCCCCTCCCCTCTTTTCTCTTAGTAGTACTCTCTCTTTGCAGATAGTGAAGGGTAGTTAACGCAGACCTTTACCCCCGTTGTAATCCGTCGTACCTGCTTGTCTCTCCATTTGATTGATTGTTATCCAAGCATTTACTGTTTTAGAATTGGTTCTCTTTGGATCATTCTCTATTTACAAACAAGCACAAAGTCGCAATACTCTGTTTAGTCTTTGCAGATAGTGAAAAATCGTGTAAAAAAATAAAAGTAATCGAGCAAAATCAGTAGGCCACTAATTGGATCTCTTTTTGACCTCGCTAAAATACAAACATTAGGAACAACCCTTCATGAGAAATACGAAAATAGTGAGATGAACTGAGCTCCACACCATGATGGCTGCAAGACAGCTCGACTCCGCCACCCACCCGCCCAAAATAACAACAAACCCTATGCAAATATTATAAATAGGTACAACACACCAGCAAAGTAACAGGGTAAAACATTTTATTAAATAACTATTTACATAACTATTTTATACTTTTTTATGCCCGATCCGGCTAGCTCAATCGATCGAGTATGAAACTCATGCACTGATAGCAAACGTTGCTGCTATGCAGACAAAAACTGGTTTTCAGTTTGTACATTCTTTAAGATTTTTCCATCCAAGGCTGGTTGAGAGTTTGTAGAACAATGGCTTCAGATTTTCTACATACGGTGTGGTGGCGCGGACTGGGAGGGGGCGTTTGGATCCTGCCCCTTCCCCAAATAAGATTTTCATACGTGAGTGTTCGTTCATGCTTTTGGTCCCTGAGTTGCTTCGATGTCACTGCCTTACACAAATGGCATAAGTCCTGGATGTTGAGTGCCATACTTCAGAGTTCTAAGCAGCGCTTGTAACACTGTCTAAACCTTATTTGCACCTGCTGCAGCTTCACTATTCAAAGTAAGTGGGGTCCGTTTGTGGACCTGACTGCATTAGAAAACAACGATACGGTGCCTCCCTAAACCGCTTGACGGAGGCCCCCGAGGGGCGGTGAGATGGCGCGGACTGGGAGGGGGCGCTTGGCTCCTGCCCCCTCCCCATGTCGTGTTGCCCTGGTGTGGCCTGAGATCGCCCCCGACATAGGCGGCCGGCTCCCGGGGTCCGGCAGATTTGTTTGCCTTTTGATGACTCTTCCATTCTGGACCTTGTCCCACAATCCGTTTTACCTGAAGACACGCTGTAGTGGGGCGCCCCTTTACCGTTTTAGTTGCCATTTCTCCCGCTTTTGCTACTCTGTGCCTCTTCAGCCATTCAGCTGTTTACCGCCCGCTCTTGCGACTACAGCGTCTCGCTCACCATGTTGTTGAGTTGCTCCCGCTCTTGCGATTTAACAGAACTTTTTGGACTGCTGAAAGCGGTTGTATTCCGACCGCTGGTTGGTGGAGACATTTTGACTATATTCTGGACCTGCGTTGTCGCGTAATGCGTCATATGACGCGCCGCGTTAGCGCACCCGGAAGTGCTCCGGTGCGCAAGGCGCAGCTTCCCGGAAACAATCCAGAGCGCGCCACGCAGCGCGTAACGTAAGCATAACAGGTCATGTGACTTGTTAATAAAACTTTTCATTGGTTCATTTTACTTTTGTTTTCCTAATGATGTAAGACTAGGTCATGTGACCTAAAAATAACACTTTTCATTGGATTAAAACATTTTTTTTCCCAAACGATGAAAGCCCCACCTTGTTTCTGGATGTTTCAGACTGAAGCTGGCGTCACCATGAGAGCACCACCATCTCGTAGCTCCGTCGTGGCCATTCCGCAAGCAATCATGGCAGCCGCTCCCCACCGGAAGCCTGCGGGAGTCGAGGTCCCCCAAGACTTTTGTAGAATCTTCAAGGCTGAGGGGACGCTTTCGAGAATGGGACCCAAGCCCTGGCAGACAAGCGTCCGAGTTCCAAAGTGTCCCAGGGCCATTTTACTGGACCAGGCCCAAATCCGAAGAGCCGGCCGCCATTTTAAGAGTCCTGTGGCAGCCGCCTATCGCTGCACCGCAAGAGTGGGAGCAAATCAACTACATGGTGAGCGAGACACTGTAGCCGTAAGAGCGGGCGGTAAACAGCTGAATGGCGGAAAAGGCACAGTGTAGCAAAAGCGGGCGGAATGGCAACTGAAACGATAAAGGGGCGCCCCACTACAGCAGACGAGCCTCCGCCATGTGCTTCACAACTGCATACGTATCTCGTGATATCAAGGTTGGGCAACCAGTACACAACAAGCAGTTACGAGTCCCATTTACACCGGAGCCATTTTGGGTGCGGCCGGGCAGGTCCAGGATCTAGTCAAACATAACAAATGAGGCTGACGTCTCTGAAGCAGTTGACGCACAGCAGGACATAGCAAATAAACATGAAGTCTCTAAAGCTGTTAACTCACTGCAGGACAAAACAAGTGAACCTGAAACATCTGGAATAATTGTCGCTCAAAAGAACAACACACAAAACTCTCTAGAGCCTGAAGAAAGAAAAACAGAAGGGCACTGTAGTTTCAGACACACTTAACACTAATGACTAAACAAAGATATCGTCTGTTTATGAAGCAGTTATCATGTTCACAGAATTGACAAAGAAGTGTGCAGACACCAATGCTATTAAGAAACACAAGGAAATCCCTAACGCATCAGCATTCTCGGAAGAGGTTGACACAGATAACATCTTAAAGATCAAAGAAAGACAAAATAAGGATGAGGAAGTTATCACTTTAGTTTTTTCATCAGCTAGCGACAGCAAGAAACACATTGTAATGGAGATTAGAGAGGCTACGGATGGATAAATAAATTATCAAAAGAAATGGCTACCCCCCCCTTTAGCAGATTAGCTAAATCTTTGCGTAATTTGGACATTAAAGTTATATTATTGTTGTTGTTGTTATGGTTATAGTTCTGGTTAATTTCAGCAAGAAACACATTGTAATGGAGAATAGAGAGGCTACGGATGGGTGAATAAATTATCAAAAGAAATGGCGACTCCCCCCTTTAGCAGATTAGCTAAATGTTTGCGTAATTTGGGCATAAAAGTTATATTATTGTTGTTGTTGTTGTTATCGTTATAGTTCTGGTTAATTTCCATTCAGAGTGTCCTACACAGCACCACTCTAGGTAAACACTACTTTATGTAAAACCTGCACTTAGTTGGTCACCATGGGGTTTAAAGAAGGGATGGTTCTTCACCTGGGTGCCGTCCACAACTCAGCACGTTGTGCTGCCTTGGGACTATTCGCACAAAAGACAGCTTTGGACCATTGTTGTTTTTTTTTGTCAAAAAATGTTAAAATATATTTACAGTTTTTGTTGCGTTCGTTATATTTAAAAGTTAATAAAGTTTTATAATCCTACTTTTTTGGAGTACTATATATTATTAAAAAATCGGGTGAATGGGGCCTTGAATCGGGTTATTGTCATGTGTGGGCTTTGCAAGTGTACTGCTACAGGATCGGACATTTCAAACTCAAATGCACGTTCTTTTTCTTACCTTTCCGAAGCATGGAGCGCAATAGCAGGCAGAGAAAGGGTGATGCAAGTGTTGAACACTGCCTGGCCTGGCAAGTTGCTGGCAGTGCCCCCCCCCCCCGCCCGCTCCTGAAAGAGGGCACACACACACCGCCACCCCGAGTACTTCACAGATCTTTAAAAGACCATGCGCTTGTTCATGAGGCTTAAATGGTTTATCACCCCTTCTAGAACCCCTGCATCGACCCTCTGGCGTTTCCTGGAAGAATTAGCACGTAACACAATACCAAGCCCTGTCAGCTGAAACCCCCGAGGAATCGTGGGGCATATTATCAAGGGGGTTTATTTCCGCTTTTTTGGCTTTAAAAGCCAAGAAAGCGGAGATAAAATTATCTCCCTATTACCAAGCTGTCGCTAACACCAGTTAGTGACAGCTAAAAGGAGATAGCGACCATCTTGGGCCCCGCTTTGCATGTCAGTGATATCTATCACTAATGACATGCAAAGTGGGCGTGCCAAGATGTTAGCGACTGGAAACAGTCGCTTACATCGCTATCTCCTATTACCAAATTTTGGAGATATTCGCGCTAAGCGCGAATATCTCCACAAGCTAACACCTGCCCTGAGCAGTTCTTAGCCATGTTATCCAATGGGAGGTGGATAACATGGCTAAGAGCATTTGCTGGATAATGCATGAATATCGCTGACTTTTCAGCGATATTCATACATTGCGGCCGTTTTTTATCGCATTTGCGAGCAGTTCTTAGCCATGTTATCCAATGGGAGGTGGATAACATGGCTAAGAGCATTTGCTGGATAATGCATGAATATCGCGGACTTTTCAGCGATATTCATGCATTGCGGCCGTTTTTTATCGCATTTGCGATAAACCTTGCTAATAGCAAGGTTTATCTGCGATAAAAATCGCCGATGTGCGGCGATAATTTTTGTCTCTAAACAAGTTAGAGACAAAAATTATCGCTAGTTGTAGGTAATATGCCCCCGGGTTTTTGCTTGCAGGAATCGGGAGGCGGGAGACTAGCACTGAAATCAGTAGTCTCACGCCTGAATCGGGAGGGTTGGCATGTCTGGATTCTCTACAGCTAGGGCCATAAACTACATCCGCAGGGCTAGGTGATAGCCTGGGACCGGCCTGGCATCTAAAATGGCTGCCGTGACGACAAAATTGTGGCATTGGAAAAAAGGCAAGATGGCGCAGACAATGTTTATCAATGTAAATGTAAATGTAAATGTAGGTATACTTATATAGCGCAACCTGTCACCACAAGGGTATCCTGGCGCTTGCCTAGGGAACCCGTCCTGATATTCCCCTGTGAGAAGCCCCGACAGGGTGTCCACAGGGTGAAAGTCAGGCATCCCGCCGCGAGGGGCCGTTGTGGAGATTAAGCAAGCTATTGCCCAGAGTCGCAGAGTGTGAACCCGAGAGTTGAGGAGGCACCGGGACGAGAATTATCAAGTCCGTGGAATTTTTAGTCCAAGACCCGCCGGGGCGGGGAATTGAACCCTGGTCCAGGACCGATCTCAGATTCCGGGTCTGCCGCCTCTAACCCCTGAGCCACACTTCTCCATCAATAAGGATTCATTTATAACAAAATATTTTATCGCACTGACAAATTGGTGGTCAACACTTCCTGATTTCCTTCGAATCGAACGTTAACAGACGTCACGCAGCAAAAAAAAAAAAAAGCTCACGCACAGCCGCTGGAAGACATGTATCAACATATATGAGCCTCCTCAGCCACCCTCAGAAAACATAAGGGATTAGGATACGTCTCCCGCACCCCCTTATACCTAGTAATTTAATTAAAACGAAGCACAAAATGGTCTCCCGCACCCCCTTATACCTAGTAATTTAATTAAAACGAAGCACAAAATGGCGAATTCCCGTTTCGCTACCAGTTTGCGGCCCAGTTCGCGGCCCGGGAAGCGCTTCTACCGTGAAAAATATTTTTTTTTTTTATTTTCCCCACGGGACCCTTTAATAACCCCAACAACATTCCTAGAGGGTCAAGAGGGGTATACCTTGCCCCCTTTCATTAAATTCCCCCTTCGTTTTTCACCTCTTCTTCTCTCTCGATCCTACCGAGAGATAAGATGGCGGCCGCTCCGGACTGTTTAGAATGTTGACAGACACCGGGGAGCCAATCAGCTTCGCATCGCAAAGTTCCGTTTCGCGAAAAGTAAGCGGACCGGAGCGCAGCCCGGAACGCTGCTACAGATATATATCTTGTTTTGAACATTAATTTCTCAAAATCCACTGGAGCACATATATTGAGACCTAGTAAAGGCACATCGGGCTAACAGTCCCTACAATTTTGCCAAGTTTCGTGCAAATCCATTCTGCCGTTCGAGCTAAAAGTGAGGCCAAACGCCCTATGGAAATTAACATGGGAAAAACGCGTTTTGGGACCCCCCTTTTTTCTCTGCCCCCCCTTGACAAAACCCCCCCAAATTTTCAAGGGCTGCTCGGAAAGAAAATGTGCCATTTTCCTGAAAATTTCAGCCGATTCCGTCCACAAACGCCAAAGTTATTAGACATAGAATTTTCAAAAGTTCCATAGAGAATTAATCCTAACTATATATACCTACTGCCTATCGCCAGTAGGTAATATATATATATATATATATATATATATATATATATATATATATATATATATTACCTACTGGCGGTCGCCAGTAGGTATATATAGTTAGGATTTTTTCTCTATGGGACTTTTGAAAATTCTATGCCTAATAACTTTGGCGTTTGTGGACGGAATTGGCTGAAATTTTCAGGAAAATGGCACATTTTGTTTCTGAGCAGCACCTGGAAATTTGGGGGGGGTTCGTCAAGGGGGGGCCGAGAAAAAAGGGGGGTCCCAAAACGCGTTTTTCCCATGTTATTTTCCATAGGGCGGTTGGACTCACTTTTAGCCCGAACGGCTGAATGGATTTTCACGAAATTTGGCAAAATTGTAGGGACTGTTAGCCCGATGTGCCTTTGCTAGGTCTCAATATATGTGCTTCAATGGATTTTGAGAAATTAACGTTTAAATCAAGATATATATCTGTAACAGCGCTCCGGGCAGCTATCTGGTTAGCGAACCTTTCGCGTAACGGAACTTTGCGATGAGAAGCTGATTGGCCCTCCGGTGTCTGTCAACATTCTAAACAGTCCGGAGCGGCCGCCATCTTGTCTCTCGGTAGGATCGAGAGACAAGAGGAGGCCAAAACAAAGGGGGAAATTACCATAAGGGGGCATAGTAGATCCTCGTTGACCCCCTAGGTTTTATGTGGAGGTTTTAAAAGGGCCTAGAGGGTCCAAAAAAAAAAATTTTTTTTTGCGTGGTAAGCGCCAAGTTCGCGAACCGGATAGCTTTCTGGGCAGCGAACTTTATGGATAAAAGAATGAAAGACTTTTCTAATACTGTATGTTAATTGTTTGTTGTTTTTCTTGTTTTTTTTTGTTTTCTTTGTTTATTTTTTTTTTATTATGATTGTGTTTCATATTTTATTAAATTTTCTAACATTTCATTGTCAGAAATGTCATAATTTATTATAGGGTGTAATTGTTTTTCATTTTGAAGCAAGTTGTCTACTGCTTCAACACATTGTAGAAGTTCGTGGTCTCTACTGTCATCCATAAAGTCATCAAGTTTGTCTTGGCTGTTCTCCTTCAGTTCAATCGAAAATGAAACTTGTTGTTCGCCTTCCATTTTGCCTGAAATTTTGAATAAGAAAATATATATTAGTAGAGATAGGGCACTGTTGGGATTAATTTTAGATAGGCAGTTTTTATCAGTGAATTTATCTTTTGGCAGTGTATAGTATGAGAGTGGAAATAGGACTATAAAAAAGTGTATGTGATTTAACCAAGACAAGCCTTACTCCATTGATAACTATAACAGAGAAGTCTATCTAAATACATTACTACTACAGAGGGATAGTGTATATCTAGCAGAAAAAGTCTACTATATTAAGTCATAGTGCACAATATATTAAATTATAACTTACCTTCACAAAGAAGTTGAAGTTTTTTGAAGCTTTTGAAATAGGAGGTACAACAAGAAGTAGTAGTCAAAATGGCTGTGTTTCCTTCTCTCCCTTTATATATATACAGGTATATAACCAATCAAATGTCAGGTAATAAAAGTAGAAAATGAAAGTAACATTTTCATTGGTTGTCAATTCCAACAATTCAGATGTGTTTTGTGAAGTAATTTACCTCACGGTACTTGGAGAGGTCTACAGGCTAAATGGCTAAATGGAATTTCAATGAAATTTGTGAGAATGGAAGGGATTGTTATGTAGTATGAGCTAATCTATATTTGGTGAGAGTGTCTCTAGTCGTTTTTCTGTAAATTACTTTCCCGCCTTTTTTTAGGACCGCTTTCCGGGAAGCTGCCCGGTTAGCGAACCTTAAGCGTCACGGGAGTCCACCATTTTGTGTTTCGTTCGCATTAAGATACAAGATGGAGGGCAAATAATGTTTAGAATGGGTAGAAGGGGTCATGGTAGACTTATCTTGACCCCCTAGGTTTTCTGAGCGTGGCTGAGGAGGCTTATATGTGCGGGAAAAAAAATGTTTTTTAAAAAAATTCCGCGAGGTTAGCTTTCGGTTAGCGAACCGGGTAGCGCTCCGGGGAGCGAATTTTGTGGAAAATTAGTGAAAAAAGTTAGAGAAAAATAATAATTGTGAGTGATCAGATGTAGGGTAGCTCTGAGAAGAGCTTTTGGGTTTATGGTACATTTAGGTACTTATAAGTAGGTACCAATGCACAGTCTTAAATTCAGAATGAAAATTCTGTTGCCCTCATCTGAGAAGTGAACTCCATCTCCTCTGTAGATATCTTGCATGTAGTAACGCAAGTTGTTGTTGTACAGAGAGCCCATTCCATGGTCTCTCATGTAAGCTGAAACAGATTTGTTTACATGCTTCCTCGCTTTCTCAATTTGTGGACAAAATTGGTTGGACCACCTCCATTTCTGTCTTTGGCATATATTGGAATATACCAAGGCAGTTTGAGGAAAAAGTGCCATTAATTGCGCCAAGGTGTCCTTTAAAAGCATTTCCAGACCTACCCCTGTCAAAGTGCCCAAATCATTACCTCCACAGTGCACTATTAACAGGTCAGGTTTTGGCAAATGCATAAAGGTTTTCACCAATGGAATCAATTGGTGACATTTTAATCCTCTTTGGCCCAACCAGTTAATTTCCACATCTTGTAAATTGAGGTTGTGTAAATTTCTGCTCTCAGCATACCTTTGAGCCCAGTGGATGTAACTATGTCCAACAATCCAGACGTTAAACATGGTGGAAGAAGGTTGTTCTGCAGTCAGATGAAGTGTGGTAATGAAAGGGCAGTTGAAACAGTAGGAGTTTCTAAAGAAAAAAAACTGTGGTTTTACTATGCTAATGATTCATTAGCAGTGATTGGTGCATTTCCATTTCGGAAAACAGAAAGTTAGGGTGCATGGATGTGTTCTTTGAAAGATGTAATTTGAATGGTCAAGGAAGAAACAATTAATGAAAGATTGCACTGGATGCGCAGGTGCACTGAGAGTTCAGAGTTCAATTGAAACATTGTTGTGTGAATTTGCAAACATGAGAGGTCTTCCAGGAGGTGGTTGCTATGGAAACAAGGGAGAGAGGGCAGAGGGGGGAAGGGTTTTGATTTGAAAAAAGTGAGGGAAGAGGTATGATTGGCTAATATGAGAGATATGTGAAAAGAATATCTGTATTTCTGTGCTTTCAATAGCTGCAGCCTTTGGAGTGCATCCTTTTTCTTCTGCTGAAGACAATTTGGTGTATTTCTGAGACTGTTTTCAAAACTCAAAAAATATTTGCTAAGGTGAGAAAAGATTTATTTAATTTAGATAGAGAATAGTATGATTTAAGGAGAAAATGATGAAGAAAGCTGTGTTTTTAAAATGTGGTTTTGTCTCTAGTGATATACTAATAGAATTAGTTTCATAGAGAAATTATAATTGCATATTTGGTGTAACATTCTGGCATGCAGTAACACAAGATATTGTAATACATGGAGGCCATTTCATGGTCTGTTATGTAAGCTGAAACAGATATGTTGCTTTTAAAAACGATTTAAGAAATCAATTACATTTCTGGATATGTACTGCTAGAGCTTTATAGGTTGTTTTGGGCCATATTTATAAGGTATTTGAGTGTCTAAGATGTTGTGTTCGCCTTTTAAAATGTAAAGTGTTCCTCATGGGGCAAGTGTCTTGTAAATACGCTCCCACTTGTGCTTGGCAAATTTAGATTTTGATTATGGGAGTTACCTAGCCATGTTAATAGTGTCCCAAAAATGGTGCTAGGGCATTCCAGAAAACACTTTCATGTGTCTCAAGGACATTTTTAGTTATTTCTTCATGAATGCAGGTATACAATTGATTTATATGCTGTGTTTAAAAACGAATTTTGAAATGAATTAAATTTCAGGATATGTACTGTTAGAGCTTCATAGGTTGTTTGGGGTCATATTTAGAAGGCATTTTAGTGTCTTTGAAGTTATTTTTCCCTTTTTAAATGGAAAGCGTTCCTCATGGGGCCCTGAGCAGTTCTTAGCCATGTTATTTAATAGGAAGTGGATAACATGGCTAATAGCATTTGCTGGAAAATGCATGAATATCGCTGATTTTTCTGCTATATTCTTGCATTGTGGCCGTTTTTTTTCACATTGCTTCATAGGTTGTTTGGGTTCATATTTAGAAGGCATTTTAGTGTCTTTGATGTTATTTTTCCCTTTTTAAATGGAAAGCGTTCCTCATGGGGCCCTGAGCAGTTCTTAGCCATGTTATTTAATAGGAAGTGGATAACATGGCTAAGAGCATTTGCTGGAAAATGCATGAATATCGCTGATTTTTTTGCTATATTCATGCATTGTGGCCGTTTTTTTTCACATTGCTTCATAGGTTGTTTGGGTTCATATTTAGGAGGCATTTTAGTGTCTTTGATGTTATTTTTCCCTTTTTAAATGGAAAGCGTTCCTCATGGTGCCCTGAGCAGTTCTTAGCCATGTTATTTAATAGGAAGTGGATAACATGGCTAAGAGCATTTGCTGGAAAATGCATGAATGTCGCTGATTTTTCTGCTATATTCATGCATTGCGGCAGTTTTTTCCACATTGCTTCATAGGTTGTTTGGGTTCATATTTAGAAGGCATTTTAGTGTCTTTGATGTTATTTTTCCCTTTTTAAATGGAAAGCGTTCCTCATGGTGCCCTGAGCAGTTCTTAGCCATGTTATTTAATAGGAAGTGGATAACATGGCTAAGAGCATTTGCTGGAAAATGCATGAATATCGCTGATTTTTCTGCGATATTCATGCATTGCAGGCCTTTTTTTATCACATTTGCAAGCACTTCTTAGCCATGTTATCCAATGGGAGGTGGATAACATGGCTAAGAGCATTTGCTACAAAGGTTGTTTGGGGTTATATACCATTTTTGGGAAATTATTAACATGCCTATCTAACTCCCATAATCAAAATCTAAATTTGCCACCCGCAGGTGGGAGCGTATTTACAATAAATTTGCACCATGAAGAATGTAAAATAGCATACTAGATACTCAAATAACTTATAAATATGACCCAAAACATCTTATGAAGCACTAGTAGTGCATATTCCCAGAAATGTATTGGTTTTCATTTAATGATTTACTTCATTGGTAGGCCTTCACATGTTTTTTTACCTTGGTTTTTTTTCAGTGAAAATCTTATCTGCAACCATGTGTTGGCCTCACCTCAAATAAACAAAACAGGTGATGGACTGAATGTGGATCAATGACACACATTCACCCCAGTCCAAAGATCTGGGCCTAAACAAACCTTTAGATAGGCTACATCTTATCGTCATCCTGAATTAATGATTTAAAATATTAGGGAGTGATTTATGAGTGTTGTATGCCTGTTTTGTACCATTGAGTGTCATTTTTGTGATGCAGTGCTGGTGGAAAATATTTGCTATGTTAAATAATTAGTACGGCATTAAGTTTTAGATGACTGTTATTTATTTACTGTTTGGTAATAGTGGTTAATAACATTTTATATTATATTTTTTCACAGATTCAACTGCAGATTCTTTCATAGTTTGGAAAATGCCTTCCAGAAGTCGAATACGAAAGGCTAGAAAACGTCAAAGACAGCAGGATGATGTTTTATTGCAGCAGTCCTCTTCCCCAAATACTTGTCAAAACACCAAGAAAGGGCCGGGTAAGAGCACGAAATCATTCTTAAGAAATATTTGTAGTAAAAAAAATTTTGCACAAAAAAATGTGTCTGTTCACCAAAAAAAAAGTAATTTAAATGGAAAGGAGAGACACATCACAAATGTTACTGGTAGAGGAAGAGATAACTCTGTGCATGATAGTAGAAGGAAACAACAGTTTAGGGACATTCGACAACGAATGTTCCGTAATAGGATATTAGTTAATTTATTGAAAAATATTAAAAAGAAAGGCCAACAGAAAGCGGCATTTTATAGGAAGAAGAAAAATGTAGAGAAAATTATTGATCATGCTTTTGAAATCAAGCGAAAGTTGTTTATTTTGGTAATTAATAGAATTAGGAAACTAAGCAAGGTAATTTCTGATTTCAAAACAAAAAGTAGATGGAAGAGAGTAGTAAATCGTACTAACTTTTGTGAAGTTTTTTCTGGAGAATGGATGCATAGTTCAAGTTCTGAGGCATTTTTTAATGAAGAGACTTATTTTCAGGATAATGATTTGGTGCATGCAGTTGACATCAATGGTCGAGCTTATGAAGTGAAGGATGGTTGTCCAGTTGAAAAAGAACAACTTGTGACAACAGAGACAGAAGAGGCGCTAAGTGATGAGGTTTTAGGAAGACGTCCTAAGGGTCCTGTGTACATTTGGAAGTGTAGTTCTATTTGCAGTGTGCGACAGGTTTCCATCAATTTGCTTTGTGATTTTATACGGACATTTAATAAGAAAAGTTTGAAGCAGAAAATGAAGTTGTTGCAAAATTTAGATCCTTGCAGAGTGAGACAAATGACAGGTTTGCGTGGTCATTCACTGGCTTGTCTTTCCAGGAGAGTATGCCAGAGTGTTTTTCATCATTTCAGGATGCTAGCAGTGCATCATAATAAAGTGAGAAATTTAGTGAGAATGTTGTATTATGCTAAGAGTCCAGCAATTATGCTTAAACAGTTATGTGCTGCTCTTTTGCATGGTTCTGAAATAGATGTGAAGAATCTTTGTGAAGAAATTGAGTTTTGTTACTTTGGTAGTAAAGATGAGAATGTTCAAATTGACCCTGAAGTAGAGGGTAATGTGGAAGATAATGTACAGGTTTCCAGTACAGATAATTTTCAGAAGGAAATTGCCACGTTTCAGATGAAATCAAGTGAGAGGCCTAATTTCACTTGTGTATGTTGTCGACGCACTTATTATAAGAATCAGACTAAGGTAGTGGATTTATATGCAAAAAGTGAAAGGGAAAATAATAGTGAATGGAAGGATTTAGCCACATACTTGATGGTAGAAAATTATTTTGATTTGGGATCGGATCAACGTGTGTGTACTTATTGTTGTAATAAATTAAACCAAAACCAGATGCCTGCTAGGGCAGTTCATAATAATCTGGAATTGGTTGAGATTCCTTCTGAATTGAAGGATTTAAATACTTATGAATCTATTTTGATTCAAAGTATCCATCCCTTTCAGGCTATTGTAAGAATGGAGCCAAAGACAGGGAAGTTGCCTCCAGCAGATTTACAGAGAGGATTAAAGGGAAGAGTTGTTTATTTGCCTCTAGATTTGAACAAAAACATTAACACAATTGGAATAGAAAAAGTGGAAGAGGAACCTCTGGTTATCTTGGTTAATGGGGTTCCGACAAAGAATAAGAAAATATGGCAAGATTTAGTGGATGTTAGGAAAGTCAAAAAGGCAACAGTGTATTTGAAGAAAAATAATAAGTACTATAAGAATGTATATGTTGCAGAAGAGGAAGTAAGTGATGAAGAGGATAGCGATTTGTGTGCTGGCCAAATTGAGAAACTAGAGGCCTCTAAAAGTGAAGAAATATATGAACATTATAGTGTTCATCCTTTGCATTCCAAGGAAGTCATGGGGAATGCTATTGAGTTGTTTCAAATGAAACAAGCCAAAGGGAGTCCCATTAGTGTTTGGGAGGAAAGTTTGGAAGCTCGGTGTTTCCCACAGCTATTTCCCACAGGTCAAGGAGGAAGATATGATGAGCGACCTCGTGAAATTCCTGCGTCTGAATACCGGACTTTACGATTGTATGCAGAAGATCCTAGGTTTCGGCAATGCATTCCCTATTTGTTTCATCTCCTGTTTGAAAGCGATCTGTCTGGACTTTCATATGCAGTGAACCATATCTTAAAAAGTGGTATACAGATGCGAAACATCTCGGCAAGTGACTTTATGCATAAAGTCAATGTCCAAGACAGTATTTTGGATTCTCACTTAATTAATCTCATGGCGTGTCAGCGTGGTACTAATGAGTACTGGTACCGTCGTCATGGTGATTTAAAATGTATGCTGAGGAACTTAGGAACTCCGACATGGTTCCTCACTCTGAGCTGTGCTGAGTATGGCTGGGATGACTTACTTGAATTTCTACGAGAGGCAAATGGAAATATTGAAAACATTGAATTCAAGACACCTGGAGAACTGTGTTCTTTGGATCCTGTGAATGTATGCAGGTACTTCAATCATAGATTTGAAGCTATGATGTCTTTCATCACAAATAAAAAGAATCCACCTCTTGGAGAGGTGTTGGATTTCTTCTGGAGAAAGGAGTATCAAGCAAGAGGTGCCCCTCATATACATATGTTGCTGTGGATCAAGGATGCACCTAAATTTGGAACAGATCCGGATGACTTAGTGATGAATTTCATCGAACAGTATTCTACATGTGCTGTTCCAAACGCAACGGAGAAGAAAAGTCTAAGAGAACAAGTTCTACGTTTCCAAAGCCATCGTTGTGGGAAGTACTGTCGTCGTAAATTCAGAAACAAGGACAAGTTCTACACCAAATGTCGTTTCAACTTTCCACGACCGGTGATTTCTAAAGGAAGAGTGAACAGTTTGATGTCTTCGCTGCGACATAATGTGACGAGGAAATCACCCAAGAATACATACAATTTGAAAAGGAACGAAGAGTCCAAGTACATCAATGACTACAACCCAGTGATTTTGTCCATGTGGAATGCGAACATGGATATACAGTTTGTGGCTGACAACTGTATGGCAGTGGCTCGGTATGTGACATCTTACATCACCAAAAAAGAAAAGACCGAACTGAAGGATATGTGGGAGGACATTTCCCATGAAAAGAGCCTCAGCAAGAAGTTGTACAGTTTCAGTCTGAAGATGTTGTCGCATCGAGAAATCGGAGCTTACGAATGTTCTGATCGATTGTCTTCAGCAAGTCTCTATGCCAAATCCAGGAGTCTCGTTTGGGCGAGTCTTGGTCTTGCTGCAACGCGAAATCGAGTTCTAAAACCTGTTCGGGAAATTGAGTATTTGGCAGTAAAGGAACCAAACAGTACCGACATTTTGAAGACCAACATGTTGGATACATATTATCCAAATCGAAGCAGTCACCTTGAGAATGTTTGTCTATATGAGGTTCTCCAAAATTATATATTCAAGAGGAACATCAAAGAAGATATTGAGAAAGGAGTGTATGCTGTAATTGGAAGTGAGGGATGCCTGGTCAAGCAAAGAAAATGCCAATTAGTAAACCATCGAAAATTAAGTGGCGAATCTCCAGAAAAAAAGGAGTTTTTCTATTTAGCACTTTTGCAACTTTTCAAGCCTTGGCGTGCAGAAGAGGAACTGCTTGGAGATTTCCTCTGTTACGAAGACTCTTTCAATGCAGCCAAGGAGTCCATAGAATGTCCTGCTTTTTCTAAATATCAAGAAATGCTAACTTTGGAAATTGAGCAGGAAGCAACGATTGCAGCCGAGATTGCCAGAGACAGTTCTCAGGACAGTCAGAGTTCTGTTTCATTGAGTCAAGATCCACTTGGAGGACCTATTATCGAAAATGAAGCTGCCACTGCTATGAATGAAGTAGAAAGAGCCATGGCACATGCTCAGGAGGATTCAGTTAACTTACAAGACTTGGAAAAACAACTCAACGTTGAGCAGAGGAAAATATATGATGAAGTTACCAAGGAAATTGAGCACGGATTAAGTCATGAGAAGAAAGAGTGCTCGTGTACGTCGTTGAAGCCTGTCCGACTGTACGTGAGTGGAGAAGCGGGAACTGGAAAAAGTTTCCTCATTAAAGCAATCTCTTGTTATTTGCAGGAAAGGACTGAGTCATCGCTGTCTTGTGTTGTCACCGCTCCTACTGGACTGGCAGCACATAATATTAAAGGTATTACTTTGCATCGTCTATTGATGCTGCCGGTGGAGCATGACAACAAATTACAATACAACAAGTTATCTGGAGATGCTTGCTGTGAAGTTTCAAGAGTCTTGAGGAAAATGAAACTACTTATCATTGACGAAGTAAGCATGGTTTCCAATGTCATGCTTGCCTTTGTGCATTTGAGAATGCAAGAAGTACTTAAAACTGAATATGATGTCTTATTTGGTGGGAAACACATTATTGTTTTCGGAGATCTTCTACAGCTGACACCAGTAAAAGGTCAACCTGTGTTCAAAATACTCACGCATGAAGATACCAGGAAGTGCCTAGGGAGCATTGGCAACGTCAATATATGGTTAAACTTCAATTATGCAGAACTGCATCAAAATATGCGTCAGGCAAAGGATGAAGATTACAAGAATATTCTACAAGATATTAGAATTGGAAAAGTGACCGAGTATGGGAAAGAAGCTTTAAATGCACGGTTACTGTCAAATTTGTATCCCAAACAAGAGATTGTGCCTGAGAATATTTTTCAGAAAATTACTGAGAAGAAATCCGGGATATGTCTCATGCCAACTCTTGCAGAATGTGCCATCTTCAACAACAAAATGTTGAATTTAGAAAAGCAAGAGATTGTGAAACTTGAAGCTATCGACAAATTAGAGCATATGGGATCAACAATTATTTTGTCAGATAATTTGAAATCAAAATTGGATTCATTAGAGAAGACTATATCTAAGACAGCGGGTTTTGAAAAGACTCTGAATGTGTGTTTAAATTGCCGAATCATTTTGAGACGGAATTTACATGTAGAAAGAGGTCTGGTAAATGGATCAATGGGTAATGTTGTTGATTTTGAGAAATACAGAAATAGAGATGGAATAGAATTTTTACGAATTAAATTTGATGGCATTGAGGAAGTACAGAAAATTGCTCGTTGTTCTGCTAGGTTTTTGCTTGTTAAAGACTTATATGTTCGCCGTAAACAGTTTCCTGTTTGCTTGGCATATGCGGTGACAATCCATAAATCGCAAGGTTTAAGTGTAGACTGTGCATTGGTGAATATTGGCAGTTCAGTGTTCAAGGAGGGTATGGCATATGTGGCATTGTCGCGAGTTAGAACTTTATCGGGATTGTACTTGATTGACTGTGATGTCACAAACATTTGTGCGGATCTAGATTGTGTTAAGGAATACAATAGGTTAAGAAGAGAGTATGCGCCACATTTGCCTCAATATCCTTTGTTTGAGAAACGTGTGGTAGGCCGGAAACGTAGAAATAGTAGTAATAGTAGGGAGGTTGTTGCAAAAAGACTAAAAGTCAATGAACCGAAAGTTGTTAGCAGAAAGAAAGTGGATTCTGTTGAAGATGTTGTCGGTTTTCAATTTGAAAACAGTTCTGGTGTCAACTGCTATGCAAATGTAGTGGTTAATGTTCTCTTTTCACTAGAGAGTTTAAAAGAACAGATTCTGTTGAATTCTGAACAAATTTTATGCTGTTTGTTGAATTCTGTTTTCGAGAAATGTAGCACTGATCGAACAAAAGTAGAAAGTGTGTCTGAAGTTCGTTATCTGTTAGATGAATGTTCAGGTCAAACAGACTTCTCTGAAAATAATCAGCAAGATTGTCAGGAGTTTTTAATGTATATGCTTGATATATTGCAAGTTGAGGGTGTAGATGTAGATCACCTGTTTGGGCTTTCTTATCAATGGCAGCATGACTGCGAGAACTGTATGGTATCAAGTACTACTAGTGTAGACTCAGAAAGATTTATATATTTAACTTTGCCAGACAGTAAATCAGTCTCCTTTAATAAGCTAGTAAATGCAGCGGATCACAACATGGAGTGTAGCCAATGTAAATGTGATATGATGTCAACATTATTTATACGTAGATATGGCCAGTATGTCATTTTAATGATGCAACGATGTAGGCCTGATGGAACAAAATTGTCAACTTTAATAAAAAATTTTGTGGCTTCTCAGCTGTCAATATCAGGGAGGACTTTTGTTACTGTAGCAATTATCTATCACGATGGTTCATCAACTACATCAGGACATTATACAGCTTACTTAAAGTCTGGAAACGGCTGGTCATTCTGTAATGATTCTGTTGTAACGTTCAAAAAAAAATTGCCGTTTGACCTTAAAAATTCTTACCTGGTGTTTTTAAAACCAAAATTTTAAGTAGAGGGAATGTAAGTCTGCAATGCTGTCTCGATTAAAAATTCAACTATATAAACCTGATGCAAGTAAGTCTGCTTCATAGTAAGCAGTATCAGTGTCATAGGAAAAGGAGAACATGAGTGACAAAGAAGAGTAAGATATTAGTAGTCCAGGATTGTGAAAATAATCTCAAATATTTTATTTTTGAAAGTTGCGAAAATAGAAAATGTCGGGATTTGATTGGAAGAATTACAAGATTTGCGAATCGCGGCAACATGATTTGGCCTAGTGGAAACATGTGATATAATGAGAGAAGTTTTTTTTCTATGTAACATATTTCACGTATCGATGGAGGTTTTCTTTCAGAAAGTGGCGGGCTGAAAATATTTAAAGCACAACAGAGTGGATGCTGTTTATAGAAGATCCTTCGACGTCATTGAAAGTAAGTTAATTTTAAGAAGTTTTGAAATCAGATTTCTTAGGTTGTATGGGTTTTTTAAACACAGTCATTTTGATTGTGTTTTTTTTTCCCCGCTGTTACATGATGAATACCTTCAAGTCACTGATTTAAGTGAAATTTGATACATTCTGAGAACAGCAAAAATAAACCATTTAACATGTATAATTAATGTTATGCTTTTTGTCCTTATGATATACATTTAGAAATGTGTGGTACATATGGGTAAGCTGAGTTCTGTAAATATCAATTTTAATGCTTAGAGTGCTGTACTTCTGGGTAGTGTTTTTTTTTTTATAAAAAAAAGAGGCCTCACCTCAAAGAAAGCTCTTGAAAGCACACATCTTATTTGCATCCTAAAACAATCATTTACAATGTTAGACACAATTTTTTTATGGCTTTACATCTTTTTTGCGCTGCTATTGCATCACTATTGTGAGACATTAGCAGTGCAAGAAAAACATCATGTTCCAAAATAGGCCTCAGTTCAGCAACATCAAGATACAGTTTCTTTCGAATATATATCTTTAGGATTGTGTAGTGAACGTAGAGAAGCAGAGACTTCTGTAAATGTCAAAGTTGTTGAAAAACTGTTTGTTTTTGAACCTTTTCCCTTGTCTTTTCTAATTTTTAAATACATGTTTTAATATTTTTTGAAATGTTTGTTCTTTGTTTTACAGATTGAAAGTATGAAAAAATATTTAAAAAAGGTAACAAGAATTATAAGGTAAATGTTTTCCACTCTTTTTACCCGCAATGCACTGCTGATGATGTCATTGACACTATCTCTCATTTACTCTCTCTAGCTGTCTTTCTTTTTACATTATTCTCTGATTACTTCCCTTATACTAACTCTTCTTTTTTTTAAAAAAATATTTTTTTAGTTCGCTTAAAGTTCGCGAACCGGTCAGCGAACTTGAAGCGAACCAAAAGAAATAGAGCTTGCCAGAGTGATAAACATTCTAGCAATTTTGTTTGAAAGGGGAGGTAGTTCTGAAAAGAACTGTTTTTTTTTGTTTTTGGTGTTTTATATATTTTTTTTTTTTTTTGAACATTTTTTGATTTTTTTGTATTTTTAGAACTGTTTTATGTTTTTTTTGTTTTTTTTATGGAGGGGAGACAACAAAAAACAGGCTTTCAAAACGGCTCAACTGGAGCAAAAAAAAGAAAATTACTTTTTGGGTGCATTAGGGCATTTATGATTTTCATATGCAATGTTCATGAGGTTGACACTCATGTTGCCATATGACAGCATTTCACCACAGTAAACACAAGATAACTTTATGTGCTGGAAGTTAGGTTGGATGTTTGGCACAGTCTCTTGTGCCTCTCTTCCCGTCAAAGACAATGTGGATGTAGATCTTGCCACAGGAGTTGCCGTCGGATTGTCTACAAGATCCCTTAACTCAGCCCGGCTGTAGTTCAAGGGATGCCACCTGCTCATGTGACGATGCATTGTATAGTTCCCCATACTGTACTTCTTTTCTGTGCCTCTCGACAATCTGTGATCACAGATGAGGCAGGTGGCATATTTTGCATTCACTTTCTTTGTTCCAGGAGGGATGGTGAAAAACTGCCATATGAAACTGGATTTTCGTTTGGAAACCCGGGGCAACTCATCAACAAATTGTTGTTCCTCTGTCTCCTCTTCTTCTTCTTCCTCATCTTCCTCCTCTCTGTTAGTCATAATTTGTGTAGGTGGTCCTCTCTTCTTATGAGGAGGTGGAGGTGGTGGTGGGGGTGCACCAGCTGCAGCAAGAATGGAAGCCATTGTGGATCTTCAGATAAATGGTCTTTCTCTCACCAAGATGAAAGTCAGAGTGAGGAAATAAGGAGGGGTTTACATGATTTGGGGAAAACAAAAGTTCTGAGCCAATGAAAAGTGTTATTTTTAGGTCACATGACCTAGTCATACATCATTTGGAAACCAAAAGTGAAATGAACCAATGAGAAGTTTGATAAACAAGTCACATGACCTGTTCCGCTTACGTTACGCGGCGCGCGCCGCGTCCCAGATCGCTTCTGGACCGCGGTCCGGAGCACTTCCGGGAGCGCTAACGCGACGCGTCATTAGACGCATTACGCGATAACGTGATATGTCGCGCTTCCGCGACGCGTCACTGTTCCGCTAACGTAACGTTGACCGGTTCGCGGACTAGATCGCGGCATCAAGATGAGCTAACGGAAAGCTTCCCGGTTCGCGAACTAGAAGCGAAGAAAAAAATATTTTAAAAAAATTATCAATAAATATCTATATATATTTTGGGATTTAAAGAATAATACATTTTACAGCTACAGATGTTAGCTTTTAAAAAACCAATGAAATTCACTGAAAAAACCATAGGTTATAGACCATATATAGTTAGAAATTTACATTTAAAAAACCATTGAAATTCAATGAAAAAACCATAGGTTATAGACCATATATAGTTAGGAATTCGCATTTACAAAACCTTATTTTACTCGCACAAAACCATTGAAATTCCATATATAGTTAGTTGCACTAACTATATATCGCGCACCCGCAATCCACTGCTGATGATGTCACATATTACATCATTCATGACATGGTCAGTGACATCACTGATGACATCACTGATGACATCTCAAATGACATGACTGATGACAACATCCAGTGACTGTATGTTTCTGTAAAGTTAAAATATCTCTTACATATTGAAGAATGAGTGGATGTATAAGTGTCTGGATGAAGGATTTAGTAGGTGCATGACTGACTGTATGAGTGAGCTATTAAATGTGTCTCACTGAGTGCATGGGTTAGTGACTAAACTGTCTTAATTTGTGCATCATTATGTCTGTTGTTCTGTAAACTGTTGCATGTGTTGATAAGTAGCTATATGAGTAACTATATGGGTTATTGATTGGTTGCCCAAGTATTTGTATGGGAGACTGTGTGTGTTTGTGGGTGGCTGGGAGGTGTATGACTCTGTGCATAGATGTGTGAGCAGTTGATTCACTAGATGTATGGTTTCAAAAGTGCATGTGGAAACAACTGTATGGGCGGTTGACTGTGTGCATGAGTGTATTGGTGAGTGAATGGATATCTCAGTGCTACATGTCAAAGTAAGTACATATGTAAAGCACAGTACATGTGAGAGTTGACATATATAAATAACTGTGCATAAGAGCCAGTGAATGTGTGAGTGGCTGTATGGATCATTGTGAACTTGTATCAGGGATTGTATAAGAGAGTAAATATGTGTTAGTATATGTTTGAATAAGTAAAGTTTGTCTAACTGTATAGTTGAGGAAATGGAGGTGTGATTGATTCTTTGCATGACTGACTAGGTGTGTGAGTAACTCCATGGATGAGTGACAGTCTGTGAGTGTCTGTTTACACTGATTGTATCTAAGGTTATATTAGAGTCTGAAGAGGTTCATCGTATTATCACATGAATGATATCATCAGTGATATGATCAGTAATGTCAAATGAGATGTCAACAGTGATGTTATCAGTGATATCATTTGAGATGTCATCAGTGATGTCATCAGTGATGTCACTGACCATGTCATGAATGATGTAATATGTGACATCATCAGCAGTGGATTGCGGGTGCGCGATATATAGTTAGTGCAACTAACTATATATGGAATTTCAATGGTTTTGTGCGAGTAAAATAAGGTTTTGTAAATGCGAATTCCTAACTATATATGGTCTATAACCTATGGTTTTTTCATTGAATATATATATATATATATATATATATATTCCAACAAAAGCGCCTGCTGCTTAAGGACGCCACTCCACAAAAAATAAGTTCACAGAACCTTTTATTTTCTGAAACCAGCTCAGCTTTCCAATTGTTCATTACCTTCCCTGACGCGTTTCAAAGCAACATGCTTCTTTTTCAAAGGGAAAACACAGTCTGTCAGCCTCAAACCTTTGAAACGCGTCAGGGAAGGTAATGAACAATTGGAAAGCTGAGCTGGTTTCAGAAAATAAAAGGTTCTGCGAACTTATTTTTCGTGGAGTGGCGTCCTTAAGCAGCAGGCGCTTTTGTTGGAATTTTCATACACGGTAGCCTCACCGTGGAGGATGCACCGCCATCAAATAATGGGTCTGCAAGGTTTGGAACTGTGCTAAACCTGTCTGCAGCACGAGGAATAAAATAAATAAAAGGAACCGGCATGCCTTTCTGAGGCCCACTGGAGGGCTTAAAATAACCGGATAACAAACACTGTTTTAAAATATTTCATCTGCAAGCAAATTACACAGACCCCACTGGAGGGGAAGAATTGGGCACAGCACAAAAACTTCAAACCCCAGAATGCACACGAATTTCCACACCTGTTCAAGTGAGGCCTCTGGAGAGGTTAATTGAAAAAGAAAAAAAAGAACTGAAGGCTGGAGGGTGTGCTGTGCTGATCTGTGGCTGACAGACTGTGTTTTCCCTTTGAAAAAGAAGCATGTTGCTTTGAAACGCGTCAGGGAAGGTAATGAACAATTGGAAAGCTGAGCTGGTTTCAGAAAATAAAAGGTTCTGTGAACTTATTTTTCGTGGAGTGGCGTCCTTAAGCAGCAGGCGCTTTTGTTGGAATTTTCATACACGGTAGCCTCACCGTGGAGGATGCACCGCCATCAAATAATGGGTCTGCAAGGTTTGGAACTGTGCTAAACCTGTCTGCAGCACGAGGAATAAAATAAATAAAAGGAACCGGCATGCCTTTCTGAGGCCCACTGGAGGGCTTAAAATAACCGGATAACAAACACTGTTTTAAAATATTTCATCTGCAAGCAAATTACACAGACCCCACTGGAGGGGAAGAATTGGGCACAGCACAAAAACTTCAAACCCCAGAATGCACACGAATTTCCACACCTGTTCAAGTGAGGCCTCTGGAGAGGTTAATTGAAAAAGAAAAAAAAGAACTGAAGGCTGGAGGGTGTGCTGTGCTGATCTGTGGCTGACAGACTGTGTTTTCCCTTTGAAAAAGAAGCATGTTGCTTTGAAACGCGTCAGGGAAGGTAATGAACAATTGGAAAGCTGAGCTGGTTTCAGAAAATAAAAGGTTCTGTGAACTTATTTTTCGTGGAGTGGCGTCCTTAAGCAGCAGGCGCTTTTGTTGGAATTTTCATACACGGTAGCCTCACCGTGGAGGATGCACCGCCATCAAATAATGGGTCTGCAAGGTTTGGAACTGTGCTAAACCTGTCTGCAGCACGAGGAATAAAATAAATAAAAGGAACCGGCATGCCTTTCTGAGGCCCACTGGAGGGCTTAAAATAACCGGATAACAAACACTGTTTTAAAATATTTCATCTGCAAGCAAATTACACAGACCCCACTGGAGGGGAAGAATTGGGCACAGCACAAAAACTTCAAACCCCAGAATGCACACGAATTTCCACACCTGTTCAAGTGAGGCCTCTGGAGAGGTTAATTGAAAAAGAAAAAAAAGAAAAAAAAGAACTGAAGGCTGGAGGGTGTGCTGTGCTGATCTGTGGCTGACAGACTGTGTTTTCCCTTTGAAAAAGAAGCATGTTGCTTTGAAACGCGTCAGGGAAGGTAATGAACAATTGGAAAGCTGAGCTGGTTTCAGAAAATAAAAGGTTCTGTGAACTTATTTTTCGTGGAGTGGCGTCCTTAAGCAGCAGGCGCTTTTGTTGGAATATATATATATATATATATATTCACTGAAAAAACCATAGGTTTGACACCAGTTACAGTTAGCTGGACATTTTACTGACATAAAACCATTGAAATTCCCACGTTATGGTTAGTTGGACTCACTATAACTTGCGCGTCTGCAATGCACTGCTGATGACGTCACATATTACATCACTCATGACATGGTCAGTGACATCACTCATGACATCACTGATGACACCATCCAGTGAATGTGTGTCTTTCTGAAAAATAAATATGTTTTATATATGTATATGTAAAGGTCGATGGAAGAATAAATGTTTAAATGAGTGTCTAAAAGGATGTTTTTTAAAACAAATATTGATTGGTTAACTGGCTTATTAAGTGTATCATAGTGAATACATATATTAGCGAGTAATGTTTAAATATTAAAATATATGTATCAGTGTTTCACTTTGTGTATAAGTGGCTGCATGGGTTGGTGAGTAGCTACATGTGTGTATATGGGTTATTAGATGTTTTTTTAGTATCAGTATGAGTGTCTGTATGGTTTGGTGGGGGTATTACGTAGCACATAGATGCATCAATGACTGACTCACTGTTTGTATGTGTTTTGAAGACAGCATATGTGCAGGACTGTATGGGTGGATGAGTGTGTATATGTGTGTGTTAGTGAGTGAGTGACTGTCTCACTAGTGTCTTTATCAGTAACAACATATGTTTTAATCTAGTATATGTGAGTATTGATGTATATAAGTGAGTATATGTGAGAGTGAGAGATTGTAAGAGTTCCTGTTTAAATAAGTATGTGTTTCTTTAAGTGATTGTTTAAGAGAGTAAGTATGCGTAAGTTTCCTTAGAAGTAAGGTGGTAGTGTGTGTATAGTTGTATATGCAAATAAATGGATGTTCAATAGTTTATTTGCATGTGTGAGTATGTATGTGAGTAACTTTTGGATGACTGTCGGTGTGTAACAGGATGTATAGGTGTATCACTACATATGATGAGTGGGTTTATGTATGAGTGACTATATAGAACTGTTGGTGAATGAGTGGATGTGTATATAGATGGTGGAATTACTGAATTGGTTGTTGTAACTGGTATGTTAGTTTCTATTTTTGAATATGTGTTTCAAGGGTTACATTACACTGAAAGGAGGTCTGTCACTCTGTCACAAGGATGGTGTCATCAGTGATGTCATGAGTGATGTCACTGACCATGTCATGAGTGATGTAATATGTGACGTCATCAGCAGTGCATTGCAGGCGCGCAAGTTATAGTGAGTCCAACTAACTATAACATGGGAATTTCAATGGTTTTATGTCAGTTAAATTTCCAGCTAACTATAACTAGTGTCAAACCTATGGTTTTTTCAGTGAATTTAATAGGTTTTTTAAATGCTATTTCCTAACTATAACTGGTGTGAAACCTATGGTTTTTTCAGTGAATTTCAAAGGTTTTTTAAATGCTAATTCCTAACTATAACTGGTGTGAAACCTATGTTTTTTTCAGTGAATTTCATAGGTATTTTTAAATGCTAATTCCTAACTATATATAGGGCCTTAAACCTATGTTTTTTTCAGTGAATTTCAAAGGTTTTTTAATAGCAAATTTTATAGCTATGAAATGTAATATTTTTTATAATGAATCCTATGTTGTTTATTTATGTAATACTATTTTTTTATGTATATTGTTTATGTTTTGTTTTTTTTGCCCTGGAGCGATCCCGGTGAGCGTACCGGTGAGCGCACCGGTAAGCGCAGTCATGCGGCGCGCCCCGGTGCGCGTACCGGTGAGCATCCCGTTAGCGCTATTGCCCCGAACGAAAACATCATTGTGACGTATCGCGTAGCTGCGTCCGCGTGATACGCACGGCGTAAGCGCACCCAGAAGCACTCGAGCGCATACGATCGCGCTAGGTACGCGCCCCGGGGCGCGCCCCGGGGCACGTAGCGTAAGCGCGTCGGATCATGTGACCTGAAAATAACACTTTTTATTGCTTCAAGACAGTTTTGGTTTCCAAATGATAAAGCCAGTGTCATGTGACCTGAAAATAACACTTTTTATTGGTTCAGGACAGTTTTGTTTTCCAAAAGATGAAAGCCCCCACCTTTTTTCCTCATTCTCACTTTTTACTTTGACTGAGGAAGACCTGTTTGCAGATCTATTTGTACCTATTTGTACTGAGAAATGGCTACAGGAGCAGCAGCAGCAGGAGCATCTCAACCGCCACCACCACCACAAGGACCACCACAACGCCACAGTGGTGGAGAAGAAGATGAGGAGGAGGAGGAGGAGAGGCGGTACCTGCCTGAAGATACTACCACCTATAAGCCAAAGGAGCACATTGTCTGGGAGCTTTTTAAAATCCCAAGGGGCCTCAAGAAAGTTAATGCGCCAAAGGTTACTTGTCTGATCTGTGGCACTGTACTTTCCGGGGGGAACCCTGCCAAAAAGTATTCTTTTGGCAACAACACCATGATTCCCCACATGCAACGCCGGCACCCAAACAACTATGCTGCGGCAGAGGTTAGAGAACTGACCAGAAACCCTCCTCAATCTTCACCCAGCACCTCCCAAAGTAAGCAACCCACTCCATCGGGTCCAGAGACAAGTGAGATGGTCCCAAACATCCAAACCCAGTTTGGAGATTTCAAAATTGTTTGCAAATTTTCTGGTAGGACAATTTGCTATGAGCTAAGAGCAAAGTATTAAACTGATTAACCACGCCCCTTTTTACACCTCTCTGCAACACAGCCCCCGTGCATGTTTGAAGAGGGGGAACTAATTCCCCTTGCATACTGGGGGCCCCTGGGGGCCAACTAGCCCACCAGGAGCCTCCAGTATGCGGCAGGGGGCTGCATTGCAGAGAGCTGTAATGAGGCCAGACCCTTTTTTACACCTCTCTGCAACGCAGGCCCCATGCATGTTTGAAGAGGGGGAACTAATTCCCCTTGCATACTAGGGGTGCCTGGGGGCCAACTAGCCCACCTGGAACCTCCAGTATGCGCCAGGGGGCTGCATTGCACAAAGGTGTAATGAGGCTATGCCCCTTTTTACACCTCATTGCAACGAAGGCCACTGGCGCGTTTGCAGAGGGGGGACTAATTCCCCTTGCATACTGGGGGTCCCTGGGTCATATCTGCCCAAACACCGATATTCCGAACGATTGAAAATGACTTTTCTTGAGAAACATTCGGATTTGGATTATCAAGTCCTATACTTTGGAATTTTTGAAAGACTGACTTTGAGGATGCTATAAATGACTCAAGTCTGCCCGAATTGTGTGGGTAAAATTGATACCTAGTCACTTTGAATAAGAATGTACTTACGTCTTGTCTAACATTTGGAAGAAATATCTAGTTATATGACACCAGGATACTGACATAACTTGAAGGAAATAAGAACGCCCTGAAGAAGTTCTGTTGTACAGAACGAAACGTTTCGGCTGGCTGTGGTACATAAACTTAAGGAAAATAAAAGCATTTGAATATACACCAAGATTCAGAGCTTCAATAAGGGCTCTAAGTGATATGATTTGATTAGACTTATTGTGCAAGTGGTGCTGTGCCAAACTTTGGAATATTCTCCACTACTATCTACTACTTACTCTCTCCTACTCCACTACTCTCAAAAACTCACTCTCTATTACTCATTCTCTACTACTCTACTACTCTCTACTACTCTCTCTACTACTCACTCCCTACTGCTCACTATCTCCTACTCTCTACTACTCACTCTCTACTACACTCTCTCTACTACTCACTCTTTACTACTCACTCTCTACTACTCTCTACTACTCACTCTCTACTTCTTACTCTCTACTACTCTCTACTACTCACTCTCTACTACTCTCTACTACTCACTCTCTACTGCTCTCTCTCTACTAGTCCATACTACTCACTCTACTACTCACAATCTACTACTCTCTACTATTCTCTCTCTCTGCTACGCACTCTCTACTACTCTCTACTACTCACTCTCTACTACTCACTCTCTACTACTCACTCTTTACTACTCTCCACTACTCACTCTCTACTGCTCTCTACTACTCACTCTACTACTTACTCTCTACTACTCTCTACTACTCACTCTCTACTACTCACTCTCTACTACTCTCTACTACTCACTCTACTATTCACTCTACTACTCTCTACTACTCACTCTCTGCTACTCTCTCTTCCGCTCTCTACTACTCTCTACTACTCACTCTCTACTCTCTATTACTCACCCTCTACTCTCTACCTCTCTCTACTTCTCTCTACTAGTCTTTACCTCTCTAGCGCTACCTCTCTACCTCTACCTATCTACCTCGCCACCTCTACCTCTCTACCTCTCTCTACACGCACACATATACACATATATATGCATATATATGCATATGCATTTATATATATGTATGTGTATGTATATATTACCTACTGGCGATAGCCAGTAGGTATATATAGTTAGGATTTTTTTCCTATGGGATTTTTGAAAATTCTATGTCGAATAACTTTGGCTTATGAGGACAGAATTGGCTGAAATTTTCAGGAAAATGGAACATTTTGTTTCTGAGCAGCCCCTGAAAATTTGAGGGGTTTTCGTCAAGGGGGGGCCGAGAAAAAAGGGGGGTCCCAAAACGTGTTTTTCCCATGCAATTTTCCATAGGGCGGTTGGCCTCACTTTTAGCCTGAACGGCTGAATGGATTTACACCAAACTTGGCAAAATTGTAGGGACTGGTAGCCCGATGTGCCTTTGCTATGTCTCAAGATATAGGCTCCAGTGGTTTTTACGAAAATTAACTTTGAAAAATATAAATTGGGCTACATTGGGCTATATATATGTTGGAGCCCAAATGTAGCCCAATGTAGCCCAATGTAGCCCAATGTAGCCCAAAGATGGCCACCAGAGACAAAAAACCAAATGTAGCTCAAATATCAGCCAGATGTAGCCCAACTATAGCCCAATGACAGATTGTCCCAGAGTGTTCTAAAGAACAACTAGAGTGCTAACAGTCCTACTTATTACAAAGGTATGGCACACCTGAAGCCATCTTGATTGGAATGAAGTGGTAACTCTTAAAACATTAAATTTAAAAAGGAACAAAATGAGGGGGTTCATTTTGCCATAGAAAGTATGATTAGCGAATATATGACGAAATCCCGCATACCATCAGTCCGCAAAAAAAATCCTGCATGTACTATTAGGCCGCAAATTAAAATAACGAAAACTTTTAGAACGAATATGCCTTTAGCATACACTAAACAACTAAACTACCCTAAACCCTAAAACACTACCCCCAGCATGACCCTACACTACACAAACACTACAACACTACCCTAAACCCTAAAACACTACCCCCAGCATGACCCTACACTACACAAACACTACAACACTACCCTAAACCCTAAAACACTACCCCCAGCATGACCCTACACTACGCAAACACTACAACACTACCCTAAACCCTAAAACACTACCCCCAGCATGACCCTACACTACGCAAACACTACAACACTACCCAAAACCCTAAAACACTACACCCCAGCATGACCCTACACTACGCAAACACTACAACACTACCCTAAACCCTAAAACACTACCCCCAGCATGACCCTACACTACGCAAACACTACAACACAACCCTAAACCCTAAAACACTACCCCCAGCATGACCCTACACTACGCAAACACTACAACACAACCCTAAACCCTAAAACACTACCCCCAGCATGACCCTACACTACGCAAACACTACAACACAACCCTAAACCCTAAAACACTACCCCCAGCATGACCCTACACTACGCAAACACTACAACACTAACCTAAATCCTAAAACACTACACCCCAGCATGACCCTACACTACGCAAACACTACAACACTACCCTAAACCCTAAAACACTACCCCCAGCATGACCCTACACTACGCAAACACTACAACACTACCCAAAACCCTAAAACACTACACCCCAGCATGACCCTACACTACGCAAACACTACAACACTACCCTAAACCCTAAAACACTACCCCAAGCATGATCCTACACTACGTAAACACTACAACACTACCCTAAACCCTAAAACACTACCCCCAGCATGACCCTACACTACGCAAACACTACAACACTACCCTAAACCCTAAAACACTACCCCCAGCATGACCCTACACTACGCAAACACTACAACACTACCCAAAACCCTAAAACACTACCCCCAGCATGACCCTACACTACGCAAACACTACAACACTACCCAAAACCCTAAAACACTACCCCCAGCATGACCCTACACTACGCAAACACTACAACACTACCCTAAATCCTAAAACACTACCCCCAGCATGACCCTACACTACGCAAACACTACAACACTACCCAAAACCCTAAAACACTACACCCCAGCATGACCCTACACTACGCAAACACTACAACACTACCCAAAAACCTAAAACACTACCCCCAGCATGACCCTACACTACGCAAACACTACAACACTACCCTAAACCCTAAAACACTACACCCCAGCATGACCCTACACTACGCAAACACTACAACACTACCCTAAACCCTAAAACACTACCCCCAGCATGACCCTACACTACGCAAACACTACAACACTACCCTAAACCCTAAAACACTACCCCCAGCATGACCCTACACTACGCAAACACTACAACACTACCCAAAACCCTAAAACACTACCCCCCAGCATGACCCTACACTACGCAAACACTACAACACTACCCAAAACCCTAAAACACTACCCCCAGCATGACCCTACACTACGCAAACACTACAACACTACCCAAAACCCTAAAACACTACACCCCAGCATGACCCTACACTACGCAAACACTACAACACTACCCAAAACCCTAAAACACTACCCCCAGCATGACCCTACACTACGCAAACACTACAACACTACCCAAAACCCTAAAACACTACACCCAGCATGACCCTACACTACGCAAACACTACAACACTACCCTAAACCCTAAAACACTACACCCCAGCATGACCCTACACTACGCAAACACTACAACACTACCCAAAACCCTAAAACACTACGCCCAGCATGACCCTACACTACGCAAACACTACAACACTACCCTAAACCCTAAAACACTAGCCCCAGCATGACCCTACACTACGCAAACACTACAACACAACCCTAAACCCTAAAACACTACCCCCAGCATGACCCTACACTACGCAAACACTACAACACTACCCTAAACCCTAAAACACTACCCCCAGCATGACCCTACACTAAACAACCACCACAACTCTACACTACACTAACACAACACTACACTACACAACACTACACTACACTACACAATCACTAACCCACGAAAAAATTAACACAAACCCACTTACCTCTCTCGTCATCGTGGTTTTCACAACGCAAATGCATTTACCATACATGCCTTTAAAACGTAATTCTTTGTAAAGGCATGCGCGATAAATGCACATGCGTTTTGAAAAAATGCGGGATAATGGTATGCGAGCTCAATGACCTTGCGGGATAATGGTATGCGGACTGAAAGTCTGCGGGATAAAAAATGCGGGAAAATGGCTGCAAACCATGATTAGCAGCAGACTTCCCTGGTGAGCACTAGCTTTACTACAGTGATCTAATGAGCAACTAGAGTGCTAACATTCAGAATTTATGGCAAATGTGTGACACATCTGAATGCCTTCTTGATAGAACCAAAGTAAACAAGCATTGAAAATGCAATAGATCTCGCCCTCGTTTAAGTTAAAGCCATTCTGTTTGTAATGAGGTGGCTTTTTAGCTTTGCTTTTATTAGTGTTTTTAAAACTTTCATGTAAATAACATGCATATGTATGCATATATGTATATGTATGCATGCATTTATATTTATATAGATATGCAGATTACATATGTTTATATATGTATATTACCTACTGGCGATAGCCAGTGGGTATATATAGTTAGGATTTTTTCTCTATGGGATTTCTGAAAATTCTATGTCTAATAACTTTGGCGTTTGTGGACGGAATTGGCTGAAATTTTCAGGAAAATGGCACACATTTTTCTGAGCAGCCCCTGAAAATTTGGTGGGGTTTCGTCAAGGGGGGGCCGAGAACAAAGGGGGGTCCCAAAACGCGTTTTTCCCATTCATTTTTCCATAGGGCGGTTGGACTCACTTTTAGCTCGAACGGCTGAATAGATTTACATGAAACTTGGCAAAATTGTAGATATGGTTTTCCCGACGTGCCTTTGCTATGTCTCAATATATGTGCTCCAGTGGATTTTGAGAAATTAACGTTTAAAAAAATATATATATCTGTGACAGCGCTCCGGTTAGCGCCCCGGTTCGCGTACCTGACGCGTAACGGAACTTCGCGAAGCGAATCTGATTGGCTCTCCGGTGTCTGTCAACATTCTAAACAAACCGGAGCGGCCGCCATCTTGTCTCTTGGTACGATCGAGAGACAAGATGTGGTGAAAAACGAAGGGGGAAATGAAGGAAAGGGGGCAAGGTAGACCACTCCTGACCCCCTAGGATTGATGAGGGGGATATTAAAGTGCCCCGCGGGGCAAAAAATTTTGCGATTTTATGCCGTAGAGGCGCGTCCCGGTACGCGAACCGGGCAGCTCACCGGGCAGCTAACCGGGCAGCTAACCGGCAGCGTAGCTGTCAACATTGTAAACAGTCCGGAGCGGCCGCCATCTTGTCTCTCGGTAGGTTCGAGAGACAAGATGTGGTGAAAAAAGAAGGGGGAAATGAAGGAAAGGGGGCAAGGTAAACCCCTCCTGACCCCCTAGGATTTATGAGGGGGATATTAAAGTCCCCCGCGATTTTTCGCGGTAGAGGCGCTTCCCGGTACGCGAACCGGGCAGCTAACCGGCAGCGTAACGGGAGTCCGCCATCTTGTGTTTTTGGAGCGTCCGGTTCGCGTACCGGGTAGCGTCCCGGTAAGCGTAACAAGGGGAAAACCAAGAGAAACAGTAAAAAAAAAATTAAGGGAATAGATTTCCAGCAAACTTGGCAAAATTGTAGGGACTGTTTGTTTGATGTGCCTTTGCAAGGCCTCAAGATATGTGCACGTGTGGATTTTGTCTAATTAAGGTTAAAAAAAATATATATATCTGTAAGCGTGCTCCGGCACGCTTACGTTACGGGTTTTGTTTGCGCTGCAGAACCGATACGTCACGGTTATGCGACGCGTCATGAGGCGTCTCACGTGGCTACGTGATACGTCACGTAATAAAGAATATATTTTACAGCTATAGATATTAGCTTTTAAAAAACCAATGAAATTCACTGAAAAAACCATAGGTTATAGACCATATATAGTTAGGAATTTGCATTTACAAAACCTTGAAAATTCACTGAAAAAACCATAGGTTAGAGACCATATATAGTTAGCTGGACATTTTATTGACAAAAAACCAATGAAATTCCATATATAGTTAGTTGCACTAACTATATATCGCGCACCCGCAATCCACTGCTGATGATGTCACATATTACATCATTCATGACATGGTCAGTGACATCACTGATGACATCACTGATGACATCTCAAATGACATCACTGATGACATCACTGATGACATCTCAAATGACATCAGTGATGACATCATGACACACCAATACCAGTTACTACATACGCACTCACTGATTCCTACGTCTACACACACATTCACTCATTCACCCATACAATCACTCATACATACAGTCACTCATTATTACACTATCATATGCACTCATACACCTATGCAGACACTCACACACTGCCACTCATCCATGGAGTTACTCACACACCTAGTCAGTCCTGTAAAGAATTAATCACACTTCCATTTCCTCATCTATACAGTTAAACACAGAACACCATACTTCAGTGACATCACTGATGACATCACTGATGACATCTCAAATGACATCACTGATGACATCTCAAATGACATCACTGATGACATCATGACACACCAATACCAGTTACTACATACGCACTCACTGATTCCTACGTCTACACACACATTCACTCATTCACCCATACAATCACTCATACATACAGTCACTCATTATTACAACACTATCATATGCACTCATACACCTAGTCAGTCCTGTGAAGAATCAATCACACTTCGATTTCCTCATCTATACAGTTAAACACAGAACACCATACTTTTCACACATATACTAACACATACTTACTCTCTTATACAATCACTGATACAAGTACACATTGATATGCACAGAGTCACACACCTCCTAGCCAGCCACACACACACTCAGTCTTCCATACATCCACTCATTCTTCAATATGTAAAACATATTTAAACTTTACAAAAACACACAGACACTAGATGATGTCATCAGTGATGTCATTTGAGATGTCATCAGTGATGTCATCAGTGATGTCATTTGAGATGTCATCAGTGATGTCATCAGTGATGTCACTGACCATGTCATGAATGATGTAATATGTGACATCATCAGCAGTGGATTGCGGGTGCGCGATATATAGTTAGTGCAACTAACTATATATGGAATTTCATTGGTTTTTTGTCAATAAAATGTCCAGCTAACTATATATGGTCTCTAACCTATGGTTTTTTCAGTGAATATATATATATATATACATACATACATATATAAACATATATAATCTGTATATCTATATAAATACAAATATAAATGCATGTATACATATACATATATGCATACAGATGCATGTTATTTACATGAAAGTTTAAAAAACACTAATAAAAGCAAAGCTAAAAAGCCACCTCATTACAAACAGAATGGCTTTAACTTAAACGAGGGCGAGATCTATTGCATTTTCAATGCTTGTTTACTTCGGTTCCATCAAGAAGAAGTCATTCAGATGTGTCACACATTTGCCATAAATACTGAATGTTAGCACTCTAGTTGCTCATTAGATCACTGTAGTAAAGCTACTGCTCACCAGGGAAGTCTGCTGCTGGTATTCAAAGTGCATGTTTCAGTCTGCATGTCAGAATTTTTTATGAAATTGAAGAGGATTTGAGAAGTCACTCAAAATGTGCCCTAATTTTTCTTTCTGCAGCACTAATCATACTTTCTATGGCAAAATATACCCCCTCATTTTGTTCCTTTTTAAATTAAATGTTTTAAGAGTTACCACTTTATTCCAATCAAGATGGCTTCAGGTGTGCCATACCTTTGTAATAGGTAGGACTGTTAGCGCTCTAGTTGTTCTTTAGAACACTCTGGGACATTCTGTCATTGGGCTATACTTGGGCTACATCTGGGTGTTATTTGGGCTACATTTGGGCTCTTTTGTCTCTGGTGGCCATCTTGGGAGACTTTTGAACAAACTTGGGCGTCCCCTCAAACAAAAACCACACAGGTTGAGTATTCTACCCAAAACATAGCATGCCGTTAATTCGGCGGGAAAGGTAAAGTTACAAAGTTATAAGTACCAATCTCTAAAGGCAGGCTTCAATCAGGGAGACAAGGTCTATGGGTCAGTTCAGCTATATTTCTCTAGTAGCTAGATTTTTGGTGAATTATGTAAATAGAAGAGCCTTTCTTAAACACATTTTGACCGTAAACAGTTTGAGTTAAAATCTAAGCATTGATTTTTCACCAGAATGAATTACATAGAAAACACAGTTGTTCAAAGCGGTATCAAAAATTATTTTCCACACCAAGAATTGCAGTAAAAAACTCTGTTATACATTTATTATATGATCACAATACAATATACAAGATTTTTAAAAACACATTATACATTTCATAAAAAGATTTTTTTAAAAAAGCAAGAATCACAAGTCGACGCGGCGTTTCGGTTTTCTGTATTTGGACCTTCTTCAGGACTGATTCTTTAAATTGGATAGGGCAGCCCGCCCACTGGATGCAGTTTAATTGAATTCTGCACCCTGTAGTCATCGGATTATGATATACTCAGGAAAAAATCTTCAATTTTTGATTTTTGATCCCACTTATGTTTGTGTTGAGTTAGCTTTGTCTTGGACTGCCAGGGGGAGCCACCGTCTTCCTATGTATGGGTTTCTTCAATTGCCCATTAAAAATCTTTTGTGGTTTGGCGCAATGCTCAGGATGGGTTGCTACCAAGTTCCTTCTTATTCACCTCCAAATTCTTTCTTAAATATCAGATTCGGCCTCCCTGCTCCTGGTCTCTGGCAGTCTTCCACACGTCCCTCCACTCATCCGGTATGGGCCGTCTCGAAAGATTGGTACTTATAACTTTGTAACTTTACCTTTCCTGCCGAATTAACGGCATGCTATGTTTTGGGTAGAATACTCAACCTGTGTGGTTTTTGTTTGAGGGGACGCCCAAGTTTGTTCAAAAGATTCTACTCCCCCCCAGTCCCTAATCAACTGTTGCGGGGTCCTCCTTTTATTTTCTAACATCTTGGGAGACTGCATGTCAGAATTTTTTAATGAAATAGAAGAGGATTTGAGAAGTCACTCAAAATGTGCCCTAATTTTTCTTTCTGCAGCACTAATCATACTTTCTATGGCATAATATACCCCCTCATTTGGTTCCTTTTTATATTAAATGTTTTAAGAGTTACCACTTTATTCCCATCACGATGGCTTCAGGTGTGCTATACCTTTGTAATAAGTAGGACTGTTAGCGCTCTAGTTGTTCTTTAGAACACTCTAGGAGGCTGCAGTAGAACACAAAGGAATCAACTGACAGTCTCTGTCCTTGTTGGATGTACATGTTTTACTGAGAATGCCAGACTTCATTCTCACATGACTGAGAAAGATAATGTGAATTTACAGAAAATATGCTTTCAGTTTAGCTTATAGATCCCCTTCCAAACCACTGTGGGAAAATCATGACATATTAGTTTTCTTTCAAACATGATTCACGATATCACAGCAGAAGGCTTTTTCACATGGTAAAATCAACTTAGCACACACCACAATTCCTAAAATGAGTATGTTACCATCAACAAATGATTTATACTGTAACTAAAGTCCTAAAACCCTCTATTAACTACAATGCTTTTAAATGTGGTGCTATCATGTATATTGGTCCCAAGATGGCTGCCAACACTTCGTGGATGAAGTACTGACAGCCAATCAGATCAGATGTGTGGTTGGGCTCCGCCCAGTTATATATATTTTTTTGAACCTAAATTACTCAAAATCCACAGGAGCACATATCTTGAGACATAGCAAAGGCACATCGGGCTACCCGTCCCTACAATTTTGCCAAGTTTTGTGGAAATACATTCAGCCGTTCAGGCTAAAAGTGAGTCCAACCGCCCTATGGAAATTAACATGGGGAAAACACGTTTTGGGACCCCCCTTTTATCTCGGCCCCCGTTTGACAAATCCCCCCCAAACTTTCAGGGAAGGAGCGCAGCGCAGCGAGGCAAATTTAAGAAAAATTACAGGCAGATTCCTCAACCGGCCCCAAAGTTATTTCCAATAGAATGTTGCGGATTTCCTTTAGAAAACAATCCTAACTATAACTACCTACTGGCGACCGCCAGTAGGTAATATATATATATTTTTATATATATATATATATATATATATATATATATATATATATATATATATATATATGAATCACCACTTTGCCACGCAGGGAGCCCACGACCTTTGCAGGGCGGCCAGTGCTGCTGGTGCGAGGCTTCCAGCAATCAATTAACACACATCCCTCCTTCACGCTGGAAAAAGGTGCACTGACTCTGGCTGTATTGCTTTCAAAAACCGTTTATTCATGGAAAATAAACAGAGGCAGCAGGCTCACAGTCCCAACGTTTCTGCTCCGTAGAGCCTTGATCACGGGAGAGTCTTTGCATTTTGAATTGCCCACGTGCTTCCTTTTAAAGCGCAGGCCGTATTCTTTTGCAAGTTGCGCAATGGAAACAGTAATTAATTTTTAAAGGAACGTGAACAGCGCGATTTAAATCCATAACATTCAATATTCTAGCGCTGAAAACCTTCTTCTTGATAATATGGTTTCCCTTGCAGATTGAAATAAGTAAGCTTAAGTATATATATATATATATATATATTTATATATATATATATATATATATAACCTACTGCCGGTCGCCAGTAGGTATAAATAGTTAGGATTTTTTTGAATAGGGATTTCTGAAAATTTTATGTTGAATAACGTTGGCGTTGATGGACGGATTTGGCTGAAATTTTCAGGAAAATGGCACATTTTGTTTCTGAGCGTCCCCTGAAAGTTTGGGGGGTTACGTCAAGTGGGGGCTGAGAAAAAAGGGGGGTCCCAAAACGTGTTTTTAACATTGAGTTTTCCATAGTGCGGTTGGACTCAATTTTAGCTTGAACGGCTGAATGGATTTCTATGAAACTTGGCAAAAGTGTAGAGACTTTTTGCCCGATGTGCCTTTGCTAGGTCTCAAGATATGTGCTCCAGTGGATTTTGAGAAATTAATGTTCAAAAAAATATATCAATCTGTGACAGCGTCCCGGTTAGCGCCCCGGTTCGCGTACCAGACGCGTAACGGAACTTCGCGAGGAGAAGCGGATTGGCTCCCAGGTGACTGTGAACATTCTAAACAGTCCCGAGCGGCCGCCATCTTGTGTCTCGGTAGGATCGAGACACAAGAGGTGGCAAAAACAAAGGGGAAAATGAGCATAAGGGGGCAGAGTACATCCTCCCTGACCCCTTAGGTTTGATGAGGGGGCTTTAAAAGGGCCCCGCGGGGCAAAAAAAAATAATTTTTATTATCGTTTTTTTGCGGGGGGAGCGCCCGGTACGCGCACCTGGAAGCGGTTCGGGGAGCGTAATATAGGGAAAAAAGAATGAAAGAATTTTCAAATATTGTATGTTTATTGATTGTTCTTTTTGTTGTATTTTTTTTGTTTTTTTTTATTTAAGTACCAACATGTAGGTACCAATGCAGAGTCTAAAAATAAATAAACACCGTCTCCTTTGTAGATCTCTTGCATGTTGTTTCAGAAGTTATTGTGGCATATGGAATTCATAACATAGTCTGTCAGGAAAGCAGAAAGAACATGGAGGCAGGAGATGATAAAGAGATGTTAAATACACATTGGAGGTAATATAGTGGGAGAAATGAAGTAACTATGAGCAAACCTACTATGTAACACAAAAAAGTTGCACAGTATATTTTAAGTCTCACTTTATATTTTATCTTTTTGGGTACTATTTCATAATTTTCATATTAAAAAGAATAATGTCTCAAACAATTTTAACTTTTAAAATTTTAATTTATTGTTCTGATTTGTCAAAATCGAAGAGAATTTGTAACATTAAATCATCAGGTATGTCCTCCTTTTCATTCCAAGAATCACATTCTTCAGCACATTTTATTAATTCTTGGTCTACTGTTTCATCCATAAAGTCTACTTCTTCTTTTTCTTCGTTAGGATTGTTTTCAATCTTAATTTGAAATGAAATTGTATTTTCTTTTTGCTGTGCTTCCATTTTCTTGCTGTAAATTGCATAAAAAATAAATATATTAGTGGAGATAGGGCACTGTTTGGTTTAAGTTCAGTCAGGTACTTGTGAGTTTTTAACAGTGAAGTTATCTTTGGGCAGTGCATGGTTTCAGGCAGGAAGTAGACCTATTAAAATGTGCCTGTGATGAAGCCTAAGTAAATTCATAACTATACCACAGAAGCCTAACTCAATCAATATTTAAAAAAATTAAGTCTTTCTCAATGACTAACTCTTATAGAGGGACAGTATGTAACTATCTGAAAACGTTTTCCTAAATTAATTTAAAGTGCATAACATAGTTCTCCTTTCAAATTTTTAAAATGATATCTTACCTTTGAAAAAGAAGTTAAAGTTGTCAGTGAATATGCTCTTGAAATGTACTTCAGGAAGTAGTAGTCAAAATGGCTGTGTTTGTCTCTCTTTCTTTATATATATTCAGGTACATAACCAATTAAATGTCTTGAAAAAATAGTAGAAAATGAAAGTAACATTTTAATTGGTTGTCAATTCTAACACTTCATATGTGTTTTTGTCATGTAATTTACCTCAGGATATTTAGTCAGGCCTACAGCATAATTTTCTCAATGGAATTCCATCAAATTTGGGTAAATGGTAGGGACTGCTATGTAGTAGGGCCTATTCTATATTTGATGAAAGTGTCTCCAGTGGTTTTTCTGTAAATTAATTTCCCACCTTTTTTTAGCGAGCGCTCACCGGTCCTCGCCCCGATACTCGTACCGGCAGCGTTACGGGAGTCCTCCATTTTGTGTATCGGTAGAATTGAGACACAAGATGGAGGGGAAACAATGTTTGGAATGGGTAGAAGGGGGCACGGTAGACACTTCCTGACCCTCTAGGTTTTCTGAGGGGGGCTTAGGACGCTCATATAGGCAAAAAAAAAAAATTGCGTGGGGAGCGCCCGGTACGCGCACCGGTAAGCGAACCTGGGAGCGTACTTTGGTGAAAAATAGTTAAAAAAGTTAGAAAAAGATAAACATTTTGAATGATCAGAGGTAGGGTAGCTCTGAAAAGAGCTATTGGGTTCTGTGGCTAATTTAGGTACCTACAAGTAGGTTCCAATGCACAGTTTTAAATTCAGGAGGAATATTCTATTCCCCTCATCGGAGAAGTGCACACCATCTCCTCTGTAGATGTCTTGCATGTTGTAACACAAGTTATTGTTGTATATTAAACCCATTCTAAAGTCTCTCATGTAAGCAGAAACAGATTTATTCACATGTTTCCGTGCTTTCTCAAATTGTGGACAAAATTGGTTGGACCAGTTCAATTTCTGTCTTTGGCATATATTGGAATATACCAAGGCATTTTGGGGAAAAAGTCTCATCAATTGATGAAAGGTGTCCTTTAAAAGCATTTCCAGACCAACCCCAGTCATAGTCCCAAAATCATTTTCACCACAGTGCACTATTAAAAGGTCAGGGTATGGCAGATGCATAAAAAAATTATATTAAAAAGATATAAAATATATTTTTCCTTTAAAAGAAGAATACATTTTACAGCTTTTGATATTTGCTATTAAAAAACCATTGAAATTCACTGAAAAAACCATAGGTTATAGACCATATATAGTTAGGAATTTGCATTTACAAAACCTTGAAAATTCACTGAAAAAACCATAGGTTATAGACCATATATAGTTAGGGATTAGCATTTACAAAACCTTATTTTACTCACACAAAACCATTGAAATTCACATATATAGTTAGTTGCACTAACTATATATCGCGCACCCGCAATCCACTGCTGATGATGTCACATATTACATCATTCATGACATGGTCAGTGACATCACTGATGACATCACTGATTACATCATTCATGTGATAATACGATGAACCTCTTCAGACTCTAATATAACCTTAGATACAATCAGTGTAAACAGACACTCACAGACTGTCACTCATCCATGGAGTTACTCACACACCTAGTCAGTAATGCAAAGAATCAATCACACCTCCATTTCCTCAACTATACAGTTATACACACCTTACTTATTCAAACATATACTAACACATATTTACTCTCTTATACAATCCCTGATTCAAGTTCACAATGATCCATACAGCCACTCACACATTCACTGGCTCTTATGCACAGTTATTTATATATGTCAACTCTCACATGTACTGTGTTTTACATATGTACTTACTTTGACATGTAGCACTGAGATATCCATTCACTCACCAACACACCCATGCACACAGTCAACCGCCCATACAGCTGTTTCCACATGCACTTTTGAACCCATACATCTAGTGAATCAACTGCTCACACATCTATGCACAGAGTCATACACCTCCCAGCCACCCACACACACACTCAGTCTCCCATACAAATACTTGGGCAACCAATCAATAACCCATATAGTTACTCATATAGCTACTGATCAACACATGCAGCAGTTTACAGAACAACAGATATAATGATGCACAAATTAAGACAGTTTAGTCACTAACCCATGCACTCAGTGAGACACATTTAATCACTCTCTCATACAGTCAGTCAAAAGTTGATGTTGTCAGTGATGTCATTTGAGTTGTCATCAGTGATGTCATCAGTGATGTCACTGACCATGTCATGAATGATGTAATATGTGACATCATCAGCAGTGGATTGCGGGTGCGCGATATATAGTTAGTGCAACTAACTATATATGCGAATTTCAATGGTTTTGTGTGAGTAAAATAAGGGTTTGTAAATGCTAATCCCTAACTATATATGGTCTATAACCTATGGTTTTATCAGTGAATATATATATATATATCTTCAAAACAGATTTGCCCCCAAAGGACGAGCCACCTCTCAGGTAGGTTTCATTCACCGTTTAATCAGGAAGCTGCAACCCGGTTAGCAGAAGTTACGTTTTCATAAAGCCTGACGCGTTTCGTGCTTTGATGCACTTCATCAAAGGCAAAGTTCATGAAGCACCGCAAAGCATGTCGGTCACTGTTTTAAACTTGAGGTACCCGCCCAGTGGCTGCTGGCAAAGCCTTCTGGTACCTGTAGTGCCTGTCAGTGTTCCTTTTGTAAGGTGCTTCGCGCTGCGTCTTATTTACAAGATAAAACCCCAGTGGGTATTCGTGAATGAAACCGCTGTTCACTGCTGCCTCGTATAACTCCCAAAACGACCTCCTGTTCCGCTGGTGATTACCGTCTGGCATCATCAAAGGACCGCTTTCATGCGGCGGGGCTCCGTCCACGGCTGGGACCAGCCGTAACATAACTTCAAAACAGAGTTGCCCCGAAGGACGAGCCACCTCTCAGGTAGGTTTCATTCACCGTTTAATCAGGAAGCTGCAACAGGGTTAGCAGAAGTTCACGTTTTCATAAAGCCTGACGCGTTTAGTGCAAGGATGCACTTCATCAAAGGCAAAGTTCATGATGCACCGCAAAGCATGTCGGGCACTGTTTTAAACTTGAGGTACCCGCCCAGTGGTTGCTGGCAGAGCCCTCTGGTACCTGTAGTGCCTGTCAGTGTTCCTTTAGTAAGGTGCTTCGCGCTGCGTCTTATTTGCATGATAAAAGCCCAGTGGGTATTCGTGAATGAAACGCTGTTCACTGCTGCCTCGTATAACTCCCAAAACGACCTCCTGTTCCGCTGGTGATTACCATCTGGCATCATCAAAGGACCGCTTTCATGCGGTGGGGCTCCGTCCACGGCTGGGCCAGCCGTAACATAACTTCAAAACAGAGTTGCCCCCAAAGGACGAGCCACCTCTCAGGTAGGTTTCATTCACCGCTTAATCAAGAAGCTGCAACAGGGTTAGCAGAAGTTCACGTTTTCATAAAGCCTGACGCGTTTCGTGCAAGGATGCACTTCATCAAAGGCAAAGTTCATATATATATAACCACCTGTGTCTCTGGGTAGGTCATGTGATCAAGTTCGGTTTTGCCGGACGAAACGCGTCATGCTGCTGCCCATTTTGGAATAAAGCACTTTTTTCACTCTTCGCTGTGGTCTGTACCTGCTTTTGTGCTGGTGTTCGTTGAAATTCCTGTGCGGTAGGATTGTGGATTTCGATATATACATATATATATATATATATATATATATATATATATATATATATATATATATATATATATATATATATATATATATATATATATATATATATATATATATATATACTAGGAGTGGGTGGAATTTGCATAAAGGCGTTATGCTAATCTCCGAAAAATGGTAAAAAATCTCTGCGAACACGCAGAAATTCTGCGAACGCGTGGAATTGCTTGTTCGCAATGCTTTTTTCCTGTTTGCAATCACTGTTTGCGTGCTCTGGGGGAAAAATCTCGTGAACACACATTTTGAGAATGCGAACAAGCAAAAAAATTCGCGAAGTAGCGGAATGCAGAAATTGGGGCAATTTTGCGTTCTCCGGCGAAAGTGAAGTTACCCCAATTCCGTGAGCGGAACGGAATTTACTGCCCAGGCCTCATATATACATACATATATATTACCTACTGGTGGTCGCCAGTAGGTAGTTATAGTAAGGTTATAGTTAGGACCAGTTTGCCATAGGACAAGCATTTTTTGTTTTCTCACTATCTTTGGCGCCAGTTGACGAATCTTCGCAACATTTTCTAAACTAGTGGCCCGCTCTGGTCAGCTCCTGTCTTGAAAGTTTTGGGGTGATTCGACAAGCGGGGACTAAGAAAAAAGGGTGTCCCAAAACGTGTTTTCCCCATGGAATTTTCCATAGGAAACTTTAGCCAAAGCCACGACCAGAACTGCTTAACTGAATGACAACAAATTTGGCCAAAAGTTAGCGCTTGGTTCAGAAAGCGACTTTTTCTTTAAATGGTGTAAATCCGTTCAGTAGATCCTGAGAAATTTGAAAAAAATTCAATATCTAGGGGCACGGTGTAGTCACGACCACTCCTGAGCACGAACTTCACTGTGATCGGCTGCCAACACGCCAAAACAGGAAGTGTTGGCAGCCATCTTGTGACTCAGTAGAACCGAGTCACAAGAAAACAGTAAAACAGAGTTGGAAAACAAGAAAAGAGGGCACCATCCCCCAGGGCTTTGTTTATTTGTGGGAGGCCTCCAAGGGCCCCCAATCCCTGGGGACCGCCACCCTGGGGCTTTTATCAAATATTCACTGGGGCAGATGGTCTCCCTGCAGCCCCGGGTACTGCCACCCCCGGGGCTTTCTTTTTTTTATTAAATATTAAACCAGTTTGGGGGGCTTGTGCCATCGACATGCCCTGGGGACCACCACCTCCCCGGGGCACTAATCATGTAAATTTCGGGGTCCGTTACAGACCTGGGTGTAGGAGAGTAGGATCTGCTTACTATGTTTACCCCATTTTTTGCTGGTGTTTCACTGTTTTTTAAACTTTAGTCTGGCTGGGGCATTGCTATCCAGGACCTAAGCCTAGGTGCTTACTCTCTAAATTAATTCCATGTACTATAGGTACATTCCAGTTTGGTTACAGGAGTACCCTTGTGAGTCCCTAGTATCTGGTACACTAGGTACTAAGGGCATAGGTAAACCAGAGGCCTACCAGGGGCTGCAGCATGTCTAATGCCACCCCTGGGAAACCTTCCAAAATGACACCACAGGACTGCTACTGCAGCCTGGGTAAGGTGGTGCATGCACCCCCTACTTAGATGTAGGTTACCTATATCTACCTTTGATCACTGCACATAGAAACCTATCAGTCACCCCTATGGCAGGCCTTATCAATCCTGAAGGCAGGGTGCTTGGTGTTGTGTGAGAGGGTGCCCATGCATGAGCTGAGCCCCTCTGCAGCGTTTGGAGCCTATTTTCTGATGCTGTTCTGTAATGCAGTCATACCATATACTCTTAAGTGCATTATAACCTTGCGGTAAATGCTAACTTTAGAATGGCTGCATGGAAACATGTCGTGTTTGGTGTCAAACACTTTGGAATTCTACCCCCCACCAGTCCTGGCAGCAGGGGTAGAATTCCACCCTTCTAGAGGGAGAGACATGTACACACCGGTATACCCGGTACCAGTTTAAAAGAACCCTGGCATCACAAAATGGATGCTGCAGACATGAGTCGGGCCTCATGCTGCTGACTGAAACTCCATAAGCGAAAGGCCTGGCAATTGGTTTCCTGTCACAAGGCGGTGTAACCACCTCCCAGACAGGCTTTAGTATATTGGGGTGGGTGGGTGCACTCTGAGAGTGCTTTGAAGTCTGCACTGGGGGCACATTTGGTGTCCCTGTGCATAGCCCAGTTCAAACCGGTTGCAGGGGCTCCGAGCCCCTGCTCTGGTGTGAAACTGGACAAAGGGAATGGGTGTAGACACCCCTCTGTCTAGACCCTCCCATAGGTGAGTCCTCAGAATATGTCCAACCCCTTTCTTAGGTATAAGTAAGGAACCCCTGGCAACAGGACTATAGGTTACACCTGGACGAAACTCTGAAACTGAATCCTGGAACTTCGATGCTCTACTCAGGACTAGAGGACGGAAGAATCTCCCTTGGGGTCAAGAAGTGACTCCCTGCTTGGCAGGCACCAAAGACGCATCTTGCCAGTCTGCATCTCCAAAGTTCCTGCCAGACGCCGATGGCTTTGCAACACCAGAGGTGGATTTCCAGACTTCTCACAGCCGACTGAGTCCACAACAAAGCTGAGACCCGCAGCCCTCGTGAGTGACGTGGTACCAGAACTCCTGTATACCGGGCACATGTGCAAGTGCATAGACTTCTTGACATCTCCTGAAGTTGTGTTTTGAGTTTGTTATAGCCCAAGCCCAGAGCATGTTTTGCACCAAAGATTGTGGACCTACAATCCACGAGTGTTCCTTAAGCCCACTTCTTGCATTTCCGCTCGAGGCTCCTTCGTGATCCCTGGTCCGTCAACTTGAGGGTCCCTACGAAGGCGACTCTGGTTTTCCTTGGGCTTCTCTGGTTGCTGCTGGTGTGCCCTAACTACCCACCACAGGGTGAGTCCCTCAGTCCTTGCTGGTCCACACTGAAGCATTTCTTTACTTTCTGCGTGGGTTGCTGTTGCCAAGGCTTGGTGGGTCCAATCTGGTTACTGACACAGCAGCACTTGGCATCCTTTGTGGGACAGCTGGATTACAGATCCTGGTTGTCGTCGACGCCTCCTGGTCCTCATGGCTGAAGAGTCAAGCTTCACCTGATGATACTCATGTGTCAAGTCTATGCAGATGACTGATGTGAATCTCTTTCTCATCCTTGTTCACAGCATCATCAATGGCTACTGGAGGAGATAGTTCCACAGACCAAGGGGAAGTGGCTAGCCAGACTGGGTCCAGTGTGGAGGAGGAGGACAGACCAAGTGGCACTGAGGGTGTTGTGATGATACTCATGTGTCAAGTCTATGCAGATGACTGAGGTGAATCTGTTTCTCATCCCTGTTCACAGCATCATCAACGGCTACTGGAGGAGACAGTTCCATGGACCAAGGGGAAGTGGCTAGCCAGACTGGGTCCAGGGTGGAGGAGGAACCCAGTGCCACTGAGGGTGAGGGAAGCCACACGGATGGCAGTTTGGAAACAACTACATCTGCCGAGGACCAAACAAGCTCCAGTGATAACTCCCTTGTGGTGGTGGGTGGTCCCATTTCAGAGCCCACAGCATCAGAGTGTGCCCCACCACCACCACCAACTCCACTCCCACAGCTGCTCCCATTCCGAGTGTCCGTGGACCCTGCGTGTTAGAGAGCATGCCTCCTTCGGGCCAGGCACCCACCCCCTGCATCTGTCACTGCTGCTGCCCTGAGTGTGGAGGCCAAGATTTGCTAAAACAGATCCATGTAGGGCAGATATCCATGCTGAGGGTCCTCCATGCACATACCAGTCTTTTGACACAATTGGTGTCATACATGGAGGGCATCCCATCAGACAGGTCTGCCCTACAGCAATCAAATCAGGCCATGGCCTCTTCACTGATAGCAGCAATGTCCCTCCTGCATCAGTTCCTCATCCCTCCTTCCTCTGCCCCATCCATAGTCCACACTACCCTACTTGACTCAAGCACACTCACATAGGCACATGCACACATTCCAACAGACACAATCAGCACACAACCACCCACAACAAAGTCAAAACACACATGCACGCACACTCAGGAGACTGACATCACACACACAGGGGGGAGGGACAAAAAAAACACTCACCCATCCACAACCACTACGCATTCCTCAGCTACCTTTCCCTCCAAAACCGCTACCCTTGACTCTCCTGCAACCACCACTTCCTAATGGGTCTTCCCCTGTGACCTTGGCCTCTTCCCCACTGATCCATCACACCACATTAGCAAGGGAAAGAAGAAGACCCTGGCACAGAGAGAAGATTCACCCCTGCATGCAAACCCTCCCCTAAGAGTAAGAACACCCGGGCCCCCACAGATACATCCCCCAGATCAAAGAAGTCCTAAACCCCACCACCATCCCACACTTCCCCACCAAAATCCAGTTCCTCCCGGTCCCAGGACCCTTCCCAAATATCAAACCTCACACCCCATCACAGTTTCACCAACACACCTTTACACCATCCACAAGATGGTCAGGCCCTCCACCCTTCCACAAGCACTGCCACTCCGACAGCACCCCTTCAGTCTGTTCCTGACACTGTAGTGGAGCCACCCCCCCTCAATTTGACCAGTCCACTGCAGTGGAGCCCCCACCCCCTCTATCTGACCAGTCCCCTGAAGTGGAGCCCGACACAATACTAGATCCCATCCCTCCCAAAATTCAAACCAGTGCCCCCTAGTCCTGTCCCTGCAGTCCCTGGCATGCTCCTAAAGATGCCCCTCTAAGGGGAGATGTCGTCTTGTGTTTGCAGTGCAGGCAAGCGAGGGGGGATTACTGTGCATGACCCCCTAAAAGACTCTCTCTTTTTTCATATCCAGTGTTTGATAATATAATTATTTGGTTCTATTATTTTTATAATATGAGCTTAAATCATACTCTTAAAATACTTTAGGATTTTTCAAAATATTTCATATTATATATATTATTTTATGTTTGAAAGTTATATATTTATAAGTATATTTTGGAAATGTACATGTGCACCTCTTCATCCTTCTCAAAATACATTAAAAGTGAGCAAAAGCAATTTGTTCTTTGTTTTGTCTAAGTGCAACATTAACTTTTCCTAAAAGATGAAAAGTGGAAAGGCAGAGATTTCTCCTGGTGGTAAGGTAAAGCTAAATGTCTTGCATGCGTTGTTATGGAACGTCAACTTTTATGGTCACATGATTTCTCAATCTTGTTTGCTATGTTGAAAGACACTATTTTGCAAGTTGTGTGAATTGGCATGCGTTTCAGCCATATTTCCGAGCAGTGGAATCATTATTTAGTTTGTGGTGCCACAGGGACAGACAGCAGGATACGTACAGCGTATTATTTATGAGTATGTTTTTCCCTTTTATTGTCAGCAATCCAATTTCTAACTTGAGTCAATTCTAAGATGTTTACTCTTTGATTCCCAACTTTCACATAATTGTGGGCCAGAAGTACTAAACATTATTGTGTTTTAAAACACTGATTTAGAATTTCAGACTGCGAAATGTTTCATGCAATACAAAAAAAAACATTTTTTGAGTGAATGATGTTTTTTGAGTAGACAAAAATTGGGTATTTGGAAGGAGCAAATTTTGGCCATCCATCTAAAACATGGAATTATTATGGTTTAATTTGATTTGTTTTATTTAAGTAATATGTTTATAAGTATATTGTTTTGTTTATACATTTTTCCCTATATTTCGGATTGTTGAGAGACAAGTGAATTTAATTTTACCTCATTTTAATTGTTATAAAAAAGTATTTATATATATGTTTTTAATGTAGTATATATTTTATATGAAATATGATTTAATAATTTTCTGTTGTATGTATTGCAATGTATTCTATAAAATGACTATGAGTTGGATTGGCATATACAATCATTCCGAAGTCCAACACTTTCCCTACACTTCCAAAATGAGAATAGTAAATCTAACCTCCCATAAGTCCAACTCTTTCCATACTGTTGCATACATTGAAGTGGGAATAATAAATCTAAACTAGGCCTGGGAGATGAACTTCGCTCCGTTCGCAGAGTTTGCTGAGTTTCTGCACTCTGAGTTTGTGAGTGTGAGCTGCCGCTCGGGTAGAATTTCCACCCGAGTGGCAGGAATACCAGCACTTCGCAGAGCAAAACTCTGCGAACTAGGCCCAGGCCTAATCTAAACCCTCTGAATTCCAACACTTTCTCAACTATTGTGTTAATTGAAGTGGGAATGTCAGATATAACCTCTTCAACGTTCAACATCTTCCCCACTGCTGCTGTCAATGGAGTGAGAAGAGTAAATCTAACCCCACCGAAGTTGAACACTTTCCCTACTGTTGATTAGATTGGAATGGGAATAGTAAATCTAATCATACATTGAAATATTCATTCAGGGAGGGGGCAAATGCCCCCCTTCCCCTTTTGTTTGCATTTTGGCCAAGGGGGATGGGTTCTTCGGCATCATAAATTGGCTCGGGATGAGAGGCCATGCGGCCCCTCCCTCTTTTAAAAATGTTTTCGGTCAACGGAGTCCAATGGTAGCACATTGAGGTGGTTGGCATGACCACCCTCCACAACTTACCATTTTTGAGACCAAAGGATGAGGTCCCATGGGCCCATTAGTGGCAAACGGAGGGGTTCTACATGCACTCCTCCCATTCGATGTGAATTTGCCCAGGGAGATGGGGTCCCTAAATCCAGAACTGGTTCAGGGAGGGGAGCCCCACTTATGCCTTCTCCCCTAATAATACATATAAAAGACACCCAGGACCTGGCAGGCATGTCTTTTTTTAACATCGGCAATCCCAGTGGAATCCTGTGTGAGTTATGTAGGATCGTGATTTAAAAAAATATATATACTCATGTTGCAGGTAGCCAGCCTGAACACAAATTGCTTCCTTGTGTCACTCTGTAGAAGGGAAGCGTGCCATGGGTGAAGCATGGGTATTCACCCATGCATTCTTATACATTCCCAGATTTACCAACACTGAGAGATCTAAAATTGTATCAGAATTGTAAGCCTCCCACCAGAGGCATAACAAGGAGAAATATCTTAATTTCTTCTTGTTGTTTAATTGTTTGATGTGTGTTGTATTGTGCATAACACGTAGAAAGAAGACAATGCCTCTGATAATTGTTTTTGTGCAGGAAAGTGTCAATTCTTGCACAAAAAAACAATCCTGCTTAAAACGCAGGCATCCTTGCACCATGGTGCTAGGGTCTCTGCGTTGGCACTAGGCAGCAGTTTATGCTCCAGTGCAGGCAGACAGCAGGAATGTGATGTATAATGTTAAATGAGCTACATTCCTGCCGTCTCCCTTTCAATCAGCATACAACAGCTAGGTAGCTTGATGCACTGCATTGAGATGCATTGCGTTGCATTGCAATGCGTGAAATACTGATAAATATGAGCACCAGCTTGAAAGGGAGGCTAACAAAACTGGGCACGCGTTTCCATTGTCAATACTAAAAGTTTCCAGTGGTCACTGCTGTTTTCTTTGTACTGGTTTGCACCTATTGAAGGTTACCTGAAAAGCTGAGAAACAAAACAGGGTTATTTTTGAATGAATATGCTCATTGCGGCTCCACCTGATAAAAAGCTTACCTGCCAAAGGGATCCAATATTTTTTAAGACTACCGTCAGTTTATTTGCAAAGGCCTTTGTGCATATTTTGTATTTTTATTCAGGACAGAATCTTGATGATAAAACATTACCTCAGTAGCAGATCTATGTTTTACACTATGTTAATCCTATTCCAAGACTACACACCCAGCCATGTCTAGTGAATACAAAGGTAATAGCTCCTGGAATTGAAGGCTCTAGACATGCTGATATGAAGTTACATATACTGTGCCAAGCAATCCAACAGTTTGGTTGTTATATCATCTTTAAGCAACAAAAGGTACTCCCTATAATTTAATAGTTTGCATCAGGGCCTAAAAAAGAGAAACAGGTAATGCAAGACCCTCACATGTATCTATAAGTTTCTCTATGGATTTGATTAATTAACATTTTTCTTCTAAATAAAAATCTTTACGATGCTTGTGAGCTACTATTTTAAGTTAGATCTTACAAAAGTTAAAATGTTTGTATATCCTTAAAGGTTCCAATACCCTGGAGAGATGCTGGGCCATGTCCATGTGGGAAGTAGCAGTAATTTGGCACAAGCTACTTTCTAAACAGTGTGATGAAACCTACCTCTGTGCTTTCACACCCTGTTCAGTGCTCTATTGCTTCCCAGCTGTGTTTGTGTTATGCAAGTGTGTGTGTGTGTATGTGCATGTGCGTGTACGTGTGCGTGTATGTGTAACTGTACCAATGGCATGGGAGTTAAATCTCAGAAATATATATGATTAGAAAATATATCTGATTGGAGCACTATTGTTTCAGGGCTGAACTTTAAAAGTACTGCAGTAAGACATAGCATGGAAAAATGACATCTAAGAAAACCTATTTCTATATATTTTATATAGTTAGGACCAAAGTTTCCATAAAAAAGTGTTTTTTGTTTTGCCAATAACTTTGGTGCCGCTTTATGAATCTTCATACCATCTTCTCAAAACACCTGCCTTTTCGTTCAGCTGTTGTGTTGAAAGTATCATCAAGCTGGGGCTGAGAAAAAAGGGTGTCCCAAAATGCATTTCCCCCATGTTATGTCTATGAGGATTTTTCATTTTTTTAACACAACTACAGTCCGAACAGTTCAATGAATTTACACCAAATTTGGCAGAAAGCTAGATGTTGGTCCAGAAAGTGTGCTTTTTTGTTATTTAGTGTATATCCATTCAGTAGTATCAAGGATATTTACGTTTGAAAATATAGATATCTGAGAGCCCAACAGCCTACTGAAACCCTACTAAAAGTTGATGGGCTGCCAACCAGGAAGTGTTGGCAGCCATCTAGGGACTCAGTTGAACTGAGTCTCACAAAAAATGTTTAAAAAAAAAGAAAAAGGGGCAGGGTAGAAAGACACTGAGCCCATACGCCTCCTGGGGGCGTTCCAACTAGAACCCCCAGGGTAAAAGAAAGCATTTGCTTAAAAAAAAAATTTCAGAGTCATCTGTGGATCCAGCCAAATCTTTTAAAAAAGGACTTCCATGCTTTGTTTATTATTGGCCCCCGGGTGGGTCTTCCTTGCCTCACCCACTTTCTCTACCATTCTGCAAACAAGCCTCCTAGTACACTATTAGTTGGAGAATAAAGTTCCCTTGACTGCTGAGGGTCCTTGGGGGTGACTACCCCTCCTGTTATCTCCAGTAGGTCCCACACAGCTTGATTGCCAAGAAGACTTCAGAGGCCATGCCTCCTTTCTCCACCACTCTTAAAACGTGTCTCCTAGTGCACTACTGGTATAGGAATAAAGTCCTCTTGGATGCTGAGGGACCTTTGGCGCCATGAAGCCCTCCTGGTACCTTCTGTAAGACCTACACCGCTGGATTCATGCGAGCTGGTCAGAGACTCCACCCCTTTCTCCACTACTCTGCAAATGCCATTACAACTTAAAAAACAATAGAAATTCCCTGTAAAACTAAAGGTTACAGGGATCTTATAGTTAGGGAATGGAATTTAAAACACCATACAAATTTACTGAAAAAGCAAAGATTACAGGGATGTTATAGTTAGGCTTAGGTTTCACTCAAACAAAATCTGTGAAATTCAGCAGTCCCCGTAATGCACTGCTTATGACTTAACATATTATATCACTCATGACATGATCAGTAACATCATTGATGCCATCTCAAATGACATCACTGATGACATCATCCACAAAATCACTAACACCCACACAGCCCCCTCCCATGTTAGAGTTTGGTCCCAGGAACTGGTGGTCCTCACGGCAGAGGGGGTCTTCGAGGACCCCCATATTATTGCAATTAGCCCCAGGAAGGTGGCAATCCCCCTGCCTGCATTATAAAAAAAAGTACCTGTGGGAGGTGGCGGTCTTCTGGGCTTTGTTAAGGCCTGGGGGGGGGCCGTGTGCCCCCTCCTATATTTATGATATGCCCCCGGGGCCTGGCCCACACCGGGGTTATTTAAAAGCAAGCATGGGAGCCCATGCTTGCTTTTCTTAAAAACTTTTTGCCACGAATAGCGCAGCAATTGTTTTAAAAAAAATAGAAATGCTTTTATTGCTTAGCAGGGTCCCAGGGGGACCCCAAGACCTTGGGTTGGGGTCAAGGTATTCCTACCCTGCCCTCGTTCTTTATTATCACTTTTTTTTCTTTCAACTATGTGAAGCCCAATCCCAAGATGGCTGCCAACACTTCCTGGCTGAAGTGTTGGCAGCCAATCAGAGCTGTGCATTTCCCACAATTACCTCTTCTATTTTTGTGAGGTCTCCATGACCAGGGATATCACTATAATTTTGGGCTAGCTATTTGATGGTCCTTTATTCATTCATTTATAGCAACAAGAAAATTGACAAATGCTTTTAAGCCTCCTGGCTTTTGTCAATGTCAGTAAACATGATAACAAATTCTCCTTTTATCATACTGTGATTTGATTGGCCAGCTCATTGCATCTTTCACTTGCAGGAAATAACAAAGGTGTTGGCCATTTCAGCATGTCTTATTCTCTCAATCCATTCTTGTGTGGCACCATGGCCTCTGTCTCCCTGATCTTGCAAAGACATCTCAATTAGAAATATACACTTATGATTTGTTAATATACCCAATATGTACTGTTTGCATTTCTTTTGCAAGAGGTTGTCTATCTCGGGGACCTGCTGCCTGAATTTAAAATGATGCCATGAATGGGCTTTCTCGCTCAAAAGTTTAAATTCATAAAGGCAAACTATATATTTCTAAAGGACACGCTCATAGTGACTGAAATCACTTACCTTTGATGTGTTGGTGCAGCTGCATTTTACATACAACAGGCCAAGATGTTAATAGTATATGTATTTCTGCATCTAAGGTTAGGCTAATTCGAGAGAACTAAATCAAAGTTATTTTTCAATTGATTTACAAACTCTGATTTAATGGTGAAATCAGATTTGTGATAACGTTGGTGGAAAAGAGACTTTCCAAAAATGTTTGGATTGCCTGAGCCGGGAAGGGCTTGAAACAAGTTTTTTCCACTCATCACACTGCCAGAGCTGGAATACCTTACTTTTATTGACAAAATTACCAACTCTGGCTCAGAAGCCAAGACTATGTCCCTGAAACCAACAAGAGGAGGATGGTGTTAACTACTTTCATCACATCAAGAATTAGCCATCTTCACCGGGTGCAGAAAAGCTGGTAGAACTAGACCTGCTATCATGTATTCCAGTGGTCCTCCTAGGCCTTTAGGCTATAACTCAGGCAGGAGCAAGAACAGTACTGAATGTGCCAGTTGAGAGTAGAACTCATCTAAATAAACTAGGGAGTAGTGAGGGAGCTTGATTCCTGAGCTACACTAGTTTTATTGATCATGGTCAGTTGTACATTTTCTCGGAATCCTAAAAGAATATTAGATGGTCAATTTATATGTTCATCTAAAGGTAGGGCTTTGGCCAGTTCTTGTGGACTTTTAGTTGTTCTTTCCTGCATTCACAATTGGGTCTCCATGTATCTGAGCTAGATGCTCATACAGTCCCTAATTTGATAGTGTTGAACTATTCCAACAGTGGAAGAGTTGTGTTTTATTCTGTCTCATGCCTCTAAGTTACTCTTCATTAAACTTTCATACACACCATCTCTTTTCAGGGATTTGTGTATATGTGTGTGTGTGCTCTCAATTGTATGTGTCTATGTGGGCAGAGTATTATACCATTTGATGAACTCTACATATGTTTCTGATGACACAGTGGAGATGAAAAACCTGATAACCTATGCATGTTTGATAAATCATTGTTGATACCCTTCCTGGTAGGATCCCACCATGAAATCGAGAGAGCACCTCTCCATTCTACCTACTGAGACATATAGAATTTGTTTTTGTTTTCAGCTGGTGTCATGTAAAACACATTGACTATTGACATATCATAACATGGCATTCTTTACACTCAGTCCAGTGAAAATTAAAGTATTTACTAAGCCTGGGTAGTGAAATCCGCTCCGCTTGTGTTCCAAGTTTATTTTCTTGCTTGCGCTCATCAACGTCAAATTGCAGAGCGCGAGTGTGGAAAATCAACCCTCCGGTGAGATTTCCAATACAGAGGCTCAGTTTTCTCATTGCAAATGGTCACGTATGCTCATGACCGTTCACTTTGAGAAACTATCCGTTTGTGTTAAAAAAGCTGCTGCTCAAGTAAAAAAATCTACTCAAGGGGCAGAAAGGAAGCATCACCCACTTTCACTGTGCATGGTGCAATTCTCGATGATTTCATAGTGTGGACAAACACCTGGCCCTGAAAATCAATGCAAATGGCATTTATCTAACTCACTCCGCTGCTTGCGGAGCTCTGCATAGCGTGGTGGAGTTTTTTTAATTTTTTAATTCTGCTATGCAGAACTCCACAAACTCCACCCAGGCTTAGCATTCACTATTAATCCCCCAGGAAGCTGTCCCTTCCTGCGCATAAACAATTGCCTGGTCAGTGAAGGCACCATTGCAACATGGCAACAGGGTGCCTCCGCTGGCACTAACCAGCTTTTTTAGTTCCTGTGCTGAGGGAAATGCGTGGGTTCGCCACATTCTTGTAAATACGGCGCATCCCTGAATTTTGTAAATGACAGAGTGTGGCATTACCAATTTTGGCTAATACCGCGCTCCACCAATTTCTTGTAAATATGCCCCTATGTTCGCTATGCAATTAAAGGAAGATACCAACAAGTAGCTGTGTACAGGCAGATACATCAATATGTTATTTTGCATTTCCAGGGTCTAGCTCTACTAGTTTGCAAGCAGGAAGCTATATTGTAGATAACGGGGTTTTCCATTGAACATCGCTGGTTTTCGAGCGATATTCCAGGGAAAACAGCGATAGGCTTGATAATAAGGCCCTGTGGCCTTAGCCGCACAATCCATCCCCCATGTTACGTATGCCTTAGTCAGGAATTTAACAGATGTTAAATTCCTGCGTTAAGGCAGAGTTAGCGCAATTAAAATTATTGATGCAACTCATTGGTAATATCGTGAAGCTGCCTTCACAATACCCGTGTTGTTTCAACAGCCAAACCTCCTTTGCATCTCATTAGTGATGCGATGGTAGGCGTGCTGACAATGGGCGCTGAGACTGGAATCATGTGCTGGCGGATCCTTGCTGATAATGCAATAATATTATCAATGCTTTTTGCCCGAAAACGGGCTCTAAAGCGGCGGTAATATTATCGACGCCCCTTGATAATATGCCTGAAGGTTACTATAAAGAAAGGCTAAAACTGAGAGTGCGGTTGGGAGATTCTCATGCAATCTTCTGCATGTTGTTGGAACCTGCCGGCTGAAATGTCACCACATCATCTGATGTGCATCTTGCACCTCTGTAAGGCCATAAACATCTCCTTTGAGACAGCAACCTTTCCGGAGAGCTGGAAGCACGCATAAATCAACGCCCTGCTCAATAAACCCAAGGCAGACCCTAGGGACTTCAAGAACTTCTGGCCCATCCCCCTGCTCCCGTTCAAGGCTAAGGTCATTGAGAAGACCGTCAACAAACAGCTGACCCACTACCTCAAGGAGAACAACATCCTTGACCCATCCCAGTATGTTTCCGCAGCAACTACAGCACCGAAATGGCCCTCATTGCTGCCAAAGATGACATCAGGGCCCTGCTGGACAACGGCGAGACCACGGCCCTCATCCTCCTGGACCTCTCAGCTGCTTTCGACACGGTCTTCCACCACACCCTACGCACCCGCCTCCACAATGCAGGAATCTGTGTCAAAGCACTAGACTGAACCTCCTCTTTTCTCTGCGACAGAACACAGAGCGTCCGACTCCCCCCCTTCCGATTGGAAGCCTCAGAGATAATCCGCGGTGTACCTCAAAGATAATCCCTCAGCCCGATTCTGTTCAACATTTACATGGCCCCTCTCGCCCGCGATGACAGAATGCACGACCTCAACATCATCTCCTACGCAGACGACACACTGCTGATCCTCTCCCTCACTAAGGACCCCTGCACCGCCAAAACCAACCTCCACAAAGGAATGAAAGCCGTCGCCGAGTGGTTGAAGAACAGCCGACTGAAACTAAACTCAGACAAGCCTGAGCTCCTCATCCTCGGCTCCACCCCCTCAGCCTGGGACGACTCCTGGTGGCCTACTGTCCTGGGTACAGCCCCAACACACACCGACCACGCACGCAACATGGGATTCATCCTCGACTCAACTCTCTCCATGACCAAGTAAGTCAATGCCATCTCATCTTCCTGTTTCAACACCCTCCGCATCTTCGAAAGATTTGCAGGTGGATCCCCAATGACACAGGAAGAATCTACCTCGCCGCCAAAACATGGAACTCCCTCCTCACCCACCTCCGCCTGACCCAGGACCACCTCGCCTTCAGGAAGCAACTCAAGACCTGGTTGTTCGAGCAGTAGCAGATCCCCCCCCAGTGCCTTGAGACCCTCTGGGTAAGTAGTGCGCTATATAAATACGATGACTGATTGATTGATTGATTGAAGAACGGTCATCCAAGCCCTCGTCAGCAGCAGGTTGGACTACGGAAACGCCCTCTACGCAGGAGCCCCGGCCAAACTGCTGAAACGACTGCAACACATACAGAACGCCTCTGCAAGCCTCATCCTTGACATCCCTCGCCACAGCAACATCACACCCCACCTGAGAGACCTACACTGGCTTCCCATCAACAAGAGGATCAGCTTCAAGCTCCTCACCCACGCACACAAGGCACTCCACAACAACGGACCAACATACTTCATCAGGCGACTCACCTTCTAAACCCTGAACCGCCAGCTCCGCTCCACCGACCTCGCCCTAGCCGCCATCCCCCGCATCCAGAAATCGACCACTGGTGGTAGATAGTTCTCCTACCTCCTAGTCCTGGAACGCCTTCCTCATCCTCCTATGGCAGACCGAAGAACTCCTGACCTTCAGAAGACTACTCAAGACCTGGCTATTCGAGCAGTAGCAGCAATCCTCCCTTCAGCGCCTTGAGACCCTCACGGGTGAGTAGCGCGCTCTACAAATGCCTTGATTGATTGATTGATTGATATATGGATTGCCTGTCATGTGCTGTTAAAGGGTCTTAATATATGAATGTGTCCTTTATCTCTGTGCTTTCTAGTTTATTGTATGACATATGCGATGTATTTGTGCTAGAGTCAAGTAATATTCGCAGATTGTAGTAATGTGATACCATAATGTAATGTGTATTATTACTAATTTCATGACCATTTGTTTGATCCAAGAGGAGTTTTTACATTTTGTGTGTGACTGTTTTTGTGTTAATACTGTTAGGATAAAGGGGCATTTTGTGCTTTTTTAAATTAATTTTCAGGTGGTATATTTTTCATACATTTATTTGAGGAACTGCATTTTCTTTAGAGAATATGCATCATCTCTGTTATATATATACAAAGGTTAATATACTCTGACAGATCTAATCTGAGTCTAAATCAAAGGTTAAATATTAGTACTTCAACACAACCTTAGTGTATAATCTACTTATTAGCTGAAAAAGAAACATCTTATTGTCGGACAGTCTCTAAAGATGAAGGGGCCCATTAAAACGTTGTGTGGATCGCCACCGCCCGCATGGCAAAGGTGATCTGCCTGACATTCTCTCCCGCCCGCATGCCATTTCCCTCCGGAGGATGGAAAGACCGTCCAACGGTTTTCCGCCTGGTCGAGGAGTCGACCGGGTGGAAAAGGTGTTAATATGGTGGTGGTGTCTGGTAGCCCAGCCATCCATATTAGGACACATGCAGGATTTGCCTTTCCATGGCAGCAATGCGCCATGGAAAGTCCTGCGGTCCTTGCCATTAGGGGCCCATAGCGGATCCCCATTTGTTTTGGGAGGTCCACATGGGGTGTACCTATAGTACCCCCCTGCATTTGCATGTACAACGTGGCAGGCACCGCGTGGTGCCTGTCACATTGTGCATTCAAATGCACAACTTGCATTTTTAACCTTGCGGTGGGTGCTGCTGGCAGCACCGCCCGCCGCAATGTTAAAAATGCTGGATGCGCCCGCCAGTTTGGCAGGCGCATCCTAATTGTATGTGTGGGACCGATCTAATCTGAGTCTAAATCAAAGGTTAAATATTAGTACTTCAACACATTCTTGGTGTATAATGTACTTATTAGCTGAAAAAGAAACATTTTATTGTCGGACAGTCTCTAAAAATTAAGGGGAACATTAGAATGTCGGGCGGATCGCCACCGCCCGCATGGCGGTGGTGATCCGCCCGACATTCTCTCCCACCCGCATGCCATTTCCCCCCCGGAAGATGCAAAGACCGTCCGACGGTTTTCCGCCCGGTCAATGAGTCGACCGGGTGGAAAAGGTGTTAATATGGTGGCAGGGTCTGGTAGACACCGCCATCCATATTAGGACACATGCAGGATTTGCCTTTCCGTGGCAGCAAGGCGTCACGGAAAGTCCTGCGGTCCTTGCCATTAGGGGCCCATAACGGGCCCCCAGATGTTTTGGGAGGTGGGGGCTCCACATGGGGTGTACCTATGGTACCCCCCTGCATTTGCATGTACAATGTGGCAGGCACAGTGTGGTCCCTGTCACATTGTGCATTCAAATGCACAACTTGCATTTTTAACCTTGCGGTGGGTGCTGCTGGCAGCACCGCCCGCCGCAATGTTGCAAAAATGCTGGATCCGCCCGCCAGTGTGGCAGGCGCATACTAATTGTATGTGCAGGACCGCCGCATGCATTACGGGTGGTCCCATTTCCCGGGTCTATGGCGGGCGGACAAAGTCCACCCACCATGCTAATCAACCCCTAAATTATTATTTTAAAAATGTACAACAATTCTAGTTGACACGAAAGATGAGTACCTTGTCTCAAATTATTTCCCTTTTGATACCAGGAAATGATGTGTCTCCTACTTTTTGATCATATGGAATGAACATATAAGAACCACACCAAAATGTTAACTCCTCGAGTATTTCTTCTGTGAGTGATTCAATCATATCTCATGTATGTGCCGAGGAAGGTGGTATAGATTCCATAAAATGTGTTGTAGATTGTGGTGTTAGGTTTTGACGTGAGGAGGAAAAGAGGGTGGAAATTAGAGCAGAACTTCACACCTTTGAAAAGCGCCTTGCTTTTGTTTCCGGACTCAAGGATGGTTTTGAGCTTGGGTGTGGTTTGATGTCTTTTGGGTCTTTCAGAATGGTGTAGTTGGACATGTGAGACTAATTGTCAAAGGTTAACACAAGTGTATGATGCCAGGTTTATTGAAGAGTAGCTGGGGAGGAAGCACCACATCCAAGGGTATTGTGGTTCATTTAAGTAGGCTTTGTAAGAGCATTTGTGGGATGTGACAGATATCTGGATGGTATAGTACATTATATTGGAACTCGACCTAGACAAATATGGAAGTGCGCAACAGAGATGCTAACGTTCAATCTGTAGAATGTAGAGTTTTTGGGTGCAGTGATACTTTAGTACAGGGGTCTCCAACCAGTAGCTCGTGAGCTACTGTAGCTCGCCAGCTACCTCTGAGTAGCTAGTAGTTTGTTAACTTCGAAACTGAAGTCTCTGGGACGGATCTTTGAGCTTTTAAAGATGTTGGCTGCAATTACTAGTTTAAAGAAGTCTGTGATGATGTGCATTGAGCAGAGATACCTTTAGTTTCATTTATGACCTGAATGAGCATGAATGAGTACTAAATGACTATGAAAGCTGCTGCAGTGAAGCGATGATTGAAGGCAATATAGCTGGGTCTAGAGAGTGTTATAGGCTGCAAGATGGCTTGGCTGAAGGTGATAAGATTTCCTAAAGTTTTTATGTGTGCATGGTTAGTGTGTGATTGTCAAACTGTCTAGGATGAGATCAACAAAAGTGTGATTGAGGTAGAGGTGAGCAATGGTATTTTATTGGGTATGTTTCTGATTGAGGGTAAGAGACTTGAAAAATATAGGGGCTGGGTAGGAGTTCCATGATTAGTTACCTGTGTGCTGAAATGAAGGTCCTAACTAACCCAAATATAAAACCACTATTTCCCTTGTCGCCCTGGCCTCTTACTGTGCCACCTGTGCAGGTGCTAGGATGCCTTACTCCCGAGGAGATGAGTAGAGGTGTAATTTTCCTTTGCATAATTGCATAACACTTAGAAAATATTATGTGGAATTACTCGATAGTGGAAAACCAGCATTCAGCACTAAATATTAGGATGTACTTTGACAAAAAAAGACAGACCAATAACAAGTACAGCAAACAACAGGCACTCACATTCTGGTCATTTGCGTTCTTACATTGCAGAATATTATGAGGTAACACCTGCGTAATATGGATGTCACTCCGGCATAGATAGGGGGAGAAATACTGAATCCATCTTGGCAAACAGGATTGTTTGGACACAGCAGGAATAGTGGCTGCCTAGAGGCACTTCACAGCTCTAAAAAACATTGCTTTGCCAAATGCTTTCTATTTTACTACAAAAAAAATATAGAGTAAATGTACTAAGATGTTAATCTTTCTACTATTAGGAATTCCAATGCATCCCTTAGCCCTGACTTGCCGTTATGCCCTACTGCCCCATTATTGAGACTTTCTTAGAGTGCTCTCAATGCATCTTCATCCTCCTATGCCAAGCACTGATAGCCAAGTATGTAGACATACTAAGAGCTCTCGCAAAGTACCTCTGGCCTGACATTCATTATATACTTATTTTCACTTAATGAAACATACACCAAACTCACAAAATTCACCATTTATCCTGATGTACTGTTTGCACTGATATCCCATAGTGAGCAGCAAACCCACAAAACATTGAAAATAACCATCTCATTTGGCTTGCAGAATGTTTCTACATCGCAGTACTAAGACCATTGAAGATTTCCACAATCCACTTCTGGTTTGACCAGTTCTGTAAACAGTAGACACCCTGCTAAGACATGCAAACGGTTCCCACAACGCATCACTATCCTTGCTTAACACACAATATTATACCAGTACTGAGAAATCTACATGTCTTACTCACCTCACTTCGCCTCAATTTCATTTATTATCAGGCGCTTGTCTCCGAGTACTGACAAACGCAAAGAGCTCTTTCAAAGCAATTCTATCCTGATCTGTAGTATAATTTAATTTAATTTAATTTAATTGCGGGTTTATATAGCGCTAGGAATCGACTCCCGGAGGAGTATCTCCACGCTTCGACCGCTGGGGAACCCGTCCTGGCTCACCCTGAGAGATGGTCCCAAATGGGTATCTCTAAGGTGCGACCAAGCATCCCCGGCAGTCTGGGGGGGCCGTTGTGAAGATGAGGCAAGCTAATGCCCAGAGTTGCCGAGTGTGGTCCCTGACTGGAGTAGGCACCGAGGCGAGAATTATCGAGCCCGCTGACCATGGTCCATGACCCTGCCGCGTCGGGAATCGAACCCTGGTCCCGGGCCGTCCTCTGCTTACAGGTCTGCCGCCTCTAACCAGTGAGCCACACCACTCCACTATAACTTTGTATTGCAATACTGGAATATCTGCAGAGCTCTCACGCTGCTCCTCTACCTTGATTTACAATTCAATTCAATTCAAATAAGTCTTTATTTCGACTTTTAGTCATAACAGACAAACATAAACATAATAAAATCAACATTTCATCATTATTACATCCATATTAGGTATTTACAAGGGAATACATCACTTAATCATCCAGTTAATATTATCCACACATTGGGTGTTTCGACATGACTAGTTAAAAAAAAATAATAATAATGTGTTTAATAAAATCATTATAATTAATACCATTTGTTTTCCTGCGTAAATATCAGATTGTATTTATGGGGGCTGCAATGCTTTCAGCTTATCCCTTCGTATTAGCCACCTTGATTTACAGTGCATTGCAGTAGCTCACTCTTCGGGCCATATACAGAGCCGGAATAGGAACAGTAACCAGCCCTGGCAATTCAGCTGGACCTGAAGGGGGAACAGGTGGGGGGTGGTCCTAGTGAGAATCCCTACTGCTGGCGGGGGTGGGTGCTAGCGAGAAGCACTGCTGATGCTTTTGTTTCAGTGAGCCAATATTGCAGCAGTGCTCCAGAACCAGACCGCCCCCCAATACTCAAAAAACAGCTCCCACCCTTACGGGCCACTGGGAATATGCCCAGGTGCCCGCTACGGCCAGTCCGTCCCTGGCCATATGTACAAAAGCATTTCTGTGGTCAGAAACAACCGAAATGACATTTTTTTCTTATTCATATGTACAAACACCAATTGCGATTAGGTAGCATGTTACTGAATAGCAATTTTTGTTTAGCAATTCGGTATTTGGAAGGGTGTGTTTAGGGCGTCCCTTCCAAATACCGAATTCCAGTGTTATGTATGAATGTTGAGCAAACAAATTATGGTTGCAAAACATTAATTTTTTACTAACACCTCAAGAGTGGTGGTAACCATTCATTAATGGGAAGGTGTCCCCAAAGGACCCCTTTCTCTTAGTAAATGTTGAAACAAAATATGTTTAAGAGCAGGCAGTGGTCCCAGGGACCACTGTCAGCTATTACAAATGAAACCTCAAGAATTAATTTAATTTTTTTTATGAATCCTGTGTTCCTTTAAGGACAATGGGCTGCATAAAAAAATGCTTTATCTAAAGCAACCATAGACATGGTGGTGTGCATGCCCCAGGAGGCAGCCATCTCTGTGATCGCTATGATTCCTAATAGGTTGAAAAATGCGACCTACCTCACTAATATTCATGACGGAGATCTATTTGCTACCCCATTAGGGATCGCTATTTGAATTTTGTAACTTTACATACATTAGGAACCTTGATTTCCTAATTGTGATTTGGTAAAACTCACAATTCGGAAATCAAAATTCCAATTTTTTTTACATATGGCACTCAGAGATCTACAGAGTTTCAAAAACTCTTCTCTAGTCTATCTTGCATGATGCACTAATTCACAAGTGCACAGATATTCTAAGAGCTATGTAAATGCATCCCTCTCTCGGGGAAACCATCTCGCATTGTTCACCTTGAAATGCAAGCTGATCTGAGGCATCCCCTGAGGTTCGTCCCTCAGCCCCACCCACTTCAACACGTACATGATCCCCTAACCAACACTGTCAGATACTCAACATCATCTCTTATGTTGACCATGCCCAGCTCATCCTTTCACTGTCAGATGACCTCTCCACTATCAGAGGCAAATTCACAGATGTATGATGAACATCCCGATTGGCTGAAGGACAACTGACTCAAGCTCCACTCAGACAAGATGAAAGTCCTCATCTTTGGGAACAACACCTCACCATGAAAAAAACATGATGGCCTGCTAAACTGAGCCCATCCCCTGCCCTGACAGTCCATGCCCGCAACCTCAGCATCCTCTGAAGAATCAGGTAAATGCAATATCATCTGCCTGCTTCCTCACCCTACACAATGCTTGGTAGACCTTCAGGTGGATCCCAGTCAACACCAGAAGGACCATCATGCAAGCCCTTGTCATCAGCAGGTTGGAATCACCACATGCCTCCTGAAGAGAATACAGACTATACAAAACTCAGCGGCAAGACTCATCCTCAACCTCCCCAGACAAACACACATCACACCTCACCTGAAGAAGCCACACCTGCTCTTGATCCAGAAGAGATGGCAGTTTAGAATGTTCACCACAGATACAAAGCCCTACACAACGAAGGACCAGCATACTGCAACAAACACCTGGCCTTTAACCATCTCATGGGACATCTATGATCCACTTCCCTCTTCCTCACAGATCACTCCCCAGAACCACTGAATCAACATCGGAGGATGCTCCTTCTCACACCTGGCAGCCAAAGCTTGGAACGACCTACCCTTTCTCATCGGGACTGCCTCTTCACCCTGGGAATTCAGGAAAAGACTCAAGACCTGGCTGTTCAAATTAACAGATCATCTCAGAGCAACTAGCAACTCCTGTGCCTTGATTTGCTCAACTTTATAAATCCTGAGTGATTAGCTGATTGATTGAGCTGCAGCACTGTTTCAGTACGGAGACATACATGAGGCTCTCAAAGCACACGTATAACTAGATTTTCAATATGCTCTCATACAAGTAAACTAGCACCCAAACAGTTCTCACAAAGCTCCTCTCTTCTCACCTCTAGTGTGCACAGGTATTTCGGGACTGTGGCACCTACCTGTAAGTAAGACTAGATTGTTTTTTAAAGTAATTTTAAAGCACACACCTCATTCTGGATGAAAGGCTTGGAGAAAATGTGCCTGCCATAGAGCTCCATATAACCAGTGTTTAGTTGATTTTTGATAATAGCAGTCATTACCCTCTTTCCAGTGTTTTGAATGGGCTAGCTCTACAAGTACTGAGTACCTGCACTTCTTTAATTTGAAAGGGAGAGTACCAGCACTTCTCATCCAAGCCCTTTTCAGCCCTGCTGCAATACACTTAATGGGACAGCTGCGTCACTTCTGAGGACCAAACAGGTACTGTCAAGAGTGAGTACCTGCACTTCTATATTACCATTTAAAGCACTAGCCCTTTCTCTCCCTCTCCCAACCAATAAAAACACAGACATGTGTATGTATGTTTGAGCTCTCAACCATAAGGTACATTACAGTTGCGCCTTTAAAACTCTCCAAGTTGCTTCAACATAGAAAACACATCCACTACTTACAGAACACTTCAGCCCTCTTTATGAGATGGCCAGTAACTGGAGGCAGAGATACCAGAGACACAATGGCTGATACTGGTATTATCACCCCGCCAAAGGTTTCCAGACCCAAAAGTGGAGAAGCTAATGGTGTCTTGTTTTTATTGAGACACCAGTTCTCTAGGAGGTTTGCTGATTTTGTGCCCTATAGCCGGCATATGTTTACCCTGCTTTCTGGATGGTAATGCAATGGATTTTACTTGGGACCTTCGCCTCAGGGGAGCAACACCCCCATAGCTGTTGCTCTTCCTAACAGGCCCCGAGGGACAAATCAGTGTTTTAAAACATTCATTTGCATCAGCTTTTTACTGAGGGATTGGTTCAGTGCTAATGCAAGCTACCTCCCCATTTGTGTTTATCTGTCCTGAACAAAATGGAGCTGAAAAACTAGGGTGGGGACCAAAGAAAACACTTGAAAGTTCCAGCTGCACATGATACCCTCAATTACCTGGTGATTCAGGTGATTGTAACTGTGTTCAAAATGTATTTTCTTTTAGAAACAAACATTTTTCCCAAGTGAACGGACACATGTTTGGACTAAAAGCATAGCAATCAATATGATATCAGCAACACATTTAGAAGATTAGGACAGGTATTCTCGAGCCAGCATACTTGCAACAGTGGTAGTTCGGCGGAAAGAAGGCAAGAACAACAAACTCATAGATCCACTGATTAGATAAGTTACAGAGGGATTTTCGGGAACATGGAATGGTCATTCAACTGAATTGGTTTAATATTTTTAAGCTGTTATGAAATTTAAAGTCCTTTGCACCCCATGTTTGGTTCACTACATTACATACAAACCCTTTCTCTCCTTCTCCCAACCACTAAAACACCAACATTTGTATGTATGTTCGAGCTCTCCACCACAAAATACATCTTAGTTGCGCCTTTACAACCCTCCAAGTTGCTTCATCATAAAAAACACATCCACTTCTTTCAGAACACGATGACCCTCTTTATGAGATGGCTAGTAACTGGAGGCGGAGATACCAGAAACACAATAGCTGATACTGGTAATAGGTTCCCTGATTTTGGGCCCTATACCCACCACATGTTATGTTATGTTATGTTATGTTATGTTATGTTATGTTATGTTATGTTATGTTATGTTATGTTATGTTATGTTATGTTATGTTATGTTATGTTATGAGCATTTATTACGCGCACAGCTGCTCCAGCGAAGGAGCGTCCCGGCGCCTGACAAGGTAACAACATAACACAAGCTTAAAAGAGTTGCCTAAATGAACAAAACAGATATAAGGAAACAAGAAAGTCTTAGCAGCCCTACGAAATGAGAACAAGTCGGCAAGGGTACGTATCTCCAAGGGGAGGGCATTCCACAGGGCTGCAGCACGTACACGGAATGAACGACCACCGGCGCGACTACGCTTAACCGTGGGAATACTGCCAGTTCAAGGTCCGATGAGCGTAGTGAGAGGCCTGGAACGTAAGGAGACAACAGGTTCAAGAGAATCTGAGCAGGGGAGCCCTTGAGGATCTTGTAAGACAAACAGAGCACTTTAAATTGGATCCTCTGCTTAATGGGAAGCCAATGAAGAGAGCGCAAGGTATTGGAGACAGAACAAAACCTGGGTAAGCCTACGACTGCTCTAGCGGCCGCATTTTGCATGCGTTGAAGGCAGGTGAGTTCGGCCTGATTTATCCCTACCAAGAGGGAGCTGGCATAATCGAGCTGAGAAATCACCGTCGCCTGTACCACGAGCTGCCTGGTCGAGGCGTCAAAGAATTTAAGCACAGGTCTTAAGCTGCGCAGGATGCCAAAGCAGCAGGCAGCAGTGCGCTTAGTGTGGCAGACAAAGCTAAGGGTAGGATCTAGCCACACCCCGAGGTTTTTTATCTCTGAGACCGGAGTGGGAGTGGGGCCAAGCTCTGCGGGCCACCACATATTGCCCCAGAGTTCCGCTTGCTTGCCGAAGATCATAATTTCCGTCTTTTTTGCGTTCAGCTGGAGACAGTTGGAGGTCATCCAGCTAGCAACCGCCCGTAGTCCATTCTGGAATCTTGGGGCATCCAGCCTTGAATCCCCGCTGATCGTGACCGCCAGCTGAGTGTCATCAGCGTATGACACCATGGTCATACCCCACAGCTTGACGACCTCAGCCAGCGGCTTCACTTAAAGATTGAACAACGTGGGGCTCAGCGAGGATCCGTGAAGGACCCCAAGATCAAGAGGATGAGATTTAGACTGATATGGCAGCACGGCCATGCAAAAAGATCGTTCAGCAAGAAAAGAGCGGAACCACTGAAGAGCGAGGCCGACAACACCCGCTTCCTCAAGGCGCTGCAGAAGAATCAGGTGCGAGACGGTGTCAAAGGCGGCGCTAAGATCTAATAAAACAAGCGTCACCGTTTGACCCGCATCTAGCACAGCACGCAGATGCTCTACCATGAAAAGGAGGGCTGTCTCCGTGCTGTGCCCGGCCCTGAATCCATTCTGCGTGGCATCCAAGATGTCGGTGCGCGTGAGATGATCTGTGAGGGCAATGTTGACATGCGCCTCCGCGACTTTAGCCGGCCAAGGAAGGAGGGATATCGGGCGATGGCTCTCAGGTTTGCTGGTGTCCAGAGACGGCTTCTTCGAAATGGGCATGACCACTGCCTGTTTCCACTTAGGAGGAACCAAACCAGATGCAAGCGAGATGTTGATCAGGGAACGGACCGGCAGAAGGTTGAAAGAGGCCGAATCTCTAAACAGCGCCGGCCTTAACGGGTCTGCCGGAGACCCCGACTTGACTTGCTGGGCCAGTATCTTAAAACTTTCCGGTGTAAGGCAGGGAAAGGAGTCTAAGACATCCTGCCTTAGAGGGCTATGAGACCCTTCACCAGAAGGCATGGCCGTTGGGAAGGCTCGATAGATAGTTTGGACTTTTTCCAGAAAAAAAGCCGCCAGAGTTTCACAATGTGCAGTGGAACAGGTTTCATTTGCAGAGGCCATTTTAGCCACAAGGTCCTTGAGGGCCTTAAAAATGGCTTTAGATGGATTTGTGCTGTTACGAAATTCGAGAGCATAAAATGCCACATGAGCTCTACAGACAGCGCGATGATAGAATTTGACGGTGGCCAAATACGTGGCTTTTTTCCTGATGTCATACGTTTTCCGCCATTCTCTCTCAGCGCGTCTACATGAGCTTTTGAGCGCACGCAGAGATCCATCGTACCAAGGACTAGGGTCCCGCAGTCCGCATTTGCTCACGGTCACCGGGATAAGGGAGTCAAGGGCCCTGGTAACCCATTCGCAGAAACGGTCATAGCCAGATTCCACATTATCTAACGGGCCCAACGGGTCCTCAGACAAAAGACGATGGAAATCCTCGAGTTTTAATTTATTCCAGTGTCGTCTGAGGACAACTCGAGACGAGGACTTAAGAGGGGGCTCAAGCAATGGGCACCGGATCGTCACCAAAAAATGATCCGTCCAGGCCAGAGGAGAGGGAAGAGAGATCCTTACATCTGCTAGATTCGAAAAAAAGGGGTCTAGGATATGTCCACCTACATGGGTGGGATGCGAGACCAATTGGAACAGTTGAAGGGCCTCAAGATCAGCCAAAGTGCTACTCACAGCAGGCATAGTCAAATTATCAAAAAGGAGATTCAAATCCCCTAAGATGGAAAAATTGGCGCAACCTACAGCCAGCGTGCTAATAGCGTCAGGGAGGGCCTCCCTGAATGCCACATCGCTGCCCGGGGGCGATAAATCAGTAAACCGGAAAAAGTAAAATGGGGGGTGATAGAGATAAGAAACGAGGCACTTTCGCCGCCAGCAATTTTTTTACCTTTCCAATCACAGGGGTAACAGAATTTAATAGCAAGCGCTAAACCCCTCCTCTAGTGGAGCGATTGAGGGTGCAGACCGAATACTCAGATGGGAAGGCCAGGTGAAGAATAGCCGTGTCCGCTTCCTGTAGCCAGGTCTCAGTCAGACAGAAAATATCAGGTGACTCCTTTCCAATGAGGTCAGCTATATCGTAGTGATGTTTCACCAGCGACCTCACATTCAGGTTCCAGATGGTAAGGTCAAGCAGGTAACGTTTACCACAGGGAGCTGAGACCTCGCCAATGCAGCGGGGGAGAACGGGGGCACCAAGCGACCACCTGCCACAGGCACACTGGTGGGGGCCTCTCAGCGGATTCACCCGAGACACGTCGCATATCGGGAGACGCCGTCCAATGGAAACAAGAGCGTCCCTTGAGTAGCCGAGCATCGCATACAGTACAGATCCACCCAGCAGAGTCCCAACCCGTCCAACGCGGCCGTACGCGGACGGGCGCAGACGGGCAGGACTCTGGCACGACTCAGGCTAAGCGAAGGCAAGCCCGATGCGTGATACCGCTGCGCTAGGCAGGGAGCATTAGGTAGGTGTCCCTCAGTTGCTCCTGCGCTCTAGAGCGCACGCAAATGATGGCGCCTGAACAACCACCCCACTCCAAGATGGTGGCTAAAAAGTAACCCCACCCCGGGAACTAGACCCGCTCAAGCAGCGGTGCGCTCCGATTACAGTGCAGGTGAGAGGGCAGTTAAAAACAGGGAGTAATAACTAAGAAGAAAAGCAAATACAAAAAAGTTTTTTTTTTAAAAAGCAGTGTTCCACCTTCTTTCAGGAGGGTAATGCAATGGGTTTTACTAAGTACCTTCCCTCAGGGCAGCAACACCCCCATAGGTGTTACTCTTCCTAACAGACCCCAAGGGACAAATCAGTGCTTTAAAACATTTATTTGCATCAGCATTTCACTGAGGGATGCAATCTTCCCATTTGTGTTTCACTTTTCTCCAGAAAATGGACTTTAAAAGCTAGGGTGGGCACCAAAAAAACACTCAAAAGTTCCAGGGGGACATGATACCCTCAAATGCTTGGTGTTTCCTAGGTGATTGCAAATGTGTTAAAAAAACGCTTTTAGAAACATAACTATTTCCCAAGCGAACAGACATATGTTTTGGACTAAAAGCATTAGAATCAAAATGATCTTAGTAACAAATGGAAATTTAGAAGATTAGGACAGGTATTCTGGGGCCAGCATTCTTTGCAACAGGTGCAATTGAGCAGAAAGCAGGCAAGAACAACAAATTCATAGATTGACTTATTAGCTAAGTTACTGAGGGTTTATCTGGAACATGGAAAGTTTAATTAACATAAGCTGTTTTCCTATTTTGAAGCTGTTATGAAATGTAAAGCCCTTTGCACCCAATGCTTGGTTGACCATATTAGAATCCTATTCAAGAAAAGAAAGAAATAGAACATGTTTCTAGGATCCTTGAGAAAGGACACAGTGGGAACAGCACACACCATAGCAGTGAGCTGCTCAATTTGATCTAAAGACTGTTGGTTCTGACTTATCACTGAGGGAATCTACTGGCAAAGTGTTCATAGGATTTTGACATGCCTTGAAAAAAGATACATTCCTGGTAATGGTTGTTCCATCCTTATGTGCTACAATCATTGTACCCTGGTCGAACAGTAATCCAAACTTTCCTCGGGGATGTTGATTTTTTACCATCACTAGATCTCCCACCTTGATCAAGCTCTGCCTAAAGTGATTCTGATGACTTTGTTTAGAGTGCGCATAAAGCGCTCTGCTTCTTTATTTGCCTGAGGCCATATAGGCATAATCTTCTAGTGAGTGAAACCCATTGACTACAAGTAATCCACAAACTTGTGGCTCAAGAACGGAGGATCATTATCAATGCGTAGCTCTCGGAGTAATCCATGAGTAACCATGATTTTCTCCAAATGAGGAATAGTCTGGCTGGCAGTAGTGGATTATAGGATTTCCACTTCTGGATACTTTGAGAAATCATCAATGACCACCATCATATGCCGCCCATCAGGGAGACTACCAAAATCAGCACTGGCTCGCTGCCATGGTAAAGGTGGAATAACTTCGGTGTTTAGAGAGGCAGGGAGATTAGCTGAACCAGTCGCCTAGCAGAGGGGGCACTGGCAGATGGCTGGCTCTACCAGGGCATCTAGATTAGGGAACTACACCTTACATCTGAGTCTTGATTTTGTGTTGACAACCCCTTGATGTGCCAAACTACTCTTTGTTGTAGACATCCAGGGACTACTAACAATGCTCCTCTCATCAGGCAGCCTTCTGGGGATATCCAGCTCATTCCATACATTATGTAGGGACCCCAGAGTTGACTTTGCATCCTTCGTGTGATTTACAGTTTTGTCAAGTAAAGTGGTCCACCTCTCGTATCACACTGCAGAAATGCTCAGTTGGAGACATTCATCAGCTTTGGTGCCTTCAATGATTTCTTTGAGAGAGATTGGAAGCAATCTGGACCATTCAACGATAAAACAACATGCTCTTCCACATCCTTGGCTTCCATTTCCTCGATTTTGGTAGCAGGACGGGCATGTCTGGAAAGATAATTCACTTTATTCTGGGTTCCTGTGCAGAAGACCACTGTGAAGTGACAATCTTGCAACTGGAGTATCCACTTTTCAATTTTAGGTGGGGACATGGACCAGGATAGACACTGCATGTTTAGCCAATACTCTGAGAAAAGGATTCTAGGTCTCTGTTCACCAGCACTTCACCAGCACTTATCAATGTGGCCGCATCACTTTCGCCAGCACTTACTCTGAGTACCGCTGATTCCTTTTTTGTAAACCAGGAGCGGCCCAGGCCGGGCCCACAGCATTCTCGCCCTCATCACACCATCCTTCTTACATTTGAATCGCCCTGACGAAGTTCAATCCTTGAACGAAATGCGTTGGCTGATGTATTTTAATAACCACATGGATTGTCACAAATAAAGATTGATACAACGAAGTCACTGATCGAGCTTCTTTATTGACGAAACACCTTCCTGGGAGTGCACCGCTCCACTTTCCTCACAGTTCTATTTTCCTGCTTAGCAGGTGGCTTCCATCAAAGGCGGGTGCAGGAATCGATTGTGCACACCAACTACCATCTGATATTTGAAATACTATCTGGGGGAACACACAGAGGAAGTGCGGCACTTGGAGTCCGCCGTTGCCCCTTTGTACAAATGGACCAGGATATAATCACTGACATTGAATACTCCTTCAAGGCCAGCAAGTATGCTCCTGATAGTATCTTGAAATACTTCCAATGCACTGGAGAGTCTGAAACGGAGGCGTTTGTGTCTCCTCAGGCCCACATTTGTGGAGAAAGTGGTGATGGCTTGGGATGCTAGATCCTTCATCAACTGATTATACCCAGCCCGTAAATCAATTTTCGAACACTATTTCGACCCACTGACTTCAGCCACTATATCATCTATGGTGGGCGTGAGATGCTGCTACCTTTGATGGCCATGTTTTGCCCTTTGTGGGTGTATGGTCCCCCGCATCTGTAGCAAGTCTTTTGCTCAGGCACTGGTTTGTTCCTGGTCTTCCTCTTGTCAGGGTTCTTGGCGATGACTGCAGTGACATGTTCCGTTTTGATGGTGTTTTGTCGTGCTGCTTCCATGTGGGCTGCTAGTACTTTGGGCAGCTCTTTTGACCTCTCCATGATCAGCATATCAGCCATAGTCATGCCCAGAACTTGCAGGATGTTATTAGTAGTTTTGTTGAGTAACAGCCCTGGATAACTGTGCTTGGATTTCATCGTCGGTATCCAGTAGTGTCCAGGTGCTAGCTAGGTCTCTCAGGCGAGCATAGAACATGTCAACGGATTCTTCAGGTAATTATCTGGCCTGTCTTAGCAGAAAACGTTCATAGTCAGGATTTGCAAATGGTTTGAAATGGGCTGTTCGCGCTCCCATCAGTGTGTTGTAAGTGTGAGGAGGTCTAGATTCTGCTACCGATTTCCTGAGCTTGTGAACGGCTGGCCCTCCTAGCATGGGGTGGCACCTGTCATCTTATAGATCAATATCTACAAAATAAGTCTCTAGACGCTCAACCTGTCCTTCCATTTCACTGTCTGGGCTGAGGAGGGCCATCGATTAAGAAATAATCCACTGGGAGTATGGCTGACATTGTGGATTAGACAGCCTCATTGATAGTCTTGTGTCCCCGTGGCAGCACGGTTTTGTCCTGGGTCGTGGAATGACGGACCATGTAATTAGAGCCATTAGTCTATTTGATGCTCGTGCTGCAGTGGGGGAGAGATGGCAATGATCCTGCTTGACTCAGAGAAAGCTTTTGACCGTGTTACCTGGAGCTTTCTTTGGGATATATTGACTGGCAGAGGATTTGGCCCTAAAATCATCGAAGCCCTTCGGGCAATGTATGTAGAACCAAGAGCCAGAGTGATGGTCAATGGTGAGAAATCAGGGATAATAAACATCAGGAGAGGGACGCGTCAAGGCTGCCCCTGCTCCCCAATTCTCTTCTCCTTGTATATCAACCCGCTTATTCAGGAGATCTTAGCTAATCCAGGATTTCAACCAGTTTTGCATAATGGGTATTCTAATAAAATCCTGGCGTATGTGGATGACCTAGCCGTGATCACCACCAATCCGCAGCAGGCTCTACCTGTTCTGGTCCAGTTGGCAAAAGTTTTTGGCTCAAAGTCGGGATACCTGCTAAACGATACAAAGGCCCAGATTATCTACTCTAAAAACATAAACAGGCCTGAATATAGATTTGTTTGAATCCGCAACTTATCTGGGAGTTAAGATTAATGCCTCAGTGGATAAAATAGTTGAAGAGAATTATATCCCCTTAACAAATGCTATTGATAAGGAATTAAGGAGAATTGAAGTGCTTCACCTTTCTCTGATAGGGAGGGTTAATGCTCTCAAAATGTTAATGTTTCCACGTGTGTTGTATTTATTCAGAGCAATCCCACTACTAATTGAAGAAAAGATCTTGAAAAATCTGGAGTCTACATTTTTAAGATTTGTATGGCAGTATGGTAGGATAGGGCGATCCACTAATCTTATGTCCCTTCCGCAAGATAGGGGGGGTATGGCTTTACCGAATTTACGGCTATATCATTGGTCATGCCTTTTGCTTCAAATGCATATTCTAGTGCAGTGAAAAGCCGAAGCAAGAACTGTAGCCTTATTAGAAGAAAATCCAACCCCAATCTTTAGAATGCTTATGGGTGATAGAGCGCCAGGGCTGTGTCGGGTGAATTCGAACGGAGATTCTATAGAAAAACTCGATTAAAGACCCTGTTAAGCTTGTGGCAGACTTGGAATACAGTTCTGAAATTTTTTCATGTTTCAAGAATTAACCCCCACCTACTGTTACGTAATTCTAGTAACTTCTTTCAGTTGAAAGGTGATAGGAATCTTATGATGTGGGACAGAATGGGAATTACCACCCTGGGGGATAATATGGAAGAAGGCAAGATTTTGGGATTTGAGGTACTCCAGAATATATATGGCATTCCTAGGAATCATTGGCTTCTATATGGCCAATTACCCCGAACTATACAATCTTTAAGACCTAGAGCTTTCACTTCCCAGGAATTTCCATTGATCAAAATTCTAGAAAGGGATAGAAATAAGATCAAAACTGTCTATAACTGTTTATTGGAAGCCGTCCCTGACGATATGGAAAAGATGGAAACGAATTGGTCCTCCAAATTAAATGACCCAGAGGCAGATCTGGACCTTGCTTTTGGTAATGAATGAATGGGTATTAAGAGCATCTAACCTACGTGCACAGCACTATAAAACAATTTTTAATTTGTACCATACGCCATCAAAACTATTTGCTTGGGGACTGACTGAAAATGATATATGCCCCCGATGCACTGAGGGCCAAGCTGATTTATTGCATATGTTTTTTTCTTGTATATTTCTTGAGTTCATTAAAAATGAGATGGGGAGATTCTGGGAAGGCCTGACAGGCCATAACATTCTAATATCCCCGACATTGATGATTATTGGTGTAGATGCAAATTTAAAATTGGGGGAAGATGAAGCTGCCTTGATGTTTATTTTTGTTGCAGTTTTACGCATATTGATTTCTGCTGGGTGGAAAGATGCAAACCCCCCGTCTTTTCAGATGTGGCTTACTAGATTGTTGGGGAATCATAATAATTGAAGCATGTTTATATGAATCTAAATGTATTAGGAAACGAGCCATGGGTAAACGGATATGGGCCCCGGTAACAAATTGGAGAACAATTAGGATTTAATTAATTTAGCGCTGCTTTAATGTATCTGTTGATTTATAAATTGTATAAAAGCCACTGAATGAATTATGTGAAGACATGTATTTGTAAGTTTACTATGAAGTTTTTCTTCTTTTTGTCTGTCCTGCTACAAAAATCCAATGAAAAATAAATTTTAAAAAAAAGACAGCCTCGCTTCAACGCCAATACACCCCCTTACAACTGAAGGTAACAACAAAATAGATTAATTTTTCTGGTCTGTAGAGTGCTCGTGATGGGGGTTTACAAGTCAGGAACGAGAAAGTCAACAATGTCAGTGTATGTAGTCCTCCTCGGATTGCAGGTGTTTTCTTCAGGGTGAGTTCAAAACTTTTCTTTTGTCTTTTTTTCTCTTTCTCTATGGGGGCAGTGTTTATTCCCATGTGGTTGGAAGAATCCCCTTGCCTTGCCTTGCTTTCAGAAACTCTTTTCATTGTTTGCTTTGCTAGCATTTGGCTGTGTACATATGTTATATTATGTTATGTTATATTAATTTATTATGCGCACAGATACTCCAGCCAAGGAGCGTCCTGGCGCCAACCTTAGTGCCTGTTACAGGTGACGCACATTCAGGGCCTCTTTTGCAGGGCTGGACCACTTGGCAAGCCATCTTGGGAGTCGGGAGCTATACCACTGTTCCCTCCGAGAAGCTGGCCTCGTCTTCAGCATTGGGCTTGTTAGGCCATGCCCACTAGAGATGGGGCATCGGCCGCTGGGGGTCGGTCTGGAGTCCTCCTCTCATGGACACACCAGGAGAAGCTGATGCACACCGGGCGGCTTGTGCAAAGTGCTTGTCAGTCTGGGCACATGCGGGGTTGGTTGCGAAGTCTGCCGACTTTTCTTCTTCACTTCACTGCGACCAGCCCGCACACAGCCATGAGTGCAGAACCAACTGCTGATTAGGGCCAAACGCCCCCGCTGGGAGCACTCAAAGTCACAGAGCAGGTACGTTACATGTCCAAATCCGCTTGCTGCCAGTTGTTGACGATTCACTAGCACTGCAGCCTGATGAAGCTCTGAATGCTAGTGCACAGATCACAACTTATGAGAATGAAATGCACTGACACTCTTTTAGTGGTTACTCAACATAAAATGCCAGGCCCAGGCTTCCTTTATTATTTTGCCCCAATGTCACGGTTGTGACCATCGAGACTTGAAACTACAGGGGCGATAGACAAAACACCCCTCAGGGAACTACATTAGTGAACACAGTACACCCAACTAAATGTAACAAACACGAGAAATTGTAACACAGTATTTTTCCACATCTCAGTTCTCTGCTTTGTTTCATGTTGACTGATCCCTTCTGTAAACAAGGGGTCCTTACTTTTGGTATTTGCAGAACACAGCAATCAGGTTTATTTCCCACTTGTAGGCTCACGGATATGAAAATAATATTGCCTGGTTTTGATTGAGTAATATTTTTGGCGTGAATAATTCTACAAACATATTTACATTAAAACTGTGACTGTCTACATCTGTAAATAGAAATGCATGTGAGTGCATTTTAACCAGGGCCAGACTGGCCATAGCGGGCACCGGGCAATCCCCCGGTGCGCTGTACGGGTGGGGGCCAGTTTTGGGCCCCTGGGGGCCGTATTTGTTACAGGGCCGTTTTTGCAGCATAGCTGAAAAATCGGCCTGTAACAAAATCGGCCGAAAACCGGCCCTGGCAAAGAGCTCGCGGCAACTCCAACCTCCCCGAGTGGGGAGGAGGGGGGGGGGGGGGGGGGGGGGGGCTAAACACTTTGCCAGGGCCGGTTGTGGTTCCCTGTCCGGCCCTGATTTTAACCTTGATTTACAGTTTTACGAACGAACAATAATATTGCAGGACTTATGAAAAATTTAAAACCTCAGTTCAACACGTATGTTGTGAAACAGAAACTATCCAAGATGTCGATCAGTACACTATCACCTCTTAAAGTTGACTACCTAGCTGACCAGTCACCAACTCAAATTTCAAAAGTAATAAGTAAGATGCTAAATGGAAATGATAATGTTTCTATTGCCTGGCCAGTTCAATATTTTCAGAAATTTAGCAGATCGTATTAAATGGCATATTACATAACCCAATGGATACCTTAAACTTTGCTTTTTTGGCCCTCTCCACTTTTGGCTAAATCGAACTAATTGTGTGTTCCTAATTTGAACACTGAGGGCCAAATTTATCATAGTGCTGTGATGCCTGTGCATCACATAAGGAAACACAAGTGCAACGTAAAACTAAAGTCAGTTTAGCCCAGCAACACAAGGGCACCTTGCGTGAGTCTACAGTGCTTGGTAAGTCTTGAGTAACCCAAGGCAGAGCATTTCGCTGCATTGTCTTAGTCTGCACCAGGGAGGTGTTCCATTGGAAGAGTGTGGATATTCCCACGCATCCACTCCTGGATTTTGTCATATAGCCAGAGTTACCGTGAGTGGTAGACCTGGGGCTACATCAAAATGCTATGCCTTACCAGGGGCGGCGCATCAAGGAGAAATCGGTTTTTTTCTCCTTCTTGTATCTTCTTTCTAAGTGTGCTTTATTCTGCAGTACATGTTCAAAGAGGAAAAAGTCTCAGGTGATTTTTGTTTGTGCAGAAAGGTGTCCATTCCTCCACAAAACCAATCCTTCCTACAACACAGGTACCATTGCACCACGAAGGAGGTGTGCCTGCATTGGCACAAGGCAGCCCATTGTGTACCAGCACAAGGAGAGGACAGAAATGCACCATTTACTGTTAAATATGGCACATTGTGCTCTCTCTCTCTCTCTCTCTCTCTCTCTCTCTCTCTCTCTCTCTCTCTCTCTCTCTCTCCCTCTCTCTCTCTTTCTCTCTCTCTTGCAGTGAAGCATACTGGAGGGGGAGGTGAGGCTTAGTATACTATCTCTACCAAATGATGAAATCCCATTCTTCCCAGGGTGTGTGCCTTTAGGTAACATACAAAAGTGACTGTTTTTCCTCTAAAAGTAAAGAAATAAGGTGCCCGTGGCTTGGTCTGCAATTTGCGTTCCCATTCACAAGAGCGTTGGGGAATGACAAACTAGTTCACAGGAACCCCATCCCATAACTATTCTGTCATCATCTACAATATGTTTACCCATTTTAAAACCTCAGCTTATCTTCTCTTCCCCTCTTTCACACTTTTTATTTTGAGATATACAAGTAGCACGTTTCTTGTATATTTTTGAATACCAATAACGTTTTCATGGGAAAAAAGTAACAACACAGCTTGAGATATTCTTCAATACAATTTTTTTTATCTTCCAGTTGCTTTGTGTTTTTTAAATGATAGTAAATTATTTAAAAAACATAGGAATAATTGCCAACAGGCAGGGCAACATTAAAAAAAATAATCGAAGTTTGAAACATAAACACATATGCCAGAAATATTTCTTGCAGTATTTGTGAAACCTTCAAAGCACACAGTCCATTTAACTTTTGAATTAGAAATTAAATACGATTTTTCTCATAAGTCTGGCAAGTAATACAGGGGCAAATTATCAAGGGCCTTAATTCATGTGTTAGCCACCTTTTTCGGTTGCTAACACATGAATTAATTATCGCCCTATTATCAAAGCGTCGCTAACTGTGGTTAGCGACGCATTTCATGCGTTATTCCTCGCCCCCACGCTGGGGGCGATGAAAAACACTAATGAGATGCAGGGTGGGCGTTCCCACGTCCAACCACATGTAAAAAGGCAGGCCTTGGGAGAAGGAGACCTGTGATAAACGCGTCTATCACAGGTCTCTCAACGCCTGCTTTTAGTATGTGTTAGGCATTGCTAACATGAGGGGGTGGATAATAAAGCTGAATCCACCTCCCATATTATCAAGGCACACATTAGCGCGTGAAAACAGCACCTGTTGGCTTTAGCGTTGAGAATACGCTGCTAACAGGCGATATGAAATCGGCGATAGATTTTACCACGTTATCAACGCTGTGCAATATTTTTTGCACAGCGTTGATAATATGCCCCACAGTTTCATTGGATACACAAACTGAAAGGACGCCAAGAAGTAACAGGAGCCAAAAGTAAACAGAATTGTGCCTTCACAACAACTGAAAAATGATAAATGTTTAGGACTTTACGGCTGAGAAGCACATAAAAAGCAAAAAGTGGGTACTTAGAGGTGGATTTATATAGCTGATCATGGTATTTACTCCGTCAGAGTGACAGAGTGAAATACTCCATCGCCCAGCCAGAGTACCTGTACTCCAGATTTAAAGTTGTTACGATCCGTCATCACAGTGGTTTCTGTCAACGCATTAAAGTTGTGCTGTGAGGCTCCGTCAACATGATGTTGCCATATGGCACTCTTTCAACATCTTGTTTTTTTCAAAAACAAAATCCCAAAGAGGAATTTACTTCTTGAAAATAAATACAAATACAATGACCCCCTTCCATTGGAGATTTCTCTTGCGGGGTAGGGGTCATTAAATATTTGTACTCTCACACCACGTTTTGGATGCCAGTGTGTGAAAGCAAAAACCGTTCATTTGTCTACACACTTTAAATATGGCAGGGGAACAAATGGTTAAACCTCCGACAGCCCAAGGAATGAGTAGTCTCCGTCGCTAACATACTTAAGCTTTGTCAAACTGTAAATGAGGTCTGTGAAAATTCAGTTTTGGGGTTATGGAGTAACCATCTATGGAAAATTTTAAATCAGGCCCAAAAAATAGAGGGGCACATGTACATGGAAATGTCAGAGTGTGGTGCTGTTTAAAATTAGGCAGCCCGGTGCTCTGACATTTCCAAAACACAGGAATGCAGCGTATTTACAACGATATGTCGCACCCTTGTGTTTTCCCCTAGCACTGGTGCTAAAAGTAGCTGCCTAGCACCAGCGCATGCACCCTTCCTCCATAGTGCAAGGGTGCCTGCATTGCAGGGAATGATTGTTTGTGTGCAGAAAGGTGTTTCTTCCTGCACATAATCCTTAATGGCGATTTGTTACTTCTAAGTGTGCTGCAGAATATGCAGGAACGGACACCTTCTTCCACATGAGCAATCATTCATGGTGTTTTGATATTTCTATGTGTGCTGCAGAATGCAACACACATAGAAAAAGCAAAAGAAACAAGGAGAACAAAAGTATTTCTCCTCCGGCATATTTATAAGGGGCATTGCGCCACAGTAATGTCTCAATTAATGACGTTCCGGTGGCGCAATGCCCTGCTCCATATATACAATGTGGCTTAATGCCTCTTTCTAAATAAGGTACTCTTTCACGCATATATCTGTTTGAATGAGGCATGCTATAGGTGTTGCTGTGGGTGTTCCATCTCAACAACCATTGCTTTTTTACGGTCACCCAGATTTACAAGGATGTGTAAATCTAAGGCAGCGCCAACTCCTAATACCATGCAAAAGCAGGCATTAGAATGGCAAAACGAGGAGAAATACTTTTATCTCTCCTTGTTTGCGCTTTTTCTATTTGTGCTGCATTCTGCAGCACATATAGAAAGAACAAAATGCCATGAATGATTGTTTACGTTCAGGAAGGTTCCCTGCATAAACAATCAGTAAAAAATAATGATTTGCTACTTCTATATGTGCTGCATTCTGCAGCATACATAGAAGTAACACTTTGTCATTATGGATTCTTTATGTGTAGAAAGGGGCACCTCCTTACACATAAAACATCATTCTCCACAATGCAGGCACTCTTGCACTATGGCGCAAGGGTGCCTGTGTTGGGGCTAGGCAGCTAATTTTAGCACCATTGCTAGGGAAAACATAGGGGTGTGCCATATTGTTGTAAATACGGTGCATGCTTGTGTTTTCAGAGGGGGCGCTGCCAAATTTGTCTCAGTTCCACACTACGACATTACCTTGTACATATGCCACCTCGTTTTGACATTCTGAAGCCTGATCTTGCATGGCGTTAATTATTTGCGCCACTTTCTCAATATGGAGCAGGACATTGCGCCACAGAAACATCATTAAAAGTTATATTCCTGTGGTGCAATGCACTTGTAAATATGCTCCAGAGACTGTGCAGCAGCAGTGCAATGGAAGTGGAACATACATCTAAGGGGGTGCTAACCGTCATGTGTTAGAAGAATGTATGCTAACTTCATAAATAATAAAGTAGCACACATTTAAATTTTTTTTTTAAAGTTCCAACACACATTTAACATGATGAATTAATCACACAATTTTTTTGCTTTTTATTTATATAGCACGAAGTTCACTCAAATGTATCAGAGCGCTTAACATGAACATCTATTGCATTGCAGATGGACATATTTATTTTTAGAGACAGGGACAGTGCTTAATTCGAGCCGGTGCTTTCCAGCGCTCAGCACCAGCTCTTAATTGCTAGCACTGGCGCTTATGACAGGCTGCTATATATGTTTTTTTTTTAAACCAAATTTTAATGTAATGTTCCAGCAATGCGATGCATCATGGTCGTTCTTTTACCATTTGATTAGATCACACTGAAAGCTTTGGAGGTGTTGCTAAGCTGTGGTTTGCCACAACATTATTTAATTTAACTTCTAGGTTGATTCTATTTCCGGGTCATGGACGACAGAACCACTCACAGTTCAGAGAGAGAGATGCAACTCTCATGCAACCAATGCAGTGAAGCGTTTCTCTGCCTTGGGAAGGAAATGAAAAGCGGACTGAAATGCATGCGTCAGGAATACTAGCAGCACCCGGTATGGCACAGATGCATAGTGTTCCGTTTTTCAGTTAGGAGCTCATAATAGCAGGTGTGTCCGACTCTGACAGCGAAGAATGCATCCTGCAGGGGCCAGCAGCCAGCCTGGACGGTCACCAGCCCGCGCAGCTTTTTAATCTAATCTTATTTTCTTTTTTTAGACTCGAACGTGTATATTGTTTTGATCTTGTGTTTTTATGTATGTGTCTTTTATGGCCAAGGCGGCCGAAATAAAGATATAAATAAATAAATAAATATTTTACTAGGGACCCTGCAAGTGCAGAGCAGAGCTACTGAGGATGACGCGGCCTGCTCTACGAGCTCTAGGCGCAGGTGTCCGGTGTGGAGGAGCAATTGGAGGAGAACTGCTGAGCCTGGAAGAGGCCCCGGATTTGCACCACCTGCAGCAGGAACCTCCGGGAATAGGCGAGGCACAAGGGTTGCACGTGTCCCACTGGCAGGAAGAGCCACAGACCCCAAATGATGAAAGGGCAGTCCATTATGTGCAAGGGGAAGCACGTAGGCCAGTCAATGCACAACAGAGGGGTGGGCCCTGAAACCAACCTGCAAATGCCTGTGGGTAGCAGGGCCTGCACCATCAGTAACACATCCAGTAGAAGGGCGACTGCTGCTGCGTGACAATGCCTCTGAGGCCCTCTCTACCACCCTACAGGACCATATCATCTGCCCCAAAGACCACTAGTTGCCATAACCATGTTTCTGGCTGCCCCAGGGGGTGTGTTGGCCTGGTATTAGTTCATGGGGCATGCTGTGAAGAGCCACATTCTTGTGGGGCTGGGCTGGAGCTGCCCACCTCTTCATTTGCATGTACCGGGCCACAGCGTGTGCACCTTCTCATTACACCCTGGCTTCAACAGCTTCACCAGCACCTGGGTAAACAAGAGTGCCACCTGCCAGAGAGAGCCCGCCGGCAACACCCTGCAGAGGCTGGCACTGATCGCAGAGCAGGAGGTAAGAGCAGCCAACTGCTGAAAGTGCAAACTGGCACCTGTAGCACACGTGCAGGGTTTGAGGTTTCATGCTGAAAAAACGGACTAAATGTCTCTATATGTTATTGAGCATGTTATCTATGATTGAGGTTAAGACAATGACTCACTACATGCTATTTGAAGCAGTGCTAACTCTTAAATTTTGCCCATGCAAAGGAGGTGGCATCAGGGTATTACAACCAAGCAATTTTTAATTAAGACTGTACTGTTCCTGCTGTAGTCTCAGACAACCTAAAATGTGTTTAGGCCCCTGGCTTAACAGCAGAGCAGTTGCCAGACGTTATGTGACCAGTTAAGAAAAGGGCTTTAAGCGTCACTACCAGGTGCGGGGCTTTGGCCCAGCGCATATGTTGGTAGCCGGCCTACATGTTTTGATTGTGCAGAATTTGTGTTCATCCACAAAAAATGCTTGCCCTCCAAGCAGCTGTGTTCATTGTGTTTTTTTTATCCAGCTGTTCTAAGATAAGTGATAATTTACATGGTTTATTGTTTACTCGGAAGCAGCATGGATGAGAGGAAGGCAATCATTAACTTAAGACTTGTGCCTGGATTTTTTTGTCTGCCTTCACAGTTTATTGGGTGCTTGACTGTATGTCATCAACAAAAAACAGCTTTCAGAATCCTACTGAGACAGGGTCTTTGGCTCCATCCACAAATTGATGCATCTTCAGACCTCAAAAAATCATAACCTCCAGGTATGGTAACTTGAATAATCTATGTGACTTAACTGTTATATACATGCCCCATAAACTGGTCCCAATATGTCATCCTATGCACATATTTAATTTTGCAAAGCCCCTTTTTTCTTCTTTATCATATACAAGAGCACATTCCAATTTGTGAGTTCAGCATTCCTGCTGTACAAAAAAAATCTATTTGGTGTGATTGAATCTAATACCCGTATGCTCGGTGGTTAATAAGAATGTAGGAGGGGCTGAGCCGGCAGAACGGAAAGGGTTAGTTACCCCATTCCAATGGTGCCTGGGAGGCTGCTTTCATGAAGAGTCTGCCTTTCCAGCATGAAAGCAACTCACTCAGCCCTCCCTCACTCACAGCACACTGAGCCTCAGTTAAAGCAGGAGTCCCTCTATCCCCTCTGCTCGAGGGTGCCTATCACAACCACTCAAGAGCAACCCTATTACTAAAGCAGCGGCGCACACGCACCACTATCACACCTTCAGCTCTGAGGGGAAACACCACCTACCACCAAATACTACCTAGGGTGCAAGATAAATTATTTTGCAGCATGGCGCATTATGGAGCTTTGTTAGACATTTAAGGTGGTGTCAGAGCTCATATGGCTGCAATTGGATTATACATGGAATTTGTTAGTAGACATTTGGGCTATGCTTGGGCACTAGGGGTAGTGCGTAGGTGGTGAATTTGAAGATGTTATAGTGTATATTATGACTGTGCAAGCCTAATGCACCTGGATACTTGACGGACATGACCCACTATATATCTTGGAATCAAGTGGTATTACATCTGGCTTTCAGAAGTGCCAGTTGAAGATGTGATTAGAGTCAAAAGAGTAAGTGTGTGGAGCTAGTGAAAGAAGTGGGTGGAGACGGGAAAATGTGTGTGGCCTCCTAAAAAATGTGAGCACCTGCACTTAATATTTTACAAATTAAGCACTGGACAGGGAGTTTGACTGATTTGCCCAGAATCACAGGATGTTTGTGCCTCCTGCCGGACTCGAACCAGTCGCCCTAGCCATTAGGCCACTCCCTGCCTTAACTTAACTTAACAGAGACTGCTTGAAAGACAAGCTGAAATCCCAATCAAACACTGTGCTGTATGGTAAAAACACCGACACAGCACACAGCACTTAATAACACAGACTAAGAAGCATTGCCATTTCGCCAGCTGTTTGCCAAACACGTTTAAATTTTGCTGCACTAGCACGTGGCACATTATAGAACTGTCCTAGATCTGCCTGACTGGATTCAATTCAAAGCTTTATTACGATAAACATGTGATATCATAAAAGCACATACACAAGATAAAAACAAGGAACCATAATTCATAGGTCACTACAATTTACAGAGTTAATAACAGTAAAAAAACGTCCATACTACAATAAATAGATTAAGAGGCATATTAAACAGTGAAAGCTTTGTAAAAGTAAAAATTAAGAATGTTTAGTTAAAAAGTGATACATCACAAAGATTTTGCTCTTATTACCCAGGCCCAACTCAGGAATTTAGCAACCCCACAGACTAGACGTGTGCTGGTGTCAGTTTTAAGAATTCTCAAGGCTACGGAATGACTCCTGGTGCCGAGCAATAGACATGTGGGTTTTAGCCATCTCTGCCTAGGCTTTACATATGCCGGGCACACAAAAAAGACATGGGCAATAGTTTCGGTAACACCATTACAGGTAGGGCACTCAGATGAGGTTTGGTACGGGGGCTTCCATTTACAGGTGTAATCATGCAAAGGTAAGTTTTCCAACCTGAACTGGATGAACAGGGATCTATCCCTTAGTTTAGCAATAAAGTCCAGGTAGAGCTCCCAACGAGGCTCAATGTTATGCTGTTTAAACTCCTCGGTCAGCCTACCCTGGTTAGGGTCCCTTAGATCTTGCTCATCCACCCAGTTCCAGTAGACTCGCTTAAGTTCGAGCTTGGGTACGGAAGCTCCACGCTCCCAACCAACTGGATTCAGATAACGGGGCACTTTGTATTTGGATCACAAAGTACACTCATAGATGGCATTGGCACCAGCACGTGGCATCCTATAGAAAAGGCTTAGAATCTGATCTCTTGCTTCCAGAACATGCCAGAAATTTCCATAGTTTTTTTGCTACTTGTTTAATATGCCATTTCTTTTAATACTAGGTTCAATAACTCCGTAATTGCTAGACATAATGCCTAGCATATCTTGATCAAGATTAGAGAACATTAGTGAACACAGTACACCCAACTAAATGTAACAAACACGAGAAATTGTAACACAGTATTTTTCCACATCTCAGTTCTCTGTTTTGTTTCATGTTGACTGATCCCTTCTGTAAACAAGGGGTCCTTACTTTTGGTATTTGCAGAACACAGCAATCAGGTTCATTTCCCACTTGTAGGCTCACGGATATGAAAATAATATTGCCTGGTTTTGATTGAGTAATATTTTTGGCGTCAATAATTCTACAAAAATATTTACTTTAAAACTGTGACTGTCTACATCTGTAAATAGAAATGCATGTGAGTGCATTTTAACCAGGGCCAGACTGGCCATAGCGGGCACCGGGCAATCCCCCGGTGGGGGACGGTTTTGGGCCCCTGGGGGTCGTATTTGTTACAGGGCCGTTTTTGCAGCATAGCTGAAAAATCGGCCTGTAACAAAATCGGCCGAAAACCGGCCCTGGCAAAGAGCTCGCGGCAACTCCAACCTCCCCGAGTGGGGAGGAGGGGGGGGTGGGGGCGGCTAAACACTTTGCCTGGGCCGGTTGTGGGGCCCTGTCCGGCCCTGATTTTAACCTTGATTTACAGTTTTACGAATGAACAATAATATTGCAGGACTTATGAAAAACTTAAAACCTCAGTTCAACACGGGAAACATCACTTACAACGCATTTATTACAACGCACTACCATTACAACGCAACCATTACAACGCAAACCATTACAACGCATTGCGCTGGGGGGGCGCTCTAGGATAGGGAATATATTTAATTTACTATCCAACACCTTCCCTACTATCCACGGGGACTGGAGTTGGAATAGTAAATTAAATAAATCACTATCCAGCGCTTAAAAGCACTATGCGTTGTAGTGGTATGCGATGTAAAAAACGCGTTGTAACAGCAGGCATTGTAATAGCCTGCGTTGTAACGACACCAATCCGTTCAACACGTATGTTGTGAAACAGAAACTATCCAAGATGTCGATCAGTAAACTATCACCTCTTAAAGTTGACTACCTAGCTGACCAGTCACCAACTCAAATTTTAAAAGTAATAAGTAAGATGCTAAATGGAAATGATAATGTTCCTATTGCCTAACCAGTTCAACATTTTCTGAAATTTAGCAGATCATATTAAATGGCATATTACATTAACCAATGGCTACCTTGAACTTTGCTTTTTTGGCCCTCTCCACTTTTGGCTAAATCGAACTAATTGTGTGTTCCTAATTTGAACACTGAGGGCCAAATTTATCATAGTGCTGTGATGCCTGTGCATCACATAAGGTAACACAAGCGCAACGTAAAACTAAAGTCAGTTTAGCCCAGCAACACAAGGGCACCTTGCGTGGCTCTACAGTGCTTGGTAAGTCTTGAGTAACCCAAGGCAGAGCATTTCGCTGCGTTGTCTTAGTCTGCACCAGGGAGGTGTTCCATTGGAAGAGTGTGGGTATTCCCACGCATCCACTCCTGGATTTTGTCATGTAGCCAGAGTTACCGTGAGTGGTAGACCTGGGGCTACATCAAAATGCTATGCCTTACCAGGGGCGGCGCATCAAGGAGAAATCTGTTTTTTTCTCCTTGTTGTATCTTCTTTCTAAGTGTGCTTTATTCTGCAGTACATGTTCAAAGAGGAAAAAGTCTCAGGTGATTTTTGTTTGTGCAGAAAGGTGTCCATTCCTCCACAAAACCAATCCTTCCTACAACACAGGTACCATTGCACCACGAAGGAGGTGTGCCTGCATTGGCACAAGGCAGCCCATTGTGTACCAGCACAAGGAGAGGACAGAATTGCACCATATACTGTTAAATATGGCACATTGTGCTCTCTCTCTCTCTCTCTCTCTCTCTCTCTCTCTCTCTCTTTCTCTCTCTCTTGCAGTGAAGCATACTGGAGGGGGAGTTGAGGCTTAGTATACTATCTCTACCAAATGATGAAATCCCATTCTTCCCAAGGTGTGTGCCTTCAGGTAACATACAGAAGTGACTGTTTTTCCTCTAAAAGTAAAGAAGTAAGGTGCCCGTGGCTTGGTCTGCAATTTGTGTTCCCATTCACAAGAGCTTTGGGGAATGACAAACTAGTTCACAGGAACCCCATCCCATAACTATTCTGTCATCATCTACAATATGTTCACCCATTTTAAAACCTCAGCTTATCTTCTCTTCCCCTTTTTCACACTTTTTATTTTGAGATATACAAGTAGCACGTTTCTTGTATATTTTTGAATACCAATAATGTTTTCATGGGAAAACACAGCTTGAGATATTCTTCAATACCATTTTTTTTTATTTTCCAGTTGCTTTATGTTTTTTAAATGATAGTAAATTATTTTAAAAACATAGGAATAATTGCCAACAGGCAGGGCAACATTAAAAAAAATAATCGAAGTTTGAAACATAAACATATAACAGAAATATTTCTTGCAGTATTTGTGAAACCTTCAAAGCACACAGTCCATTTAACATTTGAATTAGAAATTAAATACGATTTTTCTCATAAGTCTGGCAAGTAATACAGGGGCATATTATCAAGGGCCTTAATTCATGTGTTAGCGACCTTTTTCGGTTGCTAACACATGAATTAATTATCGCCCTATTATCAAAGCGTCGCTAACTGTGGTTAGCGACGCATTTCATGCGTTATTCCTCGCCCCCACGCTGGGGGCGATGAATAACGCTAATGAGATGCAGGGTGGGCGTTCCCACGTCCAACCACATGTAAAAAGGCAGGCCTTGGGAGAAGACCTGTGATAAACGCGTCTATCACAGGTCTCTCAACGCCTGCTTTTAGTACGTGTTAGGCATTGCTAACATGAGGGGGTGGATAATAAAGCTGAATCCACCTCCCATATTATCAAGGCACACATTAGCGCGTGAAAACAGCGCCTGTTGGCTTTAGCGTTGAGAATACGCTGCTAACAGGCGATATGAAATCGGCGATAGATTTTACCACGTTATCAACGCTGAGCAATATTTTTTGCACAGCGTTGATAATATGCCCCACAGTTTCATTGGATACACAAACTGAAAGGACGCCAAGAAGTAACAGGAGCCAAAAGTAAACAGAAGCGTGCCTTCACAACAACTGAAAAATAATGAATGTTTAGGACTTTACGGCTGAAAAGCACATAAAAAGCAAAAAGTGGGTACTTAGAGGTGGATTTATATAGCTGATCATGGTATTTACTCCGTCAGAGTGACAGAGTAAAATACTCCAGCGCCCAGCCAGAGTACCTGTACTCCAGATTTAAAGTTGTTAGGATCCGTCATCACAGTGGTTTCTGTCAACGCATTAAAGTTGTGCTGTGAGGCTCCGTCAACATGATGTTACCATATGGCACTCTTTCAACATCTTGTTTTTTTCAAAAACAAAATCCCAAAGAGGAATTTACTTCTTGAAAATAAATGCAAATACAATGACCCCCTTCCATTGGAGATTTCTCTTGCGGGGTAGGGGTCATTAAATATTTGTACTCTCACTTACAGCCCGTTTTGGATGGCAGTGTGTGAAAAGAAAAACTGTTCATTTGTCTACACACTTTAAATATGGCAGGGGAACAAATGGTTAAACCTCCGACAGCCCAAGGAATGAGTAGTCTCCTTCGCTAACATACTTAAGCTTTGTCAAACTGTAAATGAGGTGGGTGAAAATTCAGTTTTGGGGTTATGGAGTAACTATCTATGGAAAATTTTAAATCAGGCCCAAAAAATAGAGGGGCACATGTACATGGAAATGTCAGAGTGTGGTGCTGTTTAAAATTAGGCAGCCCGGTGCGCTGACATTTCCAAAACACATGAATGCGCCGTATTTACAACGATATGTCGCACCCTTGTGTTTTCCCCTAGCACTGGTGCTAAAAGTAGCTGCCTAGCGCCAGCGCAAGCACCCTTCCACCATAGTGCAAGGGTGCCTGCATTGCAGGGAATGATTGTTTGTGTGCAGAAAGGTGTTTCTTCCTGCACATAATCCTTATTGGCGATTTGTTACTTCTAAGTGTGCTGCAGAATATGCAGGAAGGGACACCTTCTTGCACATGAGCAATCATTCATGGTTTTTTGATATTTCTATGTGTGCTGCAGAATGCAACACACATAGAAAAAGCAAAAACAAGGAGAACAAAAGTATTTCTCCTCCGGCATATTTATAAGGGGCATTGCGCCACAGTAATGTCTCAATTAATGACGTTCCGGTGGCGCAATGCCCAGCTCCATATATACAGTGTGGCTTAATGCCTCTTTCTAAATAAGGTACTCTTTCACGCAGATATCTGTTTGAATGAGGCATGCAATAGGTGTTGCTGTGGGTGTTCCATCTCAACAATCATTGCTTTTTTACGGTCACCCAGATTTACAAGGATGTGTAAATCTGAGGCAGTGCCAACTCCTAATACCATGCAAAAGCAGACATTAGAATGGCAAAACGAGGAGAAATACTTATATCTACCTTGTTTGTGCTTTTTCTATTTGTGCTGCATTCTGCAGCAATATAGAAAGAACAAAAAGCCATGAATGATTGTTTACGTGCAGGAAGGTTCCCTGAATAAACAATCATTAAATAATAATGATGTGCTACTTCTATATGTGCTGCATTCTGCAGCATACATAGAAGTAACACTTTGTCATTATGGATTGTTTTTGTGTAGGAAGGGACACCTCCTTACACATAAAACATCATTCTCCACAATGCAGGCACTCTTGCACTATGGCGCAAGGGTGCCTGTGTTGGGGCTAGGCAGCTAATTTTAGCACCATTGCTAGGGAAAACATAGGGGTGTGCCATAGTGTTGTAAATACGGTGCATGCTTGTGTTTTCAGAGGGGGGCGCTGTCAAATTTGTCTCAGTTCCACACTACGACATTACCTTGTACATATGCCACCTCGTGTTTGACATTCTGAAGCCTGATCTTGCATGGCGTTAATTTTTTGCGCCACTTTCTCAATATGGAGCAGGACATTGCGCCACAGAAACATCATTAAAAGTTATATTCCTGTGATGCAATGCACTTGTAAATATGCTCCAGAGACTGTGCAGCAGCAGTGCAATGGAAGTGGAACATACATCTAAGGGGGTGCTAACAGTCATGTGTTAGAAGAATGTATGCTAACTTCATAAATATTAAAGTAGCACAAATTTTAATTATTATTTAAAAGTTCCAACACACATTTAACATGATGAATTAATCACACAATTTTTTTGCTTTTTTTTATATAGCAAGAAGTTCACTGAAATGTATCAGAGCGCTTAACATGAACATCTATTGCATTACAGATGGACATATTCATTTTTAGAGACAGGAACAGTGCTTAATTCGAGCCGGTGCTTTCCGGTGCTCAGCACCAGTACTTAATTGCTAGCACTGGCGCTTATGACAGGCTGCTATATATGTTTTTTTTTAAACCAAATTTTGATGTAATGTTCCAGCAATGCGATGCATCATGGACGTTCTTTTACCATTTGATTAGATCACACTGAAAGCTTTGGAGGTGTTGCTAAGCTGTGGTTTGCCACAACATTATTTAATTTAACTTCTAGGTTGATTCTATTTCCGGGTCATGGACGACAGTACCACTCACAGTTCAGAGAGAGAGATGCAACTCTCATGCAACCAATGCAGTGAAGCGTTTCTCTGCCTTGGGAAGGAAATGAAAAGCGGACTGAAATGCATGCGTCAGGAATACTAGCAGCACCCGGTCTGGCACAGATGCATAGTGTTCCGTTTTTCAGTTAGGGGCTCATAATAGCAGGTGTGTCCGACTCTGACAGCGAAGAATGCATCCTGCAGGGGCCAGCAGCCAGCCTGGACGGTCACCAGCCCGCGCAGCTTTTTAATCTAATCTTATTTTCTTTTTTTAGACTCGAACGTGTATATTGTTTTGATCTTGTGTTTTTATGTATGTGTCTTTTATGGCCAAGGCGGCCGAAATAAAGATATAAATAAATATTTTACTAGGGACCCTGCAAGTGCAGAGCAGAGCTACTGAGGATGACGCGGCCTGCTCTACGAGCTCGAGGCGCAGGTGTCCGGTGTGGAGGAGCAATTGGAGGAGAACTGCTGAGCCTGGAAGAGGCCCCGGATTTGCACCACCTGCAGCAGGAACCTTCGGGGATAGGCGAGGCACAAGGGTTGCACGTGCCCCACTGGCAGGAAGAGCCACAGACCCCAAATGATGAAAGGGCAGTCCATTATGTGCAAGGGGAAGCACGTAGGCCAGTCAATGCACAACAGAGGGGTGGGCCCTGAAACCAACCTGCAAATGCCTGTGGGTAGCAGGGCCTGCACCATCAGTAACACATCCAGTAGAAGGGGCGACTGCTGCTGCGTGACAATGCCTCTGAGGCCCTCTCTACCACCCTACAGGACCATATCATCTGCCCCAAAGACCACTAGTTGCCATAACCATGTTTCTGGCTGCCCCAGGGGGTGTGTTGGCCTGGTATTAGTTCATGGGGCATGCTGTGAAAAGCCACATTCTTGTGGGGCTGGGCTGGAGCTGCCCACCTCTTCATTTGCATGTACCGGGCCACAGCGTGTGCACCTTCTCATTACACCCTGGCTTCAACAGCGTCACCAGCACCTGGGTAAACAAGAGTGCCACCTGCCAGAGAGAGCCCGCCGGCAACACCCTGCAGAGGCTGGCACTGATCGCAGAGCAGGAGGTAAGAGCAGCCAACTGCTGAAAGTGCAAACTGGCACATGTAGCACACGTGCAGGGTTTGAGGTTTCATGCTGAAAAAACGGACTAAATGTCTCTGTATGTTATTGAGCATGTTATCTATGATTGAGGTTAAGACAATGACTCACTACATCCTATTTGAAGCAGTGCTAACTCTTAAATTTTGCCCATGCAACGGAGGTGGCATCAGTGTATTACAACCAAGCAATTTTTAATTAAGACTGTACTGTTCCTGCTGTAGTCTCAGACAACCTAAAATGTGTTTAGGCCCCTGGCTTAACAGCAGAGCTATTGCCAGACTTTATGTGACCAGTTAAGAAAAGGGCTTTAAGCGTCACTACCAGGTGCGGGGCTTTGGCCCAGCGCATATGTTGGTAGCCGGCCTACATGTTTTGATTGTGCAGAATTAGTGTTCATCCACAAAAAATGCTTGCCCTCCAAGCAGCTGTGTTCATTGTGTTTTTTTATCCAGCTGTTCTTAGATAAGTGATAATTTACATGGTTTATTGTTTACTCTGGAAGCAGCATGGATGAGAGGAAGGCAATCATTAACTTAAGACTTGTGCCTGGATTTTTTTGTCTGCCTTCACAGTTTAATGGGTGCTTGACTGTATGTCATCAACAAAAAACAGCTTTCAGAGTCCTGCTGAGACAGGGTCTTTTGGCTCCATCCACAAATTGATGCATCTTCAGACCTCAAAAAATCATAACCTCCAGGTATGGTAACTTGAATAATCTATGTGACTTAACTGTCATATACATGACCCATAAACTGGTCTCAATATGTCATCATATGCACATATTTAATTTTGCAAAGCCCCTTTTTTCTTCTTTATCATATACAAGAGCACATTCCAATTTGTGAGTTCCGCATTCCTGCTGTACAAAAAAAAATCTATTTGGTGTGATTGAATCTAATACCCGTATGCTCGGTGGTTAATAAGAATCTAGTAGGGGCTGAGCCGGCAGAATGGAAAGGGTTAGTTACCCCATTCCAATGGTGTCTGGGAGGCTGCTTTCATGAGGAGTCTGCCTTTCCAGCATGAAAGCAACTCACTCAGCCTTCCCTCACTCACAGCACACTGAGTCTCAGTTAAAGCAGGAGTCCCTCTATCCCCTCTGCTCGAGGGTGCCTATCACAACCACTCAAGAGCAACCCTATTACTAAAGCAGCGGCGCACACGCACCACTATCACACCTTCAGCTCTGAGGGGAAACACCACCTACCACCAAATACTACCTAGGGTGCAAGATAAAATATTTTGCAGCATGGCGCATTATGGAGCTTTGTTAGACATTTAAGGTGGTGTCAGAGCTCATATGGCTGCAATTGGATTATACATGGAATTTGTTAGTAGACATTTGGGCTATGCTTGGGCACTAGGGGCAGTGCGTAGGTGGTGAATTTGAAGATGTTATAGTGTATATTATGACTGTGCAAGCCTAATGCACCTGGATACTTGACGGACATAACCCACTATATATCTTGGAATCAAGTGGTATTACATCTGGCTTTCAGAAGTGCCAGTTGAAGATGTGATTAGAGTCAAAAGAGTAAGTGTGTGGAGCTAGTGAAAGAAGTGGGTGGAGACGGGAAAATGTGTGTGGCCTCCTAAAAAATGTGAGCACCTGCACTTAATATTTTACAAATTAAGCACTGGACAGGGAGTTTGACTGATTTGCCCAGAATCACAGGATGTTTGTGCCTCCTGCCGGACTCGAACCAGTCGCCCTAGCCATTAGGCCACTCCCTGCCTTAACTTAACTTAACAGAGACTGCTTGAAAGACAAGCTGAAATCCCAATCAAACACTGTGCTGTATGGTAAAAACACCGACACAGCACACAGCACTTAATAACACAGACTAAGAAGCATTGCCATTTCGCCAGCTGTTTGCCAAACACGTTTAAATTTTGCTGCACTAGCACGTGGCACATTATAGAACTGTCCTAGATCTGCCTGACTGGATTCAATTCAAAGCTTTATTACGATAAACATGTGATATCATAAAAGCACATACACAAGATAAAAACAAGGAACCATAATTCATAGGTCACTACAATTTACAGAGTGAATAACAGTAAAAAAACGTCCATACTACAATAAATAGATTAAGAGGCATATTAAACAGTGAAAGCTTTGTAAAAGTAAAAATTAAGAATGTTTAGTTAAAAAGTGATACATCACAAAGATTTTGCTCTTATTACCCAGGCCCAACTCAGGAATTTAGCAACCCCACAGACTAGACGTGTGCTGGTGTCAGTTTTAGGAATTCTCAAGGCTACGGAATGACTCCTGGTGCCGAGCAATAGACATGTGGGTTTTAGCCATCTCTGCCTAGGCTTTACATATGCCCGGCACACAAAAAAGACATGGGCAATAGTTTCGGTAACACCATTACAGGTAGGGCACTCAGATGAGGTTTGGTACGGGGGCTTCAATTTACAGGTGTAATCATGCAAAGGTAAGTTTCCCAACCTGAACTGGATGAACAGGGATCTATCCCTTGGTTTTGCAATAAACTCCAGGTAGAGCTCCCAACGAGGCTCAATTTTATGCTGTTTAAACTCCTCGGTCAGCCTACCCTGGTTAGGGTCCCTTAGATCTTGCTCATCCACCCAGTTCCAGTAGACTCGCTTAAGTTCGAGCTTGGGTACGGAAGCTCCACGCTCCCAACCAACTGGATTCAGATAACGGGGCACTTCGTATTTGGATCACAAAGTACACTCATAGATGGCATTGGCACCAGCATGTGGCATCCTATAGAAAAGCCTTAGAATCTGATCTCTTGCTTCCAGAACATGCCAGAAATTTCCATAGTTTTTTTGCTACTTGTTTAATATGCCATTTCTTTTAATACTAGGTTCAATAACTCCGTAATTGCTAGACATAATGCCTAGCATATCTTGATCAAGATTAGAGAACAGGGCATTTCGCTATCTGACTGCCACGCACGTTTACTTTTTATTGCCCTAGCACGTGGCACTTTATACCTCTATTCTAGCAACGCTTGCTGGATTTAGATAATAGGGCACTGCAACATTGATCACAAGGTACACCTATTGATGGCATTGGCACCAACACGTGGCACTTTATGTAATTGCCTCAGAATCTGACCTCTTGCACCCAGAACATGCTACTTGTTTAAGATGCAATTCTTTTAATAATAGGTGCACTAATGCTGTATTTGCTTGTCATAATGCCCTTGTATCTGTGCATGATATCTTAGTGGTTGATTGAGCTGCATGGCCGGTTTCAGTGCTGAGACATGCATGAGGCTCTCACAGAACACATAACTCGATTTTTATTATGCACTCATACAAGTAATATAACACCCGAACAGTTGTCAGAAAGCTCCTATCTTCTGACCTCTAGTGTGGACAGGTATTTCAGGAGAGTGACACTTAAGACTGGATTGGTTTTAAGGTAATTTTGAAGCACACAACTCATTCTGGATGAAAGGCTTGGAGAAAATGTGGCTGCCGTAGAGCTCCATATAACCAATGTTTAGCTAATTTTTAATAATAGCAGATATTACCCTCTTTCCAGTGTTTTAAATTGTCTAGCCCTACCAGTACTGAGTACCTGCACTTCTTTAATTTGAAAGGTAGAGTACCAGTACTTCTCCGCCAAGAACTTCTCAGCACCGCTGCAATACACTATGGGGGCGATTCAGATCCGGAAAAAAGCGCTTCGAATTTCAGTACAAAGCGTTTTTCCCCGGACAAATCGTACCCGTACACGTCTCATTACGAATCTGCAAATACGATCCCAATCCAAAGCATCACTCCATACGACTCGTAAAAAACTCCATACAAATCGAAAGTCCATACGAATGGCATTTGGCTGATGCTTCACGCTACGTCCGAACATAAATACACCGCGTCATCGATACCAGGAAGTACGATCCGTGTTGAAGACACTCTGTACGGCTCTTTTGCTACGAGAGTCAAAAACTGCCGTAAAACAGAGGCCGGCCCGACCCACACCCTGGTACGCGACAAACAAGAAATGAACCCTATCGTCCGTGTCATACCAGTCCTGTACGCCCACCACCTCATACATAGAAACCGACAACGGCTCAGACAGTAAGTACAACGAAGTCAAACATACCTGTACGTGGTGGCACACGCGCACATCCCCATCAAACGCCTGTAATGTCGGGGTCTGTAGCGACACACGCTACCGCATATCACCAGTGTAATAGTCAGACGTGCCGTACCTACGTCATCGATTTCGGGGTGTGGTACGCTACCGCATATCACCAGTGTAATAGTCAGATGTGCCGCACCTACATCATCGATTTCGCGGTGCGGTACGCTACCGCATATCACCAGTGTAATAGTCAGACGTGCCACACCAACATCATCGATCTCGGGGTACGGTACGCTACCGCATATCACCAGTGTAATAGTCAGACGTGCCGCACCTACGTCATCGATTTCGGGGTGCGGTACGGTACCGCATATCACCAGTGTAATAGTCAGACGTGCCGCACCAACATCATCGATCTCAGGGTACGGTACGCTACCGTATATCACCAGTGTAATAGTCAGACGTGTGGAACATAAGTCTGCAGTGTCAGTGCAAGTGTAAGTGATGTGTAGAAAACATACCCAGCAGTGCCCAGCAATAGAGTGTGTGTGTGGCTAAGACCCCCAGCAGTGCCCAGCAGTGCCCAGCAGCATAGGGTGTGTGTGGCCAAGACCCCCAGCAGTGCCCAGCATTAGAGTCTGTGTGTGGCTAAGACCCCCAGCAGTGCCCAGCAGTGCCCAGCATTAGAGTGTGTGTGTGGCTAAGACCCCCAGCAGTGCCCAGCATAACAGTGTGTGTGGCTAAGACCCCCAGCAGTGCCCAGCAGTGCCCAGCATAACAGTGTGTGTGGCTAAGACCCCCACCAGTGCCCAGCAGTGTCCAGCATCAGAGTGTGTATGTGGCTAAGACCCCTAGCAGTGCCCAGCAGTGCCCAGCAGCATACGTTGTGTGTGGCGAAGACCCCCAGCAGTGCCCAGCATTAGAGTGTGTGTGTGGCTAAGACCCCCAGCAGTGCCCAGCAGTGCGCAGCAGCATAGGGTGTGTGTGGCCAAGACCCCCACCAGCGCCCAGCATCAGAGTGTGTGTGTGTGGCTAAGACCCCCACCAGTGCCCAGCATCAGAGTGTGTGTATGTGTGGCTAAGACCCCCAGCAGTGACCAGCAGTGCCCAGCAGCATAGGGTGTGTGTGGCCAAGACCCCCAGCAGTGCCCAGCATTAGAGTGTGTGTGGCTAAGACCCCCAGCAGTGCCCAGCATTAGAGTGTATGTGTGGTTAAGACCCCCAGCAGTGCCCAGCATAACAGTGTGTGTGTATAAGACCCCCAGCAGTGCCCAGCATAACAGTGTGTGTGGCTAAGACCCCCACCAGTGCCCAGCAGTGCTCAGCATAAAAGTATGTGCGGCTAAGACCCCCACCAGTTCCCAGCAGTGCCCAGCATCAGAGTGTGTGTGTGGCTAAGACCCCCAGCAGTGCCCAGCAGTGCCCATCAGCATAGGGTGTGTGTGGCTAAGACCCCCAGCAGTGCCCAGCAGTGCCCATCAGCATAGGGTGTGTGTGGCCAAGACCCCCAGCAGTGCCCAGCATTAGAGTGTGTGTGTGGCTAAGACCCCCACCAGTGCCCAGCAGTGCCCAGCATCAGAGTGTGTGTGTGGCTAAGACCCCCAGCAGTGCCCAGCCGAACAGTGTGTGTGGCTAAGACCACCACCAGTGCCCAGCAGTGTCCAGCATAACAGTGTGTGTGGCTAAGACCCCCACCAGTGCCCAGCAGGGCCCAGCATCAGAGTGTGTGTGTGTGGCTAAGATGCCCAGCAGTGCCCAGCAGTGCCCAGCAGTGCCCAGCAGCATAGGGTGTGTGTGGCCAAGACCCCCAGCAGTGCCCAGCATTAGAGTGTGTGTGTGGCTAAGACCCCCAGCAGTGCCCAGCATTAGAGTGTGTGTGTGGCTAAGACCCCCAGCAGTAAAAGCAGAAACATACCATTGTTAACCTCAGTACCATCAGGAAATAGACACATGTTACTATACCCAAATTTGGACATCACACCAGCTCCCAGGCACACAGCAGTCAAAGCCATTATCAGACAAACTAAAGTACAGAAACAAAAATAAATAGCTTTATTCAGCTGGATCCAAAATTAAAATGCAAATAAGAGTCCTTTCTCACAGAAGGCCAATGGCCAGTCCAAATAAGTGACAAAAACAGTTTGTGCTTTCATGGATGTTGACACACCCAAACTTGCCTGACCATGGAGTTCAATCCGCAGTGGAAACAGTGGGGGCATCATCTGTGGAATCCTCTGGCACTGCAGGGACAGGAGAGGGAAGGACAGGTGTAGTGGGTGCAGGTGGTGTGGATTCATCCACACTGGCCGGTGCATTGCAGAAAGTTGAAAGATAAACTTGGCTGCACACTTCAGCCAGTTCTGAAAAACTACCACCTGTAGGGGACACATTTGGGGTGGAGGTAGAGGGTTGTGAGTCTGTTGTTGCTGGTCTGTGGATGCGTGTGTGATGTCTGTCCCCTCTCCCTGTGGGTGTGCCTACATCCCCTTGAGATTGGGTGAGTGGTGATTTGCGCTTTGCCTGGTGTGTGGGTGTGCTGGGTGTGTCTGATTGGGTGTCTGACCTGTGGCGTCTGCGTGTACGTTGGGAAGGTATGGGAGAGGCTGAGGTTGATGGGTCAGAAGGATGGGGGGGCAGATGCTGCTGGGTGGACAGATCTGCCGTGAGTGTTGGCCCAATGGCAGCAACACTCCGACGTAGATCAGACATATCAGATGACATGCCCTCCATAAACGACAACAACTGTGTAATGAGTTGTGTATGTCCATGGAGGACAGTCAACATGGATGTCTGACCTACTACAATCTGCCAGGGTAGGTCCACAGACTCAGCACTGAGGGCAGCAGGGGACACAGGGGCCAGTGCTGCGGTGCCCGGACCAAAGGAGACACGGGGCTAGCACGGACCCTAGGAACCCTAACAACTGGGAGGGTGGAGATGGTATTGGAGGAGGAGAGGCCAGCCAAAGATGAAGAAGAGGCCATTTCAGCATATTCCCCCTCCTCCTAAGAGTCTGATTCTGAGCCGTCCGCATGGTAGGAGGTGTCGTTCACATTGGGTCCGGCCCGCAGACTCTCCTCACCCTCCGTGCCTTTGGCTCCCTCCGACTCCTCAAAGCAGGTGGCACTGTCGCTGGGTCCCTCTGTGTGGTCCGTATCTGTGTCTCCTCCAGATTGTGGTGATGATGCATTTGGCAAGGGTAATAAGAAAAACATTTCAGTCACCTGTACACATCTGACAAATCAGCTAGAAAAAAATTGCCAACATTTCAAAACATGGCATGCATCATGAGTCCCAATCCACTGAACTATGCACAATGCTAAGCCTAGTCTTGGGCAATCTGAAGAGACACTACGTTCAATGTATAGTAGGACAGAAGTAACAGGCAAGGCAATAACTTGTATGAGAGAGACACATTGATTACCGACTGCCTGACAACCGGATAGCTGATGATTATTCACTGTTCATTTTCCCACCCTGACACACAAAACCAGACCTGGTCATGGTCAAATTGCTGTGACCCTGTGCCACATGCTAAAAGTCCTTCATGAACTGCCATGTGATGCCATCCTGGGACCAGGAGCCAAGTGTACCGTCACCTCACACTGGCATTACCACTGTCTACACCCAAAGTCACATTGTCTGGTTGACCATCTATAAGATTTTCTAACAACATGCAACATATTTTGAGTATATGCACACACACACTGCACAGTGTGAGTATGCACAAGCCAAAATTATAATACATGTACAGTGTGCTCCTGAAGCTAACACATGACAATTAGAAAGTACACCATGGACAAAGGCCACTGAGGCTGACTCGTGCAGAAAATACATGTTGAGACTCCAGATCAGTGCGAAAATATGAAGAAGGGCAGACACAGTGCACATGTGGTGCTACATGTAAGGTAACATCAGGTGTCACAGACCTCCCTCCAACATGATGATGTGCTAAGGAATATGCATACTAACTTATTGCACCTCAGGTGTACCTTTGAAAGAAAATGTTTTTTCAAAGCGCTGGGCAAATGTTGAGTAGGGCAAGGCATGTAAACAAGCATCAGCTGAAACTTGGCCATTCACATGCCAATGCATTAAGTGCCTGTCTGACAACACCACTCCAACTATGGGAGTGTTAGCATGCCTGGGAGCACTGCAGGTAGCATATGACACACATTACAACAAACAGACATGTACCTACCCCCTTCTTGCTGCTGTCTCCCCGGCAACTGCCTATGGAGGTCTGGGAACACCACTTCCAGGACCCGGAGAATGTGGGGGGTGAGGTGGCGGTTGCCGCCATGCCGGCGTGGAGCTTCCAGCTTCAGCTGTACTTTGGCGATGCGACAGGTCCAGCACCGGATGTCCTGCCACCTCTTTTTGATGTTTCTGAGCCTCCTGCGAGGCCCCCCCTCTCTCCTGACAGCCCTGGAGATGTCCATCCAGATGTCACCATTCTCATAGGCAGATACCTGTCACGAATGTAAAGATAAAGAACATCAGTACACCTGATCCATGTCCCAAAGACACACATATGCACAAAATACTTGAGGACAACAGGGCATAGGATGATGAACACACTTGCATCATTGTCCAGGAGGATGTGGCCTGTGAGCAAACAGAAATGCACTACATGCCATTGAAAGGCTACAGATGACATAATGGGTGCAAACCACTCATTCAGCATGGCACTCACTGAGCAATATATGCCACATCAGGGTGCACTGCAGCACGTGACATGCGGTAACACACCCCACTACAACAAATAACCCTCTTCAGACAATACTGTGCACACCGGCACTCACTCCCAACAACATTGCATCTCTCAAATATACATACACAATGGCTGTAATGTCACACACACAACAGGTGAACACTCCAAGGTAATGCACACATCACTCACCTGATCCTCTGGCCTCCCATACAGCTTGCTGAATTTAGGCAGGAGGGCATCCAGCAGGGCCTTGTTCTCACCATCACTGAATGCAGGTGCCCTCTCCATGCTCAGCTAATCAGGGTCCAGAGGATACAGAGACAGCAGCTGTGTTTACCACTCCAATTTTGTGCAGCCAAGTGCCCTCCCTCAGCCACATGCTGCCTTATATCTGTGCTGCTGATGGTCTGTGAGTGCAAGGAGTAGTGTGTGATAGGCCACAATAGTTTGCATCCTATGTTCCATCCAATCCGATGACACATAAGGCCATGACACACATATGCATGGTTTCAAAAGTGAGCCAGAGCTGAACAACGATTTTTGCAACATTGTATACTTTTGCCCAACTGAATTTTCCAGAACACCTGTAGGACACTCTAAAATCTCTGTAACCATGACAACCTGGCTGCATTCTAATCCTACCACTGTTCCTCTAGATGTTCTGTATGTATTTTTTTGAATCAACACACAAGTACGGTGCGATTGGCATCGCAAATGCAACTCATTCAATGGTGAAACGAATCACACACGCGCGTTCCCTTGGGGTACGCTCTGCTCGCGTATGTCTACAATGCAATGGGGAAACGAGGCGTACACACGCACGTACCATTGCGGAACGCTCTGCTCACGTATGTCTACAATGCATTGGGGAAACGAGGCGCACACACGCACATACCATTGGGGTACGCTCTGCTCGCGTATGTCTACAATGCAATGGGGAAACGAGGCGTACACACGCACGTACCATTGGTGAACGCTCTGCTTGCGTATGTCTACAATGCACTGGGGAAACGAGGCCTACACACGCACGTACCATTGGGGTACGCTCTGATCGTGTATGTCTACAATGCATTGGGGAAACGAGGCGCATACACGCATGTACCATTGGTGTACGCTCTGCTCGCGTGTGTCTACAATGCATTGGGGAAACGAGGCCTACACACGCACGTACCATTGGGGTACCCTCTGCTCGCGTATGTCTACAATGCAATGGGGAAACAAGGCTTACAAACGCACGTACCATTGGTGTACGCTCTGCTCGCGTATGTCTACAATGCATTGGGGAAACAAGACCTACACACGCATGTACCTTTGGGGTATGTTCTGCTCACGTATGTGTACAATGAATTGAGGAAACGAGCCGTACACACGCACGTACCATTGGGGTACGCTCTGCTCGCGTATGTCTACAATGCAATGGGGAAACGAGGCGTACACACGCACGTACCATTGGTGTATGCTCGGCTCGCGTATGTCTACAATGCATTGGGGAAACAAGGCCTACACATGCACGTACCATTGGGGTATGCTCTGCTCGCGTATGTCTACAATGTATTGGGGAAACGAGGCCTACACAAGCATGTACCATTGGGGTACGCTCTGCTCGCGTATGTGTACAATGCATTGGGGAAACGAGGACTACACACGAACATACCATTGGGGTACGCTCTGCTCGCGTATGTCTACAATGCATTGGGGAACGAGGCCTACACACGCACGTACCATTGGGGTACAGTGCATCAGACATGCTCAAGTGAATGGTTGTGTAGGCTGCGTCCTTGACCTCATTCATGTCACCATTGGGAGAGTGACCCCAGTAAATCCCATGGCAGGGATGTAGTGTAGACTCATGTTGACTATATAGATGTATAAATCCGCATGGCATCTTTCCATCAGCAGGCCCTAGGTGTGCCAGACAGTGATGAAGCACAGGAAATGTCATCTTGTGGCTCAGTTGATGTGTGAAGAGCTGTTGAGACATGTCAATTATCATGGTGCACATGTGTTTCACATACATTCAACACTTATCACCTGAGTAACGTCTTCAACATATTGTGATGCACATCAACACTGGAATGGCACACCATTCAGTACACGGAACTGTCACATGATGACAGTAACATGCCCACTGTCACAGATGTGAAATAGACGCACAGCATGACCCTGTGTGACCACGTCATGTGTGTGCCATGTGCAACATTGTGCATGCTGTTTGCATATGAAAGAATCAGGTCAGTATTATATTCCTCCCCTCACAATATCCCCAAGCGTCAGACTGGATCTGCAAATTTGTGCTTAGCAGTACCCTTGTGCGCCGGTAGGCGACGTCTGTGGCTCCGCGTGTGTCGTCGGCGTCGTGTGCCCCCTTATGACATTGTCTGAGTACTCAGACACCACCTACGCGTGCATGTCCGATTTTTTCACGCCAGAAGCGCAGTTCCGGTATAAGTGTCACCTTAGTTATTTGAATTCAAAACTTTGTACAATCACTTTTGCTGATTTTACTTGAGTCTTCGACTCTGGGCGGTGCCAATAGGGATGTCCGTTGTCAAGCCTGTGAGGATTGTGAGGATTGCGACCGACTGATGTCGGTGACTGACCCTCACCGTCGGTGTCTCCACTGTCTCAACGTCAACCATGACAACAAGAGCTGCTCCGACTGCCGGGCCCTGACTTTGGAAGCTATGCGGGAGTGGTCCCGCAAGCGGCTCCGACTCCAGCAGTTGGTCTGCACTGCAAGAGGTCATGTTCTGGACGGAGGTCGAGGGACTGGGCGTGGGGTTTGAGCCATCAGAGCTCCGGGAGTCAACATCACTCCTCCAGGGCAAAGTCGTCAGCAAACCACAAGAAGTCAAAGAGACGTCATCGATCTTCCAAATCCCCATGATGCATGTGCAATGCGGCAGGGGATTTGTGTTGCACCGCCCACGCGGCTCCGTCAGTCGCGGGCGTCGTAGCCTGCCCCACAACCTCCGGTCCCTAGGCAGCATGCAACGCAGGATGAGTTTGAGCGCTTCCTCATGGCCATGATGTCCCTCACTCCTCCGACGGGCAATGCCGCGGCTTTGGGCCCAGCGGACATGTCTGGGGGCCCTAGCGGGTCTGGTGCTTCTGCCCCGACGCCGTCTGGTGCTTTGGCTCAGACGGCGCCGGCGCATTCGGCCCTGCGCCACTGGGCCACACTGGATCAAAATTTTGATCCTGGTCCTCGCTGGTTGACCTCACACCCTCACCGTCTACAGTCCCCCAGGTTTCACCCTCGGTGCCGTCCTCGGCTGGTGCTGTCCCCAATACCACACTCTATACGGCTCTGGCGTGGGAATGGCGCAGCTGAACTCCGCTTTTGATGCCGCATAGGGAGTATAAATTCGACAAGCCGGGCACATCTTTTGACAACCCTGATTATCATGGAATGGGTGATAAGGAGTATTGGGATTGGTCTGAAGGCCCACTGACACGTGAGTGTCAGTCCCAAGACAAATGGACAGGTAGACTGGGGGATGCGAGTGGTCTGCACACCTCGTCAGACACTGGTATTGTCCCAAATCTAACCGTGGCTTCGGAGGAGGGGGCAACCTACAGTGTGGTGTTGACGCGGGTGGCCAAATCATTGCCCCTTCATCTCCCTGTCGCGGCCGTGAAGACCAACCTCCTCACTGAGGTCCTTAAAGTACAGTCACGCTCGGCTGAGCGTCTGTAGCCGTTTCATGAGGCATTGACTGACGCTATTTTGGGCACTAGGTCCAGGCCCACTGCAGGTTTGGCTGTAGATAGGCACGTGGGCAGACGCCAACACCCGTCCCCGGACGACCCATGTGTCCTGTCCTCCCACCCCATCCCAGAGAGTCTGGGCATCCAGGCCTCCAATTCACAGACCGCATTCCCGTAGGCTCCACCGGACAGGGTATCCAAGAGTTATGAGCAGTACGGCAAGATGGTATCATCCTCCCTGAGTCTGGAACTGTGGTCTTCCAACATCACATGCCTCTTTGTCCGCTACACCCACTCTTTGCGGGACACGGTTGCGGAACTGCTGCCCGTTGTAGGTACTGGCAAAACCTGCCCAAGCCCTTGTGGAAGGCCAAGCTGCGGCATGGTATTTGATTTGGTGTGGGCTGGATCGCATCGACTCACTGGGCAGAGCGATGGCAACCACAGAGGCAATTTGTTGCAAAGCCTGGCTGAAGTCTGCCCAATTTGTACCCGATGTCCAGAGTGCACTCATGGACATGCCGTTTGAGATTTGTTGCCTTTTTGGCAACAAGGCAGACCATGTGCTGGAGCACATTAAGGACTCCAGGGCTACGGGCAGGTCCATGGGCCTGTTGCCCTTGCACCAGCAAAATGGTACCTTTTGCTCATTTCGTGTCCAAGGAAGTGGCACACACACATGTGCTGGCAGCCACGCAACGCTGACTAACATCCAACGCGGTGGCCGCAATGGTAACCGCTGTGGCGGCGGTCGGGACAACGGGGAGGTCAGTCCACACCTTCCCCTGCAACATCTGCCTACAAACCCTCCTACTCTGTACTTTCAGGGCCATGTGACACCAGTGGGGGGCATGGTTCGCCAACACGTCCACCACTGGCGCACTGCCACATTTGACAGGTGGGTGCTGAAAATCATCCCAAGTTGCTATTCCCTCACCCTTGATGCAAACACTGAAGCCATGCCACCGCAATACAAATGCATATTGGGGGATCATTTGCAACTGCAGCATGCAGAAGTTACAGCCCTCTTGGCCAAGAGGGCCATCATGGCCGTTTCTGGGCCCAGAATTCGGTGTGGTTGCTACTCCGACTACTTACTGCTACCCAGGAATGCCAATGGGGGCCTACCCCCTATCTTGGACACATGGAACGTCAATGGATTTCTCCGGAAGGAGAAGCTCAAAATGCTGACAGTGGCTCAGGTCCTACCTGCCCAGGACCAAGGAGACTGGATGGTAGCGTTGGACTTGCAGGATGTTTATTTCCGCATCCCAGTCCTGCCGGCTGACTGGCCCTACCTGCGGTTCACGTTAGGCCACAAGCACTTACAGTTTCCCAGCTCCACTTTGGCCTTACCAGTGCACCACGGACGTACATGTAGGTACTGGTATCCCGAGTTCCTCATTATGTCAGTTGATCACCCGGTGCGTCTGCCTCTTCTGGAGGACCTTATGTCGCAGCAGCAGAGGACGGTCCGCCACCAGTACCTGTACAGTCTCCACCTCCATGCTTGGAGATTGAGCGGCGACAGTAGAGGCTATTTGCCTTTCATCCTCAAATCTGTAATATCATCCTTGCTGCCAGGCGTCCCTCCACAAAGTCGGTATACGCCTGCAGGTGGACCAGATTTGTGGCATGGTGCACACCAAAGGCTGTGGACCCTCTTTCTGCACCTGTACATGAATTTCTTCTCTTCCTTCTTCCTCATGTCCAGCAGAGCTCCGCTCTGGGCACTATCAAGGGCTACGTTCCTGCCCTTTCACCTCTACTAAGGCTGCCTGATCAACCTTCTTTGTACTAGTCCCCTATTGTGACTCGTTTTCTGAAAGGCATCAGACACACGTTTCATCATGTTCCGTATGTGATGACTCATTGGGACTTCAACCTGGTTCTTACATATCTGATGTGTTCTCCCTCTGAGCAACTTCACAATTTTCATCTCCGCCTTCTTCCTCAGAAGACTGCTTTTCTCTTTGCCATCACCTCTGCCAGGAGAGTGAGTGAGCTCCAGGCTCTTTCTACATAACCTCCTAACCTTTCAGTCCATCCGGACAAGTTTGTGTTGCGGATAACAGCCTATTTCCGGCACTAGTTTGACACGGACTTCCACATTGGGCACTCTTTCACCTTGTCCACCTTATTTTCGCCTACGCATCCCCCAAAGGAGATAGAGCAGCTACACCATCTGGACCCAAAATGTGTGCTCTCATACTATCTGGATCGCACACACCAGTTCCTGGTGGATGAACAACTTTTAGTCTGTCACGTGGGTGCTGAAAAGTGAAGGCCGGTACACAAGCAGACCATCTCTCTGTGGGTTGTCTGTTGTATGAAGGTTTGGTACCTCTTGCCAAAGACGTAGCCTCCTGTTGGGCTGAGGGCCCATTCCACTCGGGCCACGGTGGCTACTACTGCCCTGGGTCGGGGAGTCCCCTTGCAGGACATTTGTCAGGCCGCTACGTGGGCCTCGATGCACACGTTTGGAAAAAACTACTGCCTGGACAGCCTAGTCTGGAGGGATGTCTTCTTTGGCCGTTCCGTCCTCCTGGATTGTCTTGTGTGATTATTGGTTTCGAGACCCACCACAGGCATTGGTCTTGCTGGGGTATGTATTCCTAGGTAGGAATCTGATACTGACTACTGTTTCTTACAGATATTTCGTTACAAGAGGTAAGTAACTTGTTCATACTGTTAAGTATATCTGCTGTAGGAGCATAGATGATGTGTCCTTGCTGTGATGAGAGGGTTTCACATGTACGCACACCATGCCACGTGTGCTAATGATCCGCTCATATGTGTGATGGCATCATAGACAATTTGTCACAAATCAAACATTTCTGCTGTCTGATGATGTCCATGTTTTACTTTTGGAAATGTCACACCGCAATGAGTTTATGTCTGATCAGTGCAAATGATGGCACATTTGATGTGGGTGTGTGCATTGCTGTCAGCTGTCTGGATGTGCAGACAACCTCCTAATGCAATTCATGTGACGTGTGTGACTGACGTGATACATTGTACTGCTCACTCAGACCTTCCTATCAGATCATTTGTATGCATGTCATATCCATTCTACAAACCACAGGTCTTGTACTTTTCATGGAGGAGTGGCTGCCAGCTGGCACATGTTTCCTGTGTGTGTAGCCCACGCCACACTCAAAATTGTACTGATGTGTTGAGCAGTGTTGCTTGTGCCGTGTACATTGTAATTTTCTTTGTCTGACAGTTGTACACAATTTTTCTCCTGCATATGTTTTGCAGGGCACCCCCTCTGCCAAGGCCGTTGCCAGACTTGGATGCCATGAGAGAACTTGATTGCATACGGCGTTACCGCTTCCCGGGACAGTTGATTCAGGACCTGACGGACAGACTGGAACCACATCTGCAACCACGACACAGGTATCCAACTGCGCTGACACCCAAGGTAAAGGTGATGGCAGCACTACATTTCTTTGCCACAGGTACGTTCCAATTTACCATAGCTGATGTGGGAGGGATGTCACAAACAATGTTTAGCCAGGTATTAAGTGATGTATTGGATGCAATGTGGCTGCACATTGATGAATTCATCACACTCCCTACTCCAGAACAGTTGACACATGTCAAGGGGGAATTCTATGCCCTGGGACGCATGCCACATGTAATTGGTGCAATTGATGGTACACATGTTACTCTGGTAGACACCTGTGATCCTGGGATCTTTGCTCCACCCCCTTCAATGATGGCGGATTGCTGCCGGTGTGCTCGCCGACGCTAGTGCCGATGCGTCTGCCTGTGCTTCGCAGCTGTGGTCCTGTGGCTGTGTTTTTGTGTTGGAGGCAGACTGTGAGTCGTCAGGGGACTCCGGCGTGATTCCTGTGCCCGTGCCCACGTCCGTGCCCGCTCCTGTGCGATGTTCATGCCAATGTCGGCTGTTTTTGCCTCAGGCCCGTTTGTGTGATCTAGAACGTTTCAGCTTCCCAGGTGAGATGGGGCAAGAGCGGCGCGAGCGGTATGCGCGGAGAGAGGGAGGCTGCTCTGCTTGAATGGTAAACTGCACAATACAGCCCAAACCAGCGAACCGGTACAAGAGGGGAAAAACAAAAACGGGAGCAGCATTGAACTGAGCTTTACTAAACAACTTGTGTCTCTCCCAAACTGGATAAAAAAAAAACACCAAGAGGGAGAACGGAAAGGAAAAGAAAAGGAAAAGATCAGGACCCTCCTCCCCTCAGCTTAGCGCTTTTGGATTGGCTAATAGTTGGGCAACAGTTTGTTGTACGTCAATGAACTCCAGTCAGTCAGCAAGGCGGCTACAGACTTCTATTAAAATTGATCTTGCCACGAAGGAGAGTAAATATTGGACGGATAGTTCCATTGGCGATCTTGAAGCAAGTCCCGAGTGGGTGTTCCCACGTGTGTTATGTGGTTGTCCAGAATATAATTGGGAAACTCACCTTTGGTATATGAAAACAATTCAAAGTACAGAATGGGTAAACCCCAGAAATAAGGAGAATTGGTTAGCAAACCCTGCAAAACGGATGTAGCAGCACGCCTCAAAGCCAAAACTCGCCAAGCCTTAGCGAAAAGCGGACGCCAGGCAGCTACGGATAAGGGGAAGAACCGGGGGGGGTAGAGCCACCTCACCAAACCTGGACACTACTTTAGAAAGTTCAGACGACGAGCACCCTATCACCCCCATTATCCCCATCACCCCCACTCCTGTACAGAGTGAAGGGGACTGGAGAACACTTGCGGGGTCTTACCCTACGCCAGCGCCCAGCTCCTAACTGTCGCCGCAAGTCCACCCTAGCGGCCGCAGCGTGAGGGGAGCCCAGAGGAATCAGACTACATTCCCCAGACGCCCTAGCGGTGCGACACGCACACCAAACACAATTCACGCGCCAGGAGGCACCAGAAAAGCAGACCAGCCCCTGCGTCGCGGGATCGCGCACGGGTCGGCGCCGGGAGAAGGCCGGGGCAAGGGCGGGACCATCTGTGGCCATCAGGGGCCAGAAGAGGTCGGGACGGGGCACCCCCCTTTACAACTCTGATCCACGGTAGGGAGTAAATTAAAGACATAAGGTACTGTCATCCATTGATATCCCCCAGTTCATTACAGGTCCCTGCAGAGCTTCAACATAGCTGAACTTTTCCCTGGTGGTTGACCCAGTTTTAACTGATACAAGCCATTTCGCTATGACCCGTGAGGAGGATACCAGAAATACTCCCTCCCAGAGTCACTCGCTTAAGGGGACAATGGACTATTTCATTAAGAGGGTAACTCGCCCTATTTCAAGTGAACTAGAGAGAATAGAATGATCCCCCATTATGGATTGTCCCCCCAGTATATGTTCTCTTGTACAGACTCCCGATGCAGTACCAGATTTATCGTTACTGGAGGAATTAAATAAATTATGCAAATCCACGTACGCCCCTGTGGAAACAGGAAATGTGGAAATTAGTGCCCCTATTTGCACTATAGCAACCATTAGTCCCCAGCCCTGTAGACAACTTCAACCAACTGAAAGCCCCCAGGGTACTCTCCTTTTAGTACAACCAGAGTCAAATCTCAAATCTACAGTGTCACCACAGGTCTCCTCTACCAAAAGGAAGAGAGATGGGGTTAAACAAATGGGGAGTCAGGCAAAGCAACAAAAACTAAACCCAAACTCCCCACTCCCCAACACTCCCAGCTCTGTCAGCACTGCCAGTACAGCACCTGTTCAGGCTTCTCTATTGGCCTCGATCGAAAGAATGTTGGAAACATTAATATCATCCCTGATAGAAAAAATAATCAGCTTAGGGGATAGACTCACGGGTGTCGAGGAAGCGATTAAGGCTAACTTGCCACTCGCAAAAACCCTGGCAGGACCCTCTCAGTCACAGCGCCCAGCCTCCACAGAAATTCCTGAATCCATCATACAAATCAAGACTATTAATAACCAATTAGTCACCCTACAAAAGACAGCTCTGAACCCCTCGAAAGCAGGTCCAACAGCACGGAGCTCTTACTCCAGAGCAGGGCCGAACAAAGCATCTAGAACACAAAAGGGGTTACCGGCAAACAGTGAGAATATGCCGTATAAAACCAATCTCCTACATTTGCCACCGGAGGCCGCTCCATTTGTGTGCGTCCTCGCTGGAGTACCAGAACTGACAAAGGGGAACAATGAAAGACAACAGGTTCTAAGAAATAAGGTCACGTTCTGGCTAACCAAAAATAGACCTCTGCCAACCAACATCGATGGTACTATACTAAGTGTCAGAAGGGTGGACTGGCTAGGACCTTTGCCAAAAGACATTGCAGGAGATTTGATACTTGTTAAATTCAGGAGCAAATATGTCGTCCCACATCTCCAATCATGGCAGCCACAAATAGGAGATGGTCCCATATCCACCTGGAGCATAAGTGATTTCTGCCCCAGAACATTATATGTCCCGTCCCCATGTCAAAAAGCACAAAGCAACTACATGAAGGGTAGAACTGGTTTTGTTTCGAGTGGCCACTTCACCCCCACTTTTAATCAATTTGAACCACTCTTGGGTCAATCTTTGATGAATTAAAATGTATGGACAGAGACATTATTTTTAAAAAAGTAATGATTAAAACATTTTTTTTATGTAGCAACAATTCTTTTATCACTCTGTTTTACCCACTGTCTTTCTCTATGGAATTACACTTTTATTGAACCTTTTGTCATTTTATTTGTGAATGTAATATTACATGTTATGCTTTTATGGTTATATTTTTAACCGAATAAAGTACTTTGAATTGAATTGTTACTCTGGTTCCACCACAGGTTCAGGAGCAAGCGTACCGCAACAGGAAACATTACCACTCAATAAATGCCCTGGTGGTGTGTCTTGCCAACATGCTTATCTCACATGTTTGTGCTCGTTTTCCAGGATCGTGCCACGATGCATTCATCATGAGGCGTAGCAGGGTACCACAGATGATGCTGCAGCTGCACAACCATCGGGCATGTCTAGTTGGTGGGTATACTCTGTTAGCCATGTATGTCAGTATGTCATTACTTCATGAACTGCATCATATTACACACTCATTTCCATGATGTCAATTTGCAGGAGACGCAGGATATCCAAACATGCCGTGGCTAATGACCCCCTTACGCAATCCCAGGACAGCTGCAGACCAGCAGTACAACAATGCTCATGGGATGACTAGGCTGCTGATCGAGCGAACATTTGGACTCCTGAAGAGCAGGTTCAGGTGCCTGGACAAGACAGGCGGAGCACTCCAATCACCCCACTCAAGGTGTGTAACATCTTCATGATGTGCTGCATGCTACACAACATGGCAGTGGAGAAGTCTGTGCGAAAAACAAGTACCCCCTGGACACTGATATCAGTGAACTCCTAGGGCAGGGACAGTAATGTGTGATCAAAAACCCTATTCAGTCAACAACAACGGCAAACAAGTAATATCAAATGACAGTAAAAACTTCAGGTGTAGAGAAAGAAATTAAAAGTAATCATAACTTTAATGTAAACAGATAAAAATCATACATGTAAACGGCATAACCATCACCGCACGATGTAAACATGAGACTTAAAAAACATACATTTCATTACTATTTAAAGCATACATATACAAATTAGTATCACTGGTTTTTATAAAAAGTCACACTGTGGCGAGTGAAACTCACGTGGTTTCTGACGTGACGCCGCCGCCATCTTGGGAAGGCTGGTTCCTTCACATCGGGGGTTAGCGCGCTAGCGCTTGTTACCGCCAGTCACCTATATAATGCTCGCCCGTAGCGTAGCGGTCTAGCGTAGCGGTCACGCCTTCGCTACGCCTGAGTCTCGCCAGAGTCCTGCCCGTCTGCGCCCGTCAGTGTCCCGGAGGCGGGCGGAGCGGCGGCTGGGACTCTACCATCAGGGATGTGCCCCCCTGGGACCCCCGTTTTGCGTTATTCCCCTAGTGAACTTCGCACGTTCCATCCTCATGTTTCTGGTTGTCGCACTGTTTTTCCCGGTCGATATCATGGGAAATCCCGTTGCCCGGGCTGTGGTTGGTACCCGACCCGCTCGCTCACCTCTCGGCCGAGCAATGACACCTTCAGGATGGGCTTCGGATGCATGCTATTAAACACCAGGTCAGCATGCAAACATGCGCAGGACATTTATGAGCTTCTCGATATAGAGAAGCCACTATGCCTCATGCTTACTGAGACATGGTGGACCGACTCTTCTAACCCTGACGTCGCTATGGCAATCCCGCCTGATTATAACATCTTCAGAAAGGATAGAGCCAAGGGAAGGGGAGGTGGAGTGGCGTTAGTGGTCCGGAAAGGAACCCCTTGTGCGATCCTGCCAGCTATTGACATCCGAGGCTCTGAGACCCTAGCCTTCTCTATCACTCTATCACCCCACCAATCCTTTAAGGGACTGCTTATATACAGGCCACCTGGTGCACCCGGCACCTTCTTTGAAGATCTGGACTTGGTGCTGGTGGAGTTGGCCTTGAAAGCTGAACATTTTATCGTGGCTGGCGATCTCAACTTTCGGCTGGATGACCCATCCGATCCGGCTGCCATCAAACTCTCTGAGGCGCTAACCCCTCTGGGACTTATCCCTTACCTTCGGGAGCCTACGCATGAGAAGGGGCACACCCTAGACCAAGTTTTCTCGTCTGTCCCTCTTGAGGGTATAGAGGTTACTCCTGTCCTTTGGTCAGACCACTTCCTTGCCAAATTTGTGATCAAGGGCATAGGTAAGTCAGTGCCTACCCCGGCACATCAACAGGGTCGTGTCCATAGGGCATTCCATCGAGTAACCCCAGAGATGCTGGCTCAAGCGGCTGTGACCCATCCCTGCCTCCTTTCAGGCGATCTAGACAGGGATGTGCAGACCATGCAGGATTGGTTTTTGGACAGGCTAAACGATCTTGCCCCGGAAGTAACATCTCGCCCGACACCGAAAAGGGTCTCCGCGCCTTGGTTTACCGCGGCACTGTCGGCTACGCGGCAGCAGTGCAAGGTAGCCGAAAGAGCTTGGCGGGCTCAATACGACACTGTTGCCAAGCTGACCTATAAAACGGTGGTCAAGGCTTATCACCGGGACATTCGCCTGGAAAAAAAAGCGTATCTAGCCAGGAGAATTGATGCTGCTTCCAATTCCTGCAAGGAGATATTCTCCATCGTGAGAGAATTCACCTCACCTTGGTCGAACACCTCGGACCAAAAACCATCTGGTACCTGGGCTGCGGATCTTGCTGACTTCTTTACGAGCAAGATCCAACGCATCCAGGAGTCATTCCTGGTACCAATGTCTGTGAGCCAAACTGAACGTGACATCATCACACTGCCACAGGCCGGGCCAAGGGCGACGTTGAGTGTGTTTCCTCCAATTTCTGCTCCGGACTCCCTGGCTCTAATGGGCAATTTAAAATCGGGTTCTCCCCTTGACCCATGCCCGGCTAAATTTCTAGCGAAAGTCGCGGAGGTGATCAACCCGTTGGCTAATCCGCTATTGAATCTTTCGTTGAGGCTAGGTGTGGTCCCGCAAACCTGGAAGCAGGCGATGGTGATTCCCTTGCTTAAAAAATCTGGCCTAGACCCGAAGGCCCCAGTTAATTATAGGCCCATCTCTCTGCTGCCGGCCCTTACGAAGATTCTGGAAAAGCACGTTCAAGGCGTGCTTTCTAATTTCCTTGAATCTAATGAGATCTTGCACGCCACCCAATCGGGCTTTCGTCCCCATCTTAGCACGGAGACTGCGCTCCTGGAGGTTTCGGAAACCATTAAAGGGGTTCTGGACTCTGGGGGCAAAGTCATGCTGGTGATGTTAGACCTGTCGGCGGCTTTCGACACCGTTCCCCATGATGGTCTACTCGCAAGACTTCGCGAGATAGGCATACGGGGGACGGTGTTCGACTGGTTCTCTTCCTTTCTTGCCGGCCGCCGGCAAACGATCTGGGCCCCGCCTGATTCCGCCGTGATGCCGCCTCTGGGAGTCGGGGTCCCTCAGGGCTCTATTTTGAGCCCGACCCTCTTTAACATCATTTTGACCCCGTTGGCGGCACTGGTGGAGTCGCATGGTGCCCAGATCGTATCCTATGCGGATGACACCCAGCTCCTCTTCTCTTGTATGAGAGGAGGCGACTTTGATGGGGAGAGTATTCGGGATTGCCTTGGGGCTGTTTTTCATTGGTTCCATCTAAACAGCCTTAAGTGCAATTCCGACAAGTCCGAAGTACTTTTCTTTGGGTGTGACACTGAGCCCGATTGGCAGACTTGGTGGCCACGGGATATGTTCCCTCCATCCTGCTCTTCTCAGGTTGCAAAGAATCTAGGGGTGAAGTTGGATAACAGGTTAACCCTGAAATCTCAGATCCTGGGGGTGTCGGGCATGTGCTTTGGCATCCTTAGGATGCTGCGGAGGTTCCTTCCTTTGTTATCCGTGGAACATAGGACGCTGACAGTTCAGGCTCTGATTGGGTCCAGGTTGGATTATTCCAACATTCTCTACCTGGGCCTCCCAGAGTACTTGCTGCAGCGCCTTCAAGTGGTGCAGAACGCCGCGGCCAGGGCAATCTTCGGCCTTAGTAGGCGCTCCAGTGCCTCGGGCTTGCTGGTAACGTTACATTGGTTGCCCATTCGCAAGAGGATTGCCTTTAAGGCTCTAACCTTGGTTTTCAAAGCTCTTCACAAGGGGGGAGCTAAGTACCTCCAAAAGAGACTGGTCTTTTATCATCCGACCAGGTCTCTGAGGTCGGAATCCCTGCACCTTGCTGTTGTCCCTCGGGTAAAGAAAGCGCGCCTTGGCGGACGCTCTTTTGGATTTCTGGCATCTCAGCTATGGAATTCTTTGCCGCTGGCCCTGCGGGAAGCCACTAGCTTGCTGGCTTTTAGGAAAGGCCTTAAAACGTGGCTTTTTACTCAGTAGCCGTTCTCTTTTGAATTCCTGGCTCACTGTTCTTTTTAGTTTCATTTGGTGTTATGTTATTATGTTGCAGCTTCTTTGCCTTCTCCAATAAAAGCGCCGGGACACTCTTCCTGAGTAGCCGTGCGCTATAAAAATGAACCAATAACATAACATAACATAACATAACATAACTCAACGCACGTTTCGGCGTAAGGACGCCTTCTTCAGGAGACACAAAGAGGTAATGATATCTGAAACACACATATAAAAATAGCAGGACAGTCTGTTACACTTCGTGTTACATTATTTATACATTTCATAAAAGACTGTATGCAATGTCACTTTTGTTTGTTGTGCAGTGTCACACAGGTGCAGATGTAATGCAACACAAATACGTGCTAAGTGTGTACTTGGAATATACAAGTGTACTACAAAGACAGGCTATTCAACATAACTATGTCAGAATGACATTCAACAGGACATGACCCCTTGTGTGCCTCTCATCCCCAGCTCACCCTGCCTGTTGTCCGCTGGTGCCATCTTGGTCAGCCTGCTATTGTTCATTATGATTGCAACGTCAGCCGAATCAACGGAGCATGCATGGACATGTGGAAAAGTTGATTTGGGTAAGGACTCATATGAGGCTGTTTAGCGTTGGTTTGTTTTCAATTGTGTGGTACATGTTCTTGCACATGTTGTTTGACCATGCATACATGTAACAACATCATGTTTCCTTTTACATGTAGGCCCACTCCCATGACAGGATAGTCACCCCACCTGACAGTCATCTGTAGTTGTTTTAGACTCTGATGGAAGCATCAATGTGGGTTGACATTGACACTGAAACATTGCATATACCATGGTTTGACATTGAGTGGGAGGTCACAACAACAGACTCTGTGGGGATTGCAGCCTCTCTGTGTGCATTACAATGTATCTAGATCACCACCTCTACCTTGTGGGCCAGTCCAGTTTGGTTCATAGCAACCATGTTGTGTTGGTGTGGCCCAGTGTATGTTCCACATGTTAAGACAACTGTCCTGTGATTCTGTTCGCATGGATGCATTGCACCTTGTTGCAGTATGTCATGTCGCTGTTGTGTCGTTATCTCAGTGCAGGTTGAGAATACTGCTACGCCAGCCTTCACAGTGAGTAGAAGTTCTGTTTACATTGACATGATGCCATGTATGTTGGGCTGATGATATCACAATGGTATACTGATGCACATGTTAAATATTCTGTGGCACCAGTGGAGTGCGGTCATTCACATGATTCTCTTGTCCCGTGCAGCATTTCTGTGCGACGGTCGTGTTCTTTATGTGGCTTGGCTCCTCATTGATTGCTGTTGACTATTATTCCACCTGCTGTCATGTTTAGCATGGTGAGGCACAGTTGCTAGAGCAAAATACTGGCTACAGAGTGCCTTTATTGCAATTAGGTAATTATCTTCCTCATCATATGTGATGCTGACAGCTGTTGTGGGTGATGTTAAGTTTGCCTTCATGGCCCTTACGGGTACACATGAACATATACAGATATTACACTTGGCATATGTTTACATCTGTTTGTAGGGGACACATCATCATACACTGGGAATTCGTTTTTGTCTACATAGATCTCATTGCATCGTAGCAGAATTGTGACCTTTACACAAGACTCAAATAGGTGACAGGCTGCCCAAGGTTTCATGTGTCCGTGTTACAGCATCTGCTCTTATGTGATAGCATGATCAGTGATCTCTAATTGGCTACAGTTGTTACACTTCACATGTGTGACTGGTACAGTGAATATCATGAGGTATCTGTAGTGTCTGTGACATGAAATAGTACTCCCAATGCTTGTTTGCCTCTGTTTCAGGTCTCCCTCCCTGCAGTTCCCATCCTCTCCTTCCCTAGCCTGATCACCCTTTTGTGTCTGTCATTTGTACTCAGACCAAGGGGCTATTTGGAGGTGGAATCCTTTTAGCATCACACCACTCTGATGGAGTAAGGTACAGGCAGTCCCTGGCAGTCTACTGGTGAATGTTTCAGCTGCATTACAGGTGACATCATTCAATGACTTATTTTGTCTACTGGTCAATGGCACTGACCATGTATGTTTGATTATGCTCCATGGCCTCCCAAGGTAAATCATCATGTTGTGCATGACGTGTCATTCCAAAAGAATATTGTGCCTCCTTGATGTCACTGCACATGTCCTTCTAATGTGCATGTATGATATATGGCCTACTGTAGGATCATTGATGATAGGTTACCGTGTACTGTGACAGCATGGATGGTGTTGGTTGAGGCTTAAGTACTGTATTGTGTGTGAGGTAGATGGTTGTGTAGCTGCTGTTTTGCTTTGGACACAGTACATGTAGACTACACTTGCTGATGCTGTGTGTCCTGCCCCCACTTGCCCCTAAGGGGCCTGATCCTGTGACTGTGATCATTGCTGATTACTGTGTCATTTAATTTGCAGTGACCCTGAGTGAAGCAGACACTCCTGCATTCACATACACATGTAAGTGTGTGGCTTGACAATGCCCTTGTGGTATGTGCTTGTTTTGCAAGTTGTCGCACCCCTTCTGCCGTAATGTCTTCACTCATTCCTGCTGCTGCATACACAGCCACAATTCTGTGCACACTACCCAGATCCAGGACCACACACGCCTACAGATTACCCCTCCTTCCAGCCATTAGTAGAGCATGCTCCAGCCACCCTACACACAGAGAACACCAGACAATCATCCACCTGGTATCTCAATACCTCACACTCACCCATAACAGCTTCTCTGCCTGTGTGTGCAACCGATACTGGCAAGACTATGCAGAGACACATGACAGTGTGTCTACATAGAACCAGGTCATGTGCCTTGTACAGCACACACACACCTTCCTTACACAAAATTTGGGACAGTGTTACCTTGTCAGCACCACAGCAGCACACCTCACCTTCCTTACAGTAACCTGGCAGTACACTACCTTGGCACACCTATTCAACATTTCCATCACAGCCAGTGAAGTAGCCACTGGGTACACACACCATAACCACATCTCTTGGGTGTGGTATGATGTGGCCATTCTGGTGAAGATAATTGTCACACGTGGCTAGGTGTTCTGTAGGCATTGCACACATCACATCAGTTGTGTAGTTGTAGCTCCATAGTGGGAGGTCACGTAATCTGGTGAGCTTGTGTAGAGGGCTACAGCCCATTGCCCACAGTCTGTCATGCCACCCTTTGCCTGTGCACCATTCATCACATCCACAGTACAGCAGCATGCTGATGATAGTTCACACACCTGAGGACACAGTTGTAGGTACTCCACCTAGCTTTATTACCCTGATCTATACACCTCCAAGTGACTCTCCTGTGACTGTCAGTAATTGCAGTTTTGTTATCCAAACCCCCCTCCAGCATTTACTAACCATCACAGGTGTGCATTTCCAACCATGTATCTAATTGTAAGAATATTGTTACCTATGTGTGTCCTCATCTAGACTCAGATCCAAGTGTGTGGATGGGTGCAGTTTGTTACGTACTCTTGCATTTCATACATTTGGACACACATATTTTTTATACAGGATTACTACACAAATGCGTGTGATGTAATTTATATTTATTAGGTGATCTTGTGCAGGAAACGTGAGTAGGTGCTGTACAGAAAGGGGGGGAATCCAAAGTTCACTGCTGGAGATGAGATGCCTTACAGTTTCAGTCAACAGAGTCCAGCCCACAGTGCTTAGCATCATTGGGCAGAATGTGACCAATAAGTCCATGTGGGAGAGTCTGATGGGTGATGCTGTTTGAACCCAAGGGCAATTTGCCAGGTCAGGTGTCCTGGGAGTTGTGCATGACCCACTGCCTCTCAATGTCTTAGCCGTGGATGACCCTTCTTCCTTGGGGGACCCTCACTGTCCAAGCATGGACGATGCATAGGACGCTACGTCAGACAGTTCCTCCTCCTCCTCCTCCCTCCCTGTGGCTGGTGTTGCACTTTGCCTTGATGTTTGTACCCTGGTGACACAGGGAGGGTGACACAGGGAGGGTGCTGCATGTTGCCAGCAATCTGACGTAGTGATTGGCTCATGTCCCGATGCACCGTCAAGAGCTCAGCCAGTGTTGCCTCCACCCGTCCATAATGTTGTTGTTGCCTGGCATGTTGCTCAGCCTGCTGTTGTTTGAGCTCAGTGAGGGCCTCCACTACCTGGCTAACCTCCCTGGTGTCCCGCCGGTATGCCTCCAGGATGGTACTCAGTTCAGTCACACCGGGCCCTGCAGCTGACTGGCCAGAATATCGCCTCCGCTTTGCGCCACTCCCACCACCCTGACCCACACGAGCTTGGCCTGCTCTTGTGGGCACATCCGATCAACGGGACCCCCGAGTGCTGGCAGGGTGGATGTTGTCTGCCACCTCAAGGGTGCCCGTCAAAGAATGTCCCTCATTTTCAGACTGGCTTTCTGGTGAATCATGGGCAGGGCTCTGACCTGTCTGTTGGGATGTGGTGGGAATGGGTCCGGTGGTTAGCACAGATGTAGCTGGTACAGTTGCTGCAGGGGTTTGGGATCCAGAGGGGCCAGGTTGGTTGGGATCATCCACAGTGCGTTGAGTGGCGTCGCTGTTGGTGGGGTCAGGGTCCTGCTGAGCTTGGGACTGGGATCCTTCTCCCCACTGGTTGGGGGTGGTTTCCACACGTTGCGCTGTGTGTGTGTGAGAGACAGACACAGTTAATGCACTATAAAGAAACATATTGATTTTTTATCCATTATTATCATCACAGTTCCACAAGCTTGACATTGTTGTCATTGTTCAGTTGTGTATGTAGTGGTAGCAAATTGACATGTACTCATGGATTTTTTCCTTCTTCCATTCTCTTGACAATGAGTGACATTGCTGTGTCTTGTCTTGCCAGCACAACACATATACAGCAATGCTCTGTTTCACGCAACATTCAGGATACAGTGTCAATCCTTATGCCTACGTCAAGCATGCACAGAGTTTAGATGCAGCATGTTCATGTAAGAGATGGAGTGGAATTTTTAAGGGTAAATTCCTGTACTTTGGATCGTTGTTTCTGTTCCGTGATGGGCAAGGCATGCCAACCGCTCTGGACCTGTACATCCACTTCTAGATCATGGCTTTAGGATGTGGCACTTGTCCTAGATGCATCACCTTGGCAATACCCATGTCCATGTTGGTACTTAAGTGCATCCACAAAGTTCCTATGATGGGGCAAGCGCATTGTGTGAGAGGCACAATGGACTTGAGCATCTGCACTGTGCATGTTATAGTTGTATGTGTATTCATATGAGAGAGTGTTTAGTTGTGGTACATGACCATTGTGACTGTAGCACTCCATTGCCTGTCCCCATGGGATTTGATTCTGTAAGGGGTGTGTGTGACAGGCCATGCTAGTAGTTAGAATGTGATTTGCAAGCTTCCATCCTTTGTGGTTTGGCTGTGCCCTCATGAGACATGCTGCCTTGATCTCGGTTGTGGGTTCCTGCACAGGATGTCTGACCTTGTCCTGGTGTTTGTGTTTGCAATGTTCACAGGAGGGCCTTGTTCTGCCTACACCAGGGCCCATTGTCTACTACAGAGCTTTACAAACTGTGTGTCCTGAGACAGTACTGTGTCACCTGCAAATGCTGGGTGTGTTGCAGGCAGTTAGCACATTACTGCTGGTAATTAAGTAACATCCATAGACACTCTGGTCTATGGTCTTTAATAGACCTTTGAAGTGCTCGGGTGTGGCTGTGTGTGTGCCCAGGGTGAAGGGGTGAGTTGACTGTGGGAGGAAAACTAAAGGTGGAATACAGAGGGAGGAGGGTGACAGGGTGTGGAAGCCATACCTAGGTAGGGAGACAGACAGAGGGAGAGTGAGGGGGACAGAGATAGAGGGAGACGGAGACAGAGGGACGGAGACAGAGGTTGACGGACACAGGGAGACTGTCAGAGGGAGGGAGACAGACAGAGGGAGGAGGGCAACAGAGGGATGGAGACAGGTGGTTTGGCCTCGCTCGATTGCTACACTGCCTTACTGTGTCACCAAATGATGCATCTCCAAAACGTGTGTCAACAACATGAAAAGATTTTATAGCTGTGGTCTACTATCTTGTCTGTACTTTCACACTCCCTGTGCATTCAGCATGGTGCTTGTGTGTGTAGCTGGGACATATGGGATGAGAGCAGCCTCCTACCCTACACCTTCCACCCTTTCAGCCTCCCCTTGCCACTACCCCCATACAGTTTGGCACTGCTAGGACTCATGGCCACCCACCCCTATGCTGCTGGGCACTGTTGTAAGTTCCACGATATTACATGTGTTTGATGTGTACTCACCAGGCTCAATGACTCCTTCTATTCCGTGTACTCCCAGCGGTGGCAGCAGGGTCATGACTTTCTCCTCCCAGGGATGGTATACTGGAGGTCTGCGGGGACCACGCGTGTGGTATTTGTGCATGCGGGTGACTTGTACAGGGAGTTGGGGGGGTTCGCGGTCGCTTGATCGGGGTGTATGCGTGTCGGACTGGTGCGTGCGGGTGACTTGTACGGGCTGTTAAGGGTGTGGGCGGTTCGCGTTCGCTTGAGGGGGGTTGTGCGTGTGGTATTTGTGCGTGCGGGTGACTTGTACGGGCCGTTGGGGTTGTGGGGGGGTTCACAGTTGCTTGATCGGGGTGTGTGCGTGTCGGATTTGTGCATGCGGGTGACTTGTATGGGCCGTTGGGGGTGTGGGGGGTTCGCGTTTGCTTGAGGGGGGTGTGCGTGTGGTATTTGTGCATGCGGGTGACTTGCACGGGCCATTGGTTGGTGGGGGTGTTTGCGGTCGCTTGATCGGGGTGTGTGCGTGTCAGACTTGTGCGTGCGGGTGACTAGTACAACCGTTAGGGGGGGTCGCGTACGCTTCATCGAGGGGTACACGGTTGGTATGTGTTGATGCCGCTTGCTGTGAGGAGATGATTTCCGTACAAATCATTCTTCAAGCGCAACTTCTTTGGCCCGTACAAATCGTGTACAGGCTTTCCGAGCCGGATCGTACTAGTGTGGTTGTACGGCAAGTTAAAAAATCATATGGAAGGATTTCGGAAGCTAATTTGTACGGGTCTTCGACTTTGATTCGTACGGTTCGATGATTTTTGTACGGTAATCGATGGAAATGAATCGTACGTCGGAATGTACTTTCCCATTCGTACGGATTCGGCTATGAATACGAATCGTACAGCGGGTTTTTTTCCGGATCAGAATCGAGCCCTTAGTACCCGATTCACAAAGGTAAAATAAGACGAAAGTCTAACTTTCAGGTTTTCGGTATTTACAAAGGGCATTTCCCACTCGTAAATGCCCTTTGTGAATACTGAAAGTGATAAAGTTCAACTTGTTGTATTCCAAAGTGTATTTACGAGTAGTAAATGCCCCTTGTGAATACCAAAAGTTGTAAAGTTAGACTTTCGTCTCAGCTTCCTTTTGTGAATCGGGCCCTTTTTAGGAGAGCAACTGCACTTCTCAATACCAAACAGGTACTATCAAGAGTGAGTAACTGCCCGTCTATATTTCCATTTAAAGCACTGCTCCTTTCTCTCCCTCTCCCGAGCAATAAAAACACAGAGATGTGAGGTATGTTCAAAATCTCCAAAACAAAATATATTACAGTTGCGCCTTTAAAACTCTCCAAGTTGCTTCATCATAAAAAAACACATCCACCTCTTTCAGAACACTATGGCCCTCTTTATGAAATGGCCAGTAACTGGTGGGGGGGGGGGGGAGATACCATAGTTGCAATGGCTAATACTAGTCGCATCAACCCCCACCCCACAAACAGGTTTTCAGACCTCAAACTGGAGAAACTAAGCGTATTATTGAGACACCATTTATGCAGGATGACAACGCAGGCTTTTACACCGTGCTGCCATTACGACGCATCCATTACAACGCAAGTTGTGCTGGATTTTGGAATAGTATGATTTACTATTCCAACTCCAGCCTACGCAACAGGAAGGAAGGTGTTGGAATAGTAAATCTACTATTCCTTAGTATCTAGCGCCATCCAGCGCAAGTCGTTGTAACCACTTGCTTTGTGATGGCAGCGTCGTAATGGCAGCGCAGTGTAATGCCCGCGTTGTCATGGTTGTCTCCCATTTCTGCATGAGGTTCCCCGACTTTGGGCCCTATACCTGCACATGTTCCACCTGCTTTCAGGATGGTAATGCAATGGGTTTTACTTGGTACCTTCCCTTCAGGGCCACAACACCCCCCTAGGTTTCGCTATTCCTAATGGGCCCCAAGAGGCAAACTAGTGCTTTAAAACATTTATTTGCATCAGCATCTCACTGATGGATTAGTTAAGTGGCAATGAAAGCTATGGCTCTATGTGTGTTTTACTATCCTGCACAAAATGGAAGTGAAAAGCTAGGGTGGGGACCAAAGAAAACACTTGAAAGTTTCAGGGCGACATGATGACCTTAGGGGCTTATTTATGAGCCCCTGCGCCACTCATGCGCCGCCGTTGTGTCACTTTTCATGGTGCAGTGGTGGCGTACAAAATGCGCTATGTTGCGTCCTATATACAAAGCGAGCATCTAGGTAGATGCATCACTTTGTATACCCCTGTGCCACATTATACCTGCGTCAGGTATAATGGAAGCAGTGTGGGCATTTCTCCACATCAAAGGCTCATAGAAGTGGCTCATTGAAATCTTTAAGATTTCAGTGCACCACTTCTAGGACACCATTGTGTGAACACCTCATGCCTAACTCATGGCAGGCATAAGACTGCTGCAGGCCCTTTTACATGGGGCTTGCCTGATGTGTAAGGAATATTGCTGGAGTTGAGTCATGGTTCCCACAAAACTCCAGCAATGTGTGAGTTTTGTGCCAACAGATGATAATAACCCAGTATTTGTAAAGCACAAAATATATCACCCCTAGGGGTCTCAAAGCGCTGGGGGCTGCCAGGGATGCTAAGCGAGCTATTGCCCAGAGTCACATGGTGCTGGGTGGGGCTGCCATTGGTGATCGAACCGTGAGCCCAATGCTCCAGAGTCAGCCGCCCTGGCCGCTGCACCACACCTAGCCCTACTGACATATCTGTAATTCCGTGCGACTTGTTGTGTCATAAAGTAAATATCATGATGTAACAAGGAAGGCGCTCTGAAAAGTGATGCATCGCTGCTTTGTCTCAGCGATAAATAAGGCCCTCAATACCCCGGTGATTGCAACTGTGTTCAAAATGTATTTCCTTTAACATCAAAGCTCTTTCCAAAGTAAATGAACATATGTTTGGACCAAATGCATAATATTCAATATGATACTAATAACGAATGAAAAATTTGAAAATTAGGACTGGTATTCTGGAGCCAGCATTCTTTGCAAAAGGGGCAGCTGAGCTGACAGAAGTCAAGAACAACAAACTCTTAGATTCACTGATTATATGATTTACTGAGGACTTTTCCGGAACATCGGAAGGGTATTCAACAGACGCAGCTTTCGTATTTTGAACCTATTATGAAATTTGAAGCCCTGTGCACCCAATGCTTGATTGACCGTATTACACTCCCGTTAAAGAAAAGAAAGTAATAGAACATATGTACAGGATCCCCGAGAAAGGACACGGTGGGACCAGCGCATACCACTGTACGGAGCTGCTCGACTCCATCTGAAGACGAGGAAGAGTAAAACAGAATTTTTCCATATCTACAGGTGTATGTTTTTGTTTCATGTTGACTGATCCTTTCTGTACACGAGGCATCCTTAATGTTGATATTTACAGAACACAGTGATGTGCTTTCTTTGTCACTTGTAGGCTCACGGATATGAAAATAAAATTGACTGGTTTTGATGGAGTTATTGCCATGACTGATTCTACAGAACAATTTACGTTAAAACTGTGACTGTCTACTTCTGTAAAAAGAGATACACGAGGTGGCATTATAACCTTGATTGACAGTTTTAGGGATAAAAAATAATGGTAACTATTCAACATATCGAGTTTTTAATTTCGACTAGAGATAATATTGAGTCAAAAATATAGAATAGACATAATATCGACTAGACACAATATAGACTACAAAAATATCGACTAGAAAAAATTAATATCGACTAGAATAGCAATAATATTAAATAAAAAATATAGAATGGACATCATATCGACTAGACAGAATATAGACAACAAAAATATCGAATTTAAGGTAAATTAATATTAATGTTTAATTTTTGTGTAATATAATTCTGTAGCAGGTTGTGGGCTTATAGGGGAATAGGGTGGGAAGTAATTTAATTATAATTAATTAAATATGTTATTTTATTTATTGGTATTTAGTTAGAATAATTGTTAAATTATTATTAATTTGTAATTAATTAAAATATAATTGCTAATTAATTTTAATTGAATAATTGATTAATATTTTATTTATTGTAATTTATTTTCTGTAGCAGGTTGTGGGTATATAGGGAAATTGGGTGGGAAGTAATTTAATTATAATAAATTAAATATGTTATTTTAGTTATTGGTATTTAATTTGAATTAATTGTTAAATAATTGAAAATTGGCAATTAATTAAAATATAATTGGTAATTAATTTTAATTGATTAATTGATAAATGTGTTAATGTTATTAATTTTTTTATATTTTATGTAGCGGGTTGTGGGTTTATAGGGGAGTAGGGTGGGAAGTAATTTAATTATATATATTTTTTTTTATTGAGTTCACAGAAAGAAGTGGTGCAAAACTTTGTATAGGCAGTATTAACAATAATACATAATTAATCAGAAAACAACAAAATTATAAAATACAGCCGAATCCTTTGAAAAAAAGGTTTATCCAAGCTTTACATATGACAAATAAGTAATCCTAAGAGATCCATGTAAATCCATTGTTAACAAAGTACATTTCATATTTATATACATTTTCTTTTTCCTCCTTGAGCCACTGATTGAATAAAGTCCCTGCTCCAATTTGTATAAATTATACATCCTAGATCTCCATTGTTGATAAAGAGGCTGCTTTTCCTGAAGCCACTCTGTGGCGATACACAATCGTGCCACTGTCATTGAGAAAAAAACTTAAGTGACGATGCGGATATAGCCTCTCAGAAGGGTTATCTATAGGGATTTTCCCCAAAAGCATCATAGCGGGAGTTATTGTTACTGGAATGTTAAGAACTAAAGAGAATAATTTTTCAATTCCTTCTATAAAGTCATATAGCCTATACCAGGAGAAAAATATATGGGTACTATCAGCATGGTCAGCTTTACACCGAAAGCATTTGCCATCAAATCCCTCCCCCCATTTACCCATGCGTGCAGGAGTATAATATAAATCAAACAAAGTTTTAAAAAATTGGGCTTTTAGATTAGCCGACATTAGTGCCTCTTTTGACAATAAAAAAAGGTCCTCAACCACTATTTCCGAATCTTCTAAATTATCAGCCCACTTTGCCCTCACTTTCTCTAGGTCATCTGTTTTTCCCCCTAGTAGTACTTGATACAAGGACCCTATTTTCACCTGCTTATCGATCCCTTCTATAGCTTGATTCATTTGTAAACTTAACTTCTGCTTTAAAAGAAAATCCCGCATTTGCAAAAATTAAAAAAAATAAAATCTGGGGAGTGAATACTGCTCTCTTAGCTCCTCAAAGGATTTACATGAACCATCTTCCGAGCAGATATCACCCAGCCGTCTGACCCCTTTCTTTTGCCAGTTTAGGGACATTCCGTCCGAAAATATCATGGGTAGTATACTCAATGCTCTAAAAGGTGTATAATATGAAAACTTCTCAATAATCATTGTTCTTCAAAACCATCTCCGAACTTTATAAGCACCCAATAGCACCTTAAATCAAGTGTGTTTATAATAACTGCCATCAATTTTAATAAACAGGCTCTGCTTTGCACAAGGACCTAACACTATTTCAAAAATTGTTGGATAACTGTACAAATATTCAGTTGCTCCCCCTGTTATTAGTATACTCATTTTCAAAAGAAAGCAAACTACATTATACAGAAAAAAATCTGGAACCCCTAGCCCCCCTCTCAATAGGTAACATCATGTGCTTCATAGCCCGCCTTGGCTTTCCAGGACTCCAAATAAATTATCCACATAAGGATTGCAGGGCCTGTATCCTATGTTTGGGGAATTCCAGAGGTATTGACCTAAACAAATATACAACTATAGGCAAGACATTCATTTTTATAATATTAGTGCGACCAATAATAGTAAAATATAATCGTTCCCACCTCTCCAGAGAGCCCTTGATTTTTGCGTACACATCTTTCCAATTGGATTCAACCAATTCCGTCATATTGGCCCTAATCATAATCCCTAAATAAATAACTTCTTTAACCACTCTTTCCTCTTGCCATTTTAAAGCCTCTGAACAAAGAATCTGAGTCTTTGATTCATTGAGTTTATACCCCGTTAAACCTCCAAATTCCCTTGCAAGCCTCTCAATTTCTAAAATGGCAGTTCCTGGGTTATCTGTAGCCACGGCGATATCATCTGCGTAAGCAAATACAGAAAACATATATTCAGAAACACAAAAAGGGGGGATAAGAATATTTTGATTTATTTGTTCTATAAGTGGATTAATGTACAATGCAAACAATAACGGAGAGCATGGACATCCTTGGTGGGTCCCTCTAGTAATGGTTAAAGACTCTGATGATAAGCCCATAGCTGATATCCTGGCCTTTGGTGTAGAATAAAGAGATTTAATTGAGATCATAAATTTCAAACCAAATCCCATTTTAGCCATTAGCCTCCATAGATAACCCCAATGCACTCGATCAAACGCTTTTTCTGCGTCCAAGAGAAAAAGCGCAAGTTTCCTATTATTCACAGCTGCGATGTCAAATAGTGTGATAACTTTATTTATATGTTCTACCGTCCCCCTCTTTGGTATAAAGCTGTGTTGTTGCCGAGAAACTAAGGGTGTTATAACTTCAGACAGACGATTAGCCAATATCTTTGAATACATTTTATTATCGGCATTTAATAAAGATATAGGTCGATAAGAGCCCACCAAGTCCGGAGCTTTGCCTTTCTTACAGAATACCACGATGGTTGCTTCCGACCAAGTACTGGGAGGGTTTCCCTGCTGTGCCATCTGCATTACAACCAATAATTCTTCTTTGATGTTATTAAAAAACTGTTTTTAGACTTCAGCAGGAATTCTATCTGGCCCTGCTGCCTTACCAATTGCCAGGCTCTTTACTGCCAGTTCTAACTCAGGCATTGTTATCGGTAGATCCAATTGATTGGCAATCAATGGATATAGAACTTTCAGGCCCACTTCCAATCTTTCACTCCATTCAATAGCCTCAGCAGATCCGCCTTCCTGAGTATATAACTCAGAGTAAAACTTCTGAAATATATTAAGAATCTGTTGAGGCTGCGAATGAGAGACCCCCTGATTGTCCCTCATTGCATGAATATTCCTGGCTGATTCCTTCATCCGCAGTCTAACCGCTAGCCTTCTCCCTATTTTTTCCCCAAATTCATAACTTTGCATTTTAGATGTTAAAAATTTCCTTGCAATCTCTTCGCTCCAATATCCATTAAATATGTTATTTTAGTTATTGGTATTTATTTTGAAATATTTTGAATTATTTGTTGATTAATTGAATTGAATTAATTGAATTAATTGATACATATATTAATAAATATGTTAGTGTTATTAATTTTTTTATGTCGCGGGTTGTGGGTTTATAGGGGAATAGGGTGGGAAGTAATTTAATTATAATATATTATAATTAATTAAATGTGTAATTTAATTTTTGGGCATTTATTTAGAATTAATTGTTATTGATTATTAATTGGCAAATAATTAAAATATAATTGGTAATTAATTGTTCTTGATTAATTGATAAATATGTTAATGTTAATATTTTTTTATGTAGTGGGTTTATAGGGGAATAGGGTGGGAATTCATTTTATTACAATTAATTAAATATGTAATTTAATTTTTGGGTATTTATTTAGAATTAATTGTTAATTAATTATTAATTGGCAATTATTAAAATATAATTGGTAATTAAATGTATTTGATTAATTGATCAATACGTTAATTGTAGTAATTTATTTTCTGTAGCAGGTTGTTGGTTTGTAGGGGAATCGGGTGGGAAGTAATTTAATTATAATTATTTAAATATGTTATTTTAATTATTGGTATTTATTTAGAATTAATTGTAAATTAATTATTAATGTGTAATTGATTAAAATATATAATGACATTTATTGTAATTGATTAATTGATAATTATGTTACTTTTATTAAATTAATTGCTGTAGTGGGTTGTGTGTTTTTAGGGGAAAAGCTTGTGAAGTAATTTAATTGTAAGTAATTACATGTTTTAATTCAAAATGTATTGAGTTAATATTTAAAAATACTTTTAAATTGTTAATTATTTTATTTTTAATAGTAAATAATTACTAGTAGTAGGTAATTTGTATGATTACATAATTTTTATTTGTATTTTAAATTGATTATTTAATATATTTTACACAATTGTAAAATATTTTAATTAAATTGAAATTGGTGTTCCTATTTATAATATTTATATTTAAATAAGAAGTATTAACTTGCCCTACTATTGCACTCACTGTAGTTGGAATATTAATTTCACCCCAACGCCATCCAATGCTTTCCCTACTGTTGCACTCACTGGAGTTGGAATAGTAATTTGTACCCCTACGTTATCCAATGTTTTCCCTACTGTTGCACTCACTGGAGTGGAAATAGTAATTTTCACCCCTATGGTAGCCAACGCTTTCCCTACTGTTGCACTCACTGGAGTGGGAATAGTAATTTTTACCCCTACGCTATCCAACGTTTTCCCTACTGTTGCACTCACTGGACTGGGAATAGTAATTTTCACCCCTATGCTAGCCAACGCTTTCCCTACTGTTGCACTCTCTGGAGTGGTAATAGTAATATTTACCCCTACGCTATCCAATGTTTTCCCTACTGTTGCACTCTCTGGAGGTGGAATAGTAATTTTCACTCCTACGCTATCCAACGCATACCCTACTGTTGCACTTGCTGGAGTTGGAATAGTAATTTAAACCCCTACGTTATCCAAAGCTTTCCCTACTGTTGCACTCTCTGGAGTGAGAATAGTATTTTTTACCCCTACACTATCCAACGCTTTCCCTACTGTTGCACACTCTGGAGTGGGAATAGTAATTTTTACCCCTACGCTATGCAATGCTTTCCCTACTGTTGCACTCACTGGAGTCGTTACAGTAAATGTAACCCTTTCGCTATCTTACGGTAAAAATATTGTATATGTTTTGTAAATAATATGTATATATATATATATATATATATATGTATTAAAAATATATATATTTTTTAAAGTTACATTAGTTATTTCTCAATTTTACGTTAATTTAAGTATTTTAAATATGTTTCAATTAATTAAATGTATTATTATATTACTTTTAATTCACTTTTAAGACATTTAAAAAATTCGATATTTTTGCAGTCGATATTTTGACCTCGATATTTTGTCCTCTCGATATTTTGTCTGTGGATGTTCTGTCAGTGATCCAAAAATAATATTGCAGAATTTATTAAAAACTTAAAACCTCAGTTCATGATGTGTTTTTTTAAAGAGAAATTCTCCAAGATGTCGACTGTGCATCTCTTAAATTTGACTCCCTAGCCGAACTATCTCCCACTCAAATTTTAAAAGTAAAAAGTGAGATGCTAAATGGAGATGATCATATTTGTATTGCCTGACCAGTTTATTATTTTCAGAAATTTTGCAGATCATATTAGATGACATGCATATTACGTTAAGCAATGACTATCCAGCCAAGCCTGAACTTTGTTTTTTCCAAGTTTTTCGGCGCCTTCCACTTTTGGATAAATCAAACTGATAGTGAATTTCTGGTTTGATCATTGACGGACGAATTTATCATAGTTTTGTGTTGCCCGTGCATCGTGCAAGGTAATGCATGGGCAATGTAACACTAAAGTCAGATTTGCCAAGCAACGCAAGGGCACCTTGCGTGGCTCTGCAGAGCTTGGTAAATCTTGAGTAACGCAAGGCAGGACGTTTTGCTGCATTATGTTACTCAGCACCAGGGCGACGTTCTGTTGGTAGAGTGTGGTTGTACCCACGCATTCACTCCTGGATTTTGTCATATTACCTGATTTACCATGAGTGGAAGACCTGGGAATGTGCCAAAATACTATGCCTTTCCAGGGGAGGCATATCATGGAGAAATCGGTTTATTTCTCCTCGCTGTTTCTTCTTTCTAAGCATGCTGCATTCTGCAGTACACTTTCAAAGAACAAAAAGTCTCAGAAGATTAGGTTTGTGCACAAAGGTGTCCCTTCCTGCACAACACCCATCTTGCCTACAACACAGGTACCCTTGCACCACTGAACAAGGGGTTCTGCATTGGCACAAGCCAGCACATTGTGTGCTAGTATATGGAGAGGACAGAAATGCACCATATAATGTTAGATATGGCCTCTCTCTCTGTCTTGCAGTGCAGCAAGGCTTCTCGCTGTGCTGCGTTGTTGCGTAAAATTACAATAAGTCTGGGCTCGAATGTGCTGGAGTAATTGTTCTGTTAGCACATTTTGGAGGGGGAGGTGAGGTTTAGTACAATATCTCGACCAAATGATGAAAGATGTACGATGCCGTGGCTTGGTCTGCAATTTGCACTCCTGTTCATGAGAGCTTTGGGGACTGACACATGAGTTCATAAGAACGACATCCCATAGCTATTCTGCTATCCTCTACAATATTATCACCCATGTCAATACTTCAACTTACCTTGTCTCCTTCTCTTTCTCACGTCCTATTTTCAAATATACAAGCAGCCCATTTCTTGTATAGTTTTGAATACCTATTAAGTTTTCATGGGGAAAAACATGACAACACAGCTTGAGATTTTCTTCAATTAAAATATTTTTTTATTTTTCAGTTCCTTTATGTTTTTTAATGATTGTAAAATATTTAAAATAACATAGCTAAAATTACCAAAATGCAGGGCAATAGCAAAGGAGAAAATCGAAGAATAAAACATAAACATACATGGACAGCAATATTTCAAGTAATATTTGTGAAACCTTCAAACCACACAATAAATTTCTTTTTTGAACTAGAAATAAATAAGAAATTTCTCTTAAGTCTGGGAAGTAATACATTTTCATTAGATACACAAACTGAAAGAATAGCAATAGTAACAGGAGGCAAAAATAAAAAGACTGTGAAAAGAAGAGGAATGGGAAGGGGAGGCTTCGAAAGAGAAGTACCTTGGCCCCCTAGACCTATCAGCCACCGTTTCTACCGACCTTTAATCGATATGACTGTCTTGAAATGGTGGACTGCCAGCTGGCCTCCGAAGAAAGGGCACCCCCGCACCAATTAGGGTATGATACATCTAATTTTAGTGACAACGACGGTCAAAATCCCCTTAACTTTATCTATGGGGAAGAGCAGTTTGTTACTAGAAATTCAGGAAATCTCCAACAGAGAGTAGAAAGGGTAACCAACTCAGAAGGTACATGCAGGGGACAAGGGCCGATACAGAGGATATCCCGAATAGTCCATACAAATCAAACGACTAACCAAACCACGAAGGGAAATAGGCACCACATCCTCATACATTAAAACTGCTCTCATGGAACCTGGCAGGACTGGCAAATAAAATAGATTCGGACTCATGGGCTGAATTAATCAACTCCAAAAGTGCTTGCCTCTTCCAAGAGACATGGGCAAGGGAAGAGCTTACCTATAGGGACTTTGAGACATTCTCGATACAAGCAGCATGGGGTGAGAGAGGCCGACCATCCGGAGGTTTGGCAATCTGGGTGGCCTCGGATTTGGGCTGTATAGCTTCACGATATACCGTGGATTCGGAAGATATACTGGCTGTTCTTTTGGAATGGCCGGGGTTCCATAAATTACTCTTAATAAATGTCTATTCCAGGCCAGTCTCCATATCTGCCACCTCCAAAACCATTGAGGCACTGTCCTGTCTCCTAGAAACCATTCCAGAAGGCATACCATACCTAGTAGGGGGAGACTTCAATTCGCATTTCGAACCACTACCTGGCCTACTTGATGGATCCTCCCTAGAGGAGGATTCAAGTTGGCAGGTTCCACCAACAGAGGCTCCCACTCCCAGAGCATGGACACCACTAGCCGTACAGATAAACACGCTTACTCTCACTTACGGCCTGAGAGCCTGTAACGGTCGCACCGGGTCTGATATCCCAAGCAAATGCACGTACAATAAAATCGGGAGAGAATCTAGACTAGATTACTTTCTGGTACAGTTGCATGCCTGGAAAAGGGTGGCGGACTTCAGAGTAACACCTAAAGAGGATAGTGATCATAATGCCTTAGAACTGGATTATGTCATCCCCCGTATGGAGGAGCGGGTGTCAAACGAACAAAAGCCCAGAGATGGACACCTCCTAGATAATAACAGGAGGAGGATAAGATGGGAAAAGCTAGCTTCTAGCGAAGATAAACTAGCTACCCTCTATGCTGGGATTACCCCAACTCTAGAGGTGGCTTTTGAGTTATGGTCCTCAGATTGCACGAAGGAAATTAGCGAGGATCTCGCACATTTACACGAGCACCTAATTAAAAAACTTAAAGCAGACCTCTTCTGCACCAGACCTCCTAGAACGCAGGGATCGCATAAAGGTACTTGGTTTAATACCTCATGCCGAAATGCAAAACGTGACCTTCTATCTACTATTAAAGCAGGAGGCCCGAGGGAAGAGATCCGCACCAGAAGGAGGGCGTATAAAATACCTATAGCTAACGCCAAGATAGAGTGGGATGTGCAGCATTGGGAGAATCTTTCGGAGTCTTTAGCAATAAGAGACTCCCGTAAATTCTGGAGAATAATCAACCACAGTTGTGGAAATCTTCCCCCGGCAATTGAACCAAACATCGCTGCAAGTGTTTGGCAAAAACATTTCCAGTTGTTATATTCTTTGGAGGCTGGAGGGACAGAACCATCGCCACCCATCATTCATGATAAACAGGCCTCTGATCCCTTTACTGTAAAAGAGATTAGGATGGCGATAGCAGGGCTGTCCTCGGGAAAGGCACCAGGCCTGGACGGGGTGCCGGGCGACCTATTCAAGCAGGAACCAGGAATCTGGGCACCCTATCTGCTAGTGATATTTAATGCAGTGCTGAAGGGATGGAAATACCAGATACTTGGCTGGGGTCAGAGGTGGTCCCGATTTTCAAAAAAGGGTCGCCCCTGCTCCCAGCCAATTACCGCCCAATCAGCCTCATTGATGTCTCCCAAAGCTATTTGGCAGATTAATACTTAACAGGCTGCAATGTTGGATAGAGGAGACCGATGTCCTAAGCCCTCTACAGGCGGGATTTAGAAAAGGAGTCTCTACAGTCGACCAAATACTCAGACTGAATATCATCTATTAGAAGACGGTACTTATCGAAGGCGGGACACTGTACGCGGTCTTTGTGGACCTTCGTGCCGCCTTCGATTTGATACCGCGGGCTAAATTGTGGGAGGTGCTGGGTGAGTTGGGTGTTTCAGGAGATATTCTCCATACCTTAATCAGACTGCACACTGACAACTATGCCCGAGTTAGATATGGGAAAGGGGGCAGGCTGACGGACAGGTTCCCCATTCGCAGAGGGGTAAGGCAGGGTTGCGTATTGGCGCCGACCCTGTTTTGCCTATTTGTGAATGGGGTGATAGAGCATTTGAACAGGATCCCTAACATCGATGCGCCACAACTGAACAGCAGCAGGGTGCCTGCGATCATGTTCGCGGACGACACCCTGCTGCTGTCAAAAACGCCAATGGGGCTTCAGAGGGTTCTGAATGGGTTCTTGGGGTTCTGTAACAAAAGGGGCTTGGAAATAAACCCCTCAAAGACAAACTTCATGATTCTCAACCCCAAACCCAAAAACTGCCCAAATCCCCGCCTAGGAACAACCCTGGAAAGGGTTCACACAATAGAATACCTTGGCATAACCCTTAACCAGAACTTGACATGGCTGCCACATAAAACAAAAGCAACCACAAAATTAGTCCAGAGGGCAGGTGCCAATACAAGAATTGCTAAAAAATCTCCTCTTCGTCCATTGGAACCTGCCATCCATATCTATAAAGCTCAAGCTCGGGGGGGGGTATTACTTATGGGGGTGAGCTCTGGGGACACATTCCGTTATATACCATACAGGTTGCAGAAAATAACTTCATAAGACAATTAGCTGCACTTCCCTCAAGCACTCCGCTTCTCCCCTAAGACTGGATCTGGGACTACGACCAATCACTGAGGAACTGGGCCTTAAACCCCTGACCTATTGGAGGCGCTTGTGGAGTAGTCAGGATCTGGCAAACTACAGAAATGAACTGCAGGAACTTCTTAGATTAACCAACGCCACTAAAATCCCTTGGATAAAATACATCAGGGACATGTGCACGATTCTTGGAGTCCCAGAGCTATGGTCCGAGCCGGAAACTGTGTCTGCAAGGCTTTCCAGAAAAGCACTTTCTAATTTATTCTATAGCGTTATGTTCCAAAAAACTTGATTCTACCCGGGAAGGATGCTTAACCGACACATTCATCAAAGTAAAAGATTCATACAGTCATGAACACATATTAGATGGCATGAAAACTGTGTTTTCACGGAAGATCTACGTGCAATGGAGGTATGGATCTCTTCCTTTAAGGTCCCTTAAAAAATCCTGGGCCGGCTGTCTGGACTCAGGGGTGTGCCAAGCCTGCACCTATAAACTGGAAAGTGATCTTCACGTGGTCCTGTTCTGTAGAGCCTACAGCAGAATTAGGAGTTACTGGTTGGTTCCTCACTTAAAGAACCTGGGTTTCCGAACATATGCTCCGGCCTATAGAGTCCTTAAGACGGATCTACCGGCACGAACAGTGTTCGCCATGGCAACTTTTTTGACGGCAATGTGGCGATTACGTACAAGAATAATCAAGGAATCCATAACTGCTTGAACACTCCTTTTTTAATTTTCTTGCATCCATACCCTGATCTCGTTTCGTTTCCTTTTAAGAAAAGTGTTATTTTATTAAGTAGACCGTAACCATGAGTTTGGGAAACTGTTTTCAAAAATGTATAGCTCATTCTGTAATGTTTTTAATTGTTCAATGATGAAAATCAATTTGTACATCTTTTATGATCTTTTATGATCAAAATAAAGATTATTTGAATTGAATTGGAAAAAGAAGAGTACTTTCACAACAACTAAAAACTGCTAAATGTTTTGGACATTACGTCTAAGAAGTACCTAAAAAGCAGAACTTAGGTACCTAGGTGCTGATTTATAAAGCAGTACATTTCATTTACTCTGTCAGCGTGACAGAGTGAAATACTCCATCGCCCAGCCAGAGTACCTGTACTCCAGATTTAAAGTTGTTACGATCCATCAGTAAAGAGTTCCTGTCCATGCATTAAAGTTGTGCTGCGAGGCTTCTTCACATGACGTTCCCATATGGCACTCTTTCAATATCTTGTTTTTTTCAAAACTGCAATCCCAAAGAGGGATTTACTTCTTGAAAATAAAACAAAATATATTTTGACCCTCTTCCATGAGAGATTTCTCTTGTGGGGTAGGGGTCATTAAAATATGTTTACCTTCACTTACACCACGTTTTATATGGGAGTGTGTGAAAGCAGAAACTGCCCATTTGACTACCCACTCTAATTAGGGCAAATGAGAAGAGTGAAAATTCAGTTTGGGGGAGACAGAGTAATCATCTAAGCCAAACTTTAAAGCAGGCCCTTCATCAAACAAAAAACAGAGGGGCATATGTACATGGAAATATCAGAGCGTGGAGCTGTACCAAATTTGCCAGCACCGCGCTCCAGCATTTCCAAAACATAGGGATGGGCCGTATTTACAACAATACGGTACACCCTTGTGCTTTCTCTAGCACTAGCGCTTAAATTAGCTGCCTAACGCCATGCAGGCAGCATTGCACCATAGTGCAAGGGTCCCTGCATTGCAGGGGATGATTGTTTATGCGCATGAAGGTGTCCCTTACTTCACATAAACAATACATAATGGAGATTTTTTTCTTCTATGTGTGCTGCAGAATGTGCAGAAAGTGATACCTTCTTGCATTTAAACAATCATTCATGCTATTTTGCTCTTTCTGTGTGCTGCAGAATGCAGAATTTAATGACGTTCCTGTTGCGCAATGCCCTGCTCCATATATACAAAGTGGCTTAACACCCACATAGAAAGACCAAAATGCCATGAATGATCACTTATGTGCAGGAAGATGCCCCACATATACAATCATTAAATAATGATGATTTATGTTATGTTATGTTATGTTATGGGAATTTGTAAAGAGCACAGCTGCCCCAGCAAAGGGGCGTCCCGGCGCTGATCATGAACAAAACACAACAGAGAACAGAAAGACTCACGGATTTTAAGGGAATAAATGAGTTTTAATGGCTTTCCTAAATTGGTACAGCTCATTTATTTCTCGAATATGGCCTGGTAGAGTGTTCCATAGCTTTGCTGCTAGGAACCGGAAGGAGCATCCACCGGCTCTGCTTCGCTTGAACCGGGGGACTTCAACCAGATTCTGGCCAGCTCAGCGTAGGGCCCGCATGGGCACATACATTTTCAGCAAAAGTTTTAGCATTTTAGGGATAGACTGTTTTAAAATTTTAAAAGAGATACATAAAACCTTAAACTGTATTCGCTGGGCTACTGGAAGCCAGTGGAGTTTGCGAATGGTTTTGGAGGTAGAGCTAAAACGAGCCAGGCCTATTAAAGCTCTTGCAGCCGCATTCTGAATGCGTTGCAGACGGGCAGTTTCTGCTTTATTGGTACCAAGAAGCAGAGAGGAGGCATAGTCCAATCTGGACAGCACCGTAGATTGGACAATAACTTGTCTGGTATCTGGGTAGAAAAAATTCAAAATTGCTTTTAAACTACATAGTATGCCGAAGCACGTAGCGCAACTTTTTTTGTTTGGGTAGTAAAACTTAGAGCTGGATCTAACCAGATTCCCAGGTTCTTTACTTCTGGCTTAGGTGCAGGAGCTTTTCCCAAATTAGAAGGCCACCAGTGGTCTCCTCAAAGTTCTGGGTTTGTGCCCACCAATAACACCTCCGTCTTGACGGCATTAAGTTGTAGACAGTTGGATTTAGCCACTCTGCTACAGCAGCCAGGCCTGAGTTAAATTTGAGATGATCCATAGCATTTCCTTCCGATAGATGACCACCAGCTGCGTGTCGTCAGAGTACGGCATGATGTTAAGGTCCCAAGCTTTGACGACAGCAGCTAATGGCTGGATGTACAAATTGAACAGGGTGGGGCTCAATGCCGAGCCCTGAGGAACCCCCTGCTCAATAGAGCACGCCTTAGAGAGGAAGGGAGGAGTGGAAACACGAAATGACCTGTTGGTCAGGAAAGACCTAAACCAAGCAAGAGCCACATCAGTGATCCCTGCCTCTTCAAGCCGGCGGAGCAGGATCTGATGGGAGACAGTGTCAAACACGGCACTGAGGTCCAGTAGGATCAGTGCCACCATTTGGCCCTGGTCAAGAGAGGCCCGAAGGTGCGCCGTCATAGCCAGAAGCGCCGTCTCTGTGCTATGCCCGGCGCGAAATCCGTGCTGCGTATCATCCAGAGTGTCATTGGAGATTAGAACATTAGTAAGGATGGAATTTACATGGGCCTCAGCGATCTTAGTGGCCCAGGGAAGCAACGATATGGGTCTAAAATTTTCGGGCTTCCGAGGGTCTAAGGTGGGCTTTTTTAGTATAGGAGAGACCCATGCCTGTTTCCATTTAGCCGGCACAATTCCGGTTGAGAAGGAGGCATTAATAAGACTATGTAATGGGGCAAAACAGTACAGGGAGGAGTCTCTAAATTGGGCAGGCTTAAGAGGGTCCATCAGGAAGCCCGATTTAATGAGCTTAGTTAGCTGATCGAACCTTTCATTAGAGATTTTGGGGATAGCTGATAACCTAGAGAAGGACTAGGTCTTGTGTCTAAGCCATCGCTGGGCTGGGTCTCAGGAGTAAAGGCCAGGTAGATGCCCCTGATCTTTTCCACAAAGAAGGAGGCTATCTCTTCGCATTGAGCCGCTGAAGTAACAATGTTAGCAGCAGATTTCTTTGTGTTGAGTTCCTTAAGAATTTTAAAAATCACTTTAGCCGGATTGGGGCTGATTTTTATTTTGGTGGCATAGTATACTGCCCGAGTCCTACAGGTGGCTTTGTGATATAATTTGATTTGTTTTAGATAACAGACCTTTTTTTCGGTGGAATTTTATGTGTGCTGCATTCTGCAGCAAAAATAGAAGTAACATATTGTCATTATGGACTGTTTATGTGCGAGAAGGAACACCTTCCTTTGCTTAAACATTCATTCCCTGCAATGCAGGCACCCTTGCACTATGGTGCTGGGGGGCCTGCATTGGGGCTAGGCAGCTAATTTTAGTACCAGCGCTAGGGAAAACACAGGGGTGCGCTGTATTGTTGTAAATACGATGCATCCCTGTGTTTTAGGAGCGCGGTAAAGCCAAGTTTGGCTCAGCTCTGAGCCCGACATTTCCTTGCATGTACGCCCCCACTTGTTTTGCCATTCTAATGTCTACCCTTGCACAGAGTTTGTTTTAGTGCCAATTTGTAATCCTGCAGGAGGGCATAGTGCCACAAGAAAGTCATTAAAATTGATGTTCCTGTGGCACAATGCCCTTGTAAATATTCTTCTGAGACTGTGCAGCAGAGTGCAATGGAAGTGGAAAAATACATCAAGAGTGTGCTAATAGTCGTCTGTTGAAAGAATGTCTGCTTACTTCAGAAATACTAAAGTAGCACAAATTTAAATTATTGTTTAAAAAACCCAACACCCATTTAACACCATGAATTATTCACTTATTTTTTATTTTATATAGCACAAAGTTGACCTGAAGGTTAAAATTAGAGCACCTTACATGAGCACTGCTTTACAGAGGGAAACATTTATGTTTAGGCACAGGGGGATTCCTGATTTGCCCAGAAACACAAGCTGAGCCTCTTGCCAGACTCAAAACTGGTTCCCCAGCTTCAAAGCCAGCCATCTTAGCCATTAAGCCACACCCTCTCCTTAACATGACTTAACACAGACTGCTTGAAAGACAGGCTGCAATTCCAATGAAACACTGTGCTGTATGGTAAAAACACAGACACAGTACACAGCACAAAATAACACAGACTAAGAAGCATGCCTGTTTTGTTAGCTGTTTGCCAAGCATGTTTAGATTTCATTGCACTAGCACGTGGTACTTTACAGAACTATTTAGCACGGCCGACAGAAAACAGATAACAGGACACTGCACATTTTTATCGCAAAGTACACTAATAGAGGGCATATGCACCAGCACGTGGCCAGGGCCGGACTGGGAAGCAAAACCGTCCCTGGCAAAGTGCTCGGCCGCCCCCCTCCCCTCCCCCCTCTAGGGTTGGGGGTGCCGCCGACCTCTTTGCTGGGGCCGGTTTTCGGCCGTTTTTGTTACAGAGCCGATTTTGCAGCTATGCTGCAAAAACCGCCCTGTAACAAAAACGGCCCCAGGGACCCAAAACCGGCCCCCAACCTTGCGGCGCACCAGGGGATTGCCCGGTGGCCGCAACGGCCAGTCCGGGCCTGCACGAGGCATCCTATAGATGTCCCTAGAATCTGACCTATTGCATCCAGAACATGCTAGAAAGGACAACTGGTTGTTTGCTACTTGTATAAGATGGCATTTCTTTTAATACTAGGTTCTGTAACTCCGTAATTGCTTGGCATACTGACTAGAATATGTTGATCAAGATTAGATAACAGGGCATTTCACTGTCTGGCTGCCAAGCATGTTCACTTTTTATCGCACTAGCACGTGGCACTTTATACGACTGTTCTAGCATTGCTTGACAGGATTTAGATAATAGAGCACTTCAACTTTGATCATCAATTACAGCTATTGAGGGCATTGGCACCAGCACGTGGCACTTTATAGAATTGCCTTAGAACGTGACCTCTTGCATCCAGAACATGCTACACATGTCCATGGGCGTTTGGCTACTTGTTTGAGATGCAATTCTTTTACTAATAGGTTCACTGATGCTGCATTTGCTTGTCATAACTCTCTTTGCATCTGTGCATATCTCAGTAAAGGTTTTTGTTTTTAATTTAGAGCACTTCTTCACTTTAGTTTTACAACTAATGCTTTTTTACTTTGTAACACACCAGCTAAGGTTGGCTTATTGAGTCTGTGGACTGTTTTATCACTGAACTTGCCATCTTTTTTGAAAAAATTGCTCTAGAAAACGTTATCTGCTATATAATTTTAACTTCTGCGATGCTTTCTTTTAATGATTATGAAGATTTTAAGTAATCATACAATAAATCTTATTCATAGTGAACAGACTATGAAGAACAGTAACAGTTTATATAAAAGGGATTGGTGCTAAAATTGTGTGATTTTACTCGTAAAATAACACCGACAGAGGTTATGTTATATGATTCACATTTTAGTATGAAAGGTACAATGATTACCGTAGTGAAAAACATGAAAGTAATTCAGCAAGGGTCTGAATAAATAGAAAAAAATTGCAGAATGAGTTATAGAGCCAAAGATGAACAGTCTGAAATTGGGTGCCATATAAACGCTACTGCTTTGGAAGGAAAGAGCTCCCTTTAAACAGATTCACAATTAATTTTGAGGGCATTCCTTTAAATCTGTGGCAAAAAAAAATTCATTAAGCTTAGTGTAAAAGTTTGCATTCGTTTAATTTGCAGGAGAAAGGTTTGAGAGAAAATGTCTTACTCAGACATCATATATTATAAACATGGAGGCATAGGGATATCGTACAGTAAGATTAAGTTGAACAAATGAATTTTATATGCATGTTTACTTCAATGCAGTTCAAAATAACTTTATTCAGTTCCAAGGAGCATAAAAGTTTAACAAACAAGCATCACAATTTTTTTATTTCATAACATTAATGTTAAACAGTGTAGTTAAAAATAATAAAAAGAAAAATTCATGGAAATCTGACAGTTACATATGATCTAGCACGGCAAGATATATAACTAATCATGAAATTCCAAGGGTATAAAAGTTGTACATTAACTGTTCAGCTTCTTATAGCTCATAGTGCTTTCTAAAGGCCATTGCAACTTTAGTATAGTTAATAACCACAATACAAATATCAGAAGTGGCCAAAGAGTACAGCAGATTAAAACCTTAAGTGTTTGTGCAAGGCTGGATTTCCCTTGGAAGCGGAGGTTAATATTTGGCCCTTGGCTCTTTAAAAAAGGGGGAAAATAAATTAAATTGTCACACGGGCAAGGCATATGTTTGTCGGCCCACCCTGATTGTCTCCGGAATGCCACTAAAAACTGCAGAGTGCGTAAACAAAGTCTAGTTAAAAGAAATTGTGTCTGTACATTGGTAAAGAAAGTTAAGTAAAATAGTTGTTGGGCAGGGAACAAGCATGAGAGACCAGTCACCTCAGATTTAGTTTGACGCATATTTGCCCTGGAATAGTGTGCCTCTTCAATGATGGCTTTCTCGTTTGTGAGGATACAATCAGGATTGTAGTAAAAACACCCCAAGCCTATCTCATAAAATGTATCTCTCACAAATCCGAGGCAAGGGATTGATAGGGTACTATCCAGTTTAATACAGTCTTTAATCACATCACTTGAGAATATTAATTCCTTAGACAGCCACATTTTTGCTCACAGGAGTAAAGGGGCAATGCTTATACGGCCCTCTAAGAATTCCAACCCCAAATCTTGATGACAAAGGAGTGTGGGGCGCTATTCGGGGTCATCAATAGCCTTTTTATAAACGTATTTTCTAAAACCAGTAATTGGCAGCTTTTATGGTGACCCCACACATCTGCACCATTAATTGCCACAGACAAGCATTTAGCTTTATGAAGGGTGACTAGCTCTGTCATCGGCTTGTGTCCTAGATTGCAAGCAAAACTAAATAACCCTTCCACAAACCTACTTGTATATTGCACCATTGCTGTTATAAGTGGTTCCCAATTCATGATATCATTACAATGGCTTCCTAAGTAGGTGAAATTATACAATTTATCAATGCTCTTACCCCTTACAGCAAAGTTTCTAGTTTTGTTCAATTTGGTGCCACACACCATAATATGCAATTTAATAAAGTTAACTTTCAAATCAAGCGCCAAAATAAAATCAGTAAAAGCATTAAGCGGTTTTTAGAGGCTTTTTCTTGGCAAAGCAATTAGCACTGTGTCATCCGCATACATAGTAGTAGGACAGGATTGCCACCAATTCAGGGAACATCAATTTCCTTATCTAATAAAAATGCCTCTAGGCCATTAGTATGGATTAAAACGGAAAAGGAGCTAAAATACACCTCTGCCGGACACCTTCTGTGGAAACAATTGGCTTAGTCTTTTCCCCTTAGGAGCCATATCTTATGGCAACAGTGGTGTTAGCATGTAACCTATGCAGGAGGGAAAGGAGTGTTTCCCCAACAACCATTTTCCCCATTAGTGCCTACAATTTCTCCCGATTAATGGTATCAATAGAGCTAGACAAGTCCATGAAGGCCAGGTGGATAGAACCCTTCCTGGCCCTCATGTACTTGCTAATAATCAGGGACAGATTGAGGCACTGCTCTGTGGTACCCAGTTCCCTCCTAAAACAATATTGAGCTTTTGACATCACCTCTGTGGTGGTCGCCCAGATTTACAGTCGGTCAAGGACATCCCTCCAAAGTTCTTTTGCTGTGGTATTGATAAGGGAAATTGGCCTAGGACAAGCAGGATCACTCCTATTGCTCCTTTAAAGATAGGAACCACACTGGCCTCCTTCCAGGTTGCTGGGTAGGGGCCAATCACCATTGCTTTAAAGACATTAGTCAATAGGGGTGCCCTTTTGAACAAATCAAGTGGAACTGGGGCTTTTATGCATATTCCCTTCCCTAAAGCCTCCTCAACCTCGGATACTGAGATGGATGAACTTAATTAGGATGCCAAGCCTAAATTTAAAGGCAGGTCCCCCTATTTTCCTCTAACTGTAGGCTGTTCGGGTTAAATATGGCAGAGTAGTGGGATTCCCAAGCATCCCCTAAAATCAGGGAATCCATTTTGTTCACATAGTCCGTAAATAAAGGGTGGTTAATAATGTCTCAAAAGCTTTTAGTATCTTTAAGGGAGCTAGCTCTCTCCATGTCTTCCCATGCCAATCCCCTCAGTTCCTCTTTTCTTTGGCTAATAGTAGTTTTATATGTTTGCCTTGCGCTTTTAATTTGATTTCTGTTATGAGGGCTAGCTGAGAACGGCCATTTTATGGTTCTTTTGAGCCCTTAAGCATTCAGTGTTAAATCACCTAAACCTCCTGGGTTTCTCTTCACTGGAACAGTCTAGTTGTTAATCTCTTCACTACATTTGCACATATCAACTCAAATTGCTGAACAACCTCCTCTGGGGAAGAATCTTTTAGTAGACAACTCATATTCAGGCGATAATTTGCAATGACAGTTTCTTCCTCAAATTGGGGGGGGGTTATTTAACCACAGTTTAATCTTATCCGTTTATTGGGATAATAGTGAATCAGGTGACCATCACCTTTCCCTACTTGGGCTGTTAAACTGAGAGAAACTTTGAGGGGGCTGTGAATACTAGCATTTAGGTTCCATCCCAAAGTTGTTGACAAGCAGCAATAATTTCCTTGAAATAAGCAATCAGTAAAACATTTCCTCCCACCTCCAACTTTTGTGGGACACTGGGGTGAGGAACTGCAGGCCAAGTTATTAATAAGGTCTAGGTTACTCTCAATAATGATGGAATTTAGGGCTTCGCTCTGCGGTAGGTGGTTAAAGTGTGGCTGAGGTTGATCCTTTGTGTCTAGCACCCCAGAGACTTGTTGTGCATATACCCGCAGGTAGTTCAGTTAAAATACCCCACTCAAAACATACATAATGGCTGCCACTTCGCGCAGATTTTAATAATTTCAGCCTGTCGGCGTCAATAACATGACAGGAATTTTGGTTAAAGATGTTATAATATCAATTCACCACTAGGATCCTAATCTACATCAATTGGAGATCATAATTAATTGATACCAGGGTGAAGTGCCTACGCCAAGGGCTTATATGGACCCATATTGTACAGAGATTAACAACAACGGCCCTCCTTTCGCCCTCCCTGCCGGAGAAGGTGTTGCAGGGACAGTAAAAGAGCGATAACAGTCCAATACAATGTCATCCCATAATACCAAGTTTCCTGGAGACAGATGATGTCAAAACCCCTGATGTAATCCAGCAATATCTCATTGTTCAGTTTTGGGCAAATTCCTGCAATGTTCCAGGAAATAATTTTGAATTGAAGACTGGTATGTCCCTGATTCACCAAACCCACTGGTGTACTGTTAACAGCAGGCATAGTGGCAAAAGCTACTAGGCCAGGCCCCTCCATACGAGGTTACCTTCAGGGATTAATTTAGGGGGAGGGAAGCATTTTCTGGGTTGTCTAAATTCTTATTACTAATGATGGATTTATACGGTATGGTGCCAGCTGGATGTACAAGCCCTTTGCTAAAAGGATGACATTCATATGAGTCTGTTACTTGATTGATGTACTGCAAGCCCATTCTTCTCTTCTCGACTGGATGTCTAGATTGTTTGAACAGTCATTCCATTTCAGTAAGTCCTAAGAGAGCATCGAAGGGGTTCGGGGGAAAAAATAGGAGAGGGCTGTGATGAGGAATATATGTTCAAGCCTAACCTGTGGGGGCTGTTGTCTCAAAATAGTCCCCTGATGTGGGTAGAAAACACCCAATAGGTGAGCCTTTATGAGTTCACCGAGGGTGTCTCTAAGATGCTTTAAGGCAAAAAGCCCACACCTGGTATTGTTAAAGTTAAGCACCACACAACTTGCTTCCACAGATTTGGCTGTGTAACCCAACTGTCTTGCCATGATAATGTATTCATGCCAATTTATCTGATATGGCATTTTCTTAAAGCACCAATAAGCTAATTTATTATTAAGCCTTTCTTTGGCAGCTGTCTTGGTGACCAGGGGGAAGATAGGGAATCCCCGTCAGGATCAGTGCCTATGGTGTACAGTCAGGGGTAGAGTTAGTATGTTTTAACACCACCCACTTCGGGAACCATGCACTGGGCCATTAGAATTTGTATTATTATCTCGTGGATAACTACCCCCATTCAACGGGTCTGGTCTTGATCGAATTGTGACCCCCATGTCCAACATTTTGGTTATTCCCATGGAGATTCCCATGGGGCACAGGTTCCCATGATGTCTGAACCAGAGGGTTTTTATGGGAGGGCTTTTGGGGAGAGACCCACTTACTTAGAGGACTTCAAGTAGGTGTTACACTTATTGGGGCCATCCTATCCAGAGGGGCACCAGAAGGAGCATCATTTACACTTTGATCTGTGTTACTAACTTGGGTGGCCCTTTAATTCTGTATATTGGTTGCCAAATTCTTTCCTAAATCCTGCGGTGCTAATGTCTCTTGTACTATTTTACTGAGCTTATCAAGAGAGGTGTCGATTCCTGTATATGCGTTGCTTCTTCCTGCTCCTGGGCGAGATCTACATGCATTGCCTGTTATGTGGGTTTGTTTAGTTCTCTTAACCCTCGCTGACTGGCCTTTTAATCTGGAATCAACCCCTGCCAGTTCAGAGTGTTTCCTCTTCACCCATGTTGTGGGCTGATGACCAATCTTCTACAAGAATGGGATGGTGGTAGGCTCAATTCCATCATGTATAGCACATATTCTCCAGTTTCAAAATTTCAACAGTGGGCAAAAGTAGAGTTTGTGGCCTATGATTAATGTCTGTTTAAGTCATCGCTCTATGAGAGTCAGAATTAACAGAATCATGTGAATCAGGAAGGGGAGATAATGAAAGACTTTGATCTGCCAGTTCTATTTCCTTGCTAACCGCCCCTTCTGCCTTTCGAAGGAAGCCATCCAGGGTAGTATCAGAGGGTTTTAAAACAGGCAAATATTTCCCCATGATGACATTTCCCTTAACTATATAACTGGGGGAAATTAATGTTTTTACCTTCAGATGGCTTCACAAGGATGGATTGCAACTACGAAAAACCCAGAGTCAGGAAGGGAAAACGAAGAGGGTAGGCCCAGCCCAGCCTCCTCCCGGCTCTAACGTGCTGTGTGAGTCCACGCTGCAGAAGCCCTGCATGAACTAAATGCGCCCCCTAGCAAGTTGTGTTTTGTTGTGATGCCACTGTGGTGCCTGGGGGCTGTAGTCCTGCTCCTGATGGCCCTACAAGCAAACAGCAGAAAGAAAACTCGGGCTTACACGTCACACTTCACTAGCTTCAGGAACTGACAGCTGCATTTACGACACTTATATGCAGGTCTGAAACAGCAATAGGCAGCAGACGCAATAGAGACGTTTTGCTAGTGTTGGAAATGGCTATCAAAGATAACAATTGTGAGTGGGGTGTTCTATGTGTGCCCCAGGCTACAACCGGGACTAACCGGGCCGCCTCTGCAGCACTTCTCAGGCCTCTCTTTCGGCCCTCTGACTAACAGCAGCTGCACTCACAAATAGATGAACTGCCTTCGCAGTCTTCACAGTCTTTGCAGTTAATCAGTTATTTGCTTGTCCCAGGCCACAGGCAGAAAAGGACTGATGGCCGACGACAAAATCTGCAGACTTACGGCTGAGGACCTGTATGTCTCCGCTCCCACACCACCTGCACTCCATCTACAAACCAGAGCCAGAGCCACATCCGCAGCCAGGACAGGGAAGACCTGCCCGCTCGAAGGACCTTTGCACTCTACCTGCTCCCAACAGCTACTGCCACAGCCTCGGCTGCAGTTGTATGCAAAGCAGCCGAGGTGTTCAGAACCGCAAGGCCAGAGGGGGGCAGCAACGAGGCAGCAGCAAATCCATCTCAGGAGTCACGTAGTTGTGGAGAGTAGCAGAGAATCACTGATCTCCTGTGAGCCACCATTCCTGAACGTGCTGAAAGTGCTCCTGCACTCCTTGCAGGTTTACTTATCTAGGTATTACATGGAGAACAATATTTTCCATTCCTCAACAATTTGTCCTGAAGGGTTAAATATAGCAGTTTGTTTGAAAGATATATATTTTCTAATATTTGTCCTCATTCTTTACAGATTGGAGGTGTGCTTCCACATTTTCCTGTATTATCATGTCCTCCAACTGATGTTCACAAACCACTGCATCATTGAAAGGCAACAGGAGCAAAATTCCATTTGGATTTATTTTGTTTTATGAACGGAACCAGAAGGGGGAGCCGCTTTGCAGCCAGAAGTCGAGACCTGAGCCAGGGGGACTACCATTCCCAGAATGCCTTGCGCCTGGAGGTGCTGACGCCCATTTTCCCGTGTCCAGCAGCGCATTAAACCAACTCGTAGCCTCAGCAGCGAGGGAGCCGCTTTGCAGCCAGAAGCCGGGACCTGAGCCAGGGGAACTACCACCCAAGAATGCCTTGCGCCTGGAGGCACTGATGGCCGTTTTCCTGCACCCAGAGGTGCATTAAACCAGCTCATGGCCCCCACAGCATGGGAGCGGCTTTGCAGCCAATAACTCTGGGCTCGAATGTGCTGGAGTAATTGTTCTGTTAGCACATTTTGGAGGGGGAGGTGAGATTTAGTACAATATCTCGACCAAATGATGAAAGATGTACGATGCCGTGGCTTGGTCTGCAATTTGCACTCCTGTTCATGAGAGCTTTGGGGAATGACACATGAGTTCACAAGAACCACATCCCATAGCTATTCTGCTATCCTCTACAACATTATCACCCATGTCAATCCTTCAACTTATCTTGTCTCCTTCTCTTTCTCACGTCCTATTTTCAAATATACAATCAGCACATTTCTTGTATAGTTTTTGAATACCTATTAAGTTTTCATTGAGAAAAACATGACAACACAGCTTGAGATTTTCTTCAATTAAAATATTTTTTATTTTTCAGTTCCTTTATGTTTTTTAATGATTGTAAAATATTTAAAAGAACATAGCTAAAATTACCAAAATGCAGAGCAATAACAAAGGAGAAAATCAAAGAATAAAACATAAACATACATGGACAGCAATATTTCAAGTAATATTTGTGAAACCTTCAAACCACACAATAAATTTCACTTTTGATTTAGAAATAAATAAGAAATTTCTCGTAAGTCCGGGAAGTAATACAGTTTCATTAGATACACAAAGTGAAAGAACGCCAATAGTAACAGGAGGCAAAAATAAAAAGAAGAGTATTTTCACAACAACTAATAACTGCTAAATGTTTTGGACATTACGCCTAAGAAGTACCTAAAAAGAAGAACTTGGGTACCTAGGTGCTGATTTATAAAGCAGTATATTTCATTTACTCTGTCAGCGTGACAGAGTGAAATACTCCATCGCCCAGCCAGAGTACCTGTACTCCAGATTTAAAGTTGTTACGATCCATCAGTAAAGAGTTCCTGTCCATGCATTAAAGTTGTGCTGCGAGGCTTCTTCAACATGACGTTCCCATATGGCACTCTTTCAATATCTTGTTTTTTTCAAAACTGCAATCCCAAAGAGGGATTTACTTCTTGAAAATAAAACAAAATATATTTTGACCCTCTTCAATGAGAGATTTCTCTTGTGGGGTAGGGGTCTTTAAAATATGTTGACCTTCACTTACACCACGTTTTATATGGGAGTGTGTGAAAGCAGAAACTGCCCACTTGACTACCCACTCTAATTAGGGCAAATGAGGAGAGTGAAAATTCAGTTTGGGGGAGACAGATTAATCATCTATTGTTGTAAATACAATGCATCCCTATGTTTTAGAGCACGGTAAAGCCAAGTTTGGCTCAGCTCCAAGCCCGACATTTCCTTGCACGTACGCCCCCACTTGTTTTGCCATTTTAATATCTGCTCTTGCACGGAGTTCATTTTAGTGCCAATTTGTAATCATACAGGAGGGCATAGTGCCACAAGAAAGTCATTAAAATTGTTGTTCCTGTGGCACAATGCCCTTGTAAATATTCTTCTGAGACTGTGCAACAGAGCGCAATGGAAGTGGAAAAATACATCAAGAGTGTGCTAATAGTCGTCTGTTGAAGGAATGTCTGCTTACTTCAGAAATACTAAAGTAGCACAAATTTAAATTATTGTTTAAAAGTCCCAACACCCATTTAACACCATGAATTATTCACTTGTTTTTTATTTTATATAGCACGAAGTTGACCTGAAGGTTAATATTAGAGCACCTTACATGAGCACTGCTTTACAGAGGTAAAAACTAATGTTTAGGCACGGGGAGGATTACTGATTTGCCCAGAATCACAGACTGAGCCTCCTGCCAGACTCGAAATTGGTTCCCCAGCTTCAAAGCCAGCCATCTTGGCCATTAAGCCACACCCTCTCCTTCACATGACTTAACAGAGACTGATTGAAAGACAAGCTGCCATTCCAACGAAACACTGTGCTGTATGGTAAAAACACAGATACAGTACACAGCACAAAAACACACAGACTAAGAAGCATGGCAGTTTAGCCAGCTGATTGCCAAGCATGTTTAGATTTCGTTGCACTAGTACGTGGCACTTTACAGCACTATTTAGCACGGCCGACAGAATACAGGTAACTGGAAACTGCACATTTTATCGCAAAGTAAACTCATAGAGGGCATAGGCACTAGCACGTGGCATTCTATTGACAGCCCTAGATTCTGATCGATTGCATCCAGAACATGCTAGAAATGTCCACAGTTTTTTTGCTACTTGTATAAGATGGCATTTCTTTCAATACTAGGTTCAGTAACTCCGTAATTGCTTGTCATAATGACTATAATATCATGCCCAAGATTAGATAACAGGGCATTTCACTGTCTGGCTGCCAAGCATGTTCACTTTTTATCGCACTAGCACGTGGCACTTTACACGACGGTTCTAGCATTGCTTGACAGGATTTAGATAATAGAGCACTTCAACTTTGATCATCAATTACAGGTATTGAGGGCATTGGCTCCAGCACGTGGCACTTTATAGAATTGCCTCAGAATCTGACCTCTTGCATCCAGAACATGCTACACATGTCCATGGGCGTTTGGCTACTTGTTTAAGATGCAATTCTTTTACTAGTAGGTTCACTGATGCTGCATTTGCTTGTCATAACGCTCTTTGTATCTGTGCATATCTCAGTAAAGGTTTTTGGGGCATATTATCAAGGGGGTTTATCTCCGCTTTTTTGGCTTTAAAAGCGAAGAAAGCGGAGATAAAATTATCTCCCGATTACCTACCTGTCCCTAACACCAGTTAGCGACAGCTAGTAGGAGATAGCGACCTTCTTGGGCCCCACTTTGCATGTCAGTGATATTTATCACTAAGGACATGCAAAGTGGGAGTTTGGCTACTTGTTTAAGATGCAATTCTTTTAATAGTAGGATCACTGATGCTGCATTTGCTTGTCATAACGCTCTTTGCATCTGCGCATATCTCAGTAAAGGTTTTTGTTTTTAATTTAGAGCACTTCTTCACTTTAGTTTTACAACTAATGCTTGTTTACTTTGTAACACACCAGCTAAGGTCGGGTTATTGCGTCTGTGGACTGTTTTATCACTGAACTTGCCATCTTTTTAAAAAAAAAATCGCTCTAGAGAACGCTATCTGCTATATAATTTTAACTTCTGCGATGCTTTCTTTTAATGATTGTGAAGATATTAAGTAATCATACAATAAATCTTATTCAAAGTGAACAGACTATGAAGAACAGTAACAGTTTATATAAAAGGGGTTGGTGCTAAAATTGTACTCGTAAATTAACACCGACAGAGGTTATGTTATATGATTCACATTTTAGTATGAAAGGTACAACGATCACCGTAGTGAAAAACATGAAAGTAATTCAGCAAGGGTCTGAATAAATAGAAAAAAAATTGCGGCATGAGTTATAGAGCCAAAGATGAACAGTCTGAAATTGGGTGCCATATAAACGCTACTGCTTTTGGAAAGAAAGATCTCCCTTTAAACAGATTCACAATTAATTATGAGGCCATTCCTTTAAATCTGTGTCAAAATTTTTTTCATTAAGCTTAGTGTAAATGTTTGCATTCGTGTAACTTGCAGGAGAAAGGTTTGAGAGAAAATGTCTTACTCAGAGATCATATATTCTAAATATGGAGGCATAGGGATATCATACAGTAAGATTAAGTTGAACAAATGAATTTTATATGCAGGTTTACTTCAATTCAGTTCAAAATAACTTTATTCAGTTCCAAGGACCATAAAAGTTTAACAAACAAGCATCACAACTTTTTAATTTAATAACATTAATGTTAAACAGTGTAGTTAAAAATAATAAAAAGAAACATTCATGGAAATCTGACAGTTACATATGATCTAGCACGGCAAGATATATAACTAATCATGAAATTCCAAGGGTATAAAAGTTGTACATTAACTGTTCAGCTTCTTATAGCTCATAGTGCTTTCTAAAGGCCATTGCAACTTTAGTATAGTTAATAACCACAATACAAATAGAAGAAGTGGCCAAAGAGTACGGCAGATTAAAACCTTCAGTGTTTGTGCAAGGCTGGATTTCCCTTGGAAGCGGAGCTTAACATTTGGCCCTTGGCTCTTTAAAAAAGGGGGCAAAATAAAATAAATTGTCATACGGGCAAGGCATAAGTTTTTCGGCCCACCCTGATTGTCTCGGGAATGCCACTAAAAACTGCAGAGTGCGTAAACAAAGTCTAGTTAAAAGAAATTGTGTCTGTACATTGGTAATGAAAGTTAAGTAAAATTGTTGTTGGGCAGGGAACAAGCATGAAAGACCAGTCACCTCAGATTTTGTTTGACACATATTTACCCTGGAATAGTGTGCTTCTTTAATGATGGCTTTCTCGTTTGTGAGGATACCATCAGGATTGTAGTAAAAACACCCCAAGCCTATCTCATAAAATGTATCTCTCACAAATCAGAGGCAAGGGATTGATAGGGTACTATCCAGTTTAATACAGTCTTTAATCACATCACTTGAGAATATTAATCCCTTAGACAGCCACATTTTTGTCCATAGGAGTAAAGGGGCAATGCTTATACGGCCCTCTAAGAATTCCAACCCCAATCTTGATGACAAAGGAGTGTGGGGCGCTATTCAGGGTCATCAATAGCCTTTTTATAAACGTATTTTCCAAAACCAGGAATTGGCAGCTTTTATGGTGAAGCCACACATCTGCACCATAAATTGCCATAGACAAGCATTTAGCTTTATAAAGGGTGACTAGCTCTGTCATCGGCTTGTGTCCTAGATTGCAAGCAAAACAAAATAACCCTTCCACAAACCTACTTGTACATTGCACCATTGCTGTTATAAGTGGTTCCCAATTCATGATATTATTAAAATGGCTTCCTAAGTAGGTGAAGTTATACAATTTATCAATGCTCTTCCCCCTTACAGCAAAGTTTATAGTTTTGTTCAGTTTGGGGCCACACACCATAATATGCAATTTAATAAAGTTAACTTTCAAATCAAGTGCCAAAATAAAATCAGTAAAAGCATTAAGCGATTTTTAGAGGCTATTTCTTGTCAAAGCAATTAGCACTGTGTCATCCGCATACATAGTAGTAGGACAGGATTGCCACCAATTCAGGGAACATTAATTTCTCTATCTAATAAAAATGCCTCCAGGCCATTAGTATGGATTAAAACGGAAAAGAAGCTAAAATACACCCCTGCCGGACACCTTCTGTGGAAACAATTGGCTTAGTCTTTTCCCCTTGGGAGCCATATCTTATGGCAACAGTGGTGTTAGCATGTAACCTAGGCAGGAGGGAAATGAGTGTTTCCCCAACAACCATTTTCCCCATTAGTGCCTACAATTTCTCCCGATCAATGGTATCAATATAGCTAGACAAGTCCATGAAGGCCAGGTGGATAGAACCCTTCCTGGCCCTCTTGTACTTGCTAATAATCAGGGGCATATTGAGGCACTGCTCTGTGGTTCCCAGCTCCCTCCTAAAACAATATTGAGCTTTTGACATCACCTCTGTGGTGGTCACCCAGATTTCCAGTCGGTCAAGGACATCCCTCCAAAGTTCCTTTGCTGTGGCATTGACAAGGGAAATTGGCCTATGACAAGCCAGATCACTCCTATTGCCCCATTAAAGATAGGAAGCACACTGGCCTCCTTCCAGGTTGCTGGGTAGGGGCCAACCACCATTGCTTTAAAGACATTAGTCAATAGGGGTGCCCAAAGGTTGGGATTCCTTTTAAACAAATCAAGTGGAACCCCGGCAGGGCCTGGGGCTTTCATGCATATTCCCTTCCCTAAAGCCTCCTCAACCTTGGATACTGAGATGGATGAACTTAATTAGGCTGCCAAGCCTAAATTTAAAGGCAGGTCCCCCTATTTTCCGCTAACTGTAGGCAGTTCGGGTTAAATATGGCAGAGTAGCGGGATTCCCAAACATCCCCTAAATTCTGGGAATCCATTTGCTTTACATAGTCCGTAAATAACGGGTGGTTAATAATGTCTCAAAAGCTTTTAGTATCTTTAAGGGAGCTAGCTCTCTCCATGTCTTCCCATGCCAATCCCCTCAGTTCCTCTTTTCTTTGGCTAATAGTAGTTTTATAGGTTTGCCTTGCGCTTTTAATTTAATTTCTGTCATGAGGGCTAGCATGAACGGCCATTTTATGGTTCTTTTGAGCCCTTAAGCATTCAGTGTTAAATCACCTTACCTCCTGGGTTTCTCTTCACTGGAACAGTCTAGTTGTTAATCTCTTCACTACATTTGCACACATCAACTCAAATTGCTGAACAACCTCCTCTGGGGAAGAATCTTTTAGTAGACAACTCATATTCAGGCGATAATTTGCAATGACAGTTTCTTCCTCAAATTGGGGGGGGTTATTTAACCACAGTTTAATCTTATCCGTTTATTGGGATAATAGTGAATCAGGTGACCATCACCTTTCCCTACTTGGGCTGTTAAACTGAGAGAAACTGTGAGGGGGCTGTGAATACTAGCATTTAGGTTCCATCCCAAAGTTGTTGACAAGCAGCAATAATTTCCTTGAAATAAGCATTCAGTAAAACATTTCCTCCCACCTCCAACTTTTGTGGGACACTGGGGTGAGGAACTGCAGGCCAAGTTATTAATAAGGTCTAGGTTACTCTCAATAATGATGGAATTTAGGGCTTCGCTCTGCGGTAGGTGGTTAAAGTGTGGCTGAGGTTGATCCTTTGTGTCTAGCACCCCAGAGACTTGTTGTGCATATACCCGCAGGTAGTTCAGTTAAAATACCCCACTCAAAGATACATAATGGCTGCCACTTCCCGCAGATTTTAATAATTTCAGCCTGTCGGCTTCAATAACATGACAGGAATTTTGGTTAAAGATGTTATAATATCAATTCACCACTAGGATCTTAATCTACATCAATTGGAGATCATAATTAATTGATACCAGGGTGAAGTGCCTACGCCAAGGGCTTATATGGACCCATATTGTACAGAGATTAACAACAACGGCCCTCCTTTAGCCCTCCCTGCCGGAGAAGGTGTTGCAGGGACAGTAAAAGAGCGATAACAGTCCAATACAATGTCATCCCGTAATACCAAGTTTCCTGGAGACAGATGATGTCAAAACCCCTGATGTAATCCAGCAATATCTCATTGTTCAGTTTTGGGCAAATTCCTGCAATGTTCCAGGAAATAATTTTGAATTGAAGACTGGTATGTCCCTGATTCACCAAACCCACTGGTGTACTGTTAACAGCAGGCATAGTGGCAAAAGCTACTAGGACAGGCCCCTCCATATGAGGTTACCTTCAGGGATTAATTTAGGGGGAGGGAAGCATTTTCTGGGTTGTCTAAATTCTTATTACTGATGATGGATATATACGGAATGGTGCCAGCTGGATGTGCAAGCCCTTTGCTAACAGGGTGACATTCATGTGAGTATGTTACTTGATTGATGTACTGCAAGCCCATTCTTCTCTTCTCGACTGGCTGTCTAGATTGTTTGAACAGTCATTCCATTTCAGTAAGTCCTGAGAGAGCATCGAAGGGGTTCGGGTGAAAAAAAGGAGAGGGCTGTGATGAGGAATATATGTTCAAGCCTAACCTGTGGGGGCAGTTGTCTCAAAATAGTCCCCTGATGTGGGTAGAAAACACCCAATAGGTGAGCCTTTATGAGTTCACCGAGGGTGTCTCTAAGATGCTTTAAGGCAAAAAGCCCACACCTGGTATTGTTAAAGTTAAGCACCACACAACTTGCTTCCACAGATTTGGCTGTGTAACCCAACTGTCTTGCCATGATAATGTATTCATGCCAATTTATCTGATATGGCATTTTCTTAAAGCACCAATAAGCTAATTTATTATTAAGCCTTTCTTTGGCAGCTGTCTTGGTGACCAGGGGGAAGATGGGGAATCCCCGTCAGGATCAGTGCCTATGGTGTACAGTCAGGGGTAGAGTTAGTATGTTTTAACACCACCCACTTCGGGAACCATGCACTGGGCCATTAGAATTTGCATTATTATCTCGTGGATAACTACCGCCATTCAACGGGTCTGGTCTTGATCGAATTGTGACCCCCATGTCCAACATTTTGGTTATTCCCATGGAGATTCCCATGGGGCACAGGTTCCCATGATGTCTGAACCAGAGGGTTTTTATGGGAGGGCTTTTGGGGAGAGACCCACTTACTTAGAGGACTTCAAGTAGGTGTTACACTTTTTGGGGCCATCCTATCCAGAGGGGCACCAGAAGGAGCATCATTTACACTTTGATCTGTGTTACTAACTTGGGTGGCCCTTTAATTCTGTATATTGGTTGCCAAATCCTTTCCTAAATCCTGCGGTGCTAATGTCTCTTGTACTATTTTACTGAGCTTATCAAGAGAGGTGTCGATTCCTGTATATGCGTTGCTTCTTCCTGCTCCTGGGCGAGATCTACATGCATTGCCTGTTATGTGGGTTTGTTTAGTTCTCTTTACCCTCGCTGACTGGCCCTTTAATCTGGAATCAACCCCTGCCAGTTCAGAGTGTTTCCTCTTCACCCATGTTGTGGGCTGATGACGAATCTTCTACAAGAATGGGATGGTGGTAGGCTCAATTCCATCATGTATAGCACATATTCTCCTGTTTCAAAATTTCAACAGTGGGCAAAAGTAGAGTTTGTGGCCTATTATTAATGTCTGTTTCAGTCATGGCTCTATGAGAGTCAGAATTAACAGAATCATGTGAATCAGGAAGGGGAGATAATGAAAGACTGTGATCTGCCAGTTCTATTTCCTTGCTAATTGCCCCTTCTGCCTTTCGAAGGAAGCCATCCAGGGTAGTATCAGAGGGTTTTAAAACAGGCAAATATTTCCCCATGATGAAATTTCCCTTAACTATATAACTGGGGGAAATTCATGTTTTTACCTTCAGATGGCTTCACAAGGATGGATTGCAACTACGAAAAACCCAGAGTCAGGAAGGGAAAACCAAGAGGGTAGGCCCAGCCCAGCCTCCTCCCGGCTCTGACGTGCTGTGTGAGTCCACGCTGCAGAAGCCCTGCATGAACTAAATGCGCCCCCTGGCAAGTTGTGTTTTGTTGTGATGCCACTGTGGTGCCTGGGGGCTGTAGTCCTGCTCCTGATGGCCCTACAAGCAAACAGCAGACAGAAAACTCGGGCTTACACGTCACACTTCACTAGCTTCAGGAACTGACAGCTGCATTTACGACACTTATATGCAGGTCTGGTAGTCAGAAACAGCAATAGGCAGCAGACGCAATAGAGACGTTTTGCTAGTGTTGGAAATGGCTATCAAAGATAACAATTGTGAGTGGGGTGTTCTATGTGTGCCCCAGGCTACAACCGGGACTAACCGGGCCGCCTCTGCAGCACTCCTCAGGCCTCTCTTTTGGCCCTCTGACTAACAGCAGCTGCACTCACAAATAGATGAACTGCCTTCGCAGTCTTCACAGTCTTTGCAGTTAATCAGTTATTTGCTTGTCCCAGGCCACAGGCAGAAAAGGACTGATGGTCGACGACAAAATCTGCAGACTTACGGCTGAGGACCTGTATGTCTCCGCTCCCACACCACCTGCACTCCATCTACAAACCAGAGCCAGAGCCACATCCGCAGCCAGGACAGGGAAGACCGCTCGAAGGACCTTTGCACTCTACCTGCTCCCAACAGCTACTGCCACAGCCTCGGCTGCAGTTGTATGCAAAGCAGCCGAGGTCTTCAGAACCGCAAGGCCAGAGGGGGGCAGCAACGAGGCAGCAGCAAATCCATCTCAGGAGTCACGTAGTTGTGGAGAGTAGCAGAGAATCACTGATCTCCTGTGAGCCACCATTCCTGAACGTGCTGAAAGTGCTCCTGCACTCCTTGCAGGTTTACTTATCTAAGTATTACATGGAGAACAATATTTTCCATTCCTCAACAATTTGTCCTGAAGGGTTAAATATAGCAGTTTGTTTGAAAGATATATATTTTCTACTATTTGTCCTCATTCTTTACAGATTGGAGGTGTGCTTTCACATTTTCCTGTATTATCATGTCCTCCAAATGATGTTCACAAACCACTGCATCATTGAAAGGCAACAGGAGCAAAATTCCATTTGGATTTATTTTGTTTTATGAACGGAACCAGAAGGGGGAGCCGCTTTGCAGCCAGAGTTCGGGACCTGAGCCAGGGGGACTACCATTCCCAGAATGCCTTGCGCCTGGAGGTGCTGACGCCCATTTTCCTGTGTCCAGCAGCGCATTAAACCAACTCGTAGCCTCCACAGCGAGGGAGCCGCTTTGCAGCCAGAAGCCGGGACCTGAGCCAGGGGAACTACCACCCCAGAATGCCTTGCGCCTGGAGGCACTGATGGCCGTTTTCCTGCACCCAGAGGTGTATTAAACCAGCTCATGGCCCCCACAGCATGGGAGCGGCTTTTCAGCCAGAAGCCAGGGCCTGAGCCAGGAGGACTACCACCCCCAGAACGCCTTGCATCTGGAAGCTCTGACGCCCATTTTCCTGTGCCCGGAGGCGAATTAAACCAGCTTGCGGCCCCCTCTGTGCGGGAGTTACTTTGCAGTCAGAAGCCGGGACCTGAGCCAGGGGGACTACCACCCCAGAATGCCTTGCGCCTGGAGGTGCTGACGCCCATTTTCCCACGCCCTGAGGCACAAATAAACCAGCTCGTGGCCCTCCCTGCACAGGAGCCTCTTTGCAGCCAATAAGTCTGGGCTCGAATGTGCTGGAGTATTTGTTCTGTTAGCACATTTTGGAGGGGGAGGTGAGGTTTAGTACAATATCTCGACCAAATGATGAAAGATGTACGATGCCGTGGCTTGGTCTGCAATTTGCACTCCTGTTCATGAGAGCTTTGGGGAATGACACATGAGTTCACAAGAACCACTTCCCATAGCTATTCTGCTACCCTCTACAATATTATCACCCATGTCAATACTTTAACTTACCGTGTCTTCTTCTCTTTCTCACGTCCTATTTTCAAATATACAAGCAGCCCATTTCTTGTATAGTTTTAAATACCTATTAAGTTTTCATGGGGAAAAACATGACAACACAGCTTGAGATTTTCTTCAATTAAAATATTTTTTATTTTTCAGTTCCTTTATGTTTTTTAATGATTGTAAAATATTTAAAAGAACATAGCTAAAATTACCAAAATGCAGAGCAATAACAAAGGAGAAAATCGAAGAATAAAACATAAACATACATGGACAGCAATATTTCAAGTAATATTTGTGAAACCTTCAAACCACACAATAAATTTCACTTTTGAACTAGAAATAAATAAGACATTTCTCGTAAATCTGGGAAGTAATACAGTTTCATTAGATACACAAACTGAAAGAACGCCAATAGTAACAGGAGGCAAAAATAAAAAGAAGAGTACTTTCACAACAACTAAAAACTGCTAAATGTTTTGGACATTACGCCTAAGAAGTACCTAAAAAGAAGAACTTAGGTACCTAGGTGCTGATTTATAAAGCAGTATATTTCATTTACTCTCTCAGCGTGACAGAGTGAAATACTCCATCGCCCAGCCAGAGTACCTGTACTCCAGATTTAAAGTTGTTACGATCCATCAGTAAAGAGTTCCTGTCCATGCATTAAAGTTGTGCTGCGAGGCTTCTTCACATGACGTTCCCATATGGCACTCTTTCAATATCTTGTTTTTTTCAAAACTGCAATCCCAAAGAGGGATTTACTTCTTGAAAATAAAACAAAATATATATTGACCCTCTTCAATGAGAGATTTCTCTTGTGGGGTAGGGGTCATTAAAATATGTTTACCTTCACTTACACCACGTTTTATATGGGCGTGTGTGAAAGCAGAAACTGCCCATTTTACTACCCACTCTAATTAGGGCAAATGAGGAGAGTGAAAATTCAGTTTGGGGGAGACGGAGTAATCATCTAAGCCAAACTTTAAAGCAGGCCCTTCATCAAACAAAAACAGAGGGGCATATGTACATGGAAATATCAGAGCGTGGAGCTTTGCCAAATTTGCCAGCACCGCGCGCTAGCATTTCCAAAACGCAGGGATGGACCGTATTTACAACAATACGGTACACCCTTGTGTTTTCTCCAGCACTAGCGCTTAAATTAGCTGCCTAACGCCATGCAGGCAGCATTGCACCATAGTGCAAGGGTCCCTGCATTGCAGGGAATGATTGTTTGTGCGCATGAAGGTGTCCCTTACTTCACATAAATAATACATAATGGAGATTTCTTTACTTCTATGTGTGCTGCAGAATGTGCAGAAAGTGATACCTTCTTGCATTTAAACAATCATTCATGCTATTTTGCTCTTTCTGTGTGTGCTGCACAATGCCGAATTTAATGACTTTCCTGTTGCGCAATGCCTTCCTCCATATATACAAAGTTGCTTTACACCCACATAGAAAGAGGAAAATGCAATGAATGATTGCTTATGTGCAGGAAGGTGCCCCACATAAACAATCATTAAATAATGATGATTTATTAATTCTATGTGTGCTGCATTCTGCAGCAAAAATAGAAGTAACATATTGCATTATGGACAGTTTATGTGCGAGAAGGAACACCTTCCTTTGCATGAACATTCATTCCCTGCAATGCAGGCACCCTTGCACTATGGTGCAGGGGGGCCTGCATTGGGGCTAGGCAGCAAATGTTAGTACCAGCGCTAGGGAAAACACAGGGGTGCGCTGTATTGTTGTAAATACGATGCATCCCTGTGTTTTAGGATTGCGGAGAAGCCAAGTTTGGTTCAACTCCATGCCCTGACATTTCCTTGTACTTACGCCCCCACTTGTTTTGCCATTCCAATGTCTGCTCTTGCACGGAGTTCGTTTTAGTGCCAATTTGTAATCATGGAACAGGGCACAGTGCCACTGGAAAGTCATTTCAAGTGATGTTCCTGTTGCACAATTCCCTTGTAAATATTCTTCTGAGACTGCGCAGCAGAGTGCAATGGAAGTGGAAAAATACGTCAAGGGTGTGCTAACAGTCCTTTGTTAGAAGAAAGTCTGCTAACTTCAGAAATACTAAAGTAGCACAATTTAAAATTAGTTTTAAGTCCCAACACCATGAATTAATCACGTATTGCTTATTTCTTTTTGTTGTATAGCACGAAGATGGCCTGAAGTTATTAGAGCACCCTACAGGAGCAACAGACGGACAAATTCATTTTTAGGCACGGGGAGATTTACTGATTTGCCCAGAATAACAGGATGTGAGAGCCTCCTGCCAGACTCGAAACTGGTTCCCCAGCTTCAAAGTAAACCACCTTAGCCATTAATCCTCACCCTTTCCTTAACATGACTTAACACAGACTGCTTGAAAGACAAGCTGTAATCCCAAAGAAACACTGAGCTGCATGGTAAAAACACAGATACAGCAAACAGCACAAAATAACTCAGATTAAGAAACATGCCCATTTCGCCAGCTGATTGCCAAGCATGTTTAGACTTTGTTGCACTAGCACGTGGCACTTTATAGAACTTTTCTAGCAGTGCCGACTGAACTCAGATAACAGGGCACTGCGCATTTTTATCGCAAATTACACTCACAGAGGGTATTGGCACCAGTATGTGGCATCCTACAGCCTTAGAATCTGTCCTATTGCATCCATAACATGCTAGAAATGTCCACAGTTTTTTGCTACTTGTATAGGATGGTAGTTCTTTTAATACTAGATGCAGTAACTCCGTAATTGCTTGTCATAATGACTAGAATATCATGCCCAGGATTAGATAACAGGGCATTTCACTGCCTGACTGCCAAGCATCTTCACTTTTTATTGCACTAGCATGTGGCACTTTATACCACTGTTCTAGCATTGCTTGACAGGATTTAGATAATAGGGCACTTCAACTTTGATCATCGAATACACCTATTGAGGGCATTGGCAACAGCACGTGGCACATTATAGAATTGCCTTAGAATCTGACCTCTTGCATCCAGAACATGCTACACATGTCCATGGGCGTTTGGCTACTTGTTTGAGATGCAATTATTTTAATAGTTGGTTCACTAATGCTGCATTTGCTTGTCATAACGCTCCTTGCATCTGTGCAAACCATAGTGGAGGTTTGTTTTTGGTCTTTTTTTTAATTTAAAGCACTTCAGCGCTTTAGGTTTACAACGAATGCTTGTTTAGTTTGTAACACACCAGGGAGCATATTATCACGCAAGGCGTTCACATTAGCGCCGCTTTAGCGGCAGAAAACTGCAGTTAACACAGTGATAATCGGCTTGATAATATGCCGTAGTGAATTCCTATAGATGCCCATGTTCACATCAGAACATGGGCTTCTATGGGAATTCTCTACGGCATATTATCAAGCCCATTATCGCCGCTTTAGCAGTAGTTTTCTGCCACTAAAGCGGCGATATTGTTAACGCCGTGCTTGATAATATGCCCCTAGATAAGGTCGGTTTATTGCGTCTGTGAACTGTTTTATCACAGAATTTTCCATCTTTTAAAAAAAATTGCTCTAGAAAACTTTATCTGCTATATAATTTTAACTTCTGCGATGCTTTCTTTTAATGATTGTGAAGATTTTAAGTAATCATACAATAAAGCTTATTTAAAGTGAACAGACTATGAAGAACAGTAACAGTTTATATAAAAGGGATTGGTGCTAAAATTGTGTTATTTTACTCGTAAAGTAACACCGACAGAGGTTATGTTATATGATTCACATTTTAGTATGAAAGGTACAACGATCACCGTAGTGAAAAACATGAAAGTAATTCAGCAAGGCTCTGAATAAATAGAAACAAATTGGGGCATAAGTCATAAAGCCAAAGATGAACAGTCTGAAATTAGGTGCTGTATAAACGCTACTGCTTTGGATGGAAAGTTCTACTTTTAAACAGATTTACAATTAATTATAAGGGCATTCCTTTAAATCTGTGGCAAAACATTTTTCATTTAGCTTAGCGTAAATGTTTGCATTCCTGTTACTTGCAGGAGAAAGGTTTGAGAGGAAAATGTCTTACTCAGAGATCATATAATATAATATGGAGGCATAGGGATATTGTACAGTAAGATTAAGTTAAGAAAATGAATTTTATATGCAGGTTTACTTCAATTCAAATCAAAATAACTTTATTCGGTTCCAAGGACCATAAAAGTTTAACAAACAAACATCCCAATTTTAAATTTCATAACATCTTTGTAAAACAGTGTAGTTAAAATCAATAAAAAGAAAAGGTCATGGAAATCTGACGGTTAAAACATATAATCCACAGTACATATGATCTAGCACGGCAAGATATATAACAAATCATACATTTCCAAGGGGTATATTCACAAGAACGTGTGCTAAACATCACCAAAAAATCTTGCGCACCTTTACACATCGCATCCTATTGCGGGAACCAACCGTGTCAACGTGGAATTCACAAGGCGGCAGCATGCGATAGTCCACCTAAATCGCGGCCAATGTCCATGATACAACCACCGCGATGGAGAAAAAACACAAACCACAACACAAAAAAAATGCAAATAGCCCATTCACGATGAGGAAAGCAGGGATATGCACCGCCAGGTTCGCGACACACGGCAGACGGGAATAAGCACAACAAAAGCCTGAAAAAAAGAGACACCCCAAACAGAAAACAACAGCCAAGGAAAATTAAGGCAACCCGAGCCAGCATACAACCCCACAAGCCCCATTGGCAACAAAACATTGTACATGGCAGGCCATCTTGGACAAGGTGAATGCAGCCTGAGAGCGGAGGTGGACAATGTAAGAAAACCAGAACATCTGGAATGATGCAAAACGCACAAACAATCAGAAACACGCCGACAACAAGAAGGCAGCAATGTACACCTGAGGTGAGAGGCCAGAGCCACACCAGGAGCTGGATGACATGGTGGAAATGGTGTCCACCACATCAGTCTGGAGACGGTGGCAGGACTCGGGGACAGCAAACTGACCAAAACAGACACATTAGCAACAGGGAGAGGAACCAGCAGGGAGCTGGGGGAGGTGGGCACAATGGCACACATGCACAATTCAGCACAGCAACACTGCAGACAAACAATGCCCAAGAGGAAAAACACCAAACAGGAGCACAAGTCCCAAGACCCAGCAATATCACACCACAGAACAAGCACAGAAGTGAAAACCGCACTGCCTGAAGGGGAGAAGGGTGAGCCAAATCAGAGCTGAAGGGACATCTCACACATAATGCAGCACACACACACTTAGCAAGCAGAGCACTACAACCTCGAACACAATGTGGCACAAATACCAACATTTACACAACCGAACACAGAACACAAGTGCATCCGCCTGGTGCCGGTAAATGGTCATACACATCTGATTAAGCATGACACAGGGACATGACAATGCAGTACAAACCCACAGTCTTGATGCAGTAGCAATGCACATATGGCAGGGAGCCAGAGAGTCTGTGACACACACATTGGCATATAAATCAAGACACAACCCAGTCGGAGACAAGTGAAAGAGTGTAAACTTTATCAACAAGTGCGTGTCAGTGCGGCCAAGAGAAGTGCCACGATGTGCAGACCAATGCAGCAGCATGTCTGAATGAGGAATGTAGGAAAGTGCCCATATCCACCTCGGGGGAGTTCATCACCAACAAAAGTCTGTGTCAACCCATGTCGGTTGTCCGTGCATGGATCATGAGTCCAGGCCAAAGCAGCCATGTCTATTGTTATCTTGGAACATGTGACCAGATTCCCAACATGCAACCAGGCGTCGGGACACATGCAATGGGTCACATCCAGTTGTGGCTGCAGGTACATTGCCACTGGTCCATGAACGCGACTGCATCTGTGTAGGCCAACATCTCCAATGAGCGATCGTCATCCACCATATCTGACATGTCGTCAATGTAATCCATCAGCTAAGCTGTACAGATGTGCTGAATCCAACCACTGGCCCCAATATGCACCAAAGCCCAATCGGGCAGTGACTTAATGTGCTCACTGCACACATGGACTCGTGCAACCTCCCAGGTCCAGTGTCCAGCCTGCATGCCAAACATCCATGCATGCCATAAACGGGCATCACAGTGACAGTCCTAGTCATGGGCCAACAGGGGGTGCACACACACATTCTAATCCAGGTCAGCTACCGCTACGTTGGACAGGCAGACATCCATGGACCACTCGAATATTCACAAGCAACAATTCAACACAGGCTGAATTCAGGAGAAGTCCACAAGGCGGAAGCTCAGCGAGTAACTGATCCGCAAGACGGCCAACGGCAGTGCCCCCAGTACATGCAACAGACATGCACATTACGGGTCCACTTGACTGGATCTGGGTATGTGTCCGGGATGGTCTGCCATGGCGTCAGTGGCTCTGCTAGAAGCGGCACTGGCTTGCCCTGCACCAGTCCTGTGGATAAAATGGCACAGCCCGTTGCAATGAGCAGTGTTGATGTGCAACGGGTGCAGGCCTGGGGTGGGGTGGGAGTATGTGTGCAAGACATTTCAAGCACACCAACTATGACCAAGGAGTACTGCGTGTGGGATGTGCATACGTTGGCCTCACTTCAGGCAGTGCGTAGGGTGGGAGTCGCAAGCAAATTCCATTGTATCTGTCAGGGGGTGCTGGCCACATACCAGTTCCTGCTCGGAGCTGCAGATGTGCTACCGCCTGATAGTTCACACAAAGGACCTTTCATCCCTACAGTAACTTCACCTTCTGCATGTATACAGGAGATGCACAGAGCCTGGCGTGGGTGTGGTGGGATGTCTGTGACCCTGGTAACACAGTGACGCTGCTCTTTGAAGGTTTGGGGCCACTGGACCTGACAGGGCAGACACAGGTGTACAGCCCATGGCTGACTGGGATCACGCTGCAAATGAGACCAGGCAAATGAGGCCAGGCAAATGAGGCCAGGCAAATGACTCATGCATCCACCGGACAGATAACCATAACACTTGGCATGCATGTGCCAAGACCCCAAGCGGTTTTGCGCTCCCACATGTCCCCGTACATGTGGACTGCCCTCCTGGTACATGCTACATTGCAACATCGACTAATGTGGCCCTGGTGGCGACTACACCCCAACACGAGACACACTTACCGCACTTCCTACCCAAGGCAAGGTCCGAGCCATGCCCTGCTCCCCTTGCCGCATCAGCACACCCCTGCGTTTATCTGAGGAACACCAGACCAGCACTCACCGCTTGTGCATGCAGGGGGTGCATGCAAAGCTACATGTCCAGGGTCACTGCCAACGCTGAGGTGACATTGTAACGTCTGTTGAAGACAGCACAGTATGATGTTGCAGGGCCCGTGCCCATCATGCTGACACAGTGACCACACAGACGTACTTGCTCAGCTGGTGTGAATGGCTAGGTGCATGTGCGCACGGCCACATTTATTAGCAGGCACGCAAACTGAGTGACACCTATGTTGGATGTGTGTGGGGTGTGTGCACACCAGCCGGCAAGGGCTGTCTGGTGCAGTCCAAAATAGACAACAGTAAACATTGCAGAGGACACAACCATTCAACCATAAATACCCCATGACTTGTGCTGCACAGAGTTAGTGGCCCCGGATGCTCAGCCGCCTGCACAGGCCACCCGCCATGGGACGCTGATTTGCGGGGCACTGAGGCAGGGTCACGAGTGCAGAGCAGGTTTCTCTAGATGTAAAAGAAGTGTGTCGCAGAGTGTCTGGGTGGACAGTGGGAGGTTTACCCCCAGGTCATGATGCAGAGGGCAGGACCACGCTGAAACAGTCACCATGGTGGAGATGAATGGAACAGACACATGTTGGACACCAAGTCCGGTCCAGCCAGATGAAAATGCAGGAAACCACCAGGCCATGGAATCAGATGCCACCAAGTTCCAACCAGATAGTGCCCATGACTCATTGCACACTGAGTTAGTGACACCAGTGCTGTTAGGGTATGCCGCCTTCAATGAGGCATGTCCAATGGTGTGGACTCCTCCACATCTTACCCAAGACACATTTCCACATGTGTGACCTACTGGTCCACAAGGTAGGCCTGGGCCCTCATCCTCGTGTGTCCAGCTGGTGTTGAACAGGGTTAGTGGCACCTCGTGTGGCCGCCCGGCGTTGAACAGGGTTAGTGGCACCAGGTATCGCAGGCCTGCCATATGGAATTATGCCTCACTGATCGAAGGGAGTCTGGTGCTGTGGCTGCTGCCATGGACTTTGGGTCACTGCCATTCAGGACTCAGGACACAGTTCTACATGTGAAACCTACTGGGCTGAAGAAGAGGTCGCGGAACTGGTGTTTGTAGCTTGCACCGGCACGTGGTGTGCCCTCTGTGACACATGCCGGTGTAGGCAGGGGAGCGGAGCCTCGTTGGTGCGCTGGAGCAGGCATGACGGGTCTGGGGACCAGTGGCCCGGGGTGCAGCAGGTGCTCAGGGATGCAGGCCCCGCAGCACTCTGTGCAGGACTTGTGGTGGACTGAGAGGCGCCGCCCTGGCTGACACGTGGTCCATTCCGATTGAGAACCGAGACCAGTGCGACAGGCTTTTTGTTCACAACCCTACACATGCCTGGCGTTCGCAGGACCAACCCACTTCGCATGCGTTTGCAGAGTTCGGACGTAACGTGCAACATTTCCGCATTCTGACCCGCAGCCTGTCGGGACATGGTAGCGTTCACTGGCCACTACACTCTATGCACCAGCAGTTGATCTCCACCTGGCCATTTCTATGGTTTGCAGTCTGTGACCTGTCCGGCACCTCCACACCACACCTGGCATTGGGTAGGTTTGCTTTCCTTAGTCACTTGCCGCTCTCGCACATGCCTGCTCTATGCCTCTTCTCTCATCCTGCTATTGTGTGTCTGCGGTGCCATGCCGCGGCTGGGTTGTGGGCATGGCAAGGTCGGATTCCCAATGGAGTTGTGTTGTTGTGTCTGGTCGGTTGGCATGTTATGTGTAATGTTGGATGTAGTTGTGCTGCTGGCCCATTGGCAGTATCGTGAGTTGCATGACTGGGCGGCAGACGAGTTTCGGTGGGTCTGCTGTCTTTGTGTACGCTGGCTCTGTGGTGTTCCTCTGGGGTGGGCCGGACAGGCCTGGGGTGGTTGGGGTGCCTGTTGTGGCCCTCATGGGTATCCGCATGGCATGGTCATTGTCTCCATGGCATCTGTGGGTCTTCAGTTGTGGCTCATGGCTGGACTCCCTTTTATGCTGCAGGTAGTCGTCCTACTTTACACCAGCAATAGGCAGGTGTTAATTCCCTGCTGCTACCGCAGCTTATCACCTGTTTTTGTTTAGCATCGCAGATCTGGCAGTTCATTGTGAAAGTGCTGTTGTTGTTTTTTCATGTGTTTTTGCACAGGAATGCCTACTCTGCATCTGCATGGAAGAATTGGAGTAATATTTTAAGCCCAGCAGGACCCTCATATAGTTATAGGGAGGATTCCGTAATGAATGAGCCTTTAAGCGATGTAGAATAGGTAATGGGGCAGCCACGGAGCACACAAATAGTCTCTTGTAATATAAATGGGCTAGGAACGCACCTAAAACAAGAAGCCGTGAAAGAACTTGCAAAAAAGAATGAAATAATTTGTATACAAGAGACCTGGCTCTGTGGTGTGCCCCCAGTAGTGGAAGGGTTTCAACAAGTCCACCGTCCAGCAGTAAAATCTAACTCTGGTCGTCCAGCAGGTGGCTTGTTGACAATGATATCAACAACTTTATTATCTAAGGCCTCTCAGATATCTGTAAGGTGTAAGTGGCTTTTGGCCTGCAGAATTCAAACAACATTTGCTGACAAGAAATATAAATATATGTTGATCCTAAATGTGTATATGCAATGGAGTTCATCGAAGGAATATGGGGTCGAATTGTTACATTTTAAGAATGATATGGATGTACTTTGTGATAAGTATGGGAATGACTTGATTGTGTTATTGGGAGATTTTAATCATAAATTAAATCCAAAATCGTCTGATTAGTGGTACTCAGAAATTCTAGAGGCATACGAGGTAAAAAAAAGCAGAGTTTTTGGAAACTAAAACTTCGACTGATGCGGCTAAACTGGGTAATTTTTTAGCCATAAAAAGTTTCTTTTGTCTAAATGGTAGGGTGGTTCAGGACCGTCCGGCAAAGAAAACTTTTAAATGTGGGACGCACAATTGCCCAATAGACTATGTCTTTATGCTAGCATGGAATTTCGAGTTAGTAAAAGATTTTAGTACTAACCCAATGGAATGTAGTGATCATAATTTAATAAAGTTAGAATTGGTAATAGCCCAACATTTGGCTTGTGATAGAGTTATCTTTCAAGAGATGGAGTATCCGAAGCGGATAACCACTCGGTTATCTGAAAAATTCATCGCGGGGTTAACAAGTCTGCAACATAAGGTTCAGTTAGGCTGCTTGAGGGGCCAAAACTTACCCTGGTTTGTGGAAAAAATAAAACAAGTAGTGGAAAGCATAAGTATAGAACTAAGGCCTCTTGTAAGTGCCCATAAGAATAAAGGAAGAACCCAAATTAAGAAAGGAACGTGGTTTAATCAGGACTGTTTAATTAAAAAAAGAGAAGTCAGGTGAGAAGAGCGTAGCCTACGGAAAAAATTTGTGCAAGCGAAGGCGGAAAACTTTGTAAAAATAAAGAGAGAATACACCACGTTAGTCCGTAGTGCAAAAAGGATTCATAAAGAATCTTGTTGGGGCAAATTATTGGAAACAATCGAATCTAAGAACATACAGCAGTTCTGGAAGCTAATTCAATCAGCTATGGAACCTTCGGTTGCCCCAATGATTTGTGTAGTGGAGGAGGATGCTTGGATAGAGTATATACAGAAATTATACGCCCCTGGGAGGTGGACTGATAATGTGGTATCAAAGGATTGGGGAGGCCTAGTAGAGGATTTAAAACAAGATTGCTCAGTAACAAATGTCTTAGGATAATTAGGACATTAAATTTAACAAGAGCCGCTGGCCCAGATGATATGCCTGCCCTGATAATAAATTCAAACCAGCCCTGTGGGTAGAATTCTTCTAAAAAATGTTTGTTTTAATTTTAGAACAAGGGGAACTACCTTTTAACTGGAAGGGTGCAATAATAAGGCCGCTACAAAAGAAAGGGGATGTACATGCCCCAAGAACTACAGGCTAATTAACCTATTAGATATAAGAGAAAAGATCTTTGCTAAGATGATCCTTGGTAAGCTAAAAGTGTGGGTGGAACTTTGGTCATTCGTGCCAGTAGAACAGGGTGGGTTTAAAGAAGGCCACTCCACTATTGATCATTGTTTTACCCTGTGGGCATTAGCCAGGAAATTGATAGAACAAAATGGCAAATTATTTTGCTGCTACGTCGATTTCCGGGCGGCTTTTGGCTCAGTGGACCGAAGTAGCCTTTGGGAAGTGCTAGAAAACTATGCAATGCCGGAGGGCATACTGAATATTTTAAAAGAATTACATAGTGACAATTGGGCCCAGGTCATTAGAGATTCAAAGGGCTCATTAACCCAGAAAATTCCTGTAAAGAATGGCCTGAGACAAGGGTGCGTTTTGGCACCCTTGCTTTTTTCAATTTTCTTAGCAGATCTTCCTGCAGTTTTGGAAGTCGAAAAGAGTGCGAGCCCGTGCATGAACAGTAATAAAGTGTCATGCCTTTTATATGCTGATGATCTTGTGATCTTGGACCAAACGGAAATGGGCCTCCAAAGGAAATTAAATGTTTTTTAAAAGTACTGTGATAAAATGCTATTAACTGTGAATATGGAGAAAACAAAGATCCTATGTTTCGGAAAGAGGGTAAAACATTTTAATTGGTTTTTTGGTCAGGACAAACTAGATGTAGTAGGCGAATATAAATATATAGGCCTTTGGTTTGACAGCGCATTAAAATGGAATACCCACGTGGTGGCACAAACTTCAAAGGCGTTTTCATCAGTCGGTGGATTGAATTTTTTTTATAAAGATTACGGTGACAAGTCACACAGACCGATATTAAAGGTATTTGAAGCTATGATCCCCCCACAAGTTCTTTATGGTGCAGAAGTGCTCTATCTGAGTGGCAAAAGGGGGTGGGACAGGGAAGAAGGAAAGATACTCAAAATGCTGCTGTCTTTACCTAACGGTTCCATGATTCAAGCAATCAGATTGGAGGTAGGACTGACGGCATGGGATGTAAAGTCACAAATGTCCTTGCTAAAATTCTGGAACCGTCAGGCGCCTGGTGGGGAACAGAAGGTTTCCATTTGGTGCAGAGAGGAAATACGAGCAAGCAGCTTACGCTGGGCACGGGATGTGAGGAAAACCCTCCAGTTAATAGCTGCGCACTTAAAATTGAACCTCGAACAACCTTCGTAGGATTTAGTCTTTACTAAGAAAATGCTTTGAGACCTAGGGCTCGAATATTCTAGATCACAAGATCTGGAGTACCTGAAGCTAATCAAATCAGTTAACTGGGTACGGAATGAATGGGAAAAGGAGGCCTGGTTCCCATATTTGGGTTTGTTGCCCAATAAATGGCTAAGATACGAAATCATGAAGGTTCGGGTGGGCTTAAATCCATGGAAGATTGATAGTAAAAAAAAAGCGGCCCTGATCCAACCAGATGGTATTTGTAAATGTGGCCTAGGAGTGAGAAATGATATTTTACATATATTGCTTTACTGTACATGGATTTTAGCTGTTCGAAAAGTGTTTTTACGCCCAATATTTTTAAAGTACAAGGTGAATACACGTGCAGATGCTGTTGTTCTCCTTACAGACATGCCTTTCTTGGATATTACAATTGCGCTGGGGAAGTTTTTGAAAGTAAGAAGAGAATCTGTAATGGAGGCAATTAAGGAGGATGGAAAAGTTTAAGATTTTAAAAATACAGAGTATCCCAATATATTGTTTTTATGGTTTTAAATTTGTACAGAGTGTTTAAAATGACTTATGGTTTAATAATCTTATTGCTATGTGGATCCATTGTTCTATGTATGGTTTATAGACTATTGTCTAAATAAACTTTGTTTATCAATAAAAAAAAATACTCTGCATCTCAATAGGGTTAGTTGGTGTTGTCCACCGTGGGGATATATTTTGGGACAGTTATCGTGGGAATACAGGCAATGTCTGCAGTTTGCACCAGCTTGTGAATGGGGTGTTAAATCTGTGTCCACATTTGTTGCGTTACAGTGGTGATAATTCATACTTGAGTCCTTGTGAATAGCCCTCCAAGGGTATTAAAGATGCACATTAAAAGACTGCAACATTCCTGTTCAGTTTCTTATAGCTCATAGCGCTTTCTAACAGCCATTGCAACTTTAATATAGTTAATAACCACGATACAAATAGCAGAAGTGGCCAAAGAGTACAGCAGATTAAAACCTTTAGTGTGTGTGCAAGGCTGAATTTCCCTTAGAAGTGGAGCCAAACATTTTACCCCTGGCTCTTTAAAAAAGGGAGCTAAATAAAATAAAATTGTCAGTCTGGAAGGGCATAGGTTTGTCTGCACACCCTGATTATCTTGGAAATGCCATTAAAAAAAGCAGAGTGCATAAATAAAGTCTAGTTAAAATAAATTGTGTGTGTACATTGCTGGTGAAAGTTCACTAAAATTGCTGTTGGGCAGGGAAACAGCATGGGAGACCAGTCACCTCAGAATGAGTTTGGCGCATATTTGCCCTAGAATAATGCACTTCTTTGATGATGGTTTTCTCGTTTGTGAGGATACTATCAGGATTGTTTAAAAATGCCCCAAGCCTGTCTCATAAAATATATCTTTCACAAGTGGGAACCAAGGGATCGACAGGGCACTATCCAGTTTAACACAGTCTTTAATCTCATACCTTGAGAATATTAATTCATCAGACAGCCAAATGTTTGCCCATAGGAGCAAAGGGGCAATGCTTATATGACCCTCTAAGAATTCCAACCCCAACTCTTGATGACAAAGGAGTGTGGGGGCGCTATTTGAGGTAATCAATAGCCTTTTTATAAACTTATTTCCCCAAACCTGCAATTGGTGGCTATTATGGTGACCACACACCCCTGTACCATAAGTTGCCACAGACAAGCACATAGCTTTATAAAGGGTGACTAGCTCTGTCACCGGCGTGTTTCATAGCTTGCAAGCAAAACAACATAACCCTTTCAAAACCCCTACTTGTATGTTGCACCCTGTTATGAGTGGTTCCCAATTCATTGTATTATTAAATCCATTTCCTAAGTAGGTAAAATTATTCCACAAAGTTTCTAGTTTTGGTAAATTTGGAGCCACACTCCATAATATACAACTTAATAAAGTTAACTTTCAAATAAAGTGCAGATATAAAATTGGTAAAAGCGTTAAGCAATTATTTTTGGAGGCTATTTCTTGTCTAAGCCATTAGCACTGTGTCATCCGGATACATTAGTAGTGGGACAGGATTGCCACCAATTCGGAGAAAATCATTTTCCTTATCCAAAAAATGCCTCTAGGTCATTGGAATAGATTAAAAAATGAAAAGGTGCCAAAATAAAACCCTGTGGACACCTTCTGTTGAAACAATCTGCTTACTCTTTTCCCCTTCTATCTTATGGCACCAGTGGTGTTAGCATGTAACCTATGCAGGAGGGAAATGAGTGCTTCCTCAACACCCATTTTCCCCATTAGTGCCCACAATTTTGCTCAATTATTGGTATCAAAATAGCTAGACAAGTCCATGAAGGCCAGGTGGATAGAACACTTCCTGGCACTCATGTACTTGCTAATAATCAGGGTCAGATTGCGGCACTGCTCTGTAGTACCAAGCCCCCTCCTAAAACCATATTGAGTTTTTGACATGTCCCCTGTGGTCGTCGCCCAGACTTCCATTCGGCAAGGACAACCCTCCCCTGTTCCTCTGCTGTGGTGTCGATAAGGGAAATTGGCCTATAACAAGCTAGATTATTCCTATTGCCCTTTTTAAAGATATAAACCACAGTGGACTCCTTCCAGGTTGCTGGGACAGGGCCAATCACCACTGCTTTAAAGAGTCAATAGGGGTGTCCAAATGTTGGGATTCCTTTTGAACAAATGAAGTGGAACCCTGTCAGGGCATGGGGCTTTCATGCATATTCCCTTCGCTACAGCCTCCTCAATCTTGGATACTGAGATGGAAGAGCTTAACTGGGAAGTCACGCCTAAATCTAAAGGCCGGTCACTATTCTCCTCTAACTGCAGGCAGTTCGGGTTAAATATGGCAGAGAAGTAGGATTCCCAAACATCCTCCAAAGTCAGGGAATCCATTTGCCTCACTCCATCCGTAAATAATGTCCCAAAAGCTTTTAGTATCTTTAAGGGAGCTAACTTTCTCCAGGTCTTCCCAAGCCAATCTCCCTAGTTCTTCTTTTCTTTGGAAAATAGTAGTTTTATATGTTTTCCTTGCACTTGCAATTTGATTTCTGTCATGAGAGCTAGCATGAAGGGCCATTTTAAGGTTATTTTGAGCCCTTGAGCATTCAGTGTTAAATCACCGCACCTCCTGGCTTTCTCTTCGCTTGACCAGTCTAGTTAATCTCTTAGCTCCATGTGCACAGATCTACTCAAATTTGCCAAACAACCACCCCTGGGGAAGAATCTTGTTGTAAATAACTCATAATCAGGTGATGATTTGCTTTGATAGTTTCTTCTCAAATTGAAGAGGGGCTTATTTTACTCCAAGGTTGATCTTACCCCTTTATTAGTATAATAGTGAATCAGGGGACCATCACCTTTCCCTACCTGGGCTGTTAAACTGAGAGAATCTGTGAGGGGGTTATAATCACTAGAATTATTAGGTTTCACCTCAAAGTTGTTGACAAGTGGCAAGAACTACCTTGAAATAAGCATGTAATCAATAAAACTTTCCCTCCCACCTCCAACATATGTGGATCACTGGGGTGAGGAACTACATGCCAAGGTCATTCTCAACGATGATGGAATTTAGGGCCTCACCCTTCGGTGTGTGTGTAAAGTGCGGCTTATGTTGATCTTCTGTGTCCAGCAGCCCACAGACTCATTGGGCACTAAAACCACAGGTAGTGCAGTTAAAATACCCCACCCAAAAGATACATAATGTCTGCCACTTCCCGCAGATTTTAATTATTTCAACTTGTAGGGCTTCAATAACATGACAGAAATGTTGGTAAAAGATGTTATAATATTAATTCACCACTAGTATCTAAACCTGCGTCAAATTGGAGATCATAATTAATTGATACCAGGGTGAAGAGCCTACGCCAAGGGCTTATATGGACCCATATCTTACAGAGATTAACAACACCAGCCCTCCTTAAGCCCTCCCTGCCGGAGAAGGTATTGCAGGGACAGTAAAAGGGCTATAACCGTCCAGCACAATGTCATCCCTATACCAAGTTTCCTGGATACAGATGATGTTAAACCCCTGTTATATTCTAGCCATACCTCATTGGTCAATGTGGGGCGAATTCCTGCAATGTTCCAGGAAATACTTTTGAGGGGAAGAGTGATATGTCCCTGATTCACCAAACCCACTGGTGTACTTTTAACCAGTTGCACGTTGCGCTGTGCTGATGACGAGCTGAGCTCGTCATGACACGCGCGGTGCTCACACGTGGGGCTAATTCCCCCGCTGTGCTGAGCGTTCTGATAAACGGGCGTGGTCATGACGAGCTCAGCTCGTCATGAGCACAGCGCTGCTGTGCAGCGTGACAAGCTGAGCTTGTCACAAGCACCATGGGGCTGCGTGCGCCACCCCTCCTCCCAGGCCCGCGGAGGAAGTAGCCCCACGGCGACAGGGTTAACGACAGACACAGTGGCAAAGCTATTAGGCCCCTCCCACACGGGTTACCTTTGGGGATTAATTTAGGGGGAAGGGAAGGGTTTTCAGGGTTGTCTAGATTCTTATTACTAATGGTGGATATATATGGAATGGTGCCAGCTGCTAACATCATCACGTTCATATGAGTCTCTCTCTTGATTGATGTATTGCAAGCCTATTCTTCTCTTCTCTACTGGCTGTCCAGACAGTCATTCGATTTCGGTAAGTCCTGAGAAAGCATCATAGGGGTTCGGGTGAATAAAAGAAGAGGGCTGTGGTGAGGAATATATGTTCGAGCCTAACCGCAGGGCTGTTGTCTCAAAATAGTCCCCTGATGGAGGGAAAGAAAACATCCATTAGGCAAGGTTTAAGAGTTGACCAGGAGTGTCTCTAAGATGTTTTAAGGCAAAACGCTGTGTTACAGCAAATAAATGTTGGGCCGAATGCTGATAATGCAAACATTCTCCCCCAGTCAAAATATCTGTGTTAAACCCACTACGCCACCCCAGTTTGGACCAAGCCATATGCAAATCAGTCTTGACCCTGTGCCCCGTGGGAACAGTCCAGACGGAACTGCCAGGCCAGGTCCTCCCTGGACCATAAACAAGCATCCTGGGACCGGTTTCAGGGTGTGTCACCCTTCTGCAGCCAGGCTAGCTTAAGTCCAGTGGCACAGTGAACAAGGGACCCACGTCTGAGCATACCCATCCTGTTTAGGGCGAAATGTGTTACAGCAGACAAATGTTGGATGGAATGCTAACACTGAAAACATGCTCCCCCAGTAAAAAGATGTTGGTCAAATCCATTGTTCTTTTGCCCACTACTCCACCCATTTTGGACCCAGCCGTATACAAAAAGCCCACTCCTGGTGTTGCTAAAATGAAGCACCACACAATTTCCTTCCACAGATTTCATTACAAGAACAGAGGTTACATTATACATTATGCAATGACTTTTAATTGCAGATCCAAGCCAGTCGCATCACAATAGAAAAGGTTCCAATAAGAACACTGAGATAAAGTAAGACATAAGACATAGCAACAATCAGCCTCTTTTAAATGCGGCTCCAAACAGATAAGTAGCTCACTTCTTTCTCTCTTATTTTATCATTATTGTCATTTTACTTTAATATGGATTTGATATTGGGGAGATTTTATCTTGAGGTGGGTTTATTCTCACCTCTTTGTGCCTATGTATTGATTTGAGGTTATTGTATCTGTGGCCTTACCCCACTTCCTTACCCTCCTTCCTCCCGGATATGCAATTTATGAAGATCCTACCTCTTCTCATTCCCTTTCCTTATCAGGTTCATTTGCGCCTTATGATATCTCCTTGGTCGCTGAGGGGGTGGATATTTAAGCATTATTCAAGTTCGGTAACACGCGGGGCCATATGAAAATTGTCTTGACGATCCTGACCCCTACGGGCCGCGTCTCAGTTGCCTTCTATCCCCGAAGTAATTCAGCCGACATTTCTTATCCCGCACGCAGTAATTCCCCCGCATTGCAATTTATGGAGATCATCCTCTCCCTCTCTTTTTGTTTTTTATATTCCCTGCCTTCAGGTTGCCTTTTTATCCCCCTTTTATCTACTGCTAGATCGTTGCTCTCTATGACATCGTCATTTTTCTCGCCGTCTCTTATAACCCTCTGACATCGCCCGCATTGAAAATCGCCCGTTGAACCCCTCGGCGCTTATGTTACAAAAAAAAACATACCCCCAAGCGAAGCGCTGCTTGTCTCATGCGCTCAAGCGCATTTCCCCACTTTCGGTGCAGTCTGTGATTCCAGCCTCAGACAAAATTTGAAGACGCACGCATGAAATTGAAATTGGAATTAAAATATTTATAAAGCGCACATCCACCAGGCTGTTTCTTGGCGCTAGGGACGTGGACCATAGGACAGTGGGAAGGACAAACTGCTGGTGTGGAAAGGCTTGGGCAAAGAGAAATGTTTTCAGAGCTTTCTGAAACTCCGGATAATGGGGGGAGGACCTGAGGAGTGGGGGAAGAGTGTTCCAGAAGGTAGGCGCGAGCGTGGAGAATTTAACGCCTTCTGACCTCTTCTTCTTGAAACGAGGGACAACCAAAAGAGATTGTGAAGAAGAACTCAACTCTCTGCTAGGACGATAGGCCTTGATCTCAGAAGAAATAAAGCCAGGGGCTGTCCCCGCCCTGGCCTGGAAGGTGATGCAACCCATCTTAAACAGGGCACGTTCCCGGATAGGCAACCAGTGCAGAGCTTTGAGCAGCGGGGTGACATGATGAGACTTGGACAAGTTGTAAGCATGTCGAGCTGCCTGTTTCTGCACCAGTTGAATCCTCCGAAGATTGTATGCGGGGACACCGGTATACAAGACTTTGCCCTAGTCTAAACGGGAGATCACCATCGCAGACAGAATGAGTTTGAGGGTGCAAAAGGAGAAAAAACGTGACACCTTTCGAATAGTGCGGAGAGTGAGGAAACACGAGGAGACGACTGAATTAATCTGAGAGTGCAAGGTGAGGTGAGCATTAAGTTTAATCCCTAAGGTTTTGACCGAAAAGGATGGGGTGGGAGGGGAACCCAGGGAAGAAGGCCAAAACAAAGAATTCCAGGGACTGGAGGAGCTACCCGTCAAGACCAACTCGGTTTTGTCGGGGTTGAGTTTCAGATGGTTGAAGCTCATCCAGTCCCTAATGAAGAGCATAACAGAATGAAAATTATGAGTGGATTCTGGAGAGGGGGATAAATTAAAAACCAGTTGAAGATCATCAGCATAGTTGTAGATAGTAACATCCATCTGCTGAAGTGCAAAAATAAGGGGGGAGATGTACAAATTAAACAGCAGGGGGGACAAAGAAGATCCTTGTGGGACTCCGCAGTGAACCATTTGAGAGGGAGCAGAAAAATTGGCCAGATGGACAGCCTGAGTGCGATCCCTCAGAAAGGATGCCAGCCAAACCAAGGCAGTCCCCCTGATGCCAGCCGCCTCGATAAGGGAAAGGAGGATGGAATGGTCCACCGTGTCGAAGGCGGCGGACAAATCAAGGAGAACCAGAGACTGAGGTTGGTTGGCATCCATGCCATCTCTGAGGTTGTCCATCACAGAGAGGACTACGGAATCCGTGGAGTGCGCCGGGCGAAAACCAGCCTGGCGGGAGGCTAAACAGCCATACTCCCCCACAAAGCCACTGAGTGTTCGGGTGATATGACGCTCCAGAATTTTGCCTAGGAAAGGGAGGAGGGAAATGGGGTGATAGTTTGCAAGTGAGGATGGGTCTGCACCAGGTTTTTTTAAAATGGGAATGATGATTGCAGATTTGTGAGACTGAGGGACAATACCATGGGCAAGGGAATTGTTAAGAAAAGTGAGCGGAGGGGAGGGACAGGCCAAATTACATATTACGCGCATTTGAGGAAATTTCCCTGGCGAGTCTCACACTTTGTGAGTGCCTCGCCTAGGGACTTTCCTCACTCACCGACAGTTAAAAATCAGCTGTTTGGAGGCTTTTTCAGAGGATCACCGATTCAGCGTTTTTACCCATCGATTTAAAGACAAACACCTACAGAATTCAGCATTTTGTTTTAAAAAACTTGAAAAGGGGCTGTTAGCAGTTCATATACTGCACACTATATGCATATGCATTTCCTTTGAAAATATTTTAATTATAATCAGCCGCAAAAGATAACTTTTATAATCAGCCCTAAAAACATATCACTTATATTGATACATAAAAAAAAGAGAATATAAAATAAAAGAAGGGGCGAATAGTTATTACTTAATACCTAAAAAAAAAAAAAAAAATGGAGAATTTATTTGACTCAGAGTTTGATATGAATATTGCTACGTTTCCTAGTTTTAATAAGGAAGATTTTCACCTTCTAATCCAAAAAGAGATGAAATCCTGTATGCGGGAGACCTTCGCACAATTCGCGCCCTATCAAAGACCACTTTCCTCCCAGGAAGATGTGACTGACGCGATTAATTACGATAACTTGCCTGTGGGTGCTAAACGCACAAGGAAGGCTAACCATACCCCTTCCGAGACCCATGCGAACGCTGGAGGTCCTAGCACCTCTGATAATTTTGGTGGTCTAAGCACCACAAAATATTTGGAAGGTCTTCGCACCTCAAGTAATAGAGTTGTCACTTGTGACACGCAGCCATCAGGTGCCCCTCGCGGCCCAAATACCTTGGATGCCCTTACTTACTTACCTTGGATGCAGCTCACTTTCTCAAAGTGCTCAACGCTAACAGAGGACTCGGATGATAATGAGGATATTTCTAATGACCCAGACGAGTATATTCTGGATTTAGATGACGAGGATGTCGGAATATTTGATGCGGAGGATGAACTACCCTCTTCCTCAAAGGACAGTATTCTGAATCCCCTAGGAGAGATGTTCTCTCCTCTAAACCTAAAACACCCCTGTTCCTCACAATGGTCCCCGCAGGAGCATGTCTCAAAATGTATTAAAAAATGGATTCGCTTCCCTCTTGAAAGAGAGACAACGAATATTCTAAGGGCAGAGTCCTCGAGACCCTCAATTGAATAAAAAACATGTTATGCTCCTAATATGGATCCTGAATTGATCAAATATCTATTCAGACTTGGACGCGATCCTAGGAAAGGCCTATAAAAATCTTAAAAGGATGCCAAGATCGCCTTTTGGACATACTTGGACCACTTAGTAGAATTCTTGACTCCGCAGAAGAGTGCTATCTTAAAAGTACCCACCTTAACATAGATTTAATTAGAGGTTGGAGCCAAAGAGCCCTCATCCTTCTAGGCAATGCCAATGCCAGCATTACCGCCGAAAGGCGTAGGCTGATCCTTTATAAGCTAGACCCTAAACTCTCTGACATGGCAGAGAAGGAACCATTCTCCATTCCGAAAGGGCTCCTTTTTGGTGAAGAGCTTTTAAAGTCACTTGGAAAGCACGTTTCAACTTTCACAGCGCTTGACAAGGCCCAGCAAAACATCAAGAGAGTATTTACCAATAATGTTTTTGGGAGGGCCGGAAGAAGGGGCCTTTCCTCGGCCGGTATAACCAGAGGCCCTACCACAGATCACGCCCCTTCAGAAGAGGCTCTCAGCAATATAATTACAACAACACCTTCAACCTCGGAAGGGGAAACCGAGCCAGAGGGGCAAGATCACGAGCTTCATTCTCGTCAAATCCTCCAAGTAAATCCTGCTCATTTACTTTCTCCTTCTATCCCTCTAAAGGTGGGAGGCAGACTCAGACTTTTTTCGAAAAGATGGGGGGAAATAACACAAGATCTTTGGGTTCTATCCACAGTGACAGGTTTTATGATAGATTTCGCTCAAACTCCGTTTCAAGCTTCCTTTCCAAGGGATATTCCTGTTTCAATAGAAAAAGAGAAAATAGTAGAGGAAGAGATCTCCTCTATGCTCCAGAAAGGAGCGATAATAGAAATCCCTTTGGATTCCCTACCTTCGTAAGCACTTTGTTCCTCGTGGAGAAAAAAGGAAAAGGTTGGGGACCGGTTATAAATCTGAAGAGCCTCAACAAATTTCTTGTTTACAGGTACTTCAAAATGGAAGGAATACATCTCCTGAGAGATCTTCTCCAAAAAGAAGACTGCTTAGTCAAGCTAGATTTGAAGGACGCGTATTTCACGATTCCCATGGCGGTCATGCATCAGCACTTCCTACAATTTCTATGGAAAAATCATCTTTACCAATTCCAGGTTCTTCCCTTCGGGCTTTCTTCCGTGCCTTGCTGTTTTACCAAGGTAATAAGAGCAGTAACCTCCTTCCTGAGGGAACGAGGCGTCCGTCTTATTATTTACCTCGACAACATCTTGATAATGTCCCAGGACCTCATTCAAATTCACCTAGATCTAGAAACGGTTATGAATCTGCTAGAAAGTCTAGGATTCATTATCAACAAAGAGAAGTCTATTCTAACCCCCTCGAAATCCCTGGAGTTTCTGGGTTTCACTCTAGACACTTACAAGTGTCTCCTTCTCTTACCTCCTTCAAAGATCTCGAAGATCAGGAAAGAGATTCAACATGTTTTGAGACAAGAGGATATCCCTTTAAGGGAGCTGGCAAGACTTCTAGGTCTCTTATCTTCCTCCATCCAGGCAATCTTTCCAGGCCCTCTGAATTACCGGGCCTTGCAAAGGATAAAAGGAAGGGCATTGAGGTCCGGTCTCCCGAATTACCCTAGATTTGGAGGCCAAAGCAGAACTGAACTGGTGGTTGGAAAACCTAGAGGCTGGGAATGGAAAAGCAATTTTTGGTTCAGAACCAGATTTTGTGCTGGAATCGGACGCTTCCCTTCATGGTTGGGGTGCATGCTTCCTAGACCGGAATACGTGTGGCGTATGGTCTCGGGAGGAGTCATGTCACCACACAAATTTCCTCGATCTTACGGCTGGTCTGTATGCCCTTATGAGTTTCAAGCACTCAATACAGGGGAGGTCGGTTGTCCTGAAGATGGACAATGTTTCGGCAGTGGCGTACATCAATCGGTTGGGAGGTACGAAATCTGCCGACCTTTCCAACCTAGCAAGGAGGCTCTGGATGTTCTGCTTAGAACACAAAATTGCCCTCAAAGCAGAATACTACCCAGGGAAATTGTACGTTTCTGCCGATTGGAATTTCAGATTCCTTTCTGACTTCAGCGACTGGAAACTCAACGTCGCTGTCTTCGACTAACCTTAATTCTTGCTGGGGTCCATGCGAAATAGACCTCTTTGCAAGCCGTCTCACCTTTCAACTAGAGCATTACTTCAGCTGGATGCCCGATCCCGGAGCTCTAGCAGTGAACGCATTTCTCCAACCCTGGTCAGGGATCAGTGCATATGCCTTTCCCCCTTTTGCAATGATCCAGAGAGTCTTGCAGAAAGTGAGGCAGGAGCGATCCTCCATAGTCCTGATAACTCCATTCTGGCCTTCACAAGCATGGTTCCCCACAGTTCTGGAGCTAACTTACGATCTTCCTTTTCTGATACCTTCTCTGGAGGATCTCCTTACAGACGTAAACGGAGATCTTCACCTCCTGACCCTATCAGGGAGTTTGAACCTTCTTGCTTGGAGAGTGTCAGGAGATCTAACGAAGTCTCAGGACTTTCAACATCGGCTTCTACTCTCCTCAGAGAATCTTGGGCTCCCGGAAGTCACTACAGATATAATAATATCTGGAAATCTCGGTTTCGTTGGTGTGTGGAGAGGGATTTGGATCCCATACAGGCACCTATCGTTGATGTGGTGAATCTTTTTGGCTGAGCTTTTTGACAGAGGATTGAGTTTCAGATCGATCAATTGTTATAGATCCGCTATCTCTGCGGGTCATGTTCTCGTTAATGGCAAAACGATCGGTAAAAACGTGATTGTTTGTAGAGTTATGAAGAGCATTCGCCTAAAAAGACCCCCGAAGACGAAATATGATACACTCTGGGATGTGAATTTGATCCTAGATCTCTTCACTTCCTGGCCCGATAATTCGCTTTTGAACAGAAAGTTTTTGTCTATTAAACTCGCAACTCTTCTTTGCCTAATCTCTTGTCGCAGAGTTTCTGACGTTAAAGCTCTGGAGATCTCTAACAGATCCTAAAATTTGTTTGGAGTAAAATTTGAGGTCTATAGAAGAACCAAAACCATGTCCGACTCAATCTTCTATCCTCGTTTTGACCCTTGTCCGAAACTTTGTGTTGTTGAATGCATGAAAGCTTATGACTTGACAATGTCTAACCTTCGACCGCCTAATGAGAATCAGCTTCTCATTTCCTTTGTTAAACCCCATAAGGCTATTACCTCTACCTCGATTGCTAGATGGGTTAGGTCCGCTATGACTTTAGCAGGTATTGATATATCCAAATTTCAAGCTCATTCTCTTAGAGGTGCTAAGGCAAGTAAGTCTCTTTGGTCCAGAGGTAAGTTGGATGATATCCTTAAAGCTGCTGACTGGTCTAACGCTAGTACCTTTGCAAGACATTTTTGTAAACCAATTGAACACATTTCTAATGTAGTTTTACAAGGCTACCAACATGCATAATGTAGCCTCCGTTCTCGTAATGAAATTGCGATTCTCCTATTAACATGCCTAGAGAATCTAGATTTCATTAAAGACACGGAGGATCACATTATCCTGCCCATCCCATTCCCTATTTTTTTTTGGATATTACTTAACCTGATGTTATGTGTTATATATTCGCATTGAATGTTATTTAAAGTTGTTCAATTGTTTCTCTGGATATGTTTTATATCTACCTTTTCATTAGGATACAATTTTCATTGTCTGCTTTCTTTTCAGGTAGCAATTCTACTTAAGCTTCGTTTGATGTTTCATCACTAAGAAAATGTCTGATTGCCTTCTTCAATTTTATTTGTCTTTTTCTTCGAATCTTCTAGAATCTACTGGATCTTCTTTCGCCTGATTTAAAAGAGGCTGATGGTTGCTATGTCTTATGTCTTACTTTATATCAATGTTCTTATTGGAACCTTTTGTATTGTGATGCGACTAGCTTGGATCTGCAATTAAAAGTCATTGCATAATGTATAATGTGAGCCTCTGTGTCTTTAATGAAATCTAGATTCTCTTGGCATGTTAATAGGAGAATCACAATTTGGCCTTGTAACCCAACCAGCTCACTCGTATTGCCATGATAATGTATTCAAAAGAAATTCATCTGGAATGGCATTTTCTTAAGGCACCAATAAGCGAATTTATTAACAAAGCTTTGGTAGCTGTTTTGGTGACCCGGGGAAGATGGCAAATCTGCATCAGAATCTGTGTCTTTGGTGTACAGTCAGGGAGTAGATTTAGTATGTTTTTTACCCCCCCCCCCTTAGGGAACCATGCACAGGGCCATTAGCATTTATATTATCTTGTCGATAACTACCCCCGTTCAACAGCCTGGTCTTGATTGATTTGTGACCCCATGTCCCCATGACCTCATGTCACATGGAGCAAGACCACTGACTCATTGTCAGTGAAATTGCTCTCCCACCCTCGCAGCTCCACCATTAAGTGAGGTGCCCCTACACTCTTGAGTGTTAGTGATCGAGGCCCTCCTCCACCCGCAGGTTTCCCTGTGCCTCATCCCTGGTGGTCCAGTGGACCTGTGTCTCCTTTCTCTCACTCTGCTCCTTCACTCGTTTTTCTACCCTTTCTATCTTTCACCCTTTTGCACCTTTCTGCATCTCTGCTCTTTTGTGCCTTATTTCTGCCCATTTTCCCTTTCTCTCCCTCTGCTCCTTCACTCGTTTTCACTCGTTTTTCTACCCTTTCCATCTTTCACCTTTCTGCCCTTTTCTGCATCTCTGCTCTTTTGTGCCTTATTTCTGCTTATTTTTCTTTTTTTCTTTATCCCTTCTTTCCTCCCTTTACCTTTCCCTGCCGCTGCTGCCCCCGCGGCACCTCCCCCCCAGCGCGACCGGCCCAATCCAGCTCCTCTTCCCGCTCCCGCCTCCCAGCTGTCCAGCCCTCCCCAACCCCTACTTAATGGCTGGTGCACCTGAGGCGCGTCAAAGGCAAGCACATCTGCGCCCGTCCGCGACCAGCACCAGGAACCCTGGACCTCCGCCCCGCCAACGCTACGACCCAGCATCACTCCAAGCACTCAACCCAGGCTGCAACAACAACTGCAAGCTAGCATCACCAGCCGACACCCATGGACCCTTCAGCTGTCACCGCTGCCGGCACACCTGCAGCACCGCCAAGAACACGGATCCAGCACAACCCGCCCACAAGAACACAACCGAACCAAAGACCCTGCAATGCATCCTCCTCAACGTCCAATCCCTCCACAAACACGCCACAGAAATCTGGAACCTCCTCGACAGCACCACCCCGGACGTAGCATTCTTCACCGAAACCTGGACCAACGCCACCTCAGGACCGGACATCGCCATCCCCCAAGGATACAAGATCTACAGGAAGGACCGCCCCACCCATCCAGGAGGAGGAATCGCCATCGTCCACAAATCCAGCCTCCGCCTGAGCATACTCCCTGACGAGTCCACAGAACTGATGGAACACCTTCACTTCAAGATACTGGCCAGCCCCACTGCCGCCCTCCGAGGAACCCTCATCTACGACCCCCTGGACCCCGCGGACCCTTCGCCAACTCCATCACGGACATTAACTCCCTACAGGCCATCGCATCCACCAACTACACCCTGCGTGGAAACCTCAACTTCCACCTCGACAATCAACTGGACCCCAACACCACATGCCTCCTGGACAACCTCCACAACATTGGACTCTGCCAGATCGTGACAGAGCCCACGCACTCAGCAGGACACACCCTCGACCCCCTCTTCACTACAGGAAACTCCATCACCTTCAGCCACACCACCGAACTCCCATGGACCGACCATCGTTGCGTCCACTTCACCTTCAGAAAACCCACCATCCACAGACACCAGCACCTGCTTCCACAAAGAAACTGGACCAAAATCACTGACGACCAGCTCATCTCCTCACTCAACAACTCCACCCCAACCATTGCAGAAAATGACGACCCCAACACCGCAGCCCTAACCCTGCATAGATGGATCTCGGACAGCACCAACACCATAGCCCCCCTCAAGAAAAACAACAATACCCGTGCCAAGAAAGCCAGATGGTTCACCCCCGAACTTCGAGAGTCCAAGCGCACATGCCGCCGCCTCGAAAAGGCCTGGAGAAACACCATATCCACAGAAGCCCACAACTACCTCAGAGCCGACACCAACGCTCACCATCAACTCATCAGAGAAATGAGGAAAAAAACCGATTGAAAACAGAATCTCCACCCACGCACACAACAGCAAGGAACTATTCAGCATCATCAAGGAGTTCGCCCAACCCACCAGCAAGTCTACCGACACCCCTCCCACCCAAGACCTCTGCGACAAACTCAGCACCTTTTTCCAAAACAAAATCAAGAGCATCTACGACAACTTCGACGAAGACAACCAACACACTGAACCCTCACCAACCACCCCCGACACCCGGAAACCAGTGATTGATGACTGGACAGCCCTCACCACCAAAGACACACTGAAGACAATGAAGTCAATCCACTCAGGGGCCCCCACGGACCCCTGCCCCCACCACATCTTCAACAGAGCCGCTGACACCATCGCACTCATGCTCTGCCACACCATCAACCGCTCCCTGGCGACCGCCTCATTCCCCGACGACTGGAAACACGCCGAGGTCAACCCCTTCCTGAAGAAACCCTCAGCGGACCCCACCGACCCTCAAAAACTACAGACCCATCTCCCTGCTCCCTTTCCCAGCAAAAGTAATCGAGAAAGTCATCAACAGCCAACTCGACACATTCATTGAAGAACACAACATCTTCGACTCCTCCCAATCCGGCTTCAGAAAAAACCACAGTATGGAAACCGCCCTCCTCGCCGCAACAGACGACATCCGCACCCTACTGGAAAAAGGAGAAACAGTAGCCCTCATCCTCCTAGGCCTATCAGCGGCGTTCGACACAGTCTCCCACCGCGCCCTAATACGCAGACCCTATGACGCAGGAATCCAGGACAAGGCCCTCGACTGGATCTGCTCCTTCCTCTCCGGCAGGGTCAGACTCCCCACTTTCCTCTCAGACCCCACACCTACCACCTGCGGAGTCCCCCAGGGCTCCTCCCTCAGCCCGACGCTCTTCAACGTCTACATGGCTCCACTTGCCCCCATCGTCAGAACCTACGGACTCAACATCGTGTCATATGCAGACGACACCCAGCTCATCCTCTCCCTATCCAAAGAGCCCAACACTGCCAGACGCAATTTTCGAGATGGCATGGAAGCCGTCGCCAAATGGATGAAAAACAGCTGCCTACAACTAAACACCAACAAAACAGAAGTACTCATCATGGGCCCAAACCCCGACGCCTGGAACGACACCTGGTGGCCCACCGCCCTTGGAAACCCGACAACCCCCACAGACCACGCATGCAACCTGGGAATCATCCTGGACTCAGAGATCAAAATGGACCGCCAGATTAACTTTGTCTCATCTTCCTGCTTCCACACCCTCCGCCTCCTTCGTAAGACCTTCAAATGGATCCCCCTCGAACACCGAAAGGCAGTCACTCACGCCCTGGTCACTAGCAGACTCGACTACGGCAATGCACTCTACGCCGGAATAAACAAAAACCTCATCCGCAAGCTACAGAACATCCAGAACACCGCCGCAAGACTGGTCCTCAACCTGCCAAAACACTGCCACATCTCCCAGCACCTGCGCACACTCCACTGGCTCCCCGTCGAGGCAAGAATCACCTTTAAGATGCTCACCCACACACACAAGGCCCTCCACGGCACCGGACCAGCATACCTGAACAGCCGGGTCAAATTCCACGCACCCCAAAGGACCCTACGATCAACCCAGTTCTCCTACGCCGAGGTCCCCCGCACCAGAAAGACCGGATCGGGAGGCCGCTCCTTCTCCTTCCTCGCGGCCAAAGCATGGAACGCCCTTCCGCTCCACCTCAGACAGACAACATCGCTCCCCATCTTCGCAAGAAACCTCAAAACCTGGCTCTTCGACAGACCCTCTCCTTGATGGAATGGAACCTACACCCCCCCCCACCACCCCTAGCGCCTTGAGACCCTTACGGGTGAGTAGTTGCACTTTAACAAACTCCTGATTGATTGATTGATTGTCCCACCTTCTCGACCTGTCGAGATTCCCATAGGGCACAGGTTCCCATTATGTCTGAACCAGAGGGTTATTTTGAGAGGGCTCTTGGGGAGAGACTCTCTTATTTAGAGTACCTAAAGTAGGTGTAACACATATAGGGGCCATCCTATCTAGAGTGACACCGGAAGGAGCATCATTTACACTTTGATCTGAGTTACTAACTTGGGTGGCCCTTTCATTCTCCATATTGATTGCCAAATTATTTCCTAAATCCTACAGTGCTCGAGCAAATCGCTCTTCTATACAGACTAAATGAGCTAAAATGGGTGCTTACTGAGCTTATCAATAGAGGTGTCCACACTTGCAAATAGATTAACTGCCTTTGAAGTCTTCACAGTTATTAGCATTTAGTAGCTTGTCCAAGGCCACAGGGTGAAAAGGAGTGAAGGCCATCGACTAAATCCGCAGACTCACCGGCTGTGGACCTGCATGTCTCTGCTCCCACACTACGCGCACTCTATCCACAAACCAAAGCTGGAGCTACAGTAGCAGCTGGGGCATTGCAAAGCTGTCCGCTAGAAGGACATTTGTGTGCTGCCTTCCCACAACAGCCGCTGCCACAGCCTCGCCGCAGTCGTATCCAAAGCGCCTGAGGTGTCCAGAACCACAAAGCCCCAGGAGGGGAAGCGACTGGGCCCTTACCGAAGTCGAATACTACATTTAGTGGTTAACCTGTCTTTTCATAGCATTTGAAGAGTATTTTATGTCATTTTTAGTATTCAATAGTGTTCTTTTTGGGAAGGCTAGATCATGAAGACTACTGATATGTGAGTGGTGCTTCTTGAATACTAACTGAATACTAAGCACATACTTATTTGTAATCGCATACATTTACAATGCCGAACATTTAGTGAATACAAACAATTTGAATACTACTGGACTTTACCCAGACCACTATTAACATTCTATTCAAGCTGCATGCTGAATGGTAGATCGGTGCCTTATTTATTATACTATTTTATGCCTTATTTATTGTACTATTGTGGTGTTAGTGTAGTGTAGGGTAGTATTTTTAGGGTAGTACTGGTGGATCGTGCAGGGTAGTGACTGAGTGTAGGGACCGGACTGGGGGTTGGGGGAGGGTCGTGCTGAGGGTAGCCTTTTAGGGTTTAGTGTTGTGGTGTTTGTGTAGTAGTGTTTTAGGTTTTAGGGTAGTGCTGGGGGGTCGTGCAGGGTAGTATTTAAGTGTGGGGACCGGACTGGGGGTCGGAGGAGGGTCGTGCTGGGGGTAGTGTTTTAGGGTTTAGGGTAGTGTTGTGATGTTTGTGTAGTGTAGGGTAGTGTTTTAGGATAGGGTAGTGCTGTGGGCTCGTGTAGGGTAGTGTTTGAGTGTGGAGACCTGACTTGGGGTCGGGACTCGTGCTGGGGGTGGTGTTTTAATGTTTAGGGTAGTGTTGTGGTATTTGTGTAGTGTAGGGTAGTGTTTTATGGTAGTGCTGGAGGGTCGTGTAGGGTAGTGTTTGAGTGTGGGGACCTGACTGCGGGTCAGGTGGTGTTGCTGGGGGTAGTGTTTTAATGTTTATGGTAGTGTTGTGGTGTTTGTGTATTGTAGGGTAGTGTTTTAGGGTAGTGCTGGAAGGTCCTGCAGGGTGTTTGAGTGTGGGGACAGGACTGGGGGTCGGGGGAGGGCCGTGCTGGGGGTAGTGTTTTACCCCCACGCAAACCCCCACCAGGCGAACCCCCCACCTGAACGCCCACCCCCAGGCGAACGCCCATCTCCAGGTGAACCCCCCAGGTGAACCCCCCACACAAACCCCCCCACGCAAACCCACCCACGCAAACCCCCCCATGCGGACCCTCACCCCCATGCGAACCCCGCCCCCTTCACAATCATTGCCGTTAGTATTCAGCTATTGCTCACAAAGAATAATTATTTAAATTGTATAAGTAAGATATTTTTTAAGTTATGTTTCAGATGTAGGGGTAACGGGTGGGAACTTAATTACAATTATTTATTAATTAGTTTATTATTCTTAACTGTTAAATTGATCATTAATTAAGTAAAATGTGCAATTATTATATTTTTTAAGATATAGGTGTGGGTTATTGGGGTTTTAGGGGTACAGGGTGGAAAGTTAATTAAGACAAAAGTTTTGATATTTCATTATTCAGTTTTTTGGTAATTATTTAATTGATAATTATGTAAATTGTGAAATTATCATACTTGTTAAGTCATATTTTCAGTGGGTGTTGTTTAGTTTGAGAGGTATATGGTGGGAAGTTATCTAGGTAATCATACATGTAAAATGATGTATTGCTTTATTAAAAATGTTATTAGATTTGTAGCATATTAATTGTGTTGTGCTGTTTTATTTTAATTACTTTTTATTTATTGTTTGTTATGATGATGAGAATACAGGGCCTCATTTTGATGGCGGTCGGACCACAAACCCACAGGGTGCCATGTTAGTAAGCACTGCTCCCACCAAGCCATAGCAAACTTGCTTTTACACACAGGGTGCTGCATGTTACAAGCTCCATGTGTGTAAAAGGAATGCTGATTCCCGCAGGAAATGAGGAGGAGGCAGGGAATGCGGGGGGCCTTGAGGCTTGAGCCTTGAGGCTCCTCCTGTGGTCTCCAAACTTTATAAAGTAGGGTGCACTGGGTGGGACCATGGCACCCACACTACAGTCCGGGCCCCGGGGGATGGGATCTCTGGGGCCAAAACCAGCCCAGGACAGCTGCCGCGTAGCCCCCCTCATCACTTTAAAAAAAAAAAGATTTTTAAAACTAATGGCCAGGTCCCAGGGGGTGGAGTCCCCCTGGTCCAAATTGGCCCAGGGAAGGGGAGCCGCGTGGGCCTCTTCCTATAAAACAAAAACAAATGCAAATTGCACGCCATGGGAGGAACTGCCCCCTTTCGATACTCTGCAAACATGCCTACTGGTGGATGGAGGACAAAGTCCACTTGAATGCTGACGGTTTTTTGGGTCCAGGAACCGATTCTGTTACCCAGGATTGCTTAGAGGACTTGGAGACCATGCCCACTTTTCCCAACCCCTTGCAAATATGCCTTCTGGTGTGCTGCTAGTTAGGGAATGAATTCCACTTTACTCCTGAGGGCCTCAGGACTAAATTTGACTTTTCCCCCATCCATTGGTTTCCAATCTGTGAGCTGCGGCTCCTTGGAGGGCCCTCCAGAGTAGCAGGGGCGGCCTTAGGCATGTGAAAGGTGTGCACCTGCACAAACACCAGGGCCCGCCATGCCAATATATATCCGTATTATAATAATCCTCTGAGGATGGATACATATTTGCGTGGTGGCCCCTGGCAGGTATTTGGCGGCCTCCAGCTCTGTTCCACTTCCAAACACCCTGACCACCCCCTCTTCACTGGCCTCCGCGCCTGCGTTCCTCCGGGGGCCACCTACCTATGCTCCCTGCCCTATGTCGCCATGAGCCTAGAGCCGCCCCTGAGACTAGCCAGGAGCGCCACATCCAAAGGTTTCAGAATTTCGATTTCAAGCCATAAATTGCCAGTAACATCACAGAAATGTGAGTTGTTTGGTAAAATCATGAAACTTCTTTATCCACCAGATGGCAGCAGAGCACTCTTTATTAAGCGTGCATAACTGAATACATTGACTTTCCTCAAAAGTTACATTGTTTTCCTTCACCCAAACGAAAGACACACCTTTCCTAATAAGTTGCCTCAAAGACTCTACAACAATATTATAGGTAAGCATGTTATTTATTAACCGTTCTTGTCATTTTTAAGTGGGGCTTACTTATGCTTACTTGTGTTATTGAGAGCGTGTTCTCCTGTTCTTGATTCTGTAGTGTCGGGAGGCTGTAGATGGCTGGAATGGACAGTAGTTAGACCTGGTTGTTTTAGAAGGCATATTCAGCTTGGCGTCCCTACCTCATTTGTTTGGCTTCATTTCCTCCAACACCCAGACAATGTTTGAGGTGACCTGTGGCTCATATTTGGCTTCCTGAAGTTATAAAGTACATCTTCCTGAAGTAAATTAAATCATTTTTATTCTTTTAAAATAATTGACATTGATTGTGTGTGATAAATGTCCCAAGCATGTTAATGGGTACATGACCCAACTTTATCCTAAATATTTTCATGGAGAAAAGTGTAAGTACTCCCGAGGCCATCTACCTGCAAAATAAATTTGCATAATAGGGAGCCACGGCCAATGGCCAATAAGTCAAGGGAGCTATGGGTTGAAAAGTTTGGGAACCACTGCCCTATCCAGTACTGTGCCAGAAGGTGCATTTGCAGAGCGGCGGAGAAAGGGGGCATGGCCTCCAAGGACCTCTCAGCAATCCAGCTGTCTGCGTCCTATGGGAGGTAACAAGAGGGATAGTTGGCCTTAAAGGTCCCTCAAGAGCCTAGGGGACTTCATCCCCCAAAGAGTAGTGTGCCAAGAGGTGCCTTTGTAGAGTGGTGGAGAAAGGGGCATGGCCACTGAAAACTTCTCAGAAAACCCACTTTGTGGGACTCACTGGGGATAACACAAGGGGTAGTTGGCCCCCAAGGACCCTCAATAGCATACAGGAGTTCCCGCCCCTAGTAGTAGTGCACCAGGAGGCACTTTGCAGATTGCTGGAGACAAACAGTGTGGCCTCCGACAACCACTCAGCAATCCTGCAGTAGAGGGGTAATTGGCACCCAAGGATGTCTTTAGGGCCAACTACACTTCTTGTTGCCTCCAGCAAGTCTCATACAGCAGGTTTTCTAGGGCTTCAGTGCCCACACCCCCTTTGTAAACTGCTCTGCCAATGTGCCTCCTGGTGGTGCATTACTGATTGAAGGATACAGTCCACTTTACTCCTGAGGGACCTTGGAGCCAAGAAGCCCTGCAGGTACCTCATAGCCCTACACAGCGGGATTCCTGAGAGCTGGTCATAGCCCATCCCCCTTTCTCCACCACTCTGCAAACGTGACAATTATTTTTAAAAAACATAGAAATTTACTGGTAACACCATAGGTTGCAGGGACTTTATACTTAGGAATTAACAATTAAAAAACCTTAGAAATTCACAGAAAAAGCAAAGGTTACCAGGAAGTTATAGTTAGGCTCAGATTTCACTCGTACAAAACCAGTGAAATTCTGCAGTTATAGTTAGTGAGCTCGCTCCCCCGCAATGCACTGCTTAAGACGTCACATATTACATCACTCATGGCGAGACACATATGGGAACACATGATGGAAAAATTGAAAAAATTTAATATTATGGTATTAAACATGTACAGAAAAAAACACGAGGAGTCCAAAAAGATAATATTGTTTTGTAGAGAGACCCCCAATGGTTTAAACATGGATATTGAACTGTACACAAAATTCACAGCAAATTCCACCTGAATACATAGACACTCTAAATATGAAAATGACCATGATGTGTTGATGGGTTACCAAGGAGACTCTACATGTGTTCCCGTCCATGGTGCTAAAATAGTTTTAAAGTGCACCGTTTTCACCTTTTATTCTTTCAATCATCAATCAATCATAGCATTTGTAGAGCGCACTACATACCCGTGAGGGTCCCAAAGAACTAGGTAGGGGGAACGCTGCTACTGTTAGAAGAGCCAGGTCTTGAGGAGTCTCCTGAAGGTTAGGAGGTCTTTGGTCTGCCGTAGGATGATGGATAGGGTGTTCCACGTCCTATTGGTTAGGTGGGAGTATGATCTGCTGCCGGTGGTTACTCTTCGGATGCAGGGGACGGTGGCGAGGGCGTGATCTGAAGGGCAGAGCTGGCGGGTGGGGGTGTAGAGGCTGAGTCGGCTGTTGAGGTACACAGATCCGGTGTAGTGGAGTGCCTTGTGTGCGTGGGTGAGGAGCTTGAAGGTTATCCTTGTTGATGGGGAGCCAGTGCCGGTCTCTCAGGTGGGGTGGGATGTGGCTGTGACGGGGCATGTTGAGGATCAGGCATGCAGAGGCATTCTTGATGCGTTGGAGTAATTTCTTGAGCTTGGCCGGGGCTCCTGCGTAGAGTGCATTGCCGTAGTCCAGGCTACTGCTGACAAGGGCCTAGTTGACCGTTCTTGTAGTGGGGATCCACTTGACGATCCTGCGAAGCAAGCGGAGGTTGTTGAAGCAGGAGGAGGAGACGGTAATGACCTGCTTCGTCATGCGTGGTCGGTGGGTGTAAGGGGTGCTCCTAGTGCCGTCGGCCACCAGGAGTCATCCCCGGCCGGGGGATGGAACCAAAGATGAGGACTTCTGTCTTGTCCGAGTTCAGCTTCAGTCGGCTGTTCCTCGTCCAGTTGACAACAGCCTTCATTCCTTTGTGGAGGTTGGTTTTGGCAGTGTGGGAGTCTTTGGTAAGCGAGAGGAACAGCTGGGTGTCGTCGGCGTAGGATATGATGTGTAGGTCGTGCCATCGGAGGACGTTGCCAAGCGGTGACATGTAGACTTTGAATAGCGTTGGGCTGAGGGATGAGCCGTGGGGTACATCACAGATGATCTTGGTGGCTTCGGAGCGAAGGGACGCGGATGCTCTGGGTTCTCCCGCAAAGGAAGGAGGTGGTCCAGTTCAGGGCCTTCTCTTGGATTCCGGCATCAAGGAGGCGTGCTCTTAGTGTGCAGTGGCAGACTGTGTCAAAAGCAGCTGACAGGTCCAGGAGGATGAGGGCCGCGGTTTCACCGTTGTCAAGCAGGATCCTGATGTCGTCGGTGGCGGCGATGAGGGTAGTTTTGTTGCTGTGGTTGCTGCGGAACATGGACTGGGATTTGTCCAGGATATTGTTCTCTTCGAGGAAGCTGGTCAGTTGTTTGTTGACAGCCTTTTTGATGACCTTTGCCGGGAACAGGAGCAGGGAGATGGGTTAGAAGTTCTTGAGGTCCTTGGGGTCCACCTTGTTTTTTTTTAGTAAGGTGTTGATCTCTGCATGCTTCCAGCTCTCCGGGAAGGTCGCTGTCTCGAAGGAGATGTTGATGGTTTTCCGGAGGTGAGGTGCGATGGTGCTGCTGGCTTTGTTGAAGATGGGCTGGTGTGGGCTGGGGTCTTCCGGGGATCTGGAGTGGACGGTGTTCATGATCTTGATGGTATCATCATCGTTGATGTTGGTCCAGGCAAGCAGGCTGTTGGTGTGGGTGGTGGTCGTGGGAGCGGGGGTGTTCAGCGGTTGCCGGGGTGGTGACAACATCAAAGTTTTTGTGGATGTCTGCGATCTTACGATGGAAGAAGGTATTGCACAGGTCTTGTGATGGTCGGATGTCGTCGGTGTTGGAGCGTTCCTTCATGATGCTGAAGAGTTCTTTGCTGTTGTGTGCGTTGTTGGTTACTATGCGGTCTCTGAAGGCGGTCCTTTTGGCGGATCTGATGAGTTGGTGGTGTTGGCCGGTGGCGTTCCTGTGGGCTGTGTAGCTTTCCGTTGTTCTTTCGCGGGTCCATTTTTTTTCTAGTTTTCGGCAGGTTCGATTGGAGGCCTGGAGGTCTTTGGTGAACCAGCTGACTCTCTTGCTGGTGTGGGTGTTGGGGGGCTTCTTGAGCGGGGCAAGGGTGTTGGCGCAGTCGTTGATCCATTGTCTGAGGCTGCGGGCTGCGCCCTAAGGGTCGGTAAGGTCTGCGGGTGGCTCTGGGCAAGGGCGGTGGTCAGCTGGTCCTCGTGACCTTTCCCCAGCTGCGAGGAGGCATCTGCTGGGTGCAGTGGTGTGTGGTGGGTTTCCGGAAGATGAAGTGGATGCAGCGGTGGTCAGTCCACTGGAGTACGGTGGTGCATTCAAAGCCGACTTGGGTGCTTGCTGAGAAGATGGGGTCAAGCGTGTGGCCGGCGGAGTACGTGGGTGTTGTCACAAGTTGTCTGAGTCCAAGGTTGCGAGGTTGTCGATCAGGGTGGAGGAGTTGGCATCGTTATTGATCTGGAAGTGGAAGTTCAGGTCCCCGAGGAGGATGTAGTCTGTGGAGGCGAGGGCGTGTATGCTAATGAAGTCGGCAATGGAGTCGCTGAACTGCGGTCAGGGTCCGGGGGGTCAGTAGATGAGGGTGCCTCTGAGGGTGGTGTTGGGGTCAGTTTGTATCTGGAAGTGCAGGTGTTTGGCGGTGCTGAGGGTGTCGTCGGCGTTTGTCAAGATGTTGAGAGTGTTTCTGTGGATGATGGCAATTCCTCCTCCTATTCCACTGGTGCGGTCCTTGCGGGTGATCTTGTAGCCTTCCGGGATGGCTATGGTGATGTTGGATGCCAGGTCTCCATCAGGAAGATGACATCTGGCGCATTGGTGTCTAGTAGGTCCAAGAGTTTGACGGTGTGTTTGCGGGCAGAGCGGGTGTTGAGCAGGATGCATCTGAAGAAGTTGGGTTTCTTGTTGGGCCGGTTGGTGAGTCGGATGCTGGTGAGGCTGCAGTTCCGGCAGGAGAAGGGTCCTTGGATGCGCTTCGGGGCGGCCAGGCAGCAGGTGTGTGATCATCCGGCGTTGAGTGAGTGGAGGGTGCTGGAGTCGTAGCGGAGGTGGGCGTCGTGGTGTGTGCGGGAGACAGGGGTCCTGGCGCTGGGTGTGGTCCAGGTGCGTTAGGCACGCCGCTCCTGCGTGGCATCCATATGAGGGGATGTGGGATGGAGGAGCAGCTGGGAGGTGGGTGCAGGGTGGTGAATGGGAGTACAGGGGTGCGGGCCGCAGGGGACTCAGCGGCAGGAACATGGAGGGGTGAGTGGGCGGGGGTCACAGAAGGCAAGTGGGGACACAGTCAAAAATGTGGGCACAAGGGAGACACAAGGCAAAAATGGGGGCAAGACAGCAAAACAGCAGAACTCACACAGAAATAGCAGGGGAGAAAAAGCAGGCACAAACCAGTTACGAGGCAAACACCAATTACGAGCTGCAGCGGGGCAAAGGGCACACAGGGGGACTTTGTGAAGGTGAGGGGAGTGACCTGCCTGGTGACAAGGTCAAGGGTCACTCTTCTTTGATGTTTTTTTAAAAACTGTTGCAGATAGGTCTTTATATGGCAATAATACATTATTGAAATACATCGCTGGACACATTGGTAGAGCAGAGTGAACCACAAAATGTATTCTATACTTTATTATTCTGACCATTGATTCTTCATGATTTCAGACAGTTAGCAATCAGTGCTATGGAAAGTAAGTCACCTTATGCACTTTAATAACCTTCTGATAATGGACTCAATATTAGCCTTTTTTACAGTTTATATTGTTGATTAGCACTCAGCAGTTTACTTAGACCCGTACTTTTAAGGGGCTACTTGTCATCATTGGCATTTTATAACACCAACTATTAACCTTCTGGGATCCTTTATAAATTGCAAAGATTGTCAAAACAAGTTGTTACAAACATTGTATGGAAAATGTTCCTAACATGCAAATCATCCAATAGCACCTTACTTAGCACCTTAGCTCTAGCCGTAACAGCATGTCACCATAACATTATTCCTGCTGGCCTCTGCTTGGTAACAGCCAATATAATGCTTTAATCCCCCCCCTTTTTTGAATATCACTAGCAGATCAGTTGCAGGGTAACAATATGGGAACATTAGGTGGTGATATTTCCCCACCTATCTCGAATAGACCGTTGTCTCCCTTATGATGTTCAAAATATTGTTCAAGTTTTAGTTCCCCACCAACAATTCAATAATCATGATGAGAGGTTGTAGGATAGGGAATATTTTATTACCACCTCAACTGACTACAACCACCCTGTGAAATACGGGTACTTTACTCTGACTAGAAAATTAAACAACATGTGGGAATTTGAGACAACTTATTGTAGATTTCCAACCAATTTTCCTGTGTCGTACTAAAATGTTAACTACTTTGTGTGTGTCCCCTTTTAATTGTGGAGGTAATTTTGGAGTGAATTTTCCCTTTAAAGGGCTTTTCTACACACTCTATGACCCTGTTGAAGGCTCCGGCCGAAACGCATAGGTCTCTTTGTTGCATATAAATATATTGGTAAATATTAAAGCAAATATAATATAAGTTAACATTTTTATTTTTTTAAGGATTTTTACATTATATGTGTGTATATAAACATACACACTGATGTATATGCGTGTCTGTTTGTTTAAATTAGTAAACGCCGGTAGAAGCTGCCCTGCGGTACAAGCCTTCCTGCGGTACCCGGCCCGACTGAATATTACCTGAGGTAACTCGAGTACCTGTTAGAGATACTTACACTAAGAAAAGGGCGAACTCTAACGACAGAGGCATCGCTGGTATCTCAAGACACCAACACCACAGGAATGCCCGAGGGGGCACCGGTAGGATCCCGCTATCGTTCCTTATTAGCGGCCCCATTGAGAATACCAGCCTGATAGAAAGTCAAATTATATCATCTGACCACCAACAGGATACTAGGTGACCTACCCCCTAGAAGCGTGGACGGAGGTCCATACTAGAACAGCATCACTAGTGTTAAATCCAGTCCAATTGTTGGATAACGGCCAAAGCTACTCTGCCCGACCCAACCCCCCCCCCTTCTACCACCATAGTCCTGAAGAAGACCCGCAGCCGAGGTCCCAAATATCCCAAGAGCCCCAGGGTCGAAACGTCGACGCTTACCAATTGATTTGCCTGTACCCCTCTAAGTTTAATTGTGGTTTTTCCCCCCTAATTGACATTTACAGGGGACAGGCCCATATGATAGCGGAGGCTATCCCGCTTTGTGTTGTGTAAATATTATAACAGTATACCACTATTGTCTATTCTCCTTTTTTTCCAAATCACTTGAGCACCCCCTTTCCTTCCTCACTGACTAAACTCTCGATAATCTTTTGCGCCGTTCAGAAAACTGTTTTATCAAATTGTAAATAAATAAGTGAATTTTTGATATAACAAATATCCACAGTGTGGTTATACTTCGATTGTTTTTCTAACCTCATTGTTCCTCTAAGTTAATTGTGTCAAACATTTGGGTATTGTCCACTATTGAATACATCTCTCCCATTGTTTTGCTTGAATCAATGTATGCGGATTTAATCGCATAACTAAAAAACAAATGATATTCATATAAGTGTTTATTCAAATCAAAGTCAAGGACCACCATTTTTTATACTTTTTATACCAGTACTAAAATGTTAACTACTTTGTGTGTGTCCCCTTTTAATTGTGGTGGTAATTTTGGAGTGAATTTTCCCTTTAAATGGCTTTTCTACACACTCTATGACCCTGTTGAAGGCTCCGGCCGAAACGCATAGGTCTCTTTGTTGCATATAAATATATTGGTAAATATTAAAACAAATATAATATAAATTAACATTTTTATTTTTTTAAGGATTTTTTTTAGTGAATTTCAATGGTTTTTTAAATGCTAATTCCTAACTATAACGATTTTGAAACCTCTGTTTTTTTCACTAAATTTCAAAGGTTTTTTAAAAGGTCATTCCTTTTTTTTATCGAGTTTGTAACCTACGATTTTTTTATTTTTATTTGCAGTTTTGTGTAAATATTAATTATTAATAATTTTTTTAATAATAATATTTTTCCAATGTTTTTTTATCATTTTTTCCTGGGGCGCTCAGGGTGTGCGCACCGGTAAGCTCTCCCGAGAGCGCACGGAGAGCGCTATGCCTGCGTTCGTTTAAAAAAATATGTATGAAAAGTAAATAATAACGCAAGACATTTAGTACCATACTTATAAAAGCAATATTTATAATTTACGAAATGAAAATGAATATTCATTTCTGTAAAGCTATCAAAACGTCACTCTTGCCCGCCGCGTAAGCGCCCCCGTAAGCGCCTACGTTAGCGCCCCCGTAAGCGCCTACATTTGCGCCGCGTAAGCGCCCCCGGAAGCGCTCCGGTGCGCGCAGCGTAAGCGCGTCAAGTCATGTGACCTTAAAATAACTCTTTTCATTGGTTGCCAACAGTTTTTTTTTTTACAACTAATGAAAACCCCACCCTTTTCCTTCACTTCTTCCTTCACTTTGGTGAGAGCAAGACCTCTTTTTTTCTGTGCTAAGAATTTGTGCGCGTAAGCGCCCCCGGAAGCGCTCCGGTGTGCGCAGCGTCAGCGCGTCAAGTCATGTGACCTTAAAATAACTCTTTTCATTAGTTGCCAACAGTTTTTTTTACAACTAATGAAAACCCCAACCTTTTCCTTCACTTCTTCTCTCACTTTGGTGAGAGCAAGACCTTTTTTTTTCTGTGCTAAGAATTTGTGGAGAAAATGGCTGCCAGACCATCCAGCAGCAGTAAGGACTTAAATGATTTCATCGAGGAAGAGCCTCCTCAGCCGAAGGTGAAAGAACATTTCATCTGGAATTTTTTTTCTATACCTGACGGGCATAAAAAAGTAAATGCACCAAAAGTTGAATGTAAAATCTGCCAAACTGTACTTTCCTGTGGAGACCCCCGAAAGAAGTACAGTTTTGGTAATTCAACTATGATTCGCCACATAGAAAGGAGGCACCCCCAGAACTATGCCTGGGAGAGTGTTAGGGCTCTAGCACAAGAGGCTCCCAGGGATGGGGCCTCTACATCAACCGGAGGACCAACAACATCGGTGAGGGGGCGATCGCAAGAACTGATTCCGAATATTCATCCTGCTTTTAACAAAGGCGTTCTTAAATGCAGAGACTGTGATCAGCTACTTTGCTATGGGGAACAAAGTGTACTGCTCATGGTTTGAGCATTGGAGAACCATCGCTGCCATTCCCAGACCTAAATTGTTTTTTTTTTGTTTTTGCTCCTGTTGAGCAGTTTCCCATTCCCTGTTTTTGTTCCTGTTCTGAAAAAGGAAAAAAGGAGAAAAAAAGTTATTTTCAGAACTAATTCCAATTCTCATCAAAGAGCTGTGTTCTTAAAAAAATGAAAAAGAGTAAGTGAAGTGGAGTGAAAGAAGTTGAGTGTGGGGAAGGAGAGTGAGGAAAAGGAGAGTGAACATGGGGGATGTGGATTTGTAAAGAAAATGTAGTAAAGGAACGGGGGTGTGGAAGGGTAAGAAAATAGCAGTGATGTTTTGGAAAGAGTGGAGATACAGACTGGATAAAGACAAGTAAATGTGAGACCAGATAAGTAAGGCAGTGAAGAAACAGAGAAAGTGAAAGAAAAAATAAGAGTAGAAGACTGAAGGCCTCATTTATGAGGCCATGCGTCAATTTTACGCCACTGGTACGTCACTTTTTGTGACGCACCAGTGCTGTAAAAAATGCACCTTATTGGGTCATATTTACAAAGTGACGCATCTAGGTAGATGCGTCACTTTGTAAACCCCTGCGCCACATTATACCTACGTCAGGTGTAATGTATACAAAAGGGGTGTATTGACGCAAGAAAGGGTCGTAGAGGTGATGCTGTGAAATCTAAGAGATATCACTGCGTCACTTTTATGACGCTGTTGCGTCCAAATCTTGCGCCTGTATCACAGCAGGCTTAACAGCAGCCTAAAGACTGATGCAGGCCCTTTCACATGGGACTGGCCCCATGTGAAAGGATGCATTGCTGGAGTTGCATAATTTTTGTGACACACTCCAGCAATGCATCACTTTTGCGCTTACAGATAGGTCTGAAATACTGACGTATCTGTAAGTACTTGCGACATAATGCGTTATATATTTAAAATGACGCATGAGTAGAAGACTGAAGCGTCATTTTTAAGCTACCGGTACGTCACTTTTTGTGACGCACCAGTGCTGTAAAATCTTTAGGGAGCGCTCTAGTGCGCAGAAGCCTATGTGGGACGCCTACTTAAGGCGAGCTGCATCATTTTTATGACACACTCCAGCAATGCATCACTTTCCTCTAATTTTTTTACACTGTTTTTCACGGTGAAACAATCACGTTGCGCGTACCGGGGAGCGCCCCGCTAAATTGTTTTTTTAAAAAAAAAAATAGTTTTTTAGCCCTTCAAGGTCTTTCTAGGCCCCCCTCAGAAAACCTAGGGGGTCAGGGGGTGTCTACTCTGCCCCCTTTTAATTATATCCACCTTTCTTTTTTCACCTCTTGTGTCTTGATTTTACCGAGACACAAGATGGCGGACTCTCCGGACTGTTTAGAATGTTGACAGACACCCGACAGCCAAACAGCTTTCACTCGCACACTCCCGTAGCACGCCGGGTGCGCTCCCCGGTACGCGCACTGGTGAGCGCCCGCAGCGGGTCTATAGATATATATGTGTTTTTGAACTTAATTTTCAAAAAAACCACTGGAGCAATTTTCACCAAACATAGCAAAGGCACATCTGCGTACCAGTCCCTACCATTTTGCCAAGTTTGGCGTAATTCCGTTCAGCGGTTCGTTCTGTAGACTTGTCAGACCGTCCTATGGAAATTTACATGGAGAAAACACGTTTTGGGACCCCCTTTTTTCTCAGCCCCCACTTCACGAATCCCCCCCGAAATTTTCAGGGAAAGAGCGGAGCGCAGCGAGGCCATTTTAAGGAAAATTACAGGCAGATCCCTCAATCGGCGCCAAAGTTATTCCCAATAGAATGTTCGGAATTTCCTATGGTAGCCAATCCTAACTATAACTACCTACGGGCGACCGCCAGTAGGTAATATATATATATATATATATATATATATATATATATATATATATATATATATATATATATATATATATATATTACCTACTGGCGGTCGCCAGTAGGTATATATAGTTAGGATTTTTTCCCTATGGGATTTCTGAAAATTCTATGTCTAATAACTTTGGCGTTTGTGGACGGAATCGGCTGAAAGTTTCAGGAAAATGGCACATTTTGTTTCTGAGCAGCTCCTGGAAATTTGGGGGGGTTTCGTCAAGGGGGGGCTGAGAAAAAAGGGGGGTCCCAAAACGCGTTTTTAACATTGAGTTTTCCATAGGGCGGTTGGACTCACTTTTAGCTCGAACGGCTGAATGGATTTGCACGAAACTTGGCAAAATTGTAGGGACTGTTAGCCCGATGTGCCTTTGCTAGGTCTCAATATATGTGCTTCAGTGAATTTTGAGAAATTAACGTTTACATCAAGATATATATCTGTAACAGCGCTCCGGGCAGCGATCCGGTTCGCGTACTTTTCGCTTATCGGAACTTTGCGAAGCGAAGCTGATTGGCTCTCCGGTGTCTGTCAACATTCTAAACAGTCCGGTGCGGCCGCCATCTTGTCTCTCGGTAGTCTCGAGAGACAAGAGGAGGCCAACACAAAGGAGGAAATGAAGGAAAGGGGGCAAGGTAGACCCCTTCTGACCCCCTAGGATTGATGAGGGGATATTATAGAGCCACGCTGGGCCCCAAAAAAAAAAAAAAAAATTCAGTTTTTTTCGCCGTAGAGACGCGTCTTGGTACGTGAACCGGGCAGCTAACCGGGAAGCTAACCGGCAGTGTAACGGGAGTCTGACGAGTAGCTGATTGGCTGTCAACATTGTAAACAGTTCGGAGCGGCCGCCATCTTGTCTCTCGGTAGGATCGAGAGACAAGAGGAGGCCAAAACAAAGGGGGAAATGAAGGAAAGGGGCAAGGTAGACCCCTTCTGACCCCCTAGGATTGATGAGGGGATATTATAGAGCCACGCTGGGCCCAAAAAAAAAAATTCCGATTTTTTCGCCGTAGAGACGCGTCTTGGTTCGCGAACCGGGCAGCTAACCGGCAGTGTAACGGGAGTCTGAGGAGAAGCTGATTGGCTATTATCATTGTAAACAGTCTGGAGCGGCCGCCATCTTGTCTCTCTGTGGGATCGAGAGACAAGAGGTGGAAAAAAGGTGTAAATGAATGAAAGGGGTAAGGCAGACCCCTCCTGAACCCCTAGGATTGATGAGGGGGCTATTAAAGTTCCTTGGGGGGTGAAAAAAAAAATGCGATTTTTCGCGGTAAAGGTGCTTCCTGGTACGTTAACCGGGCAGCTAACCGGCAGCGTAACGGGAGTCCGACATATTGTGTTTTTTGAACGTTTGTGATATGTGCACGTGTGGATTTTGTCTAATTAAGGTTAAAAAAAAATATATATATCTTTAAGCGTGTTTTGGCGCGCTTACGTTTTGGGTTTGGTTTGCGCTGCAGAGACGATACGTCACGGTTATGCGATGCATCATGAGGCGTCTCACGGGCTACGTGATACGTCACTTAATAAAGAATATATTTTACAGCTATAGATATTAGCTTTTAAAAAACCAATGAAATTCACAGAAAAAACCATAGGTTATAGACCATATATAGTTAGGAATTTGCATTTACAAAACCTTGAAAATTCACTGAAAAAACCATAGGTTATAGACCATATATAGTTAGGGATTAGCATTTAAAAAACCTTATTTTATTTGCACAAAACCATTGAAATTCCATATATAGTTAGTTGCACTAACTATATATCGCGGACCCGCAATCCACTGCTAATGATGTCACATATTACATCATTCATGACATGGTCAGTGACATCACTGATGACATCACTGATGACATCTCAAATGACATCACTGATGACATCTCAAATGACATCACTGATGACATCACTGACATCTCATTTGACATTACTGATTACATCACTGATGATATCATTTATGTGATAATACATCTTCAGACTCTAATATAACCTTAGATACACTCAGTGTAAACAGGCACTCACAGACTGTCACACATCCATGGAGTTACTCACACACCTAGTCAGTCATGCAAAGAATCAATCACACCTCCATTTCCTCAACTATACAGTTATACACACCTTACTTATTCAAACATATACTAACACATATTTACTCTCTTATACAATCCTTGATACAAGTTCACAATGATTCATACAGCCACTCTCACATTCACTGGCTCTTATGTTCAGTTATTTATATATGTCAACTCTCACATGGAGTGTGTTTTACATATGTACTTACTTTGACATGTAGAACTGAGATATCCATTCACTCACCAATATACTCATGCACACAGTCAACTGTCCATACAGCTGTTTCTACATGCACTTTTGAAGCCATACACCTAGGGAATCAACTGCTCACACATCTATGCACAGAGTTATACACCTCCCAGCCACCCACACACATACTCAGTCTCCCATACAAATACTTGGGCAACCATTCAATAACCCATATAGTTACTGATATAGCTACTGATTTAAACATGCAGCAGTTTACAGAAGAACATAAATAATGATTGCCAAATTAAGACACTTTAATCTCTAACCCATGCACTCAGTGAGACACATTTAATCATTCTCTCATACAGTCAGTCATGCACCTACTAAATCCTTCATCCAGACACTTATACATCCACTCATTCTTCAATATGTAAGACATATTTTAACTTTACAGAAACATACAGTCACTGGGTGTTGTCATCAGTGATGTCATCAGTGATGTCATTTGAGATGTCATCAGTGATGTCATCAGTGATGTCACTGACCATGTCATGAATGATGTAATATGTGACATCATTAGCAGTGGATTGCTGGTCCGCGATATATAGTTAGTGCAACTAACTATATATGGAATTTCAATGGTTTTGTGCAAATAAAATAAGGTTTTTTAAATGCTAATCCCTAACTATATATGGTCTATAACCTATGGTTTTTTCAGTGAATTTTCAAGGTTTTGTAAATGCAAATTCCTAACTATATATGGTCTATAACCTATGGTTTTTTCTGTGAATATATATATATATATATGTTCTATGTCTAATAACTTTGGCGTTTGTGGACGGAATTGGCTGAAATTTTCAGGAAAATTGCACATTTTATTCCTGAGCAGCTCCTAAAAATTTGGCGGGAGTTCGTCAAGGGGGGGCTGAGAAAAAAGGGGGGTCCCAAAACACGTTTTTCCCATGTTAATTTCCATAGGGCGGTTGGCCTCACTTTTAGCTCGAACGGCTGAATGGATTTGCACGAAACTTGGCAAAATTGTAGGGACTGTTAGCCCAATGTGCCTTTGCTGGGTCTCAATATATGTGCTCCAGTGGATTTTGAGAAATGAACGTTTTAAAAAATTTATATATCTGTGACAGCGTCCCAGATAGCGCTCCAGATCGCGTACTTTTCGCGTCACGGAGCTTTGCGAAGCGATGCTGATTGGCTCTCCGGTGTCTGTCAACATTCTAAACAGTCCGGTGCGGCCGCCATCTTGTCTCTTGGTAGGATCGAGAGACAAGAAGAGGTGAAAAACGAAGGGGGAATTTAATGAAAGGGGGCAAGGTAGACCCCTCTTGACCCCCTAGGAATGATGTTGGGGTTATTAAAGGGTCCCGTGGGGAAAATAAAAAAAAATTGATTTTTCACGGTAGAAGCGCTTCCCGGATCGCGAACCGGGCCGCAAACTAGTAGCGAAACGGGAATTCGCCATTTTGTGTTTCGATTTAATTAAATTACAGGGTATAAGGGGGTACGGGAGACGTATCCTGATCCCTTATGTTTTTTGAGGGTGGCTGAGGAGGCTCATATATGTTGATACATGTCTTCCAGCGGTTGTGCGTGAGCGTTTTATTTTTTTTGCTGCGTGACGTCTGTTAACGTTCGATTCGATGGAAATCAGGAAGTGTTGACCGCCATTTTGTCACTGCGATTAAATATTTTGTTAAGAATAATTGTTATAAATTATTCCTTATTGAGAAACAATGTCTGCGCCATCTTGCCTTTTTTCCAATGCCACAATTTTGTCGTGCACGGCAGCCATTTTAGATGCCTTGACCAGACCCACTCTCTGCACGCCGCCGATTCTCAGCACGGCTCCCCACCCTCGCAAGCATCTCCCCCACGCACTGGTCACCCCCGCTCTCTCTCTCATGCATGGGCCATAAACCTCCCCCCATCTGCGCTGCTCTTCCCTGAGAATCACACCCCGTGCCCGCCCGACACCTTCCTTTCACCCTATTCACTACTGCACCCTCTGACACTCCTCTTCCTCTGTGTCCGATTGTCCAGGCCGGTCCCAGGCTATCACCTAGCCCTGCGGATGTAGTTTATGGCCCCAGCTGTAGAGAATCCAGACATGCCAACCCTCCCGATTCAGGCGTGAGACTACCGATTTCAGTGCTCGTCTCCCGCCTCCCGATTCCTGCAAGCAAAAACCCGATTCCTCGGGGGTTTCAGCTGACAGGGCTTAGTATTGTGTAACGTGCTAATTCTTCCAGGAAACGTCAGAGGGCCGATGCAGGGGCTCTAGAAGGGGTGATAAACCATTTAAGCCTCATTAACAAGCGCATGGTCTTTTAAAGATCTGTGAAGTACTCGGGGCGGCGGTGTGTGTGCCCTGTTTCAGGAGCGGGCGGGGGCGGGGGAGGGGGGCGCTGCCAGCAACTTGCCAGGCCAGGCAGTGTTCAACACTTGCATCACCCTTTCTCTGCCTGCTATTGCACTCCATGCTTCGGAAAGGTAAGAAAAAGAACGTGCATTTGAGTTTGAAATGTCCGATCCTGCAGCAGCACACTTCCAAAGCCCACACATGACAATAACCCGATTCAAGGCCCCATTCTCACGATTTTTTTAAAAAAAATCTCCCACTTTGCTCTTCTGAGATGTTGGCATGTATGAGAATCACCCCTCTTCAAAGGAGTTACAGTAGATGAAGGCCCCCACCCCATGAGATCCGTCACACCATACGGGTTCCTACTATCTGATAACCATCCTGTATTGTGCTTGGGGAGGGGAGTCTCACTGTGAGGGTGTGTGGGACCGAGCCTGAAGCGAAAGATTCCAGGGATGCCTCTTTGTACATCAAAGTTTTTACAATTATGTGTCACATTAATAATATATAGCACTTCAACAAAGTAGTAGGATTATAAAACTTTAATAACTTATAAATATATACAACGCAACAAAAACAGTAAACACATTTAAACATTTTTTTGTAAAAAGAAGCAACTATGGTCAGTAGCTGTGTTTTGTGTGAATAGTCCCAAGGCAGCACAACGAGCTGAGTTCTGGACGGCACCCAGGTGATGTCACCTGGGTGCCGCACTGGTTTTTGGTATCCTGCAATACAGCTCCGAAAAATGGCGTGGGGCGTCCCTGGGGAGGCCTTGTCAGTAGCGGTCTGTTGTGCGAATAGTTCCAAGGCAGCAGAACGCGCTTAGATATGGATGGCACCCAGGTGATGTCCAGTAAACTGCCGCACTGGTTTTGGTATCCTATAATGCTGCTCCGAAAAACGGCGTGGGGCACCCCGGGGGAGGGGGGCGGCTCGTGTGCTGTAGTGGGGCGCCCCTTTACCGTTTCAGTTGCCATTCCGCCCGCTTTTGGTACACTGTGCCAAAATCCGCCATTCAGCTGAGTTGCGCCTACTCTTGCGGTTCAGCGATAGGCGGCTGCCACAGGACTCTCAAAATGGCGGCAGGCTCTTTCCTTTTTGGGCCTGGTCCACTAAAATGGCCCTGGGACACCTTGGAACTCGGACGCTTGTCTGCTAGGTCTTGGACCCCATTCTCGAAAGCGTCCCCTCAGCCGTGAAGATTCTACAAAAGTCTTGGGGGCCCTCGACTCCTGCAGGCTTCCGGTGGGGAGCGGCTGCCATGATTGCTCGCGGAATGACCACGACGGATCCACGAGATGGTGGTGCTTTCATGCCGACGCCAGCTTCAGTATGAAACATCCAGAAACAAGGTGGGGCTTTCATCGTTTTGGAAAAAAAAATGTTCTAAACCAATGAAAAGTGTTATTTTTAGGTCATATGACCAAGCCTTCCATCATTAGGAAACCAAAAGTAAAATGAACCAATGAAAAGTTTTATAAACAAGTCACATGACCTGTTATGCGGCATAGGGCTATAAAAAGCGTAGAAAATCCGTTGGCACGTGAGGCGGCGTCAGTAGCGGACCGATGTGCGAATAGGCCGAAGGCAGCACAACGCGCCGAGATCCGGATGGCACCGAGGTGGTGTCCAGCAAGTTGCTGCACTGGTATGGCTATCCTACAATGCTGCGCCAAAAGTCGGCGTGGGGCGCCCCGTTGGCCTGTGAGGTCGCGTCAGTCAGTGGGGGCTGTTTGAGGATCTGACTGCATTGGAAAGCAATGTGATGCTGTGCGTCGCCCCCAAGATGGAGGCTCCTCGGCTGCAGTGGGGCGCCCCTTGGTGTTTCACTCGCTATCCAGTTGAGTTGCGTTCGCACTTGCGGCTACAGTAGGCCGAAGGCAGCACAACGCGCCGAGATCTGGATGGCACCGAGGTGGTGTTTAGCAAGTTGCCGCACTGGTGTGGCCATCCTACAATGCTGCGCCGAAAGTCGGCGTGGGGTGCCGTGTTGGCCTGTGAGGTGGTGTCAGTAGCGGACCAATGTGTGAATAGTCCGGAACCAGCACAAGGCACCAAGATCCGGATGGCACCGAGGTGGTGTCATAGTTGAGAGTTCTGAGCAGTGCTTGTAACACTGTCTGAAGCTTATTTGCACCTGCTGCAGCTTCACTATCGCCCTGGTGTGGCCAAAAATCGCCCATGACATAGGTGGCCGGCTCCCGGGGTCTGGCAGAACTTTTTTCCTTTTCCTTTCTGTATCTTGTCCCACAATCCGTTTGACCTGAAGACACGACCAGGTCCCTGAATGTGTGCAGGGGGACGTTATTGATTGAATCAAAATGGCGGCTTCACACAAAGCTGAGTCAAGCGTTGCTGTTGATGCTATACAGACAAAAATTGGTTTTCAGTTTGTACATTCTTCAGGATTTTTTTTTCCATCCAAGGCTGGTTGAGAGTTTGTAGAACAATGGCTTCAGATTTTCAACATACTACTCTTCAACATTCTTCCTAAATGTAACAATGTGAGACTCACTAGGATAACGGCTGTTTATCTTTCCTTTCAAAATGCTGCCAACAATATTTTCTGAATGGAAGACACCATCTTGTAGCATAAAGGGCCGAAAGGGGTTCTGGTCTGGCCGATGGTTGGTGGAGACATTTTGACTATATCCTGGACCTGCCCAGCCTCGCCCAAAATGGCGCCGGTATAAATGGGACTCGTAACTCCTTGTTGTGTACTGGTTGAACAACCTTGATATCACGAGATATGAATGCAGTTTTGATGCACATGGCGGGCGGGGACGAGAATTGATTGAATATTTCGACATCCCTATTGATATTAAGTTCTGATGTGTTATTGATTACTGTACTATTGAAAGTTCGAATTAACGTCACCCATGGTACTTGCCCGCAAATGTATATCTAGATAATTTTATTGAAAGTGGCCCTGTCGTATTTTAATTACAAAATGTACGTCCACCGATTCCGCAACTGTTAGACACCTTAGTTCTTGCAACCTAATGGCCCACTCGTTACGTTCCTCTACAATGTAAATGTCTCCTCATCATATACGATTTCAGTTTGCTCCGTGGCCGGCCCACGTGGTTATAGGCCCGTATTTGTATACTGACATTTTCACAATAAAGGTTTTTAAAACAAAACATGGTAGTAGTATTTACATTGGTAAAGTTTTTAATTTTAGTCACTGTTTTCGAATCAGTAAAAGGCAAGTGAAATAAAGCAGTCCAATTACATGACGGGTAAAAGGTATAATACTCAGGAACGCAGTAAAGATAAATGGTCAAGGGCAGTTGTGTTTTCCACTCCTGCAACATAAAGTGATCAATAAGAATCTGATAATCAGGCGTATCGGCGACTAAGACAGCAGGCCGAGCCTCTTTTACTCAAAGGCTCCGTCATGGGACGAAGAAACGCCCTTTTTCTCGAAAAAGGAATATATTTTACTTGCAGGACAGTTGTAAATTTTCCGGGAAAGTACATTAGCCTGGAACATTATAACATATATGTTTAAGAAAAAATAATGTTCGAAACCAATAAAAAGCGTAATTTTTAGCTCATATGACCAAGCCTTTCATCATTAAAATAACAAAAGTAAAATGAACCAATGAAAAGTTTTATTAACAAGTCACATGACCTGTTATGCTTACGTTATGCGCTGCGCGCCGCGCCCCGGATCGCTTCCGGGAAGCTGCGCTTCGCGCACCGGAGCACTTCCGGGTGCGCTAACGCGGCGTGTCATATAACGCATTACGCGACAACGTAGGTCCAGAATATAGTCAAAATGTCTCCACCAACCAGCGTTCGGAACACAACCCCTTTCAGCAGTCTAAAAAGTTCTGTTAAATGACAACAGAAGGGACAGGCAACAAGAACCATCAGTCAAAGAGGGGAGGGCAAGTTCTTCTCTACCGGGTCATGTTGGGGCGCTACCAGAACTGATCGAATTGGTAGTCTACAGTGTTTCTGGATGTTTCAGACTGAAGCTGGCGTCAGCATGAGAGCACCACCATCTCGTAGCTCAGTCGTGGCCATTCCACGAGCAATCATGGCAGCCGCTCCCCACCAGAAGCCTGCGGGAGTCGGGGGCCCCCAAGACTTTTGTAGAATCCTCAAGGCTGAGGGGACGCTTTCGAGAATGGGACCCAAGCCCTATCAGGCAAGCGTCCGAGTTCCAAGGTGTCCCAGGGCCATTTTAGTGGACCACGCCCAAATCTGAAGAGCCGGCCGCCATTTTGAGAGTCCTGTGGCAGCCGCCTATCGTTGCATCGCAAGAGCAGGAGCAACTCAACTACATGGTGAGCGAGACGCTGTAGTCGCAAGAGCGGGCAGTAAACAGCTGAATGGCGGAAGAGGCACAGTGTAGCAAAAGCGGGCGGAATGGCAACTGAAACGGTAAAGGGGCGCCCCACTACAGCGTGTCTTCAGGTCAAACGGATTGTGGGACAAGGTCCAGAATAGAAGAGTCATCAAAAGGCAAAAAGTTCAGCCGGACCCCGGGAGCCGGCCGCCTATGTCGGGGGCGATCTCAGGCCACACCAGGGCAACACGACTTGGGGAGGGGGCAGGAGCTAAGTGCCATCTCACCGCCCCTCGGGGGCCTCCGTCAAGCGGTTCAGGGAGGCACCGCATCACATTGTTTAACAATGCAGTCAGGTCCACAAACGGCCCTCACTTACTTTGAGAATAGTGAAGCTGCAGTAGGTGCAAATAAGCTTCAGCCAGTGTTACAAGCGCTGCTCAGAACTCTGAACTATGGCACCGAACATCCAGGGCTTATGCCATTTGAGCATGGCAGTGACATCGAAGCAACTGAGGGACCAAAACCATGAACGTACACTCACGTATGAAAATCTTACTTGGGGAGGGGGCAGGAGCCAAGCGCCCCCTCCCAGTCCGCGCCACCACACCGTATGTTGAAAATCTGAAGCCATCGTTCTACAAACTGTCAACCAGCCTTGGATGGAAAAATGTAGAAGAATGTACAAACTGAAAACCAGTTTTGGTCTGCATAGCATCAGCAGCAACGCTTGCTATCAGAGTGCATGAGTTTCATGCTCGATCGTTTGAGCTAGCCGGAGAGGGCAACAAAAAGTATAAAATAGTTATGTAAATAGTTATTTAATAAAATGTTTTACCCTGTTACTTTGCTGGTGTGTTGTATATATTTATAATATTTGCATAGGGTTTGTCGTTATTTTGGGTGGGGTGGGGTGGGCAGCAGAGTCGAGCTGTCTTGCAGCCATCATGGTGTGCAGCTAAGTTCATCTTACTAGTTTCGTATTTCTCATGAGGGGTTGTTCTTAATGTTTCTATTTTAGCAAGGTCAAAAACAGATCCCATTAGTGGCCTACTGATTTTGCTCGATTCCTTTTGTTTTTTTAAACTATTTTTCACTATCTGCAAAGACTAAACAGAGTATTGCGACTCTGTGCTTGTTTGTAATTACAGAATGAACCAAAGAGAACCAATTCTAAAACAGTAAATGCTTGGATAGCAATCAATCAAATAGAGAGAGAAGCAGGTGCGATGGATTACAATGGGGGCAAAGGCCTGCGTTAACTACCCTTCACTATCTGCAAAGAGAGAGTACTGCTAAGAGAAAAGAGGGGGGGGGGGCAGCGTTCAATGCACATCAGCGTGCATAAACACGAAAATGTTTTTACCTATCATGTACTTGACATTTGACAGCATTTGATATTTGGTATTAAAAAACCATTGAAATTCACAGAAAAAAACATAGGTTTTAGGCCATATATAGTTAGGGATTTGCATTTACAAAACCTTATTTTACTCGCATAAAACCATTGAAATTCGCATATATAGTTAGATGCGCTAACTATATATCGCGCACCCGCAATCCACTGCTGATGATGTCACATATTACATCATTCATGACATGGTCAGTGACATCACTGATGACATCACTGATGACAACTCAAATGACATCACTGATGACAACTCAAATGACATCACTGACAACATCACTGATGACATCAATCATGTGATAATACGATCAACCTCTTGAGACTCTAATATAACCTTAGATACACTCAGAGTAAACAGACACTCACAGACTGTCACTCAACCATGGAGTTACTCACACACCTAGTCAGTCATGCACTGAATCAATCACACCTCCATATCCTCAACTATACAGTTATACACACCTTACTTATTCAAACATATACTAACACATATTTACTCTTTTATACAATCCCTGATACAAGTTCACAATGATCCATACAGCCACTCACACATTCACTGGCTCTTATGCACAGTAATTTATATATGTGAACTTTCACATGCACTGTGTTTTACATATGTACTTACTTTGGCATGTAGCACTGAGATATCCATTCACTCACCAATACACTCATGCACACAGTCAACCACCTATACAGCTGTTTCCACATGCAGTTTTGAACCCATAGATCTAGTGAATAAACTGTTCACACATGTATGCACAGAGTCACACACCTCCCAGCCACCCCCACACACACACTCACTCTCCCATACAAATACTAGGGCAACCAATCAATAACCCATACAGTTACTCATATAACTACTGATCAACACATGCAGCAGTTCATAGAACAACAGATATAATGATGCACAAATTAAGATAGTTTAGTCACTAACCCATGCACTCAGTGAGACACATTTAATCACTCTCTCATACAGTCAGTCATGCACCTACTAAATCCTTCATCCAGACACTTATACATCCACTCATTCTTCAATATGTAAGACATATTTTAACTTTACAGAAACAGACAGCCACTGGATGATGTCATCAGTGATGTCATCAGTGATGTAATCAGTGATGTCACTGACCATGTCATGAATGATGTAATATGTGACATCATCAGCAGTGGATTGCGGGTGCGCGATATATAGTTAGCGCATCTAACTATATATGCGAATTTCAATGGTTTTATGCGAGTAAAATAAGGTTTTGTAAATGCAAATCCCTAACTATATATGGCCTAAAACCTATGGTTTTTTCTGTGAATATATATATATATATATATATATATATATATATATATATATATATATATATATATATATATATATATATATATACATATATATATATTCACTGAAAAACCTATTAAATTCACTGAAAAAAACCATAGGTTTCACGCCAGTTATAGTTAGCTGGAAATTTTACTGACATAAAACCATTGAAATTCCCACGTTATAGTTAGTTGGACTCACTATAACTTGCGCGCCTGCAATGCACTGCTGATGACGTCACATATTACTCACTCATGACATGGTCAGTGACATCACTCATGACATCACTGATGACACCATCCAGTGAATGTGTGTCTTTCTGAAAAATAAATATGTTTTATATATGTATTTGTAAAGGTCGATGGAAGAATAAATGTTTAAATTGGTGTGTAAGTGGATGTTTTTTTTTTAATTGATTGGTTATATGTGAGTATTGATGTATATAAGTGAGTATATGTGAGAGTGAGAGATTGTAAGAGTTCCTGTTTAAATAAGTATGTGTTTCTATAAGTGATGGTTTGAGAGAGTAAGTATGTGTAAGTTTCCTTAGAAGTAAGGTGGTAGTGTGTATAGTTGTATATGCAAATACATGGATGTTCAATAGTTTATTTGCATGTGTGAGTATGTGTGTGAGTAACTTTTGGATGACTGTCGGTGTGTAACAGGATGTATAGATGTATTACTACATATGATGAGTGAGTATATGTATGAGTGACTATATAGAACTGTTGGTGAATGAGTGGATGTATTGTATTTTGTATTGTATTTGGATATTTGTAGAGTTCAACCTGTCGCTCCGAAAGGAGCATCTTGGCGCTGTGCAGATGTGTCCCATAACGATGAAAATCTAGATTGCTGCCATTGCGATACTGTCTGATAAATTATAAACCCAGGTTTTAAAATGTTTCCTGAAAGCACTTTCTTTGTCAAGAATACTGAGGCCCTTGGGCATAGTGTTCCATGCCCTCGAAGCCAGTACCATAAGTGTTTTTCCTCCCTTAGTTTTGTACTTGTATCTGGGAATGTTAATTAGGTTGCCTCCAGAGGACCTCAGGCAACGTGAAGGGTCATAGCGTACAAAACGCTTCCTAAGGTACTTTGGGCCTATGTTATTAAGAGCTCTGAAAGAGGTCAATAACAGTTTGTACAAGATCCTCTTATGAAGAGGTAACCAGTGTAGGGTCTGAAGAGCGGCAGAGGCAGAAGATCTTCTTGGTAATTTCAATACCAGTCTTGCTGCCGCTGGAGTGGCTTTTTTCACTCCTGCCATCAGGCCATTGTAGTAATCTAACCGTGATAGTATTAATGCTACCACAACTGACTTTCTGGAATGAATGGGCAGGAAGTCGAAAAACTTTTTGAGTGACTTGATTATGCCGAAACAGCATCCTGCTGTGTTCCTTACGTGCTGGGCAAAAGAGAGGGCTGAATCAAATAGGACTCCTAGATTTCTTGCAGAATCCACTAAACTAGGCGGGGCAGGTGAATCATTAGGCCTCAAGTCTTTGGGACAGAACTGATGACCTTTACCTAACGGAAGGATTTCTGTTTTGTTGGTGATGCATCTTAAGTGGTTATTACTCATCCACTGGAAAACCTCCGTCAGGCAGATCTTGAACTACTGTTCCGCATCAGTGGAGTTTTTGTCTATTGAGACAACAAGTTGAGTGTCGTCAGCGTATGATGTAACTAGAATCCCATGAGACTCTATCACAGCTATTAAGGGGCCCATATAGATGTTGAAAAGTAATGGACTTAAAATGGACCCCTGGGGAACGCCTGATGTGATATTTTTTTCACTGGATAGGTAAGGGCCAAAGAGACCGTTTGGGTTCAATTTGTCAGGAAGGATTTTATCCAGGCCAAATCCATATCTGTCACACCTGTATCTCTCAACCTTTTAATCAGGATGTCATGAGAGATGGTGTTGAATGCTGCTGTGAGATCTAACAAGATGAGGACAGCATTTCTACCCTCATCTTGCAAAAACTTGATAGAGTCAGTGAGCTCAATAAGGGCGGTTTCAGTTGAATGCCTAGGACGGAAACCTGACTGTTGGGAATGTAGAATATTATGCCTGTCTACGAAATCTTTCAGTTCATGATGTACTATTTGTTCAGTAATTTTTCCCAATACAGGAAGAAGTGATATTGGGCGGAGATTCGACAGATCGGTGGTAGATTTATTAAGTTTTTTCATTAGGGGCTTAACAACTGCCTTTTTCCAGTCCAGGGGGACCTCCCCTGAGCATAAAGACGCATTTACAATCGCATTAATGCTAGGGTTGACAGCATCAATTAACTGATGGAGTATAAAGGGGGGACATGAATCTGTAGGGGCTCCTGATTTGCAAGCCAGAATCACTTATCTGGTCTGATGCAGAGAGGCCGCTTGAAAGACATTCAGGGTATGTTGGTTGTTCATTCTCTGAACTGGCTGCTCTAAGATGGAGGGAGATAAAGGTGTGGGAAAATCCCTCTGGATAAGCATAATCTTCTCCTCGAAGAAATCAGCAATTTGATTACACAAAGTTGCGGAAGGAGGGATTTCTGGCTGAAGTACTTTAGGATGAGTAAAATATTTTACAATGGAAAAGACCATGCTTTGCTTCTGTTGAGCCTTATAAATAGCCTTGATATAATATTGTTTCTTTGCTAATTTAATACTGGCCAAATAGGCCAGTAGTCCTCTGTTGAACATAGCATAGAGGATTTTTGCTGAGTCATCGTAGGTTTTTCTCCATTTTCTTTCTTTTTGTCTACAGAGCTAGTGACAGTTTGCTAACGCCTGTGAGAACCAAGGGGCATTTGATTTCCTCCTAATGCCCTTATGGTGGTGCCCTTTAGGTGGTGCATTTTCTGTGATAATTTGGTGCATCTAAGAGTGAAAGTTACGAGAGTCTTGGGACGTATCTCCCGACAATTTGGGGGCTTGTGACAATAGGGGGGCATCGGACTTAATGTTGTCAATCACCTTCCTCCAGTTTGTATCGGAGATAGGTTGCTGCCCCATCTTAGGTGTTTTCACTTGTTCAGGTCGGCAGACCTTGAAAGGAACCAGACAATGATCTGTACAGATTTGTGGAATTGGGGTAAAGGTGGTCAATGCCGAAAAATTGGAACAAACACTGTCCAATGTATGCCCGGCAGAATGAGTAGGTAATTTCACTAATTGTTTTAATCCATAAATAGCCAAGGTCTGATGGTAACAAGTGGCTTGAACATCATTTATGGATTCTAACTGAAGGTTAAAATCCCCCACGAGGGTGAAGTGAGGGTAGCGTAACAAAAGTTGACCCAGATTATCCCCGAGAGAGTCTAGAAATGAAGTGGCATTGCCATGAGAACGATATAACAAGCCACCAGAAAATGAGGTGGAAGCATTCAGCATAATCGAAAATCCGATACCCTCTGCTCCTTTAAGAGAGCCGAGATCGAAGATATGACATTTAAAGGATTTTTTAATGATGAAGGCCACTCCTCCCCCCGTCCCTTAGGTCTATCCTGCCTAAAGATGTTAAAGTTGGAAGGGATGGCGGTGGCAAGATCGAGATTTGTGGAGTCGTTGAGCCAGGTTTCTGTCACAAAGAGAAAAATAAAGATCTGAATCTAGAATCAGGTCACGGATATCCTGACTATGGCAGCACATGGAACGGGCATTTACTAACCCACCCTTAAAATTGGAACAGCTTGACCTTAGAGAGACTGTATTTACTGACAAATCAGAGTCAGAGTCAGAGTATGGCCAGGAGAAGGACCATTTACAGTGTAAGCAGGAGAATGGGCCCAATGGCTGTTCCATGGGGTAGCAGCATGCACATACACTATTTGCCTTGGGCTGATGTGCTAACAGTTCGATGCTGCTATACTTGCGAATGGGGAGGACATGTCCATCATGTCCTGCCCCTGTCATGGTCGTGGCGAGGACGGGCGCAGACAGGCTTGCCTTTGGCGCGCCTTCAGCACGCCCGCTGCGCCGTCGACCCAGGTGTTCATTTTATGATAGTAGAGAGGTGTAGGGGACTACTAACAACTAGAGCGATGCCCTGGTATTCGCTCAAGATGGCGGTACCCTTTCGGCAATGGTTAGAGCTGTCGATACAGGCAATGAAGTGCAACTGCAAAGTGTGAAGCAGCAATCAATGAACAATAGAACACTATCAAAAATACTTATACACCTAAATCGACATTACGCACCAGCACACATCCTATTCACATATGAAGTCATCCTACTCACTTATGCAAACAATGGATCATACTTACATAATATGTGACATCACCAGCAGTGGATTGCGGGTGCGCGAAATATAGTTAGTACAACTAACTGTATAGGAGCAATTTCAATGGTTTTGTATGAGTGACATGTCCAGCTAACTCTAACACCCCTAAAACTTATAGTTTTTTGAGTGAATTTTAAAGGGTTTTTAAATGCTAATTCCTAACTATATAAGGCCTGAAACCTATGGTTTTTCAGTGAATATATATATCATGTCATGTGAGCAAGGCTCCAAGGAGCCGAAACGTCATGCGGCAGTCTCTGTATCATTAAAAAAGAGTTGCACCTAACTGGTCTGTGTCCGAGGTTTCTGTGCAGCGCTGCGATCAGGCGAGAGGCTGCCAGTGAAACGCGGAAAACGGCAATATATATATATATATATATATATATATATATATATATTACCTACTGGCGGTCGCCAGTAGGTAGTTATAGTTAGGATTTTTTTAATGTTAATTCTCAAAATTCTATTTGGAATAACTTTGGCGCCAATTTATGAATCTGCCTGAAAATTTCCTCAAAATGGCCTCGTCGAGCTCCGGTCCTTCCCTGAAAGTTTGGGGGGGATGCGTCAAGCGGGGGGCGAGATAAAAAGGGGTCCCAAAACGTGTTTTCCCCATGTTAATTTCCATAGGGCGGTCGACCTCACTTTTAGCCCGAACGGCTGAATGGATTTTCACCAAACTTGGCAAAATTGTAGGGACTGGTAGCCCGATGTGCCTTTGCTATGTCTCAAGATATGTGCTTCAGTGGATTTTGAGTAATTTAAGTTCAAAAAAATATATATATCTATGGCAGCGCCCCGGTACGCGCTGCGGGGAGCACTCTGGGTGCGCCACGCGACTTGCGCGCAGAAGGCTGATTGGTTCTTGGGTGTCTGTAAACATTCGAAACAGTCCGGAGCGGCCGCCATCTTGTCTCTCGGTAAGATCGAGAGACAAGAGGTGGCAATAACGAAAGGGGAATTTAATAAAAGGGGGCAGGGTAGACACCCCCTGACCCCCTAGATTTGAAGTGGGTGGCTAAAAAGGCCAATATAAAGCAAAAAAAAAAAATAATAATTAATTTTCGCGGGATTAGCGCCCGGTACGCGAACCGGGCAGCGCTCAGGGAAGCGCACCAAAGAGAAAAAAAGAAAGACAGGGTGTAAAATTTTAGCAATTTTGTATAAATGGAAGGTAGTTCTGAAAAGAACTGTTTTTTTATTCTTCTGGATGGTGTCATCAGTGATGTCATGAGTGATGTCACTGACCATGTCATGAGTGATGTAATATGTGACGTCATCAGCAGTGCATTACACGCGCAAGTTATAGTGAGTCCAACTAACTATAACGTGGAATTTCAATGGTTTTATGTCAGTAAAATTTCCAGCTAACTATAACTGGTGTGAAACCTATAGTTTTTTCAGTGAATTTAATAGGTTTTTTAAATGCTAATTCCTAACTATAACTGGTGTGAAACTTATGGTTTTTTTCAGTGAATATATATATATATATATACATATATATATATAAATATATATATATATATATATGTATTACCTTCTGGCGGTCGCCAGTAGGTATATATAGTTAGGATTTTTTTCCTATGGGATTTCTGAAAATTCTATGTCGAATAACTTTGGCGTTTGTGGACGGAATTGGCTGAAATGTTCAGGAAAACGGCACATTTTGTCTCTGAGCAGCCCCTGAAAATTTGGGGGGGTTTCGTCAAGGGGGGGCCCGAGAAAAAAGGGGGGTCCCAAAACGCATTTTTCCCATTCATTTTTCCATAGGGCGGTTGGAATCACTTTTAGCTCGAACGGCTGAATGGATTTACAGGAAACTTGGCAGAATTGTAGATATGGTTTGCCCGACGTGCCTTTGCTATGTCTCAATATATGTGCTCCAGTGGATTTTGAGAAATTAACGTTTTAAAAAACAGATATATTTGTAACAGAGCTCCGGTTCGCGTACCTGACGCGTAACGGAATTTCACGAAGCGAAGCTGATTGGCTCTCTGTTGTCTGTCAACATTCTAAACAGTCCGGGCCAGCCTCCATCTTGTGTCTCGGTAGGATCGAGAGACAAGATGTGGTGAAAAACGAAGGGGGAAAAGAAGGAAAGGGGGCAAGGTAGACTCCTCCTGACCCCCTAGGATTGATGAGGGGGATATTAAAGTGCCCCGTGGGGCAAAAAATAAAAAAATAAAAGTGTGCGATTTTTCGTAGTAGAGGCGCATCCCGGTACGCGAACCAGGAAGCTTACCGGTAGCGTAACGGGAGTTCGCCATTTTGTGTTTTGGACAAATTTTATCACAAGATGGAGGAATAACAATGTGGGAAATGGGTGTAAGGGGGCACGGAGAAGTATCTTGACCCCCTATGTTTTCTAAGGGTAGCTGAGGAGGCTCATATATGTCGTAAGAAAAAATAAATTAGATTTTTTTGCGCGGTTAGCTACCGGTACGCGACCCGGGTAGCGAACCGGGACGCGAACATAAGTGAAAATTAGTGAAAAAAGGTACATTTGACATTTTAAAAAAGTCATTACAGTTAAGGTAGCTCTGAAAAGAGCTTTTGGGTTCTGTGTAAGTTCTAGGTACTTATAAGTAGGTACCAATACACAGTCTTAAATTTTGTATGAAAACTCTGTTTCCCTCATCTGAGAAGTGCACACCATCTCCTCTGTAGATATCTTGCATGTAATAACGTAAGTTATTGTTGTAGATGGCGCCCATTCCATGGTCTCTCATATAAGCTGAAACAGACTTATTTACATGCTTCCTCGCTTTCTCAATTTGTGGACAAATTTGATTGGACCACCTCCATTTCTGTCTTTGGCATATATTGGAATATACCAAGGCAGTTTGAGGGAAAATTGCCATTAATTGCTCAAAGGTGTCCTTTAAGAGCATTTCCAGACCTACCCCAGTCAAAGTGCCCAAATAATTTCCTCCACAGTGCACTATTATGAGTTCAGGATTTGGCAAATGTAAAAAGGTTTTCACCAATGGTATCAATTGGTGACATCTCAATCCTCTTTGGCCAATCCATTTGATTTCCACATTTTGTAAATTGAGGTTGTGTAAATTTCTGTTTTCAGCATACCTGTGAGCCCAGTGGATGTAGCTATGTCCAAGAATCCAGACAGAAAACATGGTGAGAGGAGGTTCTGCTGCAGTCAGATGAAGTGTGGGAATGAAATGGCAGTTGAAACAGTAGGAGTTTGTAAAGAAGAAAAACTGTGGAGTTTCAGTGCTAATGATTCAGTAGCAGTGATTGGTGGATTTCCATTGCTGAAAACAGAAAGTTAGGGTGCATGGATGTGTTCTTTGAAACATGTAATTTGAATGGTTAAGAAAACATGATTTTAAGAAACATTGCCGTGGATTAGCAGGTGTACTGAGAGTTCAGAGTTCATTTGAAACATTGTTATGTGAACTTGTAAACATGAGAGGTCTGGCAGGAGGTAGTTGCTATGGAAAAAGTCCAGAAAGGGCAGAGGGGGGAAGGGTGTTGATTTGAAAAAAGTGAGGGAAGAATTTTGATTGGGTCACATGAGAGATATGTGTGATGAATTTCAGCATTTCAGTGCCTTTGTTGGTTGCAGCTTCTGGAGTGCATACCTTTTGCTCTGGTGAAGAAAAATTGGTGTGTTTCTGAGACTGTTTTGAAATTCAAAAAGCATTTGCTAAGGTAAGAAAAAAATCATTTTAATTTAGATAGAGAGTAGTATATTTTATTGAGAAAATAAGGAAGTCAGCGGTAGCGAAACAAAAAAAATAATTAAAAAATATATAAATAAACAAATTATATTACAAAATTATAAAATATATTTTTGCGTTAGAATAAGAATACATTTTACAGCTTTTGATATTTGCTATTAAAAAACCATTGAAATTCACTGAAAAAATCATAGGTTATAGACCATATATAGTTAGGGATTAGCATTTACAAAACCTTATTTTACTCGCACAAAACCATTGAAATTCGCATATATAGTTAGTTGCACTAACTATATATCCCGCACCCGCAATCCACTGCTGATGATGTCACATATTACATCATTCATGACATGGTCAGTGACATCACTGATGACATCACTGATGACAACTCAAATGACATCACTGACAAGATCACTGATGACATCATTCATGTGATAATACGATGAACCTCTTCAGACTCTAATATAACCTTAGATACACTCAGTGTAAACAGACACTCACAGATTGTCACTCATCCATGGAGTTACTCATACACCTAGTCAGTCATGCAAAGAATCAATCACACCTCCATTTCCTCAACTATACAGTTATACACAACTTACTTATTCAAACATATTCTAACACATATTTACTCTCTTATACAATCATTGATACAAGTTTTCAGTGATCCATGCAGCCACTCACACATTCACTGGCTCTTATACACAGTAATTTATATATGTCAACTCTTACATGTACTGTGTTTTACATATGTACTTACTTTGACATGTAGCACTGAGATATCCATTCACTCACCAATACACTCATGTACACAGTCAACCACCCATACAGCTGTTTCCACATGCAGTTTTGAACCCATACATCTAGTGAATCAACTGTTCACACATCTATGCACAGAGTCACACACCACCCAGCCACCCACACACACACTCACTCTCCCATACAAATACTTGGGCAACCAATCAATAACCCATATAGTTAATCATATAGCTACTGATCAACACATGCAGCAGTTTACAGAACAACAGATATAATGATGCACAAATTAAGACAGTTTAGTCACTAACCCATGCTCTCAGTGAGACACATTTAATCACTCTCTCATACAGTCAGTCATGCACCTACTAAATCCTTCATCCAGACACTTATACATCCACTCATTCTTCAATATGTAAGACATATTTTAGCTGTACAGAAACATACAGTCACTGGATGTTGTCATCAGTGATGTCATCAGTGATGTCACTGACCATGTCATGAATGATGTAATATGTGACATCATCAGCAGTGGATTGCGGGTGCGCGATATATAGTTAGTGCAACTAACTATATATGTGAATTTCAATGGTTTTGTGCGAGTAAAATAAGGTTTTGTAAATGCGAATTCCTAACTATATATGGTCTATAACCTATGGTTTTTTCAGTGAATTTTCAAGGTTTTGTAAATGCTAATTCCTAACTATATATGGTCTATAACCTATGGTTTTTTCAGTGAATATATATACATATATCAAATATCCAGAGTCCACCAATACAGCGAGTCACGCTGATGGCGGGTGCTGCCACGTGTTGGTGTACCGCGTGTAAAATGATAGCTCCAAAACTTTCTACCCAAATCCTTAGGTCAAAGAAAGACGGCAGCACTCACGGGTTCTTTTGGCGATTTTCAACAAGCTTTTAATTAAAGATAGACAAACGCGTTTCGGGAAGCGTCCCTTCCTCAGTGTCATGGGTAAACGCGATGCGAGCGCCATTTTTAAAACAATCCAAAACAGTGTCATGACTATCAACAAAGGACAACACTCTTGCGCAACTATAGGCGCCATCTTGGAGTGTGTGTTAGTTACAATATTTATATTGTTTGTATTGAATTGAATACCATACATTTCCGCAACAAAAATGCGCGTTATACTTTTAAGCACACATTTTTCAAAACATATTGCCGGGTATCGGCATTGGTGTCTCCGCATTGGGGAGACTTCACCAATGAAGAAATAGTCATGCAATGACTGTTTTTTTGGCAGACTTGAAAATATGTGCATTCGGTGCATCTCTCCGTCATGCTCCTGATATGTGAGGATCCAGTGTCAAATAAGGATTAATATATGACACTAAGGCTAGTAAGGACACATTTCAATGTTGCACATGCAGTGCTTACGGTCATTGCGAGTTTTGCCGTGGATCGGCAATTGCAGCCTATGGCTGCATATCCCCTCTACATGTATATCAGTGAGACTATGATGGAAAAACGGACCAATGATACACATCTTTCATCATGCCAATTAGAATTCTATGAGAATTATTCAAAAACATTCAGGTTATTACAATTTCATGGGAGAGCTGTCAAACACCTTAGAACAGAAGGGTAATCAAAATAAAGTCAGAAGTTCAATTAATCATACAGAGATGGTCTTATTCATACAGTGCATTATATGTTTTATAGCTGCTATCCCAGATGTGAGGCCATCTCTTCCCCCGTATTTAACCCCCCGGTGTCCTTGTTTCGAGATCTACTATATATCTCGATTCTAGTCTCCTCAATCTCTGCAATTTATTGCCCCCTCTGATGTTTTCGGGGACATGATCTATACAGAAATATTTTAGAAGACTTCTATCACTGTTGTGTTTGATGGCAAAATGGCGAGCGACAGGATAGGTAAAGTCTTTGTTTACAATTGCTTGCATATGTTCGAGAATTCTTAATTTAACCGGGTTAATGGTACTGCCTATGTATTTAAGATTACATGGGCAGCTGAGGCAATATACTGCGTGGCTGGTGTGGCAAGACATAAACTTATTAATCTTCCTCCCCCCATTATGTCCTCTGATGTCATATGAAAGGACCCGTTTACTAGACACGCAGGCCTTACATCTTACACAAGGGAAGAACCCTTTTGCATCTTTTAGTGTTCCAGGTTGTTTAATCAAGGGGTTTAAATGGCTTTGTACCAGATGGTCCCTTAACGACCTGGCCTTTCTAAAGGTAATGAGTGGTGTGGGAGGAATGTCTGGTCCGACGATGGAATCGGTTTTGAGAATGTGCCAGTGTTTGATCATAATTGATCTTAGTCTGTGCGCATCCACAGAATATGGCGTTATTAATCTAAATTTACCATCGTCAAGAGTTGGATCAGATTTCTGTTTAAATAGATCTTGTTTCGGTATTTTTCTCACACGATTCAGAACATCATGTAACAGCTGTGAATTGTAGCCCCTCTGTAAGAACCTTTCCATACTGCCCTGTACAGATATTTCAAAGTCATCATCAAGTGTGCTATTTCTCTTCAGACGTAAAAATTCCCCATAGGGGATGCTGGTAATTAGTCTGCAGGGATGGCTTTGAAAAATGTGTGCTTAAAAGTATAACGCGCATTTTTGTTACGGAAATGTATGGTATTCAATTCAATACAAACAATGTAAATATTGTAACTAACACACACTCCAAGATGGCGCCTATAGTTGCGCAAGAGTGTTGTCCTTTGTTGATAGTCATGACACTGTTTTGGATTGTTTTAAAAATGGCGCTCGCATCGCGTTTACCCATGACACTGAGGAAGGGACGCTTCCCGAAACGCGTTTGTCTATCTTGAATTAAAAGCTTGTTGAAAATCGCCAAAAGAACCCGTGAGTGCTGCCGTCTTTCTTTGACCTAAGGATTTGGGTAGAAAGTTTTGGAGCTATCATTTTACACGCGGTACACCTACGCGTGGCAGCACCCGCCATCAGAGTGACTCGCTGTATTGGTGGACTCTGGAGCTTTGATAAATTGAGCGAGTGCACCGCCGCCATTGAAAAATTTCTCCGTAACGGAAAACAAACAACTGAAGCAATCGATTTGCAGGAATGACTACAAGCAGGGAATGAGGACGAGCAGCTCATCGCAACAAACACATGGTGAGTCTGCATGTATCATCCTTCGTTGAGTACCTGTACCAGTGAGCGGTTAGGCGAGGGGCGGCGATAATATTTCAACAGACTAAGGAGGGGTGGCATTCCGGGACCGGGACACCACATCTGACCCACTTTGAAATCACAAGATGTTCAACATGGCAGAGCGCAGAGATGCGGCGGGTGGAATTTTCAAAAACAAGAATCCAGACGTTTCTTTACCACCAACGAAAAAGATCGTGGAAGTCGCAAGTACACTTATGACCCAATTTCAAAAGCTGGAGAAATTATACGAGAGGGAGTTATGAAAATGGTGGGAAGGCACTTCCCTACAAGGATACATTGAAGTAAAAAGAGTCCCGAGAGGACTAAGAATCTTCACTGTCCCGGCCTATGAAAATCCGGACCCTCTCTTACTTGGATGCTTGATTCCGGTCTAGGAAAGACATGGCTTGGTAGTTCGGACTGGACAGTTCCCATGAGGCACAGGGTCATGGCTTATTTGCATACAGCCATTGTCTGACCTAGGGTGGTGTGGAGTGCAAAAAAACGATGGATTTAGACCCAGATCTTTGTACTGGGGTGAATGTAAGACATTGTTCTGCATTCTGTCCATCAACTGTGTTTTTTGCAATTTTCACCCCGAGTGGGCTGGGTATGCTCAGACGTGAGTCCCAGGCTCTCCACATCACTGGAGTCAAGCTATTCAGGCTGAAGAAGGCTGATAGCCAGAAACCGTTCCTTGGATGCTTGATTCCGGTCTAGGAAAGATATGGCTTGGTAGTTCGGGCTGGACTGTTTCCATGAGGCACAGGGTTAAGGCTGATTTGCATATAGCCATTGTCTGACCTAGGGTGGTGTGGAGTGCAAAAAAAACTATGAATTTTGGTCCAGATCTTTGTACTGGGGTGAATGTAAAACATTGTTCTGCATTCTGTCCATCAACTGTGTTTTTTGCAATTTTCACCCCGAGTGGGCTGGGTATGCTCAGACGTGAGTCCCAGGCTCTCCACATCACTGGAGTCAAGCTATCCAGGCTGAAGAAGGCTGACAGCCAGAAACCGGTCCTTGGATGCTTGATTCCGGTCTAGGAAAGACATGGCTTGGTAGTTCGGGCTGGACTGTTCCCATGAGGCACAGGGTCAAGGCTGATTTGCATATAGCCATTGTCTGACCTAGGGTGGTGTGGAGTGCAAAAAAAACGATGTATTTAGGCCCAGATCTTTGTACTGGGGTGAATGTAAGACATTGTTCTGCATTCTGTCCATCAACTGTGTATTTTGCAATTTTTTCCCCGAGTGGGCTGGGCATTCTCAGACATGAGTCCCAGGCTCACCACATCACTGGAGTCAAGCTATCCAGGCTGAAGAAGGCTGATACCCAGAAACCGGTCCTTGGATGCTTGATTCCGGTCTAGGAAAGACATGGCTTGGTAGTTCGGGCTGGACGGTTCCCATGAGGCACAGGGTCAAGGCTGATTTGCATATAGCCATTGTCTGACCTAGGGTGGTGTGGAGTGCAAAAAAACGATGGATTTAGGCCCAGATCTTTGTACTGGGGTGAATGTAAGACATTGTTCTGCATTCTCTCCATCAACTGTGTTTTTTGCAATTTTTTCCCCGAGTGGGCTGGGTATTCTCAGACATGAGTCCCAGGCTCACCACATCACTGGAGTCAAGCTATCCAGGCTGAAGAAGGCTGATACCCAGAAACCGGTCCTTGGAGGCTTGATTCCGGTCTAGGAAAGACATGGCTTGGTAGTTCGGGCTGGACGGTTCCCATGAGGCACAGGGTCAAGGCTGATTTGCATATAGCCATTGTCTGACCTAGGGTGGTGTGGAGTGCAAAAAAACGATGGATTTAGGCCCAGATCTTTGTACTGGGGTGAATGTAAGACATTGTTCTGCATTCTCTCCATCAACTGTGTTTTTTGCAATTTTTTCCCCGAGTGGGCTGGGTATTCTCAGACATGAGTCCCAGGCTCACCACATCACTGGAGTCAAGCTATCCAGGCTGAAGAAGGCTGATACCCAGAAACCGGTCCTTGGAGGCTTGATTCCGGTCTAGGAAAGACATGGCTTGGTAGTTCGGGCTGGACTGTTCCCATGAGGCACAGGGTCAAGGCTGATTTGCATATAGCCATTGTCTGACCTAGGGTGGTGTGGAGTGCAAAAAACGATGTATTTAGGCCCAGATCTTTGTACTGGGGTGAATGTAAGACATTGTTCTGCATTCTGTCCATCAACTGTGTATTTTGCAATTTTTTCCCCGAGTGGGCTGGGCATTCTCAGACATGAGTCCCAGGCTCACCACATCACTGGAGTCAAGCTATCCAGGCTGAAGAAGGCTGATACCCAGAAACCGGTCCTTGGATGCTTGATTCCGGTCTAGGAAAGACATGGCTTGGTAGTTCGGGCTGGACGGTTCCCATGAGGCACAGGGTCAAGGCTGATTTGCATATAGCCATTGTCTGACCTAGGGTGGTGTGGAGTGCAAAAAAACGATGGATTTAGGCCCAGATCTTTGTACTGGGGTGAATGTAAGACATTGTTCTGCATTCTCTCCATCAACTGTGTTTTTTGCAATTTTTTCCCCGAGTGGGCTGGGTATTCTCAGACATGAGTCCCAGGCTCACCACATCACTGGAGTCAAGCTATCCAGGCTGAAGAAGGCTGATACCCAGAAACCGGTCCTTGGAGGCTTGATTCCGGTCTAGGAAAGACATGGCTTGGTAGTTCGGGCTGGACTGTTCCCATGAGGCACAGGGTCAAGGCTGATTTGCATATAGCCATTGTCTGACCTAGGGTGGTGTGGAGTGCAAAAAACGATGGATTTAGGCCCAGATCTTTGTACTGGGGTGAATGTAAGACATTGTTCTGAATTCTGTCCATCAACTGTGTTTTTTGCAATTTTCACCCAAGAGGGCTGGGTATGCTCAGACGTGAGTCCCAGGCTCTCCACATCACTGGAGTCAAGCTATCCAGGCTGAAGAAGGCTGATACCCAAAAACCGGTCCTTGGAGGCTTGATTCCGGTCTAGGAAAGACATGGCTTGGTAGTTCGGGCTGGACTGTTTGCATGAGGCACAGGGTCAAGGCGGATTTGCATATAGCCATTGTCTGACCTAGGGTGGTGTGGAGTGCAAAAAACGATGGATTTAGGCACAGATCTTCGTACTGGGGTGAATGTGTCGTGTTCTAATCTAGGACCCTGAGCAATACTGTGTCCTTATGCCCCTATACGGCTATAATCCATTTATTCCCCTATAAATGCATAACCGATCAAGAATGATATTTCAGAAACTCGTCTCTGGCCTAACACGTTCAGAGCCACATTTCAGAATCTCTTCCTCTTCAGCTTCCTCTGCAGCTCATTAGAGCAAATGACACAGCAGAATCCACTATCTAAGATTCCTAGATTACACTCTGCGTTCTTTAACAAGATAAAACTCAGCAACCTGGGAAAACCCCGCTTGCTATGTTTTGATTAGTAATAGAACTCTAATGAGCACTAAGAGACGATCACTTCCTAGTGACATCTTTATTGACGTCTTATGTCCAAAAACCTACGTCAAACCAGCCACCTTTAAGGTATAAATATTACCACGTTGCCTTAAGCAAACGCTGATGTTACTACAGCCGCTACTGCTGTCTCAACGACATCGATGATAGCGATGGTGTGGTGAACATAGGAGCAGAACAGCTGTCCCCTTCAGAGCCCAGCATATGCAAGCTGCCCACGGAAGCTGCCCCTCCTCTTCCTCGACGCGCTGAGAGAGAGGCTGTCTTTTCTCCTGCCGAGAAATCCAGCTCTGGCGTTTCCAGCCTACTCTTGCGAGTGACTGGGATATCGAATCCTGGAAGGAGATACTAGACCTCCAACATTCTATTCCAAAGGTATGGTGTTGACTAAACCCTTAGAGAGAATTCTTGAAGCAAACCTTGGCAAAACCAACTTAGCTAAAACTCCTACTTACTTACTCCCTCCCAAGTATTAGGCTTAGGTAAGGTACACTGGGGTAGGCGTAGTTAGAAGCACCAGTTGAGTACGTTAGCCAAATGTATATATGAATGTATATATGTTTTATTCATTTTAAACCATTGTATGTCTAAGAAACCATATCAATGCTTTTACAGTATTATTTCGCAATCCTCATTTTACTGTACACACTTTTTATGATAACAAGTCTTGCAATTGTGGCAATTCATTTCTCTTGCATGAGAAGAAAGACTGTTCAATAAATAATACCTTTTTATTGAACACGCCCGTCTCTCTATTCTCTGCATATTGGTGAAAGTAATCTGCAAAAAACTGACTGGGTAAAATAACTGTCTATTGTTTCACACGACTCTAGAGATTGTCTCTTATTCTAAGGAGCAAAGTTGTCATGTTTATGCGGTTGTTGGAAAACTGAATCCCTTCTTGTCTGTACTAGGGAAGCTGATCACTTCCTATTCAGTCAAGAAAGTTTCCAGTGACCTCTGAGCTAGTTGGTAAAAAACCCAATTAAGTTTAGCATAGTCAGTGGAGACCTGGAAGATCCGCACTTCTACGTCCATACTACTGTTTATGTTATTCCAATGCGCAGGGCCTATTGGGAAAATAGGAACTACACTACAAATGTAAGACATTGTTCTGCATTCTGTCCATCAACTGTGTTTTTTGCAATTTTCACCCGAGTGGGCTGGGTATGCTCAAACGTGAGTCCCAGGCTCTCCACATCACTGGAGTCAAGCTATCCAGGCTGAAGAAGGCTGATAGCCAGAAACCGGTCCATGGATGCTTGATTCCGGTCTAGGAAAGACATGGCTTGGTAGTTCGGGCTGGACTGTTCCCATGAGGCATAGGGTCAAGGCTGATTTGCATATAGCCATTGTCTGACCTAGGGTGGTGTGGAGTGCAAAAAAACGATGGATTTAGGCCCAGATCTTTGTACTGGGGTGAATGTAAGACATTGTTCTGCATTCTGTCCATCAACTGTGTATTTTGCAATTTTTTCCCCGAGTGGGCTGGGTATTCTCAGACATGAGTCCCAGGCTCACCACATCACTGGAGTCAAGCTATCCAGGCTGAAGAAGGCTGATACCCAGAAACCGGTCCTTGGATGCTTGATTCCGGTCTAGGAAAGACATGGCTTGGTAGTTCGGGCTGGACTGTTCCCATGAGGCACAGGGCCAAGGCTGATTTGCATATAGCCATTGTCTGACCTAGGGTGGCGTGGAGTGCAAAAAAGACGATGGATTTCGGTCCAGATCTTTGTACTGGGGTGAATGTAAAACATTGTTCTGCATTCTGTCCATCAACTGTGTTTTTTGCAATTTTCACCCAGAGTGGGCTGGGTATGCTCAGACGTGAGTCCCAGGCTCTCCACATCACTGGAGTCAAGCTATCCAGGCTGAATAAGGCTGATAGCCAGAAACCCGTCCTTGGTTGCTTGATTCCGGTCTAGGAATGACATGGCTTGGTAGTTCGGGCCGGACGGTTCCCATGAGGCACAGGGTCAAGGCTGATTTGCATATAGCCATTGTCTGACCTAGGGTGGTGTGGAGTGCAAAAAAACGATGGATTTAGGCCCAGATCTTTGTACTGGGGTGAATGTAAGACATTGTTCTGCATTCTCTCCATCAACTGTGTTTTTTGCAATTTTTTCCCCGAGTGGGCTGGGTATTCTCAGACATGAGTCCCAGGCTCACCACATCACTGGAGTCAAGCTATCCAGGCTGAAGAAGGCTGATACCCAGAAACCGGTCCTTGGAGGCTTGATTCCGGTCTAGGAAAGACATGGCTTGGTAGTTCGGGCTGGACTGTTCCCATGAGGCACAGGGTCAAGGCTGATTTGCATATAGCCATTGTCTGACCTAGGGTGGTGTGGAGTGCAAAAAACGATGGATTTAGGCCCAGATCTTTGTACTGGGGTGAATGTAAGACATTGTTCTGAATTCTGTCCATCAACTGTGTTTTTTGCAATTTTCACCCAAGAGGGCTGGGTATGCTCAGACGTGAGTCCCAGGCTCTCCACATCACTGGAGTCAAGCTATCCAGGCTGAAGAAGGCTGATACCCAGAAACCGGTCCTTGGAGGCTTGATTCCGGTCTAGGAAAGACATGGCTTGGTAGTTCGGGCTGAACTGTTTGCATGAGGCACAGGGTCAAGGCGGATTTGCATATAGCCATTGTCTGACCTAGGGTGGTGTGGAGTGCAAAAAATGATGGATTTAGGCACAGATCTTCGTACTGGGGTGAATGTGTTGTGTTCTAATCTAGGACCCTGATCAATACTGTGTCCTTATGCCCCTATACGGCTATAATCCATTTATTCCCCTATAAATGCATAACCGATCAAGAATGATATTTCAGAAACTCGTCTCTGGCCTAACACGTCCAGAGCCACATTTCAGAATCTCTTCCTCTTCAGCTTCCTCTGCAGCTCATTAGAGCAAATGACACAGCAGAATCCACTATCTAAGATTCCTAGATTACACTCTGCGTTCTTTAACAAGATAAAACTCAGCAACCTGGGAAAACCCCGCTTGCTATGTTTTGATTAGTAATAGAACTCTAATGAGCACTAAGAGACGATCACTTCCTAGTGACATCTTTATTGACGTCTTATGTCCAAAAACTTACGTCAAACCAGCCACCTTTAAGGTATAAATATTACCAACGTTGCCTTAAGCAAACGCTGATGTTACTACAGCCGCTACTGCTGTCTCAACGACATCGATGATAGCGATGGTGTGGTGAACATAGGAGCAGAACAGCTGTCCCCTTCAGAGCCCAGCATATGCAAGCTGCCCACGGAAGCTGTCCCTCCTCTTCCTCAACGCGCTGAGAGAGAGGCTGTCTTTTCTCCTGCCGAGAAATCCAGCTCTGGCGTTTCCAGCCTACTCTTGCGAGTGACTGGGATATCGAATCCTGGAAGGAGATACTAGACCTCCAACATTCTATTCCAAAGGTATGGTGTTGACTAAACCCTTAGAGAGAATTCTTGAAGCAAACCTTGGCAAAACCAACTTAGCTAAAACTGCTACTTACTTACTCCCTCCCAAGTATTAGGCTTAGGTAAGGTACACTGGGGTAGGCGTAGTTAGAAGCACCAGTTGAGTACGTTAGCCAAATGTATATATGAATGTATATATGTTTTATTCATTTTAAACCATTGTATGTCTAAGAAACCATATCAATGCTTTTACAGTATTATTTCGCAATCCTCATTTTACTGTACGCACTTTTTATGATAACAAGTCTTGCTATTGTGGCAATTCATTTCTCTTGCATGAGAAGAAAGACTGTTCAATAAATAATACCTTTTTATTGAACACGCCCGTCTCTCTATTCTCTGCATATTGGTGAAAGTAATCTGCAAAAAACTGACTGGGTAAAATAACTGTCTATTGTTTCACACGACTCTAGAGATTGTCTCTTATTCTAAGGAGCAAAGTTGTCATGTTTATGCGGTTGTTGGAAAACTGAATCCCTTCTTGTCTGTACTAGGGAAGCTGATCACTTCCTATTCAGTCAAGAAAGTTTCCAGTGACCTCTGAGCTAGTTGGTAAAAAACCCAATTAAGTTTAGCATAGTCAGTGGAGACCTGGAAGATCCGCACTTCTACGTCCATACTACTGTTTATGTTATTCCAATGCGCAGGGCCTATTGGGAAAATAGGAACTACACTACAAATGTAAGACATTGTTCTGCATTCTGTCCATCAACTGTGTTTTTTGCAATTTTCACCCGAGTGGGCTGGGTATGCTCAAACGTGAGTCCCAGGCTCTCCACATCACTGGAGTCAAGCTATCCAGGCTGAAGAAGGCTGATAGCCAGAAACCGGTCCATGGATGCTTGATTCCGGTCTAGGAAAGACATGGCTTGGTAGTTCGGGCTGGACTGTTCCCATGAGGCATAGGGTCAAGGCTGATTTGCATATAGCCATTGTCTGACCTAGGGTGGTGTGGAGTGCAAAAAAACGATGGATTTAGGCCCAGATCTTTGTACTGGGGTGAATGTAAGACATTGTTCTGCATTCTGTCCATCAACTGTGTATTTTGCAATTTTTTCCCCGAGTGGGCTGGGTATTCTCAGACATGAGTCCCAGGCTCACCACATCACTGGAGTCAAGCTATCCAGGCTGAAGAAGGCTGATACCCAGAAACCGGTCCTTGGATGCTTGATTCCGGTCTAGGAAAGACATGGCTTGGTAGTTCGGGCTGGACTGTTCCCATGAGGCACAGGGCCAAGGCTGATTTGCATATAGCCATTGTCTGACCTAGGGTGGCGTGGAGTGCAAAAAAGACGATGGATTTCGGTCCAGATCTTTGTACTGGGGTGAATGTAAAACATTGTTCTGCATTCTGTCCATCAACTGTGTTTTTTGCAATTTTCACCCAGAGTGGGCTGGGTATGCTCAGACGTGAGTCCCAGGCTCTCCACATCACTGGAGTCAAGCTATCCAGGCTGAATAAGGCTGATAGCCAGAAACCCGTCCTTGGATGCTTGATTCCGGTCTAGGAATGACATGGCTTGGTAGTTCGGGCCGGACGGTTCCCATGAGGCACAGGGTCAAGGCTGATTTGCATATAGCCATTGTCTGACCTAGGGTGGTGTGGAGTGCAAAAAAACGATGGATTTAGGCCCAGATCTTTGTACTGGGGTGAATGTAAGACATTGTTCTGCATTCTCTCCATCAACTGTGTTTTTTGCAATTTTTTCCCCGAGTGGGCTGGGTATTCTCAGACATGAGTCCCAGGCTCACCACATCACTGGAGTCAAGCTATCCAGGCTGAAGAAGGCTGATACCCAGAAACCGGTCCTTGGAGGCTTGATTCCGGTCTAGGAAAGACATGGCTTGGTAGTTCGGGCTGGACTGTTCCCATGAGGCACAGGGTCAAGGCTGATTTGCATATAGCCATTGTCTGACCTAGGGTGGTGTGGAGTGCAAAAAACGATGGATTTAGGCCCAGATCTTTGTACTGGGGTGAATGTAAGACATTGTTCTGAATTCTGTCCATCAACTGTGTTTTTTGCAATTTTCACCCAAGAGGGCTGGGTATGCTCAGACGTGAGTCCCAGGCTCTCCACATCACTGGAGTCAAGCTATCCAGGCTGAAGAAGGCTGATAGCCAGAAACCGGTCCTTGGATGCTTGATTCCGGTCTAAGAAAGACATGGCTTGGTAGTTCGGGCTGGACTGTTTGCATGAGGCACAGGGTCAAGGCGGATTTGCATATAGCCATTGTCTGACCTAGGGTGGTGTGGAGTGCAAAAAACGATGGATTTAGGCACAGATCTTCGTACTGGGGTGAATGTGTTGTGTTCTAATCTAGGACCCTGATCAATACTGTGTCCTTATGCCCCTATACGGCTATAATCCATTTATTCCCCTATAAATGCATAACCGATCAAGAATGATATTTCAGAAACTCGTCTCTGGCCTAACACGTTCAGAGCCACATTTCAGAATCTCTTCCTCTGCAGCTTCCTCTGCAGCTCATTAGAGCAAATGACACAGCAGAAGCCACTATCTAAGATTCCTAGATTACACTCTGCGTTCTTTAACAAGATAAAACTCAGCAACCTGGGAAAACCCCGCTTGCTATGTTTTGATTAGTAATAGAACTCTAATGAGCACTAAGAGACGATCACTTCCTAGTGACATCTTTATTGACGTCTTATGTCCAAAAACTTACGTCAAACCAGCCACCTTTAAGGTATAAATATTACCAACGTTGCCTTAATCAAACGCTGATGTTACTACAGCCGCTACTGCTGTCTCAACGACATTGATGATAGCGATGGTGTGGTGAACATAGGAGCAGAACAGCTGTCCCCTTCAGAGCTCAGCATATGCAAGCTGCCCACGGAAGCTGCCCCTCCTCTTCCTCGATGCGCTGAGAGAGAGGCTGTCTTTTCTCCTGCCGAGAAATCCAGCTCTGGCGTTTCCAGCCTACTCTTGCGAGTGACTGGGATATCGAATCCTGGAAGGAGATACTAGACCTCCAACATTCTATTCCAAAGGTATGGTGTTGACTAAACCCTTAGAGAGAATTCTTGAAGCAAACCTTGGCAAAACCAACTTAGCTAAAACTGCTACTTACTTACTCCCTCCCAAGTATTAGGCTTAGGTAAGGTACACTGGGGTAGGCGTAGTTAGAAGCACCAGTTGAGTACGTTAGCCAAATGTATATATGAATGTATATATGTTTTATTCATTTTAAACCATTGTATGTCTAAGAAACCATATCAATGCTTTTACAGTATTATTTCGCAATCCTCATTTTACTGTACGCACTTTTTATGATAACAAGTCTTGCAATTGTGGCAATTCATTTCTCTTGCATGAGAAGAAAGACTGTTCAATAAATAATACCTTTTTATTGAACACGCCCGTCTCTCTATTCTCTGCATATTGGTGAAAGTAATCTGCAAAAAACTGACTGGGTAAAATAACTGTCTATTGTTTCACACGACTCTAGAGATTGTCTCTTATTCTAAGGAGCAAAGTTGTCAAGTTTATGCGGTTGTTGGAAAACTGAATCCCTTCTTGTCTGTACTAGGGAAGCTGATCACTTCCTATTCAGTCAAGAAAGTTTCCAGTGACCTCTGAGCTAGTTGGTAAAAAACCCAATTAAGTTTAGCATAGTCAGTGGAGATCTGGAAGATCCGCACTTCTACGTCCATACTACTGTTTATGTTATTCCAATGCGCAGGGCCTATTGGGAAAATAGGAACTACACTACAAATGTAAGACATTGTTCTGCATTCTGTCCATCAACTGTGTTTTTTGCAATTTTCACCCGAGTGGGCTGGGTATGCTCAGACGTGAGTCCCAGGCTCTCCACATCACTGGAGTCAAGCTATCCAGGCTGAAGAAGGCTGATAGCCAGAAACCGGTCCATGGATGCTTGATTCCGGTCTAGGAAAGACATGGCTTGGTAGTTCGGGCTGGACTGTTCCCATGAGGCATAGGGTCAAGGCTGATTTGCATATAGCCATTGTCTGACCTAGGGTGGTGTGGAGTGCAAAAAAACGATGGATTTAGGCCCAGATCTTTGTACTGGGGTGAATGTAAGACATTGTTCTGCATTCTGTCCATCAACTGTGTTTTTTGCAATTTTCACCCTGAGTGGGCTGGGTATGCTCAGACGTGAGTCCCATGCTCTCCACATCACTGGAGTCAAGCTATCCAGGCTGAAGAAGGCTGATAGCCAGAAACCGGTCCTTGGATGCTTGATTCCAGTCTAGGAAAGACATGGCTTGGTAGTTCGGGCTGGTCTGTTCCCATGAGGCACAGGGTCAAGGCTCATTTGCATATAGCCATTGTCTGACCTAGGGTGGTGTGGAGTGCAAAGAAACGATGGATTTAGGCCCAGATCTTTGTACAGGGGGGAATGTAAGACATTGTTCTGCATTCTGTCCATCAACTGTGTTTTTTGCAATGTATTGAGTGTGAATCATCAGTCTTCTCTGCGCACTGGCTGGGTGACGTCAGAGAGGCTCCTCCATAGAGCATTGTTTGTCTAATAAACAATTGACTTTTCTTCACTGCCAACTGACTGAAGACAATAATTGGGGGCTATTGGTAGGTATAGCTCTATACATTATTTTTGTAATACGACAGCAAGGTGTAGTGACAGGTATATGTGAAAAGAGTGCTGGCAACCCGCATCTGGGATAGTTGTGTAAACATGACATCAGACATTTGGAAAACATGGAGCACAGTATCACTTGGAATGCTTCTGCAAATAGTTTATACCAAGTCCAACAAAGATTGGAGGTATAGTGTTTGTATTTGCAGTGATTGTGATGTGTGATGAACTGTCAAAAATCAATACCCGAGCTGAAGTGCCTCCCTGCCACTTGCTAGATGGTATGCTGAAAGCATCTTTACCATATTCATAGTTAATGAAGAATGCAATTGAATTTGCAGTCTATTATGGGCATCCCAATTGTGTAATTTAGCCAGTGGGTCTCAGTCCTAGAGGCAGTGAATACTATATTATCCATGTACTGACCGCTTACAGACTTTTTGATTAGTGATGATGGCAAAGGCAAGAAATGTGAGGCTCTTCAATGACATAATGATAGTGATGTGAAAAAAGTACACTCTAACGTATTATTAGATTTGTATGGGAAAATATGATAACTGTAATGTACCTAATCAAAAAACTAGAGTCTGAAAACTCTCTTGTCTACCAAGTGTTCAGTGTTCAGTGGTGTAGATGTGAAACATCTCCTTGAGAGTAGGCTTGGCAACAATTTTAGTGACTTCGGCACTGCAAAATTTTCCATGTTAGAATGCAACTGGTTGTAGGTTATAGTGTCCTTCTTCTTGTCTGGATGGTTGTCCATTCATAATGGATTGGGTGTGGGTTTCATTCTGAGTAGAGTAGTATGGTTATATATTATCAGAGAGCTAAACAGGTTGTAATGTATCCTGTGGTCTCTGTGTGGTAGTAGGGGAAAGAAGCGGAAGGACTGTATAGTTACTCTGGCAGAACCAAAGTACAACAGGGAAAGAGGATTTTCGCTGATGCAGCCAAAGCCTTGTAGTGTAGTATCCTACCACCCAGGTACTCACCAATAACCATGTCACCAAGAAGAGTAGTTTTACACATCTATATTTCACTGGGTGTAAGTCAGAACTCAACATTCTTAGCCTGCCTTCAACTCATGTCTCCAACTCTTACATCACAGGCCTACAGTGTACAGTGGGAACCAAGAGGTTCAGTGTTCTTTTATTTACAAGACACAATATCTCCTGCTTTGTTAAATAAAAAGTTACACATTTTTCAAAATAGATAAATAAACACATGAATAGACACACAGATGATCACAGATATACAAGCAATTATCATTCTTCAATTAATCATCATGGCGCCTGGAAACTGGGAACTGGCTGGCGATGTGTAAGTGATCTGCACAGGTGAGGTGGACTTATCAGCAGACAAAGAGTCAGCAACAGTCTGTTGGGATACAGTCTCTACATTTAAATCGATGTTTGGTGAGTGATGGGCCACATGTACAAAATTAGAGGAATTTATCATATGGGACATCCCAGGGCACTGGACAGTCACTATGTGTCATTTGGTCTTAGTGATGGTAAATGATTCAGCCTCAAAAGGAGGATCAAACGTTCTTTTTCCTGGGATGTTGGACAAGCACTTAATCTACTCTTGTAAAGGGATATCCTTCACATGACATTGTCTTTTAGCATATATTAAAATTTTCTGTGTGCGACCACCAAAGTCTGTAGTATGAATGCCTGCCTGATTCTTGGATCTGCCTTTGGTACATTGGAGCAGCTTGGACGTCATGCTGTTTCAAACATGAGAGCCATGTGGCTTTCCCCTGTCATTGAGTGTGGAGTCAAAGAGTAGTGTTTCAAACAACTTTGAAGTCGAATGTCTCCAATGCAGCATGCTGAACAGCTTTCTTTAGATTACTCATGCACCTTTCTACCAGGCCATTGGCCTGGGGCCAAAGAGTAGGGGTTTTTATGCTTTCTATTGAGATGATTTAGAAAGTCTTTGAATTTTCAGCTACTAAAAGGTAGGCCTTTGTCCGATATAAAAATGGATGTACACCACATGTTGCGAAGATGCAATCAGATCTTTGAATAACCTTTTCATTTGTAGTAGATGAAAGGTCTTCTACTAATGGAAAACAGGAGCAGGGGCTACCCAGCAGGGCAGCCCGTACATACATTTAGCCCTGTTCAGAGCATGGAATTTCTTTACTAGAAGTTGCTGGAGCATCATTTTCCGTAACATAATCTGCTCAATGAAATCTATCTGTCACAGAGACTAAATTATTAACGTTCGGGTGATAAAATTACTAACGTTAACCCAAATAGTGTACAACATGAGAAATGTGCAAAAGCACGATGATTGTCCTGCTTAGTGAAATGAAGTGAAAAACAATGAGGATTAAATGAAATAAATATAGTATATATGCATTTTTCTAATATGTGTTATTCTGTCTCCTAAGCTGCAGAAAATTAAAACAACAAAGAAAAATATAATTCTTTGTGAAAGTATAGTGTAGGATTTTTAGAAATATTTATTTCTTTGCAAAAATAAATGTAGGCCTTAGAATATTTGGAGATGCGTTCATGTACTCCTGTCCTTGTTATAGTTGTAAGACAAATGTTTTCCTTAGCTTAGGCCTTCACCTGTTACCAGTTGCTTCCTAGAGTGTAGATATTAACCTAAATTTGTCTGAAATTATTATCTTCTTTCTTGACTGAGCGAGAGTAGTTGGATGTTAAGAATTTACTGTTTCATTTATAAAAAACATTTGTAGCTAGGTTACTTCCACTTCCTTCTTTGGAAACTGTTAGAAATGGAATATCCAGTTGGCTGAAGCTTGGCCAAAGCCAGGCAGAAACCACCACCTCTAGTCAGGGCAAGGGAGTTACACGCCAAAGATAACCCCTGCTCACCCTCTAGGCAACGTGGCGCGAGCAGGAAGGCTTATCCCGGAGGCAATGTAGGTTAAGTGTTTGCGCACGCACCCAGCAACAACACCCAAGGCCCACCACAAAGGAAACTCCACACAAGGTTATACATAAAAATAGCCTTTGTATTATAGTAAACACATTAGATAAAAACACACACTTTACAATGTGCCAACAGGCACGGGCAGAATTTACAGGGGATTTATGTACAGGACAGGGCCACATGGACCACTGTCAGGAATAGGCACTTTTAGAACTAGGATACTTGTTAGAATTAGCACTTGGAACATAGAATATAATCACTGTAGCACAAAAATAGAACATGTAGGACACACAACCAGTAACCACTGGTGAAAGGTAAGTACCACCTATGCAACCCTAAACACCTTAGGAGAATATTATGCAGGGAACCAGGACCTCACTAGCAACACCTGTACTAGAAAGAACAACCACCTAAGTATCACTATACATTTAGGGGTATAGGCATGAGAACATTACACAAGATGCATCACAACATTCCGAGGTGTAGGGAAAAGAAAACACATGATGCATAAACATGCATTCAGCGGTGTAGGGAAAAGCACATGACGCATAGAAACCCATTCAGAGGTGCAGCAAAGAACAATTGTGCCGAAATCACATAAGGCATAAACCCCAGAACTGTCCCCAGGCCAACTGGCCTCCCTGGGGCTGAAACGCCCTGTGTTCCAAAATGTCAGGGGGCCTAAATGGAGCAGCTGCCCACTAAGTGCTGGGCAGCTGTGGAAATGATATGGCCAACACGATGGAGCCTCACAGGCTCGGGCCAAAACACTCATGTCCCTGTGAGCCTCGTGCCTTGAGAACAAACTGTGGGGCAAGTGGGAGCGGCCCGTTGCCTTCCGGGGCCGCTCTAACACGCAAGAACAATGCCCCCTTAGGTGTTGGAGTCCCTCTCGAGGAACTCGAGAACAAATGGGCAACCAAGAGCCTCTCAGGGCTTGCTAAACAAATGTGCCACTCGGAGCCTCTCAGGGCTCAAACACAAAGCAATGCCTCAGAGTCTCTCTAGGCTCATCAACAAATGGGCCGCCTGGGTGGAGCCCCCCTCTGGGGGACTCCAGAACAAATTATGCCACCCGTTGGAGTCCCTCCCCGGGGGACTCGAAATCAAGGTAAGGCCCCACAGGCCTCCCGGGCTCTCATTGCTCAGGCCCTCGCACTGGAGGACCTCACTAGCAATACCTGTACTAGAAAGAAGAACCACCTAAGTATCACTATACATTTAGGGGTATAGGCATGAGAACATTACACAAGATGCATCACAACATTCAGAGGTGTAGGGAAAAGAAAACACATGATGCATAAACATACATTCAGCAATGTAGGGAAAAGCACATGACGCATAAAAACCCATTCAGAGGTGCAGCAAAAAACAATTGCGCCGATATCACATAAGGCATAAACCCCAGAACTGTCCCCAGGTCAACTGGCCTCCCTGGGGCTGAAACGCCCTGTGTTCCAAAATGTCAGGGGGCCTAAACGGAGCAGCTGCCCACTTTGTGCTGGGCAGCTGTGGAAATGATATGGCCAACACGATGGAGCCTCACAGGCTCGGGCCAAAACACTCATGTCCCTGTGAGCCTCGTGGCTCGAGAACAAACTGTGGGGCAAGTGGGAGAGGCCCGTTGCCTTCCCGGGCCGCTCTACCACGCACGAACAATGCCCCCTTAGGTGTTGGAGTCCCTCTCGAGGAACTCAAGAACAAATGGGCAACCAAGAGCCTCTCAGGGCTCGCTAAACAAATGTGCCGCTCGGAGCCTCTCAGGGCTCAAACACAAAGCAATGCCTCTGAGGGCTCATCAACAAATGGGCCACCTGGAGGGAGCCCCCCTCTGGGGGACTCCAGAACAAATTATGCCACCTGTTGGAGTCCCTCCCCGGGGGACTCGAAATCAAGGTAAGGCCCCACGGGCCTCCCGGGCTCTCAACGCTCAGGCCCTCGCACTGGATGAGAGGGGCGGGCACCGGCAATGTGCCCCGACGCCCCCCTCTCCTTCCACAGTCACTCACTGGGTCTCGCGGCGGCTGGGGCTGGAGTGCTCCCGTTCCTTGGGGCTCTCTGACGTAGCGGTCTCCTCTCACTCTCCGGGGCTCTCCCTCGCTCTTGGGAACCCCGGAGAGGGGGGGCGGCGGCATTCACTCAGGCAATGCAGGAGTGCGGGGTAGGCTCCCGCCGCTTCCTGCTTCTTCTCGCGCTGTGAGCAGCCAATCACCGCTCAGGTCGCCCGGTGAGCCTCCCGCAGCCTCAGCCAATGGCAGCGCGGCTCCCGGGTGACATCAGCGGCTGCTCCCTCGGCTTCTCCTCTGCCCCGGTGCTGCTGTGATCTCATGGGCCAAGACGAGGGGTGGGCTCCCTCAATCAAGTAACACTAAATGCCGGCAATGTCCCTGGCGGGGTGGGCACCCCTCAGGGGTCAAATTAACAGCAAGAACCCGGCAACATGCGGCGTGGGCAAGCCGCAAAAGTGGAAATGAAGCGCTCTGAGCGCTAGGGGCTAGTCCAGCGCTCCCAGGCGCTGTAGGCTCCATAAAAGTAAAAGTAAAGCGCTTCTCTGGCGCTAGTGCCCCTAAAGTCCAGCACAAAGTCCTTCAGGGGGTGGGGCAAGGCTGGGCCCAGGATCCACCTCACAGGGTCCTCCTAGGCAGGGAGGCAATCTCCAGTGGCGGTCCTCCTGGCGCCCAGCAGCAGCAGCAGCCCCCCCTCAGCTTGAATCAGGAAGAATATTTTGTAAGGGGACACAGCCCCTTTTTATACAGTAAAATCCTTTCTCTGTGTGCAGGGTGGGGGAGAAACCAGTCGTAGCTGGTTTTGGAGCACTCTTGATGCGCTCAGCCACCCTTCCTATTCACTGGTTAGGCTAGGGTCATTAGACACACCACAGAGTGCGGAGCCAGCATTGTGTGGGGAAAGCCCAGCCCTATTCAGCTCCAAGGTGCACCCCTCCCTCACATCAGCATGCTAATCCCTCCACTCACCACCAGGGCAGACCCATCCAGACTCCTGGAGCCAGGCTCACCAGCCAGCTTCAGCCAATCACGTGCCAGCACACTCACTGCACACGCACACCCATGTCTAGAAGTGGCACTTCCACACTAGACACATTCACGCCGCACACATCATTGTGCAGCATTCAATCTCACGAGTCCGCACATACCAAACTCGAGCCTGTACTCCCCACACATCAGGAACTAACATGGTCACACACATTCCCCATGCATTCCTATGGGAGGGCAGGCCAGCCTCACAACACGCACGCACCTTACCGTGGGACACAGTGGTAAAGTGTGCAGAAACCAAAAATCACTACCATCAATTCACCTTAAAAAGCAAAAAGTTCAGGGGTGAACCTGCCAGAAGGGCCAGGTCCAACAGAAACTGTATAATGTTTTAGACAAAGAGTGTTTAGAGGAGAATGGTGTGGCGCCGCGCTAGGGCGACTGACTCCGGAATCTGGGGATCAGGGTTCAAAACCCGTCACCGGCGGCAGATTAGCCCAGCACCATGTGACTCTGGGCAATAGCTTGCTTAATCATCCCGACAGCCCCCAGCACCTAGGGACCCTTGCGGGTGATTGTGCGCTTTACAAATGTGGATTTATTATAATGGTTAGGTCATAGTCGAAAGTATGCCACACCATCATGTTTCGACAATGAAAATGTATTTGGAGAGGGAAATGTGATACAATGTTAACCAAGAAAAGGAAGCTGCAGTGTAGAAAGACCTATGTGGGAAGGTATACTTCTGCTTGTTCTCAAGACTTCTGGGGACTCGTCCTGCGTTTGTGGTGTGAGCTGCATGCCGTGCTGACTCCTGATATTCTGGCTCCCAAACCTGCTGAATTTACCTGAGACTTTGCACATCATCGGCTGCTGGTTCTGCTTTTGCCATTCCTAACGGCCCTGGGAAGAGTTTTCAGTCTAATGTTCACGGAACATTACATTTTCCTTTCATCGGTGAAGAATTTTCACTGCTGCTGTTTTCTTTGAATTTTCACTGCTGCTGTTTTCTTATTTTGTTCTCTCCCCTCTATTCTCGATTCATCTGATATTGTGGTTTGAATGTGTTTTGCAATGTTGCGATAATCTGTAACATTTGTGTGCCAAAATGACATTCTATTCAGACTTCATGATGGACCATTCATTATTCTAATAACCAAGAAATAATGAAAAAGGGTGTTTGTCCTTATTCATGAGATAGATAAATATTTGCCTAATGTTATGAATTATGTTGTTAGTGTATTTTCTTAATTCTAAGGTCCTCATGGGGAAATAGCATAACCGTGGTTCCAAAATACACAGGGCCTTTTAGCTCTACCAAAGATCCATCGGAGGACCTTTGTTAGTTACTTGTGGAATAATGTCTTATGAGCCTGACATTATGAATATGTTATTGTAGTTGGTATAGAGTTTGGTGTGGTTAGTAAGTGCTGAAAATGTAAATTATTACCCACATGCTTCTGCTACATCAAAGTCAAACCTATAGAATTAGGATTCAGTGTGGAATACTGCCTTAAAAAAACACGGTGTATCATAGCTATTCAATGTTGCTTGGGTTAAATTCATAATACACAAATCCCCTTCAGGGAATTCAGCTGGTGTCAGTTGTTCTTACCAGGCGAAATCTTCTCTAGATTTCCTTAAATACTTGGATCCCAGACCTAAGACTTTAGATTTCCAATTCTAATATTGAGTGATTTCCTTTATATGTTAAAATGTTGAAGTTGTTTATCTCATGAAACAACGTGCATTTGCATTTAGTTTGGTTCACTAAAGGACAAAATACAAACTACTTAACTTATTAGCTGTTACTTTTACAAACATAGGGACGAAACACACGAACATGGGTTAAGTGCACTGGTTTATTTGAGAAAAGGATGCAGAATGCCACTGCCCTTCTACCAGTGGAGTGCCCTGTGCCATCCATGCATTGGCAGCGCAAGTGAATAAGTAACCTTTTGTATTCCATAATGTTGAAGTGGTAATTGAGCCTTTTCTTCAGTCCAAGGGCAATCTGCAAAATTAAAGGTTGCAGAGGGCGCAAGTCTCGTTGTGTGTGTCTCCGCAGAGACCTTTGCATGAAACTGCTGTTGCACTGACGGTGCATCCAGAGGGTATCTTGCTGTAGGTTTAGGATGGGGTTTGCAGCACAACCAGATCCTGTGAACAAGAAACAATACAGTTATTAAACTCATTTGGGAGCATCAGAAGATAAAGGTGGTGGAGAATAAATATATAATAATTCAGCAAAGGAAACAAAACACCTTTTTTCATTTATCACTGTACAGCAGCTAGTTTCAGTTAACACACAGAGCCCTTGGATAATGCCCATGTATGCACATGGTTTGTCGTGTATACCTGCACACCTTAGCCCTCTAGTGTACCTCTCTGGCAGAATATGCAAACACTTTGCCAGGTATATAAAGGTACCCGGGAGGATAACTGCAATTCTACGATCGCAGTCACCCTGGTAAGGACTACAGGTTTGCTTTTGTAGGTGTGTGTAGGTGTCACTAGCACAGAACTAGTTGAGTTGTTTATTGGCTCTGCCCCCATCCTAGCTCCGCCGAGTGTCAGGGAGCCAAGTGGTGCCATGTGTAATGTGCTTGGACCTTTCCTGCCCCTGGGACAAAATGTTCACTACCTCAGACGTGATGTAAATTTTAAAGCTTCTAAAGAGGCCTTTAACAAGCTTCATAATAGGAATATTCAGGTGGGAATTCTGCACAATTGCTGAACTTCTAAGTAATAATATGAAACCGGAGGCTCAGTGCATTAAGCTGTTTCCTCTGACTTCTCTCTTATGAAGATACTGCACTGCTAGACCAGTTTGCATGATATGACACCAGTTTTGTCAGGTGAAGAAACGTGTAAAATATCATATGGGAAGGAAAGTCGGTGTGATCATATATTTGGCTAATATACGTGCATTTAGAAGAGTACAACATATTGAGTGATGGACTATGAGAGGACGTAATAAATATAAGTCAATATGGAAGTAACTTGGTTGTAGGCAAAGCTCATTTGTGGGTGGTCAGAGGTGAGTCTAGCGAATCACCTCCAGAAATGTATTTGGGATAGCATAAGTGGTAAGCTTAATAAATTGCTTGATACAAAGCTGAGCACCTTGTATGATCGTCTCTCTGCAATTGAGAAATGCCTGACTAAAAAGGGCAAGGGATGCAGGGTAGAATCAAGAAGGCAGCTACATAGTGTAGCAACTTCAAATCAAACTCAAACTCACACAGCACTGCGGTCTAGTGAAAGCTCATGCAGGTCAAAATGAGCAGAGATTTTCTGAGCCTTCTGGTCCATCTTCAATTTCTAGCACACAGGGCGGGGAGTCATATCATGATTCTACCCCAATAATGTATACATTCAGCTCCCACTAGGGATCAGACCTGCTCAGTACCCCTCCCTGTGATGAACGTCTCACCAGCCTCATGTCCATACATGCTCATATTGGCAAATGCACCTAGTTTGAGACCTGAAACAACATAATCTACCTTTGAACTGAAACACAAGGTGAATCATTGGTTCAACATAAATGTAAGAAGTAATTTGAACCTGCATGAGTAGATTGTATAATTGTACATTTCTGCTGGCCTATGGCTGTTGGAGACATCTTTGCGCAAGCTAGGTCACTTTCAGTAAGGTCCAGCTCAATAAAGATCTTAAAATTGGGCTTCTTTTACAAGCATTTGGCCCCTACCATTCCTTTGCATGCTGCTAAACATACTTCCATCCAATAATCACATTATGTGGACAAGCCTTTATCTTTGAATTATTGTATTATCTGGATTAGAAGATACTGACTGACACAGTGGTGGGGGGAATTGTACTAATCGCATGGGATCTTTAGTCTATGTGATAACGGACAGCATGTATCCTTGTTGTATTATTGCTCCCTCCCCCAATGGAAAAGTTGGGTAGTCTAGGCATGCTTAACAGTCACCAAAATTTGAATACTGAGCCTCACCAGTGTACGTCTGTACTATGTTCAACAGAAGGGGAAAACCAGACCTTTGATTGCAATTTCCCCCTTCTCTGCGTCTTGCGGTATGGATCAGGTGATTAAATATCCTAATCATTTCAATGTAAAGTTGAGACTGGTATGCTGGAATATTGCTGGCCTAGCTTTTAAGTTGCTGATTGAGGACTGATGTGCTCTCATTAACAGGTATAATATTGTACACCTACAGGTATCTTGGGCGCTGGATGAAGTAGTTATTGACAGGTATAAATATTTTAATCTTCGAGCTTCCGCATCACACTCAGTCGGGCAAAGGGGTGGGTCTGGCAACCTGGTTTAAAGTTGAAATTGGCTGCAAAATAATGAAGATACAAACGCAGAGAGAAAATATGCAAGCTTTTGACTTGAGGTGAGGTTCCACCATTTGTTATGGTTGAATTCTATAACAATTGTTATGCTACGGACAATCACAACTTTCATGAGCTATCTTCTTTCTTTGAAAAACTAGCAGATATTTTTGTGTACCATTTAATTTAATATTAGCTGGTGATTTAAATGCAAAATTGGTCACTGTGTCTGCCTTGGATTCTTTGACTTTCTCCCTAGATATTTCTGAATTTCATTGGGAGGATAATATGAACACTAGAAGGTATCTGCTATATACTGACTGGACATCCTACGACCTAGAGAGAGCTGCCACTAATTTTGCGACATCTACTATCCTGACTTGTATGGAGAGGGGGCTAGGCTCAGCCATTGACTACTTCTTTATCTCTAGAAGTATGCACTCTCTTTCCTCAGAAGGGAATGTTTTACCCACTATATATAGTGAACATAACCCTTTACCACTCTCTATAAAAGTCCCCACACATAGCCCAAGTGTAATGTTAAAATTAAGCAATCAATAGCTACAAAAGATGCAGGGCACAGATTATTTTTGGAATTCTGTAAATATGAAGTCCATAATGTGTTAAATTGCCAAAGGGTGTGAGGGGTTTATTAATTCCTGTACATCATAGGAACCTGGACCCAACGTAGCATTGAGAAGTTTTACAGAACTAACTTCTTGTATGTGAGATATGCACACAAGACTCATAGGCAGTAGAATAAGACATAATAGATCTTGGTTCAATAAGCCTTGCATAATCACAAATATTAGACTAAGGGGGGAATTGAAGCGCTCGCCTAGGGAACGGGAAGAATTTGGTGTCTGTAGGAAGACTCACACCTTAGCATTATAGAAGAGAAAGGCTGACTTGAAGGATGAAAAGTGAGAAACCTTATTATCTGCTTGTTAGGCCCCTAGACTTTCTGAAAGGCAGCATATGTTGGCCGTGCTCCAGGTTTGTTACCTGATGAAGTGAGTACTAATATTGACCCCTATAATTGGATAGACCACTTTAGTAGAATGTATTGTTCTAATATCCCTAATAAAGAGAGCGGATTGACCGATTCTGTGTTACCTTTGAACATTCAATTTTCATCAGATTCAGTCCTGGAGGCCATTCTCAAAAGTCCTTCTAAAAAGGCACACCGGACTGATGGGATTCCTATGGACATTTTAAAGAGAACCCAGGGTTTTGGTCTCCTCTACTCACTAATGGAATAAACGCTGCTGTTAAGGTTGGTATCCCATCCTCGTGGCGCAGGTCTACAATTGTGCCCGTTTCCAACAAGGGGAATGCACATGACCACAAGTTCTACCGCCTAATTTAATTACTTGGCTCTATTACCAAGATAATTAGGAGAACCATACTGGACCATTTGCTTCTTTGGTCTGCGGAGAAGAATATTCTCTTTACAGTCCAGTATGGCTTAGTTAAAGGGTGTTGGCACTGTAGAGCAATGTTTAAGCCTTCACCTCATTGTGTCCAAATAAAATTTCACCAAGAGTAGCTCTTTTCAGTTGGCATTCATGTATTTAACTAGTGTCTTTGACTGCGTAAGTAGGTCCAAGCTCTGCGATATTTTAATTTTCCTGGGACTTGAGGTGGACTTTGTGGCCTTTCTGTGAAATCAGTATTGGTATTTATCTGCATCAGTTCGGTATGGGGATGGTGGAAAGTGCGCATCTTCCTTCTGAGTGTATTGAGTAGTTCACGAAGGGCGAGTGTTGGCACCTATTTTTTTTTTGTTATATTTAAAAGGCCTTGAAACTTTATTAGTGAATATCAGGGTGTATTCTGTTGGTTAATAAAAAACCTGTACCAGCACTTCTATATGTTGTGTGACTTGCTAGGACGGCCAATGGTTTAAAGATATTAATTTCTATTTTGTTGCAAAAAATGAAAACCAATTTCTGAAAAAACCTTTTATGGTTTGTGGTCCAAAAACACTAAAACATGCTGTAAGAGTATCGGGGAAGAGTAATTGAGAAAGCAAGCAAATTCCTTTACCTTGGGAGGATGTTTGATAGTGCTTGCATCTCTATTCCTTGTGTTGGGAACAGGAGAAACTGTTTTTTACATGCCTTTGGCTCAATCTTCCCTCTAGTCTCATCGATAAAGAAAAAGCCAATAGCCCCATACTAGAGATCTATAGGAGAAATTGCCTCCCAACTCTGACCTATGACTCATGGATATAGGGTTAAAGGGATGTTGGCGTTATTCAAACTGAGGAAAAGAGAGTGTGCCGGCATGCATTGGCAGTCCCATTTACCACAATGCATTTTTCTGCCCATCAGTAACTGGGCAGGATGTATGTTGAAGATCGGATTGAGCTCACCAATTTACTGTTGTGTTGTTCGATTTGGCAGAAGGAGGAGGATAGTTTAAATCATGCAATTATCTCAGATTGTCACTCCCTCTCATATGGGTCCAGAATCCCCTGGCTTAATTACAGTATAAGGACAACCTGTGCTCTAGGCAGGCAGTTCACATATTTTCGAGAAACCAGCAGTTATCTGAAACAAGGAAAAAGGGTGGATTAGGGAATGTTTCCGGTCCCATAGAAGGACACAGAGGGAGGGTAGGGAACTAATGAAACCTACTGTTCAGAATACAGCTTTTTACAGACTACGCAGGGAATGGATTCCTTATTTATACATGGTTTTGGGTGTATAGGAGCAGATGTTGTTGACCCATCCTAGGATGGGGTCTATTAGGTGGCTGTTGTGTTGTCCCCAAGGACAGTTTACCCCCCTGAAATCTGTATATGCCTGGGTGTTGAGACATCCTGCTAGACCCTGCTACATCTTGCCTTTTTTGGAAAATGTTATCTCCCACTCCCTAAACAGTTTCTATTGCCTTTGCTTTGACATTTCTGCAGCAATTTGACTGTCCTATCGTATGCCAGGAAGTAGGCTCCTTTTTGGACTGCAATTATGTCATACAATGATGTTTTGATGATGTAGTTTTACAGTCTTTTTTAACCTCATGAAGCAAGCTGTTATATTGTGCCTGTGAGTTTTATATTTTTTATACGTATTTGGTTGCTCTGGTTTTTACTTTTTAGGAATTTATATTGTGTTATGCAGTGACTTTTATGATCTATTTTATACGAGATCCAATAAAGAATTATGATTGATTGATTAACCTCCAGAAGACAAAAGAGAGTTAAGTGGCTGAACAATATAGGGTTGCTTTGACAAAACATGTGTTATGCAGTAACACACTGAGTAATATGTCATCCGAACTTCGAAGGAAGAAGTAAAGGAAATCACAAAAAGGGTCAAATTTGAGGTTCTCCGCCTCATTTACAAATGGGAAACTACTACTATATGGCCAGTGGATCATTCACCAGCACTGCTGATGACCGATGACTGCCAGAATTTAATCTACTGTAGGACCGTCCCCTTTGAAGTGCACATTTATAGGATCGGTCTCAGATGCTATATTTCCTTGTTTGGCACCAACTTCTCAGGCATGGTGGCCCAAAGCAGGCACAATCTCCAATTATTCCCTCCATTTGAAGGCCTTTGTATTTTGTGTCATAAAAGCACACAAATTATTGGGGTTTGATACTGAAAGACAAAATAATAACGATCAGACATTGATTTCTGAGGAATCTGCTCCTGTTGGAAATAATCAATTTTAGTGGGCAAAACCCTTCTGTAGGAGGGTGTATTGGCAAAGGGGACTGCCCATTAGGACCTGAAAGTTCCTGAAAGGGATTTATCAAGCACTTTCATAACATCAAATAATCAAAACAACTGTGAGAGGCAATCTTCAGCCCTAGCAATGCCAACCTTCAGGTTTGGACATGAACAAAGAGATGTCCTAAAATGGGATAAATAGGTTTAGCAACTCTTGATTACATTAGTTAACACTTAGAGACAGTGTTTCCAAATTGAGAATGCATCTTGTTTGGCACCAGGAGAACTGATTTTAGGACTTAGGGGGGCATTGTTTGTGCCCTGCTTTCAGATCAGATTGGCATGACAAAAATACAATGTACATGTTTGTAACCCACTAGGACAACAGTCTGAATAATATGATTCTAGGGGGCATATTATGAGGAGTTAACATGACTAGAACATCACTTTTTCCAACGTTATGGTGGTGTTAACTTCTTGACCTTACTTGTAAGGGGAAAAGTGGCTTAACGCCACCATGTAAATGTCAGAGGGCTTTCTGATCTGGGTCGGTAAGCCCTCTGACGGAGCCGGATCCAGAGTGTTTTCCAACCGAGCTGGACTCCTGCAGTCAGACTGTGCAAGTATGATGCAGCCGCATGCTGCCGGACTCGGTTCGGTTGTACTCCCATAGAAGTCAATGGAAGCCAGTCGTATGATGCGTACATGGGATCCCATTGACTGAATGGGTACATCTCGCACAAAGATGCCCCTACAGTGGGTACACGTTGGTGCCATCCGCACTGTACATGCCTGTGCTGGGGAGACCCTTGGGTCTCCCCTGTGTCCGAGTCATAAGGCTGCGGGTGACAGGGGGTCCGACGCGGACCCCCAAAGGCAATGTCCTGGACGTTTTATGAGTCAGAAACTTCGTCTCGAACCGGCTGTCCGACGCGTGCAACGTACTGGCTCGGTCGTAAATCGCATCCATTGCATGGAGCGGTTTGCTTATGGACCAGACGTATGGAGCGGTTCGGACCCGGAAACGATTCGGTCGGTTAATTTCACGTTGCTCGCATCATAATTGCTCGCTTGTACCGCTGTACGAGTCAGGCGAAAAACACGTTCAGTGCCCTTCCAAGCGAGAAGTGGAATCGGGACCTTAGTGTGAAAGGGGCATGCAACAGATGTTGCAGTGGACTTTCCGCCTCTGCATCGATTGCTTTTTGACACTGCCCCATATTTACAAGGTATGGGCAGCACCAAAAATACAGCCAGGGAATTCCTGGTCTTCTGCAGGTGATACCAGGGGAAATGTTTTATGTCTCTTTGTATTTTGCAGCACACATAGATAGAACAAATTGCCTGTAAAGATTGTATATGTGTAGGAAGGTGTCCCTTCCTGCACATAAACAAATGACACTGCAGCGCAGGCACCCTAACAAAATTGTCTTAGGGTGCCTGCGCTGGCACAAGGCAGTTTTTTAGGCACCAGAGCCAGGGGTAATGCAGGGCTGCGCCACATCCTTGTGAATTCTGCTCATCTCTGCATTTTGAAACTGTTGGAGCCCTGCATTACCAGTTTTTGCTTAAGATTGTGCACTGCCAGATTCTTGTAAATATGTCCCTAGATATCTTGCTAGCAGTGACTTTAACTGACATGAAGAAGTTTATATAGTTCTATAAATGTACCTCTTTCTGTGTCTTTCTATTTTTCAAAATGTATTCGTAAAGGATCAAAAGTCAATAGAGTCTTCTTATCACCTAAAGCCAAAATGGACCGTTAATCTCATTTGTTTTAACAGGTTAGGTGACCTTTCTTTTCAAAAATTGTTTAGAAAGCTGTGCTTTCTTCTATGTTTGTATGGATTAGTAATGCTTTAAAAACTCAGGGTCTCATTTACAAGAAAATGATAATACAAAGTGCTGCAAGCCATCTTGTACCACCACGCCATAAGGAAAGTGCAGGGATGTGTAATATTTGTGGCAATACGACAAATCCCTGTCCTTTCCTTTGTACTGACGCCATTCAGTAAGTCTTGCACCAATACAGAAATCTTGCGTGAAAATTGAGTTGTTTTTGTGCATGAAGGGAGACCTTCCTGCCGGTATTGCCTGCCTTGGAAGAGGGTGGTGCGGCGGGTGGGAATGAAAAAATAAATAAAATAAACTTACCTTCAAACTCTGCCTCCACTTCCTCTCCTCTGTCCTCACTCGACGCTGTCACCACTGGCTGCACCCACGCTCCGAGGCTCTCCCAGCCAATAACAACGCTGCATCAGCAGCGTCACAATAGGTCTGAGTGGCCTGTTTGGCTGCTCAGGTAGTGCCTGAGAAACTATTCATGTTTCCCACCTGGCTGTGCAACACAGACAGGTGAAGAGCATGCTTAGTGCGCAAGACAGTTTAGCCGGCTCAAGAGGGTTGGCCAAGCCATCATGTCCACTTTGAGAGTGCAAACCACTCCTCCCCTTGCTCAGGCCAGTCCCGCCCCACCCTGGTTTTAAGTTCAGCACAGAAAAGTAAAATGATAATAACGTCTTGTTGTTATCTTTATATTTTTTTGCACTGTTCAAAGACCAGAGGGGCGACGCTCCCCTACCTTAGCGGAGGAGCCGGCACTGCTTCCTGCACAAAAGCAACTGTTTCGCCTACCCTGGGGGGCAAACAGTTTTGATGCATTCCCATATTTATGCTGTTTTATAAATCTGGGAATGTGTCAGAAACCATTGGAATTGGATGGGAACAACCACCGCAACGCCTGTGGGATGCCTCCCCGAAACAGTGTGTGGCAGCACAGTGACTTTTGCTGTGTTGTTTTACACCCTATCTACGATGTTATGATGTAAAAAAAAATGGTGTTCCAGCAGCGCACTGGGCTTGTAACTAAGCCCCTAAAACTGTAAAAAACTAACAGAAATTAAAAAATAGGAGTTCATATATTTTTGACTCCTTTCATTCCTAGTTAAGTGAGTGAGAAATGTAGACTTCTGGAGCATATGGTTACTGTAAGGTCCAACCAAAGTTAAGGAAAATAGGATACCCGCATCAAGCAGAAGGTATGTATTGTTGTGGGCATACACACTTTTAGGAGTAAGGGTGGGCTACGTTACAGAGCTTCACAGCTTGCTATTCTGCCTGACCTTGTTTTAACACCCTGGTGTTACACAGTAACCGTAGTTAAAACAAAGAGAAGGGTTGCTCAGGAAATGGGGCACTAGTGGCATTCCAAAGCATTTGTCCAATTCTTGGCTGGCTCTGAGAACGGCTCATTTCAAGCAAAAAATTAGAATCGGACACGTCAACCAGCTGACAAAGGTTTCCCGACCATGGCCCGCATGACAATGTAGTATTTCTAGGTCTGTCCTGGCCCACTGGCAACCTGCATGTCAGCCATTTTCCACTCTTGCACTTCTGCCTCGCTCCTTGCACTGTCTAGCTGCCCAATCCAGCCTCGACTGGTCTTCTTACATCAGAATGTCCCTAGGCAGGATGTGATAGAACAGGAAATTGTAATGACAGATGAGTCATGCTGGTTCAGGGATAATTGAGAAACCTTTCAGGTTAAACTTTCCACTTTTCACCAACTAAACCTGCAGATTGTGGGGCATATTAACAAGGGCAATATCTCCACTTTTTTGGCCTTAAAAGCCAAAAAAGTGGAGATAATCTTTTCGCCCTATTTACAAGTGGGTGCTAACATGCATTAGCGCATGTTAGCACCCTATTACCCGACGCCTCCCTTTGCATCTCTAATGAGATGCAAAGGGGGCGTCACTGGGCAGTACAACCTTGCAAATATTGCTGATGTGCACATCGCGATAATTCCAAGGCTGCCTCAGCATTTAAGCAGACGTTAGTTTTTGGAGAAAACCACTGTTTTCGCCAAAAACTAACGTCTGCTAAAATGCAGACTTACCTATCCCTAACATTGGGGGTGGATTATGCTGATATGACCACAAGGTTGTATAAGCAAGGTTATCACCGTTTTGCAGGGAACGCCGCTGGAAAAGCAGCGATGTTCCCTGTAAAACGGCGATTTCCCCGCTATCGCTGGGATTTTTATCGCCCTGGAGAAACACGTTGTCAATAACGCGCTATTAGGGCGATACATTTCAGAGATAGACGGCGACAAATAAAAAAGCGCTAAGCGTGGTTTGCGTTATTTATCGCCGTCCCTTGATGATATGGCCCTGTATTTCACCAACTCCTATGTTGACAAAATGTGAAAGTAGTGATGCATGGCCGCACACTTCAAGAAAAAAATCATGTGGCAAAATATATAAAATAGCAACTGCAGAGTGGCAAAGGAAATCTAAAAGGTATGCATCGCTATCCAATTGCAAGAAACGGCTTGCATCGCTATCTAATTTACACAGGGTGTAGTATATATTAAAAAACAACTAGCAATAGCTCGAAAACATGGAAGTCTCGGAAGCATATGAGAATCTTACATCAAGGATGTTGATATCAGCATTGTTGAAATCAATGTTCATCAGCCTGGGGAGGGAAATGCCGTTTCCTAGCACCGCTAAAGCAAACAAACAAAAAACTTATTTCAGGACAGTGTTACACAGCAGTAGAAAGAGATATTTTTTAGTTAGCAGTTCTGTAAACAAACTTGCTCCAACACCAACATTACATTTCTTTTTAGACATTGAAATTACCCCTGATCTTCCTTTAATCAATGTGATACTTCATTGAAAACTCAACCTATCGTTGGATTCAGACCCATGAACCAGATGTACAAAAACTGGATTCACAAAAAGTGGTCAGGTCACATATTGTGCACCAAATTTATGTGACTCCAATGAGATTTTATGATCTGACCCATGTACTAATAGACTGGTTCTCAAAATAACCATTCGAAGTGAGTTACAATTTGACCTACCTTATCAATATCGATGAGGTAGGTCACAATTTACAGCTAACTCTGATTGGATATTGGGATCAGCAACACACCAATGTCTGTGAGCGCATTAAGTAAGCATTTTTTTAATACAGCAAGTTTCCCTAAAAGGTCTGCATTTAAGAAAATATTATTTTTTTCTAAGTTTGTTTAAGAGTTGGTACTGATCCAGTGGAATACTGCCCATCTCCAAACAAACTTGTTTTTTTTTACATTCACGAGGGAGAAGAGGTTTTAGGGGACTCCTCTTCTGCGAATGTGTTAGCATCTGCTTTGAGGCGTCTATAACTTATCAAAGATTTGCAATTGGAATTGAAGTCGAAAATCATTGATACATAGCACTGAGAGTCGCAATTTGGAACAGATGCATTAAACAGACCCCTTCCAAATTGTGAGTTGCTAGACATTTCTAAACCCGTTATGAGATTTGGTAAGCACTTACCAAATTACAAAACGGGTTTAGAACACTTAAAAAAGCCATTTAGCGGTTGTAAGCACGGTGATTTAGTGAATCGGTCATTGCAACCATTAAATGGCTTCCCCTAAATCAGAAAGTATAGTTTCTTTTAACCCCTTAAGCGCTGCCGTCGGCCAACGGTCGTCGCGTGCACTACCTTGATAGTGCTGCGCACGTCCGTTGGCCGACGAGGCCCCACCCGTTATTCGAACGTTCAGCACTGGGCGCTGAAAGTTCGACGCTCTAAACGGGTTAAACACGATTGCTCAATTTGGCTACAAGATGCAATATGCGTTTGCTTCAGACAGGAAAAAAAATTGTGGCAGGTTTTAATTAGAGATATTGAAGATTTTATTCTGGGAATGTTCATAGGTTGTGAAGCAATCCTAATTAAATGTACTTTTCAGAATGTTAAAATACTGAGAAGAAATTTGAAACCAAATATATATTAGCATCCTTACTGTTCAATGTTGGCAAGAAAGCAGTCCTGAATAAGGTTCCAACCAGTCCATCCAATAGAGAAACCTGTATCGCAGGAAAGAAAATTAAACAGTAATTAATAAATCCCCTTTAAGTGTCAGAACAAGTCACAGATTTAATAGCCTGCCTCTGGACACCACCATTCTCACACACTGGTATCAGGGAGAACATGCTGTTATATTAAAACTGTACTAGGCATCATATCAGTCTTCTGAAGACATAATTATACAGCAAAATAGACTGGTTTCAAAAGCTTTTCACGTCTGTGGCAGTAGCTTATCACTAAACCCAATCATATTCTTTAAGTACTCTGACTTTGCTCCTATCCAGATCCATACAAATTGATAGGCAGACTGCACGTGCCTAAAAACATTCCAGTCTTCAGGTAATTTACAGAGAAATATTCAATACCTGTGGTAATACGCATATTGATCTTGTTAAGTGGAAAAAAACGATAATTTAAGATTATCTTTTATAATCTAAACAAATTATGTACTCACTTCAATTGGTCCCACGGCTGAAGATGCCATAGATACTTTAGAGCTTAAGAAAAAGTGAAAAACAATGTGAAGAAGACAAAGTGAAAGAGCAAACATCTGAAAAGAAATTACTTTCTTAAGTTAAATGAATTGCCAATGAACACCTTATAGAATTTGCAATACCATTTGCAATTGTGTATTTTGCACAATTTAAACCACCTTACGTAACATATTCCCATTATGATAACAGCATTTTACTTTGTATAGATACAAATAACAGTCATTATACTCCATAAATCGTATAAAATAGACTGCAAATTTAGTGGATATGAAATTATTATCAGAGGAATATGATGCCTAACTTCCATTATTAACTACATAGGGTGCATCAGTCCACATCCAAGAACTCCAACTTCCGGACTCCTACAAACCAGGAGGCGGAGAGATCTAATTGACCCCCGTTGCTGGTGCTATTCCATTCTTCTCACGACCAGCTGGGCGAAGACGGGGCCAAGAGCAGTCCTGTTTGTGCCCATTCCTGCTCGGGTGAGCTAGGGATGGGGTCACCTCTCTAACATCGATTAGTAACGACTTGATCCAATGGGGAAATGTAAGATAGATACCCCTACTTGGCTATCATTGTTGAAAGATGCAGATGTGTCCAAGCACACACGGGGTAAGTCCAGTATTTTATGTTTCCTGTCGTCAGCAGTTTTGGCTCTCAATGAAGAGATCGCCAATTCTGAGGAGGAAATGGCTCTACAGGTGTAAGCTGGAAATGACATTTCTAACTCTGGCCCAGTTTCTTATGTCTGTAACAGTACTCATAGTCTCCTACCGTCTCCTCAGAAAGTCTCTGCACCTGCTGTTTATGAAAGTTCTCACCCAAAATGGGTGACTGATGCTAGTAGAAAAAATACTTCTCAGCAGGGAAAAAAAGATCCTGACCAATGTTAGAATTGGGATTTCTGGTTGGCTAAGGCTTGCGCCAAAGCCAGGCAGAAACCACCAGTCTAGTCCGAGCAAGGGAGATACATGCCAAAGATAAACCCTGCTCACTCCCTTGGTAGCTTGGCTTATGCCGGAGGCAATGTGTAAAGCGTTTGCGCAACACACACATACAGCAGCAACACACTAGGCACACCACAAAAGGAACTCCACCCAAGGTTATATATATAAATAGCCTTTGTATTATCATAATCACATTAGATCATAATCACACAGGTACACTGTGTCAACTGGCACTGGGCAGTATTTACAGGGAATTATTTACACATGATAGGGCCACGTGGTCCACTGTCAAAATCAGCACTTAGTAGAAATAGTAGATGTAACACATGTAATAACTGAAGCACAAAATAACAATTGTTGAACACAACCAGTAACCACTGGTAAAAGGTAGGAACACACTAAGCAATACTAATCACCATAGGCATAGGTCACGCAGGTAAACATAAACTCGCTAGCATAAACTATAGTAGGAAAACAACCTCCTAAGCATGAAAACACAGTTAGAGTTATCACAGGCATAAAGGCATTGCACATTATGCATAAATCACAGTAGGCAATTATCAGCATGAACACAGTAGGCCATCACCTTGGGCAAGAATCACATTGGATACTGACCCCAGGCCAACTGGCCTTCCATGGGGCTCAAATGCCCGTAGTCTAATAGTGTCAGGGCAGGCTGCGCAGACAGCAAAAGAAGAGTGCGCACGAGGGGCCTAAATGTAGCAGCTGCCCACTACTTGCTGGGTAGCATGGTAGGCAGAGATGGGGCAAAGGACTGCGTCTCACTCCTAGATTAAAAACATGTCCCCTAAAATGAAGAAGAACCTAAACGGTGCAGCTGCCCACTACTTGCTGGGCAGCTGTGAGGTAGGGAAAAATACTGTAAGGGCTCTCAGTGCCCTTGAAACAAATTGCACCAAATGTTGGAGCCCTCTAGGCTCTGAAAACAACATGTGCCTGGGAGCACGCTGGCTCCTGAGATAACTGCCCCAACTAGGGAAATAACTGACCTTGCCCCCAAGTACTGTGGGACTTCTATGAACACTGTGCCCCCAATAGAGCCACGCAAGGCTCTACAAATAAACAACTGTGCCCCAACGCTGGAGCCATGGGCCCTCGAAAATGAAATATGCCCCCAATAGAGCCACGCCAGGCTCTATGAATAAAGAAATTTGCCCTGTTTTGCAGCGGCCCGCAACTGCGCGCCTGGTGTGGGCCCAAAGGAAGAATGGTCATGGCTGGACTGGCGAGCCCCGCTCGGGGGACTCTAAGAAACAAAGGCCCTCAACGTTCGCATCCCGCTCTGGGACTCGGAACCCACTGAGCCAGCCAAACCACCACCCATGTGGCGCTCCACTCACCGGGGCATCCGAGGCAGCTCTGATCCTCTCCTTGGTCTCCCAGTGGCAGGCGCCGACAATGCACCTTGGGCCCCCCCTTTCACCACCCTGCTGGTCAGCGGCACTCAAGGGGTTCTCCGTCCTACGGGGAGGCCCGCGCTGCTGCAAGGCGCTTCACACGATCCCTCTTCTTGGGACCGGGACTTCGCTAGGGATCCAGCGAGGCTCAGGGTCACTTTCACCGGGTCCGGCAGCAGAGCCGGGCGAAACTCGTTCTGTCTGCAGGAGTGCAGGGTGGGCTCCCGTCCACTTCCTGCTTCCTGGTACCGGAGCGTGCAGTGGGCTCCCGTTGGCTTCCGGTTTGACTGCTTTCACTTCTGGGTCGCCGCGTGCAGTGCGGCGGCCCTCACTGTTCCAGGCAACTCTTGGCTGCAGCACAGGGTAGGCACCAGTTTTAATCCAAAGTCCCTGGCGGGGTGGGCACCCACTAGGGCTATAAACAGTGGCACAAGGTACCTGGCGGGGTGGGCACCCTCTAGGGCTATTTAAAATCAGCAAATACGCGGTAGGCAATGCAGGGTGGGCACCCGTGCCGCAAATGAGCACAATCGCGGGGGGAACTCCACGCCAGGGGTCCCCCCACCGAAGAGGATTGCAGCCTTGTGCTGCTGCAGCAACCCCACAAAGCGCTCCTTAGGAAAGTGGAAATAAAGTGCTTACAGGCGCTACAGGCAAAGTCCAGTGAATAGTCTTTAGGAGGGGGGGCAATGGCTGGGCCCAGGGGCCAGCTCACAGGGCCCTCCAGCAGGGAGGCAGTCCCTAGTGGCGGTTCCTCCTGGCACCCAGCAGCATCAGCAGGTTCCCCTCGAGTCAGGATACAGAGAACATTTTACCTTGGGTCCCAGATCCTTTTTATACACATTTTCTTTTATCTAAGCTGTAGGGCAGAGGGAGAACCAGATGCAACTGGTGGTTCTGTAGCACTTTGTCTTGCTCAGCCCCTCTCCCTATTCACATGACAGGCTGGGACATCAGACTCACCACAGGGGGCAGAGCCAGTATTGTGGAGGGAAGGCACAGCCCTATTCAGGTCCCAGGTGCAGCTTCTCCCTGCCATCAACATGCAGATCTCCCCATTCATCACTGGGCAGACCCATCCTGACTCCTGGAGCCAGGCACACCAGTCAGCTCCTGTCACTCACAAGCCAGACAAGCAATCCACATTAACTGCACACAGACATGCCAACTTCTAGAAGTGGCACTTCTATAGTAGACAGATTAAATCTGCGCACACCGTTGCGCAGCATTTAATCTCATGAGTTCGCACATACCAAACTTTCCCCTGCACTCCCCACACATCAGGAACTACCATTGACACACATATCCCCATGCATTCCTATGGGAGGGCAGGCCAGTCTCACCACACGCACTCAGACTGCACATGCACTTTACACTGGGCCACAGCGTTAAAGTGCGCAGAAGCCTAAAACAACTAATACCAGGTCACCTTTAAAAGCAAAAAGTTTAGGGGTGAACCTGCCAAAAGGCCCAAGTCCAACACTGACCCACTGCGGAGACAGTGGGATAATAGAGAAGAATTAGCGTCCTTGTGTGTCTGTTATGAAAGGAAAACATATCTAAATGTTACCACCAATGATTCTCTAGCCACCTAGACCCAGGGCATTCATAGCAATTCTTCAACTCCGGTAGGGGTATACTAGTTGTGTGCAAGAGACTCCTTTAAATAAGCCAAAAAGCAGTAGCACAGCCAGGCTACTGACCCACCCACTGGGGAGTGTGAAATCCCTCATGTAAAATGGCTCAGTGATGTAAATAGAAAAGATACTATATGGCACAGGAGAAAAGATACCCGAACAACTGCTACAAAAGTAACAATGAAAGTAAGTAATGATAGCCTTGTTTGTGAGTAGAAATGAAAAGCAGAGATAAATTGTTCACAAACAGATTATATAAGCCGCTAAAACCCATAGAAAATATAGCAGTGGTTCAATACCTGTTCACAGAGGTCGCCTCTAAATAAGCCACAAAGGTATAGCACATCCACACAACTGAACAAGTAACAGAGGAGGTTGAAGGCTCCACCGTTAATGGGTCGGTGATGTAAATGAGATGATACTACCTGGCTGGGGTAGAAAATACCCCCGATTACCTGCCAAGAATGTGAGGTCGAAAATAAATAATTTGTTTGTCTCTTAGAAACGAAAGCAGCAATTAACTGTTCACACAAATATTATTTTGGATGCTTAGACAGAATCTGATTATAGCAATATTGCAATAGCTGGAAAGTGAATTAGATTAAGACAGATAATAGCAGGTGTTAGTATTACTACATTCCATGCACTGATTTTATTGAACTTAAGTGGTAGCCAATTAGTGAGACAAAAATAGCAAAGGATGCAGCTAGAGCAAATCTCTGCAGAAGACATTTTAACCTCCACAGCTCTGTAATTCCTTTTAACCCAATAGAGTCTTAACAGAAATGATTATATGTACTGCATGCAAGATCAGAAAATCTTAGTGGGACCTTAACAAGGGAATGTGCACTGCTGTAGTAGAGCATGATTTGAGGTATGACAAATGAGCCTTGCAAGAGCACTATGAGGTTCCGTGACGATTGTAAGTGGTGTTTTTGACTCGCACGAATATGGTCGAGTCTGGTATCTATGAACCGCAAATGACGAGTTTAGTAAGTGTGCGCAGTTTCGCTGTGCTAACTTAAACCGTTCGTTTGTTATGTGGGTTTTTCATCTGTACCCACGGGTTCCATCTTAGATTCGGCATCCATTTTGTCTCTTGCCCTCAAGTAGCCAGCGAACGGACGATGTCCGCTTCGCGACCCTGGGACTCCCAAGATATTTGCGGAAGACACATGTTCTTTGTAAGTGTCTTTATGACGAGGGGGATGCTACTGTAAAGCAGATGGCGCCGCCCGAGGCTCATCTTGCCGCACGGGTTTATTGTCTCAGCCGTGCATCTCATTAGGCACGTCCCTTTGATGCCTGTATCTCGTGTTTCCCGATACCTCCCCTTTTACACCCTTTCCGATCTCCCCACTGTCTCCGTCTTCCTCTGCACCTGTCTTTGTTCCTATTTCGATCTGTTTTACTGCCGATCGGAATGCACTAATGTTGGGAAGATGGGTTTTTACAGTTGAGAACCGCCAAATGTTTCCGCACTTATGTCCCGGACCTTGTGTGTTTCAAAGTGACCAAAACGACCCCTCTGGGGGATGATTGTGGGAACCGGGTTGTAAACTTTTGTGTATCATGTTGTCCTATGGGTAAAAACAGTATAAAAGGAGCGATCCACAGAACCAATTTGAAGCAGTCTCCCCAAGTTGCACGTGTTGTACTTGTCGTGACTTCTGTGTTCCCTGCAGTAAATAAACCTTGAATCTTTGACGCCGAAGGAAGTGTCCCGTGTCTCTGTCATTCGTACGCCGGAGCAGGTTACCCACGAAGGTTTCAGGTGTTGTGCCCTGGCACCGCTGGGTCTTAAAGAACCCAGTCCTTCAGTTGGCGCCCAACGTAGGGCTGCATCAGTGGTACCGGTCCAAGCCCGACGATCGTGAGGAACTTCGTGTGAAATCTCCGAGGGAAGGTGCACTCCGCTTCATCGATCCTGTTGTCGAAACAAGTGGCCCGAAGACTTTTCCCGCGAAGATTCCCGCCTCCTGACGGCTGCGACGGACTGCTGCCCTGACTGTAGACCTGTTTTGGCGTCTGGCGTAGACCTTGGTATAGCGAGACGATTGACGGGCCTTCCTGGAGACGCCATCGATCTTTGAGTTAAGTATTTGTGGGTCGCTCCCAGAGTCCTTAGTAGTTGACACTTTACTGGTGCTTTTGTCGTATGCACCTTTGCGAGTGTTTTTGTTGTTGACGCTGTGTGAGTGTTTTTGTCGGTGACACTTTGCTAGCCTACTTTGTTGTGTTATTTGACGACTGCAGCCGCCAAAAACCGAGGGTTTTGTTCTTTGCTGGGACTTGGTAAATCCCGTAACCCTTGAAGTTTGTGAAACTCGGCTAGTGTGCAAGATGCCTGGTCGCAGTACTTTGTTCAGTTGTTTCAGACCTTGTGGTACGGATTCCCGACTGGAGGACTTGTGTCCGATACCTCCGGTTGGAACTCCCACTTATGAACTGTACAGCAAACATGGGCTAGGCCCGATTACTTTTAATGATTACTGGATCAAATATACAAAGAAGGATGGTGACCTTCGCTGGCCACCACATGGTAGCTTCGAGGCCCCGATCTTAGATAATCTAGAGGTTAAATTGTTCACGAAAAAGTCAAGGCCGGCCATGTTTGATGCCTTTCGGTTGTGGCGTAAAGAAGCCCGACAGAAAGAAATCAGACAGACTAAGCGAAATCAGAGAGATAGTGCTGGTACCATTGTAAAGAAGGCAGAGCAGTTTCAGCATGATAAGGAGGTTAGGGAAAAGGAAGTGTTTGACAGACTACAGCGTATGACTATAGATAAATGCTATCCTACTTTGCCTACGGAGTCGGAAAAGAAGGAAGAGTCAGTTGAGGATCCTTTAATGTCTTATCTAATGAAGTCGCCACCTCCGTACGTACAGGGTACCACAGCCCCTGCGATTCCCCCTGTACCTGTTCCTGCACCTATTCTCCCTTTGCCTGTTCCTCAACCTGCACCCGCTCTTCCGACTGTTCCTGCTCCTTCGTCTGTTTCTATTCCTACTGCTCCTCCGCTTCCACATACTCCTGCTCCCGCTACTGCTCCTGCTTTGTTAACCCCTGCTGTTGTTTCTGTCTCTACTCCTTCACTTGTTAGTCCTGTGTCTTATACTTCTCCCTCTACTCGTAGTCGTAATTCTCCTCTTGCGGCTAGTTTCTTTCATTCGCTCGGACCTGTTCTTGGGTCCGCTGGTTCAGATGGTCCTCAGAGACGTAGTCAGCTTCCTGGTAATAGGGAACGCGCTTCGCTATATAATATGGCGATGGGTTGGATGACGCACCCCCTTAGAAATCCACCTCGTATTGTACTCGACACGTTTTGTCAGTTCAATATACCAACCCAGAGATTTGTGTTCGAAGAAATGTGTAAGGTCCTTCGTGATCAGATATCGGCCGACGCACCTGACGAGGTGCTGACCGCTTTGTCTGATTTGCAGCTTCAGTTTTCGGCTGGATTGATAGTGGATACCAATGTTCGACGTGCTGTTGAACGGTTGCTATCCTTTCGTCCCGCTCCTATACCTCAAGCCTTGTTTGTTGAGGATATTGAAAGACAGCCAGATGAGTCTGGTCAATTCCCTATGCGAGAAGTTCCACCGGTTTGGATACCAGCTGATCCAAATGCTCAACCCCCGGTATTGGCGCATTTCCAGAGAGTATGGATACATCTCCCATGGAAACGCTCGGAAGTATTACAGGTGAAGCAATCTTTGCCTGACCCACGCAAGAATCCTACAGGGTATTACAAAGAATTATCGCAGCTCGTAGATGCTACGGTAATGAATCTTGCCGATATCGATATGTTGTTCGGCAATGTCGTACCGCAACCGGTATGGGCTAAGATTCGTCATGAAAACCATCCGAATGAATTAGGTGGTGCTTGGGCTGCCATTGTAGCGGCAGATGCCGGACAAACGGCTGCCGCTAAACCCGACCAGCTGATTGTTGATCTTCCTCAAAGAATTATAACATTGATGAAAACTCTTATGCCAGCTATGAGGGTAAATTGGGACAAATTGTCAGCTTGTAAGCAGAAGAAGGACGAGAGTGTCTCCGACTTCTTTACGAGGTTCGAGGAGGCATTCATCGACCATAGTGGTCAGGATATGAGCACTGAGGGTGGTCAGAGGTTGTTTGTAGATAAATTTGTTTCAAACTTACTGCCCGATCTGAGCAATAAATTAAAGAATTCAGAAAGTGCATGGGCCGTTTCTACTTCAGCTCAGATATTGGCTACGGCACAATATTATGAAAATAGAGAGAAAGAAGAGAGCGACCGTGCTGATAAAAAGACGAAAGAGCTGAAAACTAAAGTGCTGCTTCAGCAAGCGTATCCTCCACGTTCGAATCAGAATAATTCGCAACAAAATAGATCGCAGCCGCAATCGAACCGATCGCAATCTCGTAATGACTCCCCTTCCCAAAGATCCTCGTTGGGGTACAATCAATGTGCTTATTGTAGACAAGAGGGTCACATTAAATTCAATTGTCCTGTTTTAAATGAACGTAATAGTGGTAACTCATCTAGAGATGGTCGTGGTGGTTCGCAGCAGGCACCACGTGGTAGAGGTCGTGGTGCTCAGAATGATCGCTCAGATAATTCATCAAATTCCGATAATTGTTTTGATCAACGTGGATCGTCGCAAGGGCGATCTGTGCAGTACAATGTAGACAATTATTACGTCGATCAGGGAACTGACGACAGTAATTACTAGGACAGCCATAGACAAGGAGAGGGAGTGGTATCAGTTCCGGTTGATCAGAGAGGGCCTTACGTCGCAGTTGCTACATCGGGCGTCGTTGAGCCTTTTCTGTTGGACACTGGTGCAGCGAAAAGTTCCATTAAGCATTCGAAACTCCCTGGCGCACCTTTGTCTGGCTTAACCAATGTTTCCGTTGGATTCTCTGGCGCCCCCGTTAGCAATCCAGTTTCGCGCCCTTTGCCCCTTAAAATTGGGCCTCGTGAGCTAGAAGCTCCGTTAATTTTAACCACGGGTTGTGGTGAAAATCTTTTGGGCCTGGATTTGCTTAAACGATTGTATGCGACTTTGTATTGTTCTCCTGCGGGTGTAAAGCTTACGTTGGGAGAGAGGGTTGTCTCTCCCATGTACTTGTCTCTCGATAAGCTCCCACCGGAATTGAGTTCTCTTCCTGCGTCTTTGTGGGCGACAGGTCCCAACGATGTGGGCCTACTTGATATCTCACCATATGTTGTTCAGTTGAAATCTAATGTGCGACTGCCACGTATTCCGCAATATCGTATCTCCCTTGATGGTGAACGAGCACTGTTAGCGATCATCTATGATTTGATCGAGAAAGATGTTATTGAAGAGACTCGGGGAAACGTGTGCAACAGCCCTGTACTGCCCATTCTAAAACGTACTGATCCTTCAAAACCGCCTGTTTATCGTTTTGTTATCGATTTACGGGAGGTGAATAAAATTGTGGTTCCTCAATTCCCTCTTGTGCCTGACATCACGGCGCTACTGACTCTGATTCCAGCTTCTGCATCGTGGTTTTCGGTGATTGACTTGAAGAATGCGTTCTTCAGCATCCCGATTGCAGAAGAGAGTAGAGACCTTTTCGGTTTCTCTCTTGGTGGACGCAGCTTCCGGTTTAAACGCGCTCCTCAGGGCTACTGTGAAAGTCCGTCGATTTACAGTCAAGCCTTGAAGGGTCAACTGGATGCATTTAGGTTGCCGGCTGGTGCGGCCTTGATCCAATACGTCGATGACCTATTGGTGGCTGCTGATACTCAGGACATTTGCAAAATTGCTACGGTGTCGTTGCTGCAACATCTCTGTGAGTTAAATCACAAGGTGTCACCTTCTAAACTCCAATATTGTTGTCAAGAAGTAACCTATCTAGGTCACTTATTGTCAAAGGAGGGAAGGAGGTTGACCCCAGAGAGAATTGCAGCGATTGCGCGAATGGCTGTGCCAACAACCCAAAGAGATGTGCGTGCCTTTCTAGGTATCACGTCGTACTGCAGGCAATGGATTCCAAATTTTTCATTGCTAGCGAAACCATTAGTGGCTCTTACGTGCAAGGATGTTTCGACTCCTTTACCATGGACGGAAGAATGTCAGAAAAGTTTTTCTGAATTACGTGATTCATTATGTTCGGCTCCTGTGTTAGGTACTCCTGACTATAGTAAGCCGTTTACATTGTATGTTCACGAGAGAGAAGGTTGTGCGTTGAGTGTCCTAACGCAACCTTTTGGTGGTAAGCAACGTCCATGTGCATATTTTTCCTCGACCTTGGACCCGGTAGCTAGAGCATTGCCGAGTTGCTTGAGAGCAACAGCGGCAGCTGCGGTCTCCATCCGACAATCAGCAGGATTGGTCATGGATAATATGCTTACGGTGATGGTTCCGCATGCAGTCGATACTCTTCTGAATCGTACGAAAACTCAGCATTTGACGAGTGCGAGATTGTCTGGTTACGAGTTGACGCTGTTGGCAAGCCACATTCAAATAAAACGTTGTAATGTTCTGAACCCGGCAACTTTGTTACCAATTAGCACAGAGTCAGATGTAGTAGCAGAACATGATTGTTACTTGAGGACTGAAGAAGAAACAAAAGGTCGAGTGGACCTTAAAAACACCCCATTGGAAGATCCAGATGGTACATTGTATGTGGATGGTTCATGTTTTAAATTGCCGAATGGTGATGTGACTACTGCTTATGCTGTTGTAACGTTGAATACTGTTGTTGAGACTGCAAGATTAAATCAGAATTCTGCCCAAGCTGCAGAGCTGATCGCTCTCACTAGAGCGTGTGTGTTAGCGAAAGGGAAACGCGTGAATGTGTTTACCGACAGCCAATATGCATTTGGCGTCGCCCATAGTTTTGGACGATTGTGGAGAGAGAGAGGTTTCTTAACATCGCATGGTACGAAGATTCAGCATGGCCAGCTTGTGAATGATCTTTTGGATGCACTTACGTTGCCTAAGCAAGTGGCGATTGTCAAATGTAGTGCGCATCGTAAGGTGACGGATGATGTTGGTCGTGGTAATGCGTTTGCGGATGAGACTGCTAAGGAGACTGCCCGGAACCTTAGCACTCGAATGTATGTGACGAGTTCGGTTAGGTGGCCTATAGAATCGAGTATGTGTGAGGACACTATCAAGAGTGTGAAAGCAATTCAGAATGAGGCTACCGAGACTGAAAAGACGAAGTGGAAAGAAAGTACGGGAAAGTTGGATGCGAATGGTTGTTGGATTGATTTGTCGGATCAGAAAAGATGGATGTTACCGGATGCGTATGTGCTGGCTGTTGTGACAATGGCGCATGGGTTAGCACATATTAGCGCGAAAGGTATTTGCAAGTTGCTGTCTCCTGTATGGAAGAATGATGGTATTACGAAATGTGCTGAACGTCTGGTGAAGAACTGTATGGTGTGTATGATGTACAATCCTGGCAAAGGAACCCCAACTCCTCCTGGCAGTTTTGCTCCCCCTTCATGTCCCTTTGAGGTGATCCAATTGGACTTCATCCATATGGAGCGATGCAATAACCTGAAATACGTTTTAGTCGTGGTTTGCGCATTCTCCCGATGGATCGAGGCTTATCCTCTCAAAGACAATACTGCTTTGTCTACTGCGAAAATCCTACTGAAGGAATATTTTCCTCGGTATGGAATGCCTAGAATCGTGTGGTCAGATAACGGAAGTGAGTTTGTGGGGAGTGTGATGAAGAGTGTGTGTAAGGGCCTTGGAATTAATCAGAAATTCCATAGCGCCAATCATCCCCAGTCAGCTGGTTTGGTTGAAGGGTATAACGGCACCCTTAAACTAAAGTTAGCAAAGATTTAGGCTACGACTGGTCTGTCGTGGCCTGACGCTTTACCCTTAGCATTACTGTCAACTAGGGCGACTGTACACTCCCGAGTAGGGCTTAGTCCCTATGAAATAGTGTTCGGTCGTCCTGCGAATGTTTGGGGGGTTCCTAGGCCAGGTATTTTTCATGATCTTGAGTACCCAATGTTGATCGATTACCTTCATGACTTGACTGCTAAACTGAGGTTAATTCACCAACAGGTTCACGAAGCATTGCCGACGCGGACGGAGGGTCCAGGCCACCAGCTCCAGCCCGGAGATTGGGTGGTAACGCGGAACTTTTCGCGCAAGAACAACTTGGACCCGAGGTTCACCGGACCCTACCAGGTCCTCCTTGCCACGAGAACTGCAGTTCGTCTTGAGGGGCGGAAGAATTGGGTGCATGCCACCCACACAAAGAAAGTCCCCATCCCGTTGCCAGCAGACTCGTGGGTGAGGAAAGGCATTGCATCAACTGAAACCGAAGGATTGCCGGCGTTTGTACCTTTTAGCGACGCACAACCTGTCGGAGAATCCTCAGTGCAGCAGAAAGACACTGTTGAACATTTGTCAGCAAAGGACTCAAGACCAAAACCTTCAACTGATCAACAGGACGTTGTCCCTTCAACGGATCCTTTGTTTGACGAACAGACACGTCCTGGGAAAACCCGATACTTTTTGCGATCCAGCACCAAAGCCTAATAAAAAATCCTGTTCTGTCTTTTGATAATTGCATTATCCCGTTTTCCACGATCAGTTTGAACATTCGTATCACTGTAATTATTTTGTACATATTCATTGAGCTTCGTTCCTTACACTTTTTGCTTCCACAGCTGAGAGACATTGTTTTTGCATATACACTTGTGAAATAAAGGCCGTAGGGCCGCGCGCGTACTTCCTTCTGGTTAGTAGGTCTTGACGCTAGGTTAAAGACCGTCGGTTCCTGGGAACTCCTAGGGATTGACTATTGCTACACAGAACGAAGTGCGTCAAGAAACGTTGCGGACGGTCATAGGGAATGGCATTCTCGAAGCTGATGAACTTGGAAGAAGCTCAGGCGCATAGATTCAAGCTGCAGCAACTCAGTCGTACCAAATGTTTTATATTCCAAATATTCGTATTGTTTTTGACTGTTTCTGCATTATTGGCGGGTGGGGTGTATTACACGATGTTTTACTTCTTACCTTCTGCTACACCTACTCCTACCCCTGACCCTAAACCTACCTCCACTGCTTCTCCTCATTCTTTCCATATCTTACCTGAACACGAGCAGGCTAGACGTGCAGAATTCCGCAATAATTCCTTTATTCAGCTCCTCCATCAGCATCAGTTAGTGGTTAACACTACTAATTGTTGGGTGTGTGGGTTGATGCCACATACTACGGGTAAGGGAATTCCATATCTGGTGTTACCGTATAGTTCCCAAGGGTCCGCTCGAGCATTTCAAACAATGTTTCGAAGCGCACTGGGTTTCCACCCCATTCGAGAACCACGTTCTCCCTACTCTGGTCCTACCTCGTATCAAAAACCTTTGTCGATAGCAATAGAGGACCTAGATAGCGATATCTATGATCCCTCGCTTATTCCCGAAGAAGAGGTACAAGCCTATAGGGTCCTAAGTAGAGGCGAATATAGTGTGTTCACTAGTGAAAAGCAGCTTAAAAGCTCACCTCCAATATGGGTCGTACCCCACATTGGTAATTTTTGTCTCATAGGTCGTGGCCGAAGATCGCAAGCCCGACTTGGAGCGAGTGCTTGCACTGAAAATTACATTCTGCCGATGGTCTCGTCCCCTGTGTTCCTGGCTGCCAAGGGTACATACTTTATCTGTCATGATCGTGCATACGCATGGTTGCCCGCTGACTTCATGGGCTCCTGCTTTATTGCAAATCTGTTGCCTCCGACGTTCACTGTAGATGCCGATTATCATAAGACTAGAGTTGTGAGAGGCGTAATTAGTGAAGAGGATACTGCCGGTCAAGAGGCAGGAGACTTTTTCAAGGGTTTCCTCCCGTTTTGGGGACCTATGGTTAACAGTAGGAACCTGAGACAGTTGACTCGAGTGGTAGAATCAACAGCTAATATTACTGCCAGTGCCCTTGGTAATATCACCACTGAACTTCAGGCGGATAGGCTTATGACGTTACAAAACCGTATGGTTTTAGATGTCATCTTAGCAGATCGAGGTGGGGTATGTAAGGTGATCCATTCGAGCTGCTGCATTTTCATTCCTGATAACGCTCCGACTGTCTATCAAGCCATCTCGAAGTTACATAAGATCTCCGAATCCATACACGTGGATGTAGGGGATTGGACGCTACTTGGATGGTTTTGGGGCCTGATGTCGACTTGGGGTTGGAAGATTCTGATGATCATCGGAGTTGTTGTGGTGTTCCTGTTCACGTGTTGCCTTTGTGTGCAGTGCGGTCCTGCCTTATGTGGCCTCTGTGCTACAACGTGTATGAGACAGCCACCTGTTACCAAGGGGACTCGGTTGGACAGAGCTATGCTACAGCAACATCTCGATGGTCTGATGAATATCGAATATGATTCCGACTAGTGCTTGCCTACATGAGGGCAAAAGGAGTGTCTGAGGTTCCGTGACGATTGTAAGTGGTGTTTTTGACTCGCACGAATATGGTCGAGTCTGGTATCTATGAACCGCAAATGACGAGTTTAGTAAGTGTGCGCAGTTTCGCTGTGCTAACTTAAACCGTTCGTTTGTTATGTGGGTTTTTCATCTGTACCCACGGGTTCCATCTTAGATACGGCATCCATTTTGTCTCTTGCCCTCAAGTAGCCATCGAACGGACGATGTCCGCTTCGCGACCCTGGGACTCCCAAGATATTTGCGGAAGACACATGTTCTTTGTAAGTGTCTTTATGACGAGGGGGATGCTACTGTAAAGCAGATGGCGCCGCCCGAGGCTCATCTTGCCGCACGGGTTTATTGTCTCAGCCGTGCATCTCATTAGGCACGTCCCTTTGATGCCTGTATCTCGTGTTTCCCGATACCTCCCCTTTTACACCCTTTCCGATCTCCCCACTGTCTCCGTCTTCCTCTGCACCTGTCTTTGTTCCTATTTCGATCTGTTTTACTGCCGATCGGAATGCACTAATGTTGGGAAGATGGGTTTTTACAGTTGAGAACCGCCAAATGTTTCCGCACTTATGTCCCGGACCTTGTGTGTTTCAAAGTGACCAAAACGACCCCTCTGGGGGATGATTGTGGGAACCGGGTTGTAAACTTTTGTGTATCATGTTGTCCTATGGGTAAAAACAGTATAAAAGGAGCGATCCACAGAACCAATTTGAAGCAGTCTCCCCAAGTTGCACGTGTTGTACTTGTCGTGACTTCTGTGTTCCCTGCAGTAAATAAACCTTGAATCTTTGACGCCGAAGGAAGTGTCCCGTGTCTCTGTCATTCGTACGCCGGAGCAGGTTACCCACGAAGGTTTCAGGTGTTGTGCCCTGGCACCGCTGGGTCTTAAAGAACCCAGTCCTTCAACTATGAATGCCCTAGAACCAATGTGCCTGGAATAGCAGAGTACAAGTCCACAGTAAGAATTGTGTGTGGAAATCTCCACTGTGATGCACAAATGTGTACTGAAGGCCAGGTGGAAGTGCTCTATAAGACATTATAATGGTTCACAACTTAGAGACCCTTGCTTTCTGCACATAAATATTGAGGTTTTGATTACCCTGTAGATGTCTCAGACCGGATGAAGGGCAACTAAGGTCACAGCCTTGTCTCATTCAGTTGCAGATTGGCCTTTGCATTATGGTGCTTGCAGTTCTGTTTTAGTCATATCAAATAGAGGTCCTTGACTAGTAAAATGTTTAAGTTTAACTGAGCCACTTCTCTCAGCCAGAAAGCAGAAACTTGGTAGACCAGGCAAGCATCTGTTGTGAAAACAGAAAGGTGGACCCCCATGAACCTCTCTTTATGAATTAATTTCATCAAATTTAGACGTGTAAGTGCTTCATTCAAACCAAGATTCTCATTGGATCCTTATAGTAATAGATGTGTTTTTGAAAAATTAACTGTTTTCAAAGACAAATGAGATGATATTGCCTGGGGAAATTTATCAGGATAAAGAAAGTGGATATTGCCAGCAGTCAAAGAGGTGGGAAACTACTGTGCATGGAGGTAGTGTGATAAAATGGAAAGCAGAATGTGGCATAACAAATGCTGTAAAGTGTAGTTAAGGATTGTGAGAGGTGGAAGAGAGTTGTATGAGGTGTACTCGGCGTAGGGAAAATATAGGCGGGGAAAAAAGAGGGATTTAAATTAGTCATTTTACATTAGCAGAAATAAAAGCACAGTTCCACATAGGCAGAAGAAGGGAACATTCTCAGCTAAGATTTTTGAAAATCCATTAAATGTCCCACCATTTATCTTGCCCATTAACACTCCTCAGTTCCATAAATTATCTGTCCTCTTTCTCCTCTTCATAACCCAAACATAACGTCCAGCTTAGTAACTGCCTGCATTCCACGTACACACACAATTCTATAAATGGAAAAGGAAATGCTGGCGCTTGTGAAACTGAACCGAGGGTAACCCTAAAATCTGGAGCAGTCCTTGACAGCACCAACTAGTGTGAGGATGCCAGGCCCTCTGCACCATGAACTGCAGGTATAGTAGTAGTAGTAGTAAAATCTTTATTCGGTATCAATTTTACATGAAAAACCATAAAAGCATTTATACATTTCATTTACATGCGTTTTAACATTACTAATGCGTATTCAATTCATTTCAAGTTTATGTCACTGTTACTTGATAGAAATCATTAACAATTATTATTTTGGAGATTTAGCCTATGTTTAAAAATACATTTTAAGAAGGTGCTTACAACTTTGCATACATATTCAGAACTTAAAAATTGCAGCCACAACATGGCAGGACGACACATTCTAAGGCCTAGAGTTCTCAACAGGGGGGTTAGCCAAAGCTTGCGGTGTGCGGAGTAGTATTTGCAGAACAGTACGGTGTGAATTGTTGACTGTTCGGATAGTTCATCGCATGGGCAGGCCATTAGGTTTTCTTCCCAGCTATTTCTATTTGGAAAAGCTACAACCCTGTGGAAGATGTTCAGCCTGAATCTCGCAAATAAAAATCGTTCAAACTGCGAGTCAACATAAGTTAAGTAAGGTTCCGTTTCCAAAGTAGTCATAACCGCCAGAGAGTGTTGTACAGATGTTTTTTTAATCTCCATAGTAATGCGTAACTCTTCAAAGTGGCTCAGCGCCTTTGCCTTAAGCTCTTTTTTTGGGATTTCAGCGATCGTTTCAGGGTTGTGATAGTAATCAGCCATTCCTAAGTCAGTGAGAAGATTTTTTACATATTTTAACCAGTCTATTTTTTCAGCACGATCTAGAGTCATACAGTCCGCAACAATGTCTGTTTTTTGTTGACACCCATATTCGGTGCCAGAGAAGTACGGGTTCAATTTTGGCCAGGTCCTCAATATGTGGCAATCCTAATTCTGCGTGACAGGCAAAGGTGGAAACTCTTTTTGGGACTGCCAATAAGAATCTAGTGAAGGTGTTCTCCGCAACCTGGAGGGCTTTCGTGTTTTTGTACGGTATAGTAAATTGCTAATAGATTGAGGCAAATAATGAAAAATCTAAGACTACAAGAGCAGTGAGAACCATTTGCAACAGGGCATTATTTGTTTTAGTAGGACCTTATGAATTCTTCCTAGGTTGTCAACTCTTGCAAGCCACTATCTTTACTATTTCACATGTTGGCATTGGCATGCTTGGTTTTCTTGTGCTTATCTACTATTCTGACCTCGGTCTGAAATCCTGTGTTTATTCAATGTACCAGCAGGGGAGTACTTGTTCCAGTGCCTATTGGGTACATTCTTTAATTCTTTGTCTGAATTCAAGTTTGAATTCCCATGTACCAAAAGGGCATGTTGGGGACATTCTTGCGTTCCTTTCCTAATTCCAAATTCGAGTTTCCCTATACCAAGAGGGCATTACTTGTCCCAGTCTCTGTTAGTTACAGTCTGTTATTGATTCAATTATTCCTGTCCTTGATTTCTGAAACCTCTTCATAATTCCTTGTCTTGGTGTTCTCCCTGTATTTTTGCTGCCTCTATTGTTACCTGAGCTAGTGCTAGTGGAGTATCTCTCTTCAGTCTCTATTGCTTGTCCTTTCTTATTTCTGCTTTCCTCCTCTTGAGCTTTTGCTGTCCTATATTCCGATTATTCTATACATCTAATTGTGTGTTTAATATCAAATTTGATCAACTGGCTGTTACAGCATATGGCAGTGTACAGTGTGACCTCTGGCTTGATCGGTATTCTGACCAGGTACGGGGAAAGACTTCTGTTGTTGCGGCCAGGTCCTTTGGAGTCTCAGAGTTGTTGTCTGTATCGGTCCAAGAACACTGAGTGCAACACTCCCTATATAAAAAGGCCCAAACCATGACTTTGCTGTATGGAGGTTGTTAACAGCCATCTGCAAGTGTCCATCCAAATGGACTTTTTCTAAGCTTCTAAGAGAACTCTTGTCATATACCATTATATCCCTTACTTTAATCAACTCTTCCACTTGCCCCTTTCCTCTCTCTCTCCTTGTCCCTGCTTACAGACATCTCCTATCCTATGTGGTTCTGTGACTACAGGTATATTTGAGTAGCCTGGTATTTGCCTTGCCCTGTCACCTTGCTAAGTGTCACCTCTAGAATCATCCGTCCCTGCCTTCACTTCCTATTTCTATTTCCTATTTTCCTGACATGAAATCATGAGGTCAAATATATTCCAACTACCTTATTTCATAAATATTTATTTTCAAAATGCACTTAGTTCACAGGAACTATTATAATTTATTGTTAACTCTAGCTATATCGCCAGGGTCGGACTGGCCTATAGGACCATCAGGCAGTGCCAGTGGCCAGTTCATACAATTGATTTCCCTGTTATTTCAAAAACATTGCCAGCAACAGCACAAATCTATGGAATCTTCCATACCTTTGAAACCCATGTATAGCGTGTCATTCCAAGTTCAAAACTTCACCAATTTGCAGAACGTGGGACACTTTATCATCTATCTAATTCACTAATGAGGGTCTCTTCCTAAACCTGCGTATTTCTCTTAATGCTCGTGATGAGTTAAGTTATACTTCTTGCATTCAGTTTGAATCACTTTTATTCAAATTGTAGTTCCTATTGGGTATAATAATTTTTAAACAGAGTCAGAGAAATTCGTTCCAGGTTTCAATCCCATTTTTTTATCCAAGCAAAACTTGATATTTCTCCTTTGATTGAATGAGAAGAACATTATCCCTCTAAATACTTTGCACTGTATGTTGGCATTTGCCTTCCCCAAAAAAGGTCTTTCTCTTTGAGCATAAAGGCTATGGGTACATCCTCTGTCATCAACTTCAAAACAACTTTACCACAGTGATTTTCCATATTCCTGATACAAATGGCCAATATCTGTGTTAATGGAAATAAGATACACATCTAACAATAGGTACCTGACAACAGGGTTTGTCAACACACTGTGTTTACTATTTACTGTGGTGTTCTCATCTTATTTCTTATTGTATACTAACCTTACCACCAAGTCGCAAGTTACATTTAGGAATGCGTATGTGGAGTTAGTAATAGTGCATGCAATGCTTACCTTGAAGAAATAGTGAATGCAAAGTTTATGGGTTAATATCTTGATCCGATATAGTCTATCCAACCATTTACCACTGCCTAAGCTTGCTGTTAAAGAATATATTTCTGACTACTGGCCTGACTTCTCAGACTAGAAACTTGGGGCCTCATTTATGACAAATGACGCATTGCTGAGTGAAAGCAGCGACGTGTCACTTCTCAGTGGGCACTCCTTGCGACATTCCTGTTGCGTCATATTTAATGTATGACGCATCATGTTGCAAGGAGTTACAGATACATCAGTATTTCTGACGTATCTGTAAGCGCAAAAGTGACGCATTGCTGGAGTGTGTCACAAAAGTGACGCAACTCCAGCAATACGTCCTTTCATATGGGGCAAGCCCCATGTGAAAGGGCCTGCGCCAGCCTTAAGCCCGCTGTGAGTCAGGCACAAGATTTTGACGCAACAGCGTCCTAAAAGTGACGCAGTGAAATCTCATAGATTTCACTGCGTTCATTCTACGACCCTTCCTTGCGTCAATACGCCCCCCTTGCATACATTATACCTGGCGCAGGTATAATGTGGCGCAGGGGTTTACAAAGTGACGCATCTACCTAGATGCGTCACTTTGTAAATATGGCGCAACAAGACGCATTTTTTACTCCACTGGTGCGCCACAAAAAGTAACGCACCGGCGTCGTAAAAGTGACGCACAGCCTCATAAATGAGGCCCTAGATCTATTGCAAGACTTACTACATAATATCACTGCATGGAATTCAAACAGGTCTAGAACATCCTACATACAAACGTTTCCTGTAAAGAAGTGATTTACGGAACAAAACTATTACTGCTAACTAGATCATGAGGATTGAATTCAACCAGTTTCGACAAGAATTAGGAAGAAATGTAATAAATGTGATACCTGTCTAGATTTAAGGCGATCTTCAATTTATCTCCACCTAAAACTGAAAATGTAGCAATCAAATTGGCAATCTGTAAGGAGAAATGATGAAGAAAGTCAGTGTTCAGTTTAAAAAAATAATGTCACTGCATAGCATCATACTATATAGTAAAATTAAAAGCCCACGAGTTTACTCTTCAGAAAATAACCAAAACATTCCAAACTTCAGGATTCTAACAAAAAGCATTATATATGTTCAAAGTGGGGACAAATAAAAGCAAACAAACTAGTGTAGAAGGCAACATGTTGTGATATAGTGAACAGACAGGACAGATAAAATGAGCTAATATCAAACTGAATGGGAATGTACTACACTGTGTACAAACATTAAAGCTAATACTTGGAACATTAAAGCCACATATGGAGGGTAGGAGTGTTGCCTGAAAATTAAGAAACATTATACAACGAAAAATTGAGCAATGAATTGCAAACCTCTGCTTAGAGGAAAATGGAGGCATAGAAGATAGAGAAACGATAGGTTGGTGAGGACTAACAAAGATTAAATACATTATACTCACCACATTCAGGGAACAGATGGAGCGGAGCGAGGAGTCTGGCATAGATGCAAAAATCTCTGCTTTGGCATTTATTAATACTGCCCCTTTATTCTTCTTCAAAGTCACCTTTGGAACCTTGGGAACTGTCATCTTCAGTATCAGTGGCCTTGACTCAGGAAACATTTCAGCGACCTGCAGCCCAGGGCAGAGACATACAGACAAGAGCACCATTGACACGAGAAGACCTCATGCATTGTAGGACCAAAAGCAGTTATGGAACAGGAAACACAGGAATCCTTTCCTAAATGCATCTACAATTTCCTCGCTAATCTTCTAATTTACAACTGTATTACAAATGTCCTTTAGTGGACAGTGTTATCATAATAGTTCTCTTTCTCCTACAACTCTTGCTACTGCATCCTTCTTTATTCAATAACCCCCTATCCTCACCAGATACGTAAGACTCTGAAGCCCTTACTAATGTAAGCTCACACCAACTATAACCATTAGAGACTAGAGTTACAATCTCTTTCTCCATCATTACATTTGTTAACATAGTTACTATACCCTTCTTTACTACAGTAGACCCTGGGCTAGTATGTTCGTGAAGGTCCTTGCTGCATTAGGTGAGAGTTTCAGGGTAGTGTGGTAAAACATCAGTCAATAAAAGACCCTGGATCAGGTGCTCAGACAAAAAAAAATCATTGACAAGTGGGGTCAGTATGCAGATCAGCATGGAAGACAATGGTTCTTTTATTAGAACATTGAAATGTTAGGAGCTCCATTGAAAGCAATAGCGTGCTGGGGTAGAACCCAGGAGCCCCAAAATTCCAATGCTGTCGTTCACAGCTGTTGCTGTGAACAAAGGCATCACTGAGCCCTAGGGGATTTCAATGCCCCCTGGCTCCCCGAGGACTTTGTTGTATTTGTTAGAACATTTTGCCTTTTAGCGGCGGAATGTTCTAAGAGCCGATAACCCTCCGTAGCTGGGCTATACCGGCATTAAAGTCCTGTTCCCTTATTTAAGGACCCCGTTTTTGGCCCAGATATTTAACGCTGGAGAAGGCCTTTAATGACCGGTATAGCCTGAAAGGCTAGGGCCGTCGATCTTAAATCTATGGAACCAGGTTCGAGTCTCTGCAATGCTGCTCAACATCCTGTGATTCTGGGCAAATCAATTAATCTCCCTGTGCCTAACAGACATGAATGTGTCCTTGCCTAACGTAACTGGTGCTCATGTAAAGCAATCTGATACCTAATCCTTTCGAGTCAAATTCATGCTTTATAAAAATATGAGAAAAAAACTGTGCCCAAAGGATTAAATAAACTTGCTCATGAAATTATTTTACCCTTCCCTTGGATTATGATTCACTTCTTCAATATAGAAACACACATGCATACCTATGGATTAAGTAGCAGGCAAGAAGAATGGTATTAAATCAACACTGGCACAAAAAGGAAGTATAATGCAAAAATAATATATAATTCTCCCATCTCTGTTTCAAATGGGTCCTTTTGAGGGTGCACTTACCTTTGGAACTAGACCTCCAAGGATAGCTGTTGTCAAAGGTGGCAGTTCTGCGACCTATATGACGACAAAACCCATCTTAGGAACTATCCAATTACATCAGCCATCCCATTTCCCTTGTTAATCTATTAACCCTTGTCCATGGCCACCATATAATATATCATTTACATACTCAAAAATGAGTGCAAAAAGCCAGAGACCCATCGGTATTAGAGGCACAGAAATAGAGGGGGATGGAAATATGGTGACACACTCTGCTGTCTTTACATTGGAGGATGTAGAAGATTTTTTTTTACTATACTGTTTTCAAATACTTATTAATATTAACAACTTTGCAAGATGTTAAAATATGAATTCGACTTCTGCCATGCCTGTGTAAAGCACTGAAATGTATCAACCGCTATGGAACCAGTTTGTCTCTCTATCTCACTTTATCAATGACTAGCAGCCCGCCCCTGCGTTGCCCGGGGCAGAAGGTGGCTGGGGGCAGCATCGCAGCAGGAGAGGCGCAGCAGAGCGGCCGGGAGCAGCAGAGCGTACTTACAGTGTTTCCTTGCTCCGGTTTTGTTGTTCCTGGCCGCTTCTGCCCACGCTCGTGTCCGCTGTTTCCCCCGACTTTGAGGAAAAGGCTTCTGAGCAGTTATGGCCCCCGCCCGTCCCTCCGCCCGTCCCTCCGCTTGTCCCTCGGTGCGCACCCGCGGCTCTTGTTCGCTGCTTCTCCCGATGTCCCGACTTTGAGTAAAAGGCTTGCGAGCACTTATGGCCCCTGCCCGTCCCTCCGGCCATCGGTGCGCACCTACGGCTGCTTCACTTACCTCAGCCACCGCTCCTCCCTGCGCTGCTGAGTTTACCGCTCCACTGCTCCTCTGCTTCTCACCGCTACTCACCGCTTGTCCGCCGCTCGCCTTTCCTCCCCGCCTGTCCGCAGCTCCTCCCTGCGCTCATGTCCACCACTCTTCCTCTTGCTCCTGAACGCCGCTCCTCCCCGCGCTCCCAATGTCATCACGCACGTCACGGCCGGCGCTACTTGCAAGGGACTACATTTTTTTATTCCAATTTTTTTTAAAGAACGTATATTTTTTATTTTTATATAGCCTATGTCCTTCTGCTTGTCCTGAGGTTTTCAAAGATGTCTTGGGTGTTTGGATTGGTGGTGTACTTTTCGAGTTTACCTGGCTCAAAGGACACAGTTCTCTCTTTGTAATAGTAGTAAAGATTTGGGGGATTTTTGACCAATATGTCACTTCATTTGTGTATATATTTGGCCAGACTTGCCAGCATGTAGGAATCATTGCACATATGATCTTGCACTACTTTGTAAAACAATTCTTAACCAGATCTTGTTAGGCTTTCTATTGGTTACTTACGTCTCCATCTTTAAGATCAACTTCAAGAAGGCCCTCTTTTTGAAGGGCAGCCAATACACAGCCAAGGAAATTGGCAGACAGGCCAAGCTGTGAAGTGGACGCATCTTTCATTGGTGGCATTACAATTCGCTTTCTGTGACCCAAGGGATAGTCAATAAGGCCTCCTCCCACACCGCTCACAATCGTCTAGAAATAAGAAGAAATGCGTGCATTTTTACTGTATTACTTTCTTTGCTTATCATTTAAAGTGAATATGGCCCAAAGTGACTCTGGAATTGCGCACAAATTGGTAATGGAAAATAGATTGCATACATTTATTGAGCAACATATAATCCTTTGGTACATCTTATTTCAACATTAGATTATACACTTACAAACAACTTTAAATAATTTAGACCCCAATCAATTTATTTTAAATATATGTAAAATATATCTTATTCAGAATACAACTTCTGCTATAAGTAGCACAGGGCCAGATGTAGGTAAATTCAAATTTGCGAGTCCTTAATAGCGAATTTTACCGATTCGATATTAAGGACTCGCAAAATTGAATGTAGGTAGGAATCGCTAAAATATTAGCGATTCCTCAATATTCCTTAATAAAAAATCACTAATTGAGATTTGTTAATAAGGAATACCTACCCATTCATTCAAATGGGCTAGGAGGCCCATAGGAATGAATGGGAAGATATTCACTATTTACGATTCAGTATTAAAGAGTCGCAAATAGCGGGAGCTATTTCAAGGGTGTCAAAAGGACACCCTGTTGCACCCCTGAAATGTGCATGTGTGCACATGTGGTGCACATACATACATGCCCAAAGGGCATGGATGTGTGCCACATGGTACTTTTAGAAGAGCAAAAAAGTATTTTTTTAAAGGAAATCGCTAATTACCACCAAGTTGAAGTTGGTGGTAATTAGCGATTCATTATGGCTCGAGTGCACTTTTTTTTGTGCTACTTACATTGCATGTAAGGAATCTCAATTTCCGATTTCTTGAATGCAAGAGCAAAATAGGGACTTATTTTGCAAGTAGGTTTAAACTCACCTACATTGCTCTCAGCCAAATACTGGTTGGAAACTCAGAAATTCTGCGAATTTCTGCTTTACCGCTCGGTATTTGGCCACCTACATCTGGCCCATAGATTGGTCTTTAACTAAGGTTTGAAAGAAAATTTACACCATAGCATTCTGATGAAATGGCTGAAAGATTGGATGTAAAATTCAAGAACTGTCCTAGATACTTTTTCCTTAAGGACCACTGTCACAGAAATTGAAAAACAAAGTAGGCGACATGGAGGATTCCTTCAGAGGTCTTTTCAGTCTCACCAATACTTTTCAACACCTACTTTCCCAGGTATGTAAAAGTGAAGTATTTCAGTTCTAGATGTTCACAGATGACACCTATCTCAATATTCAGCTGGAAAATGAATGTGCAGTGCGGGCTAGTATCAAAAGATGTATTGAACACATATGCTTTTGGAACAAGAAAAATCAGATGAAAGGTTGTGTGTTGGAAAAACATGTGCACTGTAAAGTACCTTTCAACACCTTCTAAATCAACATCATGATATGGATTATTCTTTCATCATACAACGTATCATGATGATGATTTAGGACACATGGAGAGGAACATAATCAGAGCCCAATGTGACATACAGGTTATATAGAATGTATAGATTAAAATGCGCTTCTGCTTACCAGAAGCCAGAGAGTTTGCAATTATTTCCCTAGTTCTAACCATTGGAATGATCCACCAACTGACAGTCATAGGGGAGATTTACCGAACAAAGAAATAGTATTGGTAACAAATATAATCTTCTTAACTAGATATTTAATCACACTACATTTAACTGCCTAAGTGGGCAAAAGGAGAAAAGAAAGAAAGAAAGAAAGAAAGAAAGAAAGAAAGAAAGAAAGAATGAAAGAAAGAAAGAAAATAAGTAAATAAAGGACTTGTAACCAGATACCAGATAGCAAAAGTGGTCTGTAGTTTCTGCAGATAATTAAGCTCATACTTTGAGTGTCCTACAAATACACTTATCTACCTAGCCCGTAATAGGGAGGTATGGCCACAAACATTTTTGAGGAGATGGACAGTAGAGAAAACTATCTGTAGAGGGACCATATATGGAAATCGTGAACTGTGAATACTATAGATATATTTGGTCTATTGTGCCCACTACCAAACAGAGAAACTGGTGTCAGGCACAGATGTAACTCACTAGGCCACGGGTGAGAGGACTACATCCACTACAAATCTGTCTGCGAACCAAAAACCATCCACTCCTGGTGGGGATTATGTTAAGGTCTGGCCTAGAGACAACTTTAACCTTTTGTAAAGCCTCAGGTCTTCAGGAAAAACATAATAACAATACATACCTACAAACACTAATGCAAACAGGGGCACTCATAAAGCACAATTCACAATTTGCACTAAAAAAGGACACCTTACCATCACATACTATCTTTTGCGCTGAAAAGTAATACCCCTTAAAAAACTTGGCATTGGCACAAATTCCTAGTACATCTACCCTACCCTCAGGTCTATGTAAAAGAGTCTCGATATAATAGCAGGAGAATAACACTATGGAGAAATCCTAATGCACAGGGCTGGACTGGGATCACCAACAAACCCTGGCAATTCGGTTTGACGGGACAGGTTGGTGGTGGTGGGGGGGGTGCGGCTGGGGGCATTACTGTGGGACACTTTTGCTGCGTGCTCTTTTGTTACAATGGGCCGATTTAGTGGCACAGCTGCAAATCCGGCCCACAGGAACAAAAAACAGTCCCCCACCAATCAAAAACGGCTCGACACTTCCGGCCCACTGGGGAAATGCCAGTTGCCCACTACGGCCAGTGCGGCCCTGCTAATACTGCAGGGTATGCTATTTTCCCAGGTCAGGATTACTGTGCTAGTCTGAGATAATTAATTCAGTCTGAGGCATAACCTGCAGTATTGCAGTTGTCACAGTTTGAGTCCTGATTACTGCAGGTTTTCACTCTCTATAATTACTTTTCTGTTTTCAGATTTCACCAGTTTTTTTTCCTGGTGAAATCTCCAAGGGGACAATTTTTAAAAAAAGCTATATTCGCAGTAGAAAGATATTAAAGAAATGGGGTAAATGACTCAGACCTGTCGAGCACTGCAGTGTGAATAATACAGCTTAATCTGATGTCGGCCAGTCCTCATTGTATGCTTCCGGGGCCCTCATTGCAAGTGGCCTGGTAATTGGTGTGATATTTATGGCACCTGATAAAATCTGACTAAGCTAAGTCAAAATGTATCTAGTGTGAAAAATACAATTACAAGGTTTGGGGATGTTAGTGTTTGCACAGTAACCTACACTTGTTCTAGTAAATACAGGGCCTTTTCCCTACAATACGTTCCAGCTGGGTTGACCCACGATATTTATCACAAAACTCATAATTGGGAAATGTGTGACAACAGCAATTACAGCACATATCTCAATTGACCAGGCAGCTAATAATGAGGGCCCGAGTCTTGAATCTGCTTTTTGTCGTTGATTCTTACCTGGCTCATCTTTAACCTCTTGGATGCTAATGACAAGGGTAACCAGTCATGCACTTCCCATTCATTTCAATGGAAATTAAAGGAGACAAATGAAGTTGCCTTAGCACTAAAGGGGTTAAAGCTTTTGATGAGTGCAAAGAGCGCTTTTGAAAGCAGATAATCAGGAAAGATCAATAAAGCAAATTACAGATATTATTCGGCACTTACATTTAGATCAAGCTCAATGAACTGGCCAGTGACTATTGGCAGACTTGACACAGTGAACTGGATACTCGAAAGTAGACCAAGTGGCACCAGTGCTGGATGGAAACAGGAGGAAGAAGCATCAAAAAGCAGCATGTTTTTTTTTCCTATGGCCTTCTTCTCGAGTGGCGCGTGTTTGGTGCAATATTTATCACAGCTGACAAAGACAAAGCAGGGTACTTCATTTATCAGGTACAATCAATGAATAGCTCCTATTTTGAGATGTATCCTCTAAATGAGGCTTTACGTGTGAAATTAGGTGCTTACCACACCAAAAATCTGTATGTCTCGGTAACTTATCAGCCATTTTTCTTCCTTTAAATTCTTGCAGGTTTAGGACGCCTAAATTTAAGGGGGAAGGGCTTTTTTCGCTCCTAGTCTATACTAGGGAGCATATTTACGAGAAAATATCAGTGTGCGGAGCTGCATCAAAATTGGCAGTGCTCTGTCAATTTCAAAACTCAGGGATGCGCCGTATTCACAAGAATACGGTGCACCCCTGTGTTTTCCATAAAGCTGGCACTGAATTTCGCTGCCTACCGCCAAAGCAGGCACCCTTGCTTGCACCATAGTACAAGGGTGCCTGCGTTGAAGGGAATGATTGTTTATGTGCAGGAAGGTATCCCTTACCGCACATAAACAATCACTAATGATGATTTGTTGCTTCTATGTGTGCTGCATTCTGCAGCACACATAGAAGTAGTGTTAGAACTGGGATTTCTGGTTGGCTAAGGCTTACGCCAAAGCCAGGCAGAAACCACCATTCTAGTCAGGGCAAGGGAATCACACGCCAAGATAACCTCTGCTCACCCCCTTATTAGCTTGGCACGAGCAGACAGGCATAGCCCGGAGGCAATGTGTAAAGCATTTTTGCACACACACAACAGCAACAACATCCTAGGCACACCACAAAAGAACTCCACACAAGGTTATAAAAAATTACTTTTGTATTGTAAAAACACATCACATAGTAATCACACAATATACATTGTGCCAACTGGCATGGGCAATATTCACAAGGGATTATTTACACCAGGACAGGGCCACGTGGGCCACTTTCATAATCAGCACTTAGTAGAACTAGCACTTAGAATAACTGTAACACCAAATACCAATTATAGACCACAACCAGTGACCACTGGTAACTGGTAGGTACACCCTATGCAATACTAATAACCATAGGCATAGATCACGCATGGACACATAAACCTCTCTAGTATAAACTTATACTAGGCAAATCAACCTCCTAAGCATGAAAACACATCTAGAGGTATCACAGGCATAATGGCATTGCACATTACCCATAAATCACATTTAAGGCTAACCAGTAAAAATACAATAGGCAATCTCCTCACTAGTCTAAACACATTAGACCCTACCCCCTAAGAGTAATTCACATTTAGGGGCGTAACTCACAGTGAAGTAAAATCTCACTAACACCAACCTCCATAAATAAAACCATCTCTAGAGGTATCAACACAGGGTGCGTAAAACATACTAAATGCATTACATTTCCTAGCACCACATTTAACCCTTTCGATGATGCACAGTTGAGCTGTGCTGATGACGAGCTGAGCTCGTCATGAATGAAGCAAAGTCACACTTTCCAGCACAGGAGGGGGAAAACGCCTAGCAGCCAAGGTGTTAAAGCACATATCCCATTTAAATCAGATTAGTGCATAAATCAGATTGAGGCAATTATCATCACAAACATATTAGGTAATCACCTTGCGCAAAAATCATATTAGGGCCTTGCGCCCTATCCACATACCAGCCCCCTGGCCAACTGGCCATCCCAAGAAGGGGCTCAAATGCCCTATGTCCAGAATGTCAGGGCGCACTGCCAATGCAGCGCCAGTCAGGGGTGCACCACCGGCGCAAACCTAAACGTTGCAGCTGCCCACTACTTGCTGGGCAGCTGAGAACAACAATAGGGCCTAAACGCTGCAACCGGCACTAAGTGCTGCGCAGCTGTGAAAGGCCAGACGCCTCTGTGCCACTTCTGTCCCTCTCAGGGACACGCTCCCCATTGGTGCCTAAACGGTGCAGCTGCCCACTACTTGCTGGCCAGCTGGGAAATAAGAAGCTGGAGCACGGGCTCTCATTAGCCCTTGGGAAACAAAACTGCGCTATGGGCCTTCACTAGCCCTTTGGAAATAAAACAGAGCCAAACTGAGCCATCTGGCTCTGAAAACAAATATGCGCAGGTTGGTGCCACACGGGTCTCTGTAAATAAACATTGCCTTGGGGACCTTGGCCCCTGAACTAGCTAGGCGCAGAATAGGAAGTGCGCTGGTGCTTTGAGAAAATAAGGCCAGGCTAGAGCCACACCGGCTCTTTACACAACATGCCCCCTGAAGCATTGGAGCCACACGGGGCTCTAGACACAACAATGCCCCTGGTCGTGGGAGCCTCGACAGGCTCTATACAACGTTGGGGGTGGCCCACTGCTATCCAGGGCCGCCCTAAATGCACCACAAATGAAATATGCCCCATATCAACCAGGCATCGGCACCACTGGCCATGGGGACCCCGAATGGGGCTCTAAAACAAAAATGTGCCCCAACGTTGGAGAGGCACGCTTCCATCGGCCGCTCTGAAAGAAATGGCCCTGCACTGTCATGGGCGCATGGGGGGGGGCGGGCACCGACAACGTGCCCAACACCAATCCCCCCTAAACAACATAGTATGGGCCCCCCTGGGCCCGAGGAAGCACTTGGTCTAAATGTTGGAGCAGCCCTCTGTGGAAGCTGGCTGCTCTGGGTACAGGCACCGGCAGGGGGCCTCAACATCTCTCCCTCCCAGCCAGCTTCTACTCACTGTCTCATACCTTCTCCGCTCTTCGCCCGGTCCCTCCCCTGGGACCGGGACTTCGCCGTGGAGCCTGGAGGCTCCAGGGCTCCTCTTTCCTGCGTGGGTGGCGGCGGTTCTCATCCTTCGGCGCGGCACTTCTCCTCTGGTGCCCTCACAAACTGGGGCTCTCTCTTCATCGCGAGAGCCCCACGGACCGGCCCTACCTCCTCACCCGGGCCCCCTCCTGGGCCCCGGGACTTGCTACGGCAATGCGAGGAGGCGGGGTGGGCTCCCGTCTCCTCCTGACACTGCTCCACGCGCATATGCCCGCACTTCCGCTTCCGTCCAGAGGCCCCGCCCCCAACCTGGCGGGCCGTGCACGTGGCTGCAATCTTTGACTGCGGGCACTAAACTCGGGCATAATGGAGGGGTAGGGTCCCTCGTAAGGCCATAACACATCGCAGGGTGGGCACCTGCTTACTAAACAACTAAGTGGCCATAATCCGGGTGGGCACCCGAAGTATAAATAATTAGGGAAGCAGAGTGGCACCCGCGATAAGCCCACAAGAAGGAGGAGTCTTCCCTCCATAAGGGTTGCAGCATCGTGATGCTCAGCATCCCGCCTCTCCCTTCTCTAGGGAAATTAAATAAAGAGCGAGGTCTGCCTGAAATAAGGCGCAGAGAAGCTGCTAAAGGTCCTCTTAAAATTAGCAGCAATCAGAAAAGGTCCCAGCAGTCCTGGAGGAATAATGATGGAGCAAAACAGCTCCCAACCACAAAAAGTCCTCCAGCATTCAGGGTATCCAGGGGCTGGGCAGGGCCCAAGGAGGAAAGCCTTCTACTGGGCCCCAGCAGTAGCACACCCCTGGTTGTTTCAAGTTAGGAAAAACAAGAACACTGACATGGGGTCACAGCCCCTCATTTATACAGCAAAATCCTTTGTCTAGCAGGGTGTAGGCAATGTGAGAACCAGCTACAACTGGTTATGGGGAACTCCCTTTCACTGGCCAGGCTACGGACATCAGACGCACCACAGGGGTGGTGCCAGCATTGTGGAGGGAAGGACCAGCCCTATTCAGGTCCCAGGTGTATCCCTCCCTCACATCAGCATGCTAATCTCTCCATTCACCACCGGGGGAGACCCATCCTGACTCCTGGAGCCAGGCTCACCAGCCAGCTACAGCCAATCACATGCCAGACACAAATTACACTAACATGCCAACTTCTAGAAGTGGCACTTCCACACTAGACACAATCATGCCGCATACATCATTGCGCAGCATTCAATCTCACGAGTTCGCACATACCAAACTCGACCCTGCACTCCCCACGCATCAGGAACTACCATGGTCACACATATTCCCCATGCATTATTAATAGAGGGCAGGTCTCTCTCACCACACACACACAGAGCGCATGCACTTTACACTGGACCCCAGTGAAAAAGTGCTCAGAGACCTAAAATCACCAACAGCAGGTTACAGAAACAGGCTAGGCAAAAGCAAAAAGTTTCGGGGTGAACCTGCAAAAGGGGCTGGGTTCAACAAGTAGCAAATCTTCATTATTTATTGATTGTTTATGTGACTGAAGGGGCACATTCCTGCACATAAACAATCATTAATGGTGTTTGGCTCTTTCTATGTTTGCTGTAAAATGCAGCAGCCATAGAAAAAGCTAAAACGAGGGGAAAAAAGTATTTCTCCTCGTTTCACCATTCTAATGCCTGCTGCATGGTGTTAGTTTTTGTTGCTGCCTCAGATTTACACATCCTTTAGAATCTGGGGCAGCGTCTAAAAGCAATGGGCCTCATTTATGAGAAGTGGAGCAACGCTGCATGAAAGCAGCGATGCGCCACTTCTCAGTGCGCCCTCCTTGCGACACCAATGATGCGTCATATTTATAATATGACGCATCTTGTCGCAAGGAAGGACAGAAATGTCAGTAAAACGGACGTATCTGCCAGCTCAAAAAGTGGCGCATTGCTGGAGTTGTGTCAGAAGCCTGACGCAACCCCAGCAATGTTCCTTTCACATGGGGAAAGCCTCAAGTGAAAGGGCCTGCGTCACCTTTATGCCTGCCATGAGTCAGGCATAGGGTTTTGAAGCATTGGCGTCCTACGACCCTTTCTTGCGAGGTTACGCCCACCCTGCATAGATTATACCTGAAGCAGGTATAATGTAGTGCAGGGGTTTACGAAGTGACGCATCTACCTAGATGCATCACTTTGTAAATATTGAGTAAAATGGTGCATTTTTTACTCCACTGATGCGTCATAAAAAGTGACGCACGGGTGGCGCAAAAGTGACGCAGGGGCTCACAAATAAGCCCCAATGGCTTTTGCGGTTGAACGTCCACAGCAACACCTATTTAACGCTCCTTTCACGCTATGTGATGCTTGTAAAGGGGCCATATTTACAAGGCTGAATTAAGCCACTAAAAGTGGCTTAACGCTGCTTCGTAAATATGGAGAAGGGCATATCACCACCAGAACGTCGCTAAAATTGACACTCTTGTGGCGGTATAGCCTTGAAAATATGATCCAAGGTGCGATAAAAGTGCATAATCCTGATATGTGCTGTAACACGAACTAACACATATTTCAGTAATTATCAGTCAACTCCTAAAAGGGCCTGAAAGTGCCCCCGAAACACATACTAAAAGTGTTTAAGTGACAGGTAATCTTCAGCAGGAGGTCAGCAGGTGCCGATATAGTAAAACCAAACTAAAGTAAAGGTTTAATATGTTAACCATACTTAACTTGGTTTCTGTTGCAGGCACACATTTACACATGCGAGGTTAGAACGCTTGGCCGTGAATATCAATTGTAACACATACTCTAGTACACTTTAGGTCCTGTGACTTTCCAGTGAACTTGCATTGCAGATTTGTGGAGGGATGCAATGGCTTTCCGAAGAATATTGGGGCATATTACCAACAACTAGCGATAATTATCGCTTAGGAACCTTGCTATTATCAAGGTTTATCTCCTAAGCGATAAAAATTGGCTGAATTGCATGAATATCGCTGAAAAGTCAGCGATATTCATGCATTACCATGCTAATGCTCTTAGCCATGTTATCCACCTACCATTGGATAACATGGCTAAGAACTGCTCTGGGGCAGGTGTTAGCTTTTGGAGATATTCGCGCTTAGCGCGAATATCTCCAAAAGGTGGTTATAGGAGATAGTGATGTTAGCGACTGTTTCCAGTCGCTAACATCTTGGCACACCCAGTTTGCATGTCATTAGTGATAAATATCACTGTCATGCAAAGCGGGGCCCAAGTTGGTCGCTTTCTCCTACTAGCTGTCGCTAACTGGTGTGAGCGACAGCTAGGTAATAGGGAGATAATTTTATCTCCACTTTCTTGTCTTTTAAAGCCACAAAAGCAGAGATAAACCCCCTTGATAATATGCCCCATTATTTTACAACAACATACCCTTTCATTTTGATCTATGCGACCTGTATGTACACATACAGGGTCCACAGTACAGAAAGTATTGCCTGAGCACTCCTCAATCATCAGTAAATGAAAATATACTGGGATTGCTGCAAACAACACACTGATCAGAACACAGTCAAGAAGCATCTTTATTGGCCTAATTCCAAAATGACTAACTCTCTCCATCCCACGATCAGCATTCTCTTTTGTGCTCATCGTGAGCCCTCCTATGCATAATCCTCCCCTTTCTCTACTCATGCTCCACCATCACAACTCCATTTCCACTTACAACGTTCCCCCCTTTAAGCTGTCGCGTGTTCCTCCTGTCCTCTTTCACTTTCTCACCATGCTCCCTCCCTGAATCAGTGGATACAAATCAAGGACACGAAATCAATCACGCTCTGCGTCTTACGTTGGAGAGCAGAGAGAGGGGAACAACTTTCATTAGGAAGATGGGCGTGGAGACAGAGTAGGTTCTCTACACATTCATGCAGTAATTATGTGATTGATTATTGCCTCAGTCAATGAACAATAGTCGTTTTTCCTTTGTGTTTTTGTATATACAGCGTGAAGGTGACATCACCTCCCCTCGTTAAATTGCAAGCCCTTGCTTGGGAGTCCGGGTCCTAGACAGGGCCACTGGGATTATCCGATTTTATGGCTGCAAATGTTTCCACTTAGTTATGGATTCATCGCATTTACCATATTATCCATCGGCAGCCTAATCTGCATGTTTTAGCAACCAAATTGTTTCTATCTCTAACAGGTCAAGAGTTACTTAAAATGAAGCAACACATTTTGCGTTTTTTTTATTTGCAGATTTATATAGTGCAAACTCAACCCTAAGGTATTGGAGCGCTTTACATGAATATCAATTTCGTTGCACAAGGACACATTCATTTTGTTGGGGTAGGCACAGGAAGATTTAGTGATTTGCCCAGAATCACATACATTTTTTGGGAGGCACGGGGAGATTAAGGGCCATATTATCAAGAACGGCGATAACATTATCGCCGCTTTAGCGGCAAGAAACTGCTGCTAAAGCGGAGATAAGGGGCTTGATAATATGCCCTTGTGAATTCCCATAGAAGCCCAGGTTCAGGTGAGAACCTGGGCTTCTATTGGATTTAACACGGGCATATTATCAAGCCCCTTATCGCTGCTTTAGCGAAAGTTGGTAGCTCTGACTGTAACGCACAACCTCTCCCCATGTGTTGACTGATCACTTTTCTGTTACTTAGTGCTATATTTCTGTTAAAGTGGTACCAATGAGGTGAAACCTATGCCCAAACAGTGTTAATAAGTGTAGAAATGACAAAATAATGAACTAATAGTTTCACAAAATGTGCAACATTGCGCTACATAATTTACCTTTTCGATCCACATAATTTAGTCAACCATACCGTATTATTTGGTCCTCCCCTGCTGCCTAATTCCATTTAACCTTGTTTTAAATCAAGAGCAAGCCAATAATTGTCACTAATGACTGGATTCGCAGTTAATAACTGTACAGTTTCAGCCATAAAAGTTTGATATGCCTACCTCTCTTGAAATCTGTGATGATCTATGAATGCATAGAGTGTACTGAAACAACTAAATCATCTGCAATATATGGCTACAAACATACAAGCAACCTCAAAACAGTGCTGGTGAACTGCGTGTGACTAACTTCCAAACATTTTTTGTTTACTCAATGAGGCTCCTAGAAACATACATATCAAGCCACGTTACTACTGGTAGACGAGCTTGACAATTGAAAGCACATCAGAAGTCATAACTTTACGATGACAACAGAATTTGTGGACATAAAGATTGATATACCAAAGACTCACAATTCACAGTGAGCAGCAATCCATTCACCAGGTCCAACACGACGGTAAGAACAGGGCAAAGCTGCAACAAAAATAACACAAGGAAGAACAGTGACTATTAGTTTTATTTTCATCAGATTCTTTTTGCATTTTGGGGCCCCTCCTCAATCTGAGGCAGGACAAGACTCAGGAAGGGATTGGACCAGGTCATGAGCTCCCATGCTGCTCTGCGCCAGAATGTCGATTTTGCATACAGAATCTCTGTGGTTGCTGATTCTCCAAAGAATAACAAGAAATTCCCGCAGGTTTATGCCATCGAAGTCAACAAAGATATTTAGGAAGGATTAGACAGGGATGTCAAGATGGTAATCTCATTGACTCTCTGAAGGATGGTCTCTCTTGAAGAGCATGAACTGGGAAACATTTATTACAGCGCAGGCATTATATCACAGTGCCTTTACAACACAGTCAGTACCACGACTGTGACATAAGCCCTAGTTCCATTACAATGCAAGTCATTACAACGACTTGCTTTAGGGAATGCGGTGTTGGACTGGTGTTGGATTTTAAGTCCAACACTTTCCCTACTGAGACAACAACTGGAGTTGGAATAGTAATTTAAACTATTACAAAGCTCACTGCTTCCCCAATGCAAGTGATTGTAATGACTTTCGGTTTAATGGAACCCAAGGTAACAACACCGTTGTGGCATGGACTGCGTTGTTAAGCCATGCATAGTTGTTGCATGCGTGGTAACAGTTGCTATTCATGTGGACCTGTCTCAATGTGTGAGTACACTTGCAATGGAGGTGACCTTTAAAATATGCAAAATATAATGTTACCCTCAAGGATGAAATTATAAAGGGACTTCTATAAGAGTGAAGGCACTGATTATAACTTTTAGAGAACTCCAAAAATGTCAGTTTATGTTGAGATTGTAAGTTTACTCCCGTGTTGTACATAAATGTAACTGGCTGCTTTACAACCATTTTTGTGAGGAGTAGTAATTGTGAGTATGCCTTAATCACACAGCAGCAGCAGATTGTCCCTGTGGCTGTGAAGAGAGTGAGCAATCTACCTATTAGACCCGATACCAAGATGACTGTTCCATTTTTCTCCCTGCACAAACCCATGTGTATTTAGGGATCGGAATTCCAAGTCCTGTGGTTAAACCTGCAACTCTGCAATGTTTCCCAGTTGACTTTCGGGAGGTCAAACCTCCTGAACTTTACCATGTGAAAAACATATGGTAAATTCCAAGAAAAACTCAGAATGGCAAGCATTTGCTGTCCCAGTAACTACATTGCTCCAATGTAGCTGCATTTACCGAATGCTGTAAATACTTGAATACCATCAGGACCACTTGGTATCAGAACCTAAGTGTAGATGCTAGTAAGGTGTCTTAGGACATACGTGCCTTAGTAAGCAGACCACAATTCGCTTACTACTGCTTAACCCCTTCGCTGCGGCGGCTATTCCGCCACAGCGCTAAGGGGGTGGGGCGGCTGCGCGGCGGTTCCGTGCTTGTGACGGAACCGCTCCCGGCTCGCGGGTGAGCTGTGCTTGTGACGGAACGGTTCCGTCACGAACCCGCCCGCCCATTAAATCGTCAGTGCAGGCGCGGAATTTGCGCCACGCATGCGCGGCCAGCAGGCCGTGACAGAACCGTTCCGTCACAAGCACAGCTCACCCGAGGCTTGTGACGGAACGGTTCCGTCACAAGCATGCAAGGGGTTAAACACCCCACACTTTTATCTTTATTTGAATTGTGTTGCCCACCATGAGGTTTTTCATACTTGAGTGGTCTATCCAAGAATGAAACTGCAGTTTATCTATGTATATGCTTACATGGAATAGAGCCAAGTGAATCTTTGTGCCGATATGCTGGAGAGCAGCTCTGGTTGTCAGGGAAGAATATGCTGGATTTGGTGGAGATACTCAAAGTGGTTGTTACCAGCGTGCATCAAACATGGGTATTTACTCTCAGGATGGCGCTCAGAGTGCACTCTCATGGGAGATGGTCGTACGGAAATGTTTGGCTTCTGGCAGGCTCGTAGTATTGGTAGAAATATCAGCACTTTTTTCCCACACATCGCGGAGGTATTGAACGGAGAGGCATATTACCAACAAGTCGCGATAATTATCGCTAAATAGGCTTGGCGACGATCTTTATATCGCTACCTATCGCTGGATATGTTAGCGGAGAAGACATGCTAATAGCAACGTTTTTTTCCATTGTGCTAAAATATCCAGTGACAGCCGCGAAATGCGTGAATATTGCTGAGAATACAGCGATATTCACGCATTAGTGACGAAATGCTCTTAGCCATGTTATCCACCTCCCTTTGGATAACATGGCTAAGAACTGGTCTGAGCAGGCGTTGGTTTTTGGCGATAGCGGGAATATTTCCATCGCTACGCCTGCCTTGCTAATAGGCGATAGCGACGTTAGCGGCTGCTTTCAGTCGCTAACAGGTTGGGTACGCCCACTTTGCATGTCATTAGCGATAAATATCAATGACATGCAAAGCGGGCCCCAAACCGCTCGCTATCGCCTAAAAGCTGTCGCTAAAATCAGTTAGCAACAGCTTGCTAATAGAGTGATAGAATTATCGACGCTTAGCGGCCGCAAACGGCCACTAAACCAGCAATAATTGCCTATCGCCACCCTTGGTAATATGCCCCGCAGTTCTTTTATCAGGGTGTATTGAAAGTGCATGGATTTCATAAAAGAAAGAATCACTAATTACTTCGAAGTTCCATTGCTCATTAATTTATGATAAATACCGGACGACCACCTGAGGGACTTTTAGGTACTGCAGCACATTCATAGAGTAAATAACTTTCACAGCTCTTTGGTATGGGCATAAATAGTCAACTGGAGGGCTTCAATTATACCCTTTAAAGATTCCTTAGAGGGGTGGGTGGGGGTAAACAGCCCCATGATTAGTTCCATAGTATAAAAATGCTTCCCCATGTGACTCTTCTCAGAGAAACAAACGAAAGCCATTATTTAGAGACAGTAGTATAGTGACTTCTCTAAAAAAATAGTATATTCTGTGTCTACTTACTCCCGCAGATCTACATTCCAAAGCCTAATACTAAGGACGGTGCAGGGCAGTCATCCAACTGGTGGACTCTTTCTGCCTGCACCATGCTTGTATGACACTATATCAAGCTTGAAAATATGGGCAGGCAATGATATCATCTTTATAACATCGCTTACTATTAGATAATCAAGGTAAGGATATGATTACTGTTATTTCTTCATCACTACTTCCCTAGACTCACTTTGCGATATAGTAGGTCGATTAATGTAGTGCAAGGGTCTTCAACCAGTAGCTCATGAACTACTGTAGCTCTCCATCTACCTCTGAGTGGCTCACCTGTGTGCAGCCCAGCTTGATAAATTGGAAAGCTTCTGCTTGGTTGAATTATTACACATATTACAAAGTTAAATTATATAAAATTATAATATTAGTAGCTCTAAATGGGTTTCATTGAACGTAAGTAGCTCTCAGTACAGAAAAGGTTGGAGACCCCTGTAAGTGAATGCAATATTTTTGTCAAGCATATTAACACCTGTAATATAGTGGGAGTATACTTCCACTAATGTGCCCATGACCGGAATTGTTGATGCCATCATACGTGATGGTGGACTGAGGACCCAATATGATATTTCAGCAATTTAGATATTGGTGCCAAGAATTTGATACACAAGACTATGAAAGACCACAATGCAAATGATGACAGTCTTTTACAAAATAAGAAGTTCAAGGGAAATCCACAGGGAACATGAAATGTGCATAGTGAGAATGTGCTTCTACTTTGGATTTGCATTCCAAATACCCACGGGTTGGCCACAATGAAACCATTTCACGTCATGGTCATATTAACATTTTTGTCTTACATGTTCCTCCAAATTAGCTCCTAAATGGTGTAGGCCACCACTTCAGTGAAAAAGCCCTTACTGATATTGATGGCGTCTTTTGCTGCTGCATATTTAGCTCATTTCATATAGAAGGGGAGCAGCATCCAGCACACACTGTCAGATGTTAAATCTGGCATATCAACTCGAAATTGGACACTACTTCTTCCAGAGCTATGTCATTTAATCATTTTCTGGAGGGGAGGCAGCATTAACAACATAATCAGGCATGGGGACTTCATGGGGTTCTGCTTTGGAAGTAACTACATCCAGGGTGGCTGGAGGGCGCCTTCCGTATGTAGTCGTACACTGAGTTAAATAGGATGGACGGACAGTGCTTGGGCATTTCATCTCACAGATCTTCTTCAGCAACACCAAAACAGTCATTTCCCCTAATAGTTTCATAGTCAAAGCCTACGTTCATCCCCATGAAATTTAATTGACTTTTCATTCTAAGTGGACAGCTCAGAAACTCCTTACCATTAACCATACGTCAAAGTATGGTGCTCTACTAGCTTATTTTGTAGAAACAGAACATATACGTCTGTCCAGGTAGCAAATTTGAACTTTACCAAACCTGGATCTCCTTCAGCCAGAAGCAAAAAATCAGAATAGCTGGGTGAAGATACATTGGTTTCACTCTGAGTTTTTGTAACATGATTAAATCTGTTCAGCTTTTGTTCCATATCTTTTAAATTCCTTTTAATGTTTTATGATTTGAGCACTCATTCCTGCGGTAGCTCATGGTGATGGCTGCACTTTTGTGATAAACATTTTCTGTGATGTTGTTGGAAACAGAATATAATAATGATATAATATAATATGAATCCTGATTTAAATTATTTACCTTTAGGGTTATTAAGAACTGTTACATATTGAAAGGAAATATGCTCTTTGACAATCATTATTAAAAATATAGCATTAGATAATAAAGTGCCTCTGTTTTATCAAATATTTTCTCAGCCGAACCGGGGGGGAGGAGCCTTCCTCTTTTACATGCACATGTTTCCAAAAGCTTTGTTTCCAACATATTTCCAAAGCTTTGTGAATACCCAGAAGTTAGAAATCTGCAGACATAGGAGGAGGGAAACCTGTGGTTGCAGGAGACAGACTGTTTTAAAGATTTGCACCCAGTATTTCTAATTCGATCTTAAACTTACATGCCATTGGATATTGAAAATTGTTTATTTGGAACGTAGAAAACTTTTTAAAATTTTAGGAGAGTATTGGGACTTTTTAAAAAAGAAACAGAAATATTCCCTCAAGAGATTCTTCAATGTACCGCTCTCCATTATTTTCAAGAGATATACTTGGCTTTTTACTTTGAGAGCTGGCAGTGGAGTAATGAAGGATACATTTCTTAGCATTAAAGGAAGTGTTGTTCGAGTTGATATAACTAAAGTGTTTACAGGAACATCTCCATTTACTCATTCTTTATTTGAATTTGGGATTGGTGTTGTATTTTAGGGGAAATAATACATAATACTGTACACCAATATTGAACTTATGAAATTGCTTGCTTATCAAGTTATTATTATGTTTTATAATGCTGAAATAGAACTGAAATATAAATCTGTATAATATATTTCAGGATATAAGGAATAGGTTGTAAGCAGCCTAGAATATGTATATTGACAATCAGCTTTCTTAAAATTCAAAACAAAGGTAAAGATTGATGAATTGTGAAAAAAACTTCTTTTCCAATAACATTCTTTCAAGAGCAAATGTTTTCTGACTCACCACGCCTGGCAAAACATTACGTAGAAGATTGTTCACCAATCCATCCAGGATAGGAGAAAGTAGGCTGTAAACCATGGAAATGTAACAGGTTAGCTGTCAAAAAGGACAATAATACATTTACTAATGGCATAAAATTGAACGATGTCTGCAGGTGAGCCATCTTGTGTTATCAGCATTACTGGTACCCATTCTCCTCACCCCAATCCCTACTGGACGAATTATTGTTTTCCTAATGCAGATTATTGTTTATCTATCTAACCCAAACTACGAGCATGACTTCTTTCCAATTCCTGGCCATTACCATATAAAACAATTAGCACTTCGTATTTTTATTTTCTACAGTAGACAGTGGATATCTACCCAACAGTTCAGGTAAGAATAATTATTTAAATGCATCATGCTGTACACTAAGGGGCATATTCTTAAGCCCCTAGCACCACAGAATGTCACTTTTTCTGATGTTCCTGTGGTGGTAGGGTCAGCGCCTTCTTCTCAAGGCAGCATTAACTTAACTTGGCTTTAAGAGCAGTGGGTGTTGCGGTGGGCGTTCCGTTGGTACCCCAGACCTCACACAAGCTACCACCGGTGGCAGCCTGTGTGAGGTCCGGGGTGCCAACGAAGAGAGCGGTGCCTCATGTCCTAAGCTGTTGCCAGGTGAGGTGAGGTGTTCACCCATACATCTACAGTCCTGTGAGATCTTCACAAATGAGACTACATGTTTTTGTAGGTTGTATCTTTTCTAACCACATCACTGTTAAGTTTATCACATATTTGTTGCAGTAGCAATTACTATCTAGGTCCTGAGGAAGGCCACAATCAGATATTGATCACCATGGCTGAAAGATGTAGACCTGTTGTTGGGACCAGTGCAGTCAACATTTCTTAGACTGCACTTGCACTGGTTTTTAACCTTGACACCAAGAGTTAACATATAAACAATAAACTATTTTTATCTCTTGGCAGTCCATTTTAAATCACTTTTCACATCATTTTTTGCACTGCAACCATCACCCTAAAGATTCTTTACGCTTCGCATCAAGTGGATTTTAGGAGATCCAATCAAGCTGTCTTAGGCTCAGTAGACCTGCAAATTGTCTGTTTGAGATATAATTGTGGTGAGGAATTTATCCACGCAGGTCTTGAAACTTTTTCCCTTAGACTGTCTATCTACGGTACAGTATATTTTAGAGTAAACCAAGACAGTGTCAGGAGAAAGTGCCATCAGTCTTGCAAAGGTGTCTTTCATTAGGATTTCCAGCCCTACCCCAGTTAATGTGAATGGATCAGGTCATTGCCACCACAGTGCATAATTATGAGATGAGGAGCTTGGCAATCCACAATGGTTTTAACCAAAGCCAGCAAATGATGAAACTTTAACCCTCTCTGGCCAAACCAAGTAATCTCAACATTTTTCAAACCCAAGTCCTTGTCAATACCTTCCTTTTTGCATGCTCTTTTAGTCACTAGACATAGCTGTGCCCAACAATCCACACTCTAAGCATTTTCAAGTGAAGGAGCAACAGCACTTAGGAGAAGGCTAGAGGTGAAAGAGGTAGTTTTCCAAATGAAAAGCAGTTAAAATGGAGATTTTATATTTTTTTAAAATATATACATTTCATTGGATGCTGTCAGAATGAAAGTGAATAAAATTAGATAGTACAGTAGATGCATTAGCAAGAAGTCCTGTTATTGGTTGTTATTTTTTAAAAAGCAATGTAATACATACATAAATATGTTTTGGAATTTATGGAGTCAACCTCACCTGCTGCATCTCATTGTACCTTCTAGAATGTGCTTTGTATTAGTGACCTACTGATTCCACTAGGTTGCTAAACACAGTCAGCTAAGAGTGCATTGGAGGGGCAGGGTGTTAAGGAGGTATTCAGGTCGCGGGCGGTCCCGTTTTCCACGAGGATTGTCCGCCCGACATCCTAATGTGCCCCAAAGGGTCCGATTATGATGGCAGAAGGCCCGCCACTGCCAGCCATGCGGTGGTAGGCCCTCTGCCATCAGACGGCGATTTCCCCAGGCCAAATCAGGATGGCGGGGAAATCAGCCTGCGACTGTGTCGGGCAAAAAGATAGCTTGCTACTCTTCCACCAGAGGCAATCGGCCCTATTGCTTGGCGGACAGTCTACAATGTGTAAAATGGAGGCGGTGCCTAGCAGGCACCGTCTGCCAAATTACAATGTGGACTAGAGCCAGCCTTTCCATGGTGGTGTAACCGCCATGGAAAGGCTGGTGGGGATTATTTGTGGGGGCCCATTGCGGGGCCCGCTTGTTTTAGGGGGGAGCTAGTTGTGCAATGGGGGTAGCTATGGTTTTTCAATGACATTTCCATGCATAAGTTGGCAGGCACCGTGTGGTGCCAACCACATTGTACAGGGAAATGCACAACAAGGGCAATTAGCAGTGTAGCGGGTGCTGCAGCAAGCAGCACCCGCCGCAATGGAAAATTTCTGGATGCGACCGTCGGTCGCATCATAATTAGGGGTGCGGGACCACCGCCTCCCAGGCAGGCGGTCCCAATCCCTGCTACAAGTCTGCCCGCCATCGTAATCAGCCCCAAAGATATGGCAAGATTTAGTAGATGTTACTAAAGTTAAGAAAGCAACTTTATATCTGGTACAAAATAATGGTTACTATAGAAATGTAGATAGCCTGCAAGAAATCACATATATGGAGGATGAGACATTTTCATCAGCAGGTCAGATTGAAAAGGTCGATCAGTCCAGAACAGAAGAAATGTATGTACATTATAGTATCCTCCCTTTGCAACTAAAGAGGTTAATGGTAATGCCATTTATCTGTTTCAAATGAAGGAGGAAAAACAAGCTGCATTAAGCATGAAGGAGAAATGTTTAGAGGTTTGGTGTTTCCCACTTTTTTCCTGCTGGAGTAAGTGGCAGGTATGATAACCAGTGCACAGGCCGAATATCGAGTTTTTAATATCGATATACAAAAATATTAAGTTGCAAATATCTTGATACAAGAACATCAAGAGCAAGAATATCGTGGTCCAGAATATCGAGTTTAAGGTAAGACTATTGTTTCTTAAAATATCGAATTCAGTAATGTAATTTGCAAAAATAGTGTTGTTTAAAATATCCATTTTTATATTAGTGTTATGTATTTTAGAATGTATTTTAAAAGTATGTTATCTAATATTTTTCATAAGTATTGCTATTGTTTTTTAATATATGTGTTATATTTTTATTAGTGAATAATTTTATGTTAATTAAATGTTGTATTTTTTAGTTCTGTAGCAGGTTATGGGTTTATAGGGGAATAGGGTTTCGAAGCAATTTAATTAGAATAAATTAATTAATATTTTTTATTTATTAGTATTCATTTAATTTAGATTTTATAGTGGTATTTGTGGTAGTTAATTTGTATTAATTATTTATATATTTTTTATAATTATTTAATTGATGATTATATTATGATGTTATTTTTTTAGGAGCCAGATTGTGGGTTTATAGGGGAGTAGAGAGGGAATTAATTTAATTATAAAAACAAATTAAGATTTTTTTATTTATCAGTATTTATTTATTTGGATTTTATAATGTTAATTGTGGGAATTCATTTATGAATAATTAATTATTAAGTGGTTAAGAATTATTGTTAATTAATTGGAAATTATGTTAATTGTTTATATTTTGTAGGAGCGGGTTGTGGGTTTATAGGGGAATAGGGTGTGAAATAATGTATTTAAAAATAGCTAATTGTTATTTAATCGTAAATAAATAATTAAAAATTAATTATTGAAATTGTGTAATTAATTTGAGATGTTAGTTGTGGGGTTTATAATGGTAAAGGGTGGGAACTAAATTATTTTTAATAAAATATTAAGTTGTTAATTGATAATGATATAATAATGTAAAATTATTTATGGAAATTGTGTAATTATTTGTATGTGTGTTATGGTTGTTGGGTTAGAGGGTGGAAAGTATTTTAAGTTTTATTAATTAATAATTATTTGCTCATTATTATTCATTCAGTAACTGGTACATTTTTATGGTAATTGTTTACTTTTATTTTGTGTGTGGACTTTGGTTTTATAGGGTAATGTTTGTGAGTAAAAGAATTTTCATATGTTTTAATTATTTTTTTTTAAACTGATTTTATTTGTCAAAATAGCACATATGATTCAGACCTCTGAATCCCAGAGACACCTGCCGCATGAAAGACACAAATAACAATGACTTTGACCATTTTACATAATAAAAAATAGGAAAATATGAAAGGCAATACAAATAAAATCAATTCCTTTAATCAACCAACCACTCACCTCCCTTCCCACCCCCCAGTGCACCATCTCCATAGTCCGAAACAACATATAACTGACCCAGGCTGTTATCAGTCGACACAAAAGCTCAACAGCCACAATACCATTATCAATTGATGAATCGTGAGCCACACATGGGTAAATGCAAGGAACACAAGAGGTCAACCGGCTACTCTGGGTCACAACCCCGGTCCTCCCTCAGCGGTTCCAGTTCCAAACCTCGATAATCGTCCCGCGCCTCCAGATCTTATAGTGCTTCCTAGGGCACTCTCTAGCCTCAAAGATGGGGAGCTCGAGGCCCATACTAAAGTCTAGGCCATTTTTCCAGGACGAGGCCTATGGGGCAACCACCGCCTTCCAAGCTCTAGGTATATCTGTCTTTGTTAACATGAAGCTGAGGAGCAGGAGATGTTGCTTATAGCTCTTGTCGCCAAGCCCTTCCATCACATGGAGGAGAACTAGTTTCAGTGAGTGTGGAAGCTCTCATCCCAGAACCTCTGAGAGATAAGCTAGCACCCCCCTCCAGAAGCGAGCCAGCACTGTGCAATGCCATATGGTATGTATCAGGGTCCCCTCTTCTTGCCTGCCTCGGAGACACTCCAGGGAAGCCACCAAGCCCGACCTCCAAAGCATAACCCTGGTGAAGTAAACCCGGTGAAGGTATTTAAATTAAATTGGATAAGTCGCAGGCGCACCGCAATAGCCGCCCACGAGGGGAAGCCTTAGCTTCTGTACAGTCCTCCTCCTCTAACTGGCCAACATCACCCTCACAGGCCTCCCGCAGATGCTCCAAAGAGGGGAAACAATGTGTAATCAGTCCACAGGGTAAGAGTCTTTACTGCCAACCCCCAGGAAAAAGGCAGGTGCATAGACTCTTCCTAATACAAGGGTCTCACCCCCTACCGTGCCTTGTATGAACAGGTACCTCCCTACAAATCCCCCCAGGTTTTAAAATGTGTGTATGCAACCCTCCAATGTATTAAGATAGCAACCCCTCTGGAGCCCCTCACAAACCCGGATTGAAAGACCTGTATAAATCCAAAGCGCTGTAAGCATACTGCCTTAGTCCCCATGAGCTGGTTCTTTTGCAACAATAACACAAATGCGTGGGTACGCTTGGCTGACTTCAAAATAGCCCCCGTTTGATCTTGTCTAGTGCCCACCTAACATTCCAGCTAAGAACCCTAATAGGACAAGGGGCCTCCCGTGAACTAACGGCCATTCCTTCTCTGTGCAGATCCCACACAATACCAGGACAGCAGCAAGAATCTTCCAGAAGACATAAAAGAGCCAGAACACATGTAGACAGTGCAGCAACCCCACAAACCCCGCCCAAAAAAACAACTCCACAACACCTCCCCCCACCCTGTACCTCCAAGACAATGAAGTACCTGTCACGGCAGGCAGAGCAGGCTGACCCAAACAGGAGGTCCCACCCCTCACCCACCAACAAAACCCAAATCAAAGCCCCTGGTGAAGAGGCACCCCCTCCCACCGTGGAGCCCCACAGAGAGACTGGAACCTACACATGCACCATAGGCCTATATAAGGTATTCAATGTCTGAAAGCGATATGGTCATCCTGGTGTCAGTCTGCTGAGATGTGTACCGAGACACAGAGCCCTCCCAAGCTGCAGGACCCGCAGATTGTGAGCGGTGTCTGGACTTGAAGCGTCTGCCCCCTCTCCCCTTCAGTCCATGGGTGCGGGACCGGTATACTACGCGCATCCAAGCCAGACAGAGCAAGAGCATAGCATAAGGGAGCTTAAGTTCACGGAGGCGGGACTTAGCGGCCAGGAACGACTGCCGCCGCTGCTGCACCAATTTAGTGTAGTCTGGGAAAATTAAGATGCATGAATTAATAAACAGGAATGGTTCTTTAGCTCGGGCTTGTTTCAGGATAGTGTCCCTGTCGTGGTATTTATTTTATTTTACTATTTTTGTGTTAATAACAATTTTTGTATTGTAGTTGATATTTTGTTTCCTTTTTATTTTGAACGGACTTTGTTGAGAATATAAATTTTAACCCTCTGCTATACAAAACTTTTCCTACTGTTGCACTCACTGGAGTGGGAATAGTAATTTCACCCATCTGCTATCCAACACTTTCCCTACTGTTGCACTCACTAGAGTGGCAATACTAATTTGTACCCCTTCCCTATCTAACACGTTCCCTACTGTTGCACTCACTGGAGTGGGAATAGTAATTTTTGCCTCTCTGTTATCCAACACTTTCCCGACTGTTGCAATCACTGGAGTGGGAATAGTAATTTTTACCCCTCCATTATCCAATACTTTCCCTACTGTTGCACTCACTGGCGTGGAAATGGTAGTTTTTACCCATCCCCTATCTAAAACTTTCTGAATTGTTGCACTCACTGCAGTGGGAATAGTAACTTTTACCCCTACCCTATCCAACACTTTCCCTACTGTTGCACTCACTGGAGTGGGAAAAGCAATTTGTATCCCTCCCCTATCCAAAACTTTCTATATTGTTAAATGCACTGGAGTGGGAATAGTAATTTTTTTTTCCTTTGCTATCCACCACTTTCCCTACTGTTGCACTGACTGGAGTGGGAATAGTACATTTGTACCCTTCACTATCCAACACTTTCCCTACTATTGTACTCACTTGAGAGGGAATAGTAATTTTTACCCCTCCGCTATCCAACACTTTCCATACTGTTGCACTCACTGGAGTGGGAATAGTAATTTTTTCCCTTCAACTATCCAACACTTTCTCTACTGTTGCAGTCACTGGAGTGGGAATAGTAATGTGTACCCCTCCCCAATCCAACACTTTTCCTACTGTTGCACTCACTGGAGTGGGAATCGTAATTTTTACCCCTCTGCTATCCAACACTTTCCCTTCTGTTGCAGTAGTTGGGGTGGGAATAGAAATTTTTAGCTCTCCGCTATCCAACACTTTCCCTACTGTTGCACTCACTGGAGTAGGAATAGTCATTTTTACCTCTAAGCTATTCAACACTTTCACTACTCAATGGAGTATTTAATCTATATAACATGTTTTTTATTAGATTTATTGTTATAGGTGTTTATATATATATATATATTTTTATATATTTATAAGATTTTAAAAGAAATAAAGTTTTTAGTTTATTAATTGCTTTACAGTGAATATACATTTATATATTACATGTTATATGTGTACGTATACATTTTTTTAATTAAATGTATTTACTTTATTTGTTAAAATGTACATTACATCTAAATATGTTTTTAAGTTAATGTTACTATTTTATTTATTTAACATTATTTTTTATATATAAAATAATTGATATTTTGTACATCGATATTTTTAACATCTATATTATTTTTGGGGATATTTTTTGATTTCACATTTTAGAGTCAACCATTTTTATTATGCGGGAAAGCATCTTGGATTTCACATTTTAAAGATAGAATGTCAATATTTTGGATATCGATATTCTTGAACAGATATTTATGTATTGGGGATATTTATGTAATTGATATTATGTCATTGATCAATGATGACCAGCGTCTGCAAATACCTGCTGCTGAATGTGGATCTACTGGTCCTTTCTCAAAAGAGACTGGATTCCGTCAATGTATTCCGTATATATTTCACCTACTATTTGAGAGTGACTTGTCTGGCCTCACATATGTTGTGAATCACATTTTATAAACAGGAGTTATTTTGCTGAAAATATCAGCAAGAGAATTTCTGAAGAAAGTTCAAGAAAAAGATGATCTATTGGAATCCAATTAAATAATCCTAATGGCATGTAAATGTTAGACTACAGAATAATGGTATCAGCGTCATGGGGAACTCAAGTGCATGTTGAGGAACCTTGGAGCACCTACTTGGCTTCCGATGCTCAGTTGTGCTGAGTATGCATGGGATACCCCCAGGAATTCTTGCAGGAGACCAATTCAAATATAAAAGACATTCATCTGAAGACGCCAGGAGAATTGTGCTCACTTGACCCTGCAAATGTTTGCCAATATTTTAATCACAGATTGCAAGCAATGGTGGCTTTCATCTTGAACAAAATAACACCTCCTCTTGGTGAACTGACAGATTTTTTTTTGTAGTAAAGAGTACCAAGCTAGAGATGCTCCCCATATTCACATGCTGTTGTTAGTAAAAGGTGCCCAGAAGTTTGGAGCAGACAGTGATGAGTCTGGGTTGTATTTTATTGAGCAGTATGTAACTTGCTCCATCCCAAATAGAGTGGTGATGAAATATTAAGACATCAAGATCTACGATTCTAAAACCGTAGATCCAGAAAATAATGTCAGAAAATACTACAAGAAAATCGCCAAAAAATACCTACAACCTAAGAAGAACAGAGACCCCTAAGTACATTGAGGACTACAACCCTGTGATTCTGAAGCCTTGAAATAAAAAAGTTGATGTACAGCTTGTTGATTACAACTCAATTGCTGTTGCTCGGTACATTAAGTCCTATAGAATAAATTCAGAGAAAACTGAGATGAAGGAGCTTTGGGAGGAGTTTCAGCGAAAAAGTGTCTTACAACGATATTGTAGAGTTTTAGTTTGAAAATGCTTTCTCACAGAGAGATAGGCTGTTATGAATGCATAGACCGGTTAAGCTCTACTAGTTTATTTTTTTAATTTAGAGGAGTTCTATGGGTGAGTTTAGGGTTTGCTAAAATTCATAACAGAGTACTGAAGTCTTTCCCTGGAATCCAATATCTTGCAAAATTTGAATCATACAGTACATATATTCTGAAGAGTGAAATGCTGTCTATTTACTATCCAAGAAGAAGAAGTCCTCATCTGGAAAGGATGTGTCTCTATGAAATCCTTTAACAATATATATTCAGAAATAATGTCATTGAAAACATAGAAAACGGAAAATTTTATGTGGTTGGATGTAACGGATGTTTGGTTAGACATAATGGAAATTTGTGCGTCAGACGCCTGGGGGGCGTCTGATTTGCCCATGCGTAGAATTCACCCGCACAGTGCGCCGCATCAAAGCAGTTAATCAACCATCAAAAACTAAGTTGCCAAACTCAAGACAAAAGACAGTTTTTCTATTTAGCCTTGTTACAGTTGTTCATGACATGGCGAACTGAAAGCAAGCTCCTTGGAGAACTTGACTATTATGAAGACTCATTTAATGCTGTTAAAGGCAGCAATGAGTGCTCTGTGTTTCCAGTGTATCTTAAAAGGTTGAGAGTTGAGATTGAAAAAGAAGAAACAATTGCTGCTAGGATGACAAGAGAGAGTTCTCAGAGCAGTCAAAGTTCAGCACCTGGAAGTCAAGATCCTCATGGGAAACCAATCCTTCAAAATGAAGGTGCAATAGCCATGAATGAGATGGATAATGCAATACCGCAAGAAAACTGCAGCTCTAGAACAACTAATACAGCAACTGAATACAGATCAGAAAGAACATTTTGAAGACGTAAAAAGTGAAGTAAAACATAGGTTTCTGCATGAGAAAAACAAGTGAACATTTTCTACATATTAACCAGTTTCAAGTGGTCAAGGTGGAACTGGAAAATGTTTCTTGACTTGCCGAAAAGTAAATCACAGAGGACAACAGATTCCAATTTGTACTGTGTAGTTACTGCACCAACAGGCTTAGCTGCACATAATAGTAAAGGAGTTACCCTTCATCAATTTGATTATTAATGCTGCCTGTTGAACATGACAACAAATTAAAATACAGGAAATTATCTGATGATATTTGTCATGAAGCGGCAAGAGTGTTAAAGAAATTAAAGCTACTAATCATTAATGATGTCAGAATGGTGTCTAACCTAATGATAGCTTTCATGCATTTAAGAATGCAGCAAATAATAAAAACTGACTACAACTTGCTTTTTGGTGGAAAATAATTGGGGTCCAATTACGATGTGGCCCAAAATTGGCTCCAACCGACTGTTGGAGCCTTAAGGGCCACATCATAATCGGGCTGCTGTTTACTTTCCCACCACCTAATTATGATCTAGGCGGTCAGAAGAGTAAACCGGCGGGTCATTCCGCTGACTTCCGATGGGCTCTAGGAGTCTGTTGTTCCGTTGAAAGCTGCCCATCAATTTCAATGGGGGTCCTTGCCACCCTTGAGATTGCGATGCACGGTTTCAGGCATGGTTTTATTGCCGGCTTGTTCAACATGGAAACCATGTCGGAAAGCATGCTTGAGTGGCCCAGCAGGGCCCCTTTGTGCTTGCAGCCTCTGGCTGGGGGCGGAAAGTGCACCTATGGTGCCCCACTGTTGATCCCGGGACCCCGTGGCAGGCACCTTGCAGTGCCTGCCACTGGGTGCAGTGAGGAACTGCACCTCCCTTTTCTCAATGGGAGCTTGTGTTGTGGCCGTACCACAAGCTCCCATTGCAAAAAGGGAGCTTGCGACCGAACAGTGTTTGGTCGCATTGTAATGAGCCACTCAGGACCGCCGTTTGGATTTTGGTTCGAAGAATAGGACGATGTTGGGCAAACTGAAGTCCACCCGACATCGTAATCAGGCCCTTAATAGTCTTTGGAGACCTGCTACCACTAACTCCAGTAAAAGGACAACCTGCATTCAAGAAACTACTACATAATGAAACAAGGAATTCACTAGGAAGTATTGGAAATGTAAACATTTGGGAAAACTTTCATAACAAAGAGTTATATCAAAAATATGCGCCAAGCATCAGATATGCATTATGGAGATATAAGTAATGTTTCAGCTGCCGAAGTAATGTTTAATTTTATCAAGGAAGAGAACTCTATTTGTTTGATGCCAACTTTTGAGGAGTGTACTAAATTTAATGAACAATTATTGTAACTGGAAAAAGAAGAGATCATCAACATTAGAGTAAATGATGAGTTACAAAATGTAATAATTTAGAAAAGTCTGTGTCAAAACTGCAGGACTAGAAAAAGTTAGTTCCATGTCTGTAAAAATTGTCATGGATCTTACGTCATAATTTAAGTTTTGAAGAAGGGCTACTGAATGGCATAGTGGGTTAAGTTATATTATTTATTAATTATACAAACAAAAATTACGTGGAATACTTAGTGACATAATTTGATGATGCTGGTGAAGGTAAGCAGATTGGTAGAAGCATTGCACATTTCCTCCTTGTGAAAGACATGTATGCCCAGCGAAAGCAGTTCCCAGTGTCTTTAGCATATACAGTACCTATCCACAAATCTAAAGGTTTAAGTGTAGGTACAGTTCTTGTTAATATTGGTAGTTGTGCATTCAAAGAAGGAATGTCATAATGCTGTGAATTAGAACATTTTCTGGTTTATTTCTGATTGACTTTGATGAGAAGAAAGTAGGTGCTGATGTGAACTGTGTAAGAGAGTATAATTGGTTAAGAGGTCAAAGTGCTCCTAATTTGGACTCATATGCTGTGCTTGAAAAACTAATTTGTCCAAAGTGAAAAATATCAAAGCAGTCTATCAGAGCTGAACAGAAAGATGAGCAAAAAGAAAAAATGGCCTAAGAAAAGAAAACTACAGCACAATGTGGAAATAGAAGGCTATCACTTTGATAATAAATCTGAGTGAACTATTATGCAAATGTAGAGTTAAATGGACTGTTTCATTTGCCTCATTTTACAAATTCTAATAAAGAAAAAGTAGATAAAAGAATGTCTTCACAGCTATGAAGTTTACTTGAAGAATTAAGAAGTGACAGAAGTATTATACATTCTGCTACTGGAATAAGAAAGCTTACAGATGACTGTACTGGATCAGTAGTGCTTTATCAAAATCTTTGGAAGGATGCTCTAGAATTTTTAATGGTAAGGCTAGGACTATTAGAGGGAGATGATGGATGTCAAATGTCAAATGTCAAAAGCTTTTATATAGCGCAACAATTCACCAAAAAGGTCTCAGGGCGCTTATTATTATTAATTAATTATTTTTTTAACTTATAGATGTATCCATAACTGTGAAGATTGTGAATTCACGTCTTGCACTGAAATCAACTCATAACAATTCCTCTACTTGAAGCATCAGATTGTAGAACTGTTATCTTTGAAAATGTAATAAAAAAACACCCATCAAGATATGACCTGTCCAAACTGCAGATAAGAACTTAGGGGCTCATTACGATGGTTGAAGGTCTGCCACCAACAGCCTGTCGGTGGCGGGTCTTCCGCCATCGTACTGCTGTTTTTCCCCGCCATATCAATAGTTGGGTATGCGTGGCGGACATAAAGACCGTCCGCCATGGTTCTGAAAGGTGATTCTTTTCCAATCGCCTGTCGGAACTGTAACATAGCCCAACATTGCGACGTTGCCTTGCAGGCACCGCTGTAGGGATTAGGATTTCCCTTTCATCCATCCGTTTTGCGGGGGCCAAACTGCAGCAAAACTAAAGGCGGAAATGGATTTGGGGACCTGTAGTGGGCACCCCTTGATCCCTGTGACTGGGTCAGGGGCACTGGGGGGCACCCACTTGGGGGCACCTATGGTGCCCCCTTACATATCCCTGCACCATGTGCATGCCCTCCATGTAGTGCAGGGATATACAATTGCCTTTCATTTTGCATTGTGGCGGGGGCTGCTGAATGCATCTCTGCCACAATGCAAAATATAGGTGATGCGATCGCCATGGTGGTGGTTGCATCATAATTTGGATTGTGGGGAGGCTGCCTCATGGGCAGTCGGTCTCCATTCCGAAAAGATGGCGGACAGACGGAAATGCATCTGCCATCGTAATGAGCCCCTTAGGTTCACACTGTTAATACAAAGGTATAGAAAATATGTCATAGTATGGCTATACTGTTCCACAGTCGATCGTAGTATATTAGAAACTGAAATTACAAACTTTATAACTGGACAAATTTCCATTTCAAAAAGAACTTTCACAACAATAACAAGCATATTTCATTAAGGAGTTAATATGAATTCTGGACACTATATAATAGATTTAAGATCTCAAACAGGATTGAAATAGTGCAATGACATAGAAATAACATTCAAATCGAGACTACCTAAAAGTTGTCAAACTCGTATCTGCTATTTCTAGAACCAAAGTTCTAAGGAGAATACAGGATAAGAAAATGAGGTAGTGTGTTGGCATATCTATGGATTATGTATTTCTGAGACATTATTTGTCTGATTAGGGGTATTTTCTACAGTAAGCTGTTATAAATGAAAGGCTATTTTTAACTCGAGGAAAGAAATTTACAAAACATTTGAGAATGACATTCTATTACTACAGATCAACACAATGGAGGTACTATAATACCAGTAGCCTTAAGTTGCATCTGAGAAGTATCTTAACCACAAAAAAATGCCCCCTTTTGTTTCTGCTACAACAATTTCTACATAGCACTGTTTGTTATGTATTTTGTACATGGACCAAGAACATTTTAAACACCATTTGGCCTAACAGGGATAATGTTTAGAAAAGTATATTGAAAACTTAAGACTGCTTCATAATTGTTGGAAATTTTTGTACCAGATATAAAAATATCAGAAACAGTTTTAATATACAGTTTTCATTAAGGTAGTAACTTGTCAGCGAACCAGTATTAACAAACTTTAGTGAGAGGAATGCACAGTATGACATATTTGTTATGATCTACTGTGTATATTTTTCTTTTTACAGTACATTGATTGTTTTTCCCTACTGGTTGATGATGATGCTTCATACAGACCACTGTTGAAAGTGAAGAAGTATGAAAGCTGAAAACAGTAAAAAAACATAATTTTTTTGCTTTGTTTTTTATCTGTTGCCACATTTTTTTATTCATTTATTGGCAATGAACCATGAAATTTAAAAAAAAATGTATTTGAAAAAAAACTGATAGGTTTGCAACACAGAAGGAAGGAGGAGAGAAGACAACAAAGTTTAAGGAAGGACAGAAAAGCTGTATCCAATGTATTACCTTCGGTACTAGTTAAGCACAAGTATCACTTACCCATTAAGGAGTCCAATATGGATACCTCCAAGAAGCATTTCACAGTCTTCAATGATAAGTCTGGGGACCCCAGAAGATTCCTGGGTCAGTCTAGTCTTTGCAGTTATATTCACCTCAACATCAATGTCAAGAAATCCTAAAAGGCTGAAGAAAAACATAAGCTTTATTAAAGTTATCTGTTCCAGTGACAGATTGTCTGTTGCTGCTGGACTGATCAAGAAAGGAAAATACAATTAGAATTGAAACCTACATTCTTGACATCTTATTTGAAAACATAGGGTGTGATTATGAGAATGTTAGATAGAACTCCATCTGTCAGGGTGGCGGACAACACTACCTCCGTCTTCCTGATGGATTACCATCTGACAAATTTAAAGATGAGTGCAGCTGTTCCAGCAGTCATCTCTGAACATTGAAAGGAACCATTGACACAGTGGTTCCTTTCAGTATACAAAATATTTGGAGGTCATTTTTAATCCAGTTCACCAATGTTTTTCTATTTTTTTATTTTTCAGAAACTAACACCCAAACAGAGAAATAATAATGATCAACAAACACTGGGAGTTTTCTGAATTTTTTTCTGACGGATAGACAAAAAGACATTAAACCATCTACATTAATAGGTTGGGTGGTGTAATGTACTTTCTCTGAGGTCTGCTACTCTTTCAGTCTGTCAGAGGAAGTATTCTGTCAACAGAGTGAACAGAGGCGCTTTCTACGAAATACTTAAGGTCTGTTCCCTTTTAAATGAGGTCAGCAAACTGTAGGTGTGGGGGGGGGGCAAGTTACCCTGTTGTAATAGTGCCAACCTTCAAATCTGCCCCTTATTATTGTACATTTGGAAGAGGTACAACTTTGAGCTACTGGGTGGGGCGGTCCCGCACTTGCAATCAGGATGCCACTGTGGCGGTGGCATACCCTGTTTCTCAGCATTTTAGTGGGCGCTGCTCACAGCAGCGCCCACCACAATGCTGGGAATGCAAGTTGTGCATTGGCATGCACAAGGTGACTGGCACCGCGCGGTGCCTGCCACTTTTTCCATGCCAATGCAGGGGTACCATAAGTACCCCCCATGTGCACCCCCCAACTAACTGGGGGGCTTGCTACGGGCCCCCGTTGGCAGAGACCACATGCCTTTCAATGATGGCAACACCGCCAAGGAAAAGCACATCTCCGCCAGCATTCTAATATGGATGGTGGTGTCTTGTAGACACTGCCACCATGTTAGATCCCTTTTCCACCTGGTCGACCCATTGATGGGTGGAGATGCGGCGGACAGTCTTCCCATCTGCCGCGAACCACCCAGCCCTAATAATATGGCAGGTGTCATTCATGCGTGCATGGCGGGGAGATCGCCCCCGCCATACTAATATAGGCCCTTTAGTGTTCAACCCCCCATCCAGTGAGGGCCACTGCCCTTCCCGGCCCCCCAGCAAGCACCAGTCATTTGCCATTCTCCATTAGTGGGCCACAGGACAGGTCCTGCCATCCACCACCCTTCAGACCAGAGGCCAACTATTGGAGAGAACTAGTTTCACTAGTGATGGGTGCAGAAGAGGATGTTCTAACTTTCTCTGCCATCAACCAGGTCAGAGGGCCCCAAGGTCCATCGTCAATCCACCTACGAAGTACGTAGTGGTGTTGGTCAACCTGCCAGTCCTAAAGCCAGCCACCTCAGAGGACTTCTTTCAACTTAAGAATATGGTCCTTCATTGGCTTAACATCCGCACCTCCCTGGGTTTTAGAGTGGAAAGGGACATCCTCATGGTCAGGAGGGTGGCTTGGATAGGGGTCATGAAAAAGAACTGTGACGGGGACTGCATAATCATAAACTTCAACAGCCCACATCTGACAGAAAGGATCCTACATGCTGCTAAGTGTGGCGAGAGAACAGGCCCCCGCTCCTCCATAAGAGCACTTCCCTTGGGCTATTTTTATCCTCGTCACCTATGAAGTCACTTCTGAGAAGACCTGTGACCCCAACCTTACTGGAGCGGCTTCTACAACCACCCATGCTCGCTCTACACAACTCATTTGAGCCCCTGAGCCAATTGGATCGATGCGATTGACTGGGTGACCAGGGCTCCAGGAATTCCAATGTGCTCATCCAAATGACCCCAAAGGTCCAGCCGGATAGAGTGAATTGTCACCCTCCTACCACGGACCACATCTCCTTTAATATCATCTCTTGGAACATAGCCGGTCTGGCTAGCAAGTTTTTGGATATAAGGTGGTTAACTTTTAATAAAAGACATAATATCATCTGTCTCTAAGAGACATGGTCCATTGACAACACCCATTTCTTGGAGGGTTTTAAGCTTTTTAGTATTCCCGCATTCCCGTCAAGGGCGGGATGTGCTAAAGGGGGCCTTGCAGTTTATATTTCTCTTGGTCTACGCTGTGACTTTGTGGTACTAAATACGGATAACCTGTGTCTCCAGGCATTATCCTTTTTGTCAGGGTCTTTTAGCCTAACACTTTTGAATTTCTATAATGCTACTTCTCTCCTTCCAAAGGTGTGTAACATCACCCGTTTAAGTGCCTTCGTAATGAACAATATGGTTTTGTCACGAATATCAGGTAATATAGTCCTGGTAGGGGATTTCAACACTCATATATGTGGAGCCTTAAGGAAGAGGGGGCCAGGAGCCAGTGAGGAGCCCTCTTGTCCTCTAGCAGACAGCTTGCATTTTGAACACTGTAGGCAGGGGGAGAAATTAAACGCTTTGGTCTGCGACCTGGACCTGCAACTAACTATAGGGAAACTGACTCCTAGTAGATGATACCTCATTCCAACTTTCAACGGTCAGGGACGGGAACCTTTGTTTATTGATTTTATCTTAACTCCTACCCCTCTCTATTATCTGATCTCAGAGTTAACAATAATAGCCAGTTGCTACAGAGACCACAACCCCCTATGTATCAAAGGTTCCTGGCCCTCCTTTGATCTAAAAACAGAGGCAGAAGGAGGTAATGCTTACAGGCAACAGACGGTGGCAGTCGACTCAGATGGGGCCAGATCATCCCAGAATCATTGTACAGATCCCTAACGGAGACACGTCGGAAGGCATTCCTGATTTGTCAGACGAGGCCATTATCTGTGCTTTTAGCCTATTGTCTGGCTCTGTTGCAGACCTACTGACTGTCCCTTTACTCAGTATCAAGAGAGGGGGGCTCAGATGGTTTAACTCGGACTGCTCATTAGCAGCTCGAAGGTTGAAATCAGTCCTTCACGCCTCCCCGAGGAATGCTGCGCCTGTTAGGATCCATAGGAAATAGTACAAACTGGCACTTAGCAAGAGCAGCGGGGCCTTGAAGGAAGAAACTTGGAACAACTTCATGGAAGCTATAACCCATAAGTCTAGTGTCAAGTTCTGAAGTATTATAAACAGTGGCTGTCAGTTAATAACCAGAGTAAGAAATGGTTTGTACACACAGTTTTGGGAACAGTTACATGTGGATACATAAGGTGAAATCGATTGTAAGAGAGATGAGAGAGGTTGGTAGAGATTGACCTTGGGCATTAATTTAGTGGTAGTATTTTCACTATGGTTAGTGGGAAAACGTTAGTATTGAGATGAATTGACAAGGCAAGGGGTTGCAATGTTTTTTTAACATGAACAAACATGGATTATCAATGTATATGCTTGGTTTACATTATTGTTTTTTTAAATTGTAGAGTACCCCTGATGAAGGGCCAAGAAAAGGCTTGAAATGCATTGGGTGATCAGAATGAACCAATGAGGATGATTTACATACACTCCTAGCTACTGAATAAGGCCTGGATTGGCACTTCTGCAGCTTTTGAGGTTTCAATGACAAACGTAAAAGGCCTCTCTTGTGACTAATGGATTAACTATGATTTTTGTGACACATTAGGTAAAACTGAATGAATATTGAAGAAATCTGGATTAACGTGCCGCATTATTGGTATGCATATATCATTGCAGTGCGCCCGGAAATGGAGTGAGATGTCGACCCATTTGTTTCAGTGTATTATAAGCAGTCCCATCTTGGGTGAGGAGGCCGCCAATGTTTTAGAAGCACACATCACCGAAAACTAGTGGGTCAGTCACTTTGAGGCTATGTTCAAAGGAGATCTGGCCTTGTTCCCCCGTACCCAACTCTGGGGGTACTCATGGCAAACTAGTCATCCTGGAAGAGGAAGTAAAGCACGGTATGACCGGTCTGACTCGCAGCATGGCTCCGGGTCCAGACAGTATTCCACCTGGCCATCACCTGTTCGACATGGCACTCTGGGCTCTAGTCCGCACCTCTGTAGTTAATGCTATTGCTAGGGTCGGTACTCCGACCTCCTGGACCACCTCCATCATTGTGCCAGTCTTCAAAAAGGGAGACCGGGACAGCACAGTGTTTTACAGACCAATCTCATTGATAGATTCAGTGGTAAAAGTGGTTGGCAGGATCTTGTTGGATAGGTTAGCGACCTGAGGTACTGACAATAACATTATGTCAGCCATCCAATATGAGTTCCGCCCTGGCCGTTCCTTGAGCCAACAATTCCTGAATCTTTTCTTAATCTCCGGCAAATATACAGTTGCCCGCAGCGGCACTATTTTCCTGGCTTTTATGGATCTGTCATCTGCTTTCGATTGCATAAATAGGACCAAGTTATGGGAGATCCTGTTAACCTTAGGGGTAGACAGGGAGCTGGTATCCTTTTTCTATGGTCTTCACCGGGATATCAAGGCGGTATTGCGATACCCGCAGAGATTGAAGGCATCACGCTCATTCCCTGTAAGGAGCTGGGTCCGTCAAGGCTGCATATTGGCCCTTTTCTTTTTAATCTCTATTTTAACAATTTGGAGAAAACACTATTGGAGACCATGGCTGACTACCCTCGGATTGGTTGGTGTGGCCTCCCAGTTCTGCTTTACTCAGATGATGCCGTCCAGATAGCAAGGACAGAGAGGGGCTTAGAAAACTTTTTAGCATTGTTGGCCCAGTTCATGGGAGATCTGAACTTCAAAATCAATCATTCCAAATCATACATCATGCAACTAGATTCCCGCCCCTCAAGACCATGTGGGGCGGATTGACATAACTAACTTAAGACAAAATCCTAAACTTACTACTTTTGGTATTCACAGAAAGGCATTTAGTAGTAGTAAAGTTATGATTTTGTCTTAAGTTTGATTTAAGGCAAACTTAAGACAAACTAAAGACAGACTTAAGAGAGACTTAAGACAAACTTAAGACAGGCTTAAGACAGACTTAAGACAGACTTAAGACAAACTTAAGACAAAATCCTAACTTAAGTCTGTCTTAAGTCTGTCCTAAGTCTGTCTTAAGTTTGCTTAAGTCTGTCTTAAGTTTGTCTTAAGTCAAACTTAAGACAAAATCCTAACTTTACTACTACTAAATGCTTTCTGTGAATACCAAAAGTAGTAAGTTTAGGATTTTGTCTTAAGTTAGTTCTGTGAATCGGGCCCACTGTCTTTAAGGTAGGACTCCATTCCTAAAACTACAGTCTTTTCCTATTTGGGGGTACTTCTGGACGACAAACTTAACTGGGCTCCACAACTCACCCGTTAGAGAAATTACCTCAAAAGCGAAGTTGCTGCTATCTTTAACTTTGCAGTGAGGTTAGGTAAAAGACCAGTAGGGGCCCTAGGTGCTTGTCAAAAATACTTTATGGCAGTGAAATGTGGGGATATGTAGATGTAAAGGACATTCAAATCTTTGAAAACAAATTCAGGAGAAGACTGTTGTCCATACCCCAGGGTATTCCCTCTTTTTTTGTTCATGAAGAGTTGGGAATGCCACACATTACAGACCAGATAGCTTTTAGCCCGCTGTCACTCTGGTTTAAAATATGGGGCAAGGAGGGGCACTCGTTAAACAAGGCAATCCTTTTAGACTGTTTATCCTTGTATCAAGCACTAAGGATACCTTGGTTGAAATATATCAAAAATCAGCTAGCAGGCTTGGGCAGAGGAGTCCTCTTCACTAACCATGAGGAATTTGGTAAAAAAGAGCCATCCACCTTGAAGAAGACTTTTGGCATGCACCAGCTTGCTTTAAGGCAAGAGAGGGAGCTAATGAAGCCAAGTGTCCGCCGCTTTGTTATATTAAGCACCAACAAGTAGGCAGACCAATACATACTTGATCTAGTGAACCCTCACAATAGATTCCTTTTGACCAGGTTCAGGCTAAGCATGTTTCATTTACTTCTCTCATACCCTAGAGGTGTAAGCAGAGGGCAAGTCCATCCTCCCTGCGGCTGCAATGGTTCATATCTGCAGGAAATGCTTCATTTAACCATGTTTTGCCCATTTTATGACACTCTGAGGAAATCCTATCTAATCCCCATCTTGAAACTGGCCAACTTTGATCAAGTGCGGCCTGCATTCAGAATATTACAGATGCTGACGGGCAACACTGTTTTTCATGTTTTAAGTTTTTTTAAATCGGCCATGAAACTTAGAGCAAACTGTGATTAGACAGGTTGCTTCCCACAATGACCCTGGGCCATATGTCTTTGTTGAGCCATCATTGTGTGGAATGGGTCATTGATTGTAATGATTGTAAAGCATTATTGCTTCTGCTTTTTATTGTTTTTGCTAAACATGTATTTTAGATGCACCCTGCTCAGGCCTGTTCCTGAGAGTGTACATTTTGTATCCCACTATTTAATCTTGGTATTTATAATGTGCTTTTATGGATTGCTGATCATGGGACCGAATAAAGAACAATGATGATGACTCAGTTGTGGGGATTTTTTGTACTGAAAATGACACGTGACAGCTTTAGAGAGTGGGTACATTGTTGCTACAAATATTACTTTGAATTGTCCTAGTGAATATTATTCTTGAATTGTCCTGGAGCATATCAATTAAGTTTTAACTTCAATATTTTTGTCTTCCTATGAAATATGAGACTAAGCGGGTACTATTTGGGTCATGAAAATATAAAAAAAATCTATGAATGTTTGGTTTTCTTTTAATAATGCAAGCTATATATTTGGTCCCGGATTTATCAAAATTTGATGCAATGCAATGCATCAAGACAACTTGATGCGTCAAACAAGAGGGCAAGAATGTACCATATTCATCGATATGTGGCACATTCCTCCTCAATCCTTAAGCTGCCACACTTTTGGCTGCGTGGTGGCAATCAGGCACCCTTACACCATGATTCAAGTGTGCCTGCTTTGCAGGCCACATTGCAGAAAACTTAGATGAGAAAACAATGAGGAGAAATAAAGATATTTCTCCTTGTTGTACCTTTATCAGGAAGGTGTATAATTTTGATGCATTCCTGGGTGTACCAGTCTGATAAATTTGGGAATGAGCCAAAATCCATGTGTGGATGCATGGGAAAACCCACACTCCACCCATATAATGCCTTTTGTGTGAATTGAGATGCAAGGCAGTGAGTTGCGCTGCCTTGTATTCCTCCAGATTTACCAAGTCATGCAGGGTCACACAAGGTAGCCTTGCGTGGCTTGGTACATTTTGCATTGCCCTTGTGTCACCTTGCAAGGTGCAAGGGTAATGCTATCCTATGACAAATCCAGTCACTCATTTATTACTGAGCCTGTCTGCAATTTTGTCCAGAGACATGTGTGGGTAGAATAATCTTTACATTTTAAGATTTCTGGAGCACCCAAAAAAACATTTACGGTTTTGAAAAATTCTAGGGACCATAAATAAAATAATGGACATATTTGTGGAACATCTCCAATCCTTCATATGTTCGGGCTATGAAGTGGGTATCACACTCTGCTGGTGTCTTCGTGTGTTTTTGAATTGCTGTATGGAGTCAGAAAACCATTTCTCCCCCTTTTACCTCTTCCTTGACCTATTTTTTAAGTGTATGTACATAGATAGCATCATTTACTTATAAAATGCCTTATGCAAACCTGCATTGTAGTTTCCCTGCGTCTCACTGAATTAGACACTTATGTATCTAATTGAGACTAACAATATCAGCAACTTTTTTTTAAAATAGTTTTAAAATGGGGTATTCTGACTCTTCAAAGCCCTGTAGCATCATTCATTGTGATCTATTAAGCCACTTAGTATGGATCAGAGACTGCTTTGGCAGTACTGAAACTCATGATCTCCCGAACAGGCAGGCATTCAACACACTGATCCATCCTCCTGATTACAGTAATTCAGTGTCTAAGGATGTATTTTTTGTTATTTTAATTATTATTTGTAATTATACATCATGATGAGAGCCGCTGAAATAATGTGATTTTATTACTACTGATTTTTTTTACATGATTATGTATTTGATGCGTTCCCACATAATTCATCATCTGTTGTGTAAACTGCAGAATTTAGCAAAAAAGATTTTGGGGCTTTTTTAGAAGCCCCGAGTGCCACCAGTGGGTTACTATTTGTGATGCACCAGCAGCGCATTTGTGTGCCCCATATTTACAAGGACAGGAAAAGCCACTGTGCATGGCTTTTCCTGTTCTTGTAAATAAGGCCCCTTTACAAGCAGCACTTTGCGTGAAAGGGGCATTTCATGGGTGTTGCTGTGGGTGTACCCACGCAATATCCATTCAACTTGACACATTTCCAGATTTACGAGAAATCATAAATCTGGTTGCTCTTGCTACGTTTGGGTGTTGAATTGGTACTAATAAGGTAGGATATTTTCCAAGATAGAGTCATCAAGTTCAAAAATGTCTACATTACTCAGAAGAAATTTATTTTTTTTTGCCGCAAAATGTGGCAACCCTGCCGTATACTTTAGTCCTCCTCTGCTGCATAATTCCATGTCCTTGATCATTATTCTCTGTTTTGGCTAAATGTATTCATCACTTGGCAGTGTATGTTATGATATTGGATTAATGTCATTCGTCGAGGTTTGGGTTGTGTGTAACACACCGTTGCGAAGGACAGATACATTAGCCTGCTTCTGAATGAACAAAATACTCCAGAATTGTCCCCATAATACTAGTTCGGCAACCATTTTTTTATTGTCCGGCTTCTGTTGGAGAGCAAAGTCTACATGTTCCTCCTGCCATGCCTGCACCCTTTTGCGGGACGTTTACAGAGTAACATTTTCTCACTTCCCCTGTGGCTTGTTACGTACTTCACTTCTGAGATGTCATTTTACGCACTACCTCAGACAAGCCTTTCGTCTGGTACCAACTGATGTTGTATGTTGAAGTCACACATTAAGAACCCTCCACCCCCAGTTATCCTACATTTCTCACCTATGCAGTTTGGGCTTTATTGTTGAAAATAGGCGTTGCTTATGAATCTCTTAAGTTACTACGACTTCACAACAGTTGTTGGGTGTGTATGATAATATTCTCCTCCCAACGCAGCTTAATGTATGTCTGTTTTAGGTGTATGGATTTCAATTTAAAAAAGTAGTAGGGTTGCGGTAAATGACATCTTGGCGGAAATTAAGTGAATTTAAGAGCTAAATGCAACAAAGTTAATTAGCACTATGGGGCAGATTTACAAGCCCCTTGCGACACTTTTACGCCACTGTTGCGTCACTTTTGTGACACAGCGGCGGCGTAAACAATGCGCCACGTTGCGACTTATTTACAGCGTGACCCATCTAGGCAGATGCGTCACGTTGTAAAGCCATGCACCACATGAAACCTGCATCAGGTTTCATGTGGGCGTTCTGTCGCAGAGTGGGCGTCCTCTCGCAGGAAAGCCCAGTAAAACTGACGCAGTGAAATCTACAAGATTTCACTGAGTCAGTTTTACGACGCTGCTGCGTCAAATCCTTACGCCTGCTTGAAGCAGGCGTAAAGAGTGATGCACCACGTTGAGTATGGGTGGCCCTGTGCATTGCAGGAGTTACGTCGCGCTTGCGACGCGACTCCAGCAATGCGCCGCCCATACGCCACAAGATGCGTCACGCATCTTCCCTTCCTTGCACCATGGTGCGCCGCATTGTAAATGTGGTGCATCTGTGGTTGAGGAAGGAGGGGATTGCATGACGCATCTGTTCTGGCGTATCCCTGCTGATTTGCATAGATGCGCCAGAACATGTAAATATGCCCCTATATTTTTTATAGTGAAATGCGCCCTTGCGTCAATTTATGATGCGAAGATGCATTTTGTGCTAGAAAATAGGGCAAAAAGCAGTACTGCCGTGAACTAAAGCCATTCACATTCTGGTAATTTGCTTTGCTCGCATGCTATACTTTTATTGCGAATGATGAAGTAATTGCGGGACTGGTGTAATTGCGTAAATTCAGGAATTTTGCGTAACAATTGTAGGAGAAATTCCCCAGAATTCCATGAATTAAGCCAGCGGATTTTAATTTTACCCAGGCTCATTTCTTTACACAACTTTAAAAGTACCTATTCCGTGAATATGTGTAAAACATTTCAGTTCAGGGTAAACTTTAGCTGTCATGTCTTCTCTCATTGACACGAAAACTCCCCTAATAGCTGCTTTTACAACTGTACTCTTGTGAAAACTGGGGTGATGATTGTTCCTTCTCTTACCTTGTACAGCTATTTCGCCTGAACGTTCCCATTGTAACTTGTGTGCAGAACAGTGTTGGAAACTTACTTGCAGATGTTTGTTAATAACAGAAAGGCTACAAGTAAATAGGTGGGTGCCACGTTCATACACAATAAAGTGGGAATCAGAGGACAGAAGGACTGAGATATACTTTCCTTTTAACTAGTAAGTACAAACATTTATCTGGTCCTTAAAGTAATTTTGGAAAAAGGTCTGTTTAGAAGAGGTTCTCAGGTCTAGGGTGTTGTAATCAGGGATATTTCCTTCATCCCTTTTAGGAAAAATCCCTGACCACAATACCCTAGATCTAAGAATTTCTTCAAAAGTTATGTATTAAAATTACATTCGGGACCGCATACCTGTTTATGGACACTGTGTGCCACATTGACTTGAAATAGTCCTGCCCTCTTCCCTGCCATACCTCTGGGGATGTCCACAGTGGCAATTTAGGATGAAATTTAGGATGGCTAATGGCACACACAGGCAAACACATGCCCACACACACATATACACAACCACTCTCAAGAATGTGTTAGACAATTTGTGTTTTTTGACTTATAGCAGCTTTTTAACCTGTGTATCATACACCCATAAGTTGCTCCTTTTTATAGTGATATCCCTTTGAGCTGTTGGCACATATATCTTTGCAAAAAACACTTTAAGGTTTCCCACTTCTCATTTCATTGAAACAGACTGGAAATTAAATTGAATAGCAAGATAAATAGGTGCCCTTTTTCAATATTCTTACCTCTTGCCATTGATGGCTACTCTGGTATATACATTCAGGTACACTCCAATGCCAGGCAGGAGCTTGAGTGACACTATTGGGAGCGTTAGATCGACAATTCTTAACCTATAGAATATGGGCAGAAGCGTTATTAGCTACACTTTCTTGGAAAAAATAAAACAGACATATTGATGCACAGAAATTAAAAGAAATAGGGCCATATGTATCAAGAAGTCATTTTGCGATTCTCAAATAGCGATTTTTTGCGAATCGCTATTTGAGAATCAATGTATGTAGGATTTGCAATACATTTTGCGAATCCTACATATTCCTTAATTGCGAATCGCAAATTGCGATTCGCAATTAAGGAATACCTCCCCATTCATTCCTATAGGCCTAGAGGCCCATAGTAATGAATGGGAAGACATTCTCAAATTGCGATTAGCAATTAGCGAATCGCAAATTGAGAATGCAATTTCAAGGGTGCAGGACCCCTGAAATAAGCATGTGTGCACATGTGGCGCACATACATGCCCTAAGGGCATGTATGTGCTTCACATTGCACTTTGAAAAATGCAAAAAAGTGCATTTTTCAAGGAAATCGCAAATAACCACTAACTTGAAGTTGGTGGTAATTTGTGTTTCCTTAAGGCCAATTTGCATTTTTTTATGCTTCTTGCATTTGGGATTCCTTAAATACAATTGCAAAATAAGGAATCGCAAATGTTGCTATTCCCTATTTTGCACGCAGATTTCTTTGATACATACCATTTAGCAAAAATGCGTTCGCAAACGCCGAAATTCTGTGAATTTCGGTGTTTGTGAATGCATTAGTGCTTGATACATATGGCCCCAAGTACTGAAAAATCAATATGATTTACTAAAATGTGATCAAAACGTTGATATGTTCTAAAATATCAACAGACTATTACTTTAGTTAAAAACCTTAGGACTGACTATAGTGCAAGGGTGCCTGCTTCACAGGAAGTATTGATTTTGTACAGGAAGGGACACCTTCATGCATTAAAAAAATCCTTTAAGACTTTTCCTCTTTTTACTTGTGCTACAGAAAATGCAGCACTTGTAGAAAGAGTTGAAAATGAGGAGAAACAAAGATATTTTCCCTGTTACACCTCCGCTGGGAAAGATTAGCATTTTGATGTATACCCAGGTCTACCACTCATGTTAAATCTGGAAATGCACCAGAAACCATGGGTTGATGCGTGGGAACACCCAAGTTCCACCTATGAAACGCCTTCCAAGGCAGAATAACGCAAGGCAGCACTTGCTTTGACTTGAGTTACTCCAGATTTACCAAGCCACGCAGGGCCACACAAGGTAGGATTGAGTGGCTTGGTAAAGCTCATTCAAGATTCTGCAACGCCCTGAGCCCCCATGTTTGAGGCAAGGGCGACGTAAAACCTTTGATAAATAGGCCCCCTCATGTATACACTCACTGGTAATGCTACAAGAACTACTTAGTTAGAGGGTAGATTTTGAGATGTGGCCACATTGGAGTTAAGCGTAATATGGGGGACAGATGTAAACAGAGAAATGTAGAGTGATATGTGAAAACACCACATTAAGTTGTTTTCTTCAAGTGAATATTCCAGATGAATGGATTAATGCACATGCTATAAAAGTGTCTGGCAACTTGACTGGGTTATTCAAGGCACCATCTTACATAGGGTGATGAAATAACTTACAGTACCAAACTTCATTTACTGAACGTCATCAGTGTGTGCATGTGTAGGTAAATTCTGAAAAAACATTTAATTAAGTTGTGAAATAATCATTAAATGCTAGCTTTGATTTGCAAGTCACATAAATGAGACTAATGACAAAATATGAACTAATAGACTTCCTTTAGCTTGAAGTTTTATTTACGGCTAGAAGGTGGACAGCTTCAAATTACATAATTAAAAGAAGAATATATTTTGTTTTGGCAGACCTGAAGATATATGAAAAAGCTTAGGCTTTATATGGGCAAAGTGTGAAATGTGTTTTTGTTTAAATGCCAATTTATTATACAATACTAGAATGCTTGACTTACCCAAGGAGTCCTTGGACGGTGTTCAGTATTCCCCCATTGCCGAGAATTCCAAGCAATCCACCTCCATTTCCACCAAAAAGATTTCCAAGAAGACCACCACTTCCAAGAATGCCTCCGTCAATGTGTGGTTCATCATAGCCAGGTGGTGCTCCGCCTCCTCCACCACCACCACGAGCTCCGCTGCCACCACCACCACCACCAAGAACACCACCAAGCAATCCACCACCTCCACCACCAAGGAGACCACCTAGGAGTCCCCCTCCGCCACCACCACCACCTAAGACTCCACCAAGCAGACCACCACCACCTCCTCCACCTCCAAGAACACCCCCAAGCAAGCCACCTCCTCCACCTCCTCCACCACCACCACCACCAAGGACGCCTCCAAGTAAACCTCCACCACCACCACCACCACCACCACCACCACCACCGCCACCAAGAACTCCTCCAAGTAACCCTCCACCTCCACCACCACCAAGAACTCCTCCAAGTAACCCTCCACCTCCTCCACCTCCTCCACCTCGACCACCTTGAGCACCACCAACCATTGCTCCTGCACTGCTTGGAGATCTCCCTGAAGGCGGTCTCATAGGGGAACCCCCTTTCATTGAACCGGAAACAGCTGAAAGATATGACATGGTTGAATATTCATTAATACCAGTTAATATTTGTTTTTAAAATTATACATTTTGAACAGTTTGCACTCATTCTTTCACATGAACAAGCTAGTTCACTGACAATTGACTTGAGTAGAGGTGCATCTTACCACCGTTCAATACTTTCTGGCCCACCCGGAGGACTACACCTGGGGCACCTGCAGCAGACTTAAGTTTGACACCAGTTGCACCCTGAGGCATAGCCAGCAAAGTACAGAGCAGCACCACACGCCAAATCTTGAACATCTTGAATGTATACACCTGTAAAAAGACAAAACAGGAAAAGAAGTGTGAGAGGAGAGAATAATCAATGTGTCCATAAGGTCAAGGCCTACCATACAAGGGGAAGCTATGAACAGGAACATGTATTATGGCCACAGGATTAGAAAAACGATAACGAAGAAGGAGGCGAAAAAAAGAATAAAAAATGTGTGTGTGTGTATGTATGTATAAAAATAAATAAACATATATAATATAAAGTATATAGTACAAAGATAGCTCCAGTTTTATCATTTGCTTTGGAATATATTCCAATAAAACAGTGGTCATTTCTGGACCAAAAAGAAGGGAAGATACTGAGGAAAATGCTGAAGGTATCACAATCCACCCCGGTGCAAGCTCTTCGCCTCGAATTCTCTATAACGAGCTCCTACTCAAGAGCTATCGCAAACGTCATCAGGTGGGCATATAACCTGCTGCACGCAAAGGCTGGAACTCTCCGTTCACTACTTAAAACTGAGACCTTTGACTGTGACGCATGAAAACAAGTATTCTTCAGCAACATGTCCACTGCATTTAAACTAGCTGAGACCAATGTTAACCTGTTGCTCACGTGGACTCCGTCACAACTGAAACTCTTTTTAAAATGTTTCACCCCCAGACTCAGTTATGATCTGGATTTCTCACACTGTGCCAAATTGACTCTGTATAAAAGTTTCACGGAAACAATCGCACCTAAGCAAGTGCAACAATACATACACTTTAATCTCTCGCACGGAGCTAGGAGAACAATCATCCTGTTACGGCTCGGCATTTAACCAGTGCTCACCACAACATCAAGATGTCACCCAAATGGATCTCCATTATGTAACCTCTGCCACGGAGGGGAGCAGGATGTAGAACATCTTTTATTTATATGCCCTAACCCAAAAGTAGTGGCAGCCAGGACAAAACACCTGTATCCTATATACATTAACTGCTGTATCACCACCGTAAAGGACTTGATCACAGTATGCAAATTTCCTCCTAATGAACTAGTTTGTTATAACTTTTATACATTTTTAAAACCTTTTTTAGCTTTGTATTAATAAGAAATTCTAAAAGTATATGTAACTGAAATTTATCGTATAAAATTTGTGGTCCTCAGTAGAGTACCAAAACAAATAAAATAAAACTTGAAACTTGAAACTATATAAATATATAAATATGTATATATATATATATATATATATATATATATATATATATATATATATATATATATATATATATATATATATATATATATAGAGAGAGAGAGAGAGAGAGAGAGAGAGAGAGAGAGAGTGAGAGAGAAGCAGAGAGAAACAGTGAGAGACAGCATGAACTAAATAACGATGCAGAAGAGTTAGAATGATGGCCTGAAAATCTTGGAATGTTAAAAGAGCTGTGGGGATAGACAACAATCACATTCAGGTAAATGAATGTGAGTCCGAATGCCCACTGCAATGGAAGACAGTCGTTTTCCATCTATGTTGGACATTCTTTCTAAGATTTATCACAAACCTCTCAATGAAGCATTGCGATGAAATCTACAGTGTTGTGTTGTTTGAACGGCTACAAATAGCACTGCATTATATTTGTTATTTGTTACTTGATGATAATGTTAGCAGTAATGCTCACAAAAAAAGTGTCATGATAGAATGAAGCTGAACAAGATGTAATACTGGTTGTGGGACAGAAGCAAGTAAAAAATGTCTTCAGTGAACTTTGTACTTGGAGAATACCCTAGATTGCAAATCCTTAAGCACAGACAACTGCTCAAGTTTTAATTGTATATTACATATAATTTGCAGAAATTACAAGAATATTCATGGCAAGTCGTGTGATTTTCCTTTAGCCCATTGCTTGTGAATATTATCAATTGGTGCTAGCATTCCTAACAAAACGTGTCCAATCAACTGTGAATTGGTTGTTCGGGCTTGGTATAGATTTCAAGATGTGAATTCCATAGTCCCATTCCTTTAAGCCCTTGTTGCTTTTGAGATCTGGAAGCATATTTACTAATTTTTCATGCAACACAGGTCAACAAGCAAAATATGGAGCATTTCTGCGCTTTCCTTGCACTAGTGCACTATGTGCTCCCTAGTGCCAACACAGTCACTGTTGCACCACAATGCAAAGGGCCTACATTACAGGCAGACTTGTTTTTGCGCAGAAGGGGAAACTTTCTTGCAGAGAAACAATCTTAGGAGGCATGGTCATCTTTCTATGTCTGCTGTAAAATGCAGCACATGTGGAAAAAGGAAATAACAAGGATAAATAGATATGTCTCCTTGTTGTGCCTCACTTGGGAAAGCATTGCAGTTTGACACATTACCAGGTTTACTACCTTTAGCTAATCTGGGAGTGAACCAAATCCATGTGTGAATGCAAGGGAATGCCCATAGTCCACAGATGGAACACATTCCAGCGTGAAATGTAACCTAACACTGTGAAAGCTGCTGCATTGCATTATATTTCTTTACAAAGCCATGTAGTGGCACAACTCGCCCCTTGTGTGGTTTTGTAAATAATATTGGAGCCTTCGCGTTGTCCTTACGTCACCTTGCATTCAACATTATCTTTTGCCACAAAATATTTTATGTTACGTACATTTATTGCCATTGCTGTTTGCACTGCTTTCCCCCAATCTGTGCTATTTAGCATTGTGAGCAGTGGTTAATTTGCAAAATAAAAGTGCCGGGGCTCTCCTCGGGAGGCAGCGCTAACAGGAGAAATGTGCTGCTGCAAACTGCCTCCTGGCTAGAGACCCGGCACTAATTAACCTGGAAAGGACTTGGCCTAACGGGTAGAGCTGCCGATTTTGGAGCTGGAGAACCTGCTTTGAGTCTCAGTGTGGCTAAACATCTGGGTAAAATCATGTGCAATCCTGTGACTTCAAAATAAGTGTGTCTTTAACTGTTGCTCTAAGCACCCGTGCTGAGAATTAGGTGCCAGTGCTAAGCACCGGCTCAAATTAAGCACTGAGTGTGAGAATATTATGGCTTAGCACATCTTGGCCTGAGTTTTAAGTATTTTCTTTCTTGTCACAGCTTATATACTCAATCTTTGGAAACTTTTTGTTTCTCTCTCTATCTCTCTCTCTCTCTTTCTCTCTTAGCCTTCGCTGTGGCAAAAGTATAATCAAGGTATTTAGGATTCTTACCTCCTTTCGTTGTTGATGTGAAGAGGTCAGGTCAGAAACTGCCCTCGTGCTTCTACCACTCTTCTCTAAAGAAGATCTGAAGCTGGAGCCCTTTTATAACAAAGACCAGGGTCATGAAAGAGGAAACTATACTGCAGATAAAAAGATGGGATCAAGGTCCGGGTTTAGAAATTAATTTGTGGTTTTTGAAAGCTCACAATAAAAAGCTGGGATGAGATATTTGGCGAAATGATAGTGCACTGTGTATAGGGTGTCAGCTAAGTCTGCAGATTGAGATATAGAGCTCTTACTCAACTGAGATATAGAGCTGTTACTCAACACCCCCAATGGTGTGCTGTTCTCTGACTTAATACTGGTTCACGGGAATGTAATCCCTGGATGGGTACACTTGGCTTAAGCAATTTTAATGATCAATCAGCCTTGCAAAATCAATGCTCATTACAACATTACTAATTTGAGTAGCCAAAAAATAAAGCACTTGATACCAATTCCAGTAATTTACTAACAATTAGAATTGAGATTTTTGATTGAAAGCTTTCTCACAATTTCAAGCTTTAGAATTCCCAGACAAAGTTTGCGTACATCCTAGAAAAACAAACAAAAAAAGAAAAAGCATGTCAGTTTAGGGGTATTAACATAGCAGGAAGTATTAACTTGGGAATGTGTTGACCAAGCTTACTTTTTACGACAATAGGTCCCAATGTAGTTTCCAAGCTCATAACATAAATTACACTAGTGTGAAAAATAGTCTACATTGTGGTCGATGTTAACTCTATCGTGCTCAAGTGCTCTAGACTAAAGTTAGCTCTGGCGCATGAACAAGGTAAAGCTTTAAAGGCGTTGACAATTAGTATTTTTGGAGTTGCAGAGAATAATGAGAAGAACTCTTTTTCAGAATGTTGGTGTAATAAAAGTAAAGAAAGTGTGTCATATGCAGACCCTTTTAGATGAAAGCAGGCATGGATATGAGTGATTTGATTTGTGACTATAAATCTAGTAGTGTCATTTCCTAGCTAGTTACTGATATCTCCACTTTGCCGGCATGATTTTCTCTAGAATCGTGCTTCCTACTGACACTCAAGGCCCTACAATAAAATGCCTGTTTTGTGCACTTGCTTTTTTGGTGTGGAGGATCTAGGATCACACATGTGAGAGTAGGGCCAACCACACCTCTCATTTGAATTAAATGTGAAAGGTGACGAGTGTGTCTGCCAATAATTTCTTATTAGGTAGTTCAAAAAGTTGTTAAGACAATTCTAGTATGGAATATACGAATGAAATACAATTTAAATGAAGCAAGAGAGTGATCCTGGTTCTGTGTTTTTTTTGTTGCGCCAGAAAACCTTGCTATAATAGTTAAAGCTAACACATGTCTCACCCTGTAGAGGGATGCAGGCCTATGGCTGTTTCAAGGCAAGATAAAACAAAGAACATTGAATCGTATTGTAACATAAGTATTTTTGCTACTTGTTTAAAAGATTAAATAATGTGGTTTCCGTTTCCAGACAAAGATCACCTTGTGACTTTGTGAGCCAAGAATCTATTCCACCGTGAAGAAGTAGTGTCTATAATAACATTATAAAGGAAGAAGGAAAAGTTTCCTAGTGCTGAAAATAAGATACAAGTGTTTTAAAACGGTTTTAACCAAAAATAATGTATTTGTGACCTAACAATATTACCGGTGTGTAACTCATACACTTTCAAAAGATCAGCAAAATTAAAATGAATCTTCCCAGTTGTGGTGATCCGTCATGGTAAAATACATCTACTGTGGTAGATTCGTATATTGTTTGGTAGGAGGAGGCTAAACCTTGTGGCTTCAGTGGTGTATGTGCCGCACCTCCAGGATATGATTCAGAAAAGTCTGAATCGCACCTCCAGGATAACCAGGTGCATCATCCACACTTAACAGGATGCAACATAACCAACATGAGTGCGCTCTCAGAGAAATTTGATCTTGGGCACATAATTATATATATACATGAGAAGATTTTATTAATGCATGCATTATTGATACACGTGGGTACCACAGCTATCTGCTGGTTCTAAGACACACACAGGCCCACATGCATCATTGTTTCATTTTGCACTTCCTAATTTGCGATTTTTAGGGAATCGCAAATTAGGAAATGCAAAATGGGATGCATGTACATTTTCGCAAAATATTTGAGAATCGGTAAAAATCGCAATTTTTACCGATTCTCAAATATTATGCGATTAGCAAAGTGTGAATTCGCAATTCCCATTCATTCTTATGGGCTAAACTGCCCATAGGAATGAATGGGAATTGCGAATTCGCAATTTGAAATCGCAATACAGCAATGCATTTCAAGGGTGGAGAGGGGGGTCCAAATGACCCCCCCCTTCACCCATGAAATGTACTTTTGAGTATAAGTTACATACACACATGTCCTAAGGACATGTGTGTCTGTAACTTTACAGTTTAAAAAATGCATGTTTGTGCTTTTTTAAACGATTTCGCAAATTACCACGAGGTTCAACTTCGTGGTAATTTGCACTTGCAATTTCAAATTTCGCAATTTGAAATCAAATGATGCATAGCATTTTAGAAATCGCAAAATTGCGATTTCTGAAATGCTATCGCAATTTTAGAAATCGCAAAAAAGTTGCGATTTCTAAAAAAGCATGATGCATCTCAAAAAGCATTTTTGGAATCGCAAACGGACGATTTTAAGGAATCGCACCGATTGCGACTCCAAAAATGCTTGATGCATTTGGGCCACAGTCCGTAGACATCACAGGACTTATTATATGTAAAAACAGTGCACTTTCTTAACCGTTTGATCTAGAAAACATAATACGGATTTGCAGCTGATTCCTCAACGTTACGTGCACGTGTTTTGCACATGGGCATCTAAGCAGCTGAAAGATCTTATTGAGCACAGAACTCTCCGACAAATTATAAGGAGCACTAGTATCATTATTATGATTCTAATCCTGCTACATTTCAGGAGGATAGGGTCTGGCATGCCTTCAAGGGGCTGGGACCTTTGATCCTATAGCTTGTCTGACCCTCCTCAGCATTCCCATTAACTGATGGGGGCTGGCCTGTACTGGGTGTTCCTACAGAGGGTTGGGCAATAAAATTAGTGGGAGTGTCCCGCAGATCGTTACCCATGCGGACGCTCCTTTTGCCACCTCACGGCGTAACGCATGGGAGTTCATTCTCAGTTTCCAGCAAGTTACCAAGGTATTTTGCCTGGTTCCCATCAGCCGCTTTTTTAGCCTTACTGCCTACAAACCGTGGTATGTTATCCCTCCCTCTCAGTCAGTCATTATCTTCTAGGGTTGATAGTGGCTCAAACCGATTGATAGTTTGTACCTGGTAGTTAACCGGATTAAAGCGACCATTATAAGCCATCACTTCTTTATTTCTAGGCATGTTCCGTGGATTGTAAAAGTACCCTAGGGGAAGTATTCTGATATCCTCGGCTACAAGGGGCTAGTGTCCAGACATCTCAAAAATATATTGGACCAGGAAGGGTGACCTGAAGCTCAGAACCACACAATCGCCAGCCATAGATTTGTGTGAGTGACCTATCCAGTGGATTTGACGCACCATTTTAAATTCATCGAACAGTTGGTGTCTGATACCTGTTTTTTTGCTCACTAAGTGGAGAGCCTTGTTTTTAAGTGTCGACCAATGCTTGCGCGTACCCGAGGGAAGTGGGGGCACGTTGGTTATCATTATTATTTAACCCATGTAGAGAACATTTTGAGATTTTAACAATTTTCTCCAATCTCTATGCACTTTCAATATTTGGAATAGATGCATTTAGTAGGGTCAACACATTTATCCCAGAGAGCATAGCCTTGTGGCATGCACTCCCATAGGCGGGTACACACTCAAAGCGTAGGATCATCCTACATAAAGCTGGATAATAGATAGGTTGCAAAGCAATTTAACCAAAATTGACCTCTACAACGAGTTCCCTACCATTATGCTTTACTTCTGGTCAACCACTTTTTCTTTTCCAAGAATATATATTTGATAATTTTATGTCTATAGATACATTATTTTTGTTACTGAATTTGCTTTTGGAGATCACAGGTAAAAATCTGTTTTTTATGGTAATAATTACTGCTAGTGCTAATTAACTATGTGGATTACATATCCCATTGGAATCAACCATAGTGGAAGCATCATGCCGTACCAGATCACCACTATTGAGACAAACAAATCTAATCAAAGTGCTCTCCTGACAGTGTTGATTTCTTACCCTAGCTGCTTGCCAATTCAGAAGCAAGCCATGATGATGTTTCTTTAAGACCACCAAGCACATCTCTAAATTGTCAGATTTCTTGCCAAAATTCTCTAGTTTCTCCTATATATACTTCCGTCCAGACGATGACCCTTGTTTATATAAACTGTATTTTGGGTTGAAACTTTGACAACTATTACAGTGGGCTGTATTTTATTTTCATTTAGGATTTCAGCACTGTTATATAGAGTGTTGGTTGATATATCCATTTATCTTTATCAGTCACATGTATATATTTGCATTCTGTATAGCACTAGCATACCTTATATTCACTTTGTCACTTGCACTGCACCATCACACTATTTGAAGGGGAACATCCTTTACCACGCAACTTTTACAACGCAGTACCTTTACCACGTAGGTATTACAACGCAAGTTGTTACAACGACTTGCGCTGGGGGGCGCTGTAGAATAGGGAATAGTTCATTTACTATCCAAAACCTTCCCTACTATGCACGGGGACTGGAGTTGGAATAGTAAATTAAACTATTCCACTATCCAGCGCCCCCCAACGCAAGTTCCTATACGTTTTTTTCTCTCATCTCTTAATAACCTGAGATTGGGTGATTGAGCTCCCCTATAGTCCATAGAAGCACAGGAGTATCACAGCAATTTCACAGCTACACAGCAGTTTAGCAGTACAGCAGCTATTCTATACTATACTGCCTCAAAACACCCTAATAAGTGGTTTGGCACAGGAACGTTTGGCTGTCTGTTTTTTTCTGGTGCTTTTTTTTGTGTTCTTTGGTGACTTGGTTTTGTGGTGCTAAAGATTCAACATTAGGGGATGCAGTAGGATGGTCGTTAGTATAACCCCTTGTGTTGAGCCCGATCTCACAGAGATGATCCTGCTAAGTTAGGATGCAATCTGTGAGCTTAGTACTCTCTCCTCCTTCCTAGTTTCTAGGGCCGTGTTTGGGCAGGCCCTCTGCAGTTGATCCATATCACAGTTTGCCTCAATAAGATGCCTTCTAGATGTCTGAGCTCTGGTTCAGTTGTCACCTCCCCCAGTTCTCCTTAACTTCTAAAAAAAACATTTAGCATAAGAAGACACAGTCTCATTTGTCTCTCCTGTAGTCTCATCCTTCGCTTTGTCTCTGTTCTTAAACAGTGGTAGCAGGGAAGGGAATAAGGATTCTGAGCTGTTGTCGTGTTTAAGGCAAGCAGTTGCTGAGACCTTGGACATGGCTTTGCCTCAGGACGTGCTTTTTTATGCTAGACTATTGGATCAGCTCGCAGGTCATGTAAGGCTGTTCTTTCTATCTCCTCCAATTGTTTTTCTGGGTCAGGGTTAGAAGATGATACAGGTGTTTTACCAATGTTGAATACTGCAGACACTATGGTTGAGCCCCAAATGCCCCATGGCTCCCTCTTAAGGTCAAGATGTTGGTCATGACGTGGTCCCAGCACCCTAAAATCAGCTACACAAGGAAAATTCTTTTAGATTCTCATGGGGGTTCCTGTATGGTACTGTGTGAAGGGGACCTTGGTATGCTGGAGGACTATTCCTTGCCAAAAAAATCTGGTCTCACAAAGAAGAACCGGATAAGGGAGGCCAACTTGAGTATACCTATTGCTTTGGGCATGGGTTTGGATATGGACTGAGCCCACCTATGCATCTTTGATGGCCTCGTTATTGGACACTATGAATATTAAGAATTGCAATTTATTTGCGTCCACTGGTGCCCATGTACCTGTGCAGTCAATAAGTTTGTAAGAGGAGGGGGCAGAAGGGGGTAAGGTTTCTTCAGATATTTTATTGTGTATTGAGAGGGGGTTTTATCTTCAATTGTGGCTTTACTGGGTAGATGAGTTGCTAACTCTGAACATTTGTTGGATGTGCTATCCCCAATTTTAGCGGACTGCAGCACCTTGCCTCCTTTTGCCTTCAATCATGAGCGGAAGAAATAGGTGTAAAGTTAAAGTCTCAGGTCTGTCAAACTAACATTGTGGAGAAAAGTGGGATAATAGAAAATGGAATTCAGGTGGATGAGCCTGGTGAAGCTATGGCCTCAGCAATGTAATGGTAAACGTGAGGCCACTCCTGTAGGAGAGTAGGGTCTGCAATCCTATGATCACCCAGATCTTTTGCTTTTGTTTCACTGGTTTACGACTTTCTCTGGCTGTGGGCCTGCCAATCAGACCCACAGCCTAGCTGTTCTCTCACTAAATTGACATGTGTACCTTAGGTGCATTATCCAATTGGTACTGGGCCACCTTATCAGACCCTGTAACTCAGGGCATAGGTGTACCCAGGGCCTACCGGGGGCTGAAGCATGTATTATGCCACCCCTGGATGGCCATCTAAAACTGACACAACTGGCTGCACGACAGCTGGGGCAAGGTGGTGTAATCACCCTTTGCTATGGGTATAGTATACCTATATCTAACCCTAAAAATGGACACACAGATTCCTATCAGTCACTCCTATGGCAGGCCTTGACATGGAATCGTGTGAAGTGGTGCTCTGGCATGAGCTGAGCCCGTTCGCCGCTTGCGGACCCAAGTCCTAATAGCTGTTCCATGATAACGCATACCATATACTCTTAAGTGCATTATAATCCACGCGGTTAAATGCTATCTCTGTTATTGCTTTATCAAAACATGTTGAGTAAGGTGTCATACGAATTGGAATACTAATCCCTCGCCAATTCTGGCGACGGGGTTAGCATTCCACCCTTCTAGAGGGAAACAACATGTATGTAACTGTGAACCCCGGTTAAAGTTAACTCAAGCCTCAGCTCCACAAAATGGATGCTGCCACCACAGACACGAGTCTGACCTCCTGCTGCTGGGAGTCCTTCCAGCGAGGAGAGCTTCGACAAAGGGTTTCCTGTCAGGGGCGGTGCTACCACCATCCCAGACAGGGTTTTGTGTATCCTGGGTAGGCAGGGCTTTACAGGAAGGTGACTGCAAGTGGCACCCCGGTGCTCACTACGCATCTGGCGGCTAGAACCAGTTCCAGGGGCACACCAGCCCCTGGCCTGGAGAAAGTCCGGCATGGGAGAGGGGTGTAACCACCCCCCTTCCTGGTCCCACCCCTAGGGCAGGACCTAGTCGCGTACCCACCCCTTTCTTTAGGATAAAGGCAGGAGCGGGGACCCTTCCAAATTAGATCATCTTTGAAAAAAGAAACTACTTTCTACGAAAGGAACTCTCGACTCTTCTCAAGATTTCACCCTTGTGGCTAAGGAGTAGTCACCCTGCATCCGCAGGCACCATCTAAGAACTCTGCGGTTTGCTGCACGTCCTTCCTCAGGAATCTGACCGCCCAGCACGACGAGACCCGGCTTCCATGGCACCTCTGACCTCTACCTACCTCTACAGCTAAGCTGAGAACCGTAGGTGCAACAAGACCTCGAGGGACCGGCCATCATCAGAACTGCACGACTTCTATCCAGCACGACCGCCGAGGGATTCTCTGGTGAGTGCTTTGGGGTCCGAGAAGCCCCGACCCTGAGCAGCTCCAGCACCGAAGTCCAGCACCCCAGCATCTCCACGATCTGCGTGGGGCCCTTCTGCTTTTTGGCTGCTTACCGCGTTGTCTGGCTACTAGCCCGCTGGCCCGCTGGCTTTTGGCCTTCCCGACGACGATCAACGACGACAACACTGCTGATCTGGTTGGTCCAGACTGGCCCTTGCTTTCTTCCAAAAGAGGAGCACCCCGGACCCTCCTGGTCCACTCCAGATGCCATTTTAGGTCCGACGTGTGGGCTTGAATTTGCCAAGACTTGTTGCCCCAATCCTGGGTCCAGCGACGTCGACAGCACCAGCCATCATGGGACAGCTCGCACCTCCATCCTGGTCGCCGACAACGCCTCCTGGTCCGTGAGACTGCAGAGCCCAGCGTCGCCCACTCACCTGGTTGAGGTGACTACGCCCGGTGCCATCCTGGCGCCCACACAATCACTGGCTAGTGATTAAGAACTTGGTCCCCTCTGCTTTCAGGTGTCATCTATCTTCGATCCAAGCTTGGATCACTCGAACAATTTTCACTGGTCGCCTGCCAGCAACTTCTTTCTTCAGGCTCCTGGTTCATCAACGAGGATTCCCGACGTCTTTTCAGACCTATGCAGCTGCAGCCCCTGGGCTAGGTAACTTCGGCATTTCGGTGCCCCGGCATAGCCTCACTATCCAAGGGTCCAGATCCACTGTCATTTTCGACCTACTTTATCGGGTTCGCCCGAGAACACTAACTTTGCTTTTACTAGCTCCCATAGACTTTGTCCTGCACCCGAGTCCCCTGGGCCTCCTACTAGTAATCTGAAGGTTCAGTAACGTAGTCCTAGCGATTCCAAAGCCTATTAGTACAGTACGTACCTGCTAGTCATTTCGCATTCCACTTCCATAGTATATGGTTTTTCGTGCCCCTCGGGCATTTGTGTAAATTGTGGAACTTAAAGTATTTTCGTAAGAGTTTTGTTGTGTGCTTAGTACCCTGTCCTCATAAAGAGTACAGGGCTGTTGTGATCTAAATAAATACACTGTTTATTTTCATAACACTTGTGTGGTGTCCTTTCACTTGGTGTTCAAGGGGTATATGTGATGGTATAACAGCTGGCTTAACACGCCCTCTAGAGTTTAGCCCGAAGACTGCTCGTATCCACGCTACTAGGATAGCTGGTCTATAAGGTTGACTTACAACCAATCACCATAAGGGTTGTTTGGACTGATACAAAGTGCTCACTAGAATAGTGAACATTATATATCAGGCCAACTTCTCAGAACTCCCTCTTTTAAACATTTGTCAGAGTGATGTGTTAAGATGTCCAAAGTACCAATGTATGTGATTTTGAGAATCCTCTACTCAATTATCTGATTTTTGCCTTACCCCAAGATGATCGTGCCAGTGTTGACTCTCTGAGGGTTCCTTCAAATAGTGTTTCTCCTGTGAAGGGGGCTCCCTCAGGAGGTACTATAGGAAAACGCTTGAAGGGCAAAAAGAGAAGAACTCGGCATATTGTGAAATGCAAGTCCCAAAAACTTTGGTTTCCAAATGTTTTGGAAGAGTCTGCGTCCTTCAATCAGCCTCTCATAGTTGAAGTATCGAAGAATGTCTCCACACATTTAGGACTGGAGCCTGATTTTCCTGAAATAACCAGCATGCATCCCCTTACCTTGATATCAGAAGTATAAATATCAAATTGCCAATAGCAGGAGAAGGGATTAGTTCTCCATATAGGGGTAATTGTTCTTAAAAATCAGAGTGGCACAAAAGTGGATCATGGGAAAAAGTAAATTGGGTATGGGATTGTGAATGTTAAAACACTGAGGAAGAAGGGCACAAGAGGGTGGGAGGGTCCCTGAGGGGCAATTACCATTGTGAGGACCTGTTTTCAAGTGCCGCTTCCAAGTCAACTCGAACCCTAATGGTGAGGCATCCCCTTTTCTACCATTGGGACGCTGCCTTATTTGGGGTCTGGATCAAATCGTAATATTAATTAAGAGTGGATTTTTGATTCTGGTAATTGCTTGAATACTTTGAATTTTGTCTCCCTATTTGATAGTAAACTCGGCTCATTGAATAGAAGCTTTATCTTGCAGCTTTTATTGGAAATGGAGTCACTGAGCCTGGTAACAAGTAGAGATATTGATCGTGTGTATTAGGATTCCCTTGCTCCCCTCCCAAGCTCTAGAGTTAGATTTAGTTCTAGGATAGTTGAAATGTTGATCTTAGTCAATGTGAATCATTTTTGCAAAAGAAGTATCAATGTTTTTCCATTAAAGAATATTGTTGATCCTAAGTTGAATAGCCTAAGTTTGAACTCTCAGGAAGTCACTCAGGAGTTAGACAGCAGAAGGTGGGCTGTAAGTTTAAAGGATATCAGAGTCTCCCTTGGCAGGGACACCTGAAAAAGAGTGATAAATATTGAGGGATATAAGGACCTGTGTGCTGCGGAGTCTGGGATGAGAGAAGAGTTAACACCCATAGGTTGGGTATCAGGCATATTACAAAAAGTAGTAAAAAACGTCCTATGTTCCAGAGGCATCCCTTCTTGGAATACTACAGGCCTGGGACAGTCAAACTCTAAATTACATGCTATAGCGTGTCTCTTTCCTTTGATTGTTTTCTTGCAGGAAACTTGGATATGCGCCTATTTTGAGTATGAGAATTTTGTTTATTTAGTCTTGGCAGAACCTTCAGTAAAAGACGACCCGGGTGAGGCATCGCTACTTTATTGAGAAGCGACATAAATTGGAATCTAAGGTATTTGTTCATTCTTCATAACTATGTCTTTGCTTGAAATGAGCTCTGTCCCAATGTGGAGGACAGTTGTATTCAACTTTTCTGTTGTGAAATGTCTACATCCCCCATGGCAGATTTTTATGATGATCTAGTTGTTTCTATGCTCTCTTTCGTAAACAATATGTTTCAGAACATTGCTTTTTAATCTTCATTGTGAGGGATGTTATTGCTAAAATTCGGAACTCTGCCTGTGTGACCTTTGAAAAATCAGAGCTGGAAGAGGTATGGTGTATCCCAGGGGCTATTTTGGCTGGAAAGGTTAGACAAGATAGGCGGGGTCTATGTTTTTTAGACAGCTTGATATTAAATTAACTCAATGCTTTAAATGGCAGATTTCCAGAGGATTCCCAGGCTTCTTTCATTTTTGCTCCTTTCAAGAGCAAACATAATTAATTAATTACATGGTGATATATTAACAAATGTTTGGAGCCTGTACTCAATTTGAGGTAATGAGGATGGACCTAGGAGATGGTATTCTTTTTGCAGTCATTGATTTTGAGTTCAATGTGCTCAACCCATGGAATTTCAGGAAAGGTACTGGAGTTTATACTAAAACGAATGGGCACACTTTTTGTTCTTGTAATAATATAATGAACTAGCCTACTCGTCGTGCGTTGCTGCGATCTCAGAAGAAAGGAAATTTAAGGAAACTTGTTATGATAACATTCAATTTACATTGTGTCATTTTTATTGAAACCTATTCATTTTTTAATAAGGAAAACATTTTAAAGTGTTGTTTTAATTCTGTTTATTTATTCGAGTGCTTGTGGATACACAGTATTTTTTTTTCCGTCTGGTGCGTACACGAATAAATCAGAAGGTTTTCCGACGCGTGAGCTGGCCACATACAGTTGTCCATGTGAGAAGCACGGATTTTCCAAATGTAGTCGACATACTTGCAGCGATTGTCCTTGTTGATGGTCATTGCAAAAGCGAGTCACACCGTAAACTGTAAATGTTCAATATTGGAAGCTCATCAGGGCCTAGGGAGCCCGGGGGGCAGATATTTAACCGTTGTTTTTTTTTTTTTGCCAGAAACCTTCGCAGGAGTGTATCCAACAACTTTGAACAATTTGTTTTATTTATTTATTTATTTTTCATTTGTTTTTTTTTGGCCAGAAACCTTCGCAGGAGTGTGCTCAACAACTTCCCAAAGTTTCATGGCGATTGGATGAATGGTGAAGGAATGCATAAAGGACAAACAGACATACTTTCGTTTTTATATATAGAGATTTAGCCTCTGGTATGAAAACATTGAGTTTAGGTTTGTTTGAGACTTCCTCATATAATCCTATCCCCTGGTTTGAAAAGCAGCTGTCCCCTTTTAGACCTTTACGAGTAAAGTTGAAAGTATTGGGGCTAACCCTCCCATGAATTTTTCTTAGGTAGTAAAAAAGGCAAACCGTGATAATAATTCCTTGGTAAGGTAACAGTTTAAGTTGCCGTCATTATCGAGGCAAAGGGAAATGAACCAGTTGGAGTGCATAAGAACTAGACTGAAGGCGTCTGAATGTAGGTAGGAGGAGGATATGAAATGGATTAATTTGAGAGAAGATGCCTACTCTTGTGAGTCACGTAGATATTGGACTTTATTAGCTCAGTACTGTGATTCCAGAGTTGAGAGTAAGGCTTTTCCCATTTCTAATGAAGAGTGGACTCAATATGTTTCGCAATGATATGCCTCTAATTCCAGCTGCAATATCCAGTTGGAGCTTGATGTTGAGGCTGACTACTTGTATATGACCCGCCCTCCTGTAAGGAGATAGAGGGTATTATTGAGAGTGCAAAGTCCTCAGGAGTAATGGGCCATGATGAGCTTCCAATATCTCTTATCAAACAAGTAGTCTTTACATGGGCTCATATCTTGTGTCCTATGTTTGAATACTTTTATCGACTGGGCTTATATTGTCATCCTGGAAGGAAAGTGCTATTGTACCCTTATACCCAAAAGGTCCTAAAACCTCTCCCACTGGTTATAGGTAGATCGTCCTATGGGATGCGATTGGGAAATTGTTTGCCAAAAGTATTCTGCTTCATATCCAGGAATGGGCTTTTGGTAATAACGTTATCCACACTGAGCAGGCTGCTTTCATAAGAACTGCTGACCCCTAGCTAATATCAAGGCTCTATAAAATTGATTGAAAAGTACTCTGGGGTAAGGCATTCCTATATACTGTGCCTGTATCAATTTCTCTACAGTGTTCAAAAGGGTTGACAGTGGGATGGTGTGGAGGAAATTGTCTGCACTAGCGATTCTGACTCATCTCCCTTGGTTAATTATTCCCCTGCTCTCTTGGACTTAGGTCCTGATGGAGGGAATCAGGGTTTGTCCAGTAAAGTGGAGACACATGATGGCTTGAAGCTAGAGTGCTTACTTGTGCCCCTTCTTTTCTCTATTTACACTCATGAGTTACCTTGTAGAGTTGGACAGACAAAGGGGGATTAGCCTAAATTGGCATCAATGAATGTAAGTTCTCTACTTTATGCTGATGACATTGGCATTCTGGATTAAACCCAATAGGATTACAGAGGCGTCTTACTGCATTAGGAATTTATTATGATGAACATTTCCTAAAACTAAACATTTCTAAGAGCAAAGTTATGTTTTTTAGGTCTCGGCGTAGAGTTAGAAAAAGTCTTTAGTGGTTTTTGAGGAATGATAAGTTGGTAGTGATGAAGTTTTATCCATACCTTGGTAGGGGTTTTTCTAGTAAATGTCTACACAAAGATCAAAATAGTTGGTGTGGAAGTAAGGCAATGTTCCAGGCCTCAGCTATTCATATATGGGCAAAGTCACTTTATCTATGTTCTCACAGTAAATAAGATTAAAATTCTACCCTCACTTAGTTATGTGTGTGACGTAACGGAAGAGAGGCACTGGTCCTTTTTTCGAACATTGAAGGGCATATTTATCACAAATGCAATTTGGACCATCTGGCTGTCCCTAATTGCCTAAGGCTTGAATTTGGACTTCTTTCTACAACTTTGTTTGCTATGGAAGCTGTGCTGAAGTGGGAGAACAACTTATTGAATAGTGACCCGGGTTCCATATATGTGTCATTAAAACATGAAATATTTTACATCTTGAAGGAAAGAAATGCCCTTGTTTCAAATTATTCAAAAGCCTTGGATATGTTTGAAATTGGTCAGAATGCGTTGACACCTCTCCTCAAGCTTCTCTTAAAAAACCTGATTAAAAAAATCAATCTATGAAGTAAGTCAGAAAAGGGATAGCCCACTTTGTGCTCAGCAACCACAAAATGAAATCGTTGTAAAGAGCAGTATTTGTAAAAAAAACGCAACCGCAAACCGTATGCTTTATGGAACCTTCCCATGGTGTGCGTAGAATAGTTTTAATATTAAGATTATATTTGCTTCCACTACAAATTGTTACTGGATCTTAGGAAGGTATAATCAGGGATGAGAGGCTCTGTGATCTTTGTATGAGTTAACTTCAAGATCTAAATCATGTGACATTTGTATGTTCCTTCCGTCATTCACTGCGTCATCAGTTGTTAAAACCATTGTTCATAAAGTATAATATAACCTCAGCAGCAGAAGCTCACCAATGCGTATTTGCACTTTGAACTAAAACTGATTGTACAAACTTTTTTTAATTTTAAACTCTTCTAAACTATCTTTTAAATGAGTTTTTATATTGTCAATTTTGTGTTAAAAGGTTTTTGGTTTTGCGTTAATTTGATGAGTGTAGCATAGGCTCTTTGAAAATATTTTTTGAAACTGTAACTCATATGTTAATGAATAAATCTTGATGCTTGATTGGTATGAATAGTGTTGGGTGCACTATTGCTTTTTTTGTACCTTGTTTCAACTTTGTAATAATTTGCACAGTTTTGGGGCACTTTAATGATTATGTATCCTGTAATAGAAGTACTATATTAGCATTGCCTCATAATGCTAACCGAATCTTTCTTTCATTTATACAGTATTTTATTTGCCTATTTTGTGTTATTTATTCTGATACTGTATTAGGATACATTTGAGCACATGCGTCAAATTTCATTTTGCAATTACCAAATAGCGATTTTTAAGAAATAGCTATTTGATAAGCACAAAATACATTGCAACAAAACTGGCAGCAAATAGCGATTCTCTAATTACAATTCCTTAAGACCGCTAAACACAATTAGGGAATTTCTATTTGTTATTGTGACTCTATCCTTTCCTATAGCCCTCAAGGCCCATAGATGGGAATAGTCTTGCATTGCCTAAATTTCAATTACTTAATTGGTAATCACAAATTAGGTAAATCAAAGGAAATTGTGTCCAGGGGCCTAAGGCTCCCCTGAGGCTCCCCCAACAAAAAAAGGTCCACATGTAAGACACAACATGCCCTAGGGGCATGTGTGTGACACATGGCGCTTTGATAAATGCACTATTGTGCATTTTTCAAAGTATGCACACATTATCATCAACTTGAAGTTGATGCTAGTTAGCGATTCCTAAATGCACAGTTTGTATTTAGGAAAGACTTCTTGCATATTCATTAGGGAATCGCAAATTGTGATTCCCTATTTACATTTGCAATTTAGGTAATCTCAAGAAATTACGAGTACTTAACTTGCGTATACCAGAAACGTTTATGCATTCCAAATGGCCATTTTGCAATCACAAACAGCTGATTTGTGCGAATCGCACTTTTTGCGTTCGCAAAATACCTTGATGCATGTGCCCCATGGTTATTTGTACTGTTTAAATTTTGCACTGTATTACTGAATTGAAATCTTTTGCATTTGCACTTGCGAGGTGCCTTCAGTTTGGAAACAGGCCAAACTGCTGCCGCTTCTGAAAAAACCAGGACTGGATGCGTCGGTTCCCGGAAACTACCGGCCCATTTCCCTTTTACCGGCACTTACGAAAATTTGTGAGAAGGTAGTTCTTCAACAACTTGAGAGCTTTCTTGAAGCCTCCAATGCCCTCCACCCTGCTCAATCAGGCTTCAGGGCAGCATACAGCACTGAGACGGCGCTGGTGGAGATGACCGAGGCGATTCGGGACTGCCTAGACGGAGGCGGCAGAGCGGTCCTAATTTTATTGGACCTCTCTGCCGCGTTCGATACCGTCCCTTATGAGCTCCTCCTCCGCCGGCTGTCGGCCATTGGCATTGGGGGGGTTGTTTTAGACTGGCTGTCCTCTTTTTTATCTGACAGGACCCAGCAGGTCTGGATGCCTCCTCACGCCTCTGAGCCTAAACCATTGCTTACAGGGGTCCCGCAGGGGTCCACTGTTAGCCCCTTACTGTTCAATGTCTATATTACCCCCCTGGTTTATTTGGCAGAACAGTTTGGGGCTAAGATCATAGGGTATGCAGATGATACCCAACTGCTGTTCACCTGGCCAGACGATAATTTGGATACGTCGGCAGTTCATCTGTGTTTGTCCTCTGTATTTTGCTGGCTAACGCAGGCCCAGTTGAAATGCAACGAGGAAAAATCTGAAGTGCTTTTCTATGGTTCCTTCCCCCCCTCGTTCAAAAACACACTATGGCCTCCAAACATTCCCAGCCCGAAAGAGATGGGGAGACCTGCCAAAAACCTTGGCATCTGGTTCACAGAGGATCTCAGATTCGAGGACCATATTAAAAAACTTACAGGCACCTGCTTTGCCACTCTGAGAATGCTCCGCAAATTTTTCCCCTTGCTCCCTAGGGATGCTAAGGAGACGGTTGCTCGGGCACTTATACTGGCAAGGCTGGACTACGCGAATGCACTGTTCAGTGGCATTCCGGCCTATCTGGTGAAACGCCTGCAAATTATCCAGAATGCGGCTGTCCGTCTATTATTTAACATCCCTAGATGGAAGAGCGTCCGTGCAGAGATACGCACGCTCCACTGGCTTCCTGTTGCACAACGCATTTTGTTTAAATCCCTGGTGCTTGCGTTTCGTGCTACTCACGATCAAGGCCCCCTGTATCTGAGAAAGAGATTTACCAGCTATGTCCCTGCACGCACCCTCAGATCTTCCACTCTGTTCAAATTGTACCTTCCCCGTTTCAAACGAGCAAGACTCGGTGGCCAATCGATCTCCGTGATCGGGGCTCGGGCCTGGAACGCCCTCCCTCTCCATCTGCGCTCTATGCCTTCAGTGGCTGAATTAAAAAAACACCTGAAAACACATTTGTTCAAGAGTGTAAGCTAAGATGCTTTCTTTTTGTTTTGCTGTCTGCCTCTCCTGTACCCGCGCCAGGATACTCTCAAGTAACGGAGCGCGCTATAAAATGGTTTATACATACATACATACATTTGCATTCAGTACTTACTGGAGATCATGGTACCAAGCCCATGTGCCACCCTGATATTTTACAAATTTGTACCATTTTAATGCTAGTGGCTTTGTATAGGTTGTGCACAGTCATTTTTGGATGTACTTATGCGGTCCTCTTTGGAGTGCCAAAACATAATAAAACAGTATTTTTCCGAACTAAAATTAAGTTCTTGTTTAAGATAAGATAATTTCTTCATGAATTAATAAATACATTTGTAAATCTGAGTCTAAATCTTTCTATTGAAGGTTTTTGTACCTATTGCCGTGAAAGTCAAGGGCTACACTTACCCCATAGGGGCCATGTGTGTCTTAAATATTTGTCCTTCCCATTGTAGTGTAGTTCCTATATTCCCAATAGGCTCTGCGCATTGTAATAGTATATCCTATAGATGTGACGTAGGACTGATGTCTACTAGGTCTCTATCGAATATGCTAGACTTAATTGTGTGTGCCAGCTAGCTCAGAGGTCACTAGAAACTTTCTCGAATTCACAAGAAGGGATTTGTTTCTGAGAACTGCATAAACATGACAACTTTATTTCCCGAAGATAAAACTAATCTTCAGAGGCGTGGAAACAATAGATAGATATTTCACTCAGTCAATTGTGCATGCTTTGTTTCACCAGAGGTGCAGAGAAATAGATAGACAGCTCTTTTCAATAAAAGGATTTATTGAACAGTCTTCTTTCTCAAGCATACGAAATGAACTGCTACAATCATGAAAATGGTTGTAAAATATAATGCATACATTATAAATAGTAGAATAAAATAATACTGTAAGAGCATTGTATGGTTCCTAAACCCTAGATAAATACATACATAAATAACAGAGGCTAAAAGTACTCAACTGGTGCATCTAAAATACGCCTACCCCGGTGTACCTAACCTAAGCTTAGTACGAGGGAAGAAGTAAGTGAGGTGTAGCATAAATGTAGTATTCTTTTGCCAAGAATCTGTCCAAGGTTTCTCTTAGGGTCTAACCAGCTCTGTACCTTAGTTTAGAATGAAGAAGGTCAGTCTCGGGACTCGATTTCCCAACAACCCACAAGGGTAGCTTGGAAACCCTGGAGCTGGATTTCTCGTCAGGAGAAAAGACAAGGTCACTCTCAGTGCATCTGCTGGAGGGTCGGCTTCCTTTGGCACTTGCGGTAGCAGGGCGCGTCGGGCAAGTAGATAGTCGAACTGCTCCAAACCACCGTGTGTTTGCTTGGGCAAGTGTGGGCATATTTATACCTTGAAGTTGCCGAGTTTGACGTAAAGGTGGACATAATAACGTCATTAAAGACTCTCAGGGGCATATTACCAAGCAATAACGATAATTATCGCTATTGCTTGGTTAGAGACAAAAATTTACCGCTGAGCTGCGGCGATTTTTATCGCAGATAAACCTTGGTATTACCAAGGTTTATCGCAAATGCGATAAAAATCGTCCGCAATGCATGAATATCGCTGAAAAGTCAGCGATATTCATGCATTACCGAGCTAATGCTCTTAGCCATGTTATCCACCTCCCATTGGATAACATGGCTAAGAACTGCTCAGGGCAGGTGTTAGCTTTTGGAGATATTCGCGCTTAGCGCGAATATCTCCAAAAGTTGGTAATAGGAGATAGCGATGTTAGCGACTGTTTCCAGTCGCTAACATCTTGGCACGCCCACTTTGCATGTCATTAGTGATAAATATCACTGACATGCAAAGTGGGGCCTAAGATGGTCGCTATCTCCTACTAGCTGTCGCTAACTGGTGTTAGCGACAGCTAGGTAATAGGGAGATAAGTTTATATCCGCTTTCTTGGCTTTTAAAGCCAAAAAAGTGGAGATAAACCCCCTTGATAATATGCCCCTCAGTTCTTTGAAAACTCCATGAGTTCTTGGACAAGTCAGTTCTCGGGCAAGGGAAAGTCCCTTAGCTGCTGAAGCCGAGTTTTCCAAGAAATCATTTATAGATTTTCGGAACTAGTGGAAGTAGCCCTGCCGTATTTGGACTGCATGAGCTAAGCCTAAATGAATGAATGTTGGATTTATAGAGCACGTGGTTACCCAGAGGCGTCCCAGCACTGTACCACTGGGGAACCTGTCCTGGCTTTCCCTGTGAGATGGTCCCTTTACTGGGCATCGCCAAGGTGCAGCCAGGCATCCCCGGCGGTGATGGGGCCGGAGTGGAGATTAAGCAAGCTATTGCCCAGAGTTGCAGTGTGGGACCCCATGGTTAGAGTGGCACCGAGGTGAGATTTATCGGGCCTGCTGACATTGGTCCTGCGCCCGGCCGCATCGGGAATTGAACCCTGGTCCCGGGCCGACCTCTGCCTCCGGGTCTGCCGCCTCTAACCGTTGAGCCACACTTCTCCACAAAGTATGGTTATGATTTCTATGCCTATATAAGGATATGGTGAGTTATACCTATATAAGGGCAGGAGTCGGGAAAATTACAATAGTGTCCTAAAATGGTTTATAACACCATGTCCCAGGGTAAGTGGCTGCCCCTTATTCTTTAAAAGTGGTAAAAAAGCGAAGAATGTGGATTATGGTGCCATCAGGAATTGTGAAATTAGTATTTCAAGACCTAATTTCTAAAGCCAAAATTCAGATAATAGGATATTTACTTCATTGATTCAATATCTTATCACAGGATATTGGTATTTTCCAACAACTTCAGAGCCTAAGTCTTACTGTGCCTGATCCCTCTGGACATTCAGATCCACAATCAACACCTGCTCACTTGAGAGAAGTTAGAGCTTTCAGGTCCTCACAGTAAATTTGTCAGAAAGGTTCTATCACAAACCAAACAAGCAGAGAGCAACCCTGCTGAAAAGTACCACTGTTCTTATTGTCAAAATCAAGGCATCCTACTCCTTATTAACCCATTTAACACATTACCCTAAAATACATGCCAAGTCACCTGCATTTGACAACCATCACCCTCTTTTTACTTCTGTTTACTTGCCTCGAAAACTAAATTCCACCACATACTTTAAAGGGGCCACCCACTTTTCAAATGTATATGACCGTTCAAAAAACACATTTATTCTTCATGTCCCTTAGTGAGATCACCATCTTAAATTCCTGACTTCACCCTCATTTTTTAGGGAAGTGGCAGGCAGTTATGCACTAATGGGTAGGATACAGAAATAGAGTATTTTCCCCAGCACATAGTCAGTTGTAAGGCCTTACTTTGTTACAAGAATGTAAATGTTACAATGCACAGATATTATGTTGTAAAATATAATTTATATTATATTTAACGACATGTCACCTCTGATTTGAACATATCCTTATGTGACAGAACTATACATCAAATCTCATTATTTTACCAAGACTGCTGACATTAGAACAAGGGATACAAACAAATCCGTAATGCAAATGTTCATGTCAGCTGAGGTGTGGCGTACGAAAATCAGGATGTCCTCTGGGGAAAATAAAGCAGCTAGCTAAGATGGCCTAGAATTGAACTGATAATTGTGTTATCATGAAGGAGAAGACATATATTTTGCCATAGCAGATAGAAAAAGAGAACATATATCACGGTATCACAATATGCTGGTACTGACAAAGAAAATGTGTCTCTTTTCCTGCCTCTCTAAAGTTACTACTTATTTGCTACCGGTACTTGGATAGGGTATTGGAGATTGTGGTTCAGTGCAGATACAGTACATATAGTCGATGCATATGCAGATATTTGAAGAACAAAACTGTGATTGTAGAACATAGGGTAAACTAGTACACCCTACCATAGAAACATCGTAAAAGGAGAATTTGTAATACAATGCAGGGTTGACCACACTGGGTGCATCATTTATAGTTTGGCAGTATGGCTGAATTTCCCGGATTGCCACCTCTCCCCTTAAATCAAACTCATCACTCCTTGATCCATTATGGGGCATGTTTATGAGCCCCTTGCACTGCTGGAGCCTCACTTTTTGTGATGCTCCGGCAGAGCAAACCCAAAATCATATCTATGAGGTCATGCAAAGCCACTCAGCATGGCTTTGAATGGCCTCATAGACATTGACTATGGCAAGGTAGAAGAAATCGCTGAGGTGCCTTACTCTGCACATGGAAGGCATTCCATGGGTGTTGTAGTGGGTCTTCTCAAGCAACACCCATGGAATTTGATGATTCAGTAGATTTGCATGATCATGTAAACCTGGAGAAGTGCTAAAAACTTACACCTCCCAAAGATAGGCGTATCACGGAGAAATAACTTTATTTCTCCTCAATTGTGACTCTTTCCATGTGCGCTGCATTGCGCAGCACACATAGAAAGAGGAAAATTCCTCTTAGGATTGTTTTTGTGCATGAAGTTACCCCTTCCTGTATGAAAAGATTCCTACCGACAATGCAGGCACCCTTGCAGCATGGTGCAAGGGTGCCTGGGATGGCGCTAGGCTGCCAAAACTACACCAGCACTACGGCAAAGGACAGGAAAGTATTAGATAAATACAATGCATTGCTCCTCTTTCACTTTGACCTAGGACAACGTAGCAAAGTGACTTGCTGAGCTGACCTATGTCAAATCCTCATTAATGAGGCTCCTAGTGTCGGAAGAGATGCAGTGCTTGCAACAGAGGAGCCTCTTCTGGCTCCACCACTTGAAACCGCTGACGTGGCAGTTCATCCACTACACAGTCGTCAGGTGTTAGTGACTTGACAAGTCCTATTCAGGGTGTGTCGACTGTCATTAGATTTGTATTACCGAGATCTTGATACACAGTATACTGACCCCATAAAGGGAATCCCCTCACCCCTTCCAGTTGCAGGGAAAAAACTCTCATCTTGCCAGGCCATCGATTATTTTGTTTTTCAAGAAGAAATCTCCTGCTTTGAAAGTTTATTCTTGAACAAAAAAACTTTACTGAGCCACAACAACAAACATGATACTCATTCTGCATACTCTTCAACTTTCTAAGCAATTGCCATAGCAGTGGTTTCTGTGAAGGTTTGGAAATCTCCCCCACGCAGACGGGTATCTCTAAATGTGATACGGTAGGTGGCACTGTGTCAGAGCTTGACTGACATGACGACATGGCATGATGGCACTCGGGCCATCATCCAGGGTGTAAGTCAAAGTGAATCTTACCACAGCATATAAAGGTGGCTATGATGAACCATGGAAGAACTTTTTGAAATAAAGACTTCACATAGAGATCAGTACACTGTCACAATGAGTTTATTTGTTAGACACAGAAACAAGATTTGTGTGCACAGCAGCTAATAAGTGGCCAATTGAGATGTTCTAAACCTTGGGCCTCATTTATGAAAAGTGACGCATTGCTGCGAGAAAACAGCAATGCGTCACTTTTCATTGCACCCTCTTTGCGCTCTCAATGATGCGTCATATTTACAATATGACGCATCATTGCGCAAGGACTTACAGATACGTCAGTATTTCTGACTTATCTGTAAGATCAAAAGTGACGCATTGCTGGAGTGTGTCACAAAAGTGACGCAACTTCAGCAATGCGTCCTATGACATGGGGCAAGCCCCACGTGAAAGGGCCTGCGTCAGTCTTACGCCTGCTGTGAGACAGGCGCAAGATTTTAACGCAATGGCGTCCTAGAAGTGACGCAGTGAAATCTCATAGATTTCACTGAGTCACTTCTACGACCTTTCTTGCGTCAATACGCCCCCTTGCATACATTATACCTGGCGCAGGTATAATGTGGCGCAGGGGGTTACAAAGTGATGCATCTACCTAGATGCGTCACTTTGTAAATATGGCTCAACAAGGCGCATTTTTTACGCCACTGGTGCCTCACACAAAGTGACGCACCGGCGGCGTAAACGTGACGCAAGGGCTCATAAATGAGGCCCCTTGATCTTAAACATTGCTTCAGAACTGCAAACATGTACAGAGCTATTCAGCTCAGCCCCAGATAGAGACCACATACAACTCTAGAGATTTTCTAATTTTTCTTCTACTAATCTTTTTGCCACTCCATTAGGTTGGTTCATGACATCACCCTGCTAATGGGCACACAAAATGTGTACAATAAGTCGTCTTACTATTGGATAGGAAATAATTGAGGCACACACTACCACTAAAAGATTACCTCTCTTAATGAGTCTTACTATCAACAAAAACAAAGTGATTCCAAAATAATGCAAACACACAGTTACTAGGACACGTTAAGGGTTTCCTATAAATCAATGCAAAGTCAAACTCTGAGAACTGCAGAGGGAAGATGGACATTTGAAAGCTGCTTGTTTTCTGGTTAGATGAGCATCTTATACCTGAAGAACATGCATTTTCTCAGATAGGGGAGAATTTCTAGAGGTGTAAAGGTCATCTGGAAGGCATTAAAGATGTATTTCAATGACATTCTAACAAAATATGGGCTGAGAAATCCAGCTCCCACACACATGAGTGAACAAACTGGTTAGACAATTAACAATGCCAACATATTAAGTAGCTAAACCCTAAAATACAACATGATACACATTGAAACCATGGATTCAAAACAAAGTGCTAATGATATTGATAAGCGAGAGATCATTGTCTAAAAGTAGTCAAAACACACGTTTTCATTTAGCTGAAAAAGTAGGAAAATACTGGTTAGAGGGTACGTCGTTGGCGGCTTTCTGTGATTAATATACACACTTACACTCACAAACACCTTTTTTGACAGTTCTCCCACGTTAGAACGTGGCTCTTCTGATCACGTTTCCAGGGGCTTTATCTCCTCTGTTCAGGCATGGCTAGAGTGAAAAGTGAAGTCCAAGAAAAAAATGCATACTTGTTGCTTTTAATAGGAAAATAAACAAAACATTTAAACACAAAGGCCTTAAACGTCCTGAGAAGATTTAGGTAAAGGACCAGATTCTACTAAGCGAACTTTTTGACAATGGTAAGAACCGAATCGAAGAATCAAAAGTTATTGCAAAAACAATATTAATAGAGAAACAGTACTGAATTGTATTGGGGAACAATTAACACATGAAAAAAGAGATGCTTTACCCAAATCGTCCGTAAGGGGGTAGCAGTGCACTAAGACTGTTCTTTGAAGGGACGCGGCCAGCTATGTTCCTTAGAAAAATTCCACAGAGCAGACATTGTTTTTTTGATCAGGTGGAACGGTGCCTCCCCTAGAGACATAGCAAATGTTTCTCATAAGTGAGCCTATGCTTCATAAAACTCAGGTCACATGACAGAACAGAACTGAAAAAACATGCCATAATGAAACATACTTAGGGCCTTATTTATGAAGGACTTGCGCCGCCGGTGCGTCACTTTTTCCCATGTTAAAAGTAACGCACCGGCGGCGCAAGTCCTTCATAAATAAGGCCCTAATACCATAAAATACACCTGAAACAAAATTCAATGTACATTTTTATGAAGTACCTGAACTCATGTCTTATTCTCCATTCTGGGTCGAATAACTTGATATAGCTTGACCTTGCTACAGGGTTAACAACCAGAAGCTAGATTTTTGGCCACGCGGTTTCCCCGTCGCTCATTGACTACTGAAGCAAAAATGTTTCTCATGAAAGTATTACTAGCAAGACAGACAAGGCAAAACAATGCAAAATATACCACAATAATCACTGAGTCGAATTATAAACACAAGTGACCTTTCACAAACTCTAGATTAAGAAGTAAAACATTCCTAACCAAAGTGGCTGGGTATTAAAAGGCAGCTCCATCGAATCTAATGAGGCAACAGGAGGAGCAACAAACAGATTTTTGAAGGTCAAAATTATGGACCATGGACATATCTTAATCATAAATAAAATAAAACATTAGTTAGAATGTTAAAAATACTTTTCAAACGGTTCAAACGGTACAAAATGACACATATAGCTACCCCAATAAATAATGTAAAATTCTCAATAAAATAGCGATTAAAAGTACAGATTTATTATTTAGAGGGATATAATAATCCTTATTTAATCAGAGTAAAAACGTTTCCTATGCAGAATTCACATTGCACCTTAGAATGTAGATGGTGGAATGACATATATTAACAAGCAATTCAATTCAATATATTTATTAAAGATTTGGAACTCATAGGAGGTCCACATAAAATGCATTCGTAGAATTACAAATAAAACAGAAACACATAACAAGCATAATCACAAACCATCATGAAATTTATCAGGAGCTTGTCTTCGATTAGCTAAATTTCGATAAGAAGAAACAAACAATATTATCAAAAAACCTGATCATACAGTGCTTGAGATTTTCCACATTATAACTCCTAGGATGATAAATTGGACATTATGTATGCTGACAGTTCATTTAATAAAAAACAAAAGTTCCATTTCAACTAGAGAATCAATTTAAAATTAGAGACAGAATAAAACATGGGCATAATCAGACCTGTGCAAAAGGCAATTCAGTAGCAACCAGCTCACAAGAGAAAAACCTCCTGAATTCCACTGCATATACGTTTTTAGAATGAACAACAGAACATAGTGGGAAGCATAAAGCAACCTAACCCTAATTATGAGAAAGTAGCAGTTAATAGCTGCCTATCAATGTGCAAAATACAAATTAATAAAACTAAAGACTTCTACAGATGGAGAGCTAGCTAAAAGGCTGGCTAAGGGGATAACCACCCGTTTGAAAAGTGTACTAAAAAAGCAAGAGAAATTAAAACGTTTTAATCCCACTGCTTCGTTTTCTGTTCAAAGTTGATAATCTCAGGTTGGTGCTACATTTTTTACACAATCTTATAGAAACATCATTACAAGGTTATGCTACGTTTTTAACGGAGTTTTGTAAAAACATCGGACGGAGACAACGATAATGGCTCAATGCCAATGCTGGACATACAAACAAAACATGGTCCAGAGTCTGATTGCTCAGCATACACAAATTACAAATGTTCCCATTATTCGGATTTTGAGACCAGTTTGCTGTAAGGTCATTTAAGGGCAGAAGATTCATACGACCTAAAATAAGTAAGCGACGAATGCTGTGTTATAAGTTCCAAAATAAATATTTTTGTGCAGTTCTCGTAGAGTTTGTCCTAATTATTAGTTTTAATCTTTCTTTAGAGTTACAGGATTGAATGTCTCTATCGAAACTAATTCTGCCACTCAGAGCTTTTAGGAGAGACTTAAATCCTAATGATGGAAGGGTAAGTACTGATTCTTCTTGTATACTAAAGACTTTTAACGCCAAAGAGAAATCACGGTAAAAGGAGTAATTACCTGCCTTAACGTCAAAGAGTTCATGGCTTAAGACACCTCTTAGTGAATCAGGGTCACTATGTTTTAGCTGATAACACCAACGTAGAACCCTGGATAAGCCTTGATTATAGGAGCTTATCAAACCAAATTCCAAACTGATTGCTGCCGTTGGAACTAAGGTGGTAAAATTACATATTTTTCGTAGTATCTGGCCTTCAACCTTGTCCAAAACACTCCAGTCCTTAACAGGGATTGATTCTATCGCATAAAGCAGGGTTGAGGGGATTTTTGCTTTAAAAACCGTCAATAAATGAACTAAATGTCTCCTACCCATAGCGCTGTAAAAAATGCGCAAGCCGTTGGCATGCAAAGTAGCTTTACTAGAGCAGTGTGAAATGTGGGGATTATTTTTCAAGCTGCTTTGCTTGTCAAAAGTTTCCCTAAATAGAGGTATAAATCTACTACCTCCAGTCTTTCAGGACCGATTTGCCAATTAAAATTATAAGATTTTCTACTTTTAGAACTTTTCAAAATTAAAATGTTACTTTTGGATACATTTATTTTCAAAAAGTGTGCCACAGTATATATATTAACAAGCAGTCAAACCTCAGTATATGAAGAGTGTCTAAGTGGTTACAATGACATATTTACATACAGATGGAAGCCAGCCAAAATTTATGCGGACAGGCATAAGCAGGGCAAATAAAAAAGACATGTAGAACATTCACAGTCTGGGACTGTCATAAATGACAGATGTTGGTAGCCTCAGCAGACCAACTCTTCGTAAAAGCTCCTAGCGGCAAGGTACCCACTCTAAATTGAAAGTATAGTTTTCTGTCGCAAGATACAGTCATGTAGTTCCAGTACGGGTCATATCTGATCCGGGACTTGAAGTCTAGAAATGCTTGAGTTAAAGCAGGGAGATCTGCTCTTGCAGCTGCTTTTGCCTATACCGCTGACAGGGCCGGACTGGCCATAGCAATCCCCCAGTGCTCTGCAAGGGTGGGGGCCGGTTTGGGTTGGTTTGGCCGAAAACCGGCCCCGGCAAAGAGCTTGGTGGCACCTAGTGTATTGATGTTTGTGTGGCCCCTTAAAAAGCTGTCCCTAGTGCTCTGGCTTCGTACAGTTAAAAGACAGGCCGACAACGTTTAGAATAGGGGGGCATATTATCAAGGGATTTATCTCTGCTTTTTTGGCTTTAAAAGCAAAGAAAGCAGAGATAAAATTATCTCCCTATCAGCAACAGGGTGCTAACACGCAAATTCGCATGCTAGCACCCTTTTTCTCTACGCTTCCCCTTGCATCTCTAATGAGATGCAAAGGGGGCATTCCAGAGAAAAATAATAGGAGAAATGTTGTTAAGCGACATTTCTCCTATTATCAAGGATATCGCTAACCCTGTTACTGATAAAAATCACCGCTAACCGCGGTTAGCGCTGCTTTTTTTACACCTGGTATTTTCCTGACTTATCCATGATATCCTAGCGACGGTGGATATCATGGCTAAGTTTGTGAGCCCCTATCATCAAGCTAATGCCAAACTTTGAGAGAATATCATTGGTTTTCCAGCGATAATCTCTCACTTGGCAGTCAGCGCGAGGATTTTTATCACTTCTGAGATAAGAGTTGCTAATAGCACGCTATCTCAGTGATAAAAATCCATGCTACCCGGCAATAATTATCCTAGCGCTAAGTGCGCTTAGCGATAATTATCGTTGGGGCTTGATAATATGGCCCAGGATTATTTATACTCTGTGGATTTCGTCCGATGTTCGCTTGAGCTTTAGGGCTACTTTGGTAAGATGCGTCTTCCATACCATATTGCTACTGTTGTAAGACCCAAGAAAGTGAAGCTGTGAGCAGTTTCAAAGAGCTCCCCCAGAGATAGCCCTCTTCTGTAGGATTTGTGGGGATTAAACATCATAAACTTTGTTTTGTCCATGTTGATCTCCAGTCCCATTACAGCACTAAACTCTTCAACACGTAACAAGAGCTTTTGACAGTCAACAAGGGTCTTAGAGACCAGCAGGGTGTCATCTGCATAAAAAAGTATTGGGAACTTTATTTGTGAGCCAACGAAAGAGCGTCAGAGTTGATTTGGGTTAAAAAAAGGTACAATTTCATTAACCCCTCCCCGGCTGATGACGGAACCGCTCCGTCATCAGCCGCGGTGGCGCTGTGCTGATGACGGAGCGGTTCCGTCATGGCCCACCCGATGCTCCTGCGCGGCGCGGATTCCGCGCCTGCGCTGAGCGTTCTATTGAGAGGGCGGGGCCATGACGGAACCGTCACCAGCATGCGCCCGCCGCATTTCCACCCCGCCTCCTTAGCACTGCGGTGGAATAGCCGCCGCAGTGATGGAGTTAATCTACAGCAAAAATAAAATGGGGCCAAAACACAGCCCAGACGAACACCTCTGTCAACTTTAATCTTATCTGTTAGCTTTACCTACAGTTATCCTCATGGAGGCGAGCAACCAGTGATACTAGATGTGGTGGCATTTTCATGTCAGTAAGTGTTTGCCACAGTTTACAGCACGGTACCAGGTCAAACGCCGAACATAAGTCGACAAAGGCCACATATAGGTTGCCCTTGCTGAAGATAACAGTGCACCAATAGATCATACAAAACTATAAAGCTTGGTCAATTGTAGATATTTTTGATTGAAAACACACCTGGAAAGGACTAAGGAAAGACCTATCTGCCATCCAAGATTGTATTTTAGCAAGGACTCGACAAAGGATTTTCTGAATGCTGTCAATAATATTTATGGTCATGTAGTTCAATGGCACTGATGGGTCGCCTTTCTTGTGCCCAGGGATGACAGTAGCACCTTTTCACAGCCGGTAGCACCCGGGCATGGGACCTCCTGCAGCAATGGTGTTTCTTAGGAATGTAGCGTGCCCATCCCTCCTTATCTAGTAGAAAGACATTGGCCGGAATACAGTTCAGACCATCCGCTCTGCCACTAACAATAGCCCTTGAGGATTGATCAAAATTAGCAAAGTCGAACAAATCTTCCTAAGGGCAATGGCAGAGCAGCCGGGAGTTAGAATGGAATGAGGCTGGTTCAATGAGACAAGCCAGGATTCGGCTTCTACCTCGAGATTACGGGGGTTTCAGAGCGAGTGGGGAATTACTGGGCTCTGTGGGGCTTAGGGATAGTTGGCGGTGATGCGCCTGTTGTTCCGATGCTCGATGGCAATTCCTGTAGAAGCCGACTCCCGGCTTGTCTCATTGAACCAGCTCCCGATTTGAAATACCGTACGTTCACACTGAGAAGTACTATTAAGTATTGGCAGCCCGCCCTCCTATTACATCCACCACAACGATCCAACTTCGCTGTCCCAGGAGGCATTGTGGTTCTTCCCAGGCATTTCATTTTTGTAGTCCTGATGATGATCACTCTATTTGAATTGCAGACTATTTTGTTGACAAAATTGTCAACATTCAGAAAGACTTTCCTCCACCCCCGACGACCATCACACAAGACACAGCCAATCACCTTCCTCTCTCCAGTTTTAAACCAGTATCCTTGCAACAGACAAGCAAGGCAATCTGCGCCTGTAAATCAGGAGCACCTACGGACTCCTGTCCTCCTATCATCCTTCACCACCTGATTAGCACAGTCAATCCCCACATCAATGGAATCATTAATGAATCCCTTGCATCAGGAATTGTACCTGCCGAGTGGAAGAAGGCCACTGTCAAACCTCTGTTGAAAAAACAGAACAAACCATCCACAGACCTGACTAATATGCGGCCTATCTCCTTACTTCCTTTCCTAGGCAAAGTCACAGAGCATCTAGTGCACGAGGAGCTTAAAACCTTCACAGAAGCCCACAACATCCTGCACCCACAGCAATCGGGCTTCCGCTCCGGTCACTCGACCGAAACAGCTTTGATCGAGCTCGCTGACTCCATTAAATTCCTACAGGATGAGGGCAAGCAGGCTGTCCTCATCCTGTTGGATCTCACAGCGGCATTCGACACCATCTCACACGTTATTCTAATCAATCGAATGCGAGAGATCGGCGTGACAGACTCAGCCCTGGCTTGGATCTCATCATTCCTATCAAACAGGTCCCAGACCGTAGCACTAGGACCATATCGTTCCAGCGAAAAGCCAATTACATCTGGAGTGCCCCAGGGGTCCATATTGAGCCCCCTATTTTTTAATATCTACATGGCACCCCTCTTAGCTGTGATAGAGTCACATGGCATCCTGGTTACGTCCTACGCTGACGACACGCAATTGGTCGTCACCATCGACAAACAGCGTACGGACGCAGAGCTCCGTTTTAAAAATTGCCTCTCTGATGTCTTTGTATGGCTAAACACTAATCATCTTAGATGTAATAGCGCAAAGACAGAGATCATCCCAATAGGCAACAATATTTCTTTTTCTCCCAAAGACTGGTGGCCCTCAGGCTCCGAGGCTCCTCCTAGTGCAGTCACATCAGCCAGAAATTTGGGCGTACAATTTGACTCTTCCCTTACTTTTGACGATCACGTCAAGATCACTGCCGGTCGATGCTTTGGACTAATAAAATCTTTGAGGAAATTCTTTGATTTCCTCCCAATTGCAGCCAGAAAGTCAGTCGCGGTAGCCCTCTTACTCTCCCGACTTGACTACTGCAACGACCTTATGGCTGGGATAAAAAAATCCACCCTCAGGAAGTTGCAGAGTCTACAACATGCTGCAGCCCGACTGGTTCTACAACTTCCCAGAAGGTCATCTGCATCGGCAGCCCTGAATTCACTTCATTGGATGCCACTGCACAAAAGAATCTTTTTCAAATTGCTTCTCACAGTCCACAAAACCATGCAAAATACAGGACCCCGCTATTTTGTAAACCGCTTCAAGCGCTACAACCCTTCGCGCTGCCTGAGATCGTCTGGGACTAACCTTGTCCAAATCCCCAGATTTAAATACAAGACCAGGGGAGGAAAATCCTTCAATGTTCTGGCAGCTAAAGCCTGGAACACCTTACCCATTGACCTTAGAGTCATCAACAATGAGAACAACTTCAGGAAACTTCTCAAGACATGGGTCTACAAACTATCAGACTCCTCGGTCCTGGCTGCCATCTAGTTTCTTGTTTATCTTGTGTTTATTCACCATCTTTCTCAGTTATTCCTCCGTAACTCGCCCAGCGCCATGATGCTCCCTTGGGAGCGAACGCTCGCGCTCTACAAATACCCACAAAATATCAAAATATCAAATAATGAGCTTGGGATTGAAACGTCATCAACAAACTAAATAGTGCCACTGTTTTCCAATGTGTATGAATAATGTGTTCACTGTTATGGTTAGCTTGCTTTATTCCCTGATTAGTCCAAGCTACCAAAGCTCCAGTTTTGCCTGAAATCTTATATGTTTAATGTTTGCTCGTTTCCTGTATTTTGAATCGGGTGCAGGATTGCGTCCTGCTTTATTGTTGTCTCTCCCTATTTATGTTACTTTGATTACATTGCACATTAAAAATTCCCTGTCCGGCTGGACATCGAATGTATATAGCACCCATTAAAGTCTATATCATTGTAGTTCCTCTCTAAGGACCATTGTTCTATAATGTACTTGACACCCGGGGTCCTTAGTTACTCATCGGGCTCCCTTGTCTGTTTAAAATACCTACAGTGTGTGCCACATCTGTGACATCCCTTTTTTTGCATGTCAGTCACCTCTAAGGTAGGCTCTAGCTAGTCCTATGCAAAAACAACAGTTGATGGACAGAATGCAGAACAATGGCATGCATTCACCCCAGTACAGAGATCTGGGCCTAAATCCATCGTTTTTTTGCTCACCACACCACCCCAGTTCAGATATGGCCATATGCAAATCAGCCTTGACCCTCTGCCTCAAGGGAACAGTCTAGCCCGAACTGCCAAGCCATGTCTTCCCTGGACCGGAATTAAGCATCCTAGGACCCGTTTCTGGCTATCAGCCGTCTTCAGCCAGGATAGCTTGACTCCAGTGGCGTGGAGAGCACGCGGGACTCTCTTCTGAGCATACCCGTCCCACTTGGGGTGAAAATGCAAAAACAACAGTTGATGGACAGAATGCAGAACTGGGTGCATTGTAGGTGAAATGCAGGACATGTACCTTAAGTGTGTGACATGGTAGTGACACACAGCCAATTTGGTTTACCACTGCTTTGAGCCTGCCCTGCCATAGGAATGCATTGGGGATTCCCTGATAAGGGTTTCAGTGGTAATTCCTAATATGAGAGGAGCAGCGTGGTCAAGTTTGTTATGGTTGGAATAGTAATAATAAATGCTGTGCAATGGTGTGCACAGATTTATTATACTTATTTTAGAAATGCCGCTTCTAGAAGTTGGCATTTCTGTGTGCTATGTGTCTGTCTGCCTAATGTGGATTGCATGTCTGGCTTTAGAATGACGGGGGCTGGTGAGGTGTGTGTGGCTCCAGGGAGGGCAGGGTGAGTCTGCACTAGGCTAAATAAGGGATCTGTGTTTGGAGTAGTAAGAGGAGTAGTAGGAGGAGTGAATAGGTGTGTGCCTGCCTGGGTTAATGCTGGCCTCGCCCCCCTGTGGTGGTCTGATGATCAAGCCCCCAGCTGCCAATGGGAAAGTGGAGACCTGTAAAACAAGTGCGCCAAAACCCACAAGAACCAGTTCAGGCTAGTTGCCCCAAAGCCCTGTGCCAAGGGCAGACAAAGGAAAAGTGTGTATTAATATTGGGGACCCCATGAAAATGTGCTTTTGGTGCTTCCTTGTGATTGGGACTGCTGCTGCTGGGCCCCAGGAGGTACTGCCATGAGGGACTGCCTCCCTGCTTAAGGGCCCTGTGAGCTGGCCTGCCTGGGCCCAGCCTTGCGCCATTGGAGCTTTGCCTAGGCGCCTTGTGAGCGCTAGATATCTTCACCAGGGCGGGGAGAGTGCTGGGGCTTCGCATCACTGAGCTGCAGATCGGTCAGAGGAAATCCCCTGTGCAGGGATTTCCCCATGCTGCTGCTGGTGGAGCGGGAGACCACCCCCCATTGTCGTGGTCCAGTAGTGCAGCAGGGACCTGCCCTGCTTAGTGGGTATTTTTCATGACGGAGCCGTAGCCCACCATGCCTTGACAGTAAGGGTGAAGTTTGAGGCCACCCTACATTTGCTCCTGTTGGCGGGAGCCCACCCCGCAGTGGTGTGTTGTGTTAGCGGAGCCTACCCAGCATTTGTGCTTGTTACGAGTGGGACCCACCCTACATTTGCTCAGAGGAAAGGAGAAGCAGTGCGGCTGGCCAGGAAGTTAAGCTTTGTACCTGACTGTAGGCGAAGCCGGGAAAAGGAAACTGCCGGACGGCCTAGAGCAGCGCGGCAGGAGGCAAGGCAGCGTCAGCCTACTTGAAGGCAGAGCTCCCGTAGCCGCGGTGGAAGCCCTGCATGTGGTCCCGGGCGTCAGCAGAGTCTGACTAGTTGGAGTCTGCAAGGAAGGGGCTGGTCGAAGCACATTGCCGGTGCCTGCCCCGCAACACATAAGGAGTCCCCAGAGAAGCCCCAGTGAATGTGTCTGCGCTTGTGCTTCTTTGTTTCTTTCTTCTTTGTGCCAAGAGTGGCACCAGAGGAGCCCGGTAAAGGGGGCTCCCAAGACACGATTGGTGGCAGTCCTTCTCCTACACGAGTGGGGCAGTGTGGGCGCTCCCTGAAGCGGCACAGTGGTACGGGTGCTGTTTCATTTTGAGGGCAATTTCATGATAGGAGTCCCAGTGTGAAACTTCATCAAAACCCTTCTATTTAAAGTGTTTAACTGGTTGGCCAATAACCAACTAAAATGTAACCCAGACAAATCGGAGATTGTTTTCTTTGGCACAACTCCTACAGAAGTCTGGAAATGGTGGTGGCCCCAGAATGTCCCTGCCTCTTGGCCACTCTTCATAGCTCTGTAAAATAATTGGTGATTAAAATTGACAGTTGCAACCCCAAATTCAATCTCCGGTGGGCACCTGTGTTGGGTTACTATGCACTCTGAAAAAATTCTTGCCACTCCTCTCTGTTGATTTTAGGAACACAGTGGTTCAGGCCTTGATCACTGCCAGACTCGATTATGGAGATGTTCTGTATCAGGGTCTGCCAGAATGTCTCTTGAACCCGTTGAAGATTTTTCAATATGCAGCATTCATGTTGTCTCTCAATCTGGCCCCTAGAACCCGTCTATCCCAACATCTTTATGCACTTCACTGGCTGCTGTGGAAAAGAGGATTCCATTTCAAACACTGGCCCTGGCGCATAAAGCACTGCATGGAAAGAGCATAGTTTATCTTAGGCAGAAGCTTTCTATTTGTGACCACGATCGACTTATGGTCATAAAGTCGCCATTCCAAAAATCCATTGGACTGGAATCAATGGAAGATCTCTCTTCTATCTTGTTGCTAAAGCCTGGAATTAACTCTCGCTGGCAGTTTTGGCTACCCCTGAACTAATAATGTTCAGGAAGAAATTAAAAACATGTCTGTTTATTTTATTTATTTATTTATTTTATAGTTTTATAGAGCGCAAATCAGACCTGTGGGGGTGTCAAAGCGCTTTACAGTATAAAGGGTGGTGTACAAAGTGTTGGGAAGGGAGGGATCAATTGGGTAAATTAGGGGAAACATAATGCAAGAAAACACATAGTCTAAAGTCCCAGCTACATGTGGGAAAGAAATTAAAACAGGTAGATACATTGTACAAGAAGGCACACAGTCTCAACCCTTAGGGGTGCCCAGGAGTGCAGGAATAGGTATTGTCCATAGAATGATAATAATGTAACGTGTTCCTTAGATTAGGTATTTACCTATTAAGAGTTTTTGGTCTCCTTCTTAAAATGTGCCAAGGACGGAAGCCTTCAGGTGGGAGAGAGTTCCAAATCCTTGGTGCAGCCCCAGTGAAGGCCCGATTATAGCTTCTGGAATCATGCTGGTTGTAGCAGTAGGTCTTTTGCAGATCGGGAGTTTCTGGGTCCTCCTGATATCACGAGTTTTTGAGCGAGAAATGTAGGGGAGTTGTTATAAAGATTTTTGTGAGTAATGCAGGCCAATTTAAATTGGATCCGGGCCTCTAGGGGAAGCCAGTTCAGCGCTTTAAGGTGGGGAGAGATGTGGTTGAATTTCTTTGAGCCGGTTAGCAGTCTGGCGGCAGTGTTGAGGCAGGCTTTCAATAGGGCCAGATATTTCTTGGGTAGCCCTGCAAGAGTGGAGCATCCATATTCTAATCTGGAGCTGACTAGTGCCTGTACTGCCGTTTTATGGTCGAGAAAGGGCCTGTTCAGTAAGTGAGGTAATTCCGTCCAGTCTCCTGTGTTAAAGCAAAACTGCTACTAGGGTCTCAACACTCCGTTGAGTAGGCATGTGCTCTATAAATGCAGTTTCTTTCAATAATTCATTCAACGTTAGTTCCATTGTTCTTTTCTGCTCTTGAGGAGCAAAGTTTATTTTTCACGTATCTGGGATTTCAAGATGTAGAGCTTTATATGGTATTCAGACAATTTTCAAGTCTGCTATGGCTTTTAGAAGAAGCCGGTGTTGTTCCCTCAGAAAGGGGGATAGGGGTTCATTTTTTGCCACATTTGACATTGTGGGCTTAGGATGGTGGATATTGTCGATGTGTGAGATTACAAGTGTTGAAACTGCTTCATTAAAGGGGCATTGGAAAATAGTCTATTTGAGCTTTCAGAGTACAAACAGTTTGAAGATAGACATCTTTACATTTTCCGAGTTTTGTGGAAACACTGTCAACTTTTAGTCAATGATGAAGTGCATTTGTTTTGCAGGGGTAGTATTAGAGTTGTCAGCCTAGGGTGGTCTTCTCCCAAATATTTTGCCGTCCTTCTCCATTTTTTTGCTAAGCTCATTTTTGCTGACCTTTGAACTATGCCCACTTTACCACTGCTAACTAGTGCTAATGTGCATGTGCTCACTCCTTAAAACATGGCAACATTGGCTTATCCCCAATAGGAATATTTAATTTAAATCCATTGTAAAGTGGTACTGCAGGTACCCAGGGCTTGTAAGTTAAATGCTACTAGCATCCGTGCAGCACTTATTGTGCCACCCACTTAAGTAACTGAGGTGATCTACTTAGGAAAAGAGGGAGCTCTTGAATGTAAGTGGACACTTCAGGTTCTAGAATGGAATGTGTGACCTTGCCACAGCATCAGTTGACTCCTTGTGCTACTAAAATGATGACATGAAATAAACGTTATCATGAATGTACACAACGGTGTTTCCATTACATTGGTGTCATGTTTTCTCAATGTGGTGACGAGGATGGCATCGTAACACAGAATAAAAGTGATGACGAGTGTCATGATGTATGTGACAATACCAAAGAAATGGCATCAATGGTTCAAGAATGAGATGAGTCATAGTGTGTTGATCCATATGCCAAAGTTCTAGTTGGAAGTAAAAAGTTAAGTTTGTTGGTGGATTCAGGAGCAAATATGACAATAATTACAGAAGATTTTTTTACCCACAAATGGGGATCAAAGGAGTTAATACCACGGGACAGGAGTCTGGTATCTTTAGAAGGGAAATAAAAGTGACCTTTTGGGGTATTTTGAGTGTTCTTTACAGTTTAAAGGGAGAAATATTCTTGGCAAGGTGTATCTGGTGAAAAAGGAGTTGAACATTCTGAGGTAGTGCCACCAAGGTTTATTTGGAATCACACACCGGCGAGGAGCATTCAAGTGTCATTGGTGAATGATGAAGAGCACACACTGACCAGAAGTATGAGTCAAGAAGGATGTGTGTGGGTGGAAAAATGGAATTGTGAGTTTAAGAGTGGGTTAGGTAAGGATAAAAGATTTAAACATAGGATCCAAGTAAACAATGTGGAAGTACATGTAAAATATGGAATGAAGAGTATCCCTGTCAATGTTAGAGAAAAATTGGCGTAGATGTTGACAAAATGTCTATACGAAGGAATCATTTATCCTGTGGCGTCCTCATTATGGTTGTCACCTTTAGTGATTGAAAAGAAGAAGAATGGGAATTTACAAATGTGTGTGGATTTGAGATGCTTAAACAAAGTCATATGGGTAGACTCACAGCAGCTACCATGCATTGACTATATTGTAATACATTTTTCAGGTTCAAAGATGTTCAGCAAGATTAGCTTAGCTTCAGCCTTATCATCAGGTGGAGTTAGATCAAGCAAGCAGACATTTCCCCACTTTTGTGTCATTCATCTGGAATTTTCAATTTAGAAGGATGCCGTTTGGGTTGGCTTCAGCCGCATCCATTTTTCAGCATGTCATGCAGCCGCAGCCGGCAGTAGGAGTATCTGCAGGGCGGTGACGTGGGGAGGGGGAGGGGCAGGGTGGGGGTAGTAATGTATGGATTACGTAGCTTCCCAGGTAAGTAAACATTTAAATAAATAAAATGAATTTTGTTGAGTGCACTGCATCACCAAATGAGATGCAGTGCGCGTAAAAAAAATCGTACCTACAAAATAATGAATTTAAATGTAACATATACACAGTTGTGTCCATTAAAGTAAGAAATAGAATTTGCACTCAAAGGAACCAGTGAAAGAGCTGTAAAAGAGGGTGTATTCAAGTGTGGAAATTATGAGACATTTTGCAACCATAGCTTCAGTGTAAAGAAAATAACTTACAAAAGAAGGGAGAACAAGTGACCCCAGTGTGGTCCACAAGAGCCAGAGCGGCGTTTATATTTGTAGAAACCAACAATTGAACTGAATCAGCTGACATATCCAGTGCCTCACAAAAACTAGTGAATGTGAAGTTGAAAGAACACAATATCCAGCGATTGATCATACACAACATCTAATCCAATAGATTAAAAAGCTGTTGACCTAGTTAAAAGGATAAATTGTTCCTCACTAAACAACACAATATTCTTTCAATACATTAAGTGAAAATTACAAAATAAACACAAAGATTGGGAGAAACACAACACACACTGGTTTGACTACAAACTGATCCATTGGATCTGTGACTGAGGCCTTCATATAATATCCCAAATGTCAATTCCCCACTCCATAGTCAGAATAGATTCAGTATTTCAAGTTACATCACGTGTTCGGTGGGAAATGCTCTTTAATCGCTAACTTCTTCAGGATTAACCAAACAATTTTCCCACGATACGTTAAAACGAAAACTGTAAAAAAAACAATACCTCAATGTAATTTCTGTGTGTCTAAATTATAAATAAAACCTGCTCCTGTGGCACTAATAAGTCAAATGTACATGTACCAGTGTATTCATTGTAAAACATTTTTCTTGCTGACATTAAAGTGGTACTTAAAAAGCAACATTGTCCATTTATTTCTCATAACTAGGCATTAACGTGCGAGGACCGTGAAGTTCCATTTCACCCCATAGTGGAAGCATATGTCAAGTTCTATCAATTCCAAAGGACCTTACTTCAATACTAACACATAAATACAATCATGTTGCTGCAATCTTAGAAGAAAGGAAATGTAAGGAAACTTGTTATGATAACCTTCAATTTACATTGTCTCCTTTTTATTCAAACTTATTTTTTTTATATTGAATGTATTTTAAAGTGTTGTTTTAATTCTGTTTATTTATTCGAGTGCTTGTGGATACAAGGTATTTTTTGTTTTTCCGTCTGGTGCGTACACAAATAAATCAGGTTTTCCGACCCGTGTGCTAGCCACATACAGTTGTCCATGTGAGAAGCACGGATTCTCCAAATCTAGTCCACACACTTGCAGTGATTGTCCTTGTGCTTTGTTGATGGTCATTGCAAAAGCGAGTTGCACCGTAAACTGTAAATATTCAGTATTGGAAAGATTATGAAGGCCCTGGAGGCCCGGGGGGGCCGATATTTAACTTTTTTTTTTGCCAGAAACCTTCACAGGAGTGTACTCAACAACTTTTAACATTTTCTTTTTATTATTATTATTATTTGTTTCCCAGAAAGCTTCGCAGGAGTGTACTCCACAACTTCCCAAAGTTTCATGGCGATCGGATGAATGGTGTAGTAATGCATAAAGGACAAACAGACTTACTTTCATTTTTATATATATATAGATGGATGACTTCTGACACACTCAGTCGCAGATTGTAATGACAAGATGTCAGAACTTGACTGTAATAAGACATTGCAGTTGAGTTCAGACATCATAGTGCCTGCTGCCAGAGCCAGCACTGGAGATGGAAGACAGGTCAGGTCACAGAGCTTAAATAAAGCAGCTGTTTAAAGAAATGAAAAAGAAGCTGCTTTTCTTTCCACTGCTGTTTTTCAGTGACAAGCAGAAATAACATGTTTATTGTTTGCACTCCTTAGATAATTATAAAAAAGTTAAAGGTAGAGCTATTGTGTTTATTTCTTTCAACTGACTATAATGAACTGTTTACAATATTTTTTTGCAACAAATATCCAACAGGTTTTTGTTGCGTTTAATTTGTACTACAAATTTTATTTATATTTTCAAAGATACTCCCTTTAATATGAAAGAGTTAAACACAAAGGGGCATCTTTATCAAGGATTTTGCATCACCCTTGTGCCATACGAAGGGGGCGCTTGGCAACGCAAAACCTATGATGAGATTTATCAAGCCATGCAAAGCCACCTTGCAAGGCCCCAAGTGGCTTGGTAAATCAGGAGTAATGCAAAGCGGCGCACGCTTTGCATTGCTCTGCCCCAGGGTGGCATTCCATGGGTGGAGAGTGGATGCTCCCATGCAGCCACTCATGGATGCTGAAACATTCCCAGATTTACCCAGACTTGTAGATCGAGAAATGTATCTGAATGTTACGCCTTCCCGGGGGAGGCATAACGAGGACAAATGTTTTTATTTATCCTCTTTTTTTCTTTTTCTATGTGTGCTGCATTCTGCCGCTCAAGTTGAAAGAGATAAAAGCCTTGGAATATTGTTTTTGTGCAGGAAGGTGTACTACCCTGCACAAAAAAACCCTGGCTGTAACACAGGCACCCTTTCACTATGGTGAAGGGGTACTTGTGTTGGCACTAGAGAGCAGCTTGTGCGCCCGAGATGGAAGAGAGAAAGAATTTGCCATATCTCGATAGATATGACACATTCCTGCACTCTCCCTTTCACACAGTGCAGCAAGGTGTCTTGATGCATTGCATTGTGTGAAATAATGATAAATATGGCCGAAAGTTTTTTAGTGGTATTTGAGAAAGGAAATGGCGTGACCATACATTATTTGGGTGCACGTGATAATTAAATTGCAAGTCACCTCATAGTTCCATAAACTTATAAAGGGTCTTGCCTTCGGTCTTGTTCAACTACATAGTTATGGAACTCCTTTATGACTTGCACTACCCTTATAATGTACGGAAGGGGGTACCTTATCTCACATATAATAACATGTGCTCCTTTATATCAGTAATAACTAATTCACTTTGCCTAGAACTTTTGCTTATGCAATTATTAAAACCCTCTTAAACTGGTGCTAATTTTAGTGCCTTTAGAAGGCTGAAAGTTTGCTTTGACCATGCTATGATCAGAACCTTGGGCTTTCAGGTCACACATAAATCTCATCAGAGTGTTGAACCAATTGAACTTCATTCTAACATATGTGCACATTATAAAGTTAGGATCTAACAAATAATTATCACAACTACACATACGTATCTTAGATCTATCTAGATGTACAAACAAATTCCCATTTAGGTGAGTAATCACAAGGCTCTCTAATGTAAATATGCAAATTATTAGACAATCAATAAAGTTAAAGGTACTATAAAGTTCTGACACATGTTATTGTGATGTAGGTGCACACTGCCTTTGTAACTTTGGTAGACATTGCTTTTATTAGGAATTGTGCCCTGGCCCATGCTCTTTCTGCCAAACTATTGTTTGTGACTTGCACCATTATGTGACATACAAGCCACCAATGACTCCTGGCCCTATATCCATTTCTATATCCAGGACTGATGACCGTGCCCCTTGAACTGAATCTATGATTTATTATAACCCTTAAACCACCTCAACATTTCTATAATCTCTTGCCCTTAACACGCCTGCATTTTAATCACTTCACATTTATTTTTGGCACCCATTAACACTAAAAGTCCACATTCTATCATTCCCATTAAAATGTAATTCCATGATAAACTAAGGCAGAGGTTTTCAAATGTATTGCACAAGGGGGCACAGCATCCAAAGTTGCTGCACTGCATTGCTGTTGTATAACATTTTAGGACCCTATTGTAATTTTCCCGATTAATGCCCTTATATAGGTATAAATCACCATATCCTTATATAGGCATAGAAATCATAATCATATTTAGACATAGCTCATGTAGTACGAATATGGCAGGGCTTCTTCCACTAGTTCAGAAAATCTACAACGATTTCTTGGAAAACTCGGCTTCAGCAGCTGATGGACTTTCCCTTGCCCAAGAACTGACTTTTCCAAGAACTCATGGAGTTTTCAAAGAACTGAAATTCTTTAATGAAGTTATTATGTCCACTGTTAGAAACAGCCAGGGCTCAAGCCAAAGTCAGTCAGAGACCACCACTCCTAAGTCAGGGCAAGGGAGTTACACTCCAAGATAACCCCTGCTCACCCTCTAGGTAACGTGGCGCGAGCAGCAAGGCTAAACTTGGAGGCGGTATGAGTTAAGTATTTGCGCACGCACCCCAGCAACAACACCCATGGCCCACCACAAAGGAAACTCCACACAAGGTTATATAAAAAAATAGCCTTTGTATTATATTAAAAACACATTAGATAACACACAAAATTTACAATGTGCCAACAGGCACAGGCAGAATTTACAAGGGATTATGTACAGGACAGGCCCACATGGACCACTGTGAGGGGTAGGCACTTGTTAGAAATAATACTTGTAGGTATACACTTAGCACATAAACATATAGGGGGTCATTATGATGGCGGATTTCCCGCATACTCCGGGCCGGCGGAAGCCACCACCGGCCCGGAGGATGCGGGAAATCCGCCGAGGAGGCTTGAAAGACCCACCGCCAAAATAGGATGGCTGGTGGGTCTCGCAATCTGTCCTCCGCTTTTCCGCCGAGGTCGGAAGGCGACCACGGCGGAAAAGCACTAACATGGCTGGCGGTGTCTATCAGACACCGCCAGCCATATTAGGATGTAGGGGAAAGTAATGCTTTTCCGCGGCGGCTTTTCCGCCGTGGAAAAGCATACAGACATTCACTTTGGGGGCCCGTTGTGGGCCCCCTGGGTGAAGGTTGCATGGGGGGTGCACATGGGGGGTACCTATGGTACCCCCCTGCCTTTGCGTGCACGAAGCGGCAGGCACCGTGCGGTGCCTGCCGCTTTGTGCATGCAAATGCACTTCTTTCATTTTTTACATTGCGGCGGGTGCTGCTTCAAGCAGCACCTGCCGCAATGTAAAACATACAGGATGTGACCGCCAGGGTGGCGGTCACATCCTAATTGCCATGGAGGGACCGCCGCTGCCCATGCGGACGGTCCCTCCTACTCAGGGGTGGCGGACGGACACAAGTCCGTCCGCCATCCTAATCGGCCCCATAATGACTAGCACCAAAATAGTACATGTAGCACACAACCAGTAATCACTGGTAAAGAGTAAATACCTCCTACGCAACCCTAAACACTGTAGGAAAATCACGCAGGGGAACTAGGACCTTATCATCAGGACCTAAGGAAGGAATACCATCGCCTAAGCAGGTCACTATTAGCAAAGGGAAGGAAACCTAAACAATCACCTAAGCAGGTAATAACATAAACAATCCTCTAAGCAGGTCACTCTTAGCAAAGGGGATAAAACATAAAATACCTAAGCAGGTCACTTTTAGCAAAGGTAATGGGACATAAACAATTGCACATGAGGCATTAAACACATTCAGAGGTGCAGGTTAGAACATTTGCGCAAGAATCACATACATCAGTAAATTACAATGCGCAGGGTGCATATAGCACAACACTAGGATTGTCCCTCAGGCCAACTGGCCTCGCAAGGGGCTGAATGCCCTGAGTCTCAATGTCAGGGGGTCTGCGCAGGCAGCACAGAACACGAAGCCTAAACGTAGCAACTGTCCACTAAGTGCTGGACAGTTGTGAATCAAGATGAGCAACGTTGGAGCCACGTGGGCTCAAGAACAAAGGTGACTGGCACCTAAGAGCTTCAGCGCTCTAAACAAATGAAATGCCCCCAGAGCCTCTCTCAGGGCTCTAAATCAATGTGGGCTGGAGCCTCGTGGGCTCAAAGAATAATGCGGGCGGGTGGAGCCTCTCTCAGGCTCAAAAACAGCTGGCCGCCTGAGCCTCGCAAGGCTCGCAACAAAAATGCCCCAGGATCGTTGGAGTCCCTCACGGGGGACTCAAGACAAAAGAAAATGCCCCACGAGCCTCACGGGGCTCTTCACTTTGAGGGGAGGGGCGGGCACCGGCAATGTGCCCCGACGCCCTCCTCCCCGATCCTTCACTGAGCCCCACTCACCGGATCCTCCTGGCAGCAGTAGCGCGGGGCTTCTCTCCTCACACGGGAGCCTCCGAGGACGCGGCAGGCTGCTTCCTGCTTCTCCGGTCCTCGCAGCCAATCACAGCGCGAGTCGCCCGGCGAGCCTCCGGCAGCTGTAACCAATCACAGCGCGGCTCTCCGGGTGACGTCAGCGGCTGCACTCTCTCGGTCCCGGGCTGTGGCGGTGATCACGGGGCAATGCCGGGTGGGCACCGGCTTCGAAATAATAAAATACTACGGGGCAATGCCGGGTAGGCACCGGCCTTCCAAAATGGCAATAATCCGAGGTGGGCACTCGGAAGTCAAAAATCGGCAATAAAAGCAGCCAATGCCGGGTGGGCACCGGCTAGAGTCAAAATAAAGCGCATGGAGCGCTAGAAGGCAAAGCAAAGCGCTATTGAGCGCTGGGGCACAAGTAAAGCGCTCCTAGCGCTATAAATCAAATAAAAGCGCTTCCAGGCACAAAGTCAAGCTCCAGCAGGGTCAGGAGGCAGGCAGGGGGGCAAGGCAGGGCCAGAGCCAGCACACTGGGTCTCCAGGCAGGGAGACAGGCCAAGTGGCGGTCCTCTTGGCCCCAGCAGCAGCAGCAGCCCCCTCTGGCAAGGATCCAAAACAGAACCAAATTGTATGGGGACACAGCCCCTTCTTATACTGTAAAATCCTTTTGTCTGTAGTTGCAGGGTGGGGGAAAACCAGTCGCAGCTGGTTTTGAAGTACCCTTGATAGCTCCACCACCCATTTCATTCACTGGCAGGGCTAGGGACATCAGTCGCACTACAGGGGGTGGAGCCAGCATTGTGTGGGGAAAGTCCAGGCCCATCAGGGACCAGGTGCACTCCTCCCAAGCCATCAACATGCTAATCTCACACTCACCACCGGGCAGACCCATCCAGCCTTCCTGGAGCCAGGCTCACCAGCCAGCTCCAGCCAATCACACGGCAGGCATATTTTACATTAATATGCCAAGTCCTAGAAGTGACATTTCTACACATGACACACACATGCCACATACACCATTGCGAAGCATTAATTCTCCTGAGCTCGCACATACCAAATTCGAGTCTGCACTCCCCACGCATCAGGAACTACCAGGGACACAGACATTCCCCATGCATCCCTATGGGAGAGCAGGCCAGCCTAACTACATGCACGCACTTTACCCTGAAACACAGGGAAAAAGTGCGCACAGACCAGAAAATCATCCACACAGATCACAGATATAAAGCAAAAAGATTAGGGGTGAACCTGCCTTAAGGGCCAAGTCCAACATCCACTGTTACGTCAAATTCGGTACCTTCAAGGTATAAATATGCCCACACTTGCCATAGCAAACACACAGTGGTTTGGAGCAGTTCGACTATATTCTTGCCCGACGCACCCTGCTACTGCAAGTCCCGAAGGAAGCCGACCCTCCAGCAGAGGCACTGAGAGAGACGCTGTCTTTTCTCCTGCTGAGAAATCCAGCTCCAGTGTTTTCAAGCTACCTTTGCGGGTTTTTGGGAAATCGAGTCCTGAGACAATCTTCTTCATTCCAAATCAAGGTATAGAGCTGATTAAACCCTAAGAGAAATCTTGGATAGATTCTTGGCAAAGAATACTACATTTATGCTACACCTCACTTACTCCTGCCCTCGTACTAAGCTTAGGTGAGGTACATCCGGGTAGGCGTATTTTAGACGCACCAGTTGAGTACTTTTTAGCCTCTGTTATTTATGTATGTATTTATCTATGGTCTAGGAACCATACAATGCTCTTACAGTATTATTTTATTCTACTCTTTTTACTGTATGCATTATATTTTGCAACCAGTACTACGAGTGTAACAGTTGATTTCTTATGCTTGCGAAAGAAGACTGTTCAATAAATACCTTTTATTGAAAATGCCCATCTCTCCACTTCTCTACAACTCTGTTGAAATGAAGCATGCACGAATGACTGAGTAAAATATCCATCTATTGTTTCCACGACTATGAAGATCAGTTTTATCTTGGGGAAACAAAGTTTTCATGTTTATGCTGTTGTCAGAAACAAAATCCATTCTTGTGAACTCGAGAAAGTTTCTTGTGACCTCTGAGCTAGCTGGCACTCACAATTAAGTCTAATATATTCGATAGAGACCTAGTAGACATGAGTCCTATGTCACATCTATAGGATATATTTTTCCAATGCGCAGAGCCTATTGGGAATATAGGAACTACACTACATGGCGCCCAACGTTTGGTAAGGCACTAATTTAACGATACTAGAGTAGCTCAGTCAAGCTTTTCACATAGACCCCTTTAACCCGTAAAATACTCCAATAGACGTCTGGAGTGGGTTAAAGGATAAAATATCCACCTTAAACTGAGTAGGACGAAAAATCCTATTTAATTAGTTTTTAGTCTTGTTCAACGTTGAAGGATACAGTGTTCCAAAATCTTGTGCAACTTATCTTTATTTCCTTGAAACTTGCTCTGCAAGACTTTCAAACAAAATGTCGGATACCGACGAGGATAATCCCAGGGTTAATGGAACTGCAGGTTTCCAACAAGATGATGTGGATGCTATAATCATCCCGGAAAACGTAAGGAAAACCATAGCTATAAAACATATAGAAAATGGCCTATCAGCAAGAGGTGATAGGGTAATTTTTGTCATAGAGGCACATGAATATCAGTAGACAGAGGTATTCTATTCATGGAATTTCTTTCCACAAGCAAATCCAACAACACATGTGTTCCACTTTTATAAGATAGAGGAACACCCGGCGGAATACATTTTTTTTGAGGACATTGAAATTCCACTTACTTACCAAGAACATCACCTCTGGTTTAAAGGCGCCCTACTACATCAAAATCATATTTCCATGCTTGGTCCACTAGGTAGACCAGGAGCAACATGGCCGGTACTAGCCAGCTATACACCACATCCTGCCATTGAACAAATGACAGGTCCAGAACTATTAGCTCAGCTAAAACAATTAATTAAAATCCATAGACAATTAGTACAATATGTCATGCGGACTCTAACAGTCCAACCTGCTATAAGAATTCCACAGCACACCCTCATCAGGGGAACACAAATAAAATTACACCACAGACTATACAATCAGTCATCGGTAAATTACCCACAAAAAGGAAACAAATTCCATTCTGGTTAGCTCAAAAAATTACTCAAATCGAGTCTGTATTTCCCGATAGTGCACCTCATGAGAAACACAGGATTCTTACAATCTGTTTACCAACGGGGATTGCACCACACCTGGAGGCTGTGACACTTGGGGTACAGTCATTGCTGTAATCTACACAAAAACACATGGTGTTCCGTCCATGGTGGTAATACCAGACGTCCTGAAACAAATTCAAAATGAATACGGGGCAGAGCCTGCTTTGAATCTGGGTATGAAATTACTGAAAGATTTCAAATAGGTCTCAGCTATAATATTAGCTAATATTAAAGGTGAAGCAGCATCCGTGGCAATCCGCCAAAAACTAAAAGAACTTGATGTAACTGAACAACCATATGAATTGGCCAGAATAATAGAAAAATCCTATGAAGAACTAGGAGGATATAGTTTGGGAGGGTAACCGGTAAAGCCCGAAGTAACAGAAAATCTTGAAAAAGTTTTTTTTTTAAAAACACACTCACTACTCCTAAAAAGAAGTGGGAAAATACTAGACAGACACTTCCTAAAGAGAAGCGTTCTCAATGCAGAGGTAGGTCTCCTCAAAAGGAGCCCTCAGAAAAACGGTATAACCTCAGAAACAGGGATAATTTGAGAAAACCTGATAGATATCATGATACTGATACACGTTCTTCTCGTACCTTTCAGACTTCCTCTCAGAAATCTGAAAGAAGAGGACGAGATCCCTTCGCTCGGCTTCCGCTCATCTTGCTGTGGTGCCTAAAGTCTTGAGAGCTCGGTTGGGCGGACGATCTTTCAGCTTTACGGCAGCCAGATTATGGAATACTCTTCCGTTGGGATTGAGAAGTACGCAAGACTTTTTCTCTTTCAAGAAACTCTTAAAAACACATCTTTTTCCTAGGACTGCATCTTCTTAATCCCAAATTCCAGTAGGATGTATGGCAGGATTTTCATCAGTCAAAGCGCCAGGATACCCGTGGGGTGACAGATACGCGCTATAAAAGATTATAAATACATACATACATACATACGATCAGAACACAAGGAAGAACGTGTGAAGTCCAAAGACGATCAACATGTTCCGAAAAATAAGAAAACTTAATTCAACAAAAAGAAGGTAGCAAGTCTAAAAATCAGACATGCCGAGGATCTTGAGGCCACAACTCAAGAACGGGGCATGGACCCAGACCATGCTGGACAGTGCAGCAGAGGTTACCATAGCTCACAAGATCCTGAAGGATCATCTGGAGACAGTGGACCTGAATGAATGCATTCAGGTTGAAACTGGAGATACCAGGGTTAGTGTACCACATAAGTTATATGAAGTAACACTCCGAATAGAGGGGGACATAACTAGGAAAATAAAAGCACTCTTTTGGGAAAAACTATCTAAGGGTTATGACATTCCTCTGGCTGAAAAAGACTGGCCACCTGAATTTGCCAGGGAGTGTCCACATGGTGAAGAGATCACTATGGCAGCCATCTCAAATCATATTCCTATTCATAAAAAATACACCTATCCCAGAAAATGGGCTGTGACCCAGGCACCAGCATTATATAAAAATCATGTGGGATGGGATGAGGATTCCCCTCACCACAAAATCCAGTTGAAAAATCAACCAACTGCTCTGAAACAGTATCCAGTTAAACAAGAATCTAAAGAACAGGTCAGTGAGATCCTAGATCAACTTGAATACCAAGGGATGATTGAAACATGCACCTCGTCCATGAACAATCCTTTGTTTCCTGTCTCCAAACCAGACAATACATATCGTCTAGTTTTGGACTACAGACATTTAAATTCCTGTTGCAAATCCTTTGCAGTACAAAATGCACACAGTGCAGCACTGATGAATATAAAATGACATTAGATATTTCAAACGATTTCTTCTGTCAAAACTTTGCACCTGAAAGCAGGTATTTGACCGCTTTCTCAATAATGGGGACACCACAACACTTTTGTTGTCTCCCCAGGGATTCAAGAATAGTCCAGGGTTATTTTCAGCCAGAGTAACAGAGTTACTACAAACGTACGATGATGAGGCATTATCTTATGTCGATGACATCTATCTTACCGATGATGACTTGGACAGGCACTTGACCAGGGTGAACGTCATAATACTTGGACTCGCCTCAGAAGGGTACAAATTCAACTTTAAAAAATCAAGAGTTGCCCATCTCAACGTCCTATTCTTAGGATATGAACTTTCAAGCCAAGTGAAGGCAAAAGCAGCAAACTTTCTAGAGAAATGTGCACTGCTCCAACCTCCAATAACGCTGAAAAACTTACAGTCAGTTCTAGGATTCTTGAATTTCGGAAGAACTTACATTCTAAATTACGCAGAAAGGGTTAAACCTCTCTACAAACTAATCAAACCTGAATTAAAAACCTAATAATTGGACTCAAAAACACACAGTAATTTTGCGTTCAGTGCAAACAGACAAGTTAGCAACAACACATTTACAGACACGCGTAAATAAACGCAACCTTGTAATCTAAATCATCCCAGTTAGATGCAGATTCACATAGCTAACCTTTAATGAAGGTGAAAAGGTACCAATAGCTTATAAATCACACCTGTACAAACATAGCAAGCATTCCAAATGCAAAAGCTCTACATCCAAGGTGGATACAGTGGGTTCAAATTCAAGTTCAAGTTCAGTGATTTTTATAGCGCACTACTCACCCAGAGGGTCTCAAGGCGCTTGGGGGAGGGGGGTATTTTATTTATCGAATATCCAAGTTTTAAGTTGCTTTCTGAAGGAGAGGTGGTTCTGTGTAAGGCGGAGGTGGATGGGGAGAGAATTCCAGGTTTTGGCCGCTAAGTAGGAGAAGGTTCTTCCTTCCATGGTGGATCTATGGATGCGGGGAATTGCGGCGAGGGCTTGGTTGGATGATCGAAGTTGTCGGGTGGGGGTGTAGAAGGACAGTCACGTGTTGAGGCATTCGGGTCCTAAGTCGTAGAGGGCTTTGTGTGCATGAGTGAGGAGACGGAACGTTATTCTCTTGCTGACGGGGAGCCAATGTAGGTCTTTCAGGTGACCGGAAATGTGAGCTTGGCGGGGGATGTCCAGTATGAGTCTGGCTGAGGCGTTTTGGATACGTTGGAGTTTTTTCTGTAGTTTGGCTGTGGTACCGGCGTAAAGGGTGTTTCCGTAGTCCAGTCGGCTTGTGACCAGTGCATGGGTGACCGTCTTTCTTGTTTCGGTGGGGATCCATCGGAAGTTTTTTTTGAGCATGCGTAGGATGTTTAAGCATGAGGATGAGACGGCATTGACTTGTCTGGTCATCGAGAGGGAGGAGTCCAGGATGAATCCCAGGTTGCGTGCGTGATCCGTAGGTATAGGTGCGGTTTCCAGGGCCGGTGGCCACCATGAGTCGTCCCAGGTGGAGGGGGATGATCCTAAGATGAGGACTTCCGTTTTGTCCGAGTTCAGTTTTAGCCGGCTGTTCTTCATCCATTCGGCGACTTCTTTCATTCCTTCATGTAAGTTGGTTTTGGCGGTGTTTGGGTCTTTGGTGAGGGAGAGTATCAGCTGGGTATCGTCTGCGTAGGAGATGATGTTGAGGTTGTGTTGGCGTGCAATGGATGTGAGGGGACTCATGTATACGTTGAAGTGGGTGGGACTAAGTGATGATCCTTGTGGAACGCCGCAGATGACTTCGGTGGCCTCTGATCTAAAAGGGGGGAGGCAGACTCTCTGGGTTCTTCCGGTGAGGAACGAGATGATCCAGTCCAATGCTTTTCCTTGTATTCCGACGTTGCTGAGGCGTTGTATGAGGGTGCTATGACAGACTGTGTCGAAGGCTGCGGAGAGGTCAAGTAGAATGAGGGCAGCTGTTTCTCCGTTGTCTAGTAGAGTTCAGATGACGTCTGTTGCTGCGATGAGGGCGGTTTCGGTGCTGTGTTTGGCTCGGAAGCCGGACTGTGAGGGGTCGAGGGATTTGTTGGCTTCGAGGAAGGCGACGAGCTGACTGTTGATGGCTTTCTCTATAACTTTGGCAGGGAATGGGAGGAGCGATATGGAGCGGTAGTTCCTAAGTTCAGTGGGGTCTGCTGTGGGTTTCTTCAGAAGGGCGCTGAGTTAGGCATGTTTCCAGCTTTCCGGGAAGGTAACGGAGTTGAGGGAGTAGTTGATGACGTCTCGGAGATGGGGTGCAATGATGGAGTCTGCTTTGTTGAAAATGTGGTGGGATCATGGGCCGGTTGGCGATCCTGAGTGAATGGAGTTCATCAGGCGGATGGTGTCTTCAGTGGTGATTGGGTTCCAGGCGCAGAGGTTGTTAGAGGGGGGTGTTGGATCGGGGGTGGGTGCAGTGGACTGGTCTCTGGACTGGTTTTCAAAGCTATAGTGTATGTCGGCGATTTTGTTGTAGAAGAAAGAGGCTAGGGAATCGCAGGGGTCTTGGGAGGGAGTGATGTCGTTGGTGCCGGCGGTGGGGTTGGAAAAATCTTTGACGATGTTGAATAGTTCCTTGCTGTTGTGGGCGTTGTTGTCAAGTCGATCATTGAATGCTGATTTCTTGGTGGATCAGATCAGTTGGTGGTGTTTGCAGGTAGCGTTTTTGAAGGTGGTCAGGTTGTCAGTGGTAGGGTTTTTTCTCCAGGCTTTCTCGAGGGTGCGACATAACTTCTTAGATTTCTTGAGGTCATCGTTGAACCAGGGGGCTTTTTTGTTACCTTGCTTGATTTGATGGTTCTTCAGGGGTGCTAGTTCGTCTGCCGTGTAGGTGATCCATTGTGTGAAGTTGGTGGCTGCTTGGTTTGGGTCCGATGATTTGGCAGGGGGGTTTTTGTGTAGCGATGTGAAGAGCTGGTCGGTGGTAATTTTGTTCCAGTTTCTTCGGGGAATAGGTTTTGGGGGGTTGTAGGTTGTGGTCTTTTTGAAGTTGTGGTCCGTCCAGTGGAGAGCTGTGGTGTGATTGAAGGAGATGTGTTTGCTGGAGGAGATGATTAGGTTGAGTGTGTGTCCGGCATAGTGGGTGGGGGTATTGACGAGTTGTTCGAGTCCGAGGTTGGCCAGGTTGTCCAGAAGGGTGGTGGTGTTGGAGTCGTTTTTCTTTTCAAGATGGTAGTTGAGGTCTCCCAGTAGAATGTAGTCCTCGGAGGGGAGAGCGTGTGGGCTGATGAAGTCAGTGATGTCATCGCTGAATTGTGTGCGGGGTCCTGGTGGTCTGTAGATGAGGGTGTCTCTGAGTGTGGTCTTAGGGTCGGTGTGGATCTGGAAGTGATGGTGTTCGCCGTTTGTGAGGTAGTCATCGGAACTGGTCGTGATGCGGATGGTGTTCTTGTGGACGATGGCGATGCCTCCTCCTGTTTGGTTGGTGCGGTCCTTTCGGATGATCTTGTAGCCGTCCGGGATGGCTATGGCGATGTCGGGAGCTGATGAGGCGTTCATCCAGGTTTCTGTAAGGAAGGCGACATCCGGCGATGTAGTGTCCAGTAGGTTCCAGAGTTCAATGGCTTGTCTGTGGACCGAGCGGGTGTTGAGCAGGATGCACTTTAGGTGGTTAGTGTCGGAGCTCGGTTCGGAGTTTGTGGATTTGGTGTGGGTCCTGATGCAGTTGAACTTGCAGGAATGGCAGGTGAAGGGTTCATGGGTGTATCCTGGGACGGCTTGGTAGCAGTTAGTTGGGTGGCCGGGGTTAAGGGCTGAGAGGGTTGCGGCGTCATATGTTATGCGGGCGGAGTGGATCTTGTGGGGGACAGGGGGTCTGGCGCTGGGCGCAGTCCAGGCGCGGACGGGCATAGACGGGCTTACCTTTGGCGCACCTTCGGCGCACATGGGGCGCGCCCGCTGCACGTGAACGCTGCGCGCTGAAGTGGAGTGGGCGGAGCGAGGGAGGGGCAGCTGGGAGGCGGGAGCGGGGTGGAGAGCCAGGCTGGGAGGCACAACAAACAAACAACAAGATGGCTGCAAGCCAAAAGTGAGACCGGACGAGATTTGGGCACATCTGAAAACCTCGCTTTTAATGGGCAGTGGCACCGGCACAAACAGGCACACAAATTTAAATTAGGCAAAGCGAGCAGCGCACAGAAGAATTAACAAAAGAGCAGCAGTCCAGCAATTAAGCGCCATGAATCGATACAATCTATCAGGCACAATTAATACAGTCAGGCACAAGTAAATGCAGTAAGCAGTGCGCACTTGGACTCTATTTCAATAATCAGTCTGGCAGTAAGCGCTACGATACCAGGTCAGGGAGCAGCGTGAGGAGCGACCGCTTCTGAGAAGTCAGGACGGTCACAGCGCTACGGAGATCGACTGGAGCCTAAGGTTACAGTGGGAGGGAGGGGCAGCTGGGAGGCGGGAGCGGGGTGGAGAGCCGGACTGGGAGGCACAACAAACAAACAACAAGATGGCTGCAAGCCAAAAGTGAGACCGGACGAGATTGGGGCACACCTGAAAATCGCGCTTTTAATAGGCAGTGGCACCGGCACAAACAGGCACACAAATTCAAATTAGGCAAAGCAAGCAGCGCACAGAAGAATTAACAAAAGAGCAGCAGTCCAGCAATTAAGCGCTATGAATCGATACAATCAATCAGGCACAATTAATACAGTCAGGCACAAGTAAATGCAGTAAGCAGTGCGCACTTGGACTCTAGTGCAATAATCAGTCTGGCAATAAGCGCTATGATTCCAGGTCAGGGTGCTGCGACAGACGTTGAATACGTTTTTGACCCTTACATGAAGACACAAGAATTTCTCCAATACGAACAAGAATGTTCTCTACCCACTCAAATTTTACCTCTAGAACATTACTGCTGTATAATATTCTTTCTTTCTTTATCATCTTTATTTCGACAAAATTGCCATAAAAGAGAGTACAATGCATTCAACAATATAATTTAGGACACTTTGAATCAGTTCATTAGCTTAAAACCCACCATTCGTTCTTGTACATTTAGATAAAACATCGCAATGAGTTAAAAAATCAATAAAACCGAATAAAAAGATGTACAGCATAGAGCCCTACCCTAAATAGTTAACAGTCAGGCTCAACAGGACTGTTAGCATGGGTCTGCACACTCACCCTGAGCTAAGCATTCAGATAGTTCCGTCTCATAAATCACATTGCTGATAAGAATTTATTTACAGCAAAAACAATTGGAGGGAATGATCAGTTTTTAGCATTCGAAAGGATTCATAACACTGTCTAACCCCCAAGTTGTTACAGATTGGAACTATCCATTTTTCCCTTGGCATCTGGTATCCTGGGCAAAAAAATATAACATGCAAAAAGCAAAAATATAATAAATGGAATCAATAAACACTTATTCTAAGTCAAAGAGAAAAGACAAGTTCAAAAAACAGAAGCAAAGTATAGAAGCAAAGTATACATTGTATGCGTAAAAGCTATATCAGGTGAAAATAAAGTAAAAGCAATAAAATACATCTGGCATAGATACAAAAGAAAAGGATCTTGAAAAAGACAACAAGTGGAGAGATCAAGGAGGTTTGCGGACTTCATAAGAGCCAGCGATGGGATTTGTGATGGCGGTGGAACTGGAAGGGGAACAAGTGGATAAGTATGTGGTATTGTTTTTTACCCTTTGGATGCACTGTCGTATTCTCCTATTTTACTTGGTTTCAATAAACTTGAACTTAAAAAAAAAAAATACAACATGCATTTCATTTTCTGGGTCCGTTGAACAGCCTGGACAGTTAGTTGGGGTAGGAGGGCACCATCTACCCGTGAGGATTCTAATTGGCAGGGAGCCGTGTCTCCATTGGAGATAGAGTTTTCTCGAGCCAGGAGGGCTGATGTCATTCAAGGCAGACTCAAATTTATAATAATCCTTATTCATCAGAAATGCGTTGGTCAGAGTTCCTAGTTGGGCATTTGCTAGTTGTGCAATTAAATTATGTTCAAGGTATAAATTAGCCAGCTGCTTACGTGATATATTAAAGCATGCTTGCTCCGGGTTACTCCACATAAGAGGGAGGCTAAGCCTCTCAAATTCCTGTCTTATGTATTTCAACCAGGAGAGTTGCCATGCGTTGGGCAGTCTTAGGACCTCGACAAGCTCTTGCCTGTATATGTTAAGCTCTGGTGTGACCCAGAGTCGCCTCTAAAACGTCAGTGGTTTAAGGCCCAGTTCCTCATTAAGAGGTCTTAGGCCCAGGTCAAGCCTTAGGGGCAACATTGGCGTGCTAGATGGAAGTAAAACCAACTGCCTGAGGAACTTGTTTTCTATGATGACTGACGCGGGGCACATTTGTGTCGCCACAATTTGCCTCCGTAGACTACCTCCCTTCGAGCCTGCAATTTGTAGATTTATAACGGTGGTCCAATTGGCTTGACTGTAGCTTTACTTAAGAGTATAATAATGCCCCCTGCCTTCTGAGTGAGCTTTAGTTGCGATTTCGTTTGGTGTTGAGCCCATGTCATGCTCTCATTGAGAGTTAGACCCAAGTACTCGAAGGTCTGCACTCTTTCGAGGTGGGCTCCTCCGATCACAGGACTTGGGCGTGTTACTGTTGGGGGGTTAAAAATCATGTATGTTGTTTTTGAAGTGTTTATTTCCAGGCCCCGTTCGTGGCAGAAATCTACAAAGGCATCCAAGACTCGCTGGATACCCTTGGGGTCTTCGAAAGCAGTAGGGTGTCATCCGCGAACATAATCGCGGAGACCCCTACCCCCGCCAGCCTTGGAGCGTCTCTGTTGGCGACCGCATTCAGGTGAGCGATTACCCCGTTGACAAAGAGGCAAAACAGGGTGGGCGCCAAGACGCACCCCTGCCTCACCCCTCTGCCAACGGGGAATCTAGATGACAAATTGCCTTCCCTCCCACACCTGGCCGGCGCAAAGTTCTCTGTGTGGAGTCGAATTATAATAGTAAGCAGAGGGGCAGGAATGCCCATATCTGTGAGCACACTCCACAGTTTCGTGCGTGGGACCAGAATGAATGCCGCACGTAGATCCACGAACACTGTATAATATATACAGACAGATCAGGACAGCCCGCAATTGGGGGAAAACAAACTTACAGTGCTGCGTGCGAGATTGTTAAAGGTCACTGGCGCGATGGTAAATTCAGACCTATGGTCACAAAAACTCAATCCCTAGGAACTACAGGATGGCGCTTGAAAATACTGATCGCGAATTCCCCACACTCATAGTGTGCGATTCGTATTACTGCATCCAATCTTACAACGAATACTTGCAGAACTGGGTTCAAAACGGTTTCAAAGATGCAAAAGGTGGCACAATCAAGCATAAAATGCATTGGGAACAAGTAGTTCTTTTGCAGAAAGAACTACAAAAGACTCACGTGATACATGCACTGAGTCATCAGCGTGATGGCGTTCACGTTGCAGGGAATTCATTGGCTGATAAAGCCGCGAAGGCAGCTGTGCAAACGGCTTCCGTAGCTGCAATCACTCATTCAAAAACAGACAGCAAAATAATACTTGCCATCACTGCTTCGAATACTTGCAGAACTGGGTTCAAAACGGTTTCAAAGATGCAAAAGGTGGCACAATCAAGCATAAAACAATGGTTAATCTTGCCCACAGACATGAATAACTGTCAAGATAGATTCCTGAACAAGACACAAGGATTTACAGTAACTAGGCCAGATCCAATTTATATCCAGAGACAACATCCTGGAATAATAACAACTTACAGTGTAGGAAAAATATGCCTTGAGTGATGGTAAATTCAGACCTATGGTCACAAAAACTGAAGAGAGAAATCCACACTCCCAGAAATAAAGCTAATCTCAATTTAACTGAAAAATGACATTGATTTCTGAGAATTCTTATTTGGACCTCGCAAACCACATCATAAACGTTTCATATACGCCGGTATTTACGCTGCTTACAATGAAGCATGGAAAGTCACGCACATGAAAACTGCAGAACGAATACGAGAAATCAATCGTATTAATTTGGAAAAAGCACTATCCGTAGTTGACAACGGATGAACAACCCTGTCATCCAGAATCTATTCTTTGGACAGCATTGTATCTTCTGCCATAGACATAATGGAACAAGACTTGCTAATGTTACAACTTGGCCAGTCTCAACTACATTCTATAATGCTACTAGGCTGAACATTACAAAACCTTTGTTCTGGCTATGTGTCTTGGCGTCTAATCAACACCACGTTATTGTTTACTGTATTTCACCTTACAGATAAACAAATATCTTTGGCATGTAGGGGAGCAGACCATACAGTGCTGAGCATAGAAAAACTGGAGAGATTACCATTGACCGTTTCTGAGAAACCAGCAGTTGAATGGATAATACATGTCACCATCACGATACCAGTGATGATTTTCCAGTTCAAGTATTGCTTAAAACACATACCAGCAGGCCTGTATGAAAGGTTGGGTAAGGAGTACATAAAGTCGACCTGGGATTTATCATACACACACACATGTTGGAGTGGGGGAAAGGAGGTATTTCTTAGTGGTAAAAATTGCAAAACCATGTTAAGCGGTACACTTCTTTGTCAAGGCATTAATTTACATGGAGCCTGTGAGGGTTCTTCAAACAACTTATCATGCCACCTGCAGGGTTCCCCGGCAGCAGTGATAGATCCAATTTTTAGGCAGCTTTCCAATGGGCCCTACATAATGCTGAATGATCACAGCTGTTGTGGAATGATGCCAGGGACAGCCTATCTTGTTAGTGTGTCAGCCAGGGTCACTTGTTGTATATAATTGTTGTTTCCAAAAACTAAGACAGACGGGGAGTCGCCACTATGGCCTTCACTGAACATCTCTTCTATACAAATTGATATTTTAAGCAGAATGAAAGCCATTCTTTTACAAAAAACTGTGCCACTGACCTCGTCCATAGAGATGTATGATCTGCAAGTTGCAAGGTCCTCTGCGGAGATACATGCTTTATTATCAACAAACTTCCCCTTACATTTCGCAGAAATGTTAGGTCGTATCTTAAACATGTCCGATACCAGTGGCATTGTACATGTATTTAAGACAATTTTTTCGGGACTGTTAGCACCCTTTGAAGCAGTCCTGGGCATTTTTCCTAACTTCGTGCACTCTGTGTTTGGTGGCCTGCCTCTCGTCTTGGAACTCATAGCGAAGATAATATTTTTATTCCTCCTGCTCCGTTATGGCAAGCCCGGCCACCAGCGATACCCAAATTACCATGGAGAATGCACTTCTGGCAATGCAGTATCATGAACACATAACACAGATCCTTGGCTTGGCTCATTTGAGAAATCTGAATACCACAAGGTTCCTGTCATTCAGACCAATCTGGCAAGATTGCATATTACCTGTTCTACGATGCCTGCTTTGTGGAGAGGAATGCTTGTTAGATATCTGTTTAACACCTCCATCTGGAATGCCGACGGATGTCGACGCATTACTGGGTCCAGTAACAGCTCAGGTATTGTGTTGCCCCCAATGGCTACCAATCCTGATGACCGCATTCAGTGAGATCTCACCCGCAATTCCAGCTGTAGGTGTAATACATGGACCAACAGGCACACAGGTACCACTAACTGCGAACATTGCTAATGAGACTGACGCTGACCGCGATGCTTCACATCTGTGTACGATTGACTTACTTAATCAAGTGGTTCAACTTTCATCTACTGTGGTAGACGATTTCTTTGCCAGCCTAGACGAATTAATGTTTTCTCCTGACACCGAGAATAACTTTTGAAGTTAGCACACAGCGTTCCTTCAACTCTGAAATTCGACCTTCACTTTTTTTAAAACAAAGAACTCTATTTTTTTTATTTGATTTTTTTCCCTCAAAAACACAATGAACCTTGGCTTAAAGTAGAACTATTCTTAGAGAACAAGAACTCTTTGAACACTTCCTAGAAACAATATTGAGATAATCCACAAACCAAAACAACTTGCATATTCTGCTATGGGATGGTCTTGACTTTTCTTCTTTAACTAAGAGCCATTTCATGAATATAATTTTGTGATTCATTCGGTAAGCATTCTCAATATGATATTATATGCTCATGATGACATTTTTGCTTTTAAATGCATTTAGTAAAATGCTCATTTTTTCGTGTACAACCCTTTAAATTGCATTTTTGTATGGGATTGTAAACACATGCTATATGTTTTAGTGCTTGAACTTAGTTGAACATGATACCGTGGAGAGGGTGTTGTATAACATTTTAGGAACATTTTAGGACCCTATTTTAATTTTCCGATTTATGCCCCTTATAAATCACCATATCCTTATATAGGCATAGAAATCATAACCATATTTATACATAGCTCATGCAGTCCAAATACGGCAGGGCTACTTCCACTAATTCCAAAAATCTACAACGATTTCTTGGAAAACTCGGCTACAGCAGCTAGGGACTTCCCCTTGCTCGAATACTGACTTGTCCAAGAACTCATGGAGTTTTCAAAGAACTGACACTCTTTAATGACGTTATTATGTCCACCGTTAAGTCACCCTCAGTACCTTCAAGGTATAAATATGTCCACACTTGCCATAGCAAACAAAGGGTGGTTTGGAGCAGTTCGACAATCTAATCGCCCCGACGCACCCTGCTACTGCAAGGAAGCCAACCCTCCAGCAGATGCACTGAGAGAGAGAGAGACGCTGTGTTTTCTCCTGCCGAGAAGTCACGCTCCAGTGTTTCCAAGCTACCCTTGCGGGTTGTTGAAAAATCGAGTCCTGAGACTGATCTTCTTCAATCCAAATCAAGGTACGGAGCTGATTAGACCCTCAGAGAAATCTTGGATAGATTCTTGGCAAAGAATAGTACATTTATGCTACACCTCACTTACTCCTTCCCTCTTACTAAACTTAGGTTAGGTACATCGGGGTAGGCGTATTTTAAATGCACCAGTTGAGTACTTTTTAGCCTCTGTTATTTATGTATGAATTTATCTATGGTCTAGGAACCATCTCACAGTATTATTTTATTCACTCTTTTTACTGTATGCATTATATTTTGCAAACAGTACTACGATTGTTGCAGTTCATTGCCTATGCTTGAGAAAGAAGACTGTTCAATTAATACCTTTTATTGAAAATGCCCGTCCCTCTACTTCTCTGCAACTCTGTTGAAACAAAGTATGCACGAATGACTGAGTAAAATATCTATCTATTGTTTCCACGACTCCGAAGATCAGTTTTATCTTGGGGAAACAAAGTTGTCATGTTTATGCGGTTGTCACAAACTAAATCCCTTCTTGTGAACTCGAGAAAATTTCTAGTGACCTCTGAGCTAGCTGGCACACACAATTAAGTCTAATATATTCAATAGAGACCTAGTAGACACAGGTTAGTACAGGAAGGATGCCCTTCAAGCACAAAATATTATGCTTACACTAATTTAAAAACTTTTATCATGTTGGATGTAAAGTGCATCCCAAATGCAAAGTGTAAAAATGCATGAGTAATAAAAACATTTCTCCTTTTCAACACCTGCTTTCAAGTGGAATTATTTTTTGGTGCAACCCTGTCTAGTATTGTTATTGGAAACCCAGTACAAAATGTTTGTGACTGTCATCAAATGTGCTTTTTAATTAAAACACAATCGTAGTATTTTTGATTGCTTCACCAAAGAAGTCTCAAACGTACATGCCCTTTGGAGTCAAAAAATATGTGCTAACATTCTTGAGACTAAAGCCCAGATCACAAGTGGGCTGGAAAATATACTATCTCTGTGCAAAACCTTTTTGCTTGAATATCGAAATTCCTAGAAATGTGGTGCATACTGCATTCCGTATTTATCGGATGCTGCATACTCCTCTCTCCACAATAAGTAGTAAGTCAGTTTTGGAAGCTGACACCTGCTGACATTTACTTGTAAAAATGCCTGGTAATTACTGAGTGTTTTGTTCCATTTCATTTTGTCATTTTGAACATGGAATATAAGGTATATAGTAGACCTCGACAAAGATTTACTAGGACTCACACAGTGCTGCACTGCATAGCGTTGTGAGAGAATGCATTGTGCTGTATTACTCAAATTAGTGCATCATTGGTGCACTATATTACCTATAGAGGGCACCATGATGCAAGGCCAAGGGATGCAAAATGCTGTGTGACACAAGGCTGTAGTTTACGTGCAATATGACATAACATTACACCTACTTGTGTGACGCAAAGTAGACTTGTGTGCTGTACGACACCATTACTGCCGCAAGTCAGTTGTGCGTCGCACAGGTGACCAATGTGTGGCGCAAAGGTACAAAATCCACACAGCACCAAACAATAGTTTGAGCTACCACACCACAAGTTTGGAAACATGGAAGGGGCGTCAGGAATGTAGGAGGGGACCAACACAGAAAGAGACTGCCATGCAGTCCAGAAGAAAGAGAAAAGCAAATTTCGCAGAGGAGGAAAGGCAAATTTTGATCACTTTTGTGACCACAAATTAGATGCTTTTGTTTCTTACTTCAAAAATACCATTACCTAGGAAGGATGCATTATGGCAAGCAATAATGGACAAGATCAACTGCGTTTCACAAACCAAAAGGACTGTGGTTGAGTGTAAGAAAGTGTGGCATGACCAGAAATTCAGGACAAACAAGGAACTAGCCAGGAAGTCTGCAGTGAGGACCGGAGGAGGAGCAGTTTCCAGAAGGAGTTGACCACACTGGAGGAGCAGGTAGCATCACCCATTTCAACTGAGATGGTTGTTGAAGTTGAGGGCATGGACAGTGCGGACACTGAGTACCAACTAAATATACAGGGTGAGTTATAATGCATGTAAAATGTATTTTTGAATTGCCAATATGAGTACTTACAAAGATAGTAAAGTAACCTTACATGTGATCACACAGGGGGCAACAGTGTAAGTTACACAATTGACCCCATATAATTATATACTGCATGTAATGCAGAATTTCTTGTAATCATCTGTCGAAATATCATCATACATCAAGGTGTGTGGGTGTGGTAGAGGTATACTGTAACGCACTTGGTAGATGTGCATGTGTTTTCGTATCATTTCTACATACCACCAGGTCATCTGTGAAACACACAAATCTGCCTCCACACAAGCATAGGGCCTAGATACTACATTGCTATGTAATGTAGGCCCACAAGCCAACTTTGACTGGGGAGTAGTTAGAAAGAGAGTGTACTATATTATATAAAAATCAATGATACAGGCACACAGTTCATAAAACGGTTAGCTGTGCTGCATTATGTGCTTCCTAGGTTGACATATTCCACACATACACCAATTTGCAACGGTGTCTGACATGTAAGTCTGTTTGAGTGTGCTGAATTGTGCTATATCTTCACAAATGTAAGGCATGAGTTGTAGTGACTTGAGATAACAAAAACAAGAGAACTGTTGTGGTTAGTTTAAAATGTTATGTTTTAATTGACATTTTCATCAAATTTTAAGGCGCCCTCAATCTTTATTTTTAGCTTTTTTGATGCAAAGTATGTATGGATTTTTTTGGTTTGCTTATAATTTTGGCTCTATTTGATGAACCTTTGCAAAACTTTCCCCCCAAAATTCTCAGGGTATAGGTGGGAAGATCCACCTACAAACATTTAAGTGTGACAAAGGTGGCACGTAGAGCCAGAACCTGACATCCACCCTCTGCAATAGGTAGTTAAGTAGTACGAATAGTTTGTTTCTGAAATGATAATCCATAAAATGTAATTCATCATTACAGCAGTATCCTATAGATGCGTCAAGCATCCATTCTGCGAATCCTAAATAGCAAAAAATAACTAACCGTTATTTAGAAATCGCAGAATGGGATGCATCATCCAAATTGCAAAATATCTGCGATTCGCATTCGCCCGCAATCGACAAATGCGACTCCGCAAAAATCCCTACAAAATCGCAGAGTCGGCTGTTTCCAATCCCCTAATTGCAAATCCGCAATTACCGATTTCGCAAATAGCGATCTCGCAAATTGCGAGATCGCAAAAACATGAAGTCACATTTGGAGCCCAATGATGACATCACTACCAGGAAGTAGCCTGCTCAATGCTTCATTCGGACCACAGAGCTGGATACAGGAGGATGCAGAGCACTGAGCTCCAGGAGCCACACCCTACAGTGCCCATACAGGAGTGGAAATCAAACCACAATGTCCCAGGAAATCCCGCCAGTGCAAAATCAAGTTCAGTGAATAAGAACTTGAGTACCTGATTGAAGGAGTGAGCAGGGACCACAATCAACTGTTTGGGAAGCTGTCCCGGAAGGTGCCTGAGGCAACCAAGAGGCGCATCTGGGTGCACGTGGTTGGAGTCACCCACCGGACCATCGATGACTTAAAAAAGAGTTGGTACGACCTCAGAGGACAAGCCAAGGAGCGAATAGCTAAGAGATTGGGGGAGACAAGCGGTACGGGAGGGGACCCTCCACAGTCCCTGAAAACACCCCCATTTAGGACCTAGTGGAGGACACCATACACCCTGAAGCCTGCGTGGGCATTATCCAACTTGACACCTCCCGCGCCACACAACAATCTCAAGGTAAGAGGCATGCTACTGCGACCCAGTACCCTAACAATGCCCATGCCCCCAGTGCAATCCATATTTGTGACCACAGTATTCCACTCCCTGCTCCTCCCAAACGCTCAAATGCATTGTGGAACCTGTAGTGTGCAAATGCGCCTTGATAGCCACACACAGCCAGAATAGTCAAGATACACAGACCCCTAAAACCAGCCAGGGAATGCAGACATTAACCAATAGCGAGCCTGCATGCATGTCGCAACATCCCAGGTGCCTGAATCATATCAGTAATCATGCACTCATCCAAATCACAGGTGCTGAGGATACTGACACGTCCGACAGTGACATCTTCCACAGCGCGGAGACACCTGAAGAGACGGAGGGGGAGAGGCAGCCTGCACCTGCACCGAGACCCAGGGCCACACCTACAGCTACAGGCGGAGCACAACATCACGTCTCGTCACATATGGCAGTGGAGCAGACCCCACCCCCACCCAGGAGGCAGACACGAATCACAGCAAGTGTGCGGGCCCACGCCAGCAGCATGTCAAGGCAGCAGTGCTCTGTGCCCACCACAGCAGCCATGTAGCAACACGCACACAACGTGGGCCTGGGCATTGAGGCTCAGATGCTGCATGTGCACCACAAACAGGCGCAGCACATGGCAGCAATGCAGCGGCAGCTATACAAAACAGCACGCAACATCAATCTCCTCACAGAGAGTGTGCAGGAACTGACCACGGCGGTGAAGGAGATCCACCAGCTGATGGTAGCACAGCAGGACGTCACCCGCAGACGCCCCAGGCAGCTTCTTACATGGATGTCAGCCTACACCCGTTACAATCACCTGATCAGGAACGCCACATCCCAGCTCTCGCAAAGATCATTGGCCATTCAAATCCAGATGGTCCAATGATGTGCCGACATATCAAGGGCCCTGGAGCAGGTCACCAATGCGGTCGAGCACCGACAGGTGGCACAAAATAGCAATGCAAGTGGGGGGATGATGCAAGCGAAGGGGCATCTAGCCTCAGCAGCCTGTCTGTGCCAGTGAGAACAGACAGGAGGCACAGTGCCCGGCCCAACACTGCATCCTGACAGAACCAGCCTAACGTGGAGTGTGAGAGACGACAGGGTGCGTGCGATAGGAGGCGCTAGTTGCATTACATTTTAGGCTGTGCCGTGGTGAGGCAACCATGCACTTTTAACAACATATTGCCTACATCTGTAAAAACATCGACCAAAAATTATACTATGTTTATGTCTTTGTGTATATTTTTTATTGTCTATGTAAAATTTATGGATGGGGAAAAAAAACTTTTTATGAAATAATCAAAGAAAAAGAAAAAAAGAGGAAAAAAATAATAATGGATACAAGAGTATTTTTTTAAAACAGATATCAAAAATAAATCATAATTGAGAATCTTATTGTATTTATTATGTGCTTTATTTGAATATCATTTGCTTAATGTAAACGATATATGATTCATATTAGGGCAGTAAATATTTTAGTGTTTGCTAATTATGTTCTTTACTCACCTGAGGCAACCATGCACGCCAGCTAAGGTTACATGACCTTGGATGTTTAAAAGCCGTACCCTTATTTGTTGCTGATGGAAGCACATTGAGAACTTGTGAAATAAACAAAAGCTTTATTTTGACAAGAAATCTTTCTAATGTCAATTATTGATGTGGCTTGCATGAGTGCAGTGTTGTGTGAGGGGTATGGATGCACTAGAAATAGTTCTGTGTGATGTGTGCGTGGTGCCTGTGACCTCCAGCAGGATTCTCCATGTGTGCATGATGCACATGTGCAGGTGGCAGGTCGCCCCCTCCGACTCGCTACCAGACACCTCAACAGGTATCCTCTGCTTGGTGGCAATATTGTGCAGCATGGCGCACATGGCCACGATGCAGCAGCAGATCTCGGGCCGGTATTTGAGGGCCCCGCCAGTCTTGTGGAGGATGCGTAATCTACTCTCTAACATGCCAAATGTTCGCTCAATCACATTTCTGGTGTGTATATGCGCACCATTGTACCTCCGCTCCTGTGGTGTTCCTGGGCTGAGGTATGGGGTAAGGAGGTATTCACGGAGGGCATAGGCGCTATCACCTGAAGGGAGGAGCAGAGGGTCAGTGCCTGTTATGCGCAGCAACATGGTCTTAACATACTGTATGTGGGCATGTGTACTTACCTAGGAGATGTCCCTCGCCACATTCACCCTTGACCAAGCGGATGTGTATGCCGCTGTGCCGGAAGATAAATAAATCATGCGCGCTCCCTGGGTATTGTGCCACAATGTCTGTAATGATGGTCTTCGCATTGCAGACCACCTGAATTTTGAGGGAGTGATATGACTTGTGGTTCCAGTACATTTATTCGTTCTCTGTGGGTGGACAGATGTGTGTGTGGGTGCAGTCAATGCAGCCAATTAAATGGGGGAAATGGGCAGTTTGATAGAAGTCCTGTTCAGTTTGCATTAAGTCCTGTTGGGTTGTTGGGAAGGTGATGTGGTGATTGATCTGGCTCAGCATGGCGTCCAGGAAACTCTGTAGGCAGCGTGAAAGTGTACTCTGGGATACACCCCCTGCAACTGCGACTATCCCCTGGAAGCTGCCGGAGGCCAGGAGGTACAGGCAGCACAGAACCTGGACATGGGTGGGTCCGACATTGGTCCTCCGTGTTGGGTGCTGCATCAGGGGCTCAAGGTCTCTGATGAGCTTCAGGATCATTGCCCCATTGAGCCTGTATTTTGAGTAGATCCCATCTTCAGTCTGTCCCAGTAGTGTAATCCGTAGCCGGAAGATGCGTTCATGGATCCTGCGTCTGTTCTGGGCTGCAGCCTGGAGCCTCAGCCGCCTTGCCACGATGTATAGACTTGCCATTGTGACTTTCCTCATGCTCCTAATGAGTCTCCTTAAGTGTTTGATTTAGCCAACACCTGTTTGTGATTTCCAACATTTTTTTTTTCCACTTTGACTTCATGGTTACCACCTGGTTTCGCTTCTCCTTAAATTACGACTCGTATTTTGCGAATTATGGTGTTTTCGCTATTTGCGATTGCTGGCGCATGTGGATGGCGATTTGTTTGCTAATTCACTATTTGACTGCAAATTTGCTATTATATTCGCAGAATATGTGGAGAATCGCTTTTAAGGAATCACAGTGGGGATTTCTACGGGTTTAGCGATTCTTTGTTTTGCGAATTCGCAACTTGTTGGTTTTCCACTTGATGGATTGCGGAAGTGGAATTTGCGATCGCAATCGCTGTTTCGCAGCGATTGCAATCGCAGATTCGCTTGATGCATCTATGCCTATGTATGTTATACAGAACATATAAAAAAGAGGCATATTACACACTACACCTTTGATACATTTTATCTTTAATTATTCAATCTACTCATATTTTTTAAGTAATAAAGTGAGTATATTCAAGTCCCTATTACAAGTATGTGATCTGTAGCTCATGCCTCAGAGTCTGTGAGCGAGCCTTTTTATGGGTGCTGCAGGAAAATTGCTGCCTGTGTTAATCCCTTAACACATTAGCAGTTCTAGTCCTTTATAAACAGAACAGCATCTAGTAATTGTATGCAATGAGGAATTATTGCTGTGTGATTGAATGTGTGAACAGGGAATTAGGATGATCAACTATGGCTTAGAGAAGTGACAGTCTGGAATTGAGCTGTGAGTGAGATCCCACAATGTCAAAAACCATTAGACCAACATAGGAGGCCCTCTGAAAGGAACGAGTGTCTCACTTTTGGGAGCTTGTAATAGCACCTAGGCTTTCCTCTGTTAAAGTGTGTGTGTACGGTAGGGTAACAGCACCTTGTCAAGCAGCTACACAGTTAAGACTACGAGCCTGATTACGCGCAGGAGTGAAGGCCCACCATTCGATTACGGCTTTGTAAGTCGTATTGGCGGTGGACAGCCTGATGAGCCAGGGAACAGTTATTCCCTGGTAGTGGCAAAGGAGTGCCACAACGCATTCTGAGCAGGGACTGGTGAAGTCCTGCTCAGCTTATTTTGAGTTCCTGGACCGCCAGCCTTGTCATGGCTGAGCCCCGCCATGAAATGGCTAGCGTTGCAGGAACAAAGGAGGCCCTAAATGGCCCACATGTCCACCCTCTAATGGGGATACATTCAGGGGGACACAACATGTGCCTCCCTGTCTGTATTCCCCCGAGTTTTTGCATGGCATGGACGACACGGTCCATCCCATGCTGACACTTTTTGGCTGTTCCCATGGCAGTGCCTGTTTTCAAGGCACTGCTATGGGAAAGGCCAAAGGACCGCTGGCCATATTATGAGTTATGCTTTTACATCTCGTAATTCGGCCGGCGTTTCATGCTGTGCCAAACTCGTTATCAGGCCCAAAAACCTTAAATGAACTAACCAGTTGGTTAAAAAATAAAAATAGATGTAGAAAAGTCAAGGTTAGCTTTAGGGAAAAAAGTAAACATGGTGTAAAGCAATGAAGTTCTAGCTAATCTCCAATGTGAATTCAGTTCAAACTAATCATAGAGCCCCCGATACGAAAACCAAAGTGCTCCCTTGAGTTTCAAGATAGAGCCCTCCCAGGTACATTTGGTACCTGACTAGACATCAATGACGAACCATGCCAATCAGAACTCCATGGGTGAGAGTTCCTAGCAAAAACGTAACAATTTTCCCACTACATCAGGGTCTGAGAGACAATCAGACACATAGATCAGTGCATTCTCTCTAAGCCTATCTTATATATTGTATTTTTGGAAGTGAAGAGAACTCACTTTCAAAACTAGAAACTACCCCTTGTATAGATGATTTAAAACCATACCAAAGTAAAAAATCAAAGAGAATAGCACATGCTAGTTACGCCCTTATTGTTTTTCAAATAGAAACCTCATTGCTTAAAAATAATGAATTTGTTAGAAACTCATCAGAAATAGAGCCCCGATCTATAGGGACGCTTATTTATTTCACAGGATCTATGTCACCACTTGTCTCAGTTATCTGAAACCCCTCACAATAATCCTTCAAGGTAAACATGTTCAATTGAGTGTGAATGGATCACTGACATAATATCGACAGACAAAATTTCGACCTACAAAAATATCGAGTTAAAAATATAGAATGCCAGAATATCGACTGCCTATCTACAAACAGGTAAGTACAAAAATATCGACTCCAAAATATCGATTGTAAAAAATATAGACTGTCAAAATGTCAAATTTTTTAAATGTCTTAAAATTAATAAAAAAGTAATATAATAATAAATATAATTAATTTAAACATACTTAAAATAATTAAATTAATCTAAAAAGCGAGAGGTTTAAATTTAACATAACCACTCCAGTAAGCGCAACAGTAGGAAAAACATTGGATAGCGTAGAGATAAAAATTACTATTCCAACTTCAAAGAGCGCAACAGTAGGGAAAACGTTGGATAGCGTAGGGGTAGAAATTACTATTCCCACTCCAAAGAGTGCAACAGTAGGAAAGGGTTGGATAGCATAGGGGTAACAATTTCTATTCCCACTCCAGTGAGTGCAACAGTAGGGAAAGCGTTAAATACCGTAGGCGTAAAAATACTATTTCCACTCCAGTGAGTGCAACAGTAGGGAAAACGTTGGATAGCGTAGGGGTTAAAATTACTATTCCAACTCCAGAGTGCAACAGAAGGGAAAGCTTTGGATAGTGGGAGAGTAAAAAATACTATTCCCACTCCAGAGAGCGCAACAGTAGGGAATGCGTTGGATAGCGTAGGGGTAAAAATTACTATTCCCACTCCAGTGAGTGTAACAGTAGGGAAAGCACTGGATAGCGTAGGGGTAAAAATTTCTATTCCCACTTCAGTGAGTGCAACAGTAGAGAAAACGTTGGATAGCGTAAGGGTAAAAATTACTATTCCCACTCCAGTGAGCGCAACAGTAGGGAAAACGTTGGATAGCGTGGGGGTTAAAATTACTATTCCAACTCCAAAGAGTGCAACAGTAGGGAAAGCGTTGGATAGTGGGAGAGTAAAAATGACTATTCCCACTCCAGAGAGCACAACAGAAGGGAAAGCGTTGGATAGCGTAGAGGAAAAAATTACTATTCCCACTCCAGAGAGTGCAACAGTAGGGAAAGCGTTGGATAGTGGGAGGGTAAAAATTACTATTCCCACTCCAGTGAGTGCAGCAGTAGAGAAAGCATTGGATAGTGTAGGGGTAAAAATTACTATTCCCACTCCAGTGAGTGCAACAGTAGGGAAAACGTTGGACAGCGTAGGGGTAAAAATTATTAATCCAACTCCAGAGAGTGCAACAGTATTGAAAGCGCTGGATAGTGGGAGGGTAAAAATTACTATTCCCACTCCAGTGAGTGCAACAGTAGAGAAAGTATTGGATAGCATAGGGTAAAAATTACTATTCCCACTCCAGAGAGTGCAACAGTAGGGAAAGGGTTGGATAGTGGGAGGGTAAACATTACTATTCCCACTCCAGTGAGTGCAACAGTAGAGAAAGTGTTGGATAGCGTAGGGGTAAAAATTACTATTCCCACTCCAGTGAGTGCAACAGCAGGGAAAGCATGGATAGCTTAGAGGTAAAAATTACTACTCCCACTCCAGTGAGTGCAACAGTAGGGAAAGCGTTAAATACCGTAGGCCTAAAAATTACTATGCGCCGCAAAGATACCACTACTAAGGGAACCAGCAACTTATTGGGCATAGTTCTTACTGTTTACAAGTGAGACCTTAAGGGTCCCCTTACAAATGAAGAATTACCAGGGGAATAAGAAATTCTGGTCTTGATTTAGCGGGTTTGTCCCAATTTTTCCTCAATATTTTCGCTGGTGGAGTTTTAGGATTAAACACCACACCTCTGTGGAGCGACCTTGGATGTTGCAAACCCAACTTTGGGGCAGATTTACAAGCCGCTTGCGACAACTTTATGCTGCCATTGTGTCACTTGTGTGACACAGCTGCGCCATAAACAATGCGCCATGATGCAACATATTTACGTGAATCATCTAGGGAGATGCATCACATTGTAAAGCCCTGCGCTACATTATACCTGTATCAAGTATAATGTTTGCAGGGTGGGCGTTCCATCACAAGGAAGCCTCGTAAAAGTGAAGCAGTGAAATCTACAAGATTTCACGGGGTCACTTTTACGAAGCCAGTGCGTCAAAACCTTGTGTCTGCTTGAAGCAGGCGCAAGGAGTGAGGCAGCATGATGGGAATAGGGACTCATGACCATTACTTGAGTTGCGTCATGCTTACGACACAACTCCAGCAATGTGTTGCTTTTCTGCCAAAAGATGCGTCACACATCTGTCTATCCTTGCGCCACGGTGAACTGCATTGTAAATATGACGCATCCATTGTGGCGCAAGGCTTTTTTTAACGTCATGCAATTTAGCTGACGCATCTCTGCTAATATACAGAGATGCGGCAGAACTTGTAAATCTGCCCCTTGGTATCTAATTCCAACCAATGTCCAAGTCAGTGTTACAAGGAACCCCCAAATGAGGCACAAAATGGAAAGAATTGACATAGTCAATGGTTATGCTAAAATCCTGGCATAAATCCAGCTCTCCTATGTCACTCATCCCTGGATGGTATAATGCCATCGTAAGCCAACTAGATTTGAATGTACTGAACCTGTACTTCATAGATAAAATGACAATGAAGGAAGCATATCTGATTTTTGGCATAAATGCAAGTGCTGTTATCAGGGAACATTGTGTGTGCATACAGGGTTATGCTAGAGATAGGGACATAATGAGTGCTCAGACATTTAAATCCCTAATCCCAGGCAATATCCACCCTGTGGTATGCAACGGTGCTGGGCAGGAAATGCCAAGAATATTAAAGGCAGACAATGAGCCTATTTTGATGGCCTAATCGTGTCCTACTTTTGCATTGAATTTAATTAAGTAATGGATTTAAGACTTATTGGAAGAGCAAGATGAGGTGAAGAAACAGAAAGAACACAACAAAAAAGGAACGTGGAGACACGTGCATATGTGTCATGGGGCACGGTTGCAAAAAAGTATTTCCTGCAGCTTGTTATAGATGATAACAGGTGAATTAAAGTATATCCTCGTATTTGTAAGGCATTACCAGGTACTACTATCATATGTGACAATAAAAAGCGAGTATAATTTTCAATATAAATCGTGTAGCAGAGTGCTATAGCGATTTTCACTTGCATGTAATTGCTCTTGAAGGTGTGAGTTATGCAAATGAAGCTCCATGTCCTCAAGTCATTCAGAGCGTCTCTTTTTCTTCAAAAGTGCCACCAAAACTCGACATTTTCAAATATATGCACGTAATTCAAGGATTGCTATCTTTTTTTTTTTGTTTAAGAAATTTTTATTAAGCATTGAAAAGTAATACAAAAAAGCATGTCATGAAAAATTAGAAAAAAGAACATATGAATATAATGATAAATGACGTAGTCCAGAGGAATTTATATATGGAAAAGAAGGGTAGAAAGAAGTAGAGAAAGGAAAGAGGGAAAGAGAGAGGAAAGAGGAAAGCAGAAGAGAAGAAAAGAGTAGAGAAGAGAAATAAAGGATTGCTATCTTGCCCCTATCAAGCTTGCTTTCACTGCTCTTAACTCAATTTAAATTCCCACATGTTCAACATAAACCTTTTTTCTGACTGCAGGTTTTGGCTATTGAAAACGTAAAATATACATTTGGTTCCACATGTACTAACGCTTTGCACTGGGATTGAGTTACTTTCGTTTTAAAGTATTATACTGGGATTTACCACCCAACGCAAATTAGGATTTGGATTGGATAGTTCCCCTGCAAAGTTGCGTTATGCATTGCTTTGCATGACTTTGAGTCAAGGGGCATTCTATGGGTGACAGTTGGATGTTCCCATACAACCACTCATGGGTTTTGATGCAAATCTCTATCGTAAAGCATTCTTAGACCCGGATTTGCGCCAAACTCTTAGGTCTCCTGGAGGTAGGCATAGCAAGCAGAATTTTTTTCATTTCTACTTGTATTTTCCTACTTTGCATGTGTACTGCATTGTACAACACACATACAAATAAGTACAAAAACTATTCCTTACAAAATGCACACAACCTTTCACTAAGGCATAAAGGTGTGTGTGTTGGTGCTTGTCACCCTGAAGTGCACCAGAGCTGCGATACAGGAAAACAAAGCCATATCTCAGTAGACATGGCACTGTTCTGTTCCTTTCTTTTCATGCATTGCAGCTGCACTTTCTTTTTCGAGAGGAGTGCAGCTGTCTGGAAGCAAATCCGGCTGATTGGTGAATATTTGGCCGTCGTAACTATAAGGAAAAGGTGAGTAAATGATTCCATCCAAAGGAGAGCTGGAATGCCTTTCGGATTGTTAAAACACACATACAGTTTGAAACATTGTGTGCATTTACTGAACTTTTCAATTGATCTTACCTGCTGAAAGGGGCAAGTAAATTTGATTCTTAAAAATGTGGGACTCACTGTATCTTCAGGATATGAAAATTACACAAAATCCGAGAATTAATTTTCATGATTTCTTCCGAACAGAATTGACTTTCGCAGACTTGCAGGCCCATGAATTAGAATTTTATTAGCTCTTACAAGAGTTTATCACAAACATCAGGGCTGATGGAGCAAGGTTTTGCACGTAAAGAGACTTGCTCGAATTCAAAACTCTCAAAATAACGTATAATGTATTAATAAAAATGTTTTGTTTACTAATAATTGCACCACACAACATTTCTAGTATCTAGGGAAGGCTTGACAATGTGCTTTCACTAACAGTAACTCAAATGCATTAAAATGGCCGCAGCACCGTGGAAACTTCACTGCGCATGCATCTACCACACTCACGTGGTGTGATGTCTTTTCTGCCTTGGTTGGAAATCTTTGCTTCTGCACACTAGTGCCAGAAATGGCCGCTTCAAACCTCACATGCCTAATGCTTATGCTGCTGCTTGCACTGAACATTGTTCGTTCTGCATAACTATTAATGCTATAGTTAAAACAAAGTAAGGGGAATAGAGTAGAGATACGTTTTATACAGTGCATTAATTTATTCTTTGTTATAAAACTGTTTCTCTTTAACTTTGCTACTAGCTCGTATTTAGGCAGGATGTGTCATTGCTGAACTCCATATTGAAACCCTCATCGTGCATGTGCTGAATTCTCAAGAGTCCACTAGCCATGGCATTGAAACCCTGCCAATGACAGTCTTGCCCGAGATCCGCCTGGGAAGTTCACCTTATGAACTCTCCAGAGGAAGAAGAAAATACAAATGTTATAACATTGTATATCTTTTGCTACAATAATGGGTGAAATAAAAGTGTATGGGAAAATAAAATATTATGGGCGGGAATAAAAATTTGCATTAATTAATTAAATGATCTCATACTGGTATGGTGCGATGACCTCTCCTTGTCTTTTGACCAAATCAAAATGAGGGAACACACAAATGTGCAACACTGGGGGTGACACATTGCCCTGGAAACTGGTATTTCTAAGGTAGGCTTAGCTAGTTAGATTGTCTGACTTGTCTGATTAGCTGATCTGTCACTGACCCAACGCATTCAATAGGCGATCAAGAGCCGAGGTGCTGGCAGAGCACTCTGTCAGAAAAATTGATAACCCAATCGGTATTTTGAGGGAGAAGAATCGATAACCCAATCAGGGTCTGACTGTTAGCCGCAGAGAGGGGTGTGACGCTGGCGTTGCACTTTAACTGAGGGGACCTGTCCTACCTGCATCCGTCCTGTCCTGAATCCTTATTGGTCCGCACCTGTATTGGTTCTGGTCTGCACCATTCTATCTTGTTGGCACCTGAACTATCGGGAGTCCTGTTTCCCTTGTCCCAGCCCGTGGCCAGGGTTAGTCTTCACACCATTCTAGGAAAATATAGATCTGTGCGGGTATGACATCGTACTGTTTACTTTTCTCACCTTCCCTTTGTTTTCAATGCCTAAAAGAAGTATTGTGATATTTCTACATATCATTTCTATGATCATTATCTTTCCAATTGAAAAGGCTTTAACTTCACGTGTGTGGACTGTGACATTTAAAACTTTGCATAGATAAAGTGTTTACATTTTTACAGAGTCTGTGGTTATTTTATAAGGTAAATGAAATGTTATTTTCCTACCTATTATTCTAACACCCTTGATCCCTTAGGACTTAAATACAGATGACAAGGATTGGTAAGTCAAGGTGTGTAGGCACAAGGCTTGAAATATAAAAAAGCCTGATTGGCAAATTTAGTAGAAAAGCCCGGATTTACCTGTTCAAAGTGTGTATGATTATGGGCCCAGGTGAGTATGATAACTGAGCAGGTAGCTCCGTGCGCAATCAGGGCATCTACCAAGACCTGCATATTTACACTTTCTTCCAGCGTCAGCTCCTCCGCTAAGGCGGAGCAGCGCAGTCCCAATGCTTTTACCCAGTGTAACTAAAGGAAAAATAAAATGAGAATGACTGAATATTATTATAATTTTATTTGTTCCTGCTGCTTTGCGGCTTGGGCAGTCGGGCTGCTCTGCCCTCAGAGTGGTTTGCATGGTTTGCCCACTCCAAGTGCTCATGAATTTTTGTCCGGCACAACATTCATGCACACTTAGCATGTTTTCCACATAAGCTACACTACAGCCTGGGTGGAGAACATGCCAGGCCCCTAGACCCCATCTAAGCGCTGATCTACATCTCTAAGACCAATCACAATTCGGCAATACAGTGTTGTGATTGGTAAGGGGGTCCTGGGTGCTTCCTGGATGCTTCCTGCTTCCTTTTCTGGCCTGAGTCCAACTGGAAGGAGAGACAGAGAGACGCAGCGATAAGGCAAGTTTAAAAAAAAAAATTACATCCACCACCCACCCCACCAACCACCCTGATCCATGCCGGCCACCACTGCTTTGTTCTTAAACCCTCAAAACTTTAAAAGCAACACTTCTAAATGAAACACTTTTTGCTACTTATTAGAAAAATAAATGCTTCTAAAAAGAAACCCATCCCAAGTATTTGTTCCCTACACATATTAAATTATGGACAGTAGAACGGTACTGTAATTAATGTCAATTAAACGCACTTCAATTTCGAAGTGCTGCAAGTAAAAGTATGGAAAACAGTGATACTATTTTTCATTGAAAAACCCTCCTAACAATGTGTTAGATGAATCAGCATTAGCCCATCCAATGAAGACGCATCATTGAAAGGCAATACTGATTCTATCCCAATGCAAAATATATTCTAACTTTTAGAAGATTGCAATTGATTGCAGCCAATGGGACACATCTGATTAAAAAACACAATACTCACTATTGGCTGGAAACTAATGTCACACGTAAAATATATGCCAGTTAAGTCTCTTTTATACTCTACAACTGTTTATTTTGTGTTTGTTCATTTCCCTGGCAGTTTCCTTATTTTTTTCCTCACTGGCACGCTTTTCCTTCCAGGGTGCCAGCATTGCTTTACCCTAAGTTGATTTTTCATTGTTAATTAATTGAAGTTCCATTAAATCAATACAAGTTTCTTTAAATTTTGGATGAAACTATTGATTGAATTTGTATATTTTGTCGATGCTAGCAATTGTAAAAATAGTCCTATATAAAAAGATGTCAGGGTAAACTTGACTCAACACAGTACAATTTATTTTAGCGAGTCATTAAATGCAGCACTGTAACACACCTATCAAATATTTATCTAAATGTATGTTCCTTTATGAACCTCACAATACGTTGTGTGTTTTAGACAGTGACAGAAAAGGGACTGCAGTGACTGACTGATCACGGTCTAGTGTTTCTGCAATAATGTGTTTCCACTAGCCACTCCTTGAGGGGTGGCTTCCACACTCAGCCCACACCCATCCATTACTGGTGGATTGGTCAGGTGACCCTGCTAATAAAAGGTGCTGGGCTAGTTCCAGATACAATACCTATGTGTCTGTGTCATTTGCATGGTTGTATGAGAACCTAGGACCCTAAACATTGCAATGGCTACAAGCAGGTCTAACCCCACGTGTATGCAGGCAGCTAATTTGTTGCTCTTCATGGTGGAAGTTGTGACCTATGTCTAGGGCAACCCCTGAAAGTGGTGGTCTAGGGCACCCCATTCACCTGCTCCAGCGTGATGGCAGCTGACAGCTGTAAAAAGGGGAGACGCACTGCAGCAGTACCTAGCTAGAGGTGCCTCTACGCTGCCGGCCCTCACTGCAGGAAGAGAGAAGTCCCCCCTCTCCCCTGAAGGGCACGTGTGGGAGAAGAAACTGTGGCAACAGTGGTGCAGCCAAAGTGGCTGCAAATGAGAGGGGTCCGAACAGGCACCGCCGCATCCATGAACAACACATCCCCTGCAGCGAGTAGAACTGCGCCAGCATGGAAGACTTGGCCTTCAGCACTGGGAAAGTTGCTGCAGCCCTTGCAGTTTAGCGACCATACCAGGACGTGAGTTATGACAAGGGGAGCCAGCCTGCCACGCTGGCATCTGTGAGACCCCGTTTGCAACTCCAGGCCAGTGAGGCCCACAGCTACAGGGTCACTGCAGGGAAGGGGTAACTGCAGTGCTACCTAATGGCTGTTCACTCCATGTCAGTATCCCAGTGCCGGTGCAGCATCCAACAGAAGGAAGACTGCCCACATGCACCTGCAAAGGCTGGTGAAGTTGCCTAGATAGGCACTTGCACCACGACTGCAGCTTGATGAAATCTGCCAGGTCTTTGTGAGACCCCCTGAAACATCAAGTAAGACTGCAGAGGGCCTCACAGTTAAGTCAGCAGCGCAGGCACAGAGGAACTTGTAGGCGGCACACCCGAGGTTAATGTGGTATACTGTATACAGAGCGAGCCCCCAGTCTGCAACACAAACCCCCACAAGGCCAGCAGCTACAACAGTGGTGGGGAATGCAGTGCTACCTAGTGGACTTCTGTGTTCCCGCACTTGCAGAATAAAACAGAGTAGAGTACAGGGACACGGCCCGCCTTAATGAGAAGATTGTTGTTGCCCCGCTTTTGCAGTGACAGTGATGGAGCAAGGTGGAAAAACAACATTTTGTGTACCCCTTGTGAAGTCATACTTCAATAACAATAACTAGTACTAATGGAATGACATGCATGACTAAACCACCATAGAATAAGAAATGCACCTACAAGAATACACGTGTGAAATTAATCTTGCTTATGTTGCAATTATATTTAAATATTTATGTGATTTTGTCTTGTTCTAAACTAATGAGCAGCTTTAAGATAATGGAATGCGGCATAAATGCGCTTTTTGTTTATGTGTTTTGTGACAAAACGCGAGGCTAAAGTGAGTATATAGCGCTTAAGTGTGGCTATTTGCTAGGTAACCATTAACAAGGAAAACCTTAGAAATGGGGGAGGTAAACAGAAGGGTTAAATGATTTAAATTAACATTCATTTGTGTTTGTTTCTATGATAGTTCATCCTATTGAATCGTGAGGCCTAAAAAAAAAAATGGAGTCACTCGATTAATGTGGCCACAAAAGAAAAACGCATGCGCGAGACTGAATGCGACCTGCTTGTGCCTGGAGTGACTAAAGTTCAAGGACATATTAGCATGGAAGTGCAGATGGCTGCCAAAATGATGAGCGCAGTGGTACACAACGTGAGAAAGAAACCCGAAGTTACAACTAGGGAACAGGACTAGACCGGACTCATATTAGAACAATGGACCCATTAGAAGATCGTGGGTGGTAGGAAATTTTAATTTTTGATGACAAAATGATGCTCATCCACCTCAAACTTGTCCAATCAGAACTCGTATTTAGGTCAAAAGTGAAATTTTTAGATAGATAGAGCTAGTGAAAAAGGTATATAAAGTGCTGTTTTTAGTGAAGAGGATGGCTCTCTTCGATTTCATCCCGAGATGCTGCTGGAATGCTGATTGTTCCTGATATGTAAGAATCTGCTTAACTCTGTTTCTTTTACAGGGAAATACACTTTAGCTGAGAGTCTAGTTAGGGATGTTAGGGAAATAGATGATTCATTTGGGAACTATCTGTCTTTTGCTAATACCTGATATATACAAATAATGAAAATGTCTATCTATAAGTCTTTCTCAAATAAATGATCTAGCTGTCTTGAAACTAAAATCTTATATCTTAAATGTCGTTTTCTGAAATAAATAAATAAAGTGAATCATCTTGGACATGCTGATTTTGCTATTAATAAAATTTAGATAAATAGAGAATCAAGCTGGTCTTGAGTTTTCCTACGCCTAATTTTTTACTAGCAGATCCATTGAACTCAATGGTGGTGTGTCTAAATTAAAATGTCGTATTTTTATGAAAACCATGGTAAACTCATCTAAACTGCAGATGTAAATAGTATAAATATGCAATTTCGTTTTAGATACTCCACTAGGATACAGCAGCTTTTCCTTTGAATTTCACCGATCCATGAAGTAGAGTATAAGTGTTTAAGAGTGATTTGCAGTGTTATGGGCCCACTGATTGAGAGAATGTTAGGAATTATACTTTAGGGAAAGGTGACATGCATTTAGAAAGAATTTCCAGAAGAGCGCTGCATCAACAGTACCACCTACCCATTTAACTAGCTTGCGGTGGCCCTGGCCAGGCCTAATGTTGAAAGATTAGCTTTTCTGTTGCACCTATATTGCTGGCCTTCTCCTGCATTGACATCTATGGTGCCAGGAGAGGCCCGCAGCAGCCAGGTAACTACGGTGGTCTGAGGAGAGACTGGCCGGCCTGTGAGGAGTGGAGTCTTCAGCGCCACCTAGCGGTAAGTCCATGACCCGCACCCAGCTGAAGGACAATACAACATGGCTGATAGTTGCAATTGAAGAAGCAGGCAGCTAGGCTCACCTCCATTCCCAAAGTTCATCAGCACCTGCATATAATGACAGGAATGGACGGCCCCAAACAAACACGGTACATGTTGCCATCCCATCAGTGTTTTTCTATTGCTGATACTGCTACTACCCCACTAATAGCAGGGCAGTAGTGAGACTTTGAGACAGAGACTGCAAGGAACAGCCAAAATAGGTACTGAAAGTGCCTATTAGCACCCTGTTGGCTGCCGGACTTTACTGCAAGTAGGTGAGATACTATTGCCCCTGTAGTGAAAAAGCTCCTAGAAGCTCAAAACTACCAAGCCCAAAAAAACTGCCAAGAGTCCAGCAGCCAAGCAGAAAATCTCCAGGCAGCAAACACGGAAAAGGCAGAAGCTGCATGCATGCCCCCAGTGGTGGCCAAACACCACCACAAGGAAAGAGATAGCACCACACACACCCAGTGGGAATGGTCACCATTGCAAGAGGTAAACAGGCATGCAGAGAGCCACAACAGGGTGCCTATGAAGGAGGACTGAGAAGTCAGAGGTGCACAGAGAGCACTCAGAAAATAAGAAGGACTGTTGCACAACAGAGGCTGTACCAGTTGACCACCCCAGCACAGAATGGCCACCTGTGCCCCACCGAGCATGAATTGAACTTCCCAAGCACACCAGCACTTGGGTAAGACCAACTGCTGGGACAGCATAGCCTTGAGGTGCAAGCAGTGCATCCTCAAGTGAAGAAGAGGAGAAGGAAGAAAGATGACCCTCCAGCAGTGGAGCACCAAGAAGATCCCTGAGGGAATGGAAAGGGCCTGTGAGAGGTCAACAAGGAGAAAGAAGACGTGAGAAAGGTCCTTTATGAAAGAGTCATGTCCTATAGACAGGGCAAGAGTTAGGTCCTACAGAGAGGACAGGATGCAACCAGGGACGTATGTGTAAAAAGAAGGTCACAGCGAGAGCCCTGGTCTGGAGACAGAGGAGAAAAGAATCAGTACTGGTGGTAGTACGCGACCAGGGAAGCCCACATGAAGTGCACATCACATTGAGGGACCCAGTCAAAAGGAGGAAGAGCGTCACAAGATAGCACAAGGCCACATCTTGAAGAGAAAAGAGGAGAGGAGGAATGTGGCACAATGCTACATCATGGAGGAATCAAGTGTCGGATCCGTTGGATCCTCCAATGAATTCTGTTCGGAATCGGAATGGTGCACAAAGGGGTCCACCTCCTGTTAGCCCCAACTCTGAGGATAATCAAACACAGAGAGAAGGGAGAGCAGGTGAGGGAAAGGGTATTGGGACGAGGAACAGCGGTGAGTTTGAAATCTGCAAGAACAAAGAAACATACTTTAACCCGACACATAAATACAACTCTCGGGTAATTCTCACTAGTATAACCATAGACATATGTATACCTTGAGGAAACCAGGCATACCTTGCTTCCATGAATTCACTCTCATACATCAAGATATTAAGCACCTGATTGCCTGCTGAAACCTGTAAGCACAAAGGCAGAAGATTCATACCATTCCTTCCTGCTACGAACACAACACCAGTACTTCTAGTAATATGACTACTCGATAGCCGCCTCGGTGCTCTCTCTCTCGGAAGCAGTGACTTGTGGAAAACAGATTCCTTTAACCAACGCTGGGCAACCTGTGACCTGTGACTGTTACCGCTGATACCGACCGCTGTGTACCGCCCCTCCTCGCCGGACCCGCTTCGCGGGTCCCGCTTCGCGGAAACACAGCGGCTGCAACACTTCAAAGGGCTTAATCCGACCGGCAGGGCTGCGAGGGTAGAGCGGAGGACTCCACGGACCAGGAGTCCCCGCGCGCCCGTTACCAGCTGGGCTCCTCTCCCTGCCGGCCCCGCCTCCAAACGCCGGTAAAGCCAAAAGGCAGCTGAGCCATACCTCAGGTGGATTCCTTTAACCAACGCTGGGCAACCTGTGACCTGTGACTGTTACCGCTGATACCGACCGCTGTGTACCGCCCCTCCTCGCCGGACCCGCTTCGCGGGTCCCGCTTCGCGGAAACACAGCGGCTGCAACACTTCAAAGGGCTTAATCCGACCGGCAGGGCTGCGAGGGTAGAGTGGAGGACTCCACGGACCAGGAGTCCCCGCGCGCCCGTTACCAGCTGGGCTCCTCTCCCTGCCGGCCCCGCCTCCAAACGCCGGTAAAGCCAAAAGGCAGCTGAGCCATACCTCAGGTGGATTCCTTTAACCAACGCTGGGCAACCTGTGACCTGTGACTGTTACCGCTGATACCGACCGCTGTGTACCGCCCCTCCTCGCCGGACCCGCTTCGCGGGTCCCACTTCGCGGAAACACAGCGGCTGCAACACTTCAAAGGGCTTAATCCGACCGGCAGGGCTGCGAGGGTAGAGCGGAGGACTCCACGGACCAGGAGTCCCCGCGCGCCCGTTACCAGCTGGGCTCCTCTCCCTGCCGGCCCCGCCTCCAAACGCCGGTAAAGCCAAAAGGCAGCTGAGCCATACCTCAGGTGGATTCCTTTAACCAACGCTGGGCAACCTGTGACCTGTGACTGTTACCGCTGATACCGACCGCTGTGTACCGCCCCTCCTCGCCGGACCCGCTTCGCGGGTCCCGCTTCGCGGAAACACAGCGGCTGCAACACTTCAAAGGGCTTAATCCGACCGGCAGGGCTGCGAGGGTAGAGCGGAGGACTCCACGGACCAGGAGTCCCCGCGCGCCCGTTACCAGCTGGGCTCCTCTCCCTGCCGGCCCCGCCCCCTCGGGGTCTTAAGATCTCCTATAAAGTAAAGGCAACATTCCCGCTGCGCGGGAGCGCGCGGGAGGGCGCCGGGAGAAGCCCGGGACAAGGGCGGGACCGTCTGTGGCCGTCCGGGGCCAGAAGAGTCCGGGCTGGGCCACATCCCTTGGCTTCGTAAAGTGGGCACCTAGCTAACTGGACAATGGCTTCAGGTACTCGATCCTGTAAGACAAAAAAATCTGCAGGAGATGTTGTTTTAGGCACTATGGACCAGTTTATAACCCGAGCAGTTTCCATAGTCGAAAAGGAGATAATCCTGGCTGAGCGAAGGTTATCCCGGGATTCTACGAGTATGTCTAACAAGCGCTCATCTCTGGGCGCCATTGCCCTAGCTGCTAGCCCTGGACATATTTCCCTAACTCCATTGTTGATAACTGATTCCCCAACAATTGACGAGAGAGTGAGCCGGATTAGGGCTAGTTTAGAAAGGGTAACTACCACCGCACCAAGCATTGTACTTGACCCTACACACTCTAATTCCTCCGTCCAAAGTAACCCATCGCCGGGGGGATAAACTCTGGATTGCAATCCTGAAACCCATGAATACTCTAGCCCCCCTGTGCCATCTAGGGAAGCTGTGAACTCCCCACCCACTGTAGGACACACCGTAGCCAGTAATTCTAGAGTAGTAGTTCCCCAAACCACACCTGCAGGGAATCTAGCTCTAAGCCCAGTCTTACAAAAGAAGAGAAAGCGTCCCGCTAGCCCCCGCAGGGGAGGCTCTCTAAAGCCCCATAGTAAAGTAAGTAGGAACATTGTACCCAAAGGGGGCACTAGTTCGAATCAGGTTCCCCACCCAAAATCACACGCAACCCACACCGGAGATTCTTCATTGGAGGGCACTCCTGGTCAAATGGCTCCTATAGATATTAGCATTTTCCCTCAAGTTGAGAGCATAATTAAGTCTGTGGTGATGCCTCTCGTAGATAAGATTGACGGCCTCACACGCAAACTAGCCTCACTTGAACAGTCAATGCTGGACAACTTTTACGCGGTGAAATCATTAGTTAAATTTCACGCCAAGGCCCAGGTTGAAGAAAACGGAGGGCTAAGGAGTGGTGCTGTCCCCTTAGTCCCCTCTATTCCTATAGCCCACCCTGAGCTCACATCTTGCCAAAAGATGCCCGCATTGGGAAAGGCTCCCCATTTGCAGCAACCCAACACCGGAACCACACCCCCACCACCAACCCCTACTCCTGAGTCTAGTCTGGCCCGACCAAGGAACAAAGCTAGTACCCAGGCGCCCAAGGCACTTAAGGTTAACTTTGCTGTAAATCCCAAGCCTATAGTGTCTAACACCAAGGTACCTGGAAACACAGTGATCGCAACGAAGGGTGATACAACCCCATCCCCTCCAACTCCTGCTAAACAGGCCGTGCCCAAACCTCCAGCAAAAACCACTGTAAAATCTCCGGCTAAAGACAGGGCAAGAAGGCACACGCCAAATGCTAGCCTTCCCCCTGGCTGTAAGCCTTATGTGGTAATTTTAACGGGGGTCCCTGAGCTTGAAGAGGGTTCTTGTGAGTCATACTCTGACCTTAAACACAAGACGCTCTCCTGGCTCAAAGCTAATAGACCCCTCCCAGGGCATATCGATGGTAGAATAGCCTTCGTCCGACGTGTGGGTTGGATTGGCAACAGACGTAAGGATGTTACCGGGGACTGTGTGTTGATCAATTTCAACGACCCCAGAGCAGCAGGTATGATCTGTAGTCAGCAGTCGCATTACAATTTCTGCGACATACAAACTAGGGATTTGGGGTACTTCTATCACCCCCCTCCTTTAATGGGGCCCAAAAAATCTCTTCAAGATGGGGGCAGAGGAGCTTGGTTCCCTCATTATCCAACTTTGGACCCCAGAGCAAGGGCATGGACACCTACTCAAGCAGCCCCTCCACAGGGTTGGGGTTGGTGACTTGATAATTTAGCGGCAACCAATGCCCCCCCTCCTAGGGTCAATACAACACGCATAGTTGGGGAGGTACCCTTGTCCAATAATGTTGTGCCCCAATTCCCGCCTAACTCAATTATGCCCTCTCTCTCAGGCGATGGGTCAGAGAATATTGAGTTAGTGGATGGAGCTCAAATTCCCGGTCCACAGGGTGGGAATGTCGGATGCGATGAGCCCCTGCATCATGCATCCCTGAAAGCCATTAGTTGGAATGTGGCAGGCTTAAACAGCAAGCTAGATGTCCCGGACTGGGTGGCGCTCATTGAACCCCACTCAGTCTGTGCATTCCAAGAGACGTGGTGCGTAGAACCAAGGCACCGAGTGGGCCATGCTTCCTTTTTTGTCCCGGCAGATATTCCAACATCGGGTAGAGGTCGCCCCTATGGAGGTCTCTTAGTTTGGGTAGATATTTCCTTGGGATGGAGGGTACACCATCATCCCCAAAAATCTCCAGACTTGATGCGCCTCACCGTAACATGCCCGAGGAGAGCTGAAAAACTGGAGATTATTAACATCTACACACGAGGGGCCTCTGGGAGAGCCTTGTCACCAACGCTCTCGGACCTGGAGGTAGTCTTGGGTGAGTGTAGCAGCGATTCATTAATTATGGTCATGGGGGACTTTAATTGTACATTCGAGCCCTTGCTGCCCGATGAATCCCTGGACTTATATGACGAAGATTCAAGGAGAGGTGTCCCGTCACTTGATCTTCCAATCATAAACAGTTGGACCCCCAGAATCATCCAGCTAAATTCCCTCACACTGGAGCACGGCCTGAGAGCAGCCAACGGGAGGACACCATCAGATTTAGCGGGGGCACACACATATAATAGGGTTGGTCATTCATCCCGGATTGATTATATCCTTCTAAACTTTTCTTTGTGGGCTCACATGAAGGATATGATAGTCCTACCTTCCTTGGATAGCGACCATAACGCTCTCTCCTTGACCCTATCATACTGGTGGAGGGAGATTCACCCAGCTTGTGGAAACCATGATACACCAGCGACAGGGCCTTTGGGAGGGGTGGTTCCATCAAACTGTTTAAGACGCCTGAAATGGGACAAAGTGGCAATAGATGAAGAGAAACTATTATGTATCAGAGCAGTTACTTCTACAGCTTGCGCCATTTTAGAAAACGAGCCTGTCAGCCCAAATCGGATTACAGCGTTGTTCTGCGAGGTCTCGCTGTCAATTGGGGACCTATTCAAGGCTAAAGTAAAAAAGGGAAACACTATCCGCGATAAGCGGCAAGGCAAACCCGGATGGTACTCGAAGGAGTGTCGTGCTAGAAAGAGAGCACTGATATTGGCTGTAAAAAGTGGAGATGCAACCTTAATAGCCACCAAACGAAAGAGCTACAAAGCGGAGCTTAAAACAGCAAGGAGAGACTGGGAAGATGAATTTTGGCAGGAACTCCGAATTGCCAGTGTTGGAAAAAACGCAAAAGGTTTTTGGGACTTATTACGCAAGAAAAACAGACCCCTTGACACAGTCATCACCTGCAACATAACTGAGGATCTATGGTACTCACATTTTTCGAAATTGTATACAGCAACTGCAGCTGAAGCGATGGATTTCGCATTACCACAGTTCTCTCGAGTTGAGGAGAGACTTGAGGAAAGTCTGTTTACCAAGAAAGAAGCGGAAGGTGCAATAAAATCTCTTGTCCCGCGCAAAGCGGCTGGCCCCGATGGACTCCCGGGCGACCTGCTCCGTGCAGACCTAGGCGATTGGAGTATGTTAATTTCATCTGTATTGAACGCTGCCATGGCGGGTGCTCCTCTGCCCGCCTCCTGGATGGCCGCCGAAGTGGTCCCTCTGCATAAAAAAGGCTCAAGAGAAGACCCAGCGAACTACAGGCCGATTAGCCTGATAGACTGTTCGCAAAAAGTAGCAGGCAAGGTCCTCCTAACCAGAATACAGCAGTGGGCAGATGAAAATAGGATACTTTCGGATCTCCAGGCAGGGTTACGAACTGGCACAGGAACAATTGAACAATCGTTAAGGCTACTTATGATTCACTGGAAGGTTGTCACGATTGGGAAGGGCACTTTATATCTTGCCTTTATCGACCTCCGGACGGCCTTCGATTTGGTCCCCAGAAACAATTTATGGAAGGTTCTTAGTGATCTTGGCCTGCCACCTTATCTGCTTCACTTGATCATGAAGTTCCACGAAAACAACTATGCCCAAATTCGCTGGGGTCCGAATGGTCAAAAGACCTCAAGAATAGATGTGAATAGAGGAGTGCGGCAAGGGTGCGTTCTTGCCCCAACACTCTTTTCGCTCTATGTCAACGGGGTGGTGGACCACTTGTCAAGGATACCAGCAGATGCCCCTCGCCTGGCAGGTCGTTTAATTCCCACCCTGCTTTTTGCGGACGATACTTTGCTTCTGTCAAAATCGCCAATGGGCCTACAACAGCTTCTCTCTGGCTTTGACGATTTCTGTAAACAAAGAGGACTCTGTATAAACACAGACAAAACAAAGTATCTCATCTTGAATCCTCCTCAAAAACATGGCCCTCCACCAACATTGGGCCCCGTTGCACTGGACAGGACCAAGACCTTCGACTATCTGGGCATCCGGCTGGTGGATTCAATGAAATGGGACCAGCATCTGATCAAAATGTTGCTAAATTTGAAAAGAGTAACCGGGACCCTGCTGAAAGAGCAGAGAGCAGCCTCAACCAAACCTATAGCTGCAGTTTTGGACATTTACTCGGCCAGAGGAGTAAGCGCCGCTTTGTACGGGGCGGAACTGTGGGGAATGTCGAACTTGAAAGATCTTACTCGAGCTGAGAACACCTTCTTGAGAAGCTTGATGTCCCTCGGCCCTTCTGTCCCCATCTTGCCTCTGCAATTGGACATGGGCTGTCGGGCGATTGAAGATCTAGCAAAGCTACGCCCTTTGCTTCTGTGGGCCCGCATCTGGAGAGTCCCTGAGCTCTCAAGTTATGCGGATGGACTGCGGGAGATATTAAGATCGACAGGTTGGGCGAAAATAAAGTGGCTAACGGATATCAAAGCATTACTCACCAATCTGGGGCTGGAAGAAGCTTGGTACCAACTGACAGCCCCGCCCAAATCAACAATAAAACAGCTTTATTGGAACTGGGTGGCAAATAGAAGGAATTCTTCTACCTCGATTTGTAAGTCGACTAGAAATTTCATGGAGTCCAAAGATGTCCCCATTAGAGAACTGTATTTGGACATTATCTCAGCCCCTTGGGAAAGATCTCTGTATTTTAAATTCAGAATTGGTCTTCTCCCCGTAATGGAATTTACTAGTCATTGGAAAATTCCCTACCAGACTGCTCCGTGGTGCCCCTTCTGCCCAGAGCGCCATGAATCTGTCCCTCACTTTTTATTCGAGTGTCCTGCCTATAAAGTCCCACGGTCAAAATGGCTAAAACCCATGTGTCGCACACTGGGAACTAGACACTGTAATGTGGCACTAAGGATTCTTCTCTCAGACACTCGTACTTTTTATGCATGCGCCACCTCGAAGTATCTTGGGTGGGCATGGCGGATTCGGTCAAAAAGACTCAGACAAATTGTTTAATTATGTTTTTACTTTTACGGTCTGTTTCAAAACCTTGCCTATTTTAGGTAATTTAATTATTCTTCCCCTAAATAATAACAGTAAAAATTGCAGTCCTAGATCATGCAAGGGTTTTTTTTTTTAAAAAAACTTGTTTTTATCCTTAAATGCTTTGAAAGGATTTCTATTTGTATGTACGCTTTTTAAGATATTTTATATGTCGAAATAAAGCCTTTTTGACTTTGACTTTGACTTTGACTACTCGATAATCATACATACCTCACACAACATCTAACAGAACAGTGATATGTAGAACACCAAATGATAAAGGAAAATCATGAAACAAAGCTTCTTTGGGAACAAGGAATACTCCAGAGTCTCGTATCATTGTCCTAGTCTTCGCGTTCACAATGAATGGTAATCCAGCAGAAGGGACAATACTGCCCAAGTGTGTTCAGGTCACCAAGACTAACCATAAAACTGAGAATGGGCATTGACATCCAAAGAAAAAAAAAAACGAGTACAAAGTAAACGTTCCCAACCTGGGACTTTAATTTGTCTCTTTCACTCTAGCCCACAGTGAAAGAGCTTTTTGTTCTTCTTAGTGTTTCAAAACCACTTCTGTTTATGCGACTCCACACAGAGAAACAAAGCGATGTGAGTGTTAACAGTCCTCCGAGGTTTGTTAATTGAAAGGGAATCCCCCACGGGACTCCATTGTTCCACAAACACTAAACCGATCACAGATAAGAGAAAGTGACCGCTCCGCTTTAGCTTCCTCCTTCCTTACCTCAGGAAGAAGGGAAAGATGGTGCGAAAGTGCCAAAGACATGTCTCACTCCTTGGAGACCGACTCTGAGTTCAGGAACCGTTGCACCCTCACACAAAACTTCGGAAGCTGAATTATGCACAGGAATCCTTGTGCATCATTCGTTTTCATCCAATGAGCCTCTAGCCGATGGCTCCATGGGAATTGTAGTTCTGTCTTGTTGTAATGCGCTGGGAAGATGCCGGGGCTCGCAATTCCTGACATCAAGCTGAACAATGTGGCAAGATGTGACATTGCCACAGCGTGAAGTAGATGGAAAAGGAGGAGAAGAGGAGAGAATAAGTGTAATAGGCTCATCACAATGAAGATCACTGACAGCAACTGTCATCATTAGTCAGTGCACCACATACATCACCTAAGGATCATCACACCATCAGAGTAGAATTGCATGCCTGCCCAACAACCAGATGTTATCAAGGCATCCCTGGCATTGTGAAGACTGCTCACTCATGAACCTTTTGTTAGACCAAGTGTACCTGAAGCCTGCTGAAAAGAGGATACTCAACCGTTTGAATCATCCACCTTTGGGGTTGCATGAAAGAGATTTGGTTGTGGTACTGTTCAGGATTCCTCAGTGACCTCAGTAAGGAAGTCAATAAGAGGCTCCGCGCTATCCACACAGGCCCATGGTAATGCAAGGGCAAGGCCTCTGGGGTATTCCGGTGAGAGAAACTCCCAACATGAGAGACACATCTGCAGCAGCTACACAACAGGTACCAGGAAGCACTGAGGTTGTGAATGGAGTCTGGTTATCCAAAGACTATCTAGCAGATGACTGATGAGAAGCACACACAGACCCAGAGACAATCACTCTTGAGTTGAAATGAGTGACTTCTATGTGGTCCTGTAGGCGGTTCCCCAATTGCGACTTTGCATGGCCTGTGAGACATACCGCACAGTCCAGACAGTCCAGTGGCAGCCCTGGGAAAAGGGATTAATGGACTTCCTATGTGAAGTGCTCCTGGCAGGAAAGGGAAGTCTGAAAATGCTCCACCAATGGGTACCAGGAAGCTACACGGCTTTCGAGGAGAACACTACCACAACACTGTTGTCCTTCTTTGCAGACTGGCCATCCATGGAGCAAGGGCATTTTTCAAATAAATTGCTGCAGCAGACTCCACCTCTGCTCCGACTTCACCATCATGCAAACATTGTAAATAGATTCAAACACTGTGACACCCGGCGGGACAGGACCAACAGTGCACAGGTGGAATGTAACCTCATGGACAGCCAGTCAAGAGATCTAGATTTTATTCACACTGCCATTCAGGCCCAGAGTAGCCTGGTTAAACTACGAAGGCGCGCTGTGGTGCCAGGTGAACCCAGCTGCACCTGTCCACTCATCCTGTCCTGCAAATCAACTGGAATAGACAGGTTGAACTAGTTGTCTATTTTCAATAAAGTTTGGAAGGATGTAGTGACCGGCTGGTCATGGAATAGTGTTTCTGCAATAATGTGCTTCCATCAGTCACTCCTTGAGGGCTGGCTTTCACACTCACCCCACACTTATCCATCACAAGTGTCACCGATCAGGTGACCCTGCTAATAAAAGGTTCGGGGCCACTAGCTGACCGGGAGTAGACCGAGGACGCCGCATTCACCCGAGAGGGCCGCCAGCAGCCGCATCCCGTGCCTTGCTCTGCTCTCCCCCGCCGCCGCACCTGCCATAGCGGCCGCAGAGTGGGGGGAGCGGTCACCGTGGACACTACAAGCTGCCTACATTGCCCAGCATCCCCAGCGAGGGCCCGTGGACGACGCTTGCTGCGTCATTACCTAGCGTCAGGAGGTGCATAAAGAACAGTAGCTCCTGCTGGGGAGCGGGGGCCACTAGCAGACCGGGAGTAGACCGAGGACGCCGCATTCACCCGAGACTGCTGCCAGCAGCCACGTCCCGTGCCTTGCTCTGCTCTCCCCCGCCGCCGCATCTGCCATAGCAGCCGCAGAGTGGGGGGAGCGGTCACCGTGGACACTACAACCTGCCTATATTGCCCAGCATCCCCAGCGAGGGCCCGTGGACGACGCTTGCTGCGTCATTACCTAGCGCCAGGAGGCACATAAAGAACAGTAGCTCCTGCTGGGGAGCGGGGGCCACTAGCTGACCGGGAGTAGACCGAGGACGCCGCATTCACCCGAGAGGGCCGCCAGCAGCCACGTCCCGTGCCTTGCTCTGCTCTCCCCCTCCGCCGCACCTGTCATAGCGGCCGCAGAGTGGGGGGAGCGGTCACCGTGGACACTACAACCTGCCTACATTGCCCAGCATCCCCAGCGAGGGCCCGTGGACGACGCTTGCTGTGTCATTACCTAGCGCCAGGAGGCGCATAAAGAACAGCAGCGCCTCCCGCGTCGCGGGACGTGCGCGGGTGATGCCGGGCTGAGCCCGGGCAGAGGGCGGGCCGTCTGTGGCCGTCAGGGGCAGGAAGAGGCAGGGCTGGGCCAGAGACCCTGTGCAAAATTATCCGGCGACCCTCATCTCCACGGTAAAGTGACTGGAAGTGCTGAAGGACTAACTGTAACTGCTGCACCATTAATCAGTTAACATTGGGTGTTGAGCCCATTGGCTGAGTTTCTGAATAGGTTAGTTCTCATTAAAGTATACTTGTACTCATGTCGGGGTCAAAGAAGGACAAGGCTACTGTGGGGGCGGATCCCATTGACAACTTTCTAGTAAAAATGGTAAATAAGATCAATAATAATAGAAGGGCTTCCTTGGGTAAAGGTAATCAATCAGATCAGGATCAATTCATAGAGGGTCCTTCCCCACTGGAGGTTCCTCCAGAGACAGAAATTGTCACCAATATCGAGCCCGAGGTAGTCAACACAGTAGAAGCTCTGATTCACCAGGCTCCAGATATAGAAGTCCTTGACAAGTCTCTCTCGGACTCGGAGGAGGAGGTGGTACCTGCCCATAAAAACACTAGACCCGTTAGAACCTGCAGGAAGCAGCAAAGTAAAAGGGGGGGAAGGCACACTCATAAAAGAAGGGTAGATACTCATTTGCCAGATAACCACACCTCCCCTGAGTCAACTACGCTCCTGGAGGGTAAGAATGAGGCAAATATAATCCTGAGCCCAGAGCAGTTTGGCTTGTTAATTCGTACCTTAGAAGCCAAATTTGAATCAAAACTTGCGGAATCTCTCCAACCTCTAGTGTGCAAACTAAACATTGCTACTGCAGAGGTAAAACGACTAGGAGGATTGCTAGTGAAACAGTTAGCCCACATAGATAAGGTTAACCCCCCCACCCCCCTCAACTAGAATAGATCCCCCAGAGAGTGGTGGGAAGAAGGTAGCCAAGGTGGTTAAACAAACTCATGCCTCACAACAGTCTATCAGAGTTGACCCAGAATCCCCCGGTCCTTCAGTTCCACCCCCTCTTCCACCAGTTAGGTCAGTTGTACATCCAAAGCCAGGGCCTGTTACCAATCCGATTACCGCCCCAAGCAGGAGAAGCAATTTTATTAATTTACCCCCGGATTGTGCCCCCTATGTAATTGTACTGACAAATGTCCCGCCTCGAAACTCGCTCTCGGTTGAGTCACCCGAGGAGTCACATAATTCCCTCAAAAATAAAGTTGTCTCTTGGTTGAGCTCGAATTGTGGTTTCCCTACAAAATATGCAGTAGAAATTATCACAACAAGGAGGGCAAACTGGATTGGTCCCACACGCAAAACCTGTAGCGGGGATTGCGTGATAGTCAATTTTAAATATCCTCAACACGTGGCCAAAGTCCTGTTAAGGGCAGCCTCGATGACTAATGATGACAACAGCATCTGTGTGCGCCCTTTAGGATATTTTTATAATCATCTTACAGGAGCCCCCACCCCTAGCCGAGGATTGAGTCCCTTTACACCGTTTGGGCCTCGTCCACTTGTCAAAGTCAGGGACTAGGTAGGGAGAACTTCTTTAGATTTGGACCACATATTGCAACATATAACAGGTTTGACACACTCTCAGGACTTGAGATGTGCAATTGGCGGGGGGGCGGAGAGGGTATGGTTGATGAAGTTATAGTGGAATCTGCCCCTATGGCTCCTGTACCTTCTTCTGCTAATGATGGATATAAACCGGTATTGGGTACCCCTGACAAAGGGGATGAGGTCAGGTTGTTAAGTTGGAACATTGCCGGTTTACGGTCCAAAAGAGGAGACCCCAACTGGTTAAACTTTGTAAAGCTATATGACATTGTAGCCATGCAAGAGACTTGGGATATGGAATGCGATTTTTGGTTGGATGGCTTTACTTCATTTTTTGTACCTGCTTTGCCCTCTCCAGCGGGACGGAATAGAGGGGGCCTTTTGATGTTGGTCTCGGTGAATGTAAAGGGCAAAATTATAAAGGTTGATTGTGACACACATAATTTCCTTGCTGTAGAGGTAACCTTGGTTGATGGCTGCAAAATGCTCTTCGTAAACTGTTATAATTCACCATATGGCTACCCTGCTAATGTGCATTTAGTGTGGCTAACAGATTTTTTAACTGCCTATAAGGAAAAGCAAACCACTTATTGTCATTTTATTTTGTTGGGTGATTTTAATGTACATTTGTGTTCAAATTGTGACCTAATCGACTCAGATGGCCCTGACAGTATTTCCCCCCCGCACTTTGAACATACCCAGAAGGGGCAGGTTCTTGAAAACCTATTAACTAATAATGATTTGTTTTTTTGCCCCTTGTATTCTGAACCCCGGAATCGATTTGTAAAACCAATACTGAAAGAGATGAGATTTACGCAGTATAAGCCCGCATTGCTATTTCTGCAAATGATGGAAGCCCCCGTAATTATGTACTGTATCGCCAGTTTTCTGGCTGCATCTGTAAGAATTAGGAGATCAAGATTGGACTTTTAACGCTGAAAGCTAACTACTATTGTAATCATGTATTTAAATAATGGATCGTTGGGCTCGAATGGAAATGAAATTGTGTAATTATCTTTTCATAACGGGTTTTAATTGTCATTATGACTGAAATTATATTAATTGTCTTTTAAACATGTTTTAAATAGTTTTATAAATGTCTAGTATACTTTTATTATTTTAATTAATCGAATAAAGTGGTTTTGACTTGACTTGAAAAGGTTCTGGGCGCACGTGTCCTAGGCCAGTTTCAGACATGATACTTATGTGTCTGTGTCATTTATAGGGCTCCATTAGGGCCTACAACCCTAACCATCACAAGGAAGAGATCTGCCTAAGAGTGTCAGATGCTTAATGAGTTTGGTGACTAGGAAAACAAATGTGGAACTGGACTGGAAGCCCAAGGACAAAACTAGAAGAAGCCCTGGAAATGTGGGACAAGCACAATGTTATATTAAGCGAGGGAATTAGCCAAATCATTGGTTATTTTTCCTGGATTTACACAAGAAGGGACTTAAATAGAGCATGCGATTAATATCCTGAAATCCACTTTTCAAAGCAGATATGAGTATTTCTCTTTTTGAATGCTGGTTGAACGTTCTTAATTCATTTCAGTTGGTAGACAGACCAGGGACATAACGCAGGCACATACAGCCCCTACAATTCAGGCCTTTCGGGTCCCCACAGCCCTTCAAGGGGGCCTCATTCAGTTCATGTCTAATAAATATCAGAAAAATCTGGATGACCCAGAGGCCCTCATCATGTTCTGCAAGGGCCCCCATCATTTTGCTTTACACAACTGAGACTGACCATTGTTCACTTGCGGATAAAAAAGTTTGAAACTTTAAATCCCCTAACAAACTATCTGTGCAAACCTGAACAATTAGGATCAGGTCTGAGGGTCTGATTTAGATTTCAGCAGACAGGTTACTCCATCACAACGGTGATAGCTATCCTGTCTGCCGAAATATGAATCCCATTATATCCATGGGATTTATAGGGCCAATGATTGAGGTATGCCATGAGGCAGGCACATCTGAATGTGCCAAATTACTAAACACATTAGATAGAATAGCGGACCAAAGTTCAGTGTCGAATTCAAATAAGTTGATAGGGACACTGTCGGGCCCAGGGGCTTTTCCCCCCTACACTTTGTGTGATGGCTTCTTCCATCTCATCCTCTGTTATATGAACCTCTGCTCATTTCCTGCTATCAATATTAAAATGCCCTCTGCTGTGGGGGCAGCATAAACGTTTCTAAAGTGGGCTTCCCAGGTTTCACTCGCAATATGGCAGGAGACTGAGGAAACAAACTGATTTTCACATCTCATATCCTAGACAGTGTCCCAAAAATGCTTGATATCTTTCATACAGGCTGTCTGTACTAGAGTATCGTTTAGATATGACAGCCTTGTATTATCTCTTCAGAATAGTAACTAGTGCTTGATCTCTGGGTTTTTTCCCAATTTACTATTCGCAACTCCTGGTTAGCCACTGTAGAAGCACAATCGAACCAGCCATATAGATTATTAAGGGGGCGTACTGATTTAAGGGGGGCATTTTTCACATGGGAACAGAGATCATAGAAAGCTTCCTCAATACGAGGGGCACTGTCCTCTTCCGACAGACAAACTTACACTAGGCTCATAGTCTTTTTTTTTTACTTCTTTGGTTTGGGCGGGTTCACACATTTTCCATATCAGCTTTAAATTATCCATGAGGGTTGAAAGTTTCTAGCCCCAATCTCACTCTTATGCACTTTCCTTAAAACCATTGAAAGAGCAACCTCAAGGGGATTATGATAAATGGAAGTAGATAAAACAACATATCCGTACATGAAAATCTCCTCCAAACACCTTGTGAAAAATATATAATCAATCGTGGAGGTTGCCCCTCTACCTTTTTATGTTGGTGGGGCAATAATATTTTTCCCTGCAGTTTCCATTATGTCCACCAAATCATGGGATTCTACTATCATCTCTAACTCCTGGCTCCTTGGATCCAACCCAACCCCCAGTAGGCGCTGGAGTATTTCAGCATATAGGGAGACAAACATTAACATCGCCAGAAAGACACAAATACAGTACATGGCCTTGGGTGACAACCTTGTCAGATAACTTAGGGGCTCATTAGGATGGCGGGTGGACCTGAGTTTGTCCGCCATCCTTGCGGTGTTCATACCGGCAGCCAGACATGTGGTGATCCTGCACCGCGAATCAGGATGCGACCGCCACCATGGGGTTCGCATTTTGCAATTTAATATTGCTGCAAGTGCTGCTGGCAGCAGCACCCGCTGCGATGTTAAAATCGCATGTCTATCATTTCATTGCACCACATGGCAGGCACCACACGGTGCCTGCCACTTGGTGCAGCGAAATGTAGGGGGGTACCATAGGTAACCCCCAAGTGCACCCCACCTCCCCCACACAAGGGGGGCCCACAACGGGCCCCCAAAACCATCCTTGCCAGCCTACCCATGGAAAGGCCTTTCAATCCCCACATCCTAATATGGAGGATGGTGCCTGCTAGGCACCGCCACCATATTAGTGCCCCTGCTCTTCCCGGTAGGCAATCGGTATGATTTCCACTAGCGTTAAAGCGGCGATCAGACTTTGCGTCTGCCACGATACCCAGTGTCATCCTAATATGGCAGTGGGTAAATCTCATTACGATGGCAGAACGATCGATCAGTCCGCCATCATAATGAGCCCCTTAGCAAGATACTTGGGCCCCCATTAGGATGGCGGGCGGACTTTGCCCGCCCGCCCTCCCTGTGGAAAATGGGACCACCCGCGACGTGAGCGGCAGTCCCGCCATGCCAATTATGATGTGCCAGCCAAACTGGCATGCACATCATGCATTTTTAACATTGTAGCACCGCTCGTCGCAATGTTAAACATGCATGTATGCAATGCCATCAAAAAGCGTCAGGCACTGCGTGGTGCCTGCCGCTTTGTGTATGCAAATGCAGGGGGGCACCACAGGTAACCCCCAGGTGCACCCCCCATCTCGCCTTCATCATAGGGGACCGCAGAGGGCCCCCAAAGTAAAGACTGCATGCCTTTCCAGCAAGGCATCTGCATGAGGCCATCCTAAAATGGCTGGCGGTGTCTGGAAGATACCGCCAGCCATATGAGCCTTTTCCACTCCGGCCGCAAGGGGACCAAGGAGGAAAAGCGGCGGACGGTGTTTACGTCCGCCGCGGTGGCGGGTAAGGTCGGATGTCAGGCGGATCGCCACCGCCTGCATGGCGGTGGCGATCCGCCCAACATCCTAATGGGCCCTTTGGACTATTATAAATACTTTGGATTAGGTACATTGACAAAATCTGCCTTCTAAATCCCCAATGGGTATCCAGAGAACATTGGATGGATTCTTAGAATTTTGTAATGTGCGCAGTTTGAAGATCAACTCATTGAAAACAAAATTCATGATCTTCAACCCACCCAGAACCACAAGACCCAATCCCACCCTGGGCAAAACAATACTGGAAAGGGTAAGCACCTTTGTTTATCTGGGGGTCACGATTAATGAGAGCTTGACGTGGGGTCCCCAGGCAATTAAATCTCAATTAAAACTTGCCCAATTAGCGGGTGGGATCCTGAGGCTATCTAATGTTTCAACGATAAAGCCTCTGGGTCCACCATTCGAGGTCTACAAATCACAGGCGAGGGGTGCAAGTATGTATGGTGGTGAATTATGGGGTCACTGCAATAAATCCAAAATTATCAGGGTTGAGAACAAGTTCTTAAGGAATCTGTTAGCTCTTCCGCCCAGTACCCCGCTCCTCCCACTGAGATTTGACTTGGGGATCACACCAATTGAGGAGGAGCTAGCTCTAAGACCATTAAGGTACTGGCGCCGGCTCTGGGTTACACCTGAGCTGGTTAATTACAGGCTAGAGCTTAGAGAAATACTTAGCTGTATCAGTGTATGTAAATTACCATGGCTCATCTTCATTAAGAAGGAATTCATTAGACTGGGACTGTCAGTCCAATGGACCGACCTGGAGAGGGGATGTAACCAGATCTCAGCCATTACGCTTTTGAAAGAATATTGTGCTGAGAGCTTGAATACGGCTATGCACAACCCCAAATACGCCTCCAGAACTGTTTTCTTTCTCATGGCAAAAGATACATATCATTTGGAAGGCTTCCTAGATGTCATCTATCCTGTCATCACCAGAAAATTGTTCGTGCAATGGCGGCACAGTGTGCTACCCATACGGGCCTTCACATGTAATTGGAGCATGTCCGCCCCAAAAAATTGCCCTCTGTGTGAATGTGACAGTGAATCAGAGCAACATTTCTTCTTCTTTTGCCCCGCATACCTCAAACCAAGAAACACTGGCCTGTCCCACTATGTAAAAATCTTGGTTTCCGGCAGTGCATGCAAGCGCTTAGAGTTATGCAAAATGACACCTCAGGACCCAGTGTCTTCGCAGTTTTCGCGTTTCTTAGCAGCTATGTGGCGCATAAGGAGAGCTTTAATTACCTAGGGCTAAGTGTGTCTTACTAGACAAACGATTTATTCTGTTATGGAGGTCTCCCTTAGTCCCTTAGTATACTCTACAATGTGCCCTTATTTGAATGTGATCTTATTATGACTGTAATAATTAATTGTCATGTTTTAATAACGACAATTTTTTAAAATATCAATGATGCATGTCTTTTAAATCTGTGCTTTTATGGTATCTTTTACCGAAATAAAGATTTTGTGATGATGATGAATTGTTTTACTTTATTTTCCTTATGTTTTATCATGCTTTCTGATTCATTGTTTAATTATATAAATTGATTTCTGGTGCACCCCACTATTTCTATTGTGATTCCCTTCATAATAAATGCACAGAAGCATTTATAACTTGAAGTGAATATTTAAATTGAGTTGCAACCCACACAATTTTTAGCATTACAAATTAGAACAACAATTGTACATTTAAAGCCAACAAAAGGTGAAAGCCTGGGAATTTTGGTGTTGATTAGTACAGACGTGTTTACCTATTGCTGTGGGAAAAAAATACTTTCACAAGTTAATGTGAAATATTTTGGGGCATTAGGCCCATTCATACGCTGAATGAATGAATGATTACGTATTTGTATCGCGCATGGCTACCCGGAGGCATCCCAGCGCTTTAGACCACGTTCATTCACCAAAGCTAGACAAACAGCAGAGTTTTCAGCATCTTCCTGAAACTAAGATGGTTGCTTTCCATTCTGATGTAGAGTGGCAGATTGTTCCACAGTTTTCAGGCCTGTAGGGAGAAGCGTTAACCACCCATACGTACTCTCCTTATTTTAGGGATTGTCAAGAGATTTTTATTGGAGGATCTTAATTCCCGACCAGGGGAGTACGGGCAAAATAATGATTGCATCAATGTGGGTGATGTTTTATGAACAACGTTATGGACCGTGACCAGAGCTTTAAATTCGATCCTCTGTTGCACTGGAAGCCAGTGCAACTGGCGGAGGGCGGGTTTGGCAGATGTTCTCCGTGGGACGTTCAATAACATACGAGCAGCGCAATTCTGTGCAGTCTGCAGTATTTTAATTGTCCCTTGAGGGGCACCTAGATATAATGCGTTAGAATAATCTAGGCGTGATAAGATCAACGCCTGAACTAGGATCCTTCTAGCTTCGAAGGGGAGGAGGATGATAATTTTCCTCAGAATCCTCATGAGTGCATAGCATGTGGCTGCTACCTTCCGGGCCTGGACTGAGAAGTTAAGAGCTGGGTCCATCCACACCCCAAGACTCTTGATTTGGGTCTTGGGCTTGGGTGGTTGGTCCGGCCACCATTCCTCCACTGTGGTAGGTGCCTTGTATCCCAGCATCATCACCTCCGTTTTTGCCCCATTAAGTTTTAGGAAGGATTCGTCCATCCATTCCCGAACTTTATTAAGGCAGATGGAGAGGTTTTCAAAGGGGGCATCATGCGTGGTTAACGAGATAATCAATTGTGTGTCATCTGCGTATGTGACAAGTTGTACTCCCCAGGGAAGCACCCCCTCAGCCAAAGGCCTCATATAAATATTAAATAAGGTGGGGCTGAGGGACGAACCCTGGGGGACACCACAGTTAAGACACATTTGGGGAGAGGAAGCCTCGTTTTCAAAGACCACAAAGGTCCTATCAGACAAGAAGGAATGCAGCCACTGTAGTGCGCGGCCGAGACACCAACTTCCTCAAGCCTGTGAAGAAGGATAGAGTGGTTCACGGTGTCGAAGGCCGCGCTCAGGACTAATAGTAGTATGCCCGCATGGTTACCATTGTCTACGATCTTCCTTGCTTCCTCAACTACTGCAATGAGAGCTATTTCAGTGCCCTGGTTTCTCCTAAACCCTCTCTGAGTGGCATGAAAGGAGTTGTTATCCTCCAGAAAAGTAGCCAATAGAGAATTGACATATTTCTCCGTGAGTTTACTGATAGTGGCCAAAAGGGAGATGGGGCGGTAGTTGCCCAATCTTCAGGGTTAAGGTTAGGTTTCTTCAACAGGGCCTTAACTTTAGCCTGTTTCCAAGTAGACGGCACCAGGGCTGAGGCCAGAGAGGCATTAATCACCTCCTGAATAACTGGGGCCACAGTGTCTGATACAAGGTTTAATATGGTAGGGGGTGCAGGATCATTCGGGGAGCCTGATTTTAAATTACTTAGAAGGCGCTGAGTAGTAGGAAGGTCTATCGGATCAAATTCCTTCAGTTGGGTCAGAGCCATATGGGATGAAGAGGGAGATTCAATAGGAGTATTTTGGAAAGATGAATATATGGTGGGCACTTTAGTAAAAAATAATTTTGCCAGTGCCTCACATCGCACCTGTGCAAGTCCTGGGTCTTCAATGGGGGAAGGAGGGGTGACCAAGGATTTAAAGATTTTAAAAATTTCTCTTGGGGAGTTGGCGGCTGTACTAATTTTTGTCTGAAAGTAATTGGATTGGGTGATTTTAATCTCCTTTTTATACTTTTTCAGGGCAAGTTTGTAGTTGGCCTTATCGGTTTCAGAGTAGTGTTTTCTCCACTGTCTTTCCTGTTGTTTACATGCTAGCTTCATTAGTTTCAAGTCGGGCGTGTACCAGGCTTTCTTGTTCTCACCACTTCTATGAGACAATTCAATCTTAGGAAGAGTGAGGTCCAGGAAAGCCTCTTCCCACTGAGTGAAAGACATATCAGCTTGCAGAGGGTCATTGGAAATTTTGGGTAAGGTGTTCTTGATGCCCCAGGTTTCTATTGGGAGTTTAGACCAGACCCGACAAAACTTTTTTGCGAGTGTAGCATGTTCCGTTTGCTTCTGAGAGGGCATGGAAAACAGTAATAATGAGTGATCAGACCAGGGGACCCTAATAACATTGTCGTAGCTAAGAGTGTCTACATTAGTGTAGCAATGATCCAGGATATGTCCTGGAGTATGTGTAGAGTCTGTAACTAGCTGTTTCAGATGAAGAACTTCCAGACCAGTGGTCAAATTAATGCAGGCCGGCGCGTCAGATTCATCTGCATGGACGCTCATGCTTTCTGAAATATATTAAAAGTTCTCATATTGTTGCAGCTTACTGAAGTGGTCCTGATGAATTGCAATACTTTATAGAACTATTAATAAGTGGCTATAATTCCATAAAAACATAAATAGGATGCAAACTGCAATGTCACGTGACAAACAGTCGGTAACCTACTCGTGAGTCTTATCTCAACACCTACATATTGTAAACATTGTGTTCCTGAGCTCTTTTCACTATCCCCATGCAGAATGGGGTTAAAGTTATTTCACTGAATGACTAGTATCTGTCTTTTCCATACAAATTAATTGTGTCTACACTGACAAAAAAACCTTGATCCAAACAACTAATCATGTTCCCTCAAATTGCTATCCAAAATAGGACCGATTTTCTTGATAGGGATTCTTGAAACTGAATTTATTAGCTTGAAGATACCATGTGGATCTCAGAGGATGTGAATTTTCAGATGCTGACAAGTAGGGCAGCTCTGCAACTCTTTTGAGTCATAGTAGTTTTATTGAGACTTACATCATCCAATACCTAAACCTTGTAAGGCACATCACATGAGAATATAAAACACCAGGCGGCGACTTCATGTTGGACCATCAGGAGTATCGTATACTAGCCATTTGATCAGTCTATTAAACCGTTTTTCTGTACACTGCCCAGCTCATTCTGAGTTCAGCTGAGCATTTCCACAATTCTCCTGGGCTTTGTCCACCAACCATCTTCAGTACAATCAACAAGGCAGAGATGGGCAGAGCCATCATCACGTGATTGACAGTGGTTGCAACAGCAACCTCTAAGCCCCCCACCTACTCCCTGCACAAAAAGCCATCCCTTTTATCAACCTCACATCCTGTCATTGGCCCACGTTTTATCTGTTATGAAGTTTGTGAGAGGTAGGAGAGACAGAAACTGCTGTCCTGTAATCGCTTGATGTTTTTTGACTAGGATTTCGCGATCCACTGTCTTCATCTTCACTGATGGACTATGATTTTTGGCTGGAGTACATCAGAGATACAGGCTCTGATTTTTTCACTCCGAGATTCAATGGTTCACAGACCATTCAGTCTTTAAAATGCATGGCGTTCCACTTGGTATGAGTTAACAATCAGCATGTATTATTTGATAGCAATATTGAGGCATATCATTGCCTTTCACATGCTGTGTTTTCCACAGGACTAGGGGGCATATGTACAATGAGTTAACACTTTTCCAATGGTTTTGCAGTGAGATTTTTATCCCCTTATGTTCAAGCTGCAGCTAACCTCTGTTAGCAGCAATTTTCCAGCAAAAACGTCCATTATAAAGATCGCCACTTCTGTTAGCAATAATGACATGCAAAGGAGGCGTTCCAGTGCAAAAACTGCTGCTAACCCCACTTCACGATATGCACAAGGGAAATTTTTGAAGGTAGGAGGACCAAAAAAACTGCCTCTAATTGCAGGTAGAGGCAGATTTTTTAGACCAGAAAATAGCTGGTCTTAAAAATGGAGATAACCCAGGTTTTCGTGCTGGACCATGCTGCAAGCAATGTTGCTGTGAAGGACTGGGTTCTTTAAGACCCAGCGGTGCCAGGGCACAACACCTGAAACCTTCGTGGGTAACCTGCTCCGGCGTACGAATCACAGAGACACGGGACACTTCCTTCGACGTTAAAGATTCAAGGTTTATTTGCTGCAGGGAACACAGAGATCACGACAAGTACACAGCGTGCAACTTGGGGAGACTGCTTCAAATTGGTTCTGTGGATCGCTCCTTTTATACAGTTTTTACCCATAGGATAACATTGAACACAAAAGCTTACAACCCGGTTCCCACCATTATCCCCCAGAGGGGTCGCTTTGGTCACTTTGAAACACATCAGGTCTGGAACATAAGTGCGGAAACATTTGGCGGTTCCCAACTGTAAAAACCATCTTCCCACCATTAGCAAATTCCAATCAGCAGTAAAACAGATCGAAATAGGAACAAGGACAGGTGTAGAGGAAGACGGAGACAGTGGGGAGATCGGAAAGGGTGTAAAAGGGGAGGTATCGGGAAACACGAGATACAGGCATCAAAGGGACGTGCCTAATGAGATGCACGGCTGAGACAATAAGTCCGTGCGGCAAGATGAGCCTCGAGCGGCGCCATCTGCCTTACAGTAGCAACCCCCTCGTCATAAAGACACTCACAAAGAACATGTGTCTTCCGCAAATATCTTGGGAGTCCCAGGGTCGCGAAGCGGACAACGTCCGTTCGCTGGCTACTTGAGGGCAAGAGACAAAATGGATGCCGTATCTAAGATGGAACCCGTGGGTACAGATGAAAAAACCCACATAACAAACGAACGGTTTAAGTTAGCACAGCGAAACTGCGCACACTTACTAAACTCGTCATTTGCGGTTCATAGATACTAAACTCGACTATATTCGTGCGAGTCGAAAACTCCACTTACAATTGTCACGGAACCTCAGACGCTCCTTTTGCCCTCATGTAGGCAAGCACTAGTCGGAATCATATTCGATATTCATCAGACCATCGAGATGTTGCTGTAGCATAGCTCTGTCCAACTGAGTCCCCTTGGTAACAGATGGTTGTCTCATACACGTTGTAGCACAGAGGCCACATAAGGCAGGACCACACTGCACACAAAGGCAACACGTGAACAGGAACACTACAACGACTCCGATGATCATCAGAATTTTCCAACCCCAAGTCGACATCAGGCCCCAAAACCATCCAAGTAGCGTCCAATCCCCTACATCCACGTGTATGGATTCGGAGATCTTATGCAACCTCGAGATGGCTTGATAGACAGTAGGAGCATTATCTGGAATGAAAATGCAGCAGCTCGAATGGATCACCTTACATACCCCACCTCGATCTGCTAAGATGACATCTAAAACCATACGGTTTTGTAACGTCATAAGTGTCTCTGCCTGAAGTTCTGTGGTGATATTACCAAGGGCACTGGCAGTAATATTAGCTGTCGATTCTACCACTCGCGTCAACTGTCTCAGGTTCCTACTATTGACCATAGGTCCCCAAAACGGGAGGAAACCCTTGAAAAAGTCTCCTGCCTCTTGACCGGCAGTATCCTCTTCACTAATTACGCCTCGCACAACTCTAGTCTTATGATAATCGGCATCTACAGTGAATGTCGGAGGCAACAGATTTGCAATAAAACATGAGCCCATGAAGTCAGCGGGCAACCATGTGTATGCACGATCATAACAAATAAAGTATGTACCCTTGGCAGCCAGGAACACAGGGGACGAGGACATCGGCAGAATGTAATTTTCAGTGCAAGCGCTTGCTCCAAGTCGGGCTTGCGATCTTCGGCCACGACCCATAAGACAAAAATTACCAGTGTGGGGTACGACCCATATCGGAGGCGAGCTTTTAAGCTGCTTTTCGCTAGTGAACACACTATATTCACCTCTACTTAGGACTCTATAGGCCTGTACCTCTTCTTCGGGAATAAGCGAAGGATCATAGATCTCACTATCTAAATCCTCTATTGCTATTGACAAAGGTTTTTGATACGAGGTAGGACCAGAGTAGGGGGAACGTGGTTCTCGAATGGGGTGGAAACCCAGTGCGCTTCGAAACATTGTTTGAAATGCTCGAGCTGACCCTTGGGAACTATACGGTAACACCAGATATGGAATTCCCTTATCCGTAGTATGTGGCATCAACCCACACACCCAACAATTAGTAGTGTTAACCACTAACTGGTGCTGATGGAGGAGCTGAATAAAGGAATTGTTGCGGAATTCTACACGTCTAGCCTGCTCGTGTTCCGGTAACATGTGAAAGGAATGGGGAGAAGCAGTAGAGGTAAGATTAGGGTAAGGAGTAGGAGTAGGCGTAGCAGGTAAGAAGTAAGACATCGTGTAATACACCCCACCCGCCAATAATGCAGAAGCAGTCAAAAACAATACAAACAGTTGGAATATGAAACATTTGGTACGACTGAGTTGCTTCAGCTTGAATCTGTGGACTTGAGCTCCCTCCAAATCATTTAGCTTCGAGAATGCCATTCCCTATGACCGTCCGCAACGTTTCTTGACGCACTTCGTTCTGTGCAGCAATAGTCAATCCCTAGGAGTTCCCAGGAACCGACGGCCTTTAACCTAGCGTCAAGACCTACTGTCCAGAAGGAAGTACGCGCGCGGCCCTACGGCCTTCAATGCACAATATGTACGTATGCAAAAACAAAGTCTCTCAGCTATAAAGGCAAAAATATAAGGAACGAAGCTCAATATATATGTACAAACAATTACAGTAATACGAAAAGTTCAAAACTGATCACGGAAAATGGGATAATGCAATCGTCGATACAGCAAAGCAAGATCTTTTTATTTGTCCTTAGTGCGAGATCGCAAAAAGTATCGAGTTTTCCCAGGACGTGTCTGCTCGTCAAACAAAGGATCCGTTGAAGAGACAGCGTCCTGCTGATCAGTTGAGTGTTCTGGTCTTGAGTCTTTTGGTGCTAATCGTTCAACAGTGTCTTTCTGCTGCGCTGAGGATTCTTCAACAAGCTGTGCGTCGCTAAAAGGCACAAACGCCGGCAATGTTTCTGTTTCAGATGACGCAATGCCTCTCCTTACCCACGGGTCTGCCGGCAAAGGGATGGGGACTCATTTGGTGTGCGTAGCATGCACCCAATTTTTACGTCCCTCAAGACGAACGGCAGTCCTCGTGGCCAGGAGCACTTGATGGGGTCCGGTGAACCTCGGGTCCAGGTTATTTTTGCGTGAAAAGTTCCTTGTCACCACCCAGTCTCCGGGCTGGAGCTGGTGGCCTGGACCCTCTGTCTGCGTCGGCAATGCGTCGTAAACCTGTTGGTGAATTAACCTCAGTTTAGCAGTCAAGTCATGTAGATAATCGATCAACATTGGGTACTCAAGATCAGAAAACATTCCTGGCCTAGGAACCCCCCACACATTCGCAGGACGGCCGAACACTATTTCATAGGGGCTAAGCCCTACTCGGGAGTGTACGGTCGCCCTAGTTGACAGTAATGCTAAAGGCAAAGCGTCAGGCCACGAAAGACCAGTCGTAGCCTGAATCTTCGCTAGCTTTAGTTTAAGGGTGCCGTTGTACCCTTCAACCAATCCAGCTGACTGAGGATGATTGGCGCTATGGAATTTCTGATTAATTCCAAGGCCCTTACACACACTCTTCATTACACTTCCAACAAACTCACTTCCGTTATCTGACCACACGACTCTAGGCATTCCATACCGAGGAAAGTATTCCTTCAGTAGGATTTTCGCAGTAGACAAAGCAGTATTGTCTTTGAGAGGATAGGCCTCGATCCATCGGGAGAATGCGCAAACCACCACTAAGACGTATTTCAGGTTATTGCATCGCTCCATATGGATGAAGTCCAATTGAATCACCTCAAAGGGATACGAAGGGGGAGCAAAACTGCCAGGAGGAGTTGGGGTTCCTTTGCCAGGGTTGTACATTATACACACCATACAATTCTTCACCAGGCGTTCAGCACATTTCGTAATGCCATCATTCTTCCACACAGGAGCCAGCAACTTACAAATACCTTTCGCGCTAATATGTGCTAACCCATGTGCCATTGTCACAACGGCCAGCACATACGCATCAGGCAACATCCATCTTTTCTGATCCGACAAATCAATCCAACAACCATTCGCATCCAACTTTCCCGTACTTTCTTTCCACTTCGTCTTTTCAGTCTCAGTGGCCTCATTCTGAATTGCTTTCACACTCTCGATAGTATCTTCACACATACTCGATTCTGTAGGCCACCTAACCGAACTCGTCACGTACATTCGAGTGCTAAGGTTCCGGGCAGTCTCCTTAGGAGTCTCGTCCGCAAACGCATTACCACGACCAACATCATCCGTCACCTTACGATGCGCACTACACTTAACAATCGCAACTTGCGTAGGCAAAGTCAATGCATCCAAGAGATCATTCACAAGCTGTCGGTAAACACATTCACACGTTTCCCTTTCGCTAACACACATGCTCTAGTAAGAGCAATCAACTCCGCAGCTTGGGCAGAATTCCGATTCAACCTTGCAGTCTCAACAACAGTATTCAATGTTACAACAGCATAAGCAGTAGTCACATCGCCATTCGGCAACTTAAAACATGACCCATCCACATACAAAGTGCCATCCGGATCTTCCAATGGGGTGTTTTTAAGGTCCACTCGACCTTTTGTTTCCTCTTCAGTCCTCAAGTAGCAGTCATGTTCTGCTACGTCATCTGACTCTGTGCTAATTGGTAACAAGGTTGCCGGATTCAGAACGTTACAACGTTTTATCTGAATGTGGCTTGCCAAGAGCGTCAATTCATACCCAGACAACCTCGCACTCGTCAAGTGCTGAGTTTTCGTTCGATTCAAAAGAGTATCGACTGCATGCGGAACCATCACCGTAAGCATATTATCCATGACCAATCCTGCTGATTGTCGGATGGAGACCGCAGCTGCCGCTGTTGCTCGTAGACAACTCGGCAACGCTCTAGCTACTGGGTCCAAGGTCGAGGAAAAATATGCACATGGACGTTGCTTACCACCAAAAGGTTGCGTTAAGACACTCAACGCACAACCTTCCCTCTCGTGAACATATAACGTAAACGGCTTACTGTAATCAGGGGTACCTAACACAGGAGCCGAACACAATGAATCACGTAGTTCAGAAAAACTTTTCTGACATTCTTCCGTCCATGGTAAAGGAGTTGAAACATCCTTACACGTAAGAGCCACCAATGGTTTCGCTAGCAATGAAAAATTTGGAATCCATTGCCTGCAGTACGACGTGATACCTAGAAAGGCACGCACATCTCTTTGGGTTTTTGGCACAGCCATTCGCGCAATCGCTGCAATTCTCTCTGGGGTCAATCTCCTTCCCTCCTTTGACAATAAGTGACCTAGATAGGTTACTTCTTGACAACAATATTGGAGTTTAGAAGGTGACACCTTGTGATTTAACTCACAGAGATGTTGCAGCAACGACACCGTAGCAATTTTGCAAATGTCCTGAGTATCAGCAGCCACCAATAAGTCGTCGACGTATTGGATCAAGGCCGCACCAACCGGCAACCTAAATGCATCCAGTTGACCCTTCAAGGCTTGACTGTAAATAGATGGACTTTCACAGTAGCCCTGAGGAGCGCGTTTGAACCGGAAGCTGCGTCCACCGAGAGAGAAACCGAAAAGGTCCCTGCTCTCCTCGGCAATCGGGATGCTGAAAAACGCATTTTTCAAATCAATCACCGAAAACCATGATGCAGAAGCTGGAATTAGAGTCAGTAGCGCCGTGATGTCAGGCACAACAGGAAATTGAGGAACCACAATTTTATTTACCTCCCGTAAATCGATAACAAAACGATAAACAGGCGGTTTTGAAGGATCAGTACGTTTAAGAATGGGCAGTACAGGGCTGTTGCACACGTTTCCCCGAGTCTCTTCAATAACATCTTTCTCGATCAAATCATAGATGATTGCCAACAGTGCTCGTTCACCATCAAGGGAGATACGATATTGGGGAATACGTGGCAGCCGCACATTAGATTTCAACTGAACAACATAAGGGGAGATATCAAGCAGGCCCACGTCATTTGGACCTGTTGCCCACAAAGACGCAGGAAGAGAACTCAATTCCGGTGGGAGCTTATCGAGGGACAAATACATGGGAGAGACTACCCTCTCTCCTAACGTAAGCTTTACACCCGCAGGAGAACAATACAGAGTTGCGTACAAACGTTTAAGCAAATCCAGGCCCAAAAGATTTTCGCCACAACCCGTGGTTAAAATCAACGGAGCTTCTAGCTCACGTGGCCCAATTTGAAGGGGCAAAGGGCGCGAAACTGGATTGCTAACAGGGGCGCCAGAGAATCCAACGGAAACATTTGTTAAGCCAGACAAAGGTGCGCCAGGGAGTTTCGAATGCATGATAGAACTTTTCGCTGCACCAGTGTCCAACAGAAAAGGCTCAACGACGCCCGATGTAGCAACTGCGACGTAAGGCCCTCTCTGATCAACCGGAACTGATACCACTCCCTCTCCTTGTCTTTGGCTGTCCTAGTAATTACTGTCGTCAGTCCCCTGATCGACGTAATAATCGTCTACATTGTACTGCGCAGACCGTCCTTGCGATGATCCACGTTGATCGAAACAATTATTAGAATTGGATGAGTTATCTGAGCGATCATTCTGAGCACCACGGCCTCTACCACGGGATGTTTGCTGCGAACCACCACGACCTCCTCTAGTTGAGTTACCACTATTGCGTTCGTTTAAAACAGGGCAATTGAATTTAATGTGTCCCTCCTGTCTACAATAAGCACATTGATTGTACCCTAACGAGGATCTTTGGGAGGAGGAATCATTACGGGTTTGGGATCTGTTTGATTGTGGCTGTGACCTATTCTGTTGCGAATTATTCTGATTTGACCGCGGAGGATACGCTTGTTGCAACAACACTTTAGTTTTTAGCTCTTTCGTCTTTTTATCAGCACGGTCAATCTCTTCTTTCTCTCTATTCTCATAGTATTGTGCCGTAGCCAATATCTGAGCCGAAGTAGAAACGGCCCATGCACTTTCTGAATTCCTCAATTTATTGCTCAAGTCGGGCAATAAATTCGAAACAAATTTATCCACAAACAATCTCTGACCACCCTCCGTGCCCATATCCTGACCACTATGGTCGATAAATGCCTCCTCAAACCTCGTAAAGAAGTCTGATACACTCTCATCTTTCTTCTGCTTACAGGCTGACAGCTTGTCCCAGTTCACCTTCATAGCTGGCATAAGAGTTTTCATTAGCGTAATAATTCTTTGAGGAAGGTCGAGAATCAACTGATCGGGTTTAGTAGCAGCTACTTGTCCGGCGTCTGCCGCTACAATGGCAGCCCAAGCACCACCTAATTCAGCCGGGTGATTTTCCTGTCGAATCTTTGCCCATACCGGTTGCGGTACAACATTGCCAAACAACATGTCGATATCGGCAAGATTCATTACCGTAGCATCTACAAGCTGTGATAATTCTTTGTAATACCCTGTAGGATTCTTGCGTGGGTCAGGCAAAGATTGCTTCACCTGTAACACTTCCGAGCGTTTCCATGGGAGATGTATCCATACTCTCTGGAAATGCGCCAATGTCGGAGGATTAGCATTAGGATTTGCTGGTATCCAAACTGGCGGAACTTCACGCATAGGATATTGGCCAGACTCGTCTGACTGTTTTTCAATATCCTCAACAAACAATGCATGAGGGATGGGAGCGGGACGAAGAGATAGCAATCGTTCAACAGCACGTCGAACGTTAGTATCCACTATCAGCCCACTTGCGAACTGAAGCTGAAGATCAGACAGGGCGGTGAGCACCTCGTCAGGTGCATCAGCCGCTATTTGATCATAAAGGAACTTACACATTTCGTTAAACACATATCTCTGTGTTGGCATATTAAATTGACAAAATGTTTCGAGGACAACACGGGGTGGACTTCTCTGAGGATTTACCATCCAACCCATCGCCATATTATATAGCGCAACGCGTTCTCTGTTTCCAGGAAGCTGACTACGTCTCTGAGGACCATCGGAACCAGCGGACCCATGAACAGGTCCGAGCGAATGAAAGAAGCTAGCCGCAAGAGGAGAATTGCGACAACGAGTAGAGGGAGAAGAATAAGACACAGGGCTAACAAGAGAAGGAGTAGAAACAGTAGCAACAGCAGGAGTTAACAAAACAGGAGCAGTAGCATAGCAGTAGCGGGAACAGGAGTATGTGGAAGCGGAGGAGCAGTAGGAATAGAAACAGACAAAGAAACAGGAACAGTCGGAAGAACGGGTGCAGGTTGAGGAACAGGCGGAGGAGGAATAGGTGGAAGAACAGGTACGGCAGGGACCACAGGAGCTGCGGTACCCTGTACGTACGGAGGTGGCGACTTCATAAGATAAGACATTAAGGGATCCTCAACTGGTTCTTCCTTCTTTTCCGACTCCGTTGGTAAAGCGGGGTAACATTTATCTACAGTCATATGCTGTAATCGGTCAAACACTTCCTTATCCCTAACCTCCTTATCTCGCTGAAATTGCTCTGCTTTCTTCACTATGGTAGCAACATTATCTCGCTGACTACGTTTATTCTGTCTGATTTCTTTCTGTCGGGCTTCTTTGCGCCACAACCGAAAAGCATCAAACATGGCCGGCCTTGACTTTCTTTCGAACAATTTAATCTCTAGATTATCTAAGATCGGGGCCTCGAAGCTACCATGGGGTGGCCAACGAAGGTCGCCGTCCTTTTTCGTGTATTTAATCCAGTAATCGTTAAAGGTAACTGGGCCTAGCCCATGCTTACTATAGAGCTCATACGTGGGAGTTCCAACCGGAGGTATCGGACATGAGTCCTCCAATCGGGAATCCATACCACAAGGCCTGAAACAACTAAACAGAGTACTACGACCAGGCATCTTGCACACTAGCCGAGTTTCACAAACTTCAAGGGTTACGAGATTTACCAAGTCCCAGCAAAGAACAAAACCCTCGGTTTTTGGCGGCTGCAGTCGTCAAACAACACAACAAAGTACGCTAGCAAAGTGTCACCGACAAAAACACTCACACAGCGTTAACAACAAAAACACTCGCTAAAGTGTCAACAACCAAGAACTATGGGAGCGACCCACAAATACTTAACTCAAAAATCGATGGCGTCACCAGGAAGGCCCGTCAATCGTCTCGCCATACCAAGGTCTACGCCAGGCGCCAAAACAGGTCTACAGTCAGGGCAGCAGTCCGTCGCAGCCGTCCGGAGGCGGGAATCTTCGCGGGAAAAGTCTTCGGGCCACTTATTTCGACAACAGGATCGATGAAGCGGAGTGCACCTTCCCTCGGAGATTTCACACGAAGTTCCTCACGATCGTCGGGCTTGGACCGGTACCACTGATGCAGCCCCACGTTGGGCGCCAACTGAAGGACTGGGTTCTTTAAGACCCAGCGGTGCCAGGGCACAACACCTGAAACCTTCGTGGGTAACCTGCTCCGGCGTACGAATCACAGAGACACGGGACACTTCCTTCGACGTTAAAGATTCAAGGTTTATTTGCTGCAGGGAACACAGAGATCACGACAAGTACACAGCGTGCAACTTGGGGAGACTGCTTCAAATTGGTTCTGTGGATCGCTCCTTTTATACAGTTTTTACCCATAGGATAACATTGAACACAAAAGCTTACAACCCGGTTCCCACCATTATCCCCCAGAGGGGTCGCTTTGGTCACTTTGAAACACATCAGGTCTGGAACATAAGTGCGGAAACATTTGGCGGTTCCCAACTGTAAAAACCATCTTCCCACCATTAGCAAATTCCAATCAGCAGTAAAACAGATCGAAATAGGAACAAGGACAGGTGTAGAGGAAGACGGAGACAGTGGGGAGATCGGAAAGGGTGTAAAAGGGGAGGTATCGGGAAACACGAGATACAGGCATCAAAGGGACGTGCCTAATGAGATGCACGGCTGAGACAATAAGTCTGTGCGGCAAGATGAGCCTCGAGCGGCGCCATCTGCCTTACAGTAGCAACCCCCTCGTCATAAAGACACTCACAAAGAACATGTGTCTTCCGCAAATATCTTGGGAGTCCCAGGGTCGCGAAGCGGACAACGTCCGTTCGCTGGCTACTTGAGGGCAAGAGACAAAATGGATGCCGTATCTAAGATGGAACCCGTGGGTACAGATGAAAAAACCCACATAACAAACGAACGGTTTAAGTTAGCACAGCGAAACTGCGCACACTTACTAAACTCGTCATTTGCGGTTCATAGATACTAAACTCGACTATATTCGTGCGAGTCGAAAACTCCACTTACAATTGTCACGGAACCTCAGCTGCCCTGCCCTGCGTTAAAGCTACAGGGCAGGACTGTGCACCATCAATAAGATAGTGCGCATTCCTGGGCCTCACTCATGAAAAGTGTTGCAGCTCTGCAGCAAGACAGCGTTGCATCACTTTTCATTACCCCCTGCTTGCCACACCATGGACGCGCTGTATTCACTGGAAGTACCCCATGACACAAGTTATGAAAGATACGTCTGGAATCCTGACACATCTGTCTGTGCTAATGTCATGCATTGCAGCAGTTGTGTCACAACCATGAAGCAACTCCAGCAATTCATGGGGTCAGCCTATCCCGGTGTCACAGTACTGCATTACCCTTATGCCTGCCACCATGCAGGCAGAAGATACGGATGCAGTGCCGTTCTTGAAGGGTGTATCGGGTCTCGGCACAGTTGGAGATCCATCGGTGGCAGTTGCACGCTGTGGTGTCATCGTCTGTAAGCGTTGGTGGAGTGGTGGTGCTGAGGGAGTTGACAAGACAAACTTCGGTGGCCTTGATCCAGCTGCAACCGTGGCAATGGTGTACAGTGGGCATGGTGAAGACAAGATGCATACAATGATGTTTGGTCCAGGAGAGTCCGTGATGTGGCTGTAGTTGAAGGTTCCACTGGCGGAGGAGACGTGCTTGGCCGTGTGTCCTGCTATGTGGCTTGCTGCGGTGACTAGCTGCTTGAGTCTGATGTTGGGGAGCTATCCCAGGAGGGGGTGGTGTTCTGGTCACTGGGGTTGTCCAGGTGGAACTTGAGTTCCCAGAGTAGGATGCCGTCAGTGGACGGGAGAGCCTGGTGTGAAATGAGGTCCACAATGGTATCGGAGAATGGGTGTCCATGGCCCAGGGGCTCTTCAGATGAGGGTGCCAGAGAGGATGGGGTTGGGGTTGCTCCGGATCTGGAAGTTGAGGTGGTCCATGGTCACCGTTGGTCATTAGAGTGCGTGGTCAGTCGGAGTGTGCTTCTGTAGGTGATGGCAATGCCTCGGCCTGGATGGTTGGGTGGTCCTTGCGGGTGATTTAGTAGCCGTTGTGGTGACGATCATGTCCGGTCTAGAGCATATGTAAGTCCTTGCAGGCAATGTGGCGTCCAGGGTTGATGGCGAGGAGGGTGCTGGCATTGTTGTGGTGGGGTGTCCAAGAGGAAGGGTCCTTGGTGCTGAGTGCGGTCCATGGGCAGACGGACACATATGGGATTATATATGGCTTGCTATTGTCAAGGGAGATGTCCATTATAACACAGGCATTACATCGTAATGCCTTTACAATGCAAATCCAACAACGAAGGTGCCTTTACATTGCATGCCATTACAACGCATTGTGAGGTCAGTAATGGGGTATTTTTAGGTTTTAGGGTGGGTATGTGTTTCGGGTATTGGAGATGATATTAGGGTGTATTATGGGGTAAAATGTGAATTTTGGGGGGTGTTTTGGGGTCAATCATGAAAATTGGGGTGTGCATTTGGGTCACATATGAAAATTGGGTGTGCATTTGGGTCAAATATTATTTTTAGGGTGTGTTTTGGGGGCTCAAAGGTGAATTTTAGGGTTGAGGGTTTGCTTTGGGGTGCAAGGGTTAGTTTTGGGATGCACTCACTGGCTTAGTAATAGTAATGTTTACATCTCAGCAATCCAACACCATCCCTACTGTTGCAATATGCCTAGTATTAGTATGCATTGTAATGGAAAGCAATGTAATGGTATGCGTTGTTACTCTATATATACCTTTGGCACACCAGTGGTATGCCAGCAGCCGCCATCGAGAAGTGCTGCGGGTGGACTGGACAGCTGGGAGGTGAGAAACACCAGAAAGAATACTGGATGGGCAAGGATGCGAGGGGTGTTTGTGAGCGGGTGTTGTAAATATTTAAATGTGAGGAATCTTACCTCAAATCTGGGTTCCATGTCTTCGTTGCTCCTGCTCTCCTGAGTCTGCTTACAGGAACATGAAGTAGGCAGCCAGGCTCCATCCCCTAAGCCATTCACAACGCTGCAATGCAGTGTAGGGATTGGTCATTGGCGCCAGTTCGAAGCATTCTGCCAGGTGCCTGAGTTGTGGGAATGTTCTCCATGCAGGCTGTAATGCAGCCTACATTGTGAACAGGACAGTGCGCAGCACTGCTTTGGGTGGCCTGAGAGGGCCAACCAAACATTCACTGCGCACTTGAGTGGGCATGCCACCTCGCCCCTGCCCTTCTCCATGAGTGGAGCAGCCCTACCCACCCTCCCGCCCGCAAAGGAAACATGGCACGATTACATCAGGAAGTTGTCATCAAGTGATGATTGTTCCTCTTCTTGCAATGCTTGAAAGCAGTGGGGTGACAATCTTTCGCCATAGCGATGAGCCGCCAATGGGGGTGTGTCATCTACATGTGCTAGGCCTGGCCGACTCGATGGGTCCGCTACTGGTCCTACCTTCTCCTTAACTGGACATTGACACTGTTGTGCAATCCTCTGCACTCTTTCTAAATCTGTGACTCATCCAGCATGAGCCTCAGCCAGATGGGATTTCACAAGCCTGGGTATAGCAGTTGCCCCAAGTCTGCTGGTGATCCTCCCGATGCAGTTGATGGAGCAGGGCCCCCTTAGGTGTGAAGTTGCAGTGCTCCCGCCACACAAGTTCAGCACAGCTCAAGGGCCTCAACCTCCACAGCATCCGGCCTGTGCAACATCATCCGGCCTGTGATGCAGAGAGGCGCCGCCCACCATTTGTAATCCCCTACGTGCACCCCAGTTTAGTGGTGGATCGTAGTATGCAATGCACACAACCCTACGTTGGTGCGCAGGAGCCGCTTTACCATTCACAGCTCCAAGGGGCGCAAGGAGGTCTTCTCGCACAGGTCAGCAACATGTCTCCATGCGACCGGCCAGATTATACCACCAGGTACGGGTGATCGCCGCACCTCAATGTCTACTGCCACGGGTCATCGACTCCACAGCTCCTCCGCATACCACTCCAGGCTCCAGTCTCAGGTCCAGCAAGGCATCCAGGCTGCAGGCACAGGCCCAACGAGGCAGCCAGGCTCTCATCCTGGTCATCCTTGATGTTGGTTGGCTTGAGGGGGTTGTTGATGTGTGCTGCACTTGGCCCTCACTGCTCCATTCTGCATTTAAGTGTTTTCTTGCCTATTTCCTATTGGAGGTCGACTGATAGGCAATGTTTTCAAATAGAGACTAAAAAACTCACGTTGGGCTGACTAAAGTGTGTTTTTTGCCGCTAATGGGCCTTTAGTTGGTTTCGCCCGATAACTCTGGAATTCCTATTGCCATCACGCTAATGTTAGTGGCAGTTTTCACCGTTGATCCTTAAAGCTATCGCCATGTAGCAACGTCTTGTACATACGTCGCAAACAAGGTGATAGTTTTCAGCGTTACACAGCTGGTGGTTTTCACCAGTCCTTGTAAATATGGCCGTAGGTATCTTCAGATTGTATTAATTTTTGTCCTTTTCTCAAAGACTGTGGTCAGACCGTCACACACTAGTGAATACTTATTCTATGTAGCAATAATATGGTTGAAGTCAGTGGCTCTCAACCTGTAGTTGGGGGACCACAAGGGGTATGTGTCGCCTTTTCACGGGGATAACAAGTATAAGTTAAAATATATCGACAGAATAATAAAGTGTATGAAAATAACGAAACACAATGTAAACATCTTAAAATGTTAATTAAATGTGAGGGAATTTGCAATTGGAGGCTAAAAATATAGTTGGTGTCCTCATATTGATTCGTGGAAGCAGTGCAGATGTGTCAAACAGTATAATGTATGGACAATGGGTGGCCTCAGATGAATGTAGTAAAGCCCCAATCTTCTCATAAAATGAAAATATAGATTTTTGTATTTGTTTGGGAATAAGAGCTTCTGTATTTTTGTCTATTGTTGAGGTTCATATCATCAAAATTGCTGAAGCTAGGGTCCCTCGTTTCCAGTAATGACTCTGTGGGAGTTCTCTGATTCCAATTATGATTCAGTAGGGGGTCCCTGGAGAGCAGTAATGCTAAAGTTGGAGTGCACAGAAGTAAAGCAAAAACGTTACGAACCATTGGTTTAAATAATTTTAAGATGTATTATCTGAAATGTTTGCTTTTATTATTTCTATGAAATAATGTGTAATAATTTTTGGAAATTGCTTCAGTTACACATAAACAATATGTTGTTTATTATCATCTATAATATATATTATTAGAGTTGAAAACAACAACAATAACAACAATAATTATTATTATCATTATCATTATCATTACTATTATAATCATCGTAATCTTAATATTAATGCACAAAGCGCGATTTTTTACATTCTTATGATATTTACAGGGGGTACAGTTTCCAGAGTCAAAAAAAGAAAAGACTTAACAAGTAGTATTCATAAGTGTATGCAGTATACCACCTCATATGTCCCAAAATTTAATCACGTGACTTTGTCCTTGTTTCTCATGAAAGCCACATCCTATTTTCATAATACCTTATGCCTGTTCTTAGCAGAATGCTACTTTTTCAGCCAGGCTGAATATTTACTTTTGGTCCAACTGTCATAGATTAAGAGGGGCCAAAGAGTGGACATTCTTGTTACAATCACCAAGACTTAACATTAAAGAAGAAATATTTGGTGGTGAAGGGGTTCCCACTATTTTTCTAAGATGCTAAATTATCAACTTCCTGCGGTGGAGATCTAATTCCATTTATTGCATTCAAATGCATTCAAATGTCATCCAAAGTTTGATGATTTAAACTTTGATTGGAGTTCTATCCAACCAGATGACAAATCTCTGTTTGATTTAATTTGAATTGTGTGGCAAATTTTGTAAGTAGCGCAGATTAGAAATCTACGTAGAGGTAGAACAGGGTAGGTGCCAATACGCACCCCTGCCTGACCCCCCTGCCAACGGGAAACCTGGATGACAGCACCCCATTCCTCCCGCATCTGACCTGCGCGAAGTTCCCCTCGTGCAGCCTTATCAACATGTTCAGGAGCTGTTGTGGGACACCCAAATTTTGTAGCACAGTCCACAGTTTCCCACGGGACATTAAGTCAAAAGCGGAACGAAGGTCCATGAACACCATGTAGAGGCTGCCACCCTCTATCTTCTCCGTTTTCCAGAATAGTAATATTAGGCGGAAGATTTGATCCATTGTAGAAGTGTTCCTCCTAAACCCTGCTTGGTACGGGCTGAGGACTGCATACTACTCCATCTAGTCCTGTAGGTGGTCTAGGATGTCCCGCGCGAATTTATTTTGCGGGACACTGATGAGGCTGATAGGCCTGTAGTTGGCCGGGAGCAGAGGAGAGCCTTTCTTAAAAATTGGGACTATCTCTGCTCCCAGCCAAGTACAGGGAACCTCCATGCCCCTCAGGACTGCATTGAAGATGATACGAAGGTACGGGCCCCAAATCCTGGGTTGGTGTTTGAAGAGGTCTCCCGGGAGTTCATCAAGACGCGGGGCTTTTCCCACTGCGAGTTTGGCTATTGCATGACATACTTTCCGCTAAGGTAAATTCTAGGTCATCGTGCTGGTCATTTAAAGTTGGGGGTACCGGCATATTTTCCGCACTTGGATCTACTGAGTATAGGGCCTTGAAGTGATCTTCCCAGACTTTTGCCTCAATGTTCGGTTAAATGGCAGATTTTGGTTCTCCGCAGCCTGTGCTGACTATTGACCAAAATCTGCGAGCATCCCTTGAGTCTAGTGCACAGGTTAGGTTGGTCCACTTATCACGATCCCACTCTTGCTTGGCGTATTTCATGACATCTTTGTATTGTAGTCTCAGAGCACGGATAAGGGGTTTATTACTACCAAGCTTTAAGGCCTGGACCAACTCTAACTTAGCGGTTCGACATGCAGCATTATACCAGGAAGATGCAGGGGCCCTATTTCTCCATTTGGACACCTGTAGATTAAGGACCTCGACTAAGGTGGAGACTAGGTTCATGTGCAGAGTCTGCATTTTTCCATTGAAGTCAGTAAGCGGAGGTTTGGATAATTAAAGCATCAACCTCCACAAACAGGGGAAGAACTAGATTGTATAGTTTGGATAGTTCAACTGGGGACGCCACTATCTTTTCCCACTTAACCCTGCAGCTATCATTTGTTAATATTGTTCTATCTATTGGGTCTTCCTGGTCTGCCATTACGTTCAATCTTGGGCCAGGAAAATACATCTCCAGACTTAGAGCGTTGTGGTCGCTGTCAACCCTGATGATTACCTTAAAATCAACAACCTTAGACCACAGCCGCGTCTCGACCATAATATAATCTAAGCGCCACTAATGTCCCATTTTATTGAAGGTACGCCTTGATGGAATATCAGAGGGAGTGCAGCCATTACAGGCCCTAATAGAATGGTTTAAAGTTAGGGCTGTGATCTGGACTGCTAAAGGGGACCATGTCCTGGGGAATGGGGATTGACTTGTGGGTATGGCCCAATGGTCATCCTCCGCCATGAGAACGCCTTCATTCATCCCCTGTAGCGGCTCATAGTGACAGTTCAAATAGCCCATTATCAGGAGATAGGTATCACTGGTAATAGTGTACAAAAAATGCGACAACTCTTCAATGGTAGTTGACTCACTGGCTATGCTTACTGATCGCGAATAAACTTTCACGATAGCAAGCTTGAATGAGTTTGGCCACTTCAGGATAACACACTGAACATCGTCTGAGTCGGTGGTCACGGTCTCGGCCATACAGCCCAAATGCAGACCGACCCAGGTGGTAAGGCCCCCTGACAGTCGCCCCTTCCCCCCCCCAGCGAGCGGGTACATGGAAAGCGGCAAATCCCACTCTGAGTTGTTCTTTCCTAGCCCAGGTTCCTTGAAAGAGGCAGATGTCAGTCTTATCCACAAAAGACCCCACTCTGGGCTATGCAATTTATTGGGTAGGCCTGCCACATTCCAAGACAATATAATCAAAGATTTTGGTTTGCTAGCAATCTGGCAAGTGACACCACTCCCCATTGGGACTCCTTCCCTAGCAATTTCTTGAAGGGGCTCCAGTGAACCTTCTGGTGAGGTGCTACCGGGTAGATCAACACCATTTCCTGTAGTAATCCCCTGAATAAGGAGGCAAGGATCTGAATTATCACTAGACAATTGAGTACAAGTTGACTCTGCAACTTCCCCGGGGTTGACCTTCTTTGGGGGGTGCCATGGGTTTCCACCCGAAAGTGCTGTAGTCAATCGACCATTTCCAGGCCACTGAACCTATTTTGGGTACATATTTTGCTCGATATGTGTGGTTGCACGTGCAAACCCCTCTCAACCCTACCCACACCTCAATACTTTACTAAAGTCCATTCACCTTCTGTATCTAGCAAATAGGTTGTGGGATAGAAATATGACAGTGGGAGGGGTTGGATATTGGCCCCAGGACAATGGTACCTCCAATTACAAATATGCTCCACAGTCCGTGGGTCCTTGACATTTACCAACACACAGTCACCAGATATGGTTTTTGCCCTATGCCCCACCCAAGACAACCTGCGCACCATCAGTATTTCACTAGTAATGTGGGGAGGGAGTGCTCTATTTTTATTGAGCCAGTCGGAAACTTTGTTTTGTAGGGACATAAACGATTCCAGACTCGGATTACTTATTTCGGGAACCCCTGTAAGGACTACCAGATACAGGCTTGATTCTGAGGGGAAATCGATTCTACATTCCCCAGAAGAGTCCGTAACGGGCAGAACCCGACCGCCCTCTTTGGACTGAACTAAAGTACTCACCCTCAAAGCATTAGTAAGTGTATCCACCGGTGCAGTCGGTTTTGCAGACCGTACTTGAGAAGTAAGAGGTGCTGCTGGGGGGGGGGTGGATTTATGTGTTACAATTGCCCCCTGTACAATATTCGATTGTGCACTACCCAGATACAACAAGTTTGACTTCAGGCTATCCAAAGTTTCCAGTGAAACTTGTTCGATCTTGGAGAGCTGCTGCTCAATCCGCGTGAGTCTCGCTTCAAGTGGTTGGAGAGAGGATCTTAATAAGGTGCCCAATTTTACAAGAAGGTGATCCTCCACTACTGGTGTTTCGCCACTGGAGTTAGCCGGGCCTAGAGAAGTTACTCAGAACAAGTTACAGTCAGTGATGGTGGAACATGAATGTCCGTGGGGTTGGAGGCATCTGAACCCGTGTGCTGGGATGTTATGTCACTATTACCCGTGCCTTTGGCAAGTTTGGGCTTCCTGCTTCTAGTAACAGTAGCAGCCCCCGCTTCCTCTTGGGGATGGCCCCCTCGCGTCTCTCCCTTAGCTGCCGAGTATTAGGGCTTTCAGGAGAGCTAGCCATGGTTGACACAATGGTAGTCTCTATTGCTTCTGATAGTTGGAGTTGCTCAGCTGGGGAAATATGGCCTTGGTCCTGGGAGATCGGTGGACTATGTACAATCACAGGATTTGCTTGCATGATGGATTCTGGTGTACGAGAATTTGCAAAATGGCCCAGGGAGGATCTTTTGGCAAGGGCTAGTTCGCTCTGATTATAAAGTTATCCAGTGTTCCTGTTAGATTTCCAGTTACTGCCTTACTCCTGCTTTCGCGTGCTGTCATACTACTGATACAAAATTTCACCCAGATGAGTACTTACGAATCTTAGCCATGTTTGGGGTGTAGATTACGCAAGATGAAAGAGGGGTGGCCCAGTCCGATCTCCTCCGGGCTACAACGGGCTTAAACTGGCCAGCCCTTTGCCCGGGCTACGCCCGACGCGCGCCCGTGCGCGTTCCGCGAAGCGGGATACATGCACAAAGATATATGGCGTGTGGGAGGGGCGGGAAGATGCACACAGCATCAGGAGGCAAAGGCTGCTGGTCCAAGCAGTCCCACCGGTACAAAGCACTGCCCCAAAAGCTCGTGACCACTGTAATCACCACGAGCAGCCCCCGCGGAGCGAGTGCCGTGAGCCGCTGTTTAAAGTCGGGCGTGGGAGGGCGGAAAGAGGCACACAGCGTAAGGAGGCAAAGGCTGCTGGTCCTCGCAGTCCCGCAGGTACAAAGCACTGCCCCAAAAGCTCATGACCACTGTAATCACCACGAGCAGCCGCCGCGGAGCGGGGGCCGTGAGCCACTGTTTAAAGTCGGGCGTGGGAGGGCAGGAAGAGGCACACAGCGTAAGGAGGCAAAGGCTGCTGGTCCTATCAGTCCCGCTGGTACAAAGCACTGCCCCAAAAGCTCACGACCACTGTAATCACCACGAACAGGACCCGCGGAGCAGGGGCCACGAGCCGCTGTTTAAAGTCCGGCGTGGGAGGGCAGGAAGAGGCACACAGTGTCAGGAGGCAAAGGCTGATGGTCCTCGCAGTCCCGCCGGTAAAAAGCACTGGCCCAAAAGATCACGACCACTGTAATCACCACGAGCGGTGCCCGCGGAGCGGGGGCCGTGAGCCGCTGTTTAAAGTCCGTCGTGGTAGGGCTGGAAGAGGCACACAGTGTCAGGAGGCAAAGGCTGCTGGTCCTTGCTGTCCCGCCGGTACAAAGCACTGCCCCAAAAGCTCACGACCACTGTAATCACCACGAGCGGCTCCCACGGAGCAGGGGCCGCGAGCCACTGTTTAAAGTCCGGCATGGGAGGGCGGGAAAAGGCACACAGCGTCAGAGGCAAAGGATGCTGGTCCTCGCAGTCCAGCCGGTACAAAGCACTGCCCCAAAAGCTCACAACCACTGTAATCACCACGAGCGGCCCCCGCGGAGCGGGGGTCGCGAGCCGCTGTTTAAAGTCCGGCGTGGGAGGGCAGGAAGAGGCACACAGCATCAGGAGGCAAAGGCTGCTGGTCCTCGCAGTCCCGCCGGTACAAAGCATTGCCCCAAAAGCTCACAACCACTGTAATCACCACAAGAGGCACCCGCGGAGCAGGGGCCACGAGCTGCTGCTTAAAGTCCAGCGTGGTAGGACGGGAAGAGGCACACAGTGTCAGGAGGTAAAGGCTGCTGGTCCTCGCAGTCCCGCCGGTACAAAGCACTGCCCCAAAAGCTCATGACCACTGTAATCACCACAAGCGGCTCCCACGGAGCGGGGGCCGCGAACCGCTGTTTAAAGTCCGGCGTGGTAGGGTGGGAAGAAGCACACAGTGTCAGGAGGCAAAGGCTGCTGGTCCTCGCAGTCCCGCCGGTACAAAGCACTGCCCCAAAAGCTCACAACAACTGTAATCACCACAAGCGGCACCCGCTGAGCAGGGGCCGCGAGCTGCTGTTTAAAGTCCGGCATGGGAGGGCGGGAAGAGGCACACAGCGTCAGGAGGCAAAGGCTGCTGGTCCAAGCAGTCCCACCGGTACAAAGCACTGCCCCAAAAGCTCGTGACCACTGTAATCACCACGAGCAGCCCCCGCGGAGCGAGGGCCGTGAGCCGCTGTTTAAAGTCGGGCGTGGGAAGGCGGGAAGAGGCACACAGCGTAAGGAGGCAAAGGCTGCTGGTCCACGCAGTCCCGCTGGTACAAAGCACTGCCCCAAAAGCTCATGACCACTGTAATCGCCACGAGCAGCCGCCGCGGAGCGGGGCCGTGAGCCACTGTTTAAAGTCGGGCGTGGGAGGGCGGGAAGAGGCACACAGCGTAAGGAGGCAAAGGCTGCTGGTCCTATCAGTCCCGCTGGTACAAAGCACTGCCCCAAAAGCTCACGACCACTGTAATCACCACGAGCGGCGCCCGCGGAGCGGGGGCCGCGAGCTGCTGTTTAAAGTCCGTCGTGGTAGGGCGGGAAGAGGCACACAGTGTCAGGAGGCAAAGGCTGCTGGTCCTCGCAGTCCCGCCGGTACAAAGCACTGCCCCAAAAGCTCACGACCACTGTAATCACCACGAGCGGCTCCCACGGAGCAGGGGCCGCGAGCCACTGTTTAAAGTCCGGCATGGGAGGGCGGGAAAAGGCACACAGCGTCAGAGGCAAAGGATGCTGGTCCTCGCAGTCCAGCCGGTACAAAGCACTGCCCCAAAAGCTCACAACCACTGTAATCACCACGAGCGGCCCCCGCGGAGCAGGGGTCGCGAGCCGCTGTTTAAAGTCCGGCGTGGGAGGGCAGGAAGAGGCACACAGGGTCAGGAGGCAAAGGCTGCTGGTCTTCGCAGTCCCGCCGGTACAAAGCATTGCCCCAAAAACTCACGACCACTGTAATCACCACGAGAGGCAACCGCGGAGCAGGGGCCATGAGCCGCTGTTTAAAGTCCGGCGTGGTAGGACGGGAAGAGGCACACAGTGTCAGGAGGTAAAGGCTGCTGGTCCTCGCAGTCCCGCCGGTACAAAGCACTGCCCCAAAAGCTCATGACCACTGTAATCACCACAAGCGGCTCCCACGGAGCGGGGGCCGCGAACCGCTGTTTAAAGTCCGGCGTGGTAGGGTGGGAAGAAGCACACAGAGTCAGGAGGCAAAGGCTGCTGGTCCTCGCAGTCCCGCCGGTACAAAGCACTGCCCCAAAAGCTCACAACGACTGTAATCACCACAAGCGGCACCCGCTGAGCAGGGGCCGCGAGCTGCTGTTTAAAGTCCGGCATGGGAGGGCGGGAAGAGGCACACAGCGTCAGGAGGCAAAGGCTGCTGGTCCTCGCAGTCTCGCCGGTACAAAGCACTTCCCCAAAAGCTCACAACGACTGTAATCACCACGAGCGGCCCCTGTGGAGCAGGGGCCACAAGCTGCTGTTTAAAGTCCAGCATGGGAGGGCGGGAAGAGGCACACATCATCAGGAGGCAAAGGCTGCTGGTCCTCGCAGTCCCGCCGGTTCAAAGCACTGCCCCAAAAGCTCAGAACCACTGTAATCACCATGAGCGGCTACCGCGGAGCAGGGGCGCGAGCCGGTGTTTAAAGTACGGTGTGGGAGGGAGGGAAGAGGCACACAGCATCAGGGGGCAAAGGCTGCTGGTCCTCGCAGTCCCGCCGGTACAAAGCACTGCCCCAAAAGCTCACAACCACTGTAATCACCATGAGCGGCACCCGCAGAGCAGGGGCCTCGAGCCGCTGTTTAAAGTCCAGCGTGGGAGGGCGGGAAGAGGCACAGAGTGTCAGGAGGCAAAGGCTCCTGGTCCTCGCAGTCCTGCCGGTACAAAGCACTGCCGCAAAAGCTCACGACCACTGTAATCACCACGAGCGGCTCCCACGGAGCGGGGGCCGCGAGCCGCTGTTTAAAGTCCAGCGTGGGAGGGCGGAAGAGGCACACAGTGTCAGGAGGCAAAGGCTGCTGGTCCTCGAGGTCCCGCCGGTATAAAGCACTGCCCCAAAAGCTCACGACCACTGTAATCACCACAAGCAGCACCCGCGGAGCAGGGGCCGCAAGCTGCTCTTTAAAGTCTGGTGTGGGAGTGCGGGAAGAGGCACACAGCGTCAGGAGGCAAAGGCTGCTGGTCCTCGCAGTCCTGCCGGTACAAAGCACTGCCCCAAAAGCTCTCGACCACTGTAATCACCACGAACGGCACCCGCGGAGCAGGGGCCGCGAGCCGCTGTTTAAAGTCTGGCATGGGAGGGTGGGAAGAGGCACACAGTGTCAGAAGGCAAAGGCTGCTGGTCCTCGCAGTCCCGCCGGTACAAAGCACTGCCCAAAAAGCTCACGACCACTGTAATCACCACGAGCGGCTCCCACGGAGCAGGGGCCGCGAGCCACTGTTTAAAGTCCGGCATGGGAGGGCGGGAAAAGGCACACAGCGTCAGAGGCAAAGGATGCTGGTCCTCGCAGTCCAGCCGGTAAAAAGCACTGCCCCAAAAGCTCACAACCACTGTAATCACCACAAGCGGCCCCCGGGGAGCGAGGGTCGCGAGCCGCTGTTTAAAGTCCGGCGTGGGAGGGCAGGAAGAGGCACACAGCATCAGGAGGCAAAGGCTGCTGGTCCTCGCAGTCCCGCCGGTACAAAGCATTGCCCCAAAAGCTCACGACCACTGTAATCACCACGAGAGGCACCCGCGGAGCAGGGGCCACGATCCGCTGCTTAAAGTCCAGCGTGGTAGGACGGGAAGAGGCACACAGTGTCAGGAGGTAAAGGCTGCTGGTCCTCGCAGTCCCGCCGGTACAAAGCACTGCCCCAAAAGCTCATGACCACTGTAATCACCACAAGCGGCTCCCACGGAGCGGGGGCCGCGAACCGCTGTTTAAAGTCCGGCGTGGTAGGGTGGGAAGAAGCACACAGTGTCAGGAGGCAAAGGCTGCTGGTCCTCGCAGTCCCGCCGGTACAAAGCACTGCCCCAAAAGCTCACAACGACTGTAATCACCACAAGCGGCACCCGCTGAGCAGGGGCCGCGAGCTGCTGTTTAAAGTCCGGCATGGGAGGGCGGGAAGAGGCACACAGCGTCAGGAGGCAAAGGCTGCTGGTCCTCGCAGTCTCGCCGGTACAAAGCACTTCCCCAAAAGCTCACAACGACTGTAATCACCACGAGCGGCCCCTGTGGAGCAGGGGCCACAAGCTGCTGTTTAAAGTCCAGCATGGGAGGGCGGGAAGAGGCACACATCATCAGGAGGCAAAGGCTGCTGGTCCTCGCAGTCCCGCCGGTTCAAAGCACTGCCCCAAAAGCTCAGAACCACTGTAATCACCATGAGCGGCTACCGCAGAGCAGGGGCGCGAGCCGGTGTTTAAAGTACGGTGTGGGAGGGAGGGAAGAGGCACACAGCATCAGGGGGCAAAGGCTGCTGGTCCTCGCAGTCCCGCCGGTACAAAGCACTGCCCCAAAAGCTCACAACCACTGTAATCACCATGAGCGGCACCCGCAGAGCAGGGGCCTCGAGCCGCTGTTTAAAGTCCAGCGTGGGAGGGCGGGAAGAGGCACAGAGTGTCAGGAGGCAAAGGCTCCTGGTCCTCGCAGTCCTGCCGGTACAAAGCACTGCCGCAAAAGCTCACGACCACTGTAATCACCACGAGCGGCTCCCACAGAGCGGGGGCCGCGAGCCGCTGTTTAAAGTCCAGCGTGGGAGGGCGGAAGAGGCACACAGTGTCAGGAGGCAAAGGCTGCTGGTCCTCGAGGTCCCGCCGGTATAAAGCACTGCCCCAAAAGCTCACGACCACTGTAATCACCACAAGCAGCACCCGCGGAGCAGGGGCCGCAAGCTGCTCTTTAAAGTCTGGTGTGGGAGTGCGGGAAGAGGCACACAGCGTCAGGAGGCAAAGGCTGCTGGTCCTCGCAGTCCTGCCGGTACAAAGCACTGCCCCAAAAGCTCTCGACCACTGTAATCACCACGAACGGCACCCGCGGAGCAGGGGCCGCGAGCCGCTGTTTAAAGTCTGGCATGGGAGGGTGGGAAGAGGCACACAGTGTCAGAAGGCAAAGGCTGCTGGTCCTCGCAGTCCCGCCGGTACAAAGCACTGCCCAAAAAGCTCACGACCACTGTAATCACCACGAGCGGCTCCCACGGAGCAGGGGCCGCGAGCCACTGTTTAAAGTCCGGCATGGGAGGGCGGGAAAAGGCACACAGCGTCAGAGGCAAAGGATGCTGGTCCTCGCAGTCCAGCCGGTAAAAAGCACTGCCCCAAAAGCTCACAACCACTGTAATCACCACAAGCGGCCCCCGGGGAGCGAGGGTCGCGAGCCGCTGTTTAAAGTCCGGCGTGGGAGGGCAGGAAGAGGCACACAGCATCAGGAGGCAAAGGCTGCTGGTCCTCGCAGTCCCGCCGGTACAAAGCATTGCCCCAAAAGCTCACGACCACTGTAATCACCACGAGAGGCACCCGCGGAGCAGGGGCCACGATCCGCTGCTTAAAGTCCAGCGTGGTAGGACGGGAAGAGGCACACAGTGTCAGGAGGTAAAGGCTGCTGGTCCTCGCAGTCCCGCCGGTACAAAGCACTGCCCCAAAAGCTCATGACCACTGTAATCACCACAAGCGGCTCCCACGGAGCGGGGGCCGCGAACCGCTGTTTAAAGTCCGGCGTGGTAGGGTGGGAAGAAGCACACAGTGTCAGGAGGCAAAGGCTGCTGGTCCTCGCAGTCCCGCCGGTACAAAGCACTGCCCCAAAAGCTCACAACGACTGTAATCACCACAAGCGGCACCCGCTGAGCAGGGGCCGCGAGCTGCTGTTTAAAGTCCGGCATGGGAGGGCGGGAAGAGGCACACAGCGTCAGGAGGCAAAGGCTGCTGGTCCAAGCAGTCCCACCGGTACAAAGCACTGCCCCAAAAGCTCGTGACCACTGTAATCACCACGAGCAGCCCCCGCGGAGCGAGGGCCGTGAGCCGCTGTTTAAAGTCGGGCGTGGGAAGGCGGGAAGAGGCACACAGCGTAAGGAGGCAAAGGCTGCTGGTCCTCGCAGTCCCGCAGGTACAAAGCACTGCCCCAAAAGCTCATGACCACTGTAATCACCACGAGCAGCCGCCGCGGAGCGGGGGCCGTGAGCCACTGTTTAAAGTCGGGCGTGGGAGGGCGGGAAGAGGCACACAGCGTAAGGAGGCAAAGGCTGCTGGTCCTATCAGTCCCGCTGGTACAAAGCACTGCCCCAAAAGCTCACGACCACTGTAATCACCACGAACAGGACCCGCGGAGCAGGGGCCACGAGCCGCTGTTTAAAGTCCGGCGTGGGAGGGCAGGAAGAGGCACACAGTGTCAGGAGGCAAAGGCTGATGGTCCTCGCAGTCCCGCCAGTAAAAAGCACTGGCCCAAAAGCTCACGACCACTGTAATCACCACGAGCGGCGCCCGCGGAGCGGGGGCCGCGAGCCGCTGTTTAAAGTCCGTCGTGGTAGGGCGGGAAGAGGCACACAGTGTCAGGAGGCAAAGGCTGCTGGTCCTCGCAGTCCCGCCGGTACAAAGCACTGCCCCAAAAGCTCACGACCACTGTAATCACCACGAGCGGCTCCCACGGAGCAGGGGCCGCGAGCCACTGTTTAAAGTCCGGCATGGGAGGGCGGGAAAAGGCACACAGCGTCAGAGGCAAAGGATGCTGGTCCTCGCAGTCCAGCCGGTACAAAGCACTGCCCCAAAAGCTCACAACCACTGTAATCACCACGAGCGGCCCCCGCGGAGCAGGGGTCGCGAGCCGCTGTTTAAAGTCCGGCGTGGGAGGGCAGGAAGAGGCACACAGGGTCAGGAGGCAAAGGCTGCTGGTCGTCGCAGTCCCGCCGGTACAAAGCATTGCCCCAAAAACTCACGACCACTGTAATCACCACGAGAGGCAACCGCGGAGCAGGGGCCATGAGCCGCTGTTTAAAGTCCGGCGTGGTAGGACGGGAAGAGGCACACAGTGTCAGGAGGTAAAGGCTGCTGGTCCTCGCCGTCCCGCCGGTACAAAGCACTGCCCCAAAAGCTCATGACCACTGTAATCACCACAAGCGGCTCCCACGGAGCGGGGGCCGCGAACCGCTGTTTAAAGTCCGGCGTGGTAGGGTGGGAAGAAGCACACAGTGTCAGGAGGCAAAGGCTGCTGGTCCTCGCAGTCCCGCCGGTACAAAGCACTGCCCCAAAAGCTCACAACGACTGTAATCACCACAAGCGGCACCCGCTGAGCAGGGGCCGCGAGCTGCTGTTTAAAGTCCGGCATGGAAGGGCGGGAAGAGGCACACAGCGTCAGGAGGCAAAGGCTGCTGGTCCTCACAGTCTCGCCGGTACAAAGCACTTCCCCAAAAGCTCACAACGACTGTAATCACCACGAGCAGCCCCTGTGGAGCAGGGGCCTCAAGCCGCTGTTTAAAGTCCAGCATGGGAGGGCGGGAAGAGGCACACATCGTCAGGAGGCAAAGGCTGCTGGTCTCGCAGTCCCGCCGGTTCAAAGCACTGCCCCAAAAGCTCTGAACCACTGTAATCACCATGAGCGGCTACCGCGGAGCAGGGGCGCGAGCCGGTGTTTAAAGTACTGTGTGGGAGGGCGGGAAGAGGCACACAGCATCAGGGGGCAAAGGCTGCTGGTCCTCGCAGTCCCGCCGGTACAAAGCACTGCCCCAAAAGCTCACAACCACTGTAATCACCATGAGCGGCACCCGCAGAGCAGGGGCCTCGAGCCGCTGTTTAAAGTCCAGCGTGGGAGGGCGGGAAGAGGCACAGAGTGTCAGGAGGCAAAGGCTCCTGGTCCTCGCAGTCCTGCCGGTACAAAGCACTGCCGCAAAAGCTCACGACCACTGTAATCACCACGAGCGGCTCCCACGGAGCGGGGGCCGCGAGCCGCTGTTTAAAGTCTAGCGTGGGAGGGCGGAAGAGGCACACAGTGTCAGGAGGCAAAGGCTGCTGGTCCTCGAGGTCCCGCCGGTATAAAGCACTGCCCCAAAAGCTCACGACCACTGTAATCACCACGAGCAGCACCCGCGGAGCAGGGGCCGCGAGCTGCTCTTTAAAGTCTGGTGTGGGAGCGCGGGAAGAGGCACACAGCGTCAGGAGGCAAAGGCTGCTGGTCCTCGCAGTCCTGCCGGTACAAAGCACTACCCCAAAAGCTCACGACCACTGTAATCACCACGAACGGCACCCGCGGAGCAGGGGCCGTGAGCCGCTGTTTGAAGTCTGGCGTGGGAGGGTGGGAAGAGGCACACAGTGTCAGAAGGCAAAGGCTGCTGGTCCTCGCAGTCCCACCGGTAAAAAGCACTGGCGAATAAGCTCACGACCACTGTAATCACCACGAGCAGCCCCGCAGAGTGGAGGCCGCGAGCCGCTGTTTAAAGTCCGGCGTGGGAGGGCAGGAAGAGGCACACAGCGTCAGGAGGCAAAGGCTGCTGGTCCTCGCAGTCCGGCCGGTACAAAGCATTGCCCCAAAAGCTCACGCCCACTGTAATCACCACGAGCGGCACCCGCTGAGCAGGGGCCGCGAGCTGCTGTTTAAAGTCCGGCATGGGAGGGCGGGAAGAGGCACACAGCGTCAGGAGGCAAAGGCTGCTGGTCCTCGCAGTCTCGCCAGTACAAAGCACTGCCCCAAAAGCTCACAACGACTGTAATCACCACGAGCGGCCCCCGTGGAGCAGGGGCCGCGAGCCGCTGTTTAAAGTCCAGCATGGGAGGGCGGGAAGAGGCACACATCGTCAGGAGGCAAAGGCTGCTGGTCCTCGCAGTCCCGCCGGTTCAAAGCACTGCCCCAAAAGCTCAGAACCACTGTAATCACCATGAGCGGCTACAGCGGAGGGGGGGGCGCAAGCCGGTGTTTAAAGTACGGTGTGGGAGGGCGGGAAGAGGCACACAGCGTCAGGGGGCAAAGGCTGCTGGTCCTCGCAGTCCCACCGGTACAAAGCACTGCCCCAAAAGCTCACGACCACTGTAATCACCATGAGCGGCACCCGCAGAGCAGGGGCCTCGAGCCGCTGTTTAAAGTCCAGTGTGGGAGAGCGGGAAGAGGCACAGAGCATCAGGAGGCAAAGGCTGCTGGTCCTCGCAGTCCTGCCGGTACAAAGCACTGCCGCAAAAGCTCACGACCACTGTAATTACCACGAGCGGCTCCCACGGAGCGGGGGCCGCGAGCCGCTGTTTAAAGTCCAGCGTGGGAGGGCGGAAGAGGCTCACAGTGTCAGGAGGCAAAGGCTGCTGGTCCTCGAGGTCCCGCCGGTATAAAGCACTGCCCCAAAAGCTCACGACCACTGTAATCACCACGAGCGGCACCCGTGGAGCAGGGGCCGCGAGCCGCTGTTTAAAGTCTGGCGTGGGAGGGAGGGAAGAAGCACACAGTGTCAGAAGGCAAAGGCTGCTGGTCCTCGCAGTCCCACCGGTAAAAAGCACTGGCCCATAAGCTCACGACCACTGTAATCACCACGAGCGGCCCCGCGGAGTGGAGGCCGCGAGCCGCTGTTTAAAGTCTGGTGTGGGAGCGCGGGAAGAGGCACACAGCGTCAGGAGGCAAAGGCTGCTGGTCCTCGCAGTCCTGCCGGTACAAAGCACTGCCCTAAAAGCTCACGACCACTGTAATCACCACGAGCGGCACCCGTGGAGCAGGGGCCGCGAGCCGCTGTTTAAAGTCTGGCGTGGGAGGGAGGGACGAAGCACACAGTGTCAGAAGGCAAAGGCTGCTGGTCCTCGCAGTCCCACCGGTAAAAAGCACTGGCCCATAAGCTCACGACCACTGTAATCACCACGAGCGGCCCCGCGGAGTGGAGGCCGCGAGCCGCTGTTTAAAGTCCGGCGTCGGAGGGCAGGAAGAGGCACACAGCGTCAGGAGGCAAAGGCTGCTGGTCGACGCAGTCCCCCCAGTACTAAGCACTGGCCCAAAAGCTCACAACCACTGTAATCACCTTGAGCGGCTCCCACGGAGCGTGGGCCGCGAGCCGGTGTTTAAAGTCCGGTGTGGGAGGGCGGGAAGAGGCACACAGCGTCAGGAGGCAAAGGCTGCTGGTCTTCGCAGTCCTGCCAGTACAAAGCACTGCCCAAAAGTTCATGACCACTGTAATCACCACAAGCGGCACCTGAGCTACTCATGAGCTACTCATTATCGTACTACCAGCTCTACTATAGTCCTTTAAGTAGGTGCGCCGTCAATGCTGTAACTTCATTAGTAATCCTTTTTTTCATTTAAGCCACATGATGTCTCTGTGCAAAGTACCTTTATCCACCGAGGTTTGCATTTTGACAAATTCAACTCAACAGCTCTTGCTGTCTTTCTAATTAAAATTAGTCCACCCTGCCATTTATTGTATTATGATTTGATACCAGGCAGCAGGGCCGGACTGGCCATAGTGGGCACCGGGCAATTTCCCGGTACGCCGCACGGGTGGGGGACGGTTTTGGGCCCCTAGGGGGCATTTTTGTTACAGGGCCGTTTTTGCAGCATAGCTGCAAAATCGGCCAAGTACCAAAATCGGCTGAAAACTGGCCCCGGTAAAGAGCTTGGCAGCACCGACAACCCCCCAGAGTGGGGTGGGGGGCAGCCGAGCACTTTGCCAGGGCCAGTTGTGGTTCCCAGTCCGGCCCTGCCAGGCAGAACAGTGGATGTGTGTTTTTAGAGAATTGCACTTGATGAGGCATATTTTAATGATGGGAAGTGCTTACTTGGGCATCGAGGTCTAGATGAAGTCATTTGAGTCCTTTGCATGCTGAACTGCTCTCACATAAGTGGTAGCTGCCTCGCATATCATGGTACACACTATGGGGCCTATTTAAAAATGTGTCACTCAGGGCAGCAAGTCACCTTGTTACGCTGCATTGCACGATTGAGAAAGGGTTGGAATGCGCTGTATGTAAGGCAATACGGAGCATTCCTGCCTTTTCCCCTGTGCTGGTGCCCTTTTGGCAGCCTAAAGCCAACACAGGCACCGTTGCAAAATGATGCAAGGATGTCTGCATTGCATGCAGGATTACTTTTGTGTAAGGGACACATTCCTGCACAAAATCTATTCTGTGGAGCATTTTCTTCTTTCCATTGGTACTGCAGAATGCAGCACACATAGAAAAGGAAGTAAAGAGGAGCAATAAAGATATTTCTACTCCTTACTCCTCTCAGTGAAGGCATATCTTTTTGGCACATTCCTGGGTTTACAAATTCTGGTAAATCTAGAAATGCATCAAAATCCATGAGTTTTGCATTGGAACACCTATGCAACACCCATGGAATCGTTCACTGACAGATTATCGATGTAAAAAAATATAGATGTAAAAAAATCGAGATCACACACAGACCTGTGGTTTGAATAGTAAACCACAGATCCCAGCATGCACTGCCACTGCATGCAAAGTATGTGATCCTTTTAACCACGGTGTAGTCCATTGTGATCAGGTATTTTCACAAGCGCTGATGGGGCTGCAGCAGTAATTGGAACAAAAGATTCCCTCTCCAGTCCCCAAAACACCTCAAACCAACACTTGTCCGCTCCTACTTGTGGCCTGAAAAACCCAATATAGTGAGTGAGAATCCTCCGTGTAGTCACAGTCCGCTGTCCGCAGTCAGCCAGATACGAGGGCGGGTGTGGTGGGAAAGAGCATTTCACTACCGTGAAAAGAGAAGATTTGCCGAAGCTGTCCGGTTGGCTCTTTCCTTTTGCTGAGACGGGTTCCTCCAAAGCGTGCCTGGACTTGCACGCAAATAATGCAGGGGAAGGTCCTTTTAGTTCAAAAAGAACGGAGAGACACCATGGGGTATTTTGAAGAGGGAGCCTTTATTTCTTGAGCATGGGCATGACGCGTTTCGGCATACTGCCTTTTTCAAATGTCAGCTCTCACCCCAACACTAGCCGCAGTCCATAGAAGTACCCTCTTTCACTCCGCCTTCAATGGTCATCCTGATTGGTCAATCGAGATCACACACAGACCTGTAGTTTAATATATATATATATATATATATATATATATATATATATATATATATATATATATATATCAATCAAATATTACAAATAAACGTAATTGAAAAAAACTAAACACATATATATTGATTCATATATATATTTATATATTTACTTTAAAACAATTAATAAACTATTAAGACAAAATCCTAACTTAAGTCTGTTTTAAGACAATCTTAAGACAAAATCCTAACTCTGTGAATACCAAATGTAGTAAGTTTAGGATTTTGTCTTAAGTTAGTTCTGTGAATCGGGCCCCAAGTGACAAAAACAATAGCAATAACCATCTTTTGAATGCAGAACAATTTTTGTACTGAAAGATGGTGTGCAGCACTAGACCTCATTGCATCCTGTCCTTCCCAACCCATTGCAGTGCAAGCTAAGTGGGTTTGCATGCAAATTAATTTCAACTACGACATGTAAAGTAGTGCAACTTTGGTTTGTATGGAATACTAACACCAAATTAAAACTGGAACGAGCAATCAATAGAAATTTCCTGATATTACCAGGAGTAGTACTTGTCGATATCAGTGAAATCACACATATCTGCTATCATATGGTACTGTTTATCCTCGTTCCCAGTGCTGGTACACTTTAAGCTGCCATGCACAAGTACACACACCCTTACACCATAGAACAAGGGAGTGTATGATCTCTCGGTCATAGGATTTGTACTGGAAGAGAAGCCCTCCGGTACAAAAACTATGGTTAAATACTCTTCCCATCTTCTTGTGTATGTGCTGTGCAATGCAGCACACATGCAAAGTTTTAAAAGTATGGAGAAATGAATACATCTTTACTTCGGTGCATCTGTTTTGAGGAAGAGTAAGGTTTTGGTGCAAATCTCTGTCTACAACTGTTACTAGATAGTGATTTGCAGCAAGCACGATGAGTGTTTGCAGAGGAAGGCCCATAAACCTCTCCTGGGATACTCCGTTGACGCAAAGTATCTCAAAGTAGCAAATATGTGCTACTTTGCACAACTTTGGAAACTTTCCAATGCAAATCCTAATTTGCTTTGGAAAGAAAATACCATCCACAGGGTTTGCATTAGAAAAGTAATGAAAACAAAGAATAAAGTGTTAATAAAACTGTGTTCTAGACTAAAAAAAGGGGGCAGTTTATTCTTTTTTCACGTAGCGCACTGAAGCAGCTGCAAATGCTGGACTGCGCTACGTGAAAAGGAGAGAGGAGGAGGACGCTCATTTTACTAAAATAAGGAACACTCCTCCCCTCTCTCTAGCGCCGGCACTGAAATCAGCTGCTGTGCGCCACAGAGAAAGCCTTTGCGCCAAGGTGCATGAGTGTCTCTGTGAGTCTAGCATAGATTTTGTCTTGAAAGGAACCCTTCCAGTACAAAATATTATGCACAGGCTCACTTTAAACATTTTCCCACTTTGTATGTGCGCTGTAAAGTGCAGCACACATGGAAAGTCGGAAAAGGAAGGAGAAAATAAACCATTTCTCATTCCTTGCGTGTACTTAAAAAGGGTGCAGTTTTCTCATGCTAAACCCAATCTACTTTATATAGTAAACTGGGTTTAGCGTAAGAAACCTTGGGCTGTTGCACTACACCCCCGTGTCACAAAGTAACGCATAGCGCTGCTTCGCATTACTTTTCCGTTATTGCTGAAAAGTAAATTGGGGAAAATGGTTTTGCACTGATTTGCCTCACTTTTGGGATGCAAACAAGCCACAATCCCTTGTCAATATCCCCCAAAGTGTTTGTAATCTCAACCGTATATATACTATAGGGCATATGTATAAGCCCCTATTGCCATGGCAACATCACTTTTTGTGACGTTTCTGTGGCAATAGGGGCTTTGTCTTATTTACCAGGCAGTGTCAAGCCACTTAACATGGCTTAATCCTGCCTTGTAAATAAGGCCCCCTTTCACGCTTTGCTTATCGTGAAAGGGGTAGGCGGTGGGTGTTGCGGTGGCTTTTCCACTGCAACACCCACTGATTTTGTTGCTGCCCCCTACTTACAAGGGCACTGTAAATTTGAGGAAGTGACAAAATTAGGACCAGGAAAAACCTGGTCTTAACTTTGCGAAATGAGGATTTATGCTTTATTTCTCCTCGTTTTTGCTTTTTACACGTGTGCTGCATTGTGCAGCACGCATGGAAAAAACAAAATGCAAGGGATTGTTTATGTTCAGGAAAGTGACCCTTCCTGCACATAAACAATCCTTAAAAAAGAAATTACATTTTTAAACTTCCATGTTTGCTGCATTAAGCAGCACACATAGAACATAAACAATCTTTCCCCTGCATGCAGACACCCTTGCACTATGTTGCAGAGGTGCCTGCGTTGGCGCTACACTGCTAATTGTAGTGCCAGCGCAGGAGGAAACGCAAGGCTGCACTATATCCTTCTATATAATGGTGCAGCCTTGCGTTTCTGAAGTGGCGGAGAGAGGCGTTAAGCTATGATGGCTTATGCCTCACTCAGCCACTTCCTTGTAGTGTGCCCCTACAAGGTGAAGCCTTTAGGAGGCATATGGAGATGTGCCTCATTCTCATCTATATCACAGAATTGCTAAAAACCTCAAAGGTATAACTGAAACGAAGCTAAAAATACATAGCCTTCTGAACTCTGGCCAGTAGGTGCCAGTATTGTCAAATAAAAAGATATTGCAGTTGTGAATTATTAGTACTGTCTTACAGTGTCTAATTTTAAGCATTGCAACTCATATATGGCATTAGAACAGACAACCTTTTATCTATTCCCTCCTTACACATTATGAGGCAGATGTACAAGCCCGTTGCGCCACTATTGCGTCACTTTAAACACGGGAAAAGTGATGCAAAACTGGCGCAAGCGACTTGTAAATCTGCCCCAATGTTCTTTGTGTACTCATATTTAACATAGACTAAAATACCTTCCTTCTGCCCCTTCCATAATAAATTATTCTCTCTATATATAATAGGTACCTTTCCATATGTATCTTGTAAAGCGCTGTCATACTGGTACTGTGCTGCTATAGAAAAATAAATAACACATATTGCAGAATATTGAGTCTCCTATTTTCCCATCTCATTTCTAATATTTGCTAAGTACGCATAGCAGGGGATGTCGAACAATGTTTTTCATAGTGTTGCTTTTGTGAATAGTGCACGTGTTTAAAAACAATTTCCTCTCAGGATGTTCTAAAAATGTGAAGAAAGCATAGCAGCAGAGGAGTTAAATATTGTTTTAATTCTACACTTGTAAGTCACTTTTGGATGTGGCACTACCTGGGAGAAGCAGTATGCAAGAAAGAGAAGGCACCATGCTTCTACTCATGATTCGCCCAATAGCCTGCACTTTCCCAATTGATCTTTACATACCTGTTCTCTTTTACTCTGATCTCTGATTATTCTGTTGTTGCAGCTCATGGGCTTGATGCATGTTCTTTCGACTGCCAAAAAACATGGGGGCATATTAGCAAGGAATAGCAATATGTATTGCAAAATGCGCTTAGCGCATTTATTTTATCGCTGCCTATTGCTGGATATGTTAGCGGAGAAAACATGTTATTAGCAACGTTTTCCTCCATTGTGCTAAAAAATCCAGTGATAGCGGCGAAATGCGTGAATATCGCCGGAAATCCAGAGATATTCCCGCATTAATGCCATTAGGGACTTAACCTGACAATCCACCTCCCATTGGATAAACAGGTAAGTCATGTTTTTAGCAGGCGTTAGATTATAGTGATAATTGGGCTTAGCATGATTTTTTTTTTATCGCTTTGCCTGCCTTGCTAATAGGCGATAACTGTGTTAGCGACTGCTTTCAGTCGCTAACAGTTTGGGTGTGCCCAGTTGCATGTCATTAGCGATAAATATCGCTTACATGCAAAGCGGGCCCCAAACCGGTCGATAATGCCTGAAAGCTGTCGCTAGCAAAAAGTGCTGCTAAGGCGGCGATATGGCCCTTGCTAATATGCCCCATGGAAATATACATTGGTTAGGGAAAACGTTTTTTTTCTTCATAGGATGGCTCCAACTAGACAGCTATGAGAAGTAAACACTTTCTCGGCGTAAGAAAAGAAGGCTTTTTCCAGGTGCCTTCCACTTTTTGGCCCCAGTTGGACTGCTACATGCTGGTTGTCGACTCTGAAAGGGCACAGAAACCTGCTAAGCAGGCTCCAGTGCTAATGTCTCTCCTCTTTTCTGTGAATTGACAATCCCAATTGAGGAGGACTTTTACCCCCCTATGGGGCATATTAACTAGTAGGTGTGATAATTATCGCCCGCGCAAAGTATCAGGATTTTTCTTATCGCCACCTTTTCCCGATAATTTTTGTTTCCTTACCGATGTATTATCAACACGTCGGTAAGATGCGATAGTGGCAGGGAAAGGGCGCGATAACTCCTGCCAGGAGGTGTAAGTGTTAATGCGATGCTTGCCTTCGGCTGAAATGGATGCGTTAGCGGCATTCATATTGTAGCTAACGCCCATGGAGTGCCTGCAAACCCCCTTTTCCTGGCCCATTGAGTGATATTCGCCTCGCCCTCTGCAAAAGGCAACCTCTGGTGAATACAGTACAGTATACAGTACATTGTACAAAGTACAGATTGCAGTACAGTGAATGTTGGACACCGGCACCTTCTGAGACATGAGCATAAATAATTGCACTCCAAAGACCCTGAAGCCCGATTTGAGTGATTTGGATGTTAGCGAGACTGTGTTTGGCACTGAGCGAGGAATGCGAGAGGCTGAGGCGAACCCGCGACAAGATGGCGGCCGGGCCCACACCTTTGCACTGAGTGGAGCTTTGCCCGACTCTGAGGTCGCGCAGCCGGCGGACCCCCCTTCATTGACGAGGTCAGAAATAGCGGCCTGACCGGTGGTGCAGCTGGCGGCCCGTCCGCCGGCATCCGGTGGCAGCGGAGTGGCGGTCCGGAGCGGAGAGTCCCTGCCGGGCCGGAGGGATAACCGGACGGGAAAATCGTCGCATGCCCCGAGCCGGGGGCTATGGCGTACGGCTACAGTGAAGAGCGCCGAGACGGTGGGGACATCTGCTAACGGAGGTCCGGGTAAGGACGGGGGCCGGCCCGCTCAGGAGGCCGCAGATCCTGGGGCTCCCCCCCCTCTCCCTGCCCCCCCCCCTCTTCACCCTGTGACTGTGACCTGTGCTGTTGGGGGTCAGGCGGACGGGATCATCGTCCCAAGTGTGTCCGGCTGGTCGGACCGGCGATTGCTTCACTCCGTCCTGATTGGCCTGCCGAGGCCGCCGTGGGTCGGGAGCCCTCGACCAGTATAGGCGCTGAGAGGGAGAGAGCAGAGGGCGCGCTGAGGAGCGCTGCCAACGGGCCCTGATCGGGCCGGGGCCGGACCAGACTGGTGATGCTCCCTCCCCCCCCATCCTGGTGAGGCAGAGAAGGTGAAATGTGGGCGCCCACTGCAGTTGTGCCTCTGGGGGGCTCTTCGGGGGAACGGCCTAAATTTGTTGTACAGCTGAGGGGGCCCCAATACAACCAGAGGCTCTGCTAGGTGGAGGAAAGCGACACCCGTCTAGACAGGCGGACGTGGGGGAGATCCTGGGAGGCCCCCTCCCCGCCTCTGACCAGTAGCGGCTGACCACTGCCACCGGTCTATCCGCTGTCGGCGAATCCGGCTGCACTGGGGGTTCACACAATTAGGCACTCTTTCCCCCATCCCCCCATCACTGCCTACACGGACGATTTGGCCACACGAAGAGGCCACTGCTCGGGATCGACATGGGAAAAAGGGACCCTGCCCAGAGGACGGCCAGGCAGGAAACAATAGAAAGCTACGCGACGGCACGATCCAGGAGGGAAACGACCCCGGCGCCGCCCGGCACCTTACGAACACGAATATCATCATGGAGGCCATACAGGCCTCAAGGGCGGATATACAGAACTCTAGAAAGGCTCTGGAGACGAAAATAGGCAAGGTGGGTGCTGAGGTCCTCCTGCTGCGCCAGGATTTCAGGAATCTCACGGAGAGAGTGATCGTCACTCAGACCAGAATCAGCGAGACGGAGGATTCCCTCACCACACTGAAGAAGGATATCGCGGAGCTACAGGCATCACACAGGCAGCTGGTGTGGAGAGTTGATGATGCAGAAAACCCGTCCAGACGCAACAACCTCCCCTTCGTGGGTTTTAGGGAAGATATTGAGAAGACCGACGTTGCGGCATTCCTCCGAGACTGTCTAACAGCGACGTTCCCACAGGCCACATTCTCGAACTGCTTCATCATAGAACGGGCACACAGGGCTCTGCTTATGAAACCTCCGGAAGGAGCGAGGCCGCGACCGATCATTGCCCGTTTCCTCAACTTTTCAGATAGAGACCTCATCCTGAGGGAGGCAAGGAAAAAAGGGGAACTTAGACTGGAAAACGCAAACATCATGATTTTCCCAGACTATAGCCAGGAGGTGCAGAAACAGAGATGTTCATACGATTCAGTTAAGGCAAAACTGCGCGATATGCACATATCCTACATGCTACTCTTTCCGGCTAAGCTGAAGGTATTATATAAGGGCAGATCACATTTCTTCAGCCGCCCGGAGGAGGCCTGGCAGTGGTTGGAGGAAAGACCCATGCTCCGGGAGACGGAGGAGGAAGGCCGTAGGATTTGCTCCGAAATGGCGGCGGCCAACTTCCGGAGAAGCCCGCTCAAGACACAGCGGTCCCACATCCCGAGGATGAAACGCCATACACCCTCCCCACTGAATTTGGAACACACCACATCGGTCGGAGGAGATCGGGACCGAAATGTAACCACGGAGGTGAATCCGGCGCCGGGTAACAGATCTAGCAGCATGAGACACAGCAACGTCGAGGAGATGGAAGGGGTGGCTAGCGTACGCTCATCGGACTCTGAGGAAACAACAGATAACTTTCTACATCCCCTGGTCACGGTGATCCGAGAGATGGAACAGGGTGCCACTGGAGTCGAGGAGGATGTCGGCCCGGACTCTCAAGATTCCCAATCGTAAGGAAGTATGGAACTGGTATCCGGAATGGCAGTGGGCCACTGCCAGAGACACGCAAGTTACAAACACCACTTTTGAATTCTATTTTTGACACTGGTGCTCTCTGATTGACTAGGTACCTCTATTAAAGGCCCACGGGACGGCAGAACAAGTCCGGTCCCTGGTTAGTCAATCACGCTGGTAGAGGCCTAGACTGGAGCCCTAGCGTTCTTCTAGTTAGGGTGGTTTGCGGGAGGGCGATAGACCTTTGCCGCCCAAGAGTCCCGTGCTTTTTTTTGGTTACAAGTATGGGATGGTTGGGGAGAAAAGGTGGGGTGGGGGTGGGGGGGACTGGGGAAGTTCGCATAGTTTGTTAAGGGGGACAATGGGGAGGGGTGGGTGGGCTACAGTTAATTGTCCACAGTCATGTTTACTGCTGCAATATTCACTGCTCCTGCACTAGGAAACACTCACACTATCACTTTACAACATCAGAATGGCAAGTACATTAGACACACATCTGAATGACCCTTCCAAACTCAGTGCTCTGACCTGGAATGTGAATGGTCTCGGTAACAAGATCAAGAGAGGACTAGTAAACGCATACATTAAAAGATTAGGACCTGATATCATTTTCCTACAGGAGACACACCTCAAGGGGTCCAATTGGTCCTTCATTGCCAGGGTAAGATACAAAGTGTTGGCCCACGCGGGATACACTACAGACTCCAGAGGAGTGGCCATTTTCCTTAAGACAACTTTTCCATTCTGCATCACACGCACATGGGTGGACCCACAGGGAACCTGCGTTGGAGTACAAGGGAGGTGGCTTAGGCGCACATACACACTAGTATCAGTATATGCCCCCCTAAACTGCAAGCCAATGCACTCAAGACGTTAGCAAACATACTTTTAGAATCGGCTGACACCATTCAATTAGTGGGCGGGGACTTCAATGATGTCATGGATAGGAAGCTGGATCGCACTGGATCGGCACCCGCTAAGATCACCCAGACACCACTAGCCCAGATGATTTCTACAATTGGTCTCACTGATGTTTGGAGGTGGCTACACCCGGGGCAACTTACGTACTCCTTTTATTCGGCCCCCCATAAGGTATTCTCAAGACTAGACTATATCTTTATGTCCAGACAAGACTTAACTACGGACTCGTCCGCAGAATACAGGGCGATGGGAATCTCGGACCACTCGCCTTTATTGATCAAAATAGGTCACAGACGCAGCGCACCAGGGGCTACCTGGCGATTGGACGCTTGGGAACTCAAAAACCCGGCGATCCTGAAGGGGGTGCGGACAGATGTGCGAGTCTATCTAGCTGACAACGAGGGAACGGTGTAACCCTCTGGGAAGCCCTGAAACCGGTCATGAGAGATAGGATAACGAGTAGAACCGGAGAAGAGAAGAAAAAACTTCAGGGAATAGTGGCGGAGGCCAAGCGGCTCATTGTGGACCTGGAAAGAGAACACCTGTGCACCAAATCCCCTATTGCTCTGAGAAAACTGGTAGATGCACAACGACTATACAGGGACCTAGTGACGGATGAGGCTAAGACACAGAACCTGGCCACCCTTCACCGTCCGTATGACGTGGGGGACAAATCAGGCAGGCTCCTAGCAAGGCTTAGTAGGAAGGAGCGGGCAGCACGGTGGGTAGAACAGGTTAGGGACATAGACGGGGGCCTTGCCTGCCAAGACGCACACATCGCTGAGGCCTTCGCTGCCCACTACGAGAGTTTTTATACAGCTAGGGACTTCGGTTCGAGTGGTGATGCTCTCCGATATATGAGCCAGATTGAAGTCCCATCCCTAGACCCAGAATCAGTTAAGGCCCTTGACGCTGACATTACGACAGATGAGGTTTCTTTGGCGATAGGCAAACTGAGGCCTGGAAAGGCCCCGGGACCCAATGGTTTCCCGGCAGAATTCTTTAAGTGTACGACGGACATCCTGGCTCCACACTTGAGAAACCTCTTCTTAGGTTCCTACCAGGACGAGAGGCTCCCTGCAGACCTCTCTGCGGCAATAATCGTCCCAATCTATAAAGAGGGTAAACCGAGGGAGGACTGCTCATCATACAGACCTATATCCCTCCTGGACACCGAGGTGAAGCTCCTTGCGACTGTCTTGGCACTCCGGTTACGGACGGTGATACCGGATCTGATACACCTAGACCAAACCGGCTTCCTCCCTGACAGAGCCACAAAACTCAATCTCAGACAAACACACAACTGGCTTCAAGAGGTAGGGGACAGAGAGGCGCCGCACTGGTTCCTCTCCCTTGATGCGGAAAAGGCCTTTGATGCGGTTCACTGGCCGTTTCTGGCAGGGGTGTTAGAAAAATGTGGCTTCGGCCACAAAATCCGAGCCTGGGTTCGTCTCCTCTACACTGCTTTACGAGCCAGGGTAAGAGTGAACGATAGTCTCTCCTGAGAATTCCAGATCCAGAGGGGGACTCGGCAGAGTTGCCCTCTGTCGCCCCTTCTCTTCACACTCACCATTGAAATCATGGCGGCCAGGGTCCGACAGAACTCGGCAATCAGTGGTTTCAAGTTGACAAACGCAGATGCGGCCCAGGAGAACCTGTCCCTATATGCGGACGATGTCCTCCTATACATCACTGACCCGGAGACGACCATCCCGGAGCTATTCCGGGAGTTAGAAAATTATGGTGCCCTGTCCGTTTATAAAATTAACTGGCATAAATCGATCTTATATGACCCAGGGGGAGGTGGTCGCTGGACGACATTGCCCCAACAATTAATAACTACTACGGAGGGCTTTCAATACCTAGGGATTTACATTACCCTTGATAAGGCACTCTCACTTCAGAGAAATATAGATAGGGTCTCACAGAATTCGATCGCAGACATGGGGAGATGGCGACGCCTGCCTCTCACACTCTTAGGACGAGCAGCCCTATATAAAATGATTATTCTTCCCAAATACTTGTACGCCCTACAAAATGAATATTATTCTCTCCCGTATACATTGTTCCAAAGACTACATTCGGATCTCCGGACATTTCTTTGGCTAGGAAAGCAACCTAGGATAGCGCTGACCACGCTTCAGAGGCACCAATATAGTGGCGGAATCTCACTCCCGAATCTGGAAGCCTATTATTGGGCGGAACACCTGACCCCAATTAATGAGTGGTTCAATTTACCGGTGGACCATTCCACCTATGCCCTAGAACGACACACACTATCCACACACAACCTGTTGCACTACTTGTACGGAGGGTCAGCGCAGCATAAACTACTCCCGGCTACCCGTAAGACATTACGAGCATGGAATAAAGCAATGAAACGCACGGGCTGGGACAAGACCCCCACTCGCCAGACACCACTCTGGCACTGTACGTGGATGCGTGAGATGCACAAACTAAAAGGTTTCAAACGTTGGGATGATATTGGTATCTCCACCATCGGGGATGTTATAGCTAGGGGAGAACTGAAGTCTTTCCAGAAAATGAGAGCTGATTATGGCTTGCAAAGCTCGCAATTTTTTAAGTACACCCAGTTCAGACACGCATGGAAAGCGCAACTGATACAACTGTTAGAGTTGCCGGAGTACGCTCCGCTAGAGGGACGGCTTCTACAGGAAAGGATTCAGGGGAAGGCAGTCTCACTTACATACAAAACACTAACCAACAATATGCTGGGGGACGTTTCGAAGCTCAGAGATACTTGGGTGAGGGACGTAGGAACATTGGAAGATCTAGACTGGGAGTTAGTACTGATGCACCCCCGTGAGGTAGCGATAAAATCAAGGCTGCGCCTCATACAATATAATGTACTGCATAGGACCTAGTACGATAGGGTATGATTACATAAAATGGGGAAAATCGAGAACGACAGATGTCTCAGATGTCACGGAGATGGGGGAGGCTTTTATCATACACTATGGGACTGCACAGTGATCCAAATATACTGGTCCCGTGTCTTCTCAGAATTACAGGAGGTCCTGGGAGTTCCAATGCCGCAAGAGCCGAAGCTGGCTTTGTTAGGAATGTCCAATGATGTGGATTTGCCACGCCCACTTATAATTTTCCTGGTCCTAGCACTGGTGGTGGCCAAAAGGGACATTGCGAAACGATGGGGGTCTCCGACTCCTCCTGACCTGGAGGAATGGAGGCAAGGACTAGACCTCTACATGGCGGCTGAGAGGGTGACCTACAAATCCAGGGGGTGCCCGAGGAAGTTTCGCAAAGTCTGGGCTAAGTGGAGACAGTATCATTGACTGGATGCGGGATTGGTGAATGATTGAGCTTACCGGGGCGTTCTTAGTTCAGATAAGGGAGGGCGGATGGGGATGGAGGGGGGAATGGGGAATTGGAACCTTGATGCATAGACATTTTTTACAATTCTACAATGTACTGCATATCCACAGTGTGTTTCTTTGGGGGGGAGGGACTGGAACTAGAGGGGAAGGCGCAGTTGAATACATGACTACAGTGTTCAGTTATATACAAATAGCAAATGTAATTGTTTATAAAAATAAGTTGGGGATTGGGTAGAGGGGAGAGGGGGGGTAAAAAATAGAAAAGGAGATGCAAGGACTTCCTGCTGAAAAGTGACACTTGTTCTCTTCTAAGATGCATGTAGCGCTTTTATGGACAATGCCGCCCATCCTTTGGGATTCAGGTTTGATGGCTATGTAATGTTTTATTCAACAACTTATGCCTTGTCAATCTCAAAGCAGGAATGTGGATAAGACTGATTATGCACTGTATGTGTCTGCGATAAAAATTAAAAAAAAGAATGTACCTAGGCTCAAGTAATCTTAGGCGCGCTTCCCTGTCGCCACCTCTGCGAAGTGGCAGCACCTGATCTATGGCATAATAGCTGAGGCAACCCAAATCACCCTTGTGGCATGAGTTGACATGTCTCGCCACTGGGTATGCTTCATCCTTGTTGTTAACCGCCCGCATGTGTTGGAGTATGCGTTTGTGGACCTGTAGTTTGGTACTACCCACGTACCCTAGCCCACACGCACACTCCAGCACATAAACGACGAAATCTGATTTCCATGTTATTTTCTTGGTGATCAGATTTGGTACCTCACAAAATGGGTACACATATGTCGTCTTATTCTTCCCCATGGTGCATGCCTTGCAAATAGCGCACTTCATGAAGCCCTTACTTTGCATGAGCCAATTGTCTCTGCTCAACACTTCCGGGCTACTTTTCACAAGCATGTCCCTCATCGATCTAGCATGACTATAAGTTATGGCTGGAGGATCAGCCAATGTTTTGCCAATCACTGGATCCCCCCTGACTATTGGCCAATTTTTGCGAAAGATCTTTTGTAATTGCTTGTGTTGGCGGCTGTACGCTGTAATTAATCTTGGTTGGCCGCCTACACTGTCTTTCACCTTTGATGTTTCATTAGATTTCCCTTCAGTGTTGAGCAGAGTATTATTCCTATTGGCTCTTGTCATGGCTTTTACAACAAAAGACCTCCGAATAGCCCCTTTCCAAGATCTTTTCCTTGCTATTTAATTGTGATGCAAAACAAGATTAATCTGTGCTACATATTCTTCTGATCCTCAGTATCTCCCCGTAGGGTATACTGCGGATCAGGTGGCCAGGATGGTGGCTGGACGCATGAAGGACTGTGTTGACCGCGGTCTCCTTGCGATGCAATCTGGTTTGGAGCTTACCTCCTTCCACATAGACTTCAACATCTAAAAATTTGACTTTATTTTCACTGATCATGCCGGTAAATTTTAGATTCAAATTGTTGATATTAATGTCTGAGATGAATTGTTCAGCCTCATTGGTTGACCCCCTCCAGATTATAAAAAGGTCATCTATGAATCTATACCATGACACAACCTTATTAGTCATCACCTCTGCATGAGTGACTCCTAGGACCTGCTCCTCCCACAGCCCCATGTGCAAGCACGCGTAGCTGGGGGAGAAGCAGGCCCCCATCGCAACTCCTCTCAATTGTTGGAACACTTGATTTTGGAATAAGAAATAATTGTTTGTGAGGCAAATCTCCATCATTTCTTTGATCATATTGTTGTGTTCCAGCATGCATACCGGTCTCCTATTCAGAAAATGTGCAACTGCTTTCAAACTGTCCATATGGTTGATACTCGTGTATAAAGCAGTCACATCAAGTGTGATCAGTAAAAAATTATTTTGCCACACAATTGTCTTAATTTTTTCCAGGAAGTCCATAGTGTCCTTTATATAGGATGGCAAAGCTTTAACATGTTCCTGGAGGAAATGGTCTTTATAGCGAGATGCATTTTCAAACGTCCCCCCTCTGGCCGATATTTTTGGCCTTCCCGGTGGCTTAGTCCGATCTTTATGGACTTTTGGAATCAGGTAAAATTCCGTGATTACCGGATGATTAGTCTTTAGGAACTTTAATTCATCACCGCTTAAAAGCCCCTCTCCTCTCCAGGAATATAATTTGGTGTTAAATTTATCCCAAGCAGATTTTGTAGTTTGCCAGTCACTATATATCTATATATATATCTGTATCTATATATATATATTTGCTTATCGTGAAAGGGGTAGGCGGTGGGTGTTGCGGTGGTTTTTCCACTGCAACACCCACTGATTTTGTTGCTGTCCCCTACTTACAAGGGCACTGTAAATTTGAGGAAGTGACAAAATTAGGACCAGGAAAAACCTGGTCTTAACTTTGCGAAATGAGGATTTATGCTTTATTTCTCCTCGTTTTTGCTTTTTACACGTGTGCTGCATTGTGCAGCACGCATGGAAAAAACAAAATGCAAGGGATTGTTTATGTTCAGGAAAGTGACCCTTCCTGTACATAAACAATCCTTAAAAAAGAAATTACATTTTTAAACTTCCATGTTTGCTGCATTAAGCAGCGCACATAGAACATAAACAATCTTTCCCCTGCATGCAGACACCCTTGCACTATGTTGCAGGGGTGCCTGCGTTGGCGCTACACTGCTAAGTGTAGCGCCAGCGCAGGAGGAAACGCAAGGCTGCACTATATCCTTCTATATAAGGGTGCAGCCTTGCGTTTCTGAAGTGGCGGAGAGAGGCGTTAAGCTATGATGGCTTATGCCTCACTCAGCCACTTCCTTGTAGTGTGCCCCTACAAGGTGAAGCCTTTAGGAGGCATATGGAGATGTGCCTCATTCTCATCTATATCACAGAATTGCTAAAAACCTCAAAGGTATACCTGAAACGAAGCTAAAAATACATAGCCTTCTGAACTTTGGCCAGTAGGTGCCAGTATTGTCAAATAAAAAGAGATTGCAGTTGTGAATTATTAGTACTGTCTTACTGTGTCTAATTTTAAGCATTGCAACTCATATATGGCATTAGAACAGACAACCTTTATCTATTCCCTCCTTACACATTATGAGGCAGATGTACAAGCCCGTTGCGCCACTATTGCGTCACTTTAAACACGGGAAAAGTGATGCAAAACTGGCGCAAGCGACTTGTAAATCTGCCCCAATGTTCTTTGTGTACTCATATTTAACATAGACTAAAAGACTTTCCTTCTGCCCCTTCCATAATAAATTATTCTCTATATATATATATATAATAGGTACCTTTCCATATGTATTTTGTAAAGCGCTGTCATACTGGTACTGTGCTGCTATAGAAAAATAAATAACACATATTGCAGAATATTGAGTCTCCTATTTTCCCATCTCATTTCTAATATTTGCTAAGTACGCATAGCAGGTGATGTCGAACAATGTTTTTCATAGTGTTGCTTTTGTGAATAGTGCACGTGTTTAAAAACAATTTCCTCCGAGGATGTTCTGAAAATGTGAAGAAAGCATAGCAGCAGAGGAGTTAAATATTGTTTTAATTCTACACTTGTAAGTCACTTTTGGATGTGGCACTACCTGGGAGAAGCAGTATGCAAGAAAGAGAAGGCACCATGCTTCTACTCATGATTCGCCCAATACCCTGCACTTTCCCAATTGATCTTAACATACCTGTTCTCTTTTACTCTGATCTCTGATTATTCTGTTGTTGCAGCTCATGGGCTTGATGCATGTTCTTTCGACTGCCAAAAAACATGGGGGCATATTAGCAAGGAATAGCAATATGTATTGCAAAATGCGCTTAGCGCATTTATTTCATCGCTGCCTATTGCTGGATATGTTAGCGGAGAAAACATGTTATTAGCAACGTTTTCCTCCATTGTGCTAAAACATCCAGTGATAGCGACGAAATGCGTAAATATCGCTGGAAATCCAGAGATATTCCCGCATTAATGCCATTGGGGACTGAACCTGACAATCCACCTCCCATTGGATAAACAGGTAAGTCATGTTTTTAGCAGGCGTTAGATTATAGTGATAATTGGGCTTAGCGTGATTTCTTTGATCGCTTTGCCTGCCTTGCTAATAGGCGATAGCTGTGTTAGCGACTGCTTTCAGTCGCTAACAGTTTGGGTACGCCCACTTTGCATGTCATTAGCGATAAATATCGCTGACATGCAAAGCGGGCCCCAAACCGGTCGCTAATGCCTGAAAGCTGTCGCTAGCAAAAAGTGCTGCTAAGGCGCTGATATGGCCCTTGCTAATATGCCCCGCGGGAACCTACATTGGTTATGGAAAACGTTTTTTTTCTTCATAGGATGGCTCCAACAAGACAGCTATGAGAAGTAAACACTTTCTCAGCGTAAGGAAAGAAGGCTTTTTCCAGGTGCCTTCTACTTTTTGGCCCCAGTTGGACTGCTACATGCTGGTTATCGACTCTGAAAGGGCACAGAAACCTGCTAAGCAGGCTCCAGTGCTAATGTCTCTCCCTAAAACAGTTTTCTGTGAATTGGCAATCCCAATTGAGGAGGACTTTTACCCCCATAGGGCATATTAACTCGTAGGTGCGATAATTATCGCCCACGCAAAGTATCAGGATTTTTCTTATCGCTACCTTTTCCCGATAATTTTTGTTTCCTTACCGATGTATTATCAACACGTCGGTAAGATGCGATAGTGGCAGGGAAAGGGCGCAATAACTCCTGCTAGGAGGCATGAGTGTTAATGCGATGCTTGCCTTCGGCTGAACTGGATGCGTTAGCGGCATTCATATTGCAGCTAACGCCCATGGAGTGCCTGCAAACCCCCTTTTCCTGGCCCATTGAGTGATATCCGCCTCACCCTCTGCAAAAGGCACACACCAGTGAAAACAGTAGAGTATACAGTACAATGTACAAAGTACAGATTGCAGTACAGTGAATGTTGGACACCGGCACCTTCTGGGACATGAGCATAAATAATTGCACTTTCCACATGCTAAGACGCTAAGGGGCTAATGCAAAGGGGCTAACGGGCTAATAATGCAGCATGAGGATTAACTCTTTGGTGTTTGTGGCTCTTCAGAACGAGATCAGGGCTATTCTCCCTTATATTCTGCCATGTAAGTCAGGTTTGTTTCAGGAGTTAAATTCCTGCGTTGATGGGGGCTTAGTGCGAGTTCTTTTATCACAGAACATCTTTGGTAATAGTGCGAAGTGGGGTTAGGGGCCTTTTCCGTGTAATATTTACATTTCATTAGCAATAAATATCGCTGACATGCAAGGCAAAAGCAAATTCGGTTGCTATCGCATGAAAACTAGCGCTAGCATCAGTTTGTGCGAGCTTGATAATAGCCCGATTAAAATAAAAAGCGTTAGCGGCATGAAAGTGCCGCTAATGTGGCGATAGCTCGCTTGATAATATGCCCCTATGAGTCCCTAGTATACCGTACTATTGGTACCTAGCGCATTGGAGGTAAAGGGCTGCACCAGAGTTTTGTGTCACCCTGGGTGACCCAAGCAAACTACTGACAGCAAGTCTGCCATTGCCGACTGCAGGAGCAGTGCAACCTGCTCAAACTCGACTGTACACTCACCATGTGTGGCACAGTCAAACACACTGTCTTTAATATATGTCAACACACCTCAGGTAGGCCTTCTCAGCCCAGGAGGCAGGGTGTAGGATATTAAAGGTGAGGGCGTATATGTATAAATCCAAGCCTATATGTCCCTATAGTTGCTTTCCCTATTGGAAACTACTATAACTATCAGCAGTCCATAGGATAACATGAGCTGGCACCTCGGCATTCGCAAGGTTGGCAGCTCCATTATGGTACCGCTGAAACATGACATGTTTGGTATCAAACAGTGGGCCTTCTCGACCCTGACACAAATATTGTGACTTGGGTGACTTGACATGCAACCAGGTGGTGACTTTAGAGGTTGCCAACCTCGTTGCCCCAGCTTCGCTGCACTCTGACTGGCCAGCCTGCACTTTCCCATTCCTGCTGCCACCAAGACAGGATGCTGACCTCTTGTCAGGCAGTGTGTGTTAGAAATGGGGATCTCTAGTTGGCAGTGCTGTACACCCTGTCCAAGTAGGGACCCTTCCTTCTACTCGGGATAATGGGATTACACACCCAAGATAACCCCTGCTCATACCTTGATAGCTTGGCACAACTATTCAGGCCTATCTCAGAGGCAATGGGGAAAGAATGTGTACATAACACACACAGTAACACAGTGAAAACTCTACAAAAGAACAGCATACTAGTTTAGAAAAATAAAGTAAGTATCTTTAGCTAAACCAAACAAGACCAAAATGACAAAACTCCAACATACACAACTCGAAATATGACATTGTAAAGGCTATGGACGAGTGAGTTCAACACAAAGTAACTCAAATGTATAAAAATCCACAAGGCAAAACAGCAGCAAAGGAGGGAAGAGATGGAAAACACAGCAATACGTTAGTTCCTAAGTCCTTGGGGAGGCGATGCAACAGTTCTGCTGCATGCAGTAGAAGTGATGAGTTCAATCCAGACTGCAGGGTGAAGTGATGAATCAATTCCCAGATGGTTCTGGTCTGCAGGTGCTGCATTAGAGATGCGTGGTGCACAGGTGTGATGCGTGGAAATCTGGAGCACCTTAGAGGTCGATGCGGTGGTGGCAAACAGGCGCTGAATCGGTTTCTTCGGCCAGGGTCCCACGATGTGTTGATATTGACAGTTCCACAGCAGTGTGGTCACAGACTTTGAAGATGGTGCTTTGAACTGGGTGTGCAGCGATTTTTTGGGCCGAGAACAGGCACTGCTTTGGTTTCTTCTGCCACACAGCAGCTGTTTGTGGAAATTTCTCCTGAACGGCAGTGCTGCGTCAAAAAAACAGGTGATGGAAGGGCAAGGCATTTCTTTTGATGTCTTCTTGATGCCCCGAAGTGGAATTGTGACCACAAAAATGGCAGATCAGAACTCCCAAGGATACTGCCGTTGAAGTCTTTGTGTCCCTGATACTTCAGGAGGCAGGCTCTACATCATGCACTTGGAGAATCTTCTTAAAGCAGGCTACCACATTAAAGTAAATGTCCAGTCTTTTCCACTGTCCATCGACAGAAGCAGCAACTGCAGGCCAACTCAGCAAAGCAATACACAGCAAAGGGGCAGTACTTTTCCTACCAGCTCTTCTCTTCTTCCTGGCAGGGTCCTCTGGGTCTAGAAGTGTTTTAAAATTCTGTGGTTTTAGGTCCAATACTTATATACCTTTTGGCCTTTGAAGTAGGGATACCGCAAATACTTTTCTTTGTAGTTCAAGTCTGTACCTTGCCTGGTCTTGACTCCAGACACACTCCAGGGGGGGGACAGAGACAGAATTGTGAGAGGCCAGGCACAGAACTATTCAGGTGCAGGTGACAGCCCCTCCCACCATTCTCACTCAGGAAGGCCCATCAGCCTGTTGATGGGCCATCAGGAAATGCAAGGCACATGTCATCTCTCTTTTTGTGAGTGTCCAGAGTGAATTCACAAACAGGCCCCTAACAGTCTAAACCAGACTTTGATTCCACAGGCAGGCAGAGGCAAAAGGATTGTTAAAAAAGAAAATGCCCACTTTCTAAAAATAACATTTTGAAACACACAATTTAAAATTCAACTTTACTAAAAGTTGTGTTATTAAATTATGAGCTCAGAGAGCCCACACTCAAAATCTTGAGCTGTTCCCAATTGAAAGGTCCACTTGTAAAATGGTATAAGACAGCTCCAATGATAGCTTATGGGAGAACTAGTCCTTGCAATAGTAAAAAATTAAATTGGCAGTATTTCACTATCAGGACATGCAAACTACACCTAAATTCCACATACACTGCGCCCTGCCCTTAAGGGTACCTTGGGCCTACCTTGGGGGTGCCTTACATGTAGTAAAAAGAAAGGTTAGGGCCTGGCAAGTTGCGCCACATGCAAGGTCGACATGGCAGTTTAAAGATGCAATTACAGACACGATAATGGCAGGCCCGGGACAAGTTTACAGGTCTACTCATGTGGGTGAAACAACCAGTGCTGCAGGCCCACTAGTAGTAATATTTCATTTACAGGCCCGGGGCACATATAGGTCACTTTACTAGGGACTTATCAGTGAAACAAATATGCCAATCAAGAGGAGCCAATCAGAATTATAATTTTCAAAGGGAGCACTGGCACTTTAGCACTGTTCAGAAGTGGTAAAGTGCCCAGAGTATCTAAACCAGCTAAAACAAAGTCCAGCAAACAGTCAAAAAATACAGGCGGTAGAGGCAAAAAGACAGGGGAAACCACTCCAAGGATGGTTGGTCTAACACTGTGATCACTCTGAGGAGTCAGGAATAAAGGTTTGGGTCCGATTCACAAAACTAACTTAAGACAAAATCCTAAACTTACTACCATTTTGGTATTCACAGAAGGCACTTACTCATTTTGGTATTCACAGAAGGCACTTACCCATTTCGGTATTCACAGAAGTTAGGAGTCTTAACTTTAGGACTCCTAAATGCCTTCTGTGAATACCGAAAGTCTTAAAATTAGGATGTTTCTCAACTTTACTACTACTAAACTGAGAAAAATCCTAATTTTAAGACTTTCGGTATTCACAGAAGGCATTTAGGAGTCCTAAAGTTAGGAGTCCTAACTTTACTACTACTACATTGAAAAAAATCCTCACAGAAGGCATTTAGGAGTCCTAGGGCCCAATTCACAGAACTAACTTAAGACAAAATCCTAAACTTACTACTTTTGGTATTCACAGAAGTTAGGATTTTGTCTTAAGTTTGTCTTAAGACAGACTTAAGACAGACTTAAGTTAGGATTTTGTCTTAAGTCCGTCTTAAGTCTGTCTTAAGACAAATTTAAGACAAAATCCTAACTTCTGTGAATACCAAAAGTAGTAAGTGCCTTCTGTGAATACCAAAATGAGTATGTGCATTCTCTGAATACCAAAATGGTAGTAAGTTTAGGATTTTGTCTTAAGTTAGTTCTGTGAATCGGGCCCTCAGGCAGGACAGAGGTCACACCTCCCTCCTCCCAAGTAGGCTAGTGGAGTGACTCATCAAGGCAATGAGCTTAAAAGACTGCACCACTTCTGATATGCATCAGGGCTGGCTCCTGTAAAGGAAACAGCTCTTCGCCTGCCCCAGGCCCATTTGCCTCAAGCAGATAAGAAATTAGCTATGCACAGAGCTGTATACCCCCAGAAGGCTACCTACACCTCCAGGATGAGCAGCCTGGTCTCTATCCCACAATTTGATTTCAGACATCTTTAGCAATGATTGAAAAGAGGGTTTGTGGTAGAAAGGTTGACCCACACCCCCGAATATGATCACCTCAGGGTGAACTAGCTGTTGGGACTAGGTGTCCTTTGGCTACCAGCTTCCACACCCCTAACTGTCCTAAATCTAGGATTTTAGGGATCAGCTCACACCACATTTCAGATCTGATCTGAACAACTTACATCAAGGAAGGACCAAGAGGAGACCTGTGTCTCCAACAACAGGACTTTGCCCAGCACCAAAGCAAAGCCAGTGCTTCACTTTTTATGGGTCTCTTGAGGTGCAGAGTGCAGGCCAATATCTATGAGGCCACACAAAGCAACTTTTCATTGCTTTTCAGAACATCATAGATATGGTGTAAGACAAGTCGATGTGTTGCCTTACACTGTTTCTCGCAGTAGTCCCATGGGCATTGCAAGGGCTGTACCCACACAACACCCATAGGTTTTGATGCATTCTCAGATTTACAAGGATCTGTGAACATGGGAATGCATCAAAACTGCATCAAAACTGCATGTCTCTCCAGAGCAGGTGTAATGAGGAGAAATATGATTATTTCTCCTCGTTTTTCCTCGTTTTGCTTCTATGTGTGCTCCAAACACCTTCATGTGCTATTTTTTTTGCATAAAGGTGTCACTTCCTGCACAACAATGATCATGTCAACCATACAGACACCTTTGTACCATGGTGCAAGGGTGTCCGCATTGGCACTAGGTACCATAGTATGTGCCAGCACTGGCGGAAAGGACAGGAATGCACTATATCTCATAAATATGGTGTAATCCTGCGTTTTTGATTTTGCATAGGTCAGCACAGCATAAACTCTTCTGGCACTGCCATATGCTAAATCATTGTAAAGGAGGCCCACAGTTTCTTGCATCCTGTGTAAGCAGTAGGAACAGAGGTTGAGAAATAGAGGGAGAAGGAGGATAAACAAAACTAGGTCGGCCACCAGTACATGTAGCAAAAGATCAAGAGCCCAGGGTAATGGATTCAGAGACCTAGTTTGTGTGTTATGGTCACTGCATGATTTATGTCAGTGTTTTCCAGAAGAAGAAAGAAAAATTTCTTTCTAGAGTCCCCTCACTCACCGGGGTTTCCCCACGGTGACATGCTTCATCATGGGGGCCATCCCAGTTCTCTACGAAAAGGGGCGTGCTGCGACTAGCGAACTACGCAGGAGCACTATATTTGTGAAAAAACTATGTGTGGTGTAAACTGATGTGGTGGTGGAGTGGGTGTGTGTGGATTAAAAATACCGTGCCAGTGGGCCTCAACAATTTTTATTCTGCTCCTAGTTTGGTATATTAAAATGGGGGTGACACTGCTATTTAACCTTAAGTTGGGTCAAATCAGTGTTCTATGGTCAACATGTTTCAAGCTCCCCAAGCTTTTCATCAGGACCATACAGGGTCCTGCCCTGTATATACCACTCCTATATTCAAATGAATAGGATTAGTGAGATTATTCTTTTAAGCGCTGTTAAATTTAAAACATGCGTATTATACATACAATTTGTACTTTTACGATGTTTCTGTAAAAAAGAAGGACACATGGTTAGTGGCAAAAGTCCCCTCCTTAAGAGTGAGGGGGTCACACATATGATTCACATTTTTTGTAGGGTGGTGGTGTCCCTTGTGCACCTTATTGGCGCGTGCATGTTTTCAAGTCCAGTGCATATAAAAACGAGCGATGTGAAATTTGTGGTTTGTGAATTCACACATATAAACAACACAGGACTTAATGTGACTATAGACAAGACACACAACACGTATATCAATTTTCATCACGGTAAAAGCATATTTACATGTATTGGTGCTTAATAGCACTTCATGGTCTCTGGCGGGGGCGGGATCACCTCATGGAAGCATTGCTGTTGGTTTTAAACGAAATTTGTCAAAAATAGCGTTTTCATAGGGAAATCGCGTATTTATAGAGAGTATGGGACCCTCGCTTTGATCAGGAAGTGATTGTTCCAGCTTGCTCTTTGTGCAAAAAGTACTTACTTCCTTATCGGCGAAACCGCTCGGCATTACCTACTCGTTCCCCTCCGGACCGCATATTGTCGGTGGTAGGGTGGACGGTGTATTTGACGTTTCCGCGTTTCCGGGTTTGGGAGTTTAGCGAGAACTAGACTGCTCAATGCTTCGTGGCCATTTTGGGAGGACGTTTGCTTAGCGGAACAGTTCAAGGGTCGATGATTTTCAAGGAACACCGCTTGTTGGGCCGTAATTTCAGTTGCTTTTGGAAAGAATCAATTTACATTCATTATCTCGTGTCAAGCTTTTGTTATGTTATATTTAGAAACTCTTAAATGAAAACACGAAAACTTGTTCGTTTTCTATGTGATGGAGTTTCTATTAATGTCGGTCTGCATCCCTATGGTAACTTAAGCCCTTAGTTCATTTCAAGTTATCAGGGAATTGGTATGCCATCCGTTTTTCATTATTTTCTATGGTAATTGGGTGATACATATCTTGTGTTATTCAGACTCATTCAGTTCGGTAGTGTATGCCACCCTAGTCTCTAAATGCACCCCAGGGAATGTTGTTGTTTAACCCATGGGTGTCTGTGTGTAATTTGAAAACCCATCTTTGTTCACGTTCATGCAGAATTTTCTCCTGGTTCTCTTCATTTTTACACTCTCCAACACCACCCACGTCAAGTCATTGGGTGTGTGGTTGTGCTCAATGAAGTGGCTCGTCATCCTTGTTGTGGCTCGTTTACAGCGAATGTTGCTCCTATGCTCCACTATGCGGGTGCTGACCTTCCTGGTGGTCATACCTACATAGTGTAAATTGCAGCTGCATGTTATTAGGTACACTACCCCACTGGTATTGCAATTGGAAAAACCTCTTAGTTCCCATTTGGTGTTGATATTGAAAATGACTGATTTTGTCACTGATGTTAAATGACAGACGCTGCAATTGTTGCAGGGAAAATGCCCACTTGGTAGTGGTTGTGTTCTCATTGTAGGGATTGTAAATGCTGGGCGAGTGTGAACCAAAAAATCTTTTATGTTTTTTCCCCGGTGGTGGCTGAACATAGGGGTGGGTATGTTTAGTCCACCACTGTTAACCACAGGCCAATGTTTTTTTATTATCTTGGTTACTGTGTCAGATACTTGATTAAATGTTGTAATGCAGATTGGTCTTTTATTTTCTGTTTCAGCTTTCTCCTTTGGTTCCAGTAAAGCATCTCTGTTGTTATTACCAGCCCGTTTTTTGGCATCTTTTATTAGTTTTTTGGGGTATTTCCTGCGTTGTAGCTTCTTGCTCAGATCCTCTGCTTGAATGATGTAGTCTTCCTTGTGGCTGCAATTCCTCCGCAATCGCAGGAATTGACCAAAGGGGAAGTTTTGTCTGAGATGTCGCGGATGAAAACTATCATATGTTAATAGACAGTTGCGAGCTGTTTCCTTGAAATGGGTTGTTGTGATGAGACCTCCTGATTCTGCATATGTGTTCAAATCTAAGAACACCAGATGTGATCTGCTCATAGAACTCGTGAATTTTAAGAAACAGTCTTGTACATTTAGCCATGTCAGGAAGGATTGTGCTTCATCCTCAGTTCCTTGCCAGATTAAGAAGACATCGTCTATGTAGCGTTTCCATGTCAGTATTTGGTGTCTGTATGGGTTGGTGTTGCTCAGAATCTTGATTTTCTCCAACTCGTGAACATACAGGCCCGCTAAGCTCGGCGCAAATGTGCTGCCCATGCTAGTCCCGTGTTGTTGTTTGTATAGCGTGTCCTCAAACCGAAAGAAATTTTCAGTGATTGCTAGTTGGCAACACTCCATCACCACATGTCGTGGGGTATGGTATTTCCATTCATTTTCAAATAGTACCTCTTCCAGTATTTGTAGAGTTTCCCTATGTGGGAGACTTGTGTATAGACTCTCCACATCCAGGCTGACAAGGATGCTGGATGTGGGGTCAAAGTTCAGATCTTTTAGTAAGCAGAGCACGTCTTTAGTATCTTTCTAGTATGTATCAGTGTTTTGTACAAGAGGTCTCAAAAAAGCGTCCGCAATTGGTCTGCCCGGTGGGTTTTCGAGTCTCTTATGGATTTTTGGGATTGTATAAAAATAGGGTGTTATTGGTTTCTTATTCTCCAAAAATTCTGTTTCTTTTTTACTCAGCCAATCATTGGCCAAGCATTCCTCAACAAGATATGCAATTGAAACCCTCAGGCGTTCCGTGGGGTCCTCTCTGAGGATGGTATAGTTCCTTGTGTCTCTTAAAAGGCATAGGCATTCCTTCTTGTAGTCTGTAGTGTTTTGCAGAACTATTGCCCCGCCTTTATCGGCTGGTTTTATCATGATTTGGTTATTTTTGGACAATTCCTGTATAGCTGTTAATTCTGCCTTGCTGGTGTTATGGAAAACTTTGACTGTGCGTGGATCCAGCTCTTGTACTTCCTTCATTACTGCTTTTTCAAAAGCTAATATTTCCACTGGCAAACTGTTGGCTGGTGGTACAAAAGTTGACCTTTTGTTTAGGCCTGTGTCACTATTTGTTTGTTCATCCGATTTCTTGTCTTTGAAGAATACCTGGAGTTTGATTTTCCTCAGGAACTCTTTCAACTCGCAGCAAAGTTTGAATTTGTCTGTAATGAGAGTTGGTACGAAACCCAAACCTTTATTAAGCACTTGTGTTTGTATATCGGTAAGAGTCAGAGAGGACAAATTGACTACTAGACTGGGTTGTTGCTCGTTGTTGGTTCCGGCGGTCCCTTGCTCCGTGTGTGGCGTTCTGTTGTCACCACTGGTTCGGCCCATTGCACACTCTGGTTTGTTTTGTTTTTTGTTCTTTGTGTTGGTCAGCCTCTCCCTAAAAAAGGTATCCCTTGATTTCCTTGGTTATTACCCCAGTTTTGGTAGTTTTGTTGATGGTATATAGGTGGACCATAGACTTATTTCGAAATCGGTCATAGTTTTATTTAGCTCTTCTAATCTTTTTTTGAGTCCTGCCGGATTTTGGAAGGATTTGAGACGTATCTCCATTGATTGAATCTCATCTTTTAAGGAATCCACTAGTCTTGTCGCTGTTTTGATTATTAACACTAACCAATCTTTGGTACAATGCCACGAGATTTGTGACCAGTCCAGCTTGAATTGTTTGTCATGTTGGAATATAAAAGGTTCATTCCTAACTATCAGACCTCTAGGTGCTGCGCTGGCTTGTAGATATTCTTCCATCATAATTCCATGTACTAATGTCTTGATCTGTGTCCTTTTAAGCTCCGTCAGTTCATCCCAACACTGACTTGCATTGCTGTTTTCTCTGTTGGGTGCCCCTGCATGTGGTAGCATTGAGGCAATCACTCTGTCTACTTCATCCTCTGAAAAGGATAGACCTGTGTTTTGCGCCATGATTACTTTGTGTTCGTTATGTGTGTTACTTTCTATAGTCACGTGGTCATCTGGGTATCAGCCTATCCGGTGACTTCTTCAAATTGTATCAAAGCTCCCGCAGCCCGTGGCTGCTAAGTACAGAGGTTGAGAAATAGAGGGAGAAGGAGGATAAACAAAACTAGGTCGGCCTCCAGTACATGTAGCAAAAGATCAGGAACCCAGGGTAATGGATTCAGAGACCTAGTTTGTGTGTTATGGTCACTGCATGATTTATGTCAGTGTTTTCCAGAAGAAGAAAGAAAATTTCTTTCTAGAGTCCCCTCACTCACCGGGGTTTCCTCACGGTGACATGCTTCATCATTGGGGCCATCCCAGTTCTCTACGAAAAGGAGCGTGCTGCGACTAGCAAACTACGCAGGAGCACTATATTTGTGAAAAAACTATGTGTGGTGTAAAGTGATGTGGTGGTGGAGTGGGTGTGTGTGGATTAAAAATACTGTGCTAGTGGGCCTCAACAATTTTTATTCTGCTCCTAGTTTGGTATATTAAAATGGGGGTAACACTGCTATTTAACCTTAAGTTGGGTCAAATCAGTGTTCTATGGTCAACATGTTTCAAGCTCCCCAAGCTTTTCATCAGGACCATACAGGGTCCAGCCCTGTATATACCACTCCTATATTCAAATGAATAGGATTAGTGAGATTATTCTTTTAAGCGCTGTTAAATTTAAAACATGCGTATTATACATACAATTTGTACTTTTACGATGTTTCTGTATGTATGTATCCTTCTTTTTTACAGAAACATCGTAAAAGTACAAATTGTATGTATAATCCAATGCTATCCCTACTGTTGCACCCTCTGGAGTGGGAATAGTAATTTTTACCCATACGCTATCCAACGCTTTCCCTACTGTTGCACCCTTTTGAGTGGGAATAGTAATTTTTACCCCTAAGGTATCCAACGCTTTCCCTACTGCTGCACTCTCTGGAGTGGGAATAGTAATTTTTACCCCTACGCTATCCAATGCTTTCCCTACTGTTGCACTCTCTGGAGTGGGAATAGTAATTATTACCCCTACGCTATCCAACGATTTCCCTACTGTTGCACCCTCTGGAGTGGGAATAGTCATTTTTACCCCTACGCTATCCAACGCTTTCCCTACTGTTGCAATATGTGGAGTAAGTATATATATTAATTTATATGTAGAGTTTTTAATTTCTTTTAAATGTATATGTATTAATGATTATTTGTTAAATTATATGTATTTTTTAATTATTTTTACATTATTATTAATACATTTAAAAAAACGATATTTTTAACTTCGATATTTTTGTACTACGATATTTTTTTCTGATATTTTTGTACTTACCTTTATGTAGATAGAACTCCGATATTTTTGATGTCGATATTTTTGTGTCAATATTTTTGTATGTCTATATTCTGTCTGTCGATATTATGTCATAGGTCCGTTTTAGCCCTATATAAGAGGACGGGGGAGTGGACATGACTAAGGCAGGCCCATCTGTGCCTGTCCAAGTCCAACCAAGGCCAGGGGCCATAAACCCTGGTCCTTCTGGGCTGGACGTTGCTATTTTATTGGACAACGTATGGCCCTATGGCAGGAGCATTTCCCCAATTGTCAATCCTTTGGTGCCAAAGCTAAATCTTTTGCTTGCAATGGCTGTAATTTCACCTGCCCACCATTTTCAACACACAATGCTTAAAGCGATCTGCCTTTGCTCCCTGATAGTAGTTTAGATACTCTACCTAGTAGGGCTACCTCTACGGTAACACTTTTGGGACCAATAACGCTATTAAAGAGTTTCACTTTTACAACATTAATTGTCAGTTCCTGCCAAAACACCAGTTACATATTTTAAACTTTTTAGAGGATGTGCAACCACTGTGTTTTTTACAGAGACCTGGATTCATGAGGGATTAGCGCCGGATGTAGCTGTGGCTCTTCCGCCCAATTACTCCTTAGTCTGGAAGCATACGCAACATAGGACAGGTGGAGGAGTGGCCATTGTATTAAAAAAATTGTCTTCAATGTAAAATTTAAGATTTCGCTGCACCCAATTGCAAAGCACTACTTTTTGCCCTCTCACTAACACCTACATTTATGTTTTCTGTTGTTCTGGTGTATCGCCCCCCTGGATAAGCTAGGAATTGTTGCCTCACCTTTTCAGATTTAGTAGCTCCTCACAATTTAAAATCAGCCAATTTCATGATCTTTGGAAGATATTAACTTTCACTTGGATGATCCCAAATGCTCCAAAAGCTCCTCTTTTATTGAGGATCATGGGGCCTTCAACTTGAAATTGTGTCATCATTTTCCCATGCATGTTGCAGGACATCTTTTAGACCAAATCTTTTCTAATCTGTCTAACAACTGTTAATCCTAGACCAAGACCACATCCATCACTGTCTGATGGGGGCCGTGGATAAATGTTTACTTTACCACTGCAAAAAGTTCTGGCCGATCTCTACCTCCTGCCCCTTTTTTGGTTTAATGAAATGCTAAAATCTGGGAAAAAATAATGTAAGGTCCTTGAAAGGCTTTAGAGAAAATCATATTTAGAAGACTCCGAAACAAACTGCAAAGTAGCACAAAAAAATAGCATAGGCTTTGTAAATCTGCTCAAGCTGACTTCTACTGTAACAAAATCTTAGGTGCTCAAAACTGTTCAAAACACTTTTCAAGGTGGTGAAGGAAATGTCTGATCCATGTAACTCACCCGCTTTCCCCATCTCTCCCACACTCATGTGAGAAACGTGCCCTCTTTTTCACAAAAAAGTTAGAAATATTAATTCCCAATTGGCTAGAAATCATTTACAGAGAGTACAATCAAATGATGTTGAGATATTGGCAGTCGTTTCGGATCCCTCTCTTGTTGATGGATTTAACTTGTAGCCTATTGCTATCCATTCATCTAAATCTAATACTTGGTCCCTTCTGGATATTAGGGTGCCTCATTTATGAAAAGGGATGCATCACTGCGAAAAAACAGCGATGCGTCTCTTTTCATTGCGCCCTCCTTGCGACACCAATGATGCGTCATATTAACAGCATGACGCATCATGTCACAAGGAGTTACAGATATGTCAGTATTTCTGACGTATCTGTAGGCTCAAAAATGACTCATTGCTTGAGTGTGTCACAAAAGTGACGCAACTCCAGCAATGGGTCATTACACATGGACAAGTCCCATGTTAAATGTGTCTGCGCCAGTCCTATATCTGCCATGAGGCAGGCATAAGATTTTGACGCACTGGCATTCTAGAAGTGGCACAGTGAAATCTATCCCTTCTACAACCGTTTCTTGCATCAGAACGCCCCCCCCTGCATACATTATACCTGGCGCTGGTATAATGTGGCGCATTAGTTTACAAAATGATGCATCTACCTAGATGCTTAACTTTCTAAATATGACCCAACATGGCGCATTTTTTACACCACTGGTGCATCACAAAAAGTGAAGCACCGTGGGCGTAAATGTAATGTAATGCCTCATAAATAGGGGCCCTACATCTTTTAATTGTATTCTCCAGTTCATTAAATTGGCCTTCCTGCTAGATCATTTCCCCCCATTTGCTTCGTCAACTGGATCCTAGATCACTATCCATGATTATAGAGGTGCACAGACAGAATATCGAGCTTAAAATGTCGACATACACAAATATCGAGATTTAAATATCGTAATACAGAAATATCGACAGGAAGAATATCGTTGTTAGGAATATCGACTTGCAGGTAAGAAATATTGTTTTGGGAAATATCATTTGCAAAAATATAGTTGTTTAAAATATCGATGTTTTAATTAGTGTTATGTATTTTAGTATGGATTTTAAAAGTATGGGATCTATTTTTTTGTATAAGAATTTTAATATATGTGTTACATTAAAGTAGTTATTAATGTTATCCTAATTCAGTTTTCCATGTTTAAGTTCTATAGTGGTTATGGGTTTATAGTGGAAAAGGATGGCAAGTAATTTAATTATAATGAAGTAATTATCATTTTTTATGTATTAGTATATATTTAATTAAGATTTTATAGTGTTAATGTGGGAATGAATGTATTATTAATTACTATTTAATTGGCTGTTAATTATTATTAATTAATTAATTGGCAATTATGTTAATTGTGTCATTTGTTTAGGAGCATGTTGTGGGTTTATTGGGGAATAGTGGGAAGTAATGTAATTATAATAAATATATTAGTATTTTTAATGTATTCATATGTTTTTTAATTTATATTTGATAGTGTTAATTATGGGAGGTATACATATTTATTAATTGGTTGTTTATCATTATTAATTATTAATGTGTAATTAATTATGTTAATTGTGGCATTTTTATAGGAATGATTGGTGGGGCTTATAGGAGAATAGGGTGGAAAGTAATTCATTTAGAATGAATAAATAATTGTTAAATAATGATAATGAATTATTTAAAATTAAGATATGCAATTGTGTAATTAACTTTGATGTAAGTTGCGAGGTTTATCATGGTAAACGGTGGGAAGTAAATTCTTTTAAATTCATTAATAAGTTGTTAATTGATAGTTTATTAATGTAAAATTAGTTATGGAAATTGTGTAATGATTTTAAGGTTTGGGTTGTGGTGTTTATTGGGGTAGAGGGTGGAAAGTAATTTATGTTTAATGAATTAAATATTAGTTGATTATTAATATTAATTTATCAATTGATAAGTATTTATAGTAAGTGTATACTGTTATTCTGTGTGTGTGTGTGTGTGTGTGTGTGTGTTTTTTATAGGGGTAACCTTTGGGGAGTAAATTAATTTTTATTTGTTTTACATTTTTTTAAATGAATAATACTTGTTTAATTGAAAATTAATTATGTTTATTATGGAGGTACATTTTTTTTAAATTTAAATGTGGGTTGTGAATTGTGTGGTATTATAGGGTAGGAAGCAAAAAAATATTACATTCATGTAATAAGTAATATTTTTGTTTATAAAAAGTTTCTATTAAAAAATGTGTTTTGTTTTTAAATTCTTTTTGAACTATTTTAAATAATCTTTCTAGCTATTTGTTAGATCTTCTTTAACATTCTAATCTGTTTCAATCTTTTGTAATATTTAAAAGTTGTATATATGCTTTATTTTTATGTTTTTTAAAATCTTTTTTTGTTACGGTTAATTTGTTTGTTTATAATTTTGAACTGACTCCAGTGGAAATATTATTTTCTATCCCTCCGCTACCCTAAACTTTCCCTACTGTTGCACAAACTGGAGTGGGAATATTAACTTTTACCCCTTCGCTATCCAACACTTTCCCTACTGTTGCACTCACTGAAGTTGGAATAGTAAATTTTACCCCGCCTCAATCCAACACTTTTCCTACTGTTGCACCCACTGGAGAGGGAATAGTAATTTTTACCCCGCCACTATAAAACACTTTACCTACTGTTGCACCCACTGGAGTGGGAATAGCAATTTTTACCTCTCAGCTATCCAACACTTTCCCCACTGTTGCACTCACTGGAGTGGGAACATTAAGTTTTACCCTCTGCTATCCAACATTTTCTTTACTATTGTACTTACTGGAGTGGGAATATTAAGTTTTACCGGAGTGGGAATATTAAGTTTTACCCCTTCGCTATCCAACACTTTCCCTACTGTTGCACTCACTGGAGTGGGAATAGAATTGTTTTACATCTCTGCTGTCCAAACACTTTCCCTACTGTTACATTCAATGAAGTGAAAAATATCATTTTAAAGACTATTAAATATTTTAATGTTTTAATTTATAATATAATGTTTTTCTATTAGATTTTATGTAATGTGTATGAAAATATATATATTTATTTGTAAATGTGTATATATTATTAAAATTATAAAATAATTTAAAATTAAGTTTATTGATTGTTTTAATATATATATATATATATATATATATATTGATATATATATATATATGCAAAAAGTAGCGGCGTTCCTCACGGGCACTCGGACAAGGATCACACAGCAGACTCCAGGGTTACCAAGATTAAAGATTTATTACTTCATAAATCTTGTCGTGACGCGTTTCGCACTCCACAGAGTGCTTGATCACACATGTATATATATCTATCACAACAGCACCTCCTCCCTCGAGAAAGATCACCACGGACACCTCACATGGATTGCAGAAATTTTAATCATTCAACTGCACAGCAACGCGTTTCGACTTTACGTCTTGATCACGCTAAAGAAGCTACACAGTGACCATACTTAAATATACTGTTTGTGAATAAACATGAAAAAAGGACTTGCACCATAGTGAAAAAGGTAAAACATGATACATAGTGGTTCCGCCATATTTGCCTAGTCACAAATACATACAAATAACAGTTCTGTTATAGTTTGCTGCGGCTTGGAGAGTCTGTTGGACATGTATTTACACAAATTATATCGTCTTTTCAATAGGTATTATTGCATGATACCACTGTAAGAAAAAATAATAATGTCCAAGCCTCGAACAGCACAGAAGGTCTCGCCCCAGTGGGCAAATTATTGCATGTTTTCAATCCTCAACAGAGTCTCATTTAGGCAAAGTCCAAACCACTTTCCAAAAAGAGTATGTGCCACCACCTAAAAAATGAACAAACAAAACATTGCTATAATCATCTATGTTATATGTACAATTAAAAACATCCTAACGGCAGCAGATAAAACAATAGAATCTTAGAAACTCATGTCCTATTGCATGTAAGATACATCATACCCATGGGACACTTAATGTAGGTGGATGGCTAATTCTTCACTGGAATTAAGCCCCTGTGGCATCATGGTCTCAAGGTCTATGATATATTTAGATTCCAGTTTACGCAGTGCTAGCTTGCGATTGCCCCCCCGGATGTTATTGGGGACATCATCAATCACGACCATCCTCAACAATTTCTCATTCTGGAAGTGTTGTTCAAAGAAATGTCTTGCAACAGGGTATTGCTTATTATTGTGCCTAATTGCCCTGATATGTTCCAGGACACGTTTCTTGGCACACTGTATAGTGCTCCCTATATACGCCTTGTTGCATGGGCATAACAAGGCATATACACAATACATGGTGTTGCAGTTAAGTTTCTTTTTGAAGGTCAGTTCTTTTTTCGTGCCTGCCATACGTAAGATCTTGCAGTCGTTGCTGTTACTGCAAGCTTTGCATTTCCTGCATCTAGTATAACCACCTTTGGCTGATGTATTAGAGTTTCCCTTAGATGTAATGAAACTAGGACTGAGTTCATCCCTAAGAGAATTACATTTCTGGAAAGTGATCTGAGGTGTCTGATTCAGGTGTTTTTCAAGATTCGCATCAGTAAGCAAAACATGCCAGTGTTTTTGGAGTACCTTGCGAACTTGTGTAGCCTGTCCAGAAAATTTCGTAATGAAACGAAGGGTGTTCTTATCTTCGGGCACCTCGATGCTAGGGTAGAGAAGTTTGTTCCTATCCACCGCATCTACTTTGGCACATGCTTCGCTAATGGTTTTATTGTTGTACCCTCTCTCTCTGAAGCGTTCAATCATGGTCTGTTTTTCCATTTGGTAATTCTCATTAGAGCTACAGTTGCGCCTGGCACGGAGGAGCTCGCCATAAGGGATACTATATATCAATTGTCTTGGATGGGAACTGGCTGCATTCAGAATACTGTTACCCGCAGTACTTTTGCGAAACAGTTTCGTTTGCATGGTATTATCTACAATTTCCACCAAGACGTCCAGAAACTCGATCTTGTTTTCACTCAAATGCTCAGTGAAACCTAGGTTATACTCATTGTTATTGAGGAGTTTAACGAAATCCTTAGCAGAATCGACGTCACCATCCCAAATCCAAAAGATGTCGTCTATGTACCTGAGCCACAGGACACAGCGATCATGATGTTCAAGCTGGGCGGCCACCTGCTCCTCCCACCAACCCATCACCAAATTGGCATAGCTAGGGGCAAAGCAGGTGCCCATCGCTGTGCCCTGTAGCTGGTGGTAGACAACATCATCAAACAGAAAAAAATTATTTTCCAAACAAAATTTAATCATACTCAAAATCATATTGGAATGGGATAGAAAAGAAATGGAGCGTCTCTTGAGGAAATGTTCTACTGCTCTGAGTCCTAGATCATGTCTTATAGACGTGTATAAGCTACACACGTCTAATGTAATCATGATATAGCTAGGTTCCCAGTGGATACCGTCTATGATGGTAAGAAAGTGTGTAGTATCCTTAAGGTACGCAGGTAAACTCATGACAAATGGTCTCAAGTAATGGTCAATGAATTTCGATGTTGTCTCTAGCAAGGACCCGATGGATGACACAATCGGTCTCCCTGGTGGATTAGTGGGAGATTTGTGTACTTTTGGTAGCAAGTACAAAACAGGAATACGTGGGTATGGGCACCTCAAATAGTTATACTCTTCCCACTCTAACAGTCCCTGTGCTTGCCATTCACATAACATTTCACCATACTTTTTTTGGGATGCTAGAAAACATGACTTATCTGATTTAGCATAACAGTTCCCGTCCGACAACTGTCTCATCCCTTCTTTAAGGTATGCCTCTTTATCAAGAACTATTACGTTCCCTCCCTTATCAGAAGGACGTATGACAATGGATGTGTCAGATTTTAAGTTCTCTAATGCTTCCCATTGTTCTCGTGTGAGATTTCTATTGCCTTTCGGTATCTGACAGTACCTCATCTTTTTCAGATCTTTCAATACACCCCTTTCAAAAACATCGATAGCATCACATTCCACTAATGGCAAAAATACTGATTTTGGTTTAAACCCACTCTGCGGGTTGCTATTACCACTCAGATCATACTGTGATAGATCAACATCATTATCAGGGTGCTCTTGTGATGTCAGAATGTCAAGTAGCTCAACATCATTCATATTCAGATTGCTTTGTGTCCTAGTGTCTTTGACCACATTCGATTGATGTTTGGTATCAAACCACTTTTTAAGTTTCAATTTGCGGGAAAAATAAAACAAATCAATACGAGTTTGTGCAAAATTAAAATTAGAAGTAGGGCAAAACGTCAAACCTAGTCCCAGTAGTCTAACTTCTTCCTCCGATAGAATCCGCTTAGACAAGTTCATAACAGTCATGTTTGGGTTTTCTTGCCCCTTGTTACCATTCCCACTGGGGTTGCGTCTTTTCTTGCATCGTTTTTTGGCTTGCTTGTTCCTCTGTTTTTGCCTCTGCCTCCGCGCCCGCCCCCTCTCTGGGAGCTTTGGCCCTGTTGTTGGGAGTATTGTTCTGTCATTCCCTGATAGATCATTTGAAACTGGTCTAAAAAATTAGACATCTTCTTTTGTTTCGGAACTACAGGTGTCGATTTGGCAGATCCATCCGACATGTTCCCATCCGATATATCACTTTCTGAGATGGTGATGCTGTTATCCTTACAGATGGGTTTTTTCAGGCCTCCTCCGTCTTTATCAAACAGGTGGTCGTACTTCTTGTGAAATGTTAGTGTACGCCCCGACTCGTAATCTCTGTAATCCCTCATAAACTTTCTTTGTTTTTTTGCTGTTATTTCTGTTTCCAGGATCTCCAATCGTTTGGTGAGTGTCGCCATAAAGCTTTCAATCGCTTCCTTGGTTGTGATTTTTTCTAGTTCACTCCTCACTTTATCGATTGTCGAGAGAAGTTTTTTACGGTCTTTTAGGGCGTATTTCACTAGTATCTTCATCATTGTCATGGAGCATGCATTAGAATTTTTAGACCAATCGTCCAACATTTCAGGATCAGGGTCCTCATAAGTAGGGATGGTGAAGATTCTTAATCCCCGAGGTACCCGTGATGCCTCAATGTAACGTTGCAAGGATTCCGCTTCCCACCATTTAGCAAGTTCCTTACGGTGGAGTTTCTCTAGTTTCACGAACAGTTCTTGGATCTTAATTTCATCCGAAATATTTTTATTAGTGCTCTCTGCTGTGATGTTCTCAGCAGAGGTGCCTCCCTGCGCAAAAAACAGTTTATCTGCTGCCGTTTTCCTTCTAGCTTCCAAAGCTGCAGCCATCATTCGATTTGATCTTTGCAATTAACCATGTGATGCCACTAAAAGGACTACGTAGCCCAGAATGCACTAGTGGCTCCCTTCGCGTTGGTGCCAAGCCGGCACGGCAGTTCCGAACGGAAAAAGTCTGAGAGCAACAAAGGAACACCACGTACCTCCGACTCCCCAAGGGCAGGCGTTAGCTCCGTATCGGTCCAAAGTACTCACACAGACCCCTCCTCACGGCTGCCCACCGGCAATAAATGTCAATGTATGCCTGGTAGTTCCGCCGCCTTGCAGATAAACAGACAGCGGTCCTGTCGCGGAGTCATGGGCACTTCCCCTCCTGTGGATACCGGCGACCCAGGCACAACGCGGTCAGCTTCAATTCCAATTTATTCAAAAATAAGCAACACAGCTCCGGTGTGGAAGAAGCCGTCTGTCGGGCGGTCCGTGGTCAGGGCACCGGAAGCCTTTAAACTATCACAACAGCACCTCCTCCCTTGAGAAAGATCACCACGGACACCTCACATGGATTGCAGAAATGTTAATCATTCAACTGCACAGCAACGCGTTTCGACTTTACGTCTTGATCACGCCAAAGAAGCTACACAGTGACCATACTTGTAAGAAAAAATAATAATGTCCAAGCCTCGAACAGCACGGCTTTGACATTATTATTTTTTCTTACAGTGGTATCATGCAATAATACCTATTGAAAAGACGATATAATTTGTGTAAATACATGTCCAACAGACTCTCCAAGCCGCAGCAAACTATAACAGAACTGTTATTTGTATGTATTTGTGACTAGGCAAATATGGCGGAACCACTATGTATCATGTTTTACCTTTTTCACTATGGTGCAAGTCCTTTTTTCATGTTTATTCACAAACAGTATATTTAAGTATGGTCACTGTGTAGCTTCTTTAGCGTGATCAAGACGTAAAGTCGAAACGCGTTGCTGTGCAGTTGAATGATTAAAATTTCTGCAATCCATGTGAGGTGTCCGTGGTGATCTTTCTCGAGGGAGGAGGTGCTGTTGTGATAGTTTACAGGGCTTCCGATGCCCTGACCACGGACCGCCCGACAGACGGCTTCTTCCACACCGGAGCTGTGTTGCTTGTATATATATATATATATATATATATATATATATATATATATATTGCAATTTATATAAGTAGGTTTAAATATTTTTAAAATATATTTATTGTATTATATTTGTTAACATGCATATTAAATCAAAATCATTTAAGTTAATTTTATCATTTATTATATTCAACATTAATTTTTATTTAAATAATACAATCGATATTGTGTACATCTATATTTTTACATCATTATTTTTGTTTCGATATTTTTGTACGTACAGTTTTAAATATAGGATGTTGATATTTTTTACATCAATATTTGGGCATCAATAATTTTGTATGGGATATTTTGGGAATCGATATTCTATTAGTGAATCGATTATGGACCTTCTTAATTCTTCTCTGAAAAGGGGTATTTCCTCAGAAGTGGAAAAACACTTCCTGTCTTAAATAAAGTTAATATAGACCCACAAATTTGTTAAACTTTCACCCTATTTCTTTGCTGTCCATCTTCTCTAAAATCCTGGAGAAACATGTTCTGCTAACGTCTTCTGTGGAAACCCAGAACTTCCTTCAGTCTTCTCAGTCTGGCTTTAGGGTGGGTTACTCGATGGAATCCACCCTTTTGTGGGCCTTTGACACAGTGTCTCATCCCATCCTACTGGATGAACTGATGGCACTCGGTCTGGATGCTGTTGCCCTAGAGTGTTCCGCTCCTTTCTTCAGGACCAAGCACTTCAGGTTCTTTCTTAATCTGCCAGGTCCAATTCCCAAGCCCTGCAGTTTTGCAGGGCTCTGTGCTGAAGCTGATGTTATTTAACATCTACGGGCTGTCTCTCTTTCCCTATGCTGTTAACACCCAAAATTTTCAATATGTCATCTGTGCAGAGGCAGAGGTCTTCTGATCTTTGTTTGAACCTGAGTAAGATTTCCTTCTGGATGCATAACAACTTACTCAAACTCAACGGGGACAAAACAGAAGTCATGTTTTTGGCAAGAGGCCTGATCTTTGGGGACCTCATCTTTGGACTGTCGCTTTAGGTTAAAAACCTGGGCTTTACTGTGGGCAAATCATTATCTATGAAACCACAAGTAGCTAAGGTGATGGCCACGTGCTTTGCGGTACTTAAATGGCTAAAACAATCCTTTGGCTGGGCCCCTCTTCTCCACAGAGGCAAGTGATTCAAGCTCTCAATATCTCCAGATTGGATTATGGCAAAGTGCTATACCTGGGATCAGATAAATACACTATCCATTGATTGCAGCTTGTGCAGTATGCAACCTCTAGGCTTCTCTATTGATGACCCAAATCTGCCTCAGTTTCTAACCCTCTCCGTAAGCTGCACTGGCTTACTGTCTTGAATCACATAAAATGTAAAGCTTTATGCTACATGTTCAAGGCTAAAGGCGAAGTTGGTCCAAAACACATTATGGATTTGGTCCATCCTTATCATCCACCCCACCATGTGAGATCTTCCCAACAGACCCAGTTTATTGTACTGAAATTTCATCTCTCCTATATCAAAAGGCCATTATTTTGCCTATTAAGACCCTCAACTTTGGAACTCCTTTCCAGTTTAATTGAGGAACTGTGTGTCTCTCCCTGCTTTTCGTAGGGGCTTAAAGACCTCCCTCTTCTAACCCAACCATTTGGCTATATGTATCCCCCCTATTCTGCCATGCGCCAGGAAACCCTGTTGGGTAGCTGTGCGCATCATAAGTTTTCTAAATAATAATATTATGCTACCCTGTGATTGCTTGATGCATAATGGGCAAAACTCTGCAAACATCACCAGCAGAGCGAATTTTATTACCCACCCCATGTTTTCATAGGAAATGTGTTTTTCTGGCACAGTTTCACATTTTTCAACAAAACATTCAAAAAACATGCTCTTTCTGTCAAGTTTGTGCATGGAAAGTTCCGAGCTGATCCGTCATGAAGGGGGCGAGAAAATAGAAGGGTCCCAAAATCAAAAATCCCAGTTCGATTTTCTATTGATTTCTTTAGGCAGGGTGTTGGAAGGTGGGTTATTGGGAGCTGTAGGTAGTCATCTAACACCAGCAGCTAGGCTAACAAAACACAGTACTGGGTCCTAAACAATGTATCTGTATATTAGTCCATTGCTCAACTCTTGGAAGCTGACACCGAGCAATAAGGCTTAACTTAGGAGAAAGGCATGTAAAGCATTTAAAAACACCCAAACAGTGAATAAGTGTGACATAACACACACTAAAAGTCCTACGCCAATTTAAAAAAATAGGAAATATGTTTGTCTTTAAAATGACACCAAAACCATATAAATCCAATGCAGGGAATCAAAGATATGAGTTTTTAAAGAATAAACACTTTCTAGTGCTTAGAAACCAACAGTGCTTCTTCTGGACATCCGGTCGTGCTTTACTGGAACAAAATCAAAGTTTGAGGCTGACTGTGGTGGAGCCCTGCTTTGTGGCCTCGGTCAAAATTGTACCCTCAGACTTAGAAGCTTTTCTGGAGCTTAACCCACTGAGGGTCCTCGCTACTCTCCACCAGTCCAGATTCAGTGAGGATTTGCTGACCTGGCTTTTTTTTATGGAGCTCTCTGTGAAACATCTTGAAGTGGAACCACAATGGATGACACTTGGCTGGCCCAGGGCATGGATTGTCGTTTGGCTGGTGATGTGCATGGAGGATGGCACCTGGCTGGCAGTGTGTGTAGATGGTGCATGGTTATTGGTAAGGCTTGCTTGGATCTACCAGTGTTTTATTACCCAGAATCCCCTGCAAACCTCAAATTTGGCCACAAAGTCACACTTTCCTCATATTTCTTTTTGATAAAAGTTGTGAGATCATTGCGGCGGCACGAACTTTCCGCCACCCAGTGTTCCCCTCGGTCCTCTGATGAAAATTATACCTCACTTGTATTGGTGCAAAAAGCAGAGAACCTAAAGCGTATAAAATAAAACACTGAGGGGAAACCAAAGTGGGTCCAAAAGGGCAGTTTTTAAAAATATGTTTTTAGTCTGACTCTGCTTTGCCACCTGCACAAGTGAGGTATAATTTTTATCAGAAGACCAAGGAGAACGCTGGGTGGTGGGACATTTGTGCTGGCATGGTGATCTCACATCCAACTGTGGCCCTGAAACAGTATTTTTTTAATACAGGGGAAAGCTTTACCTCCAGGCCACAGGGACATCGATGGGGAGTACGTTTTCCCCCGGTGTGGCGGGGTTATACGTGTATAATTTTGAGTGCAAGGACATCGTAGCACAGGGTAACCCTTTCTCATCGAATGTGACCATGTGGCAGAGGTACATCGATGATGTGCTGGTGATTTGGCAGGAGACTGAAAACAACACTGATCGCATTCCTGGAGTGGATCAATACGTGTGACCCACATCTCAAATTCACTCATGAATATGACACAAATGAAATCATCTTCCTGAACGTTACCATCTCTAAGGTGGGCAATCGCTTGAGAACAAAAACATACCACAAACCAACAGCGAAGAATAATTTGCTACGATTCTAAAGTTTTCATCCACGCCCGTTGAGGGAAAATCTTCCCTTTGGTCAGTACTTACGCCTTCAACGTAATTGTAGTGAATTGGCTGACTATAAAGACCAAGCCAGAGAACTGACCAATAAATTACACCATAGGGGCTACCCTAAACATCTCCTACAGGAGAGTAACAAATGAGCAAAAAATCAAAATAGGGATGCCCTTTTAGAAGAGAATGTGAAGGAATCTTCAGATAATGTGCCTTTAACGTGTGTCATCACTTACAACCCCATATCCAATCTTGTTAGCAAATGCATCAACAGACACTGGAAGATTCTGACCAGCACGCAACATGATTGGGAGAAACCCCTTTTCTCGTACAAAAGGGCGAGAAGTCTCAAGGACTCTTTGGTACACACACTTCCGCGATGGCAAAAAACAGCGGACAACAGCACAGCACTGAATACGTGGGGTCTTCCTCCTGTTGTGGGTCACTACCTATGTGGGGGATGCAGCGTTTGCCACCTTACCACAAGTACTAAGTATCTGGACTTGAAACCGGGAAAAAAGTGGCAACAGAGGAGTCATACAACTTGTAACTCCAGTAACGTCATCTACTTAATTATTTGCCCTTGTGTCCTGAAATATGTCGGGATGACCACCAGACGTGTCAAACAGCTTATTTGCGAACATCGGAGCAACACCCGCTGCAGGAGAGCACCACAAAACTAACTACACATTTTTTAACGGAAAATCATACACCGAATGACTTAAGGCGGATGGTCATTGAGCAATTAGCAGGACATAGCGGTGTTCAGGGCGTGTTGTTCGAGAAGGAAGAACTATGGATTTATCGCCTTTCATCTCATTGTTCAGGATTGAATGTTGACATCCCGTGGGGTACCGTATTGAACAAATAGGAGCATAGAGACCTGACTTCTGACTGAACATCTGGGGCAGGTTTTGTCTACATACCCCTGTTTGACCACTTCATTTCTTTACCATTGGCTGATTTATAGTTACCTGAAATAGGGGAGTATTTTTCTAGCTTTCATTTATAAAATATTAGAATACCAGAAACCGGTCCTCGGAAGCTTGTTTCCGGTCCAGGGAAGACATGGCTTGGCAGTTCGGGCTGGACTGTTCCCATGAGGCACATGGTCAGACTGATTTGCATATAGCCATGCCTGAACTGGGGTGGCAGAGTGTGCTAAAGCACGGTGATGGATTAAACCCAGATCTTTTGACTGGGTGTGAGTGTTTGATCGATTCAGATGCTCCGTCCATCACCACCCCCTTTTGTACCGCTTTGGCCACCATAAGTGTGCAGGGTATGCTCAGACGCGAGTCCCTTGCTCACTTTGCCACTGGATTGAAGCAAGCCGGGCTGAGGACGGCTGGAATGCCAGAAACCGGTCCTCAGAAGCTTGTTTCCGGTCCAAGGAAGGCATGGCTTGGCAGTTCGGGCTGGACTGTTCCCAAGTGAAAGAATTGGCTTGGTAGTTTGGTTTGCCCTGTTCCCATGATGCACTGGGCCAGGGACAGACTAATTTGCATATAGCCAGGTTCTGAGCTGGGATGGTGCAGTGAGCTAAAAAACAGTGTTGGATTAAGCCCTGATCTCTTGACTGGGTGAGAGTATTCTGCTTAATTCAGAAACTCTGTCCATCACCACCCCCTGTTGTTTAATTACTGTTCCCATGAGGCACAGGGTCAGACTGATTTGCATATAGCCATGTCTGAACTGGGGTGGCAGAGTGGGCTAAAGAACGGTGATGGATTAAACCCTTTTGACTGGGTGTGAGTGTTTGATTGATTCAGATGCTCCGTCCATCCTCCTTTTAGCATATCAAGCAGCACTGATTGTTAAAGTGATTTTAGTGATGTAGCGGCAGCCTAATGTCTGTGTTAGAAAAACAATGGGCCTTCGGAGATACCGTTGTCCTTTATGTTTACAACTTGTGTTAGGCTGGATACCAAATAAAGTTAGGCAATTCAAAAACGGACAGCAGAGAGGCGTATTTGCTTGACATACCTGCATCCTGAATAACACTCAGGGGCGCCGTATACGTCACCACATACATGTGACGTCGATCACGTGACCCACTCTGTGGGCTTCTTTTACTTCCCCGTCCGAACTAAGAACCACCATTCGGGCTGCAGATGTGACTGATGTATGTCTACAGCGGGGAGCCGGGAAGGACGAAGTAAGTGCTTTACGTTAGGTTAAAAAGATGTTTGGTGTAGAATCCTCGGTGGGCGATGAGATTATATTTGGAATGGATCCGTGTTTCTGTAGCTGATTGTTTAGACCGTACCTGAGTAAGAGCGGTCTTTTCAATAACTGTTAGTTTTTGACACGAGCACCTTCCACGCCCAGAAGGGTTTTGTACCAAAACGCGAGACAGGGCATTAAAAATCTCTTTATTGTCTGTGACAGGGGATGTTTCTACTATTATTTTCCACAGAATATCCTTACCGTGAAGAATAACCCTGCCACAGGCCCAGGGAATATTTTTCTAATCTTTCTAAAGTAAGTTGCTTTCTTTCTCTTGTTTATAAGTCCTACATCTGTTTTTAAAGTCCTTCATAAGTTATGGTAATGGAAAATACTGGAAGTTGTCTCTTTTGCCAGGTTTGGCTTAAAGTAACTGGGGATTTTATTGTCTGCTGACCCCCACGAGTAACCTATAAAGTTTTGGGTGAGGGGTTTACTACTCTGAATTGAATTGAAATTCTGAGGGACGATCATATGTCTGAACAAGATCATGAAAATATTTAGTGAGGAAAATTCCCTAATAGAAATACAATTGAAACAACTTTTTTGCTCCTAAGGATTTAGTTCGGATGATGCTGACTGAGTAAATACACTGGACTAGTCAACATCTGACATAGGAAGCATAAAGTAACATGCAGGAATACAAAAGTTGAATTGTTTGCATTTATTTCATGTATATTTTTCTTCTGTTTGAATATGATATTTTTCTTGCAGATTGGTAAGGTCTTGGCGTTCCAAGACTAACCAACATCCGGGTAAAACCGTGAGTTTTTTACTACCATACACAATGCCAAGGTTAGGATACGCCTTAGGGTGCGTATACCGCCGGGGATGTCCACTAATTCCTTTTTGGTCCTGATGAAAGCTGGGCTGAAATAGCAATTCCAAAGCAGAAACATGTCGACCTTTTTACCCACATAGGACATATTTGACTCAATTGTTGGTCAATAATGTCCGTTCACTCGTTTTTAACAATGTTGGCCTGACTCTCTATTAAAAAAGTTTGTATTGGAGTACCGTCCACCATTTTTTACTTCACTTTTCACAAACACTGTCACTTCACAATTTGTTGATACCAGCTCCGCTGAAACACAGGCGTGGTAGCATACCTTGGAGACACTTGGTCTCATGGGTAAAAACCCTATGATGAAGCATGTCATCAACCATGTTGATGAGGGAGGGTTTTATTAAAAAATACTAAATGCTTCCTAGTTCAGTATGTTCCTCTTGTGTGTAGAGTAACATCGTTTAAACAGCGTTCTTGTGTTTTTTGTCCAGAAATTTCCATCTGGGGCATATTTAATGCCTACTATCGGGCTGTGCCACTCTACTGTTGTTTCTTAGATCTCACATCCTTCCCACAGAGAAATATGAGAAAAATTTGGCTTAATACTAAATTTGAGTTTGCCAGGGATTCTGGGTAGTAATATTTTGGGGGATCCATGCAAGCAATATATCCCTGGACTTCAGCACATGTCTAGTTTTCAGAAATGTCTGGGTTTGGTGGTTTTCGCTAGATGGCCGCCAAGCCCGGGACCAAAAAAGCAGTTGGCCTCTATATATATCAAAACCTGTTTTTGCAAGGGGGTCACCTGCGTTTTTTGTCCCGAGTAGGGGGCCATCTATGGAAAGCTACCAAACCCAAACATTTCTGAAAATAGCCATCTGGGGAAGTCCAAGGAAGTGTGGCTTGCATGCATCCCTCAAAGTTTTTTTACCAAGAACCCCCGCAATCCTCAAGTTTAGCAAACAAAATCATGTTTTCCTCAAATTTCTGTGTGGGAAAGTTGTGGGATCACCAACCCCACACAACTTTCCTGCCACACAGTGTTCATCCATGTCTCTCAATAAAAAATGCTGCCTCACTTGTGTGGTGGGCCAGGGAAGCGACCAAAACATATCGTAGAGCCATCAAAAATGATTGATCATAAAACAACCTGGTGTTGCAAGGGGTCATATTTGTTTTTGGTCCTGGACTCAGCAGCCATCCAGGAAAACCTACCCAACCCACACAGTTCTGAAAACTAGACACCCAGGGAAGTCCAGGGAGGTGTGACTTTCATGAATCCCCCAATGATTTCTTACCCAGAATCCGCTGCAAACCTCAAATGTTGCTAAAGAAATCAAATTTTCCTCACATTTCTGTGTGGCAAAGTTGTAAGATCACCAAGCCCACACACATTCCCTACCACCCAGCATTCGCCCAGGTCTCCCAATAAGTATTCCAACTCCCTTATGTGGATGGGCCAAGTGCCTGCTACAGAGAAGGGCCGAAAACAGATTGTGGAGACATCAAATGTATCTATCACACAACGACCTGGTTTTGCAATGGGGCACATGCTTTTTTGGTTCCTGGCTTGGCGGCCATCTAGGGAAAACTATCAAACCCAGGCAATTCTGAAAACTAAACACATGGGGGAGTCTAAGGATGTGTGTGTTGCCTGGGTCCCACAAAGTTTTCTTACTCATAATCCCCTGTAAATTTAAAATTTAGCTAAAAAATCATATTTTTCTCAATTTCTGTATGGAATCACCATGCCAGTCCAAATGTCCTACCACCCAGTGTTCCCCCAAGGTCTCACAAGTTAAATGTTACCTGACTTCTGTGGATGGGCCAAGGGCCTGCGACTGGGAAAGGCCAAAAATGTAGAGATTGAGGGGCTCGCACAGCAAGCTTAAAGTGCTCTATTTTTTTTTTAAATATATGGTTTTAGGCTGATTATGCATTT